>NC_053390.1:362476196-363810150 GCF_905171765.1 Bufo bufo | reverse complement strand
CAGACGAGTCACGATTCAAAGTTCTTTTTGGAAATCTGGGACGCCATGTCACCCGGACCAAAGAGGACAAGGACAACCCAAGTTGTTATCAACGCTCAGTTCAGAAGCCTGCATCTCTGATGGTATGGGGTTGCATGAGTGCGTGTGGCATGGGCAGCTTGCATGTCTGGAAAGGCACCATCAATGCAGAAAAATATATTCAGGTTCTAGAACAACATATGCTCCCATCCAGACGTCATCTCTTTCAGGGAAGACCCTGCATTTTTCAACAAGATAATGCCAGACCACATTCTGCATCAATCACAACATCATGGATGCGTAGGAGAAGGATCTGGGTACTGAAATGGCCAGTCTGCAGTCCAGATCTTTCACCTATAGAGAACATTTGGCGCATCATAAAGAGGAAGGTGCAACAAAGAAGGCCCAAGACGATTGAAAAGTTAGAGGCCTGTATTAGACAAGAATGGGAGAGCATTCCTATTTCTAAACTTGAGAAACTGGTCTCCTCGGTCCCCAGACGTCTGTTGAGTGTTGTAAGAAGAAGGGGAGATGCCACACAGTGGTGAAAATGGCCTTGTCCCAACTTTTGGGGGATTTGTTGACACCATGAAATTCTGATTCAACATATTTTTCCCTTAAAATGGTACATTTTCTCAGTTTAAACTTTTGTTCCGTGATTTATGTTCTATTCTGAATAAAATATTAGAAGTTGGCACCTCCACATCATTGCATTCCGTTTTTATTCACGATTTGTATAGTGTCCCAACTTTTTTGGAATCCGGTTTGTATATAGCACCCCTGCTTCAATCAGTTTTTTTGGGGGGTAACTGGTTAATCACACCAGTAGAAATTATTTCTTCAAATAGTGTTTGTCACTCTGTGTAGCTGCAGTATCGTACCAGAACCGCACACAACTGCTGCATAATACAATTGCATTAAAATATACTTTCTATGTTAGAAAGTATATTATAAGTATATTACACCCCTCAGTAAGTCACACCTATTGATAGCACACCTATACCAGTCCTTAAAATTACTTTTGTGGCCCTATTAGCTAGCGTTTGATGTCCCTAACAGTCTGTCCCTGCTCCACACAGCAACCGCTCCCTACACTGGCAAAAGACTGAATGTAAAATTGCACCCAGATTTATAAGGTAGGGGGTATGTCCATGTGCTGAAACGTCTCAATTGGCTGTCCTGTACCACCTGATGGATGTAAAGAGAGCGGAGAAGTCCCTCGGCGCAAAAATTCGTCAAACAGGTGCCAGGATCAGATGTAAAATCTATTATTGCAGCGATACAACGCGTTTCGGGGAATCACTCCCCTTCATCAGGTACAAAGAAGCAGCACAGGTTTTAGTAACAGAAAGACACACATATTTATACCTGCAAGCACCACCCACAAGGGGGGGGTCACAGGTCAAAGGAGGTGTTCCCTACATGGGTTCGTGACAAGTATATTATGTATTTTAACACAGTCCTCATAGAGAACTAATAGTGTCTGCAAACTTGTTTTTCTCTCACCATAGGGAACCAAATTTGACAATGCTCACTATTTGTTTAAAGCAAATTCCACAGTCACATGACAAAAAGGGGGTCGGCACTTGAATAAAGAACAAACAAGCGCATCAGAAATCGCAACCGAAGCGCCTGATATATAGCACACTAATGATGTGGTCCTACTACATGTTCCGGACCCGCATCACATGAGCGGGGCCGGATCATGTGAGGGCCATTGCCAAGTGACAGAGACGCTCTGGTGGTACGGGAGCAGTCTGCTGTCTAAGATCATGTCACGTGTTCCGGGCCAGCATAAGATGATCGGGGCCGGGTCACGTGAGGGCCGCTGCCAGGTAACAGGGACGCTTAGATGGTATAGGAGCAGTCCACTGTTACGGAGGCAATAACAAGATGCAGGGGCCGTACAGCCAAGGCTGGGAAAACCAAATTAGGTCATAAATATGGTAAGACTCCTAAATATGTAGAAACGAGTAGCATCTATGAATAATCTGATTACAAAGGATGAACACATACAATTAAATAAATAATTAATAAGACAATAAAATGCATATATATCCCGCTGGGTAATACATGAATATAAAATACCGCATAAAAATCACATAAAAAGTTCTTTCTGGTAGTGCAGGCGTCAGAGCACGTCCAGAAAAAATGATAAGGTGATGGATGATAATAAGGGTCATGATGAACAATCATCACCGCACCATCTGTTAACTGAGAGTGGACCCATGGACACGTGCACATATGCATAGGATTGCACAGGTGCACGGATACACGGGCACACCCCCCCCAGATGCCAGCCAGTGCGATTGTCCCCAAATCCACTATAAAGCCTGATCATGAAATCATTTGATCATATGGGGCGGGGATTGAAAACCCCAAAAAATCTCTCTTGTATAAAAATTTATACATATCTGGGCCTGGTATAAAAAGTGAACAGTATTGTGAAGATCTCTTTACCCTACTTTTGTGGCATACATGTGTTTGTTATTAGTAGCAATACTACAATGTATCTGGAGATTACAAATTGATTTTGAATGCCTCATTTAAACCCTGAGGATTCAAGCTGTTCAGTCTGTAAATCCAGAACATTTCGCGTCTTTTGATTGTTTTCATAATATTCCGGCTATCTGTATAGATCTGTTCTATGGGCAAAACAAAAATACTTGAAAAAAGACCCTGATGTTTATCAGTGACATGTCTTGACACGCAATGCTGCATATATTTATTTTTGATATTTGAGCGGTGCTTGTTCAGCCTATTGCGCAATGTTTGTGTGGTTCGTCCCACATACTGTAATCCACACTGACATTCAAGTATGTACATCATGTTTTTTGACCCACAATCCAATTGTTGTTTGATATTTAAAGTTTCTCCAGTATTGTTATTTCGGAATTAGGTGGAATTGCGTATGGAGAGGCAACACAAACATTTGGGTTGTCTGCATCTCTAACTGCCCACTAATCTGGATGGCAGAAAAGAGCTGACAGTGGATACCGGTCTTTTATTGTGTTGTTCACGCAGTTTACTGGGTGCCAATAGATTTTTTTAGGGTTCTTGCTCTTCTAAACGTCAGGGGTGGACGTGTTGGTAAAGATTTGCCTATGAATGGGTCTTTTTTAAGAATCTGCCAGTGTTTGGAGAGAATATTTCTTACATCTTTGTGATTGCTACTATAAGTGGTAATGAAATTGGCACCCCATTTGTTCTTTTGCTGCTGTTCCTCATCTGTCTGATGTTTTTGGCTGACTGATAAACAATTATCCTGTGTAAGATCCTTGGCTCTATTGTAGGCTGCCTCAATGACTCCATGAGGATAGCCTTTCTTCAGGAATCTCCTACGTATTATTTTCGTAATCTTTTAAATTGTCCAAAAGAGATATTTGTCTTCCATTTTTTAAAATGTAGACTAGAATATTCAAGATAACTGTTACAGTCAACTTTTTTTAAAAACGTGCGGGTTTCAATTTCATTACTGTTCATTTCCAGGTCCAAAAATTCAATTCTAGAATGATCATGCGTCCCAGACAGAGTTATACCCCAATTGGAAGAATTGAGGTATTTGATAAAATTCTCAATGGAATCACAATCCCCGTCCCATATGAAAAGAAGGTCATCTATATAGCGTCGATATAAAACAATATTATCTGACCACTTGGTGGGCATGTAAATGTATCTATCTTCAAATGCTCCCATAAAAAGGTTCACAAAACTGGGCGCGAAACGCGTACCCATTGCGGTACCTTTGCATTGAAGATATAGTTGTTCACCAAAAGAAAATGCATTGTGCGTCAGAATAAATTTGATAGATTCTAATATAAATGACTTTTGGTCAACCGGTACTGATGGATCTTTATCTAAAAAATGGTCAACACACTTAATACCCAATTCATGGTTGATGTTGGAGTATAAGGCCGCAACATCAAGGGCTATCCACGAATAAGTATCCCTCCATGTAATTCCCTTTAATGATTTTATTAGGGAGGTAGAATCTTTGAGATATGAGGGTAATTGAATCACATATTTCTGTAGCAAAACGTCCACATAGTGAGACAAATTGCAAGTTAGCGAGGATATCCCAGATATGATGGGGCAGCCAGGGGGATTTTGAACATCCTTGTGGATTTTGGGTAGATGGTAAAAAAGTGCCATGACTGAATCTGATTTGAGAATGTATTCTTGTTCCTTCTTGCTAAGTATATGTTTAGCTGAATCAATCAGAGATTTTAGTGCTATCCTATGTTCCCCAGAGGGATCCTCTTCCAAAGGAAGATAATAATCGGTGTCGGATAAAATGCGTAAAGCTTTTTTGACATAATCATCTCTATTTTGGATGACTACACCTCCACCTTTATCAGCATTGCGGATGACAATTGAGGTATTTTCATGTAGGCTTTTAACTGCCTGAAATTCTTTAGGGTTGAGGTTGCGATTTAAAATTGGCTTCTGGTGGATAGATCGAAAATCATCCATCACCAAACTATAAAAAGTGTCGATAAAATTCCCCTTGTGGTGGGTCGGATAAAAAGTCGAAGGGGGTTTTAAATTGGTCGAAACATAATGTGTTATTGCTGAAGTAGAGGGAGCCTCAGCAGTGTGTTCAGTATTTATTTTACTTGAATTATCTAGTAAACTAAAATGTCTTTTTAGTGTCAGTTTCCTGACAAAATTGTGTAAATGTTAAAATACATAATATACTTGTGACGAACCCATGTAGGGAACACCTCCTTTGACCTGTGACCCCCCCTTGTAGGTGGTGCTTGCAGGTATAAATATGTGTGTCTTTCTGTTACTAAAACCTGTGCTGCTTCTTTGTACCTGATGAAGGGGAGTGATTCCCCGAAACACATTGTATCGCTGCAATAAAAGATTTTACATCTGATCCTGGCACCTGTTTGACGGATTTTTGCGCCGAGGGACTTCTCCGCTCTCTTAATGCCAATTGTCTTCTTGGGGACTCCATGCGTCTCCATCAAGAAGATTTCTTGTGATCTCGTGGCTGCAGACCACCATCTCCAGGCGTCCAGGTCCTCCTGTTAAGCTGTCAATAGTGTTGTGCCTACATTTGCACAACCACGCAAGGTGAGCCTTGTAATTTACTTTTCGTTTACTAAATTGTCCTCACAGAATTACCCTATTGTGCGCACATCTGTTTTTTTTTACAGTTTTAACCAAGCCTGCTATATCGTATCTAGTATCCAGTATCCAGTTCTCTGGAAATTGTGGCTGCAAATAGGGGGCTATTTCTGTGTTAATTATCATTATGGAGTACGCCATTAATCGTTTGGAACAACGTGAACGCCTCATTGCACAATGCGTTCAGATCCAACATTCATCTGACATTATGGATACACCTGAACTTGACAAACAATATGAAGAAATTGATGAGAAGACCCTATTTTCACTTTTTCATGACCTTGAGAAGAGTATGGTCAGTGAACTCCAATACCAATTAGATGCTAAGTTTCTAGAAATTTATCTAGCAGAAAGTCTTGTCCCCAGAGGCTTACGTCTGAGATTCAGACACTCTTTTGAAGATGATCTGGACTTTTCTACGGAATGGGATGGTTACTTACTTGATTGTGCTAGGGGTCTCATGTCTAGATTACTGACCAAACGGCGGAATCTAGCCTTGGACCTCGGTGTAAAAATTTCCAATTGTATAACTAACCTTTTGATTCACAAAGAACACCTATCTTATTACAGGTTTGATAGAATGGTCACTACACAGGTCATGCTGTCTGAAAAAGAAACCTTACACAAAAAAGTAGGTAAATTAAATAGAGATAGAATAGACTTTGCAACCAATAACATCAAGTTTTGGCTCAAAGAGAAGCACACGCTAATTGCACCCACCACTCTGAGTCACCTTTGGAACAAGTAGCTAATACAACCACTAATAGTGTACCATCTCATTGTGGTCCCCCTCACTCCCATTCACGATCCACACTGCCCAAAACCCATAGGGCGGTCACTTATATTAATAGTAATAAAAAACGTCAGGTGTCATTACCTTATAAAAAACACATGAGGGCATCTCCATCTGTTAAACCACATAGATTTGATATTCCCAAAAAAGGTTGTCCCACCAACACACACCTCACGCCATCACCTCCAGTGGAGGTTACTATCCCCGCACATAGTAAAATATCACAACCAACGGTTCACACTAGGTCACCTTTAGTGATCACCAACAGGGAGAATCCCAACCTGGAGTCCGTCACCAGGACCACCTGTTTGGGACCTCCCGGTCCAACGACCACTCAGGGGTTCGATTTGGAAATCCTTTCCAGTTGCTCCCCTCTCAATCTTCCACCCACGTCCTTTTCTCCTATCAACACAAGGAACCAACTCACGGCTCATGAGTCACCATCTTCACCTTCCATCCCTATTGAATTCGAGTTGGACTCAATAAACACGGTTCATGATTTTTCCCCTTCACATGCCCCAATTCACACGTCACCCAATCACCAAAGTCCAACTTCTAGCCCGAGACAGACAGAGACGTTGAACACCATGTCTCTGTTAGGTCAAAGTTCTTTTTTATCCCTTCTAACGGTACTCACACCCACCACCATATACCCAATAATGAAAAGTCCCAACACGGTAACAATCACAAATTTTTTTCATCCTCTGGGGAAGAGATCAGTAAAAAGAAAAAACTTAGAAGAGGATGTAGGGGAGGTAAAAGTAAAAAGAAGAATATAATAGAAGGCACATCGCAGGATCAAGAAATCAAAATCTTCAATCTATCCTCCTATTTATTAAATGTGGAGGAAACATCACTCCTATCAAGGGGGCTCTCCTTCTACCCAACATCCAGCACCAAGGGTTGTGACTTATTTTTAGATTTACACAATTTTGTCAGGAAACTGACACTAAAAAGACATTTTAGTTTACTAGATAATTCAAGTAAAATAAATACTGAACACACTGCTGAGGCTCCCTCTACTTCAGCAATAACACATTATGTTTCGACCAATTTAAAACTCCCTTCGACTTTTTATCCGACCCACCACAATGGGAATTTTATCGACACTTTTTATAGTTTGGTGATGGATGATTTTCGATCTATCCACCAGAAGCCAATTTTAAATCGCAACCTCAACCCTAAAGAATTTCAGGCAGTTAAAAGCCTACATGAAAATACCTCAATTGTCATCCGCAATGCTGATAAAGGTGGAGGTGTAGTCATCCAAAATAGAGATGATTATGTCAAAGAAGCTTTACGCATTTTATCCGTCACCGATTATTATCTTCCTTTGGAAGAGGATCCCTCTGGGGAACATAGGATAGCACTAAAATCTCTAATTGAGTCAGCTAAACATATACTTAGCAAGAAGGAACAAGAATACATTCTCAAATCAGATTCAGTCATGGCACTTTTTTACCATCTACCCAAAATCCACAAGGATGTTCAAAATCCCCCTGGCCGCCCCATCATATCTGGGATATCCTCGCTAACTTGCAATTTGTCTCACTATGTGGATGTTTTGCTACAGAAATATGTGATTCAATTACCCTCATATCTCAAAGATTCTACCTCCCTAATAAAATCATTAAAGGGAATTACATGGAGGGATACTTATTCGTGGATAGCCCTTGATGTTGCGGCCTTATACTCCAACATCAACCATGAATTGGGTATTAAGTGTGTTGACCATTTTTTAGATAAAGATCCATCAGTACCGGTTGACCAAAAGTCATTTATATTAGAATCTATCAAATTTATTCTGACGCACAATACATTTTCTTTTGGTGAACAACTATATCTTTAATGCAAAGTTACCGCAATGGGTACGCGTTTCGCGCCCAGTTTTGCGAACCTTTTTATGGGAGCATTTGAAGATAGATACATTTACATGCCCACTGAGTGGTCAGATAATATTGTTTTATATCGACGCTATATAGATGACCTCCTTTTCATATGGGACGGGGATTGTGATTCCATTGAGAATTTTATCAAATACCTCAATTCTTCCAATTGGGGTATAACTCTTTCTGGGACGCGTGATCGTTCGAGAATTAAATTTTTGGACCTGGAAATGAACAGTAATGGTAATGAAATTGGAACCCGCACGTTTTAAAAAAAAGTTGACTGTAACAGTTATCTTGAATATTCTAGTCTACATTTTAAAAAATGGAAGACAAATATCCCTTTTGGACAATTTAAAAGATTACAAAGGAATTGTTCCCTAACCAGGGACTTTATCCTACAAACTAAAATAATACGTAGGAGATTCCTGAAGAAAGGCTATCCTCATGGAGTCATTGAGGCAGCCTACAATAGAGCCAAGGATCTTACACAGGATAATTGTTTATCAGTCAGCCAAAAACATCAGACAGATGAGGAACAGCAGCAAAAGAACAAATGGGGTGCCAATTTCATTACCACTTATAGTAGCAATCACAAAGATGTAAGAAATATTCTCTCAAAACACTGGCACATTCTTAAAAAAGACCTATTCATAGGCAAATCTTTACCAACACGTCCACCCCTGATGTTTAGAAGAGCAAGAACCCTAAAAAATCTGTTGGCACCCAGTAAACTGCGTGAACAACACAATAAAAGAGCGGTATCCACTGTCAGCTCTTATCCTGCCATCCAGATTAGTGGGCAGTTAGAGATGCAGACAACCCAAATGTTTGTGTTGCCTCTCCATACGCAATTCCACCTTTTCCGAAATAATAATACTGGAGAAACTTTCAATATCAAACAACAATTGGATTGTGGGTCAAAAAACGTGATCTACATACTTGAATGTCAGTGTGGATTACAATATGTGGGATGCACCACACAAACATTGCGCAATAGGCTGAACAAGCACCGCTCAAATATAAAAAAGAAATTCATGCAGCATAGCGTGTCAAGACATGTCACTGATAAACATCAGGGTCCTTTTTCAAGTATTTCTGTCTTGCCCATAGAACAGATCTATACAGATAGCCGGAATATTATGAAAACAATCAAAAGACGCGAAATGTTCTGGATTTACAGACTGAACAGCTTGAATCCTCAGGGTTTAAATGAGGCATTCGAAATCAATTTGTAATCTCCAGATACATTGTAGTATTGCTTTTAATAACAAACACATGTATGCCACAAAAGTAGGGTAAAAAGATCTTCACAATACTGTTCACTTTTTATACCAGGCCCAGATATGTACTGTATAAATTTTTATACCAGAGAGATTTTTTTGGTTTTCAATCCCTGGCCCATATGATCAAATGGTTTCATTATCAGGCTTTATAGTGGATTTGGGGACAATCGCACTGGCTGGCATCTGGGGCTGTGTGCCTGTGTATCCGTGCACCTGTGCAATCCTATGCATATGTGCACGTGTCCATGGGTCCACTCTCAGTTAACAGATGGTGCGGTGATGATTGTTCATCATGACCCTTATTATCATCCATCACCTTATCATTTTTTCTGGACGTGCTCTGACGCCTGCACTACCAGAAAAAACTTTTTATGTGATTTTTATGCGGTATTTTATATTCATGTATTACCCAACGGGATATATATGCATTTTATTGTCTTATTAATTATTTATTTAATTGTATGTGTTCATCCTTTGTAATCAGATTATTCATAGATGCTACTCGTTTCTACATATTTAGGAGTCTTACCATATTTATGACCTAATTTGGTTTTCCCAGCCTTGGCTGTACGGCCCCTGCATCTTGTTATTGCCTCCGTAACAGTGGACTGCTCCTATACCATCGAAGCGTCCCTGTTACCTGGCAGCGGCCCTCACGTGACCCGGCCCCGATCATCTTATGCTGGCCCGGAACACGTGACATGATCTTAGACAGCAGACTGCTCCCATACCACCAGAGCGTCTCTGTCACTTGGCAACGGCCCTCACATGATCCGGCCCCGCTCATGTGATGCGGGTCCGGAACATGTAGTAGGACCACATCATTAGTATGCGCTATATCAGGCGCTTCAGTTGCGATTTCTGATGCGCTTGTTTGTTCTTTATTCAAGTGCCGGCCCCCTTTTTTGTCATGTGACTGTGGAATTTGCTTTAAACAAATAGTGAGCATTGTCAAATTTGTTCCCTATGGTGAGAGAAAAACAAGTTTGCAGACACTATTAGTTCTCTATGAGGACTGTGTTAAAATACATAATATACTTGTCACGAACCCATGTAGGGAACACCTCCTTTGACCTGTGACCCCCCCTTGTAGGTGGTGCTTGCAGGTATAAATATGTGTGTCTTTCTGTTACTTAAAACCTGTGCAGCTTCTTTGTACCTGATGAAGGGGAGTGATTCCCCGAAACGCGTTGTATCGCTGCAATAAAAGATTTTGCATCTGATCCTGGCACCTGTTTGACGGATTTTTGCGCCGAGGGACTTCTCCGCTCTCTTTATGCCAATTGTCTTATTGGGGACTCCAGGCGTCTCCATCAAGAAGATTTATTGTGATCCCGTGGCTGCAGACTGCCATCTCCAGGCGTCCAGGTCCTCCTGTTAAGCTGTCAATAGTGTTGTGCCTACATTTGAACAACCACGCAAGATGAGCCTTGTAAATTTACTTTTCGTTTACTAAATTGTCCTCACAGAATTACCCTATGGTGCGCACATCAGTTTTTTTTACAGTTTTAACCAAGCCTGCTATAT
Organism: Bufo bufo; assembly: GCF_905171765.1. NCBI lineage: Eukaryota > Metazoa > Chordata > Amphibia > Anura > Bufonidae > Bufo > Bufo bufo. The sequence goes on along the minus strand of NC_053390.1, from coordinate 363,799,504 downwards.
CGTACCTGATGGATGTGTCATGGGTCAAAGTTCTACACAATGTAAAAGAATATGGCGAGCGCGAATATTGGCAAAGTTTGCCGCGAAACGACCGCCGTGCGAACCGCAAGACCATCTCTATCGATGAAGATCTGATAAGTGATAGAAAGCTGAGTTGCATACTCAAGAGTGGCCACTACACAGAATATGGAGCTTTATTGTTCGATCATTGTACACTATATATTTCCTAGAACCACAGCTGCAGGTAACAGCTGGGATGTTGACCCTACCAATTAACATATTGATCACCTATCCTAGTAGATCATCAATATTTTGATTCTGAAAAACCCCTTAGACTGCCCATTGACTATAAACATCTGGGCAATCGACACTTATCTCTGCAAGGATATTTTTGCAGACTTAAGAGTTGCATGCTAATCGGTGGTCATGTGATATATCAGTCTTTTCTAGAAGTAACTCAGAAACATATTAGATATGTCAGTTTTGACCTATCTTTACCTGTTTAAGAGTTAAGCAATGTCATGTTTTCCTAAAGTGCTTTATATGATGTGTTCGATGTCTCCACCATTTTGCCAGATGCACAGGGTTAAATGTTTCATCCAGTCTTCGTGAACACGCTGAAGAACTTTGGCTGATACTTCTTACGCTACAGGATTCGCCATTTCAGATGAGCTATTTTGGCTCACATGAAATGGCTTGACATGGTTCATCTGAAATTATATAAAGATGCGTCCCCCACCATTCTTCAACGTGTTGTGGAAGACTGGGTTAAATGTTTAACCATGTGCATTTGGCAGAATGGTGGACACATAGGACATGTTATATAAAGCACTTTAGGAAAATTTGACCTCAGTTAACTCCTAAACAGATAAAGATAAGTCAAAACTGACACCAATGACACCAATGAGTAAACTCTAGGCAAGACTAATACATCACATGAATGCCTTCTCATTGAGAAAACCTGAGCTCAATTCAATATGGTGGATTTCAAAATAACAGAAATGTTTCCTCCACCAAATAATGTAGCCTTCCGCCCAATTAGTACTTTCACTCATTGGAACTCAATATTCTACAAATTACATCAGTTAAAATGGTGTGTCCAGACTTTTGCCTCACCCTGTATTTTTAGCAGTGTCTGCTAAATCCAATATTTTTGCTGAGGGGAGCAGGATGGTGTTTTAGTGGTCCAAGATGCATTATGGTAAGAATACAATCTAGCGGAGGCATTGTGATACTCTCAATGTACTGCAGGAAAACCTTGGGTCCTGGCATTCATGAGGGTGTTACTTTGACACACAACCTTAATGGGTCACTCAGAGTGATCTGAGTAGGTCTGATTGTTGAGACCCCCACTGATCACTAGAATGAGGCGAAGCTCTTGAATATAGTCCTTTCTCTCCTCACTGCCCGGGATAGACTTAATAGAAAGTCTATAGGCCTATCTCAATTCCTTTTCTTGCAGTGAGGAGAGAGCACATGCCATGCGAGCTTCTCTCTCCTCGTTCCAGGGATCAGTAAGGATCTCAGTACTCATACCTTAACTGATCAAAACTTTTGATATGTATATATTACATATTAAAAGTTTTATGAAAACTCAGTGACACTTTAACCTAAAAATGGTCACAGACTGAGTAGATCCCTTTATAGCAGTGGTATTCCCTAATGGCAGTGGCAACAGGATAATGCACCCTTCTGTACTGCATAAATGTTTAGGAATAGTTTGAGCAACATGGCAAAGAGTTCAAGGTGTTAGCCTCAAAGCTCCCCAGTTCTCAATCCATTTAAGCATCTGTAGGATATACAGTATCTCACAAATGTGAGTACACCCCTCACATTTTTGTGAATATTTTATTACATCTTTTTATGGACAACAGTGAAGTAATGACACTTTGATACAATGTAAAAAAGGCTTGAAGAACAGTGTAAATTTGGTGTGCCCTCAAAATAACTCAGCCATTAATGTCTAAACCGATGGCAACAAAAGTGAGTACACCCCTAAGTGAAAATGGCCAACTTGTGCCCAAAAGTGTCAATATTTTGTGTCACCACTAGAGATGAGCGAATTTATCAAACAATCCACAGGCACAGAAGCTATAAACCGTACAGCATATTGGGAGAAACAACTATAAATAAGGAAGGTTAAATGACCACATAAGCAACACCTGGAGGCAAGGGGTGTGGCCATTACCAGAAACAACACAGACACCTATTGATCCACAAGGAAAACCTGTCAGATCAAACCACATGTGGCCAGTCTCACAGATCTCCTGCCACTCACTGTCGCCGGGACGTCCATATGTCTCGGTACGTCCGTGACAGTACCCCCCCTTCTATGGGTATCTTCCGTGCACCCAGGACCGACCATATCCGGGTGAGTCCAGTGAAAACTTTCACCAAAGGACTGGCATTCATGTCAGATGCCGGTACCCACATCCTCTCCTCCGGTCCAGAACGCTTCCAGTGAAAAAAATACTCGAGAGTCAATTATCTTGGTGATCTGAGATTCTAAACTGCCGCCCACCATGACAGGAGTAGGTTGCAAGGAAGACGGCTCCAAAGGTTCAACATACTTCTTCAACACATATTTATGAAACACATTATGAATTTTCAGGGCCTGAGGAAGTTCAAGACGAAAAGCTACAGGATTAATAATGGCAGTGATCTTATATGGACCAATAAACGTTGAAACCAACTTCCAAGAAGGCACCTTGAACTTAATGTTTCTTGTGGACAGCCACACAGAATCACCGACTCTTAGGTCCGGACCATTCATATGTTTCCTGTCAGCCACACGTTTATACTTGTTGCCCATATTCATCAAGTTATTTAGAATTTTCCGCCATATACACTCACCTAAAGAATTATTAGGAACACCATACTAATACGGTGTTGGACCCCCTTTTTCCTTCAGAACTGCCTTAATTCTACGTGGCATTGATTCAACAAGGTGCTGATAGCATTCTTTAGAAATGTTGGCCCATATTGATAGGATAGCATCTTGCAGTTGATGGAGATTTGAGGGATGCACATCCAGGGCACGAAGCTCCCGTTCCACCACATCCCAAAGATGCTCTATTGGGTTGAGATCTGGTGACTGTGGCAGCCATTTTAGTACAGTGAACTCATTGTCATGTTCAAGAAACCAATTTGAAATGATTCGAGCTTTGTGACATGGTGCATTATCCTGCTGGAAGTAGCCATCAGAGGATGGATACATGTTCTCATTCCGTTTACGCCAAATTCGGACTCTACCATTTGAATGTCTCAACAGAAATCGAGACTCATCAGACCAGGCAACATTTTTCCAGTCTTCAACAGTCCAATTTTGGTGAGCTCGTGCAAATTGTAGCCTCTTTTTCCTATTTGTAGTGGAGATGAGTGGTACCCGGTGGGGTCTTCTGCTGTTGTAGCCCATCCGCCTCAAGGTTGTGCGTGTTGTGGCTTCACAAATGCTTTTCTGCATATCTCGGTTGTAACGAGTGGTTATTTCAGTCAACGTTGCTCTTCTATCAGCTTGAATCAGTCGGCCCATTCTCCTCTGACCTCTAGCATCCACAAGGCATTTTTGCCCACAGGATTGCCGCATACTGGATGTTTTTCCCTTTTCACACCATTCTTTGTAAACCCTAGAAATGGTTGTGCATGAAAATCCCAGTAACTGAGCAGATTGTGAAATACTCAGACCGGCCCGTCTGGCACCAACAACCATGCCACGCTCAAAATTGCTTAAATCACGTTTCTTTCCCATTCTGACATTCAGTTTGGAGTTCAAGATATTGTCTTGACCAGGACCACACCCCTAAATGCATTGAAGCAACTGCCATGTGATTGGTTGACTAGATAATTGCATTAATGAGAAATAGAACAGGTGTTCCTAATAATTCTTTAGGTGAGTGTAGATGACAATGATGAAAATTCTCCTCCTCAGGGATACCAGAAGTATTAGAACCAGAAAATGTGCCAAACAGCGGGTGAAACCCATATGCCCCAAAAAGCGGCGACTTACCAGTGGACTCCTGTCTACGATTGTTTATGGCAAACTCTGCCAAAGACAAAAACGAAGACCACTCTTCCTGGTTCTCAGAGACAAAACATCTCAAGTAAGTGTCCAGACTTTGATTAGTGCGTTCCGTCTGTCCGTTCGACTGAGGATGAAAAGCCAAAAAGAAGTACAGTTGTACCCCCAGTTGAGTACAGAACTCATTCACGAATCTGGAAACAAACTGAATCCCATGATCCGAGACCATGTCAGTGGGAATGCCATGGAGTTTCACAATGTTATCAACAAACACTTGTGCAAGTGTTTTAGCATTAGGTAGGCCCGGCAACGATATAAAGTGCACCATTTTACTAAAGCGATCAACTACCACCAGAATAACTGTCTGTCCTGAAGAATTAGATAGATCAGTTAAATATCCATGGATAAGTGAGTCCATGGTCTGGACGGGATGGACAACCGAAGTAGAGATCTGGAAGGATAAGTACGTGTCACCTTAGCATGTGCACAGGTGCTACAGGCTGACACATAGTCCTCAACACACTTACGCAACCCTGGACACCTGTCACGACCATGGTTATGGTCGTGTCTCCTGATCCGCATGCAGTTGCCTGCGGTTTGGTTTTTGTCAATCACATGGTGAGGGCGGCTGGATTGTTGCCTCACATGTGGTTGCCGCTGGCAACATGTTTGTGCTTGGCAGCTTGTTGCAATCTGCATGCGGTTACACCTGGCAACCTGTCTTTGTAGGTGTGCCGTTTTATATGTTTGGTGTGCACGAAGTTTGGGTGTGTGCACTGTGATAGTTTGCCTTCACTTGTGGCTGCCCGAGGTAACGTGTTGTATTCGGTACATGTGCTGACAGTGTCTCGGCCTTCTGGCTGACTCCCAGGACACGGTTGCCACGCATGTCGTTGCCTGTGGTAACAGCTGCAGTGTGATAAGGGTTTGTACACTTCCCCTGTATGTGGCTGTTTTCCCTTGCCTGGTCTAGGAAGGGTTAACTCCCTTCTGTGTGTGAACACTGGGTGTGTCTGTGTGGGTGTGGCTACTTCGGCCTATATAGCCTCTGCTGAGAGCAGTAGTCAGAGGGGTACTTCAGCCATGGTCTGCTGGAGTCATCCTCCTACTTTTATACCACCTGCCGGTGAGGGCCACCCTTGTGGTCATAAACAAATGTTGTTATGTGATGTTAAGTTTATGTTTATGTGGTGTCTGTTATTATTGCAGCTATGGTTCTGGCTTCCTGTGTGTTTATGTGTGCTGTGTCCTTTTATGTCTGTGTGTGGACTTCAGCACTTGTGTCCAGGGATCCAGTCAGTGTGTCTGTGGCAGGTAGGGGTGGAAGTCTTTCACTCTCCTGCCATATCCATAGTCTGTTTATGTTTATATCCCCTTGCAGCTCGGCCAGTTTAGACTCCTGTTTCTCCGCATCCAGGAGGAACAGGTGGTCTACCCAGCTCCTAGTTCAGGGATCGGCGGAGGGTGAGTAGGGATCCGAGGTTCCTGAGCATGAGCCCGCCTACCATCAAGGTTGGCTCATGCAGCTAGGAGTCAGGGTCAGATTAGGGATGCGATAGGAGGTGACCTGCTCCCTAATTCTGTGGTCCTGGCAGAGCAGCCACTTACATCTCCTGGCATCGCACGGCTGAGGGGTTTTCCCCATCCTCAGCCGTGACAACACCAGAATCTGCGAGAGATGAGGTCGGCAGTGGATCTATGAGTGTCGGACCCCCAGCCGGTCAGATGCTGATGATCTCTCCAGAGGATAGATTATCAGTTAAAACAAACTGTAGAACCACTTTAATATCCCTCTTTTTTCTTTTTGCCATTGAATGCATGGACATACTCTGATAAAATGTCCCTTTTGTGCTCAGAAAAATCACACTCCCTTCCTATTACCAGTATGCTTAAAAGAGGATCCAGGAGTACCTCCCCCTAATTGCATGGGCTCGTCCCTAAACATAAACCCAGGAGTAGCTTCAGCCAAAGTATGAAGCTGAGAGTGGGGGCCCCTAGATCTCTCTCTCTTAGGCATCTATCTGTCACCGCCAGCTCTCTGAGAAGGTCTGGCAGACGTTCTTCTGTACCTCTTGCATGATGTTCCTTGTTTTGGTTTCACTTTGTCATCTCCTTTCCTTCTCCCAGCTGTCACCTATTTACACTAATTGCCTCCCTTTATATTCCCTCCCATACTGCCTCACTTTGCGGTTTACACTACTTCCTGGATTGAAGTTTTCACTGCTGGAGTCTTCTGCTGCTGCTTGTTCAGATAAGTCCTTTCATGTATTGTGTTTCTTTGCTGGCTTGAATCTAGGTGACCCTGACTCCCTCCGTATTAAGTGCAGGGAGCCGGTGGTCGTGTCCCCTCACTATTATAGGGTTTTCAGGTGTCACACAGTCTAGGTACGAGGGCATGCAATCGTTTACCTCTGAGACCCTTGTATGTGCTTAGCAGTCAGGGTGAGCTCTTAGGGTTTTATAAGGGTCACCTTGATGCTCCTTAGTTTGGGATCAAGCCAGTCGGATGTTTATCCATAACTTCCAGCTATCTGCAACATCATCCGTGACATTATAAACCGCCATTACCGTCTTAAGCATTGATCCGGTTTCAGCCTTGATTGACTGCATGCAGGGTCTTTCACTGGAGGTAGCAGATCTCCGTAAAACTGTGTCTCAGTTTCAGGTGACCAGTTCTGCTTGCGTTCATGGAGTTTGTTCCGAGCCTAAGATCTCGCTTCTGGATACGCTCTCTGGGGGTAGTGAGAATTTTGTTTGCTTTAGAGAGGCTTTCAAACTCCATTTTCGCCTACTTCCCCATTCCTCTGGTGATGAGGAGCAGAAGGTGGGGATCATCATCTCGCTGCTCAGGGATAACGCTCAGTCTTGGGCCTTTTCGCTGCCGGTGGGGGCACGGCCCCTCCGATCGGTGGATGAATTTTTTGTAGCCCTGGGGCAGATATATGATGACCCGGATCGTATTGCTCTGGCTGAATCTAAACTGCGTCTTTTATGCCAGGGTAAACAGTCCGCAGAGATATATTGTTCTGAATTTCGGAGATGGGCAGCTGATACTGGTTGGAACGATGCTGCACTCCGAAGTCAATTTTGCCATGGTCTTTCGGAGGGATTGAAAGATGCATTTGCTTTTCATGAGAGACCTGCCTCGTTGGAGTCTGCCATGTCTCTAGCTGTTCGTATTGACAGGCGTCTTAGAGAGAGAGGAGAGACCACTCCTTCCTGTCATATTCAGTCCAAGGACAGTGGGGCGGTCTCATTCAGTGCGCAGGGGCCTCAGTCTCTCTCAATCCCCTCTGAGCAGGAGGCCATGCAGCTGGGTTTGTTTGCCTCTGATAGTAGAGGATTCAGCTCTCAGAGAAGGGTTTGTTTCTGTTGTGGCGGTATAAATAATTTGGCTAAAGTTTGCCCCTCTAGGAGATTCAGGGAGTTTTCTGAGGGTAATAAAGAAACAAAAAGAAAAAAAACCTCTAAAAACTTTCCATTTGCTACTATTGGCAAAGTTGATGCGGAAATTGAAGGTTTGCCGTTTGCTTGTAGTTCCCGTTTTGTCCTACCTGCCAGGGTGGATCTAGATAGCAAGAACATTGTTTGTGAGATTTTTGTAGATAGTGGAGCAGCTGTCAATCTCATTGATAATCAATTTGCTATAACACATGGTTTTCAGGTATGCACTTTGGAAAAGGATATACCTGTTTTTGCTATAGATTCTGCTCCACTTTCTCAAAAATCGTTAAAGGGCATAGTTCACAATATCCGTTTGACTGTGGGTGATGCTCATGTTGAGGATATGTCATGTTTCATCCTAAGCGGATTACCTACTCCTCTAGTGTTGGGACTAGCCTGGCTCACTAAACATAACCCCACCATTGATTGGCAAGCAAGGCAAATAAATGGTTGGAGTGACTTTTGCAGAGAGAATTGCCTCACGGCATCTCTTTCAGAGGTTTCTACCAAGACTGTACCATCTTTTCTCTCAGAATTTTCGGATGTGTTTTCCGAGAGTGGTGTCCAGGAGCTGCCCCCTCACCGGGAGTACGATTGCCCTATTAATCTCACCCCAGGCGCCAAGCTGCCAAAATCACGTTTATACAATCTCTCCCAATCTGAAAGAGTCACTATGCGTAATTATATCTCTGAGAGCCTGAGAAAGGGACCTGTTGCCGCTGTTTTTTTTTTTTTTTTGTTAAGAAAAAAGATGGTTCTTTAAGACCTTGGGCCAGATTTATCATTAGCTCAGGTCAGAATAATGGAGTGAAAAAGTCCCAAAAAAGTCCCAAACGCTAAAACTGCGCACAAATTTGCGACTTTTTTCTGCTCTGCACTATGCTCGCCAGTTTTCTGAAAGTGGGCGTGTTTTCTTATGTAAATGAATCTCTAGACAGATTTACTATTGGGACTATTTAAAAAAGTCGCAAAAAAGTCGCAAAAAAGTCCCAATTTCACTCCAGTGAGGACCATGCTTATCTTATGAGACTTTTTAATAGAACATGCGACTTTTTCGTAAAACTTGCAACTTTTTTGTAAAGATGTGCGACTTTTGTAAAGCTGCTTACTGACGGATAAACTGCTACCGTCAAACCACATTTATTACAGTCTTAAAGGGCCGATCATAAATCTGACTTGGCTAAAACTGACTTTAGCCATATGTGAAAGTGGAGTGAGCGGTCAGAGTAATGATAAATCTGGCCCCTTGTCTGGATTTCAGGGATCTGAACTGTATCACAATTCGTGACCCATATCCACTTCCTCTGATCCCGGACCTGTTTAACCAGATTGTTGGGGCTAAGTTTTTTCTAAGTTGGATTTAAGAGGGGCATACAACCTAGTCAGGGTCAGGGAAGGGGACGAATGGAAGACGGCCTTCAATACCCCTGAGGGTCATTTCGAGAATTTGGTTATGCCCTTTGGTTTGATGAATGTTCCGGCCGTCTTCCAACATTTTGTGAACAGCATTTTTTATCATTTAATGGGGAAATTTGTACTGGTGTATCTAGATGACATTTTGATTTTTTCTCCTGATTTCAAAACTCATAGAGACCACCTACGTCAGGTCTTGCTCATTCTGCGGGAGAATAAATTGTACGCTAAACTGGAAAAATGTGTGTTTGCGGTTCCGGAGATTCATTTTCTTGGTTTTCTTCTCTCCGCTTCTGGTTTTCGCATGGACCCTGAGAAGGTCCGCGCTGTGCTTGATTGGAAGCTTCCTGAGAATCAGAAGGCGCTGATGCGGTTTTTGGGTTTTGCCAATTATTACAGAAAGTTCATTTTGAATTATTCCTCTGTTGTTAAGCCACTCACTGATATGACTAAAAAGGGGGTAGATTTTTCCTCCTGGTCGGTAGATGCGCTTAAGGCCTTTTCTAGTATCAAAGAGAGTTTTGCTTCCGCTCCCATTTTGGTACAACCTGATGTCTCTCTACCTTTTATTGTTGAGGTGGACGCTTCTGAGGTGGGTGTGGGTGCGGTCTTATCTCAGGGTCCCTCTCCTGCCAAATGGCGACCGTGTTCCTTTTTCTCAAGGAAACTCTCCTCTGCAGAGAGAAATTACGATGTGGGAGATAGGGAGTTGTTGGCCATCAAGTTGGCTTTTGAGGAATGGCGCCATTGGCTAGAGGGAGCCAGACACCCTATTACCGTGGTTACCAACCATAAGAATCTGGCCTACTTGGAATCAGTCAAGCGTCTGAACCAGAGACAAGCCAGATGGTCTTTATTCTTTTCTAGGTTTAATTTTGCTGTCACGTTCCGCCCTGGGGTTAAAAATGTGAAGGCTGATGCCCTGTCACGTTGTTTTCCGGGAGGGGGGAACTTTGATGACCTGGGTCCCATTTTGGCTGAAGGGGTGGTCGTCTCTGCTCTTTATCCTGATTTGGAGGCAGAGGTTCAGGCAGCCCAGGCAGAGGCTCCTGATCTTTGTCCTCCTGGGAGGTTGTTTGTGCCTCTCGCTTTACGACACAAGGTTTTTAAGGAGCACCACGATACTGTCCTTGCTGGGCACCCGGGGAGTAGAGCAACAGTGGATCTCATTGCTCGGAGATTCTAGTGGCCGGCTCTTCGTAAGACGGTTGAGGGTTTTGTGGCAGCCTGCGAGACCTGCGCTCGTGCCAAGGTCCCTCATTCACGGCCATCGGGTTCTCTCCTCCCGATACCCGTTCCTTCCCGTCCTTGGATGCATCTGTCCATGGACTTCATTACGAACCTCCCTCGTTCCTCGGGGAAGACTGTGATTCTGGTAGTAGTTTTAGAAAAATGGCGCATTTCATTCCCTTTCCTGGGTTACCCAATGCTAAGACGCTGGCGCAAGCATTTGTTGATCACATTGTCAAATTGCATGGCATTCCTTCAGACATCGTTTCTGATAGGGGCACGCAATTTGTTTCCAGATTCTGGAAGGCCTTCTGTTCTCGCTTGGGGGTTTGGTTATCGTTCTCTTCTGCTTTTCACCCGCAGTCGAATGGTCAGACCGAATGCGTCAATCAGAATCTGGAGACATATCTGTGCTTTTTTGTGGCAGAGAATCAGGAGGATTGTTGTTCTTTTTTGTCCCTTGCTGAGTTTGCTTTAACCACCTCCCAACCGCCTAACGCACGGATGCGTCCTGGCGGCGGTCGATTCATTCCTCCTGGACGCATCCGTGCGTCATCTCGCGAGACGCGAGATTTCGGTCAGAGCCGGTCCGCGCATGCGCATCGCGGGCCGGCAAAAGTTAGAGGAGTATTTCGTCAGCAACCTGCCAGCCAATGATCGTCGCTGGCAGGTTGCTGATTTTAAGAAAATCAAATCACAAGCCATATAACACCTTATATTTATAAATATAAGGTGTTAAATGGCTTCTCTGCTCCTCTGCTGGTCCTTTTCGTCGGTTGGTTCCAGCAGAGGAGCAGACATGACTGTGAGTACCCACCAACACCACACTTAGCCCCAGATCACCCTCCATCACCCCCATCAACCCAATTAACCCCTTGATCGCCCCCTGTCAATCACCTAGTGAAAGGGAAAAAAGTGATCAGTGTAAACTGTCACTTTTTTTTTTCACTGGTATTGACTGATAGTTTTAGGATAGTTTAGGTCCCTTGGTTAGGTAGTTAGCGTCGGTTAGCGCCCAGCCCACCGCATCGCAATCACTTATTCGCTGATTAGCGTATCGCTAATCAGCATTTGTACTTTTATAGTATCTGTAAGTGATCAAAACTGATCACAGTCAGATCTATAATTGTATTAGTGTCACTTTAGCTCGCCCTCCACCCAAAACGCAGTGTTTGCCCGATCAGGCCTGATCAGTCACCCACGCCCGCCCCACCGCAGTGACAAAAATATTATTTTTTTTGATCACTGCACAATCACTTTACAAGCGCTGCGGCGATAAAAAAATCAGTTTTGATATTTTTTATCAATCGCGGCGGCCTCCGGTACTTCGCTAGCCTCCCATTTGTAAGACAGGCTTGCTTTTTTTCTTGGGTAGTCATAGGGAATACCCCTAAATTTAGTAGTCCAAATGTCAAACAGGGGGTATTCTTCTGAAGAGGCCTACAGGATTCTGACCCAGTCGGATGAGGAATGGGAACCCTCATCTGATGAATCTAATGGTCAGAATATGAACCTGTAGAAAGCAGTGGCAGTCTGACCCAAAGTTCGGACGAGGAGGTTGAGGTCCCTGATAGCACCAGGCGTACCCGGCCCCGTGTCGCTAGACCACAGGTTGTGCAGGATCCATTTCAAGGGCAGCAGAGTCCATTTCAAGGGCAGCAGAGTGGGGCTGGCACTGTTGGATTACGTGGTGAGGCATACACCAGCAGCGCAGCCCATCCTGGACCTAGTACCAGCACTGCCGTACAACATGGTGAAGTGGCGAGCACCAGAAGGGCAGTTGAAGCTGGTACGGTGGCACGTGCAATAGTTACCCCGTCGCAGCCACTGCACAGACAGGCCCGTAGAGCCCCTAGAGTCCCTGAGGTGCTGGCAAACCCTGATTGGCAGTCCCAACTTCAGCCGCACCTGTAGTTCCCCCTTTCACCGCCCAGTCTGGAGTTCGGGTTGAGACAGCTCAGATCGGTTCGGCACTGGGATTTTTTGAGCTGTTCTTGACTGCGGAGCTCTTGGACTTAGTCGTGGCAGAAACAAATCGGTATGCCACTCAATTTATATCTGCCAACCCGGGAAGCTTTTATGCTTAGCCTTTCCGGTGGAAACCAGTCCAAGTTTCCGAAATTAAAAATTTTCTGGGCCTTCTCCTGAACATGGGTCTAACCAAAAAGCATGAATTGCGGTCATATTGGTCCACGAACCCGATTCATCACATGCCCATGTTCTCTGCTGCTATGTCCAGGACACGTTTTGAGACCATCCTGCGTTTCCTGCACTTTAGCGACAACACCACCTCCCGTCCCAGAGGCCACCCAGCTTTTGACCGGCTCCACAAAATTCGGCCCCTCATAGACCACTTCAACCAGAAATTTGCAGATTTGTATACCCCTGAGCAAAACATCTGCATAGACGAGTCCCTTATACATTTTACCGGGCGCCTTGGCTTCAAACAATACATCCCAAGCAAGCGCGCCCGGTATGGGGTCAAATTGTATAAGCTCTGTGAAAGGGCCACAGGCTATACCCACAAATTTCGGATCTATGAGGGAAAAGATCAGACCCTGGAGCCGGTCGGTTGCGCTGACTACCTGGGGAGCAGTGGGAAGACAGTCTGGGACTTGGTGTCACCCTTATTTGGCAAGGGGTACCATCTTTATGTGGACAATTTTTACACAAGTGTTCCCCTCTTCAGGCATTTGTTCCTAGAACAGATTGGCTGCTGTGGCACCATGCGACCTAGTCGCCGGGGCTTCCCCCAACGGCTCGTTACCACCCGTCTTGAAAGGGGGGAGAGGGCTGCCTTGTGTAACCAAGAACTGCTCGCGGTGAAATGGAGAGACAAGCGTGACGTTTACATGCTCTCCTCCATTCACGCAGACACGACAATACAAATAGAACGGGCAACCCGTGTCATTGAAAAGCCCCTCTCAGTCCACGACTATAATGCGCTCATGGGAGGGGTGGACTTCAATGACCAGATGTTGGCTCCTTATTTAGTTTCCCGACACACCAGACGCTGGTATAAGAAGGTGTCTGTATATTTGATTCAATTGACTGCCTATAATAGTTTTGTTCTCTACAGTAAGGCTGGGAGAATAGGATCCTTCCTCAAATTTCAGGAAGAGATCATCGAGAACCTCCTGTATCCAGAAGGTTCCGCGGCCCCATCCACCAGTGTAGTGAGCCGTCTACACGAGCGACATTTCCCCAATGTCGTTGCTGGTACCTCAACCCAACCGTCACCCCGAAAAAGATGTTGTGTCTGTAGCAGGAGTGGAATAAGGCGTGACACCCGCTATTTCTGTCCTGACTGCCCTGACCACCCTGCCCTATGCTTAGGGGAGTGTTTCCGGAAGTACCACACACAGGTACACTTAGCATAGGGATTGCATCTCACAGGACAGGCACACAGGGCTATTAGGGCCCTTTCTCTCACAGCTGCTGCAAACCTCTCCTTTCACCTGGGATAAAGTGCATAATGTACTTCGCCACATCTTTGGGCGATTTGCGCTTTGCACATTGTCCCATGGGGAAGGAGAGGTTTGTCCTATAAAAAAAATTTAAAAAATAAATAAAAAAATCACCGGTAAGTAGAGTTGAGCGAACACCTGGATGTTCGGGTTCAAGAAGTTCGGCCGAACTTCCCGGAAATGTTCGGGTTCGGGATCCGAACCCGACCCGAACTTCGTCCCGGACCCGAACCCCATTGAAGTCAATGGGGACCCGAACTTTTCGGCACTAAAAAGGCTGTAAAACAGCCCAGGAAAGGGCTAGAGGGCTGCAAAAGGCAGCAAAATGTAGTTAAATCCCCTGCAAACAAATGTGGATAGGGAAATGAATTCAAATAAAAATAAAATAAATAAAAATTAACCAATATCAATTGGAGAGAGGTCCCATAGCAGAGAATCTGGCTTCATGTCAGCAGAGAATCAGTCTTCATGTCATAGCAGAGAATCAGGCTTCATGTCACCCACCACTGGAACAGGCCACTGTCAGATATTTTCAGGCCCCGGCACCCAGACAGAGGAGAGGTTCATTCAACTTTGGGTTGCCCCGCAATATAATGGTAAAATGAAAATAAAAAAAGGATTGAATGAGGAAATGCCCTGGAGTACAATAATATATGGTTAAGGGGAGGTAGTTATAAATGTCTAATCTGCACAAGGGATGGACAAGTCCTGTGGGATCCATGCCTGGTTCATTTTTATGAACGTCAGCTTGTCCACATTGGCTGTAGACAGGCGGCTGTGTTTGTCTGTAATGACGCCCCCTGCCGTGCTGAATACACGTTCAGACAAAACGCTGGCCGCCGGGCAGGCCAGCACCTCCAAGGCATAAAAGGCTAGCTCTGGCCACGTGGACATTTTGGAGACCCAGAAGTTGAATGGGGCCGAACCATCAGTCAGTACGTGGAGGGGTGTGCACACGTACTGTTCCACCATGTTAGTGAAATGTTGCCTCCTGCTAACACGTTCCGTATCAGGTGGTGGTGCAGTTAGCTGTGGCGTGGTGACAAAACTTTTCCACATCTCTGCCATGCTAACCCTGCCCTCAGAGAAGCTGGCCGTGACACAGCTGCGTTGGCGACCTCTTGCTCCTCCTCTGCCTTCGCCTTGGGCTTCCACTTGTTCCCCTGTGACATTTGGGAATGCTCTCAGTAGCGCGTCTACCAATGTGCGCTTGTACTCGCGCATCTTCCTATCACGCTCCAGTGCAGGAAGTAAGGTGGGCACATTGTCTTTGTACCGGGGATCCAGCAGGGTGGCAACCCAGTAGTCCGCACATGTTAAAATGTGGGCAACTCTGCTGTCGTTGCGCAGGCACTGCAGCATGTAGTCGCTCATGTGTGCCAGGCTGCCCAGAGGTAAGGACAAGCTGTCCTCTGTGGGAGGCGTATCGTCATCGTCCTGCGTTTCCCCCCAGCCACGCACCAGTGATGGGCCCGAGCTGCGTTGGGTGCCACCCCGCTGTGAACATGCTTCATCCTCATCCTCCTCCTCTTCATCCTCATCCTCCTCGTCCTCCAGTAGTGGGCCCTGGCTGGCCACATTTGTACCTGGCCTCTGCTGTTGCAAAAAACCTCCCTCTGAGTCACTTCGAAGAGACTGGCCTGAAAGTTCTAAAAATGACCCCTCTTCCTCCTCCTCTTCCTCCTGGAGCACCTCCTCTTCCATCATCGCCCTAAGTGTTTTCTCAAGGAGACATAGAAGTGGTATTGTAACGCTGATAACGGCGTCATCGCCACTGGCCATGTTGGTGGAGTAATCGAAACAGCGCAACAGGGCACACAGGTCTCGCATGGAGGCCCAGTCATTGGTGGTGAAGTGGTGCTGTTCCGCAGTGCGACTGACCCGTGCGTGCTGCAGCTGAAACTCCACTATGGCCTGCTGCTGCTCGCACAGTCTGTCCAGCATGTGCAAGGTGGGGTTCCACCTGGTGGGCACGTCGCCTATGAGGCGGTGAGCGGGAAGGCCGAAGCTACGCTGTAGCGCAGACAGGCGAGCAGCGGCAGGATGTGAACGCCGGAAGCGCGCACAGACGGCCCGCACTTTATGCAGCAGCTCTGACATGTCGGGGTAGTTGTGAATGAACTTCTGCACCACCAAATTCAGCACATGCGCCAGGCAAGGGATGTGCGTCAAACCGGCTAGTCCCAGAGCTGCAACGAGATTTCGCCCATTATCGCACACCACCAGGCCGGGCTTGAGGCTCACCGGTAGCAACCACTCGTCGGTCTGTTGTTCTATACCCCGCCACAACTCCTGTGCGGTGTGGGGCCTGTCCCCCAAACATATGAGTTTCAGAATGGCCTGCTGATGTTTACCCCGTGCTGTGCTGAAGTTGGTGGTGAAGGTGTGTGGCTGACTGGATGAGCAGGTGGAAGAAGAGGAGGAGGAGGAAGCTGAGTAGGAGGAGGAGGAGACAGGAGGCAAAGAATGTTGCCCTGCGATCCTTGGCGGCGGAAGGACGTGCGCCAAACTGCTCTCCGCCTGGAGCCCAACCGCCACTACATTTACCCAGTGTGCAGTTAGGGAGATATAGCGCCCCTGGCCGTGCTTACTGGTCCACGTATCTGTGGTTAGGTGGACCTTGCCACAGATGGCGTTGCGCAGTGCACACTTGATTTTATCGGATACTTGGTTGTGCAGGGAAGGCACGGCTCTCTTGGAGAAGTAGTGGCGGCTGGGAACAACATACTGTGGGACAGCAAGCGACATGAGCTGTTTGAAGCTGTCTGTGTCCACCAGCCTGAATGACAGCATTTCATAGGCCAGTAGTTTAGAAATGCTGGCATTCAGGGCCAGGGATCGAGGGTGGCTAGGTGGGAATTTACGCTTTCTCTCAAATGTTTGTGAGAAGGAGAGCTGAACGCTGCCGTGTGACATGGTTGAGATGCTTGGTGACGGAGGTGGTGGTGTTGGTGGTACATCCTCTGTTTGCTGGGCGGCAGGTGCCAACGTTCCTCCAGAGGCGGAGGAAGAGGCCGAGGCGGCAGCAGCAAAAGAGGTAGCAGGGGGAGCCTGAGTGAGTTCCTTGTTTTTAAAGTGTTTACTCCACTGCAGTTCATGCTTTGCATGCAGATGCCTGGTCATGCAGGTTGTGCTAAGGTTCAGAACGTTAATGCCTCGCTTCAGGCTCTGATGGCACAGCGTGCAAACCACTCGGGTCTTGTCGTCAGCACATTGTTTGAAGAACTGCCACGCCAGGGAACTCCTTGAAGCTGCCTTTGGGGTGCTCGGTCCCAGATGGCTGTGGCCAGTAGGAGACGGACTCTCTTGGCGGCGGGTGTTCTGCTTTTGCCCACTGCTCCCTCTTTTGCTACGCTGTTGGCTCGGTCTCACCACTGCCTCTTCCTCCGAACTGTGAAAGTCAGTGGCACGACCTTCATTCCATGTGGGGTCTAGGACCTCATCGTCCCCTGCATCGTCTTCCACCCAGTCTTCCTCCCTGACCTCCTGTTCAGTCTGCACACTGCAGAAAGACGCAGCAGTTGGCACCTGTGTTTCGTCATCATCAGAGACGTGCTGAGGTGGTATTCCCATGTCCTCATCATCAGGAAACATAAGTGGTTGTGCGTCAGTGCATTCTATGTCTTCCACCGCTGGGGAAGGGCTAGGTGATTGCCCTTGGGAAACCCTGCCAGCAGAGTCTTCAAACAGCATAGGAGACTGCTGCATAACTTGAGGCTCAGACAGTTTCCCTGATATGCATGGGGGTGATGTGACAGACTGATGGGCTTGGTTTTCAGGCGCCATCTGTGCACTTTCTGCAGAAGACTCGGTGGGAGATAATGTGAACGTGCTGGATCCACTGTCGGCCACCCAATTGACTAATGCCTGTACCTGCTCAGGCCTTACCATCCTTAGAACGGCATTGGGCCCCACCAAATATCGCTGTAAATTCTGGCGGCTACTGGGACCTGAGGTAGTTGGTTCACTAGGACGTGTGGCTGTGGCAGAACGGCCACGTCCTCTCCCAGCACCAGAGGGTCCACTAACACCACCACAACCATGTCCGCGTCCCTTACTAGATGTTTTCCTCATTGTTACCGTTCACCACAATAAGAAAAAAAAATTTGGGCCCAATGTATTGAATTCAAATTCAGGCCTTTTTTACAGGCACCTAACACTATCTAGCTATCTACTTAGGTACCGTATTACACTAATACAGGCACAGCAGTAACCACAGATTTAGCTGAATATAAATTGTAGGCCTGGGCGGTGGATGACAGGTATACGTTTACGGACAGAATTAGACTTGGTGATGTACGGTAGCGTTTGAAGTTATTATTGAGAATGACCCTATCCGCACTTACAATCTAATATACCCTTTTATGGATAGATTTAAACTTGGCCTGATACAGCAGAAAACAATTATTTAGGGAATTGCTAAGTTGGGAATTGTATTCCACCCAGAACAAAAACTGTGCTTTGGCAGACACTAAATAACTTTGCCAGGCCCAGCAGTAACCACATATTTAGCTGAATATGAATTGTAGGCCTATTATTTAGGCGGTGGATGACAGGTATACGTTTACGGACAGAATTAGACTTGGAGATGCACGGTAGCGTTTGAAGTTATTGAGAATGACCCTATCCGCACCTTCAATCTAATATACCCTTTTATGGATAGATTTAAACTTGGCCTGATACAGCAGAAAACAATTATTTAGGGAATTGCTAAGTTGGGAATTGTATTCAACCCAGAACAAAAACTGTGCTTTGGCAGACAGCAGACAGTATTACAATTGGCTAGCCACAGCTGAAACACCAGATTTAGGGTACTGCTATTTTGGCAATTTTATTTTACCCCTCAATAAAATAGCAAGTACAGCCAAGCCCCTGCAAAAAAAAAAAACACACTATTGATGGTTAAAAATGGACTTGGTGGCAGCTTGTGCTGGCGCACCACAAGACACAAAATGGCCGCCGATCACCCCAGAAAAAAGTGACTGAAAAACGCTCTGGGCAGCCTTAAAACAGTGAGCAATTGAATTGCAGAGGTTGTATGATACACAGCTGTATATCGATCACTTCAGTAAATAAATCCCTGCCTAATCTCGCCCTAACAGCAGCAGCTGCATCCTATCCCTACACTGATCAGAGCAGAGTGACGTGCGGCGCTACGTGACTCCAGCTTAAATAGAGGCTGGGTCACATGCTGCACTGGCCAATCACAGCCATGCCAATAGTAGGCATGGCTGTGATGTCCTCTTGGGGCAAGTAGTATGACGCTTGTTGATTGGCTGCTTTGCAGCCTTTCAAAAAGTGCCAAGAAAGCGCCAAACACCGAACCCGAACCCGGACTTTTACGAAAATGTTTGGGTTCGGGTCCGTGTCACGAACACCCCAAAATTCGGTACGAACCCGAACTATACAGTTCGGGTTCGCTCATCTCTAATTGTCATCTGTAGGGTATTCCGACTTGTTTACATGGGCAAACTCTGCTGTTGATTCAGCAGCAGAAAGCAGGCATTTTCTAACAGCTTCACATTAAATTCAAAGTAAAAAACTCAATTGTGTGCTCATTTTGTGTGGTTTTTTTTCAGCAGCTGATTTGAGAAATGTGGTATGTTCCTTCAAACAGATTCAATGGTGGTTTTTCATAGAAGTCAATGGGAAAGTGGAAAATACATTGATGAGAAGGTGTGTTATTTGGAGTGTATTTGGCAGAGTTTTACGCCACCACAAAAAATTCCTTTTTCAGCTGCTAATTACACTACCGGTCTACCACTGATAATTTTCAGCTGATTTTGCCATGTGCCCATCTTGTAACTTACAGGACCTAATTCCTTAGTGACCGGCGTCTTTTAGGCTTTGGTGACAAGCCTAAAAACAAATATATTTTTTTTATTGATTCATTCCAAGCACAATAACTTTTCTATTTTTCTGTCGAAGTAGCCATATGAGGGTTTGTTTTTGCTAGGTAAAAAGAGTAATACTGCAAAGTTTTTTCCGTTATTACTTTTGCGGAGTTCATTTTTTGGCATAAATAATATGGTAACTTTATTCTATGGGTCAGTAAAAAAACTGCATTTTTACATTTTGCTACTTTTGTACAATAAAGTTGGTATGTGGCTTTTGCGGGACCGCATCCCAATACTTTTTTATTTTCATTCTACTGAGCTGTTCAAAGGCTTGATTTTTGAGGGTTGATTTGTAGTTTTCAATGGTATCATTTTGGGATATATAACACTTTTTGGTCACTTTTTGTTCAGTTATTTTCAGTGGTGAATAAGCAATAATTTTATTTTTGCAGGCATTTTTAAATGGAAAAAAAATCTGCATTTTCTTGAAACTTTTTTATTTAATAAAACTCAAACTTTTTTTTAAACCTTTTACTAGTCTCACAAGGGGACTTTAACAGGGGATCTTTTAATCGCTTCTATAACACACTGTAATTCTTATGCAGTACAGTGTATTATACTGTCAGTGCCGTACTGATAGACATCAGCAGGCTTTGCTAGAGAGGCACAGCCTGATAGACACACACTCCAGGCAGTTAAGCCTGGGGCCTTCATTACGCCTCAGATTTTTATGAGAATATTTTATTTGTTGGGTGCCGATGGGAGAGCTCCCTTCCTCAAAACCAATTAGATGCTGCAGTTGTTACTAACCACGTCATCTTAGGAATAAAACAGCCCTTCCGGCCCATGCAGTGCTTAGACTAGGCCGCCAAAAAAAGGAGGTGGCCTATCCTAAGGTCTGTTAATGACTGCTGTAAAAAGTTATATTGGTAACAGGTTAAAGGGGTTAGTTCATGAAAAATATTACCATGCAATGAATAGACCTTTTTAAATGAAGTATTATAGCAATATACAGTACATATAATCACTGTCAAAAAGAACGTTAAAACTTAAACCTTTATCAAATATCTTATTAAAACAAAATAATTGGAAAGAAGTGACCCTATTAATGTGAAAACTAATTAAGCACTGTATTATAGCAATATACAGTACATGTATACAACAGGCTCAGACAGTCACCACTAAATAAACCCAAATATTAAATACCTTACAACCACACATGAAATAAAACTAGCAATGAAAAAGAAGGTGTGTAGTAGGCAATAAACAAAATGCAGTGCAATACTATCTATACATAAAATTACAATACTTTGCAGCGTTCACAGAACAAAAGGTAAAAAAAACATGTTTAAAAATAGCACAAAAAGTGAAAACATGCACAAAATAAAGTACCCTGATAACTAAGTACTAAGCCCCAAACCCAATACTCCTATCAAAATAATTGATAGAGGGCCTTAAAAAAACAACATGAGCATAGATAAATCCAATAAAATACATTGTGTAGCTTACAAAATATGGCATCAGATAACTTGCATATGTGCCCCATTGTGAGATATGAGCATGGCGCTGTATAGATGAGGGTACATAACCTCATGTGTATCCCACAGATTGTAACTTCCTTATGGGCACAATATACATGCAATAAAAGTATTGTTAGTTTTTTCCCCCCGCTCTTGTAAGTTCCCCATGATATTTCTCTGGTCGCTAAATTTTTGACCACTCTCTCATGAATTCAGTGGTGGACTGGCATACTCAATAGTTTCTCTGCTCCCTTCCTTCTCTCAATGCCAGTATACTGATCTCATATTGAAGTGGCCCATTCATACCTAACTATTAAATTCACTGAAATAAATAGCTCTCTCCCTCTACACAGCAGAAAAGGAAATTGCATTGCATACCATTTACATTATTAGTCTAGTTGCTTGGGCTTTGTGTCAGGGACTATTTTCTATGCAGGAGCTGAAGACAGGTGAAGGGGTTAACAAGAAATTACTCTAATACCTTCCTTGTAGATGCAGGTTGTTGATAAGTTTTTGCCCACCCACAGAAAGTTAAAAAAAAAAAATGCAGGTGAGTAAAAATTTTACAAAAATTTTAAATTACACTGGAGAGCAACATTATTGCGTTAATATAGTGAAATATAATTGTGTGCATTACTCCAGATATACAGTACTATGCAAGCGTTTTAGACAGGTATGAAAAAATGCAAAGTAAGAATGCTTTCAAAAATAGAGGTGTTTATAGTTCATCTTTAACAAAATGCAAGGTACATGAACAAAAGAGAAATAAAAATCTATATTTGGTATGACCACCCTTGGCCTTTAAAATAAAATCAGTTCTTCTAGGTACACTTGCACACACTAGCCTCAAATCTTCTGTGGATGTAGGCTTGCTCAAATCCTTCTGTTACCCCATGCAGACTCAATTATACTGTGATCAGAACTCTGTGGGTGCCATATCATAATTTACAGAACTCCTTGTTCTTATTTACACTGAAGATAGATCTTAATGACACTGGCTGTTTGATTGGGGTCATTGTCCTGCTGCAGAATAAATGTAGAACCAATCAGCCCCTCCCCCCGAAGATGGTATTACTTGATGAATAATTATCTGCCTGTATTTTTTTAGGATTGAGAACACCATTAATCCTGACCAAATCCCCAAATCTATTTGCAGAAATGCAGCCACAAACTTTGAAGGGCCCTCCATAATGCTTCACTGTTGCTTGTCCACTGGAGGAAGGCCTGCAGGCTGCAGTGATTCAGGCTTAGTGTATGAGCAGCTCCACATACCCTCACTTCAACTATCAGTGAGAAAAGATTTGTTTAGGCGCTATATCTGTCACTAACAGAAGAGTGCAGGGGCTGTGGATCTGCTCATACACTGAGCCTGAATGACTGCAACCTATGGGCCTGCCCCCACTGGCTTTGTGAGAGTGGTGCCCACAACATTCAAAGTTTTTTAGAGCACTCCAAAGACTAAAAGTATGGGCAAATGTATGTATTACCTATATCTGTCAGCAGTTTTGTGTCAACAACACTACTGACAGACTCCTCTAGAAAACATAAAAGAACCAATACTTCGCCGATTCTCAGCACTTGCCATTCCATTGCCACCCTGGTCCCAACTGCTCTCTACTTCTTGTTCTCACAGAAAATGCCTGCTAAGCCAGTTACCAGTAGAGGTGGTGACCACTGCAGCCAGTAATTAGCTGAGAAGACAATGGTGCATGTTGATCTGGCAGCAGGAAGTAGAAGGTGATGGGGTCCTGGCAGCATCAGAATCGAAGCGGGGGTATTGGTGAGTTTCGGGTACATAGTTACATAGTTAATACAGTTGAAAAAAGACACAAGTCCATCCAGTTCAACCAAGGGATAGGTGGGGATGCGAGAGGATCCCAGAAGGAATTGAGGTTGTTTTAGGTTTTAAAGATACTGAGCCCACTGCTACCAATTTTTTATACCGAGAAACCTGTTTAATGTTATGGCTGAGTGGTGTATATTTCTTACCTAAGATAGTTCCTGGTCACTTTTTCTAGTTGCTCTTCAATCTTCAAATATTGTTATTTTGTTTTCATTTAGTGAATAGAATTAAACGATGGCATAATGGAATCCTTATGCTCTAATGCACAGACCCGAGTACAAGAAGAACATCTGCTCAGCTGCTTTTAGTGAAAATAGAAATGACAACCTGCAAATGAGACATTTCCATGAATAGAGATCATTTTGCAAATGGCTTTTAAATACATCGCTTCTGAAAACCAAATTGCAATCAGTTTTCTTCAGTCAGCAGAATATTTTAAGAAAAAGCTTTTAACAACATTGGGATAACAAACAAACAGATTTCCCCCTGCCAGAAAAAGGCTCCAGATAATGTATTTAGTGTCCTTATTAAAATGTTAAAGGAATCCCCAAGTGAAGTGACTTCATCATGTCTCTGAAGATGTATAGAAAATCATGAATAGTTTAAGTTACAGCATTCCATTTTCATGCAGTAGAAAACCTCATATACTATACAGGGTACATTGCCTTCATTTTAAAGGGTTGTCCACAGGTACAAATAAAAGATAATGCAATAAAGTAAAAACATGAATCATCTGTTCAATCCCCTATGAGAATTCCCCGCTGGTCTATATTTTCTTTTCAATGGGGATTTTACAGGTGTTTTTTTCTTTTATAATTATTACATTTTCTGCATAAAATATTGATGACCCATCCTCAGACTAGGTCATCGATATCAGTAGGGGTCTGACTCTTGGGACCTCCATCAAGAAGCAGTTTGAAGGGGCCACAGCACTCGGATGAGCGACTACTTCATAGTATACCAAGTGCAGTGCTGTACATTGTGTAGCCGCTGCTTTCGGCATTGCAGTTGATTCTCATTTACTTGACTGGGACTGAGATGCACACAGACCATGCGACCAATGATCGTGAGTCTCAGGTTAAGGAGGAGGCTGCAATACTGAGCCAAGCACTATAGCCCCTTCTAAGAGCTCATCCAACAGTGGTGTTGGTAGTCGAAGCCCACCGATCAGATATTGATGACCTATCCTGGGAATAGGTCATCAATATTTAAGTCCTGGAAACACAAATGAATAATTTTATCAGGTGTAAATCTCTTTATATGAGGTTAGCACTGTTGTCTTGCAGCACAAGGATCTTGGGCTTGAATATGGCCAAGGCAGTCTCTTCATGGAGTCTATAGGTTCTCCAGTGCTTCTGCATGTTTCCTCCAGGTACTCTGATTAACTCTCATACCACAAAAACCTAATAAGAAAATACATGTAAAATTGGCATTAAAACCACACAATGGTAATGTAACCTATCTACATCCTTTCTAGCTTCAGTAGTGGTAGTTATATGTGTATACGGGGGCATCAATATATCTGAAGAGTTGAACTCTAACAAAGTCTGTAAGAGAACACTATATTTAATAGAAATCACAACAGAAGAAAGTGTCATCATTAGAGATGGCCTTGCGGTTCGCCCGGCGGTCGATTCGCGGCAAACTTTGCTCGTTCGCTGTTCGCCGAATGGGCGAACATATGGCGATATTCGCGCCAGCCATATTCTTTTACATTGTGAAGAACTTTGACCCATGACACATCTATCAGGTGGTACAGGTCAGCCAATTGAGACATTTCAGCACATGGACATAAATAAACCTGATCTGGGCACCATTTTACAATCAGTCTGTCACTACCAGAGCTTTGGGACGTTCTCACAGCTCTGTTTCTCCACCCCTGTGATGATGTCACTACTAGAGCTGGGAGGAGTTCTCACTACTCTGTTTACTTTTGGTTTCTTTCACCACAGCTGTCCTTCATGTGTTTGATTTTCCTCTCTTTATATCACCCCTCCTCCTATGATAGGATGTGGATTATAGTTCTCACTTCAGTTGTAGCTCTGGCTTTAGTTTCTTCACTTGTAGCTATCAGTTCACTGGACCTGTGTTCTGCTGCAGCTAGCACTCCGGATATTGCCAGCCTGTCCTTGGATCCGTCTTCTCTGCGGCTGCAACACCGTCAGCTAAGTGTGCAGACATTGTTGTGTTCCTGTTTATTTTCTGACTGGATCTGAGGTGGCCACGGTTCCCTCCATATACTGAGTAGGGCACTGGTGGCCGTGCCCCTTCCACTATTGTAGGGGTTACAGTGGTCATTAGTCTTAGGCACGTGGGCATGCCTCTTTCCGCCATTTGGATCCGGGCATGTGCTTTAGCAGAATAGGGAGAGCGTTGAGGGTCGGACAGGGGTCACCCGTTATCCTCCCTAGTTCTGGGTCCAGTCAGTAGCTCTGTACTGTGTATAACTATTGTTGCCCACATACAGCCGTGACATTATAATCCACCAAAACCGTCCTTTTTTGACATGGATCCGCTTTCTGGCCTGGTTGACCGCATGCAGGGTCTTTCTTTGGAAGTAGCGGATCTCCGTCAATCTATGACTCAGCTTCAAGCATTGGGCCCTGCTCCGGCTCATGGAGTCTGTTGCGAGCCAAAGGTCTCACTTCCGGAGACGTTCTCCGGGGGCAGTGAGAATTTTGTTCGTTTCAGAGAGGCATGCAAACTCCATTTTTGCTTGTGTCCTCACTCTTCTGGTAATCAAGAGCAGAGGGTGAGGATTGTCATCTCCCTGCTCAGGGGTAATGCTCAGACTTGGGCTTTTTCGCTGCCATCAGGGGATCCCTCCCTTCGTTCCGTGGAGGGATTTTTTGTGGCCCTGGGGCAGATTTATGATGACCCGGATCGTGTTGCTCTGGCCGAATCTAACCTACGTGTTTTATGCCAGAACAAACGGTCTGCGGAGCTTTATTGTTCTGAATTTCGGAGATGGGCAGCTGATTCGGGTTGGAATGATGCTGCACTCCGGAGTCAGTTCTGTCATGGTCTCTCGGAGAGATTAAAAGATGCGTTTGCTTTCCATGAGAGACCAACGTCCTTAGAGTCTGCCATGTCATTGGCGGTACGCCTTGACAGGCGTCTAAGAGAAAGAAACGAGACCTCTCTGTCCAGCCATTGTCAGTCTAGGGGAAGTGGTGCGGACTCATTCAGTGTGCAGGGGCCTCATCCTGTCTCGCTCCCCTCTGAGGAGGAGCCCATGCAGCTAGCTCGACTTGCCCCTGATAAAAGAGGATTTAGTCCTCAGAGTATGGTCTGTTTTTGTTGTGGGGGCATAGGTCATTTGGCAAATGTTTGTCCATCTAGGAGATTCTTGAACCGTACTAAGAGCGATAATAAGAGAAAAATCTCAAAAGGTAAATCATCAAGTTCTGCTTCATCTGCTACTTTGGGCAAAGTTGATGTAGGATTTGATGCTTTTCCTCTGACCTGCAGTTCCCGTTTTCTCCTGTCTGCCAGGGTGGCGCTAGAGAGCAAAGTCATTTCTTGTGAGATTTTTGTCGATAGTGGAGCGGCCGTCAATCTTATTGAGACTCAATTTGTAGCCATGCATGGTTTTCAGGTTTGCACATTAGATAAAGATATACCTGTTTTTGCTATTGACTCTGCTCCACTCTCACAGAGATCTCTGAAAGGCATTGTTCACAATATCCGGCTAGCTGTAGGTGACACTCATGTGGAGGATATATCTTGTTTTGTCCTTAACGGATTGCCGTCTCCTCTAGTTTTGGGGTTACCCTGGCTCACTAGACATAACCCCACTATTGATTGGCAAGGAAGGCAAATAAATGAGTGGAGTGACTTTTGTAGAGAGAATTGTCTCACAGCGACTTTTGCAGAGGTGTCTATTAAAACGGTGCCATCATTTCTCTCTGATTTCTCGGACGTGTTTTCCGAGAGCGGTGTTCAGGAGCTACCTCCTCACCGGGAGTTTGACTGTCCCATTAACCTCATTCCCGGCGCCAAGCTGCCAAAAGCACGCCTCTACAATCTCTCACAACCGGAAAGAATCGCTATGCGAACTTACATCTCCGAGAGTCTCGAAAAGGGGCATATTCGTCCCTCAAAGTCACCTGTGGCCGCGGGTTTTTTTTTTGTTAAAAAGAAAGATGGCTCTCTGAGACCTTGCCTAGATTTTAGGGAGCTGAACCGTATCACGATTCGCGATCCCTATCCCCTTCCTCTGATCCCGGACCTCTTCAATCAAATTGTTGGGGCCAAGGTGTTTTCCAAATTGGATTTGAGAGGCGCGTACAACTTGGTCAGGGTCAGAGAGGGGGATGAATGGAAAACGGCCTTTAATACCCCTGACGGGCATTTCGAGAATCTCGTTATGCCTTTCGGCCTGATGAATTCTCTGGCCGTCTTTCAGCATTTTGTTAATAGTATTTTCTATCATTTAATGGGGAAATTTGTATTGGTGTATCTTGATGATATTTAGATTTTTTCCCCTGATGTTCAGACCCATCAGGATCATCTTTTTCAGGTTCTGCAGATTCTGCGGGAAAATAAATTGTACGCCAAGCTGGAGAAATGTCTTTTTATGGTATCTGAGATTCAATTTCTGGGTTTTCTCCTCTCTGCTTCTGGTTTTCGCATGGATCCCGAGAAGGTCCGTGCTGTACTTGAGTGGGAGCTTCCTGAGAATCAGAAGGCATTGATGCGCTTTCTGGGTTTTGCGAACTATTACAGAAAGTTCATTTTGAATTATTCCTCTGTTGTCAAACCCCTCACCGACATGACAAAAAAGGGGGCGGATTTTTCCTCTTGGTCGGAGGAGGCGCTTGCAGCCTTTTCTAAGATTAAAGAGAATTTTGCGTCTGCTCCCGTCTTGGTGCATCCCGATGTTTCCTTACCTTTTATTGTTGAGGTGGATGCTTCCGAGGTGGGTGTGGGTGCGGTTTTGTCCCAGGGCCCTTCCCCTGCCAAGTGGCGACCCTGTGCCTTTTTCTCTAAAAAACTCTCCCCGGCAGAGAGAAACTATGATGTGGGCGATAGGGAGTTGTTGGCCATCAAGTTGGCTTTCGAGGAATGGCGCCATTGGTTGGAGGGGGCCAGGCACCCTATCACCGTTTTTACCGACCATAAGAATCTGGCATACTTGGAGTCGGCCAGGCGTATGAATCCGAGACAGGCCAGATGGTCTCTGTTCTTCTCCAGATTCAATTTTGTTGTTACATTCCGACCTGGGATAAAAAATGTGAAGGCTGATGCTCTCTCTCGCTGTTTTCCGGGAGGAGGAAACTCCGAGGACCCGGGTCCCATTTTGGCGGAGGGGGTAGTTGTTGCTGCTCTATATTCCGATTTGGAGGCCGAGGTCCAGGCTGCCCAGACTGAGACACCTGCCCGTTGTCCTTCTGGGAAGTTGTTCGTGCCTCCTGAGCTACGTCACAAACTCTTTAAGGAGCATCATGATACGGTTCTTGCTGGTCACCCCGGGAGTAGAGCCACGGTGGATCTCATTGCTCGGAGATTTTGGTGGCCGGCTCTTCGTAAGTCGGTGGAGGGTTTTGTGGCTGCTTGTGAGACGTGCGCTCGCGCTAAGGTCCCTCGTTCACGGCCTTCAGGTTCCCTTCTCCCGTTACCCATTCCTTCCCGTCCTTGGACACACCTGTCCATGGACTTTATCACGGATCTTCCTCGTTCCTCGGGGAAGTCGGTGATCCTGGTGGTGGTGGACCGTTTTAGCAAGATGGCTCATTTCGTACCTTTCCCTGGTTTACCTAATGCTAAAACGTTGGCGCAAGCTTTTGTCGACCATATTGTTAAATTGCACGGCATTCCCTCTGATATTGTTTCCGATAGAGGCACGCAGTTTGTGTCCAGGTTCTGGAAGGCTTTCTGTTCTCGCCTGGGGGTTCGGCTGTCCTTCTCTTCTGCTTTTCATCCGCAGTCGAATGGTCAGACTGAGCGCCTCAATCAGAATCTGGAGACATATTTGCGCTGTTTTGTTTCAGAGAACCAGGAGGATTGGTGTTCATTTCTCCCTCTTGCTGAGTTTGCTCTGAACAACCGTCGTCAGGAATCTTCTGATAAGTCACCATTCTTTGGTGCATATGGGTTCCATCCACAGTTTGGGACATTCTCGGGAGGGGCTCTTTCTGGTTTACCTGAGGAGGAGAGATTTTCCTCGTCTTTGTCTACCATTTGGCAAAAGATTCAGGGTAATCTTAAAAAGATGAGTGAGAGGTATAAGCGTGTGGCTGATAAGAGACGTGTGCCTGGTCCGGACCTGAATGTGGGTGATCTGGTGTGGTTGTCTACTAGAAACATTAAGTTGAAGGTTCCCTCCTGGAAATTGGGTCCCAAGTTTATTGGGCCTTATAAAATCTTGTCAGTCATCAATCCTGTTGCCTTCCGTCTTGATCTTCCACGGGTTTGGAAGATACATAATGTATTTCACAGATCTCTCTTAAAACCATATGTCCAGCCCACGGTACCCTCCTCTTTGCCTCCTCCTCCGATTTTGGTTGATGGCAATCTGGAGTTTGAGGTTTCCAGAATTGTGGACTCTCGCATGGTCCGCGGTTCTCTTCAGTACCTCGTTCATTGGAAGGGTTATGGTCCTGAGGAGAGGATGTGGGTTCCGGTGTCGGACATTAAAGCCACTCGCCTCATCAGGGCATTTCATAGGGCTCATCCTGAGAAGGTGGGTCCTGGGTGTCCGGAGTCCACCCGTAGAGGGGGGGGTACTGTCACTACCAGAGCTTTGGGACGTTCTCACAGCTCTGTTTCTCCACCCCTGTGATGATGTCACTACTAGAGCTGGGAGGAGTTCTCACTACTCTGTTTACTTTTGGTTTCTTTCACCACAGCTGTCCTTCATGTGTTTGATTTTCCTCTCTTTATATCACCCCTCCTCCTATGATAGGATGTGGATTATAGTTCTCACTTCAGTTGTAGCTCTGGCTTTAGTTTCTTCACTTGTAGCTATCAGTTCACTGGACCTGTGTTCTGCTGCAGCTAGCACTCCGGATATTGCCAGCCTGTCCTTGGATCCGTCTTCTCTGCGGCTGCAACACCGTCAGCTAAGTGTGCAGACATTGTTGTGTTCCTGTTTATTTTCTGACTGGATCTGAGGTGGCCACGGTTCCCTCCATATACTGAGTAGGGCACTGGTGGCCGTGCCCCTTCCACTATTGTAGGGGTTACAGTGGTCATTAGTCTTAGGCACGTGGGCATGCCTCTTTCCGCCATTTGGATCCGGGCATGTGCTTTAGCAGAATAGGGAGAGCGTTGAGGGTCGGACAGGGGTCACCCGTTATCCTCCCTAGTTCTGGGTCCAGTCAGTAGCTCTGTACTGTGTATAACTATTGTTGCCCACATACAGCCGTGACACAGTCTTTTGGCAGTGTAGGGAGAGGTTGAATGAATGAATAACTTATATAGCGCTACAATTGCGAACTAAATCGCCTCAAGTCGCTTTTGCAGCCCTTGACCGCCTGTGCTTTCAGAAGAGGTGGGTCTTGAGCTTCTTCCTGAAGGCTAGATGGTTTTCTTCTGAGCGGATCTCCGCAGGTAGAGTGTTCCATAGCCGGGGTCCTTGGGCTGCGAACCTTCGTTCGCCTTTTGATTTGTAGCCGGTCTTGGGGATATGGAGGCGGTTCTGGTTAGCTGACCGGAGGGGGCGACCTGGGGTGTAGTGCTTTATTTTTTCGCAGAGGTATTGGGGTGCTTTCCCTTGAGTACATTTATGGGTGAGGCAGAGGGTTTTGAATTTGATCTGATCCTTCACGGGTAGCCAATGGAGGGTCTTCAAGGACGAAGTAATAGATTCCCATTTTTTTTTTTCCAGTTATCAGTCTGGCAGCTGTGTTCTGGACAACTTGTAAACGTGAAATTTGGTATTTGGGAAGTCCTAGATAGAGGGAGTTTGTGTAGTCCAGTCGGGAATTGATGGTTATTCCAACTACTGCTGCTGCGTCTCCTTCAGGGATGAAGGGAATGAGTCTGCGCAGCAGGCGAAGAAGATGATGGGATCCACTGACTACTGATCCTATTTGTACATCCATTGTCATGTCTGAGTCAAAGATGACTCCGAGGTTTTTGACTTTGGTGCTGGGAGTAATGGTTTGTCCGAGGATGGTGGGTGGCGTGCATGTCATTCTAGAGTTTTTGTTTCGGCTTGCATGAAGGAAGAGGAGTTCTGTTTTGGAACCATTGAGTCTGAGAGAGCTCTCAGTCATCCACTCGTCGATCAATGAGAGGCAGATTTCCAGGGCGTGGTATTGATCTTTTTTGTTGGTAATGCGTAAGTAAAGTTGGGTGTCATCAGCGTAGGAATGATAGAGCAGATCCTGGTTGCTGATGATTTTGAGGAGTGGTCGGAGGTAGATGTTGAAGAGCACAGGCGACAGGGGTGATCCTTGAGGGACTCTGCATGTGATTTTACGTGCTTCTGAGGTGAAGGCTCCTATTTTCACTTTCTGGGATCGGTTCTCCAAGAAGGATGCGAACCAGGGTAGATCCGAGTCTGCGACTCCGGCTACTTCTGTGAGACGAGTAAGCAGGGTTTGATGATTTACTGTGTCGAAAGCTGCGCTGAGGTCCAGCAGCACCAGGAGGCATGATTCTCCTTCATCTGCTGCTTCGAGGGCATCATCCCATGCTGTGTAGAGCAGGGACAGACTGTTAGGGCCACAAAACGCTAGCTAATAGGGCCACAAAAGTCCTTTTAAGGACTTCTATAGGTGTGCTATCGATAGGTGTGACTTATTGAGGGGTGTAATATACTTATAATAAACACTGCTCGAAAAAATAAAGGTAACACTTAAACAACACAATGTAACTCCAAGTCAATCACACTTCTGTGAAATCAAACTGTCCACTTAGGAAGCAACACTGAGTGACAATCAATTTCACATGCTGTTGTGCAAATGGGATAGACAACAGGTGGAAATTATAGGCAATTAGCAAGACACCCCCAATAAAGGAGTGGTTCTGCAGGTGGTAACCACAGACCACTTCTCAGTTCCTATGCTTCCTGGCTGATGTTTTGGTCACTTTTGAATGCTGGCGGTGCTTTCACTCTAGTGGTAGCATGAGACGGAGTCTACAACCCACACAAGTGGCTCAGGTAGTGCAGCTTATCCAGGATGGCACATCAATGCGAGCAGTGGCAAGAAGGTTTGCTGTGTCTGTCAGCGTAGTGTCCAGAGCATGGAGGCGCTACCAGGAGACAGGCCAGTACATCAGGAGACGTGGAGGAGGCCGTAGGAGGGCAACAACCCAGCAGCAGGACCGCTACCTCCGCCTTTGTGCAAGGAGGAACAGGAGGAGCACTGCCAGAGCCCTGCAAAATGACCTCCAGCAGGCCACAAATGTGCATGTGTCTGCTCAAACGGTCAGAAACAGACTCCATGAGGGTGATATGAGGGCCCGACGTCCACAGGTGGGGGTTGTGCTTACAGCCCAACACCATGCAGGACGTTTGGCATTTGCCAGAGAACACCAAGATTGGCAAATTCGCCACTGGTGCCCTGTGCTCTTCACAGATGAAAGCAGGTTCACACTGAGCACATGTGACAGACGTGACAGACGTGACAGAGTCTTGAGACGCCATGGAGAACGTTCTGCTGCCTGCAACATCCTCCAGCATGACCGGTTTGGCATTGGGTCAGTAATGGTGTGGGGTGGAATTTCTTTGGAGGGCCGCACAGCCCTCCATGTGCTCGCCAGAGGTAGCCTGACTGCCATTAGGTACCGAAATGAGATCCTCAGACCCCTTGTGAGACCATATGCTGGTGCGGTTGGCTCTGGGTTCCTCCTAATGCAAGACAATGCTAGACCTCATGTGGCTGGAGTGTGTCAGCAGTTCCTGCAAGACAAAGGCATTGATGCTATGGACAGGCCCGCCCGTTCCACAGACCTGAATCCAATTGAGCACATCTGGGACATCATGTCTCGCTCTATCCACCAACGTCACGTTGCACCACAGACTGTCCAGGAGTTGGCAGATGCTTTAGTCCAGGTCTGGGAGGAGATCCCTCAGGAGACCGTCTGCCACCTCATCAGGAGCATGCACAGGCGTTGTAGGAAGGTCATACAGGCACATGGAGGCCACACACACTACTGAGCCTCATTTTGACTTGTTTTAAGGACATTACATCAAAGTTGGATCAGCCTGTAGTGTGAAAGTGTAGTGTGTAGTGAAAAATTTGATTTCCATTTTTTTATTTTTGTGTGATTTTGTTGTCAGCACATTCAACTATGTAAAGAACAAAGTATTTCAGAAGAATATTTAATTAATTCAGATCTAAGATTTTTGTGTTCCCTTTATTTTTTTGAGCAGTGTACTTTCTAACATAGAAAGTACATTATAGTGCATTTGTATTGTGCAGCAGTTGTGTGCGGTTCTGCTGCGATACCGCATGTACAGACAGTGACAAACGCTATTGGAACAAATAATTTCCAATGGTGTGATATGCCAGTTGCCCCCCAAAAAACCTGATTGAAGCAGGGGTGTGATATACCTAAAATATACTTTCTATATAGTGCATTTGTATTGTGCAGCAGTTGTGTGCGATTCTGCTGCGATACCGCATGTACAGATAGTGACAAACGCTATTGGAGCAAATAATTTCTACTGGTGTGATATACCAGTTGCCCCCAAGGAAACCTGATTGAAGAAGGGGTGTTATATACCAATAATATACTTTCTATATAGTGCATTTAGTTAGTGCAACATTTGTCAGCGGTTTTGCTGCTTTACCACAGCTACACAGAGTGAAAAACACTATTTGAAGAATTCATTTCTACTGGTCTGATTAACCAGTTGCCCACCAAAAATCTGATTGAAGTAGGAGTGTTATATACCAATAATATACTTTCTATATAGGTAGTGCCTAATTGCCTAATTTTTGGGGCCTGTACTGGTGAATAGTTACATTTTTATCCTGGTAACGCCTAATGTACCTCCAGCCACAGAATCCAAAGTTCTTTGCTGTCAGGTGAATGCCTATTGCCTAATTTTTGGGGCCTGTACTGGCAGACAGTTACATTTTTTATCTCTAGCCACATAATCACACCCCTGTCTCATTCTTCTGCCTCACATTATGGTGTCGTATGAACTGCATTCACCATAAGGACCTTCTAATATCACAGGATCATGTGACTGTGCCCCTCACCCCGTACTGTGCCCCCTTATACCCTGCATTGTGCCCTCTTGCCACACCCTGTACAGTGCCCCTAGTCATTCCCTGTACTGTGCCCTCTTATACTCTTTTATCAGGTCACGGTATGGCGGCGTTATCCGGTCACTGTACAGAGGTGTTTTCCGGTCAATGTATGGCGGTGGTATCCAATATCCGGATGGCCATTACAATATCCCTTTCCCTGCCCCCGCCATCCTTTTTTAGACCTGGCATGAGCAGGAAAAATATGCAGATTGCGGTGCTAAGGACCTTTGTGCCACAATCTGTGTCAGAAATTTGCCTAATATAGACGTATTTCTATATAATAAATGACCACCTAATTGTATTATTATTCGGGGTAGGGCTAATATCTTTATATTATATAGATTCTAGTGTATTATACCGTGTCATGTATTTCCCAGCAGAAAATGATCCTTGGGAAACACAGTCCTCATCCCTAACCACCAGGACCAGGTAGCGCTCTGTACATGGCGGCCTCCCCTCTCCGTCACGCTGCACCACTGTGTACTGGTGCTTATTCTGATACTAAGGCTGGGTTCACATCCCATTTTTGCCATCCATTTAATGCATACCAAAAATGTATGCGTTAACAGATGCCTCAGACTGAGGCTGTACAGTGGCGTCCGTTCATCATACAGTTCCATGGTAGAAATAAAATTTACGTTAACGTATGCATTTTTTAAAATAGACTCTGCAGGATACAAAAACATGGAGTGCTGCACATTTGTATACATCAAACCAATAGGAAATAAAATGTTTCTAGGCTCCAGCAGGGCACATTTTTGAGAATTTCCCTTTAAGACGCATAAAAATGGCCCCTGATTAAAATACATATTTTTTTGTGGGAATTTTTGCCATTGATCCCCCTCTGGTATATCACTGTCCTATTTGTGCACTTCTAGTAAGTGTTTGCTGGCTGCAAATATGAGCTGAAGGTTTTTCAGTTTCGCCTGCCATTAAAGTGAATGGGGCCCGCCGCAAACTTGCGGTTCGCGAACATTTGATCTCGTTCGCACAATCGCGTTTGCGAACCGTCCCAGCCGATGTTTGTCCATCACTAGTCATCATATTCTTTCTTCAGGTTTTGGTCCCTTTAACCAATCATACAGTATCACAGCATTGAAGACATTGGGGAAGATTTACTAATCCTGTAATATTTAGACAGCTTATACATAATTAGGCAGTCTAAAGATGTGCCAAGTTTATGACATTGGCTCCCTGTTTGATTAACATGGTGCATATTTAGATATCTTTAAGAATATCATGGCTGGCTTAAGTTGTACCAAAATTCTGATGAACGATGATGCTTTTTAAGCTATTGTCATGTTGTCATGTGCCAATTAGGGAGAACACCTTCATAATTTTTTCACCTGAATATGCCAACACCACCCCGTGGGAGGAGATACCGCATTACTTTTATATATGTAATTGTCCTTAGCAACCAGCCATGTATGAGAAACAAAGTTTTCCATTTGTCTTGTTGTCATTAGGGAGATCACCTCCATGATTTTTTAAATTGAGCACACCAACACTACCCCCTGTGGGAAGACTTTAATATATGTAATTGGCCTTAGTAACCAGACATATATTAGAAACAAAGTTTTCCACTTGCCTTGCTGTCATGTGCTAATTAGAGAGATCACCTCCCTGGTTTTATTTACCTGAGCATGCCAATACCACCCCCTGTGGGAGGACATACCACATGACTTTCATGTGCATAGGTATTCACACCTATAGTGGATACGCTATGAGGAAGGATGATGTGTTTGCTTTTTAATTTTTTTTTTTGGTATTGCATAAAGGTTTTTTTATGCACTTGAAATAAAGATTTGGAGTTCTTAACCACAAGTGCCAGAAGATTTGTCTAGGATTCACAGTATAAAGGGTGGACTGAACTGACACAACCAAGCCTGGGTTACTCTAGAGCAGGGATGCCCAACCTGTGGCCCTCCAGCTGTTGCAAAACTACAACTCCCAGCATGCATTGGCAGCCTACAGCTATAAGGGCATGCTGGGAGTTGTAGTTTTGCAATAGCTGCTTTTTAAGCTAAAGGACTTCCAATGAGCCATGTCCACAGTCCACCAATCCAAGCCCCTTGTCTAGTGAGCTGCAAAAAGCATCTAAGTACATAGTATGTGTAGTGCAAGCCCATGCAATTTTTCAAGCAAAATGAGCCAGAATTGTGGTGCCTTTGGCTTAGTAAATCCCTCTCCCACATTATTCCCATTGTTTTTTACTGATGACTAGTGATGAGCGGCAGGGGTCATATTCGAATTCGCGATATTTCGCGAATATTTTGTAGAATATTCGTCGCAAATTCGAAAATTCGCAATTTTTTTTTACTCAAAAAATCGGAAAGGTAATGATTGTGCAATATGCGAATTTTCGGATTCACATTTTTTTTGAGAATTTTTCAACTTACAACTATTAGACAAAGAAGATTATGTCACTATATTAGCTAAATTGCTCTATTCGATTTTTTTAGAATATTCTCTATATTGCTATAACTTCGTTTTTTCGAATATTCGTAATATTCTAAAACAAGAATATATAGCAATATAGCGAATATTCAAAAAAAACGAATATAGAGCAAAATTCGCAAACACTACTACTCCTAAAGTCAAGTATATTGCAGCCTTCTTATTGGCCCACAAGCTAGAAGCAGTGAGGGATCATGTGTACTGATAAACCAAAAAAAATAAAAATCGAAAAAAAAAAAATCTGAAAAATTCTAATATTCGAAATTTCGAATATATATAACAATATTCGAAATTTTCGCGAATTTTCGAAGTACCTATATTCGCGATAAAAATTCGAAATTCGAATATTTGTGATCAACACTACTGATGACCTATCTAGAGGATAGGTCATTAGTAAAAAAAAATCTTGGAAAACTCTTTAAACTAGATTAACCCATATGTTCTCTGCAGGATTGATACAAAACTTTTTGCTACATGTTCATACAGAAATTGATGCAGACAGGCAATCACTAAAGGCAACTATGTTTCTTGTTTAGTTGTATCATTCATTTCTGGGCATAGTGTCTCTTTAAATGCATATTATCACAGAGTACATTCACCAGTATAAAACATCACCTTTGCTGATTTTACTTAAAATTATCCCAAAAATGTCATCAATTAGGCTGGGTAGGCTAAGGAGGGAAGAAAAAAATCTCACCCTTACACTCGCCCTACAGACTGATAGCCCTGCCTATCAAAACGGAATGGCCACCCTGATAGGGCGATCCCGTGTCAGGAACGTTCTAATCAACCCTATATGTCCATGAGAAGCAATAGATACCGCCACCCAAGAAAAGACCTATTAAAACTACTGTCCAGTGTCGATTGTCAGTGGTCAGAATATATATGAAAAATAAAAAAGATACCAAAATAAATAATATTATCGTACATAGTACACATATGCTCCTATTCTATCAGGTGGCGTCACTATAGGATCACCAACATACAAAAGGAGCACATGTTATATGTCCCAGGAATGCTAACTTTGTCCCAACGCGTTTCTCTGAACCGTTCTCTGGTGTTAGTTTATCAGGGGACCACATTTATCCAAAAATTACCTCAAAATATCAACCAATATTAACAGATGGAACATATGTGCAAGTCCATATCAGAAGCGGGCAGTTTAGACCGCAATACTCCTAAATCACAGTATACTACGTGCAGGAGAGGTACTTTCAGAGGACATTTATTATTATGTTCCTCTAATTCTTCTTCTTCTCACAATGCCTCAAATCTATTGTCACCCTCTACTTTTTTAGGGCAGAACATACAAACCAATTTCTACACCCTATGAGAACAGACACAAATCCAGTACAAGTAGATACTAATCTGGGTTATGATCCTTCATTGATTCTGAATTTGTCAGAAACTGTACTGATAGATTTAGAACTAAGTATGATATATAAAGGTTTGTACCTACAACTAGATTTAATGTATTTGACTGGATTAAAGATTTACATCTATTTGTTAGAAACATTTGTTGGCATACAATGTTTGCACAGACAAATCATAAAAAATGCCTTCAATTGGGGATATAACTAGAGGATCTTGCCCAGTTGATGTACGATAATGACAGAGAGAGAGGCAAGGGGCCATTCACTACTTTAAGAAACAAAAGTAGAAAGATGCCACCGATGCCATTCTCACATAGATTTCGTTTTTAACTCACTTATTAGAGATTTGGAACATTTGGACTAATGTTTAGAAAATTCTCGTAAAAATTATTCCCGTGATGAGATAGCAGGCCTCAGAAATCTTAGTGAGAAAAAATATCTAGTTATTAAATCATCAGACAAGGGGGGGGGGGGGGACATTGTGATATTAAACTGCAAACAATATAAACAGATGTGTCTGTCTCTCCTCTCTGATACCAAAAGCTATGAGGTATTGATGCGAGACCCAACAAAACAATATCAATTGCAACTGTCGACTCTATTAAAGGAGGATGTAGATAATCAGTGGATTGACCAGAAAGAATATGAATTCTTATTTCCCCAGCTGGTAGGAGGATACAATAGTTTTCTCTGACCTATATGCCAAATGGATCTCACACATAATGTTGTGGGTAAGATATATTGATGATATTCTGATATTGCGGTCAGGTCAGAAACAAGACTTCCAGCTATTTGTTAAAGCACTTAATCTGAATAAGATTGGTCTGTTTTTAAGTCATGAGATACAGAAAGACTATTACTT
Source organism: Bufo bufo (assembly GCF_905171765.1). Lineage (NCBI taxonomy): Eukaryota > Metazoa > Chordata > Amphibia > Anura > Bufonidae > Bufo > Bufo bufo. The sequence goes on along the minus strand of NC_053390.1, from coordinate 363,760,827 downwards.
TTCTAGATATTCGGCTATGGAAAAGAGATAACACGATACACACATCTTTACATCGCAAAGAGACCGCTATTAATAGTTTTCTACAATGGGGGAGTTTTCATCCCATCCCTCTAAAGTAAGAGATTCCTAAGGGACAGTTCCTCAGAATACGGAGAAACTGTATGGAGATGAGGATTTTGAAAAAGAGAGTATTTCTTTATATCAGAGATTTCATGAAAGGGGCTACCCCAAAAAAATACTTAATCATGCTTGGGGGTTCGCAAGGAGTTGTGACAGAACTAGCCTACTAACACCCAAAAACAGAAAACAAGAGGACAAAACAATTCGTATTATTGGAACTTATGATTCTTCAGCACAAGAAGTGAGGAATATACTTGGTAAATATTGGTCACTTCTGAAAACGGATCCAGATATTTCAGGTTTTATTCTAGATTTTCCAGCAATTACGTATTGACTGTGCCGCAACCTAAGAGATACCTTGGTTCACAGCCATTTTGAGATGTATAAAAAAGACATGTGGCTGACCAATAGACAACTTGGTACCTTTTGTTGCAGCCACTGTAAAGCTTGTCAATTTATTTATAGAGGGTCTCAGTTCTCTGACACTGATGGACACAAGATATACCACACCCGTCCGTTTGCTAATTGCAATACTGAAGGAGTTGTATATCTATGTAAGTGCACGTGCAATCTCATGTATGTAGGCAAAATATGCCGGGCATTTAAGAGACAGATTTTGGAACATGTCGGTGATGTTAGGAATAACCGTGATAAACCAGTCTCTAGACATGTGACACTCAAACATAATGGTGATGTCAGAGTCCTGGTCTTCTGCGTGATAGAGACGATAAAGACAGGCATAAGAGGAGGAGATCTTGACATCATTTTGAAACAAAAAGAAGCTAGATGGACATATAGGTTGAATACCATCACCCCGTTTGGTCTTAATGAATATATAGATTTTGCATGCTTTATCTGATTTATTTGGGGATCAGTCATTCTATTCCTTATTTTTATCTTTGGGTGAGGTTGCAGTGAAACACAGAAATATTTGTTGCACTGTCTTTCTCTTTGAATATGTGTGAGAGTAACCTTCCCCTATTGCACCCCCCCATTCCTTTGTCCATTAGTCGCGATGAAATAACACTGTTGTTAAATAATAATAAAAAATATTAGCATGGATCAGTGACCAGTCTCCTGTATCATTATTTACATGCCCAGTGTTTTTTCTGACCTTTTCTATGTATGATTATGATATCTGTGATTTACTTCTTTGTTTTGCGTTCCACAATGCATTCCACGTGCGTTCCACTGCCGATTTCCGGTCACATGACTTCTGGTTCTCGACAAGCGGCTATTTAGAGCGACGCTGACAGCATGCAGAATAGACAGATACTACACTCTCAATCAAGATGGACACCAGTGCACCAACAATGTTCCTAGGTGGATCTAGAACCAATCTTGGACTGTATCCTGCTCTGATTCGGTACTACATGTCGCTTTTAGCTACATAAGGGAAGTAAAAATTATCCTCCCCTCTGCTCTCATTTATAAGTGCTATGTTATGCTTTTATGATTACTATTATGAATATATACAGCCACATAATTATCAATAGTGATGGATGAACATTGTCCGGGACGTTTCGCGAATGCGCGTTCGCGATCAAATGTTTGCAGCGGGCCCCATTCACTTTAATGGCAGGCAAACCTGAAAAACCTTCAGGTCATATTTGCAGCCATGAAATACTTACTAGAAGTGCACGAATAGTCCCACAACATGAACAGTGACATACCAGAGGGGGATCAATGGCAAAAATTCCCACAAAAATATGTATTTTAATCAGGGGCCATTTTTATGCGTCTTAAAGGGAAACTCTCAAAAATGTGCTCTGCTGGAGTCTAGAAATTTTTTATTTCCTATTGGTTTAATGTATATAAATGTGCAGCACTCTACGCTTTTGTATCCTGCAGAGTCTTTTAAAAAAATGCATTTGTTAATGTACATTTTTTTTCTACCATGGAACTGTATGGTGAGCGGACGCTACTGTGCGGCATCAGTCTGAGGCATCTGTTAACGCATACAGTTTTGGTATGCAATAAATGGATGGCAAAAATAGGATGTGAACCCAGCCCTAGTGTCAGAATAAGCACCAGTACACAGCGGAGCAGCGTGGCGGAGAGGGGAGGCCGCCATGTAGTGACAGAGTGCTACCTGGTCCTGTTGGTCAGGGATGAAGACTGTGTTTCCCAAGGATAATTTTTCTACTGGGAAATACAGGGCACAGTATAATACACTAGAATCTATATAATATAAAGATATTAGCTCTACCCCCGAATAATAATACAATTAGGTGGTCATTTATTATATAGAAATACGGCTATGTTAGGCGTATTTCTGACACAGATTGTGGCGCAAAGGTCCTTAGCACCGCAATCTGCATATTTTTCCCGCTCATGCCAGGTCTAAAAAAGGATAGTGGGGGCAGGGAAAGGGATACAGTTATGGCCATCCAGTTATTGGTTACCACCGCCATACATTGACCGGATAACACCTCTGTACAGTGACCGGATAACACCGCCATACCGTGACCGGATAAAAGGGTATAAGAGTACTTTCACACTAGTGTTATTCTTTTCCGGCATAGAGTTCCGTCACAGGGGCTCTATACCGGAAAATAACTGATCAGGCATATCCCCATGCATTCTGAATGGAGAGTAATCCATTCAGGATGCATCAGGATGTCTTCAGTTCAGTCGTTTTGACTGATCAGGCAAAAGATAAAACCGTAGCATGCTACGGTTTTATCTCCGGCAAAAAAAACTGAAGACTTGCATTTTTTCCCATAGGAATGTATTGGTGCCGGATCTGGCATTCAGAATACCGGAATGCCGGATCCGTCCTTCCGTTCTGCGCATGCACAGACCGAAAAAAAGGTGAAAAAAGTAAATGCCGGATCAGTTTTGCTGGATGACACCGGAAAGACGGATACGGCATTTCAATGGACCATTCTTTGTTCTGGGTGGTGGTGGATATGTGTGGGCTGGCATGAGGAAATTCAATTACACGTGGTCATCACAGGTGTTGAATTCCTCCGAGATCCATGCCTCATTCATTTTTAAAAATGTGAGGTAGTACACACTATCGTGAGCTAGGTGAGTGCGCTTATCGGTCACGATCCCCCCTGCTGTGCTGAACGTCCTTTTGGACAGGACACTCGACCAGGGGCAAGCCAAGAGTTCTATAGAAAATTGTGCCAGCTCTGGCCACAGGTCAAGCCTGCACACCCAGTTGTCAAGGGATTCCTCGCTTCTCAGAGTGTCCACATAAGTTGTTAACCCGATGTAGTCGGACACCTGTCAGTCTAGGAGTTCCCAGAGGCTGGATCCAAGGGCGGCTGTCGATGGGTTGGCTGCAAGAATGATCTCATATCCGAAGTGACCAACACATCTTTGAACCGCCCTATTTTTGAAGGCCTGCCAGTGCCCGCAACAGCATAATGCAGCATCTCTCGAAGCAAGGCCTGGAAATGCTGCATTCTAACAGCACTCTGTGATGCTGGTAACATATCCGCCATTTTGTGTTTGTACCGGGGGTCTAACTACGTTGCCACACAGTACAGGTCCTTGACCTTTATGCTTTTTATACAGTGGTCCCTATTCAAACACTGGCGCATAAAGGCCCCTATTTGCACTAAATTGGAAGCGGTGGAGCGGCCTGGGTCCTGCTCGTCGCCCAGGAGAATGTCGTCCTCGGTCTCCTCCCCCTAACCATGGACAACACCAGGGATCCCCGAAAAGTTTAAAGCCTGCTCTTCTTGCTTCTCCTCCTCCTCCCCCCAGCCACCATCCTCCTCTGACTCCTCTTCAGACTCCTGCTGACTTGTCTCATATGGAGTAGCCCCCCTGGCAATTCATTCAGCATTGCGACTTCCTCATCTTCCAGCTCATGCGCCTCAATGGCTTGATCAATGACACAATGCAATGCACGCTCCAGAAAGAAGGCGTAAGGTACGATGTCACTGATGGCACCCTGGCTGCGACTGACCAGTTTGGTGATCTCATCAAATGGCCGCAGAAGTCTGCATGGGTCGCACATGAGCAGCCACTGGCGCTGTGAAAAGAAACCAAGCTCCCCAGAACCTGTCCTGCCACAGAGTTCTTACAGGTAGTCGTTAACGGGACATTTCTGCTGGAGCAGCCTATCAAGCATATACATAATTTTGGGGCCCCTTACACAGCTCAAGGCCTAGGCCCCCCCCTCCGTGGCCCGCTCCTACTCCATCGCTTTAGAATCCGTCCTGACTCCGCCTCCCAGTCCGCCCTCCACCCCCAAGGACCCACCCCCAATTTCATTACCCGGAGGTATGACTGGCTGCTGCGTGAAAGTGTTTGATGTCAGTGTGTGTGAGTATGACTGATCGACTGACTGCACTGAATACAGTCAGTCAGGTCAGTAGTCAGTGGCAACTCTAGGAACAATATATAGGGGGGCACATAAGACACCACAGTCAAAAATGGGGGGGGGGGCACTAATAATTTTCACCACTTAATCATACTACTGAAAAAAACTAAATAAGTATATATAAATAAGATAACAAAATACGAGAGTATTGCGGTATGCAGGGATGCCACATTATAGCACCACTACATTTACATTTATTTATTATCAAAAAGCAGCATACATAACTAAAAAAAAAAACATTTTTTACTGTCCCTTTAACCAAAAGCCAGAATATAATAAAAGACAAAAACAGACATTAAACTGCATTTATAATAAAGCAATTTACTTACAAAAGAAGCTATTAAGTCATCTGCTGTGCCGTCCTCTGCTTGCTTTTGCGGATTCTTTCCCCTCCTTTCTCTCTCTTCCTCAGTGCGCAGGCACACTGTTATGGGGCATCTGTGGATGATGTACTGTTATGGGGGATCTGTGGATGACACACACTGTTATGGGGGATCTTTAAACAACGCCATGTACAATTACAGTCTGCAATATAGCCGTAATCCACACGCAGATCCTGCAGCCGGTCCGCCCTGTACACAGACACCGTATATATCCCACCCTTTGGTGATATTTATTATATCCCTCTGGAAACCCTATTTTTGTGATTGTAATAGGATAGGAATGGCACCAATTATGGACCAACATAAACAGTACAGCATAATATGGTTCTGTATTAGGGCACAAGGCAGTCTTAATTATACAGGGAGTGCAGAATTATTAGGCAAGTTGTATTTTTGAGGATTAATTTTATTATTGAACAACAACCATGTTCTCAATGAACCCAAAAAACTCATTAATATCAAAGATGAATATTTTTGGAAGTAGTTTTTAGTTTGTTTTTAGTTTTAGCTATTTTAGGGAGATATCTGTGTGTGCAGGTGACTATTACTGTGCATAATTATTAGGCAACTTAACAAAAAACAAATATATACCCATTTCAATTATTTATTTTTACCAGTCAAACCAATATAACATCTCAACATTCACAAATATACATTTCTGACATTCAAAAACAAAACAAAAACAAATCAGTGACCAATATAGCCACCTTTCTTTGCAAGGACACTCAAAAGCATGCCATCCATGGATTCTGTCAGTGTTTTGATCTGTTCACCATCAACATTGCGTGCAGCAGCAACCACAGCCTCCCAGACACTGTTCAGAGAGGTGTACTGTTTTCCCTCCTTGTAAATCTCACATTTGATGATGGACCACAGGTTCTCAATGGGGTTTAGATCAGGTGAACAAGGAGGCCATGTCATTAGATTTTCTTCTTTCATACCCTTTCTTGCCAGCCACGCTGTGGAGTACTTGGACGCGTGTGATGGAGCATTGTCCTGCATGAAAATCATGTTTTTCTTGAAGGATGCAGACTTCTTCCTGTACCACTGCTTGAAGAAGGTGTCTTCCAGAAACTGGCAGTAGGACTGGGAGTTGAGCTTGACTCCATCCTCAACCCGAAAAGGCCCTACAAGCTCATCTTTGATGATACCAGCCCAAACCAGTACTCCACCTCCATCTTGCTGGCGTCTGAGTCGGACTGGAGCTCTCTGCCCTTTACCAATCCAGCCACGGGCCCATTCATCTGGCCCATCAAGACTCACTCTCATTTCATCAGTCCATAAAACCTTAGAAAAATCAGTCTTGAGATATTTCTTGGCCCAGTCTTGACGTTTCAGCTTGTGTGTCTTGTTCAGTGGTGGTCGTCTTTCAGCCTTTCTTACCTTGGCCATGTCTCTGAGTATTGCACACCTTGTGCTTTTGGGCACTCCAGTGATGTTGCAGCTCTGAAATATGGCCAAACTGGTGGCAAGTGGCATCTTGGCAGCTGCACGCTTGACTTTTCTCAGTTCATGGGCAGTTATTTTGCGCCTTGGTTTTTCCACACGCTTCTTGCGACCCTGTTGACTATTTTGAATGAAACGCTTGATTGTTCGATGATCACGCTTCAGAAGCTTTGCAATTTTAAGAGTGCTGCATCCCTCTGCAAGATATCTCACTATTTTTGACTTTTCTGAGCCTGTCAAGTCCTTCTTTTGACCCATTTTGCCAAAGGAAAGGAAGTTGCCTAATAATTATGCACACCTAATATAGGGTGTTGATGTCATTAGACCACACCCCTTCTCATTACAGAGATGCACATCACCTAATATGCTTAATTGGTAGTAGGCTTTCGAGCCTATACAGCTTGGAGTAAGACAACATGCATAAAGAGGATGATGTGGTCAAAATACTCATTTGCCTAATAATTCTGCACGCAGTGTATAAGTAAATACTTCTCATTCTTATATTTGCCTTGCTCCTGGAATATATCAGAAAGGCTGTCAATTTATATTATTTCTAGAAACTAGAAAGCACTACTCTTCATCCATTTTTCGTTATGTGCTTGCACTTAAATAACCCCGACAGAGGAAAATTTCACCTGTGCTGGTCTAAGCTTGTCCTTTTTCCTCCCAACTTTTTTTTACTGCCTTAATGGTATCCATCATTTTACTGATATTATCAGTAAAATGATAGATACCATTAAGGCAGTAAAAAAAAGTTGGGAGGGAAAAAAGCTTAGACCAGCACTGGTGAAATTTTCCTCTGTCAGGGTTAGTGATAAAATGGCATGCTGAGATATTTCAAAGGCTCCAAATAATTTCTTTAGCATATTGATTGGAAACCTAATGGACCTTAATGTAATTAGTGGGGTCCGTCAGTGGCCGCTGTGCCTGTTGTCCAAGTCCAACATGTGATGGAGGCTCCGGCTCGAGGCTGGAGCATTGAGCCGGCACTGACTCCTGGGCTGGCTAAGGGCAGGCTTCCTTCCACTTCCCAAAGCTCCTGCCGCCGCACCTGCAAACCAGAATTGACTGGCAGGCGGCGGTGCGCGAATCTGAAGGCGGCGTGCGGCAGCGTATGACGTCATGTGTGCAGCGAGAGTTCACAGTCTAAGTCACTTATTTGGATCAGCGCTGCGGCTCAGAGTTAGAGCCTTACATTTTGGTTTTAAAGGGAAAGGCAGCGCCAGCGGACCCAGCGGTACGGGGAAAATTTTGCCACCCCCTTGACTCCGCCTATTGATCACGCCCTTTGACCCGCCCCTTTTTTGTCAGCCACCTATTCATACAGACTGTACCCTTCATTGTGGTAAGGCCACGTTTTCTCCCTCTAGCTACATACCATGTCATCCACAAATCCCCATCAGTGTCATCCATAGATCCCCATCAGTGTCATCCACAGATCCCCATAAGTGTCATTCACAGATCCCCATAAGTGTCATCCACAGATCCCCATAAGTGTCATCCACAGATCCCCCATAAGTGTCATCCACAGATCCCCCATAAGTGTCATCCGCAGATCCCCCATAAATGTCATCCACAGATCACCCATACGTGTCATCCACAGATCCCCATAAGTGTAATCCACAGATCCCCATAAGTGTCATCCACAGATCCCCCATAAATGTCATCCACAGATACCCCATAAGTGTCATCCACAGATCCCCCTAAGTGTCATCCACAGATCCTCTCCCCGCCCAGCGCCGCCTCCTAGCTAATTTATTCACTTCACTTGCCTCTGTGTAATTGCAGAGAAGTGCCTTAATCTCACACAGGCGCACTGGCAAAGGGATCGTCGAACAAGGTGCGCTGGAAGACGGCGCATGCGCACTTCGCTCGACGATGCCTCTGCCAGTGCGCCTGTGCGAGATTACACAGAGGCAAGTGAAGTGAATAAATTAGCTAGGAGGCTGAGCTGCGGGCCGCGGGCCGGCGTCTCCAGCAAGAGTGCGCTCTACGCGGTGGCGTACCTTGCTTATGGGTGGCACCGGCCCTGGGGGCAGGGGGGCCCCTGTAGCGACTTCCCAAAAAAATTTAAAATAAAAAGGCTTGGGAACGGCCGGGCCCCACCGGGGTCCGGGCCCCTTACTGGGGTATCGGCTGTACCCCCCTGATGATAGCCCTGCATATACAAGGTGGAGTTCCAGCGTGTCGGGCAGTCACATATCAGACGTCTGACGGGCAAGTGGTGTTGCCGCTGAACATCAGCAAGGCGACCATGGCCTGTGTCATTTTGCCCTGTTTCAGCGCGCTCAGCAGATTGGCACCGTTGTCGCACACCACTTTACCAACTGTGGGGTTAGACACTGATCGGCCTGTGACCGCAGAACTGAAAGCAGTGCAGGACCGGTGTGGCTCTTGGCTTCCAGGCACAACAGCTGCAGCACAGCATGGCAACGTCTCACCTAGCACGTTGAATAGGTTCTGGGGAGCTCGGGGGGTTCAGCGGAAGAGGCGATAGCAGTGGAAAAGGAGAAGTCAGCTGAGGAGGAGATGGAGGATGGAGTAGGAGGAGGAGAAGAAGAGGCAGGCCTGCATGCAATTCGTGGCGGTAACACCAAATCTACACGGGTGCCACGGGTTACATGCTTGACGGCCGTCAGAAGGTTCACCCAGTGAGCAGTAAAAGTTATGAACCTTCTCTGCCTGTATTTGCTAGACGGTCAGATGTATCTTGGCACCGACACTGTGTGCCAGAGATATCTTAATTTGCCGCTAAACGTGGCCATATAGTTCAGAGATGCCCTTCTGGGAGAAATATTTCCTTCCGGGGACCTTCCATTGCGATGTGCCAATGGCCGCAAATTTTCTAAAGTCCTCTGAGTTCACTAATAAATATGGCAGTAGTTGGCGGGCTAGCAGTTTCAGCAAGCCAACTGTTGGGCAGGAGGATTATCCGGCATCATAATTTTTTTACACTCAAACATTTGGGCCACGGAAGCATGCCTTGTGCCAAATGAACGTGATGACGGCACGGTGGAAGGTGGAGTGGAGGATAAATGGAAGGAGAGAGGAGAAAGAGTAGGAGAAGAGGCAGGACGGGGAGAGCCGAGAGTGTGACTTTGTGGGTTCTGATGGCGTTGCCCCCACTGGTCTCGGTTATGGGAGGCCAGGTGCCTTTTTAAGGCGGTCATCCCTAGATGAGTGTTGGGCTTACTGTGACTTATGCGTTGACAGCACAGGCTGCAGATGGCAACACTATTGTCATCAGCTGACATGTTAAAAATAGCCCACACTGCATATCCATGTGCCCGCGTCCTGGGAGCGCTAGATGTGATGTGCATGTTGGATGGCTTGCTCCAGATACATTTGCAGTCTGCTTTATGCCTCTTGTGCACTGTGAGTTCTTCCTGCTTCTCCTCCTTCTCCTTCCTCTCTGCTGCTCCGTCTCTCCCTCTAAACTCCCCTCCTCTATCTATTTTGTGGGCACCCACGTGACGTCCATTGACACATCATCATCGTCACCTTCACCACCACTGACATTACAGATCTCGGAGTAGGCAGCAACAGTGGGGACCACCCTCCTTGGGCTGATCTGGGTACTGTCGTCAGACCGCTGGGTGGCAACCGTTGCTACCTCCTCTTTCTCATCCGATGTCAAGAATGACTGTGCATCGGAAAGGTCTGGGAATGGATGGGAAAATAATTCCTCTGATTCCAGTGGAGGGGCTATGGCAGTGGTGGTGCTGTCTTTAGAGGTGCACATAGCAGACCGTGAGGAGGGTGCAGAAACAGAGGATGAGGAAGGTGCAGAAGCGGAAGACTGAGTGAGCCACTTAACCAACTCTGGTGCGTCCTTTGATGTAATCGCACGCACCTTCTACAACTTCACACTTAGGCTCTGGTGCACCTGCCAGACCCCTACCACCCCTGCGGAATGGCCTGCCTCTTCCTCTGCCTGTTATTTTCAAAATGCCCCTGTGCCAAAGTCCCTAGAGAAGAGAAGTATTTATGGAACCAGGTATCTCGCAGCCCTCAATCAGTTGTTAGTTGAAGCAGGTAAATCAAAACCCGCAATATGTATTTTGTGGACGCAGGTATATGGAAAACCTCAATCACTATTTTGTGGAGGCTGATATATGGCAGGCCTCACTCAGTTGTTAGTTAAAGCAGGTATATCACCCTCAAGCAGCAATTTTGTGGATGCAGGTATATGGAAAACCTCAATCACTATTTTGTGGAAGCTGATATATTGCGGCCTCAATCAGTTGTTAGTTGAAAAAGGTATATCAAAACCCGCAATCTGTATTTTGTGGATGAAGGTATATGGAAAACCTCAAATCACTATTTTGTAGGATCTGATAAATTGGGTCTGCTCTCCTGAACATAGAACCCCAATGGCTTAGGTAGGTTTAGCATAGGACCTGCCTGACCTGAGACCACTTTGGCGCTTGGTAGGCGGGCACAGATATGTTTTGATCAAAATATATTGGCTAAGTGTCTCATATTTTATCATATCAGAGTGAGGACTTTGTCTATATATAATGCTTGCATCTACTTTACTAAGTGCATTATTATCTTATTTCTGTGATTTTCTTCAATAATATGGCCAGGGACAGCCGCACATTTATATATTATACCGTACAGGATGTTTTTATCTTTGTTTTTTCTGTGATTCTTTTGTCTATATAGTATATGCTTCAGGGAGTGGCACCTTCAAGTGTGAATGCGCTCCTATTTTATCTTGGGAGTAGCATTCCTTTGCACTTTTGCCCTTCCTATCTAATAGAGCACCTTGATTAGGTGGTACATATAGGTGTGCTTGCTCCTCCTCCTATCGGTTGCTTGATGCACATGGAGGTGACTAGGAGCAGCACACCATATGTGTGGGGTCTGCGCTCCTGAACATAGAAGCCCAATGGCTTAGGTAGGCTTAGCGTAGGACCCGCCTGACCTGAGACCACCTTGGCGCGTGATAGGAGGGCACAGATGTGTTTTGAATAAATATGAGGTGAGTGAGGACTTTGTCCATATATAATGCTTGCATCTACTTTACTAAGTGCATTATTATCAGCTCTCAATCATTATTTTCTGGAAGCATACAAATGCACTATAATATACTTTCTATGTAAGTATATCCCACCCATCTGTGTATCACAGCTATCGATAGCACTACGTTACCAGTCCTAAAAAGGACTTTTGTGGCCCTATTACCTAGCGTTTGGTGTCCCTAAGTTCCTAACAGCCTGTCTTTGCTCCAAAATGCAACCTCTCTCTACACTGCCAAAACACATAATGTAAAATGGCTGCCAGATCGGGCCCTGTTATAGGGTTGGGGGTGTGTCCATGTGCTGAAACATCTCAATTGGCTGTCCTTTTCCACCTGATGGATTTGTTATGGGTCAAAGTTCGGCGCAATGCAAAAGAATATGGCGCCGGCGGACATCACCATTTGTTTGCATGTTCAGCAAATCGCGAATGCGCAAAGTACGCCACGAAACGACCGCCAGGCGAACCGCAAGGCCATCTCTAATTATCAATAATTCATTTGTTGGTTGTTTCACGCCTATTAGAGTCTGGATTCGAAACTTTGGATTGGAACTTTTTTATGGCCATGAGTTCAGTGTTGTAACATTGTATGGGCATTGTTTAATGTATTCTAAATGGACTTGCACATATGTTCCATCTATTAATATTGGTTGATTTTTTTAGGTAATTTTTTGTTAAATGTGGTCCCCTGATGAACTGACCCCAGTGAACAATTCAGAGAAACGCGTTGGTACAAAGTTTGCAGTCCTGGGACATATGACATGTGCTCCTCTTGTATGTTGGTGATCCTATAGTGACAGCACCTGATAAATTAGGAGCATATGTGTACTATGTGAGAAAATATTATTTATTTTGGTATCTTTATTATTTTTCATATATATTCTGACCACTGAAATTCGACACTGGACAGTAGCTTTAATAGGTCATTTCTTGGGTGTCGGTATCTATCGCTTCTCAGGAACATATAGGGTTGATTAGGAGGTTCCTGACACGGGATCGCCCCTTTCGGGGCGGCCATTCCGTTTTGGTAGGCAGGGCTATCAGTCTGTAGGGCGAGTGTAAGGCCTCTTGCACACAAACGTATTTTCTTTCCGTGTCCGTTTTTTTTTTGGCGGACCATATAAGGAACCATTCATTCCATTTCCATATTTCCGTTCAGTAAAAAAATAGAACATGTCCTATTCTTGTCCGCATTACGGACAAGGATAGTACTGTTCTATTAGGGGCCAGCTGTTCTGTTCCGCAAAATACTGAATGCACAGGGATGTCATCCATATTTTTTGCGGACCTCAAAATACATATGGTCATGTGCAAGAGGCCTAAGGTTGAGTTTTTTTTCTTCCATCCTTAGCCTACCCAACCTAAATTGCTTTGTATGGCACATTTTTGGGGATAATTTTAACTAATATCAGTAAAGGTTACGTTTTATACTGGTTAAGGTGCTCTGTGATAATAAGATTAATTATATCACACTAGCGACTGACTTGGACTTTTGATGTCCTTATTTATCAGAACAGTGATTTGTTTTCCCTTTAAAATGCAGCCACATCTCCAGCCAGTCTGTGACTTGATTTGCAATGGGAGCTCAGGAAATATGTCACAGATTGGGAAAGTCCTCTAATGTTTCCCATTGTATTTTAAAGATTGGATGTTTGTAAGAATTTACATAGTGCTAAGCTGTTATAGACTATTTCATTCGTACAAAGGTATATACACTGCTCAAAAAAATAAAGGGAACACTTAAACAACACAATGTAACTCCAAATCAATCACACTTCTGTGAAATCAAACTGTCCACTTAGGAAGCAACACTGAGTGACAATCAATTTCACATGCTGCTGTGCAAATGGGATAGACAACAGGTGGAAATTATAGGCAATTAGCAAGACACCCCCAATAAAGGAGTGGTTCTGCAGGTGGTGACAACAGACCACTTCTCAGTTCCTATGCTTCCTGGCTGATGTTTTGGTCATTTTTGAATGCTGGCGGTGCTTTCACTCTAGTGGTAGCATGAGACGGAGTCTACAACCCACACAAGTGGCTCAGGTAGTGCAGCTTATCCAGGATGGCACATCAATGCGAGCTGTGGCAAGAAGGTTTGCTGTGTCTGTCAGCGTAGTGTCCAGAGCATGGAGGCGCTACCAGGAGACAGGCCAGTACATCAGGAGACGTGGAGGAGGCCGTAGGAGGGCAACAACCCAGCAGCAGGACCGCTACCTCCGCCTTTGTGCAAGGAGGAACAGGAGGAGCACTGCCAGAGCCCTGCAAAATGACCTCCAGCAGGCCACAAATGTGCATGTGTCTGCTCAAACGGTCAGAAACAGACTCCATGAGGGTGATATGAGGGCCCGACGTCCACAGGTGGGGGTTGTGCTTACAGCCCAACACCGTGCAGGACGTTTGGCATTTGCCAGAGAACACCAAGATTGGCAAATTCGCCACTGGCGCCCTGTGCTCTTCACAGATGAAAGCAGGTTCACACTGAGCACATGTGACAGACGTGACAGACGTGACAGAGTCTTGAGACGCCATGGAGAACGTTCTGCTGCCTGCAACATCCTCCAGCATGACCGGTTTGGCATTGGGTCAGTAATGGTGTGGGGTGGCATTTCTTTGGAGGGCCGCACAGCCCTCCATGTGCTCGCCAGAGGTAGCCTGACTGCCATTAGGTACCGAGATGAGATCCTCAGACCCCTTGTGAGACCATATGCTGGTGCGGTTGGCCCTGGGTTCCTCCTAATTCAAGACAATGCTAGACCTCATGTGGCTGGAGTGTGTCATCAGTTCCTGCAAGACGAAGGCATTGATGCTATGGACTGGCTCGCCCGTTCCCCAGACCTGAATCCAATTGAGCACATCTGGGACATCATGTCTCGCTCTATCCACCAACGTCACGTTGCACCACAGACTGTCCAGGAGTTGGCAGATGCTTTAGTCCAGGTCTGGGAGGAGATCCCTCAGGAGACCGTCCGCCACCTCATCAGGAGCATGCACAGGCGTTGTAGGGAGGTCATACAGGCACGTGGAGGCCACACACTACTGAGCCTCATTTTGACTTGTTTTAAGGACATTACATCAAAGTTGGATCAGCCTGTAGTGTGTTTTTCCACTTTAATTTTGAGTGTGACTCCAAATCCAGACCTCCATGGGTTGAAAAATTTGATTTCCATTTTTTTATTTTTGTGTGATTTTGTTGTCAGCACATTCAACTATGTAAAGAACAAAGTATTTCAGAAGAATATTTAATTAATTCAGATCTAGGATGTGTTATTTTTGTGTTCCCTTTATTTTTTTGAGCAGTGTATTATATGTTTTATGAACACGATAGCATTGGTTTCATTGTTGGTCCCATATCTCCACTAAGCAATTAGTTGTTTCTTTTGATCTATGGGCCATACAGAAGTCAGATTTAAGAGTTTTTTCTTTTCCATTTGTAACCTGTATTACATCACATATGAAATATGAACCATAACTTGGTTGACATGTTAAGTTTGTGTCCATTCCTGGAATATTTCTTGTACCATATTTTCCACATAAATTAATTCATAAGGATAGACATGTCCAAGTTACACCATATCAAAATGCAATAAATGTCTTAAATCTGTGGAGCCATTAGTAATAGAAGAATATTACATATGCAGCTGGGTGTTGCACTACTGCCAATAATTATTTTCATTCCAACAAAGGAAATTTATATGTATTATTTCTGGGCTTCTATTTTGTGCAGGGTTCAATAATTTGCATTTCTTGATCTAATGCAGATGGACCATATAACAGGTGCACAGGAGTCTGGATTTGTTCATTTTCTGCTGAAGACAATCATATCGCTGAAATGGACTTCAGATTAATGTGACGAGTTACACAGAGCTTGTATGGATTCCAAATCAAAATGCTTTTCATAGCGACTACAATCTGCTGTTTTATGCCACTCATTTGGCCAAATAACGAATATAAATCTTATAAAGTAGAATATAATATTAGTATAAAACTTTCAGAAATGTAATAAAACTATGAACGTAATAAGACCATGACCTACAGTTTTCCATAGGCATGATCCATCAAATCAATGGTGTGGAATGTAGAGATCGGAAATGTTGCTAAATTCTGTTGAAAATTGCTGCAAAAAGTGGATTATGCAGCACTTGCCAAGTTTATTATGTGTTTTAAACATTTTTTCCATCATCCTTCACAATTTTTGATAAGGTTGTTGCAATTCAAGTTGGTTTTACTCATCAGATGATGTACTGTATGACGAAACTGATGTCTTCCCCTATATTTCCAAGTATGACACACGGTCAGGTTTCTGCATGCAGTTTTGGAAGTCAATAATGTATTCTATGTAATTGTATTTTTTGCAATTTTCCCCCCCCGCGTGCAAATAGCATTGCTTCCTGCACAACAGCATACATCATACATACAGATGTGTATTATCAACCCATATGTACTCAAAAGTCACTGTATGGTAAATTATTGAGACTAGAGATGAGTGAATTTTTCATAAATTCCAATCGCCGGTTCACCAAATCTTTTGGAAAAATTTGGTTCAATCCGAATATATTTGCGGGGAATTACTATAAAAAACGGCTATTTCCTGGCTGCAAAGAGCCTTTATAGTGGTGTAGAACACTGTGCCAATAACACGCATAGGGAGTCTGCTTTGTTAGTGAAATAATATTGTGAGTCCGTATGATATGCAGGTCCTTTTCCATGTCAGTGTTACCAAGTGTTTTACTATTTAGTATGTACGGGTGATTTGCATTATTCCTTCCCATGTGCATAACCTTACATTTGTCAGTGTTAAACCTCATCTGCCACTTCTCTGCCCAAGCCTCTAATCTATCCAGATCAACCTGTAGCTGTATATTGTCCTCTTCAGTGTTAATTACTTTACAAAGTTTAGTGTCATCTGCAAAAATTGATATTTTACTGTGCAAGCCTTCTACAAGATTATTAATAAATATATTGAAGAGAATAGGGCCCAATACTGACCCCTGAGGTACTCCGCTAGTGACAGTGACCCAATCTGAGTATGTACCATTAATAACCACCTCTGTTTTCTATCATTGAGCCAGTTACTTATCCACATACAGACGTTTTCTCCCAGTCCGAGCATTCTCATTTTATATACAGTGTCAAATGCTTTGGAGAAGTCCATATATAAGACATCCATTGATTCATCACTGTCAAGTCTAGAATTTACCTCCTCTGATTAAATTAGTTTGACATGGCCGATCCCTCATGAAGCCAAGCTGATATGATGTTATTTCCTTGTTTTCACTGAGATCCTCCAAGATAGTATCTCTTAGAAAACCTTCAAACCCACAACAGATGTTAAACTTACCGGCCTATAATTTCCGCGGTCTGTTTTTGCAACCTTTTTGAATATTGAACATTTGCTATGCACCAATCCTGTGGAAAACTCCCTGTCAGTATAGAGTCTGTAAATATCAGAAATAAGGGGCTGGCTATGACATTACTTGATTCTCTTAGGATACGGGGGGTGTATGCCATCTGGTCCTGGTGATTTGTCTATTTTAATATTTTTAAGTCGCTGTTGTACTTCTTCCTGGGTCAGACAGGTCACTTTTAATGGGGAATTTACTTTTACATTCTGCATTTCATAATTTTTATTTTTCTCAGTGAATACAGTGGAGAAAAAATATTTAATAGCTTTGCTTTCTCCTCATCGTTCTCTGCAACTTCCCCCGCATTGCTCTGTAGGGGGCCGACACCTTCAGATTTATACTTTTTACCATTTATATAAAAGAAAAACATTTTAGGGTTAGTTTTGCTTTCTTTGGCAATTAAGCTCTCGGTCTCTAGTTTGACGGCTTTTATTAGTTTTTTACATATTCTATTTTTTTCCTTATAGTTATTTAGTGCTTCCTCGCTACCCTCCTGTTTTAGTGATTTAAATGCTTTCTTTTTGTCATTTATTACTTTCTTTACAGTTCTGTTTATCCACATTGGTTTCTTCTTGTTCCTTAACCCTTTATTCCTATAAGGTATGTACCTCTCACAATTAGATTTCAGGATGCTTTTAAAAATATCCAATTTTGTGGCGCTATCTTTATTTTTGGGGACCTTGTCCCAGTTAGTTAGGCCTATGGCCTCTCTTAGTTGGCTAAATGTAGCTTTTTTGAAGTTTGATATTTTTGTTCCTCCCTGTAGAAACGCTCGTTTAAAGGATAATTGGAAGGTTGTTACTTTATGGTCACTATTTTGCAGGTGTCCCCCGACCTGCACATCTGTTGTTCTGTCAGGTCTATTGGTTAATACTAAGTCCAGTATGGCCGTCCCTCTAGTCGGGTCCTGAACCAGTTGGGTAAGGTAATTGTCTTTGGTTCTTGCCAAGAACCTGTTTCCTTTATGAGATGTACAGCTTTCAGTTTCCCAGTCTATATCTGGGTAATTGAAGTCCCCCATAATAACCACCTCATTATGATTTGCTGCCTTGTGTATCTCGTTTAGTAGTAGATTTTCTGTGGACTCTGGTATATTAGGTGATTTATAATAAACTCCTATTAGTAATTTATTATTATTTTTGCCTCCATGTATTTCAACCCACAGTGACTCCACATGTTCATGTCCCTCACTTATATCTTCTCGGACTGTGGGCTTTAGACAGAACTTTACATAAAGGCAGACCCCTCCCCCGCTCTGGTTTTGACGATTGTTTCTAAACAGACTGTAACCTTGTACATTGACTGCCCAGTTATAGTTATCATCCAGCTATGTCTCAGTTATGCCCACTATGTCATAGTCCTCCTCACACATCACTAATTCCAGTTCCCCAGTTTTATTAGTCAGGCTTCTGGCATTAGTATACATACAATTAAGAGGTTTATGCATATTTTTTACCCTATACCTTTATTTCTAAACTTTTCTAGTCCCTCCTTCCATTCCTCCCCCAGTCCCACTACCTTGCCCCTGGTCTCTATCAGCACTATCTTCCCATCCTATAATGTAATTACCCTCCCCCTAGTCCCTAGTTTAAACACTCCTACAACCTTCTAACCATCTTCTCCCCCAACACAGCTGCCCCTTACCCATTGAGGTGCAGCCCATCCCTATGATAGAGCCTGTAGCCAAGAGATAAGTCGGCCCAGTTCTCCAGGAACCCAAACCCCTCCTTCCTACACCAGTTCTTGAGCCACTTGTTAACCTTCCTAATCTCCCGCTGCCTTTCTTGTGTGGCTCGTGGTACAGGCAGTATTTCGGAAAACACTACCTTTGTGGTCCTTGCCCTAAGCTTTTGACCTAAATCCCTAAAATCATTTTTAAGGACTCTCCACCTTCCTCTAACTTTTTCATTGGTTCCGATATGGACCATGACCGCTGGATCTTCTCCAGCCCCTCCCAGTAATCTGTCAACCCGATGTGTTGAACTCTAGCGCCAGGAAGACAACACACTGTTCGGCGATCATGGTCTTTGTGACAGATTGCCCTTTCTGTACCCCTAATTGTCTCCCACTACCAGCACCTGTCTGGCCTACCCTGCTCTTCTAGTCCCCTGCTTACTGGAGCTGACAAGCTGTCCCTGAACCGACATCCCCCTCATCTGCTAACCGTGCAAACTTGTTGGGGTGTGACAGATCAGGGCTAGCCTCCCTGGCACTCTTCTCTCCACGCCGCTTTCTGTTACCCAGCTAGCTACCTCACTTTCCTCAGCGTCCTCGCTTTTACCCTCCCCCTCATCTACCACATAGAGTGCTTGCTCAGTGAGCAGCAAACTCTTTTCCAAATTGTCAACGCCTTCTCAGTGTTGAAACTCGCCCGTTTAGATACTCAATTTTTTATTCCAAACGGGTAATTTGCTCACATTTTGAAGAAATATATGCACCCTCAAACAGCTGTTCCAGGGCTGCATACATCAGAAAAGATGTGCACTGGACTGCGCTATCAATTATGGAACACATACTAGATGGGGATTTCGCAAGAAAGAGAAAAATACAATATAGTGCAGTAATAAGAAACTGATTTACTGCAGTCCCCCACTGAAGTCACTTAATCTAAAGTCGCAAACTTATACAAACACACACTTAAATCAAACACATGACGCGCAAACTCGCCTTATATTCCTGATTATATAAATGGAACTCTCAAAACCAGCCTGTTTTGTTTCCTCTGGATTTAAAGGGTTTGAAAATGGGGGAGAAAAAAAAGTTTATTTAAAAAACAGGACATTGATTTTACACACATAAAATACAACACAGAAGGGGCAAAACCACAAGATTTAAAAGAGAAACTGGAAAAGAAAAGTGGTTCATCAACAAGAATGGATTGACGACCAGTGTCGGGGTGACTACGATGGCAATGCATATTGATCATGAAATGTATGGGGTTCTGGCTGACAACTGGAGGACAGTCCAGCAAACAGGCCAACTCCAGCTCATTCCGACAGTGCAGGCTACACAATCACAGCTGGAAGGTAACTGGTCGGTACAGGCAACAGCCCAAAATCTTCATAAATAAGCCTTAGTATATGCAGCTCTCACAGCCGCTGTAACAGAACGGTAAGAAGTAGTATAACATGTAGTAAGCACTGCAGGGATCATGTCTAAGACATATAGGACGTCCAGGGGGTCACAAACATTGTGGACAAGATCCGAGATGAGAGTCGTCCATGTGTTCAATACTGGATGTTATTGATGGCCAGCTCCGCGATGAATACCAGCACTCGGATTAGGGAGTCCTTACTTAGGAACTTCACTTGGAACTGATGCCACAGATGCTCTCACCTTGACGAGCTGGGTTTCTGATAAGGGATTCTAAAGTGTCTGAAGAACTGCGAGTAACGACATTGGAATAAATTGTCCACTTCCTCCAATGGGACCTCTTCCTTTGATTTAAGAATATCATTCCATAAAGTCTTGAAGTCCTCTGCGTGGATGGCATAAGAAATGTCCATGCGAGGTTCAAGGGGACGAGAAAACAAGCTCTGTGGCTGACACTGATCCAGACATGTCATACCCAGTCCACATCGCTGATAGCCACATAAGGTCCTGAGAACTGATCACCAGCTTACCGAAACAGCAGTCAAAGTTTCTTTGGAACCACGTCCCTACGATAGCCATGCGTGCCTTGGAGCCATTATACAGGAAGAGCGGGAGGCAAGTGAATGTCTTTGGTAACACCTCTAATAGATTGTCCTCTGTGTACGTCCTGTAGAACCAACCTGTCCACACAATCCGGTCCTTTGTGCTTGCCTTGGTGAGTGGAGGCTTGGATGAAATCTGTATGAATTGTAACAGTGTAGAGATAACAAGAAGAATATGCGGCACTCACCGGAGTATTCAAAAAGTGTTGCTCTTTATTAATCCTTCATACAGGACGGATAAGTGGGGTGCTGGGGCGGACGGGCTCCTGCAGATGAATGGCGGCTACGGCCGTTTCGCGCTGTAGATCGCGCTTCTTCTGGCCGCACTACTCGTCAGAGCGCAATATTGCGCCATATATACGCGGCGCCCCACAGCCGGCATCATGTGCAGCAGCTGTGCGCCTGGCAGTAAGTGACGTAAAAACATATGACAGAGGGAATAGACAAAAACACACGAACATATAAAATGAGCAGACAAAGGTTGGATAGGTCACGCTGGCACAGCAGCTGTTCAACATGCAATAATCATTATTATAAGTAACAATATTATTCAATGCAGCGCTGAGAAGAGAAGGACAGGGCATGGAGGGGTTAATCTCTTAAAGGGACCTAAGGTCTATTGAAAAAAAGCTGGCTCACACCTGCAGCTAGATTGCTTGACATCCCACTCTTAAAGGAACACGGACATGTCGTTCCTATCGTTCAGTCCTGCCGCGCCAGTGGCTTTAGTGAGAAGAATCCACCTTGCTTCCCTCTGCAGGAGCAGCCGGTGACGATCCTCTCCCCTAGGGATGGATCGGACCTGTTCCACTCCCGCAAAGGAAAGACACCGCGGACGGCCACCATGCGCGGCCCTGACATGTTCAATCAGGCGGGGACATCCTCTACCTGAACGAATGGAACTCACATGCTCTCGTATTCGCTCAAAGAGTGGGCGAATCGTTTTGCCGATATAATATCTATTGCATGGACAAAACACGGCATACACAACATAGGGCGTCCGACATGTTATAAAATCCCGTACTGCATGTTGTACCCCTCCTATTTGTAACCACTTGCTACACATATTTAATGCGCAAAAAGAGCAATGCCCACATTTATGATTGCCTGCAGGTTTTTTGCTGGTGAGCCACGTCTCTGCTTGAGATGTGCGGAATACGCTATTCACCAATTTATCTTTAAGGGTTGCGCATTTTCTGAATGTGACTAGTGGTCGCTGACTAGAGAGGTTACTTAAAGCTGGGTCCCCCTTTAGAAGATCCCAATTCTCATATATTACCCGCTTGATGATATCTGCGGCAGGACTGTACTTAAATGCAAAAGCAAAACGGGGTCGCTCAATGTTTCTGTTCTTTTCCACCAGCAATGTGTCACGGTCAAGTGCGGCAGCTTTCCGTAAGGCTGCTGAGACTATTCCCGGTGGGTAGCCCCGATCCATGAGACGGTTACTGAGCTCATCAGCTTGCCTGTGGAACCCGGCATCGGTGTCGTTAATCCTCCTCAAGCGGACAAATTGTCCATATGGGACGGCTTTTTTCACCAATGGCGGGTGGAAGCTGGTCTGGTGAAGCAGCGAGTTAGTCGCTGTGGGCTTACGGAAGCCCGTGGTGTGTAATACACCATCTCTCACTGTAATACGCACATCCAGGAAGTCAAGCGACTCACCCCCAAAATTGAGGGTGAACCGCATGTTCATCCTGTTGTGCGCATTGAGATATTCCACAAATCTGCGGCATGACTCCTCGCCGCCTGACCAGACCAGAAAAATGTCATCCACATAGCGTAGAAATAGATGCATAAACCGCAGGAAGGGGTTACCCACCGAGAATATGTAGGTCTCTTCAAATACCGCCAGGTACAGGTTTGCAAACGTGCACGACACGGGCGTGCCCATTGCAGTACCTAGTACCTGGCGGTACCATTGACCGTCAAGCTGGAACACATTGCTGGTGAGAACCAGGTCCAGTGCCTCCATGATAAAGCTGTTAAAAATGACCTCTTTGTCACTCCTACTCAGTACCATGTCAACAGCACGGAGTCCTAGATCGTGAGGAATCCTGGTATATAGACTCTCGACGTCCAAGGACACCAGACAGAACTCCCTCCGCCACTCAAAATGTTGGAGTGTTCGGAGGAAGTCCCCAGTGTCCTTGAGATACGTCGGAGTCCCCACGAGGAGTGGCCTGAGGAGCCAATCCACATAGCCAGATAGTGGTTCCATCACTGACCCAATCCCAGCCACTATGGGGCGGCCAGGGGGCCGGGTCAGCGACTTGTGAATTTTTGGTACAAAATACCAGACAGGGACTTTGGGGTGGGTGGGGATAAGCCGTTTGGCCATGCCTTTGGGTAGGAAACCGGCCACTATGTACTTCTCAACAAATGCATGAAGTCTAACAAGAATTCCCTGTATGGGGTCTCCCTTCAATTTGAGATAAACTGTGCCGTCTCCCAATTGCCTTCCTGCCTCCTCCATATAATACTCCCTGGTCATCAGAACCACGTTCCCTCCCTTGTCGGCCGGCTTAATAATGATGTTATACTGTTGTTTCAACCACAAAAGGGCCCGATACTCTTCCCCAGTAACATTCGGGGGTGCTGCTGGGTAAATCAGCGCACGTATCTCTCTTAACACCCTTTTGTGGAACAGGTCAATCGCTGAGCCGGCCGGCATGGGAGGAAGGAAGGTGGAACTGATGCCACCGGTATATTTGTCTACCTTACTGCCACTACTGTCTAATGTGTCTGCCTCCATATTAGCTAGGAACTGGATACACTGTATCTCCTCTTCACTGTAGCGACCCTTGAGATGGAAGTCAGTCCCTGTAATTGTCGCCGGGGCTTCCCCTGGCAACGGTACAGCATTACTAGAGGGGGTTTCAGCAAACATATTTTTCAAAAATAACTTGCGGATGGACAAAAACAAGTCGATCTCAAAGTCTGCAGGGCAGAACTGCGCAGCCATGCTGAATCCCAGCCCTCGGTTGAGGAGGGGGATGCAGCCCGGGGGCAGTTCTAAGCCTGTAAGGTTCACCACTATGTCGGCAGAACTAGTATTCGTGGGTTCTCCTATTGTCGCCACGAGACCTGGCGTCTCCGCCTCGTCGATTTGCGTGTTTCTTTTGATTTTTCTTGTACGTCTGCCATGCCCCCTTCTCGTTCTCTTTCTAAAGGGGTGGAATTATTTGGTGAATGGGTTCCATTTCCTTCTGACGGACTTGAGTCCGAATCGGTAGCCCAAAAATTGTTGCGTCCTCGCCGTGGGGTACGCTTGGGGCGTATTCTCTTTTTGCCCCAGTCAAAAACTCGATCAAGTTCATAGGCATTTTTATCTCTGATAAATTTGTCTATTTTCTTCTCCTTGATCTCCATTTGGGTGGCCAAAAGCTTTTTATTCAATCGTTTTTCAAAATTAACAAACTCCATCAATCTCTTCTGTAGTTCCTCTCTTGCCCTGCTTAATTCTTCTGTTACTGCAGCGTACTCTTTCTCATCTCGGGTTAATACAAGACCCATGATCTGCATGGAGAATTGCTGGGGTGCGTCCTTCCACGCACATACGAACGTGGGGTCATCGTCATATTGGACAATTTCTTTAAACAACCGCAAGCCCCTCGGGACCCGTTCACAGTCCTGGTAGGATTTAAGGGACTTGATTGTCCAGAATAACCGCACTTCTTTATCGGCCAGCTGGAAGATTTTTGACTCCAAAGCCTTAGTGCTGATGGTATGCGTGTAGTCTCCCTCATCACAAAGCTCAGTAACCGTCTCATGGATCGGGGCTACCCACCGGGAATAGTCTCAGCAGCCTTACGGAAAGCTGCCGCACTTGACCGTGACACATTGCTGGTGGAAAAGAACAGAAACATTGAGCGACCCCGTTTTGCTTTTGCATTTAAGTACAGTCCTGCCGCAGATATCATCAAGCGGGTAATATATGAGAATTGGGATCTTCTAAAGGGGGACCCAGCTTTAAGTAACCTCTCTAGTCAGCGACCACTAGTCACATTCAGAAAATGCGCAACCCTTAAAGATAAATTGGTGAATAGCGTATTCCGCACATCTCAAGCAGAGACGTGGCTCACCAGCAAAAAACCTGCAGGCAATCATAAATGTGGGCATTGCTCTTTTTGCGCATTAAATATGTGTAGCAAGTGGTTACAAATAGGAGGGGTACAACATGCAGTACGGGATTTTATAACATGTCGGACGCCCTATGTTGTGTATGCCGTGTTTTGTCCATGCAATAGATATTATATCGGCAAAACGATTCGCCCACTCTTTGAGCGAATACGAGAGCATGTGAGTTCCATTCGTTCAGGTAGAGGATGTCCCCGCCTGATTGAACATGTCAGGGCCGCGCATGGTGGCCGTCCGCGGTGTCTTTCCTTTGCGGGAGTGGAACAGGTCCGATCCATCCCTAGGGGAGGGGATCGTCACCGGCTGCTCCTGCAGAGGGAAGCAAGGTGGATTCTTCTCACCAAAGCCACTGGCGCGGCAGGACTGAACGATAGGAACGACATGTCCGTGTTCCTTTAAGAGTGGGATGTCAAGCAATCTAGCTGCAGGTGTGAGCCAGCTTTTTTTCAATAGACCTTAGGTCCCTTTAAGAGATTAACCCCTCCATGCCCTGTCCTTCTCTTCTCAGCGCTGCATTGAATAATATTGTTACTTATAATAATGATTATTGCATGTTGAACAGCTGCTGTGCCAGCGTGACCTATCCAACTTTGTCTGCTCATTTTATATGTTCGTGTGTTTTTGTCTGTTCCCTCTGTCATATGTTTTTACGTCACTTACTGGCGGCGCACAGCTGCTGCACATGATGCCGGCTGTGGGGCGCCGCTTATGTATGGCTCAATATTGCGCTCTGACGAGTAGTGCGGCCAGAAGAAGCACGATCTACAGCGCGAAACGGCCGTAGCCGCCATTCATCTGCAGGAGCCCGTCCGCCCCAGCACCCCACTTATCCATCCTGTATGAAGGATTAATAAAGAGCAACACTTTTTGAATACTCCGGTGAGTGCCGCATATTATTCTTGTTATCTCTACACTGTTACAATCGATTCAGCTTCCACTTTTTCATGCTGAGCACCCAGGGCCGGCTCCAGGCTCATGTGGGCCCTTGGGCGATAAAGTCTCAGTGGGCACCCTTGTGGCATTTGGCACGACATACGAGGCAATGGAACTGCATTTATTATAGATGTTGTCGGATACAATAGACAGGGCATGTGCGCCAGTACAGAAAAAATACCCTCCTTATGTGAGCCAACACAAAAAATACCCCTATAATGTGCACCAATACAAAAACTAACATATGAAAGCGCTCACTAGCATTCGCTTTATAAGACGCACTCCGTCTTATCAAGCAAAAAATACAGTGCTATTGGCAAAGGGGGGGGCGCTCACTAGTATTCGCTTTATAAGACACACTCTGTCTTATAAAGCAAAAAATACAGTGCCATTTGCAAGGGGGGGGGGCGCTCACTAGTATTCGCTTTATAAGACGCACTCCGCCTTATACAGCAAGAAATACAGCGACATTGGCAAAGGGGGGGGGGGGGTTGGGCGCTCACTAGTATTCGCTTTATAAGGTGCACTCCGTCTTATAAAGCAAAAAATACAGCGCCATTTGCAAGGTGGGACCCTGTGGGTCCCCCTGGCTTAGGGGGACGTTTGCAACTGCGACAGCTGAGACCCCCTATAGCTACGTCAGTGCCCCCCCCCCAGAAGCAGTGGGCCCCTGCACTTGCCCGGGTATTCCAGGTGCTGATGCCGGCAATGGCCACTGGGCACCCTTGAAATGCACTGGCATGCAGTTTTCAAATATGTGCGTAATTTGTGGGCAAAACTGCTATTCACCTGTGCAGCAATTAACAATCAGCTTGAAATCTTTGGTGATTTGCTGTAAAACTTTATACTGGCGCAGTTGCAGCCACATTATGGTGACCCCTCTGTGTGTCCGTGCCATAAAAAGGTCCAAACTGATTATTATTGACGCACAGGGTTAATCCTGCAGCACCACAGTCATCACTATTGTAAGGTGCTGACCATGCATCAGGTTCCTATTCTCATTAGAACTAGAAAAAATGTTTTCTTGTGTAGGGTGGACTGTGGGAGGGCGTGAAGTAAACTGCTTTGATATTGCTTTACTCCTCCATCCTAAAAAGGAGGGGGACTGATTTCCCATGCTATAGACTAGGAATCATTCCTGCGGTAAGTAATCCCAACATATATAATAGCAGAGCTGCCATGTCTGAACACAACCTAGCTTTTAGAGCCAATCACCAAAATCTGTGGAAACTGTCTGCTACTGTAACTAGTGTGTAAGCTCCTATGCCCAGGAACCTTTCTCCTTTAGCTGGTGCTATGTAGCT
Organism: Bufo bufo; assembly: GCF_905171765.1. NCBI lineage: Eukaryota > Metazoa > Chordata > Amphibia > Anura > Bufonidae > Bufo > Bufo bufo. The sequence goes on along the minus strand of NC_053390.1, from coordinate 363,734,034 downwards.
TATTTTCATCAGTATGACTTTGACTATCGTTATCAATAAGATCATACAATTAAAAATCCTGTTTCGTTCAGGTATATAGCCCCCATAAACGTACCAAGTCTACAAGAACTGGTCTTTCTGTGACTGTCTGTAACTACTAGTAACTTACTAGACTTACTAGTTCACCTGAATTCTAAATTTAAAACGAGATCCAGCAGCATTCAGCCTTGTCTGCTTTCCTCTGGGCGCCAGGTTTCCAGCTCTGGGCTCGGCTATGAGTCCTGTCTTCTGCAGCTGCGCCGAGACGAGTCCTGCTGCTGGCTGGGGGCGGGCTTACAGTCAGACTCAGAGGATGATCTGTGCGGCGTGCGCTGCTATGGAAACTGCCTGGAGTCAGAAGATCACGTGAGAGAGGGGCCGGGCGGCGGGCGCTGTGCAGCATGAATGAACCTGTATGCAAACATTTTAAAGGGGCCGCCGCTGCGGAGACGAGTGGGCCCCCTAACTTACAGTGGGCCCCGGCACTTGCCCGGGTTTGCCGGGTTCTGACGCCGGCCCTGTGAGCACCACACACGGAGTGTGTATTCCGCTGCGGTGCCGTTATCTGAGCCAGCATCCAGGACCGGCTTGACTTATCTGATTTATGCAGTGCCGCTCCGTTCTGTTCTTGTTTGCATAGCTTGAAATCTGTATGAGCACAGCCAGTGGATTTCTGTCCTTTTCTTTGAGTCCAGGAAAATTTGGCTTTTAGGTTCAGCTCTGAGCCCACTTCAATGGCAAGACCCTTCTGCTTCTCGACAGCTATGTGGGCAGACAGATGCTTGGAATACTCTTCCAGTCTGGTGTATGAGAAACTATATATCGGTGTCAAGCTGTACAGTCCATTGTTGTTAATGGAGCAAATCAGCCTGTTCCGGTTCAAGAGTTTCTTCCAAGGATGTGCACTGCGTGATTTTTCTTTTAGACAAGCTTCTCAATGCAGACCTTCGACGTGCAGAGGTGAAGCGTCCGGGAGGATACCTTGGGCTGTGAAAATGACTGCTCCTTCGTGCCGATGACCTACTTCTGTGGGTTAATACACCATCGGTTGGTGTTTGCATATCCTTGCAATAATTGATGTTCCCATTCACTGACTGTAAACAGAGATCTTGACAGACAAATGTATCAAACTCTGCCGCCATCTTTCTAGGCACCACGTCTCCAGTCCCCTGACCAGCCAGATTTTCCAGCATCTGTTCCAGGACATGAAGCAGTGGAATGACATCGTTCATCCAGTAGTCCTGGCGAATGACAAATAACGTGGCCTCCTCAAAGGGCCTGAGTAAACAGTAGGTGTCTCGCATGAGCTGCCACTGCCTGACATCGAAGTTACACAGGGGACTACTCCTGTCCACTTAAATCATCAAGAAATCGTTGAAGGCCTTTCTCTGTTCATATAGTCGGTCCAACATATGGAGGGTGGAATTCCAACGGGTGGAAATGTTGCATATCAGCCTATGTTGGGAGCTGCCATTCTGACGCTGCAGCTCAAGGAGGGTGTGCTTTGCGGTGTACGAGTGGCTGAAGTGCATGCAAAGTTTCATGGCCATTGTTAGGATGTCTTGCAGATGGGTGGAAGACTGCAGTAACCACTTGACAGCCAGATTTAACATGTGTGCCATGCAGGGCGAATGGCTCATCCCTCCTCGCCGCAGCGCCGACACAATGTTCTTCCCATTGTCGGTCACCATGGTTTTGATTTTCAGTTGTCGCGGAGAAAGCCAGGATTCGATTTCTTGCTGAAGGACACCGAGCAGTTCCTCCCCTGTGTGACTCCAAATGCCCAGGCAAACCAGGTGCAGAACATCATCAGAGTGATGAGAGTCATCGCACATGGCTTGCATACACTACATGCCTCCAACATAATTCTTGGATCTCTACATGAAAATAATGTATTTGGGGTAAATCGTGCGAGAGGGATAGTTGGAGACATTGAGATACAGCGGAGATTACTTTGAAAATAAAAATTTCACCACTGCATAATTTGGCCCATACAACAAAAGGAGGTGTACAGTCACCCATGAATTTTCCCCCAAAAAGCCCATTTCACATAACAAATTTCACCACTACATAATTCTGCCCATACAGCAAAAAGAGTTGTACAATCACACATACATTTTCTGAAAAAAAGCCAGTGTTACATAAAAAATTTCACCACTAAGTAAATCGGTCCATACAGCAAAAGGAGGTGTACAATCACCTATAAGTTTTCCCCAAAAAGGCCTGTGTCACATAAAGAATTTCACCACTGCGTAATTCGGCCCATACAGCAAAAGGAGGTGTACAGTCGCCCATCAATTTTCCCAAAAAAAGCCTGCTTCACATAACAAATTTCACCACTAGGTAATTCGGCCCATACCGCAAAAGGAGGTGTACAATCACCCATACATTTTCCGAAAAAAAAGCCAGTGTTACATAAAAAATGTCACTACTAAGTAATTCGGTCCATACCTCAAATGGATGTGTACAATCACCCAAAAATTTTCCCAAAAAAAGCCTGTCACATAAAGAATTTCACCACTGCGTAATTTGGCCCATACAGCAAAAGGATGTGTACAGTAACCCATATATTTTCCCAAAATAAGCCTGTTTCACATACCAAATTTTACCACAACGTACCGTATTTTTCGCCTTATAAGACGCACCAGTCTATAAGACGCACCTAGGTTTTTGATGAGGAAAATAAGAAAAAAAATATTTTTAACCAAAAGGTGTGCTTTTGGTGGGTTTTGAATTAATGGTGGTCTGTGCATGACACTATTATGGGGGATCTGTGGATGACGCACTGTCATGTGGGGGATCTGTGGATGGCACTGTTATGGGGGACCTGTGGATGGCACTGTTATGGGGGATCTGTGGATGGCACTGTTATGGGGGACCTGTGGATGGCACTGTTATGGGGGATCTGTGGATGGCACTGTTATGGGGGATCTGTGGATGGCACTGTTATGGGGGATCTGTGGATGGCACTGTTATGGGGGATCTGTGGATGGCACTGTTATGGGGGATCTGTGGATGGCACTGTTATGGGGCATCTGTGGATGGTACTGCTATGGGGTGGGGGATCTGTGGATGGCATTGTTATGGGGTGGGGGGATCTGTGGATGGCATTGTTATGGGGTGGGGGATCTGTGGATGGCACTGTTATGGGGGGGATCTGTGGATGACACTGCTACAGAATATGTCATCCACAGATCCCCCTCATAACAGTGTCCCCCAATACACTGGCCCTCTGCTCACCGCAGTATTTATAAACATTAATCCTTATCCTGTTAATAAGTTTAACTAAAGCTGCGCTCTCCCCTGTTCCCCTGTATCCCCTGTATCAGTACAGCACTTACGAACAAGCTTCCATAGCAGGCAGAGCGGAAGGCAGCAGTAACGTCACTCACTGACGTCGTGCGCCTACTCCGCCTGCTCCACCTGCTTCATTCATAAAGTGGGTGGAGCAGGCGCTCGACGTCAGTGAGTGATGTTACTGCTGCCGTCCGCTCTGCCTGCTATGGAAACTTGTTCGTAAGTGCTGTACTGATACAGGGGAACAGGGGGAGGGCAGCTTTAGTTAAACTTATTAACAGGATAAGGATTAATGTTTATAAATACTGCGGTGAGCCGCGGGGCCCAGTGTAAGAGTACAGTGAATGCACCGGGCCCCGCCCCTAGTTCCGGACTCCAGCCCCTCCTCTCTCCCCACTCATACATTGCAGTAATTCTGCCCATACTGCAAAAGGAGGTGTATAATCACCCATACATTTTCCCAAAGAAAGTCTGTGTCACATAAAGTATTTCACCACTAAGTAATTCGGTCCATACCGCAAAAGGAGGTGTACAATCACCCATACATTTTCCGAAAAAAAACACGTGTCACATAAAAAATTTCACCAATGAGTAATTTGTTCCATACCGCAAAAGGAGGTTTACAATCACCCATAATTTTCCCCAAAAAAGCCTGTGTCACATAAAAAAATTCACTGCAAAAAGGGCTTTACCACAAATAACTGCACAGCTGAACGGCAAGTAGGCCCTTAATGTTTTCAACTTTTACACTACACAAGGCTTTTCAACATATAAGTGCAATGCTGAACAACGAATATGTTTTTCTTTTGCCTACAGAGTCCTTTTGTTATGGCTTTGCACAGGGAGAAAGAATGTTACGCACAATTCTGATGGAACTCCTGATCTTAAGAAACTGGACTTTGACTTCAAAGCAGAGGCTCTCCTGTCATGTCTTCTGTGCTGTGGAGATCATCTTCATTATGTTTCCTGCTGGACCCAAAACGACGTAATTTGGTCCATACAGCAAAAGGAGCTCTACAATAACCCATCAATTTTCCCGAAATTTTTTTTTTAAAATAAAAAAATTCACCAATGAAAGGATAATGGAATTTGGTTTATACAGAAGAAAGTCTGCAATCACCCATCAATCTTTCCCCAAAAAAACTGCTTCACATAAAAAATTTCACCATTACGTAATTCGGTCCATACAGCAAAAGGAGGTCTACAATCACCCATCAATTTTCCCGAAAAAAACATGTTTGAAATAAAATTTCGCCAATGAAAGGATAATGGAACTCGGTTCATACAGAAGAAAGTCTACAATCACCCATCAATTTTCCCCAAAAAGCCTGTTTCACATAAAAGATTTCACCACTACGTAATTTGGTCCATACCGTAAAGAGGGCTTCACCACATATAACTGCACCACTGAACGGCAATTAGGCCCTAATTTTTTACTGCTTTTACACTACACAAAAGGCTTTTCACCAGATAAGGGCAACGCTGGACGGCGAATATATTTTTATTTCACCACTAATACACGGCAAACAGGGCTATAAAATATATCACTGCACCGCTGAACGGCAATTAGGCCCTACATTTTTTTCTATTTTTGCACTGCACAAAATGTTTTTTAACAGATCAGTGCAACGCTGGACGGCAATTTTTTTTTTATTTCGCTACTAGTACACAGCAAACAGGGCTGTAGAATATATCACAGCACCACTGAACGGCAATTAGGCCCTAATTTTTTTCTTTTTTTACACTACACAAAAGGCTTTTTGACAGATAAGTGCAACGCTGGACAGCGACTATATTTTTATTTCGCCAATACACGCCAAACAGGGTGGTAGAATATATCGCTGCACCAATTATGGCAATTGGACCCTATTTTTTTTCTACTTTTACACTACACAAAAGGCTTTTCAACAGATAAGTGCAACGCTGGACGGCGAATATCTTTTTATTTCGCCACTTATACAAGGCAAAAAGGGCTTAACATATAACTGCACTGCACAAGGGCAAATAAGTACTGTAGAAATATTTCCTTGTAATAAACCCTGTTAATGGCTGTATCAAACAGCACTTGCACCCCAATAACAAGAATGGTTTGCTGGAATGACAGAGCTGCTTAATGGCAATTTTGATCCCCAGTTAGTGCAGCAAAGGGTAACAGGATCGTTCCTATTACCCAGTCAGTAACCTCCCCTACTGAACCCTGTTCTACATAAATGCTGTGGAGTGATTCCTCCCTATCCTTTTCCTGCACTTATTAAAGTTTTTTCACCACAATCAAGTCTTTCCTATCACTATCCCTAGTGCCTGCAGACCTCTCTGCCTGCACACTGGTAAATGGCAGAATCATCTAAGATGGCTGCTGCTATTTATAGGGCTGTGACATCACAGGGCTGACTGGCTGCTGATTGGCTGCATGCATGGCATTATGGGTGATCCCACCTTCCCAGAGTTCCTTTCTCCATGTCCTCACACGTGCAGCAGCCATTTTAGGAAAAATTGTGATTCATTACCACGAAGCGCGAGGAAATTCGCCTTCGTTGCGAATTGAATTTTACCTGAAATTCGGAACAAATTCCAAATTGTCAGCTTGGATTCTCTCATCTCTAATTGAGACATAATATTCACTTCTAGAGGAGAATGTGTTCACATGTTCGCATAATATAGCATGCCACAGTATTCTTTTCTCGCAAAGTGGCCAGATGCATTACTTTAAATAGGACTACACTTTTGTCACAAAGAAGCACTAAAGTACCACATAATGTGACTATATTTCAATGGGGAACAAATGCCACTTGCAAGATCCAAGGGAACAACCCCTGGTCATAGCAAAAAAATGTAGATTGTCCAGCTTCACCTCGTAGTGCGAATTTTATTAGGAAAAGGGCTTAAAACCAAACATCAGGCTCATTTCATCTACGCGTTTCGGATCAATATATATTACAGATCCTTCCTCATGACAGAAAGTAAGACTGACAAATCTTATATACAGAGTAAAAGCAGTGATTCAGCTGTGGATTGTTAATTGGCAATTGAACTGCTTTCACCACACCCACAGCATATACCACTGAGACACAGAAACAGAACTGCATAAAAAAATAAATAAATCTATTTTTATGCAAGAACTGTTCCTGAAGGATAAGAGAAGAGGATACATCTAGTAATGCAATATTAAATCTTGTCTTTGATTAAGGCCCAAAGGTAGACAGGACTGAAATCAAAAAATCCAAAAAGCTTCTCTGTTAAGAAGAGCTTTTCTATGGTCTCCGCCCCGTTTCGGAAAATTAACTCGTTCAATGCCCTGAACTTTCATGCCAGCAATATTGCCCTGGTGACAAGAGGCAAAATGCTGGCTGACTGCTGACACATTTTTGGCAAAAGCATGAGGTATATTTGAGATGTGTCTGCATATCCGAACTTTGAGGGCATTGGACGTACATCCCACATATTGCAATTGACATATAGAACAAGACACACAATACACCACATATGTGGTATTACAATTAATGTATTGTTGTATCTCAAATGACTTGCTGGGTTGCAAAAGAGGCCACAGTCCGTCCTGCGGTGTCCGCATTTGAACATCCCTTTGGACCTAAGTAGAGTTGAGCAAACACCTGGATGTTCGGGTTCGAGAGGTTCGGCCGAACTTCCCGGAAATGTTCGGGTTCGGGATCCGAACCCGACCCGAACTTCGTCCCGAACCCGAACCCCATTGAAGTCAACGGGGACCCGAACTTTTCGGCACTAAAAAGGCTGTAAAACAGCCCAGGAAAGAGCTAGAGGGCTGCAAAAGGCAGCAACATGTAGGTAAATCCCCTGCAAACAAATGTGGATAGGGAAATGAATTAAAATAAAATTAAAATAAATAAAAATTAACCAATATCAATTGGACAGAGGTCCCATAGCAGAGAATCTGGCTTCACGTCAGCAGAGAATCAGTCTCTTTATGCCATAGCAGAGAATCCGGCTTCATGTAAGCACAGAATCAGTCTTCATGTCATAGCAGAGAATCAGGCTTCATGTCACCCACCACTGGAACAGGCCACTGTCACATATTTAGGCCCCGCCACCCAGACAGAGGAGAGAGGTCCCGTAACAGAGAATCTGGCTTCATGTCAGCACAGAATCAGTCTTCATGTCATAGCAGAGAATCAGGCTTCACGTCACCCACCACTGGAACAGGCCACTGTCACATATTTAGGCCCCGGCACCCAGGCAGAGGAGAGAGGTCCCGTAACAGAGAATCTGGCTTCATGTCAGCACAGAATCAGTCTTCATGTCATAGCAGAGAATCAGGCTTCACGTCACCCACCACTGGAACAGGCCACTGTCACATATTTAGGCCCCGGCACCCAGGCAGAGGAGAGAGGTCCCGTAACAGAGAATCTGGCTTCATGTCAGCACAGAATCAGTCTTCATGTTATAGCAGAGAATCAGGCTTCACGTCACCCACCACTGGAACAGGCCACTGTCACATATTTAGGCCCCGGCACCCAGACAGAGGAGAGAGGTCCCGTAACAGAGAATCTGGCTTCATGTCAGCACAGAATCAGTCTTCATGTTATAGCAGAGAATCAGGCTTCACGTCACCCACCACTGGAACAGGCCACTGTCACATATTTAGGCCCCGACACCCAGGCAGAGGAGAGAGGTTACCGTAACAGAGAATCTGGCTTCATGTCAGCACAGAATCAGTTTTCATGTCATAGCAGAGAATCAGGCTTCACGTCACCCACCACTGGAACAGGCCACTGTCACATATTTAGGCCCCGGCACCCAGACAGAGGAGAGGTTCATTCAACTTTGGGTTGCCCCGCAATATAATGGTAAAATGAAAATAAAAAAAGGATTGAATGAGGAAGTGCCCTGGAGTACAATAATATATTGTTACAGGGAGGTAGTTAATGTCTAATCTGCACAAGGGATGGACAGGTCCTGTGGGATCCATGCCTGGTTCATTTTTATGAACGTCAGCTTGTCCACATTGGCTGTAGACAGGCGGCTGCGTTTGTCTGTAATGACGCCCCCTGCCGTGCTGAATACACGTTCAGACAAAACGCTGGCCGCCGGGCAGGCCAGCACCTCCAAGGCATAAAAGGCTAGCTTTGGCCACGTGGACAATTTGGAGACCCAGAAGTTGAATGGGGCCGAACCATCAGTCAGTACGTGGAGGGGTGTGCACAGGTACTGTTCCACCATCTTATTGAAATGTTGCCTCCTGCTAACACGTTCCGTATCAGGTGGTGGTGCAGTTAGCTATGGCGTGGTGACAAAACTTTTCCACATCTCTGCCATGCTAACCCTGCCCTCAGAGGAGCTGGCCATGACACAGCTGCGTTGGCGACCTCTTGCTCCTCCTCTGCCTTCGCCTTGGGCTTCCAGTTGTTCCCCTGTGACATTTGGGAATGCTCTCAGTAGCGCGTCTACCAACGTGCGCTTGTACTCGCGCATCTTACTATCACGCTCCAGTGCATGAAGTAAGGTGGGCACATTGTCTTTGTACCGTGGATCCAGCAGGGTGGCAACCCAGTAGTCTGCACACGTTAAAATGTGGGCAACTCTGCTGTCGTTGCGCAGGCACTGCAGCATGTAGTCGCTCATGTGTGCCAGGCTGCCCAGAGCTAAGGACAAGCTGTCCTCTGTGGGAGGCGTATCGTCATCGTCCTGCGTTTCCCCCCAGCCACGCACCAGTGATGGGCCCGAGCTGTGTTGGGTGCCAGCCCGCTGTGAACCTGCTTCATCCTCATCCTCGTCCTCCTCGTCCTCCAGTAGTGGGCCCTGTCTGGCCACATTTGTACCTGGCCTCTGCTGTTGCAAAAAACCTCCCTCTGAGTCACTTCGAAGAGACTGGCCTGAAAGTGCTAAAAATGACCCCTATTCCTCCTCCTCCTCCTCCTGGGCCACCTCCTCTTCCATCATCGCCCTAAGTGTTTTCTCAAGGAGACATAGAAGTGGTATTGTAACGCTGATAACGGCGTCATCGCCACTGGCCATGTTGGTGGAGTACTCGAAACAGCGCAACAGGGCACACAGGTCTCGCATGGAGGCCCAGTCATTGGTGGTGAAGTGGGGCTGATCCGCAGTGCGACTGACCCGTGCGTGCTGCAGCTGAAACTCCACTATGGTCTGCTGCTGCTCGCACAGTCTGTCCAGCATGTGCAAGGTGGATTTTCACCTGGTGGGCACGTCGCATATGAGGCGGTGAGCGGGAAGGCCGAAGTTACGCTGTAGCGCAGACAGGCGAGCAGCGGCGGGGTGTGAACGCCGGAAGCGCGAACAGACGGCCCGCACTTTATGCAGCAGCTCTGACATGTCGGGGTAGTTGTGAATGAACTTCTGCACCACCAAATTCAGCACATGCGCCAGGCAAGGGATGTGCGTCAAACCGGCTAGTCCCAGAGCTGCAACGAGATTTCACCCATTATCGCACACCACCAGGCCGGGCTTGAGGCTCACCGGCAGCAACCACTCGTCGGTCTGTTGTTCTATACCCCGCCACAACTCGTGTGCGGTGTGGGGCCTGTCCCCCAAACATATGAGTTTCAGAACGGCCTGCTGACGTTTACCCCGGGCTGTGCTGAAGTTGGTGGTGAAGGTGTGTGGCTGACTGGATGAGCAGGTGGAAGAAGAGGAGGAGAAAGCTTAGTAGGAGGAGGAGGAGACAGGAGGCAAAGAATGTTGCCCTGCGATCCTTGGCGGCGGAAGGACGTGCGCCAAACAGCTCTCCGCCTGGGGCCCAGCCGCCACTACATTTACCCAGTGTGCAGTTAGGGAGATATAGCGCCCCTGGCCGTGCTTACTGGTCCACGTATCTGTGGTTAGGTGGACCTTGCCACAGATGGCGTTGTGCAGTGCACACTTGATTTTATAGGATACTTGGTTGTGCAGGGAAGGCACGGCTCTCTTGGAGAAGTAGTGCCGGCTGGGAGCAACATACTGTGGGACAGCAAGCGACATGAGCTGTTTGAAGCTGTCTGTCTCCACCAGCCTAAATGACAGCATTTCATAGGCCAGTAGTTTAGAAATGCTGGCATTGAGGGCCAGGGATCGAGGGTGGCTAGGTGGGAATTTACGCTTTCTCTCAAATGTTTGTGAGATGGAGAGCTGAACGCTGCCGTGTGACATGGTTGAGATGCTTGGTGACGCAGGTGGTGGTGTTGGTGGTACATCCCATGTTTGCTGGGCGGCAAGTGCCAACGTCCCTCCAGAGGTGGAGAAAGAGGCCGAGGCGGCGGCAGCAGCAGAAGAGGCCGAGGCGGCAGCAGCAGAAGAGGTAGCAGGGGGAGCCTGAGTGACTTCCTTGTTTTTAAGGTGTTTACTCCACTGCAGTTCATGCTTTGCATGCAGGTGCCTGGTCATGCAGGTTGTGCTAAGGTTCAGAACGTTAATGCCTCGCTTCAGGCTCTGATGGCACAGCGTGCAAACCACTCGGGTCTTGTCGTCAGCACATTGTTTGAAGAAGTGCCATGCCAGGGAACTCCTTGAAGCTGCCTTTGGGGTGCTCGGTCCCAGATGGCGGCGGTCAGTAGCAGGCGGAGTCTCTTGGCGGCGGGTGTTCTGATTTTGCCCACTACTCCCTCTTTGTCTTTTGCTACGCTGTTGGCTCGGTCTCACCACTGCCTCTTCCTCCGAACTGTGAAAGTCAGTGGCACGACCTTCATTCCATGTGGCGTCTAGGACCTCATCGTCCCCTGCATCGTCTTCCACCCAGTCTTGATCCCTGACCTCCTGTTCAGTCTGCACACTGCAGAAAGACGCAGCAGTTGGCACCTGTGTTTCGTCATCATCAGAGACGTGCTGAGGTGGTATTCCCATGTCCTCATCATCAGGAAAAATAAGTGGTTGTGCGTTAGTGCATTCTATCTCTTCCACCCCTGGGGAAGGGCTAGGTGGATGCCCTTGGGAAACCCTGGCAGCAGAGTCTTCAAACAGCATAAGAGACTGCTGCATAACTTGAGGCTCAGACAGTTTCCCTGATATGCATGGGGGTGATGTGACAGACTGATGTGCTTGGTTTTCATGCGCCATCTGTGCGCTTTCTGCAGAAGACTGGGTGGGAGATAATGTGAACGTGCTGGATGCACTGTCGGCCACTCAATTGACTAATGCCTGTACCTGCTCAGGCCTTACCATCCTTAGAACGGCATTGGGCCCCACCAAATATGGCTGTAAATTCTGGCGGCTACTGGGACAGGAGGTAGTTGGTACACTAGGACGTGTGGCTGTGGCAGAACGGCCACGTCCTCTCCCAGCACCAGAGGGTCCACTAACACCACCACGACCATGTCCACGTCCGCGTCCCTTACTAGATGTTTTCCTCATTGTTACCGTTCACCACAATAAGAAAAATATTATTCGGGCCAATGTATTGAATTAAAATTCAGGCCTTTTTTTACAGACACCTAACACTGTCTGGCTATCTATTTAGGTACCGTATTACACTAATACAGGCACACCAGTAATGACAGATTTAGCTGAATATAAATGTGAGGCCTATTTTTTAGGCGCTGTGTGACAGGTATACGTTTAATCACAGAATTAGACTGGTATCTGCACTGTAGCGTGTGTGTTAAGTTATTCAGAATGACCCTATCAGCACCTTGAATCTAATATACCCTTTTAGGGATAGATTTAAAGTAGGCCTGATACAGCAGAAACCACTAATTTTGAGAATGGCAAATTTGGGAATTGTTTTTCAACCCAAAACAAAAACTGTGCTTTTACGGTCACTAAAAATAACTTGTCCAGCTAAAACAGTACTGATTTGGAGGAATATAAATGTGAGGCCTATTTTTTAGGCGCTGTGTGACAGGTATACGTTTAATCACAGAATTAGACTTGTATCTGCACTGTAGCGTGTGTGTTAAGTTATTCAGAATGACCCTATCAGCACCTTGAATCTAATATACCCTTTTAGGGATAGATTTAAAGTAGGCCTGATACAGCAGAAACCACTAATTTTGAGAATGGCAAATTTGGGAATTGTTTTTCAACCCAGAACAAAAACTGTGCTTTTACGGTCACTAAAAATAACTTGACCAGCTAAAACAGTACTGATTTGGATGAATATAAATGTCAGGCCTATTTTTTAGGCGCTGGGGGCCAGGCTCAACTTGCCCCTGATGTAGTATATGGCCAAAAAATAACCACACTATTGATGGTTAAATGCACTTGGGTGACACAGGCTCAGCCTGCACCTGATGTAGTATATGGCCAAAAAATAACCACACTATTGATGGTTAAATGCACTTGATGAAAGCTTGACCCTGATGTAGGATATAGCAAAAAATAACCACACTATTGATGGTTAAATGCACTTGGGTGACACAGGCTCAGCCTGCACCTGATGTAGTATATGGCCAAAAAATAACCACACTATTGATGGTAAAATGCACTTGATGAAAGCTTGACCCTGATGTAGGATATAGCAAAAAATAACCACACTATTGATGGTTAAATGCACTTGGTGGTAGCTTGTGCTGGCGCACCACAAGCCACAAAATGGCCGCCGATCACCCCAGAAAAAAGTGACTGAAAACACTCTGGGCAGCCTAAAAACAATGAGCAATTGAATAGAAGCAGTTCAATGATCCACAGCTGTAGATCGATCACAGAATGAAGTCTTTTGGAGGAGTTAATCTGCCTAATCTCGCCCTAACGTCGCAGCTGCAACCTCTCCCTACGCTTGTATGAGCAGAGTGACGTGCAGCGCTACGTGACCCAAGCTTATATAGAGGCTGGGTCACATGCTGCACTGGCCAATCACAGCCATGCCAATAGTAGGCAAGGCTGTGATAGCCTCTTGGGGCAAGTAGTATGATGCTTGTTGATTGGCTGCTTTGCAGCCTTTCAAAAAGCGCCAAGAAAGCGCCGAACACCGAACCCGGACTTTTACGAAAATGTTCGGGTTCAGGTTCGTGTCACGGACACCCCAAAATTCGGTACGAACCCGAACTATACAGTTCGGGTTCGCTCATCCCTAGACCTAAGTCAACATTGTTGCAGTACCGCACCATCCGAAAACCGGCTCGGACTAAGTTTTTGAGAGAGTGTTGGCGCCTTGCGGGCAATACATTTTATTCCCATGTCCACAATCGGTTTCCAGGCGGCATCTGTGGGCAAAACCGTCAGATTCTTTCTAACAATTTTACACACATCCAAATATTCAAGACTATAGTTAGTTATAAAAAATGGCATTTCAGTCTGGCCCCCTTGTTTTAAACCTCTATGTTTTTTAACCCCTGGTCATAGTTCCCTAAAACAAATCTTAAAACTATATAACACATTTTATAGCACATACTTTATAGTGGCTTACATATAGTGCTTTAGCAATATACTTCCCTACATCAAAATAGTTAACACTAATCTATAGTATCCATCTAAAGTAATTATAGTCACAGTTGCCAAATAATACTCATATACCACTGCAATAATACTGTTACTGATCATACAATATAACATTATGCTGCAGCTGCCCAACAGTAATAATACCTACATAGTGCCACCCAAAATAATTCTAATAAGACTGTGCCCAACAGTAGTAGGGCCCATAGTGCCAAGTACAATAGTGTAAAATAAAATTGTTCCAAGAAGAGTAATATGCCAAGTACATTGCCCCTAAAATTAATAATGCTCACATACTGAAGTGTTCTTCAAAATAATTTTGCCAAGCAGAGTATTCTTAAGAATAATACTACCCTTACAGTGTCCCCCCCAAAAAATAATAAAAATAAATTAACGTTCGCTCTTCTCATCTTGTCGCTATAGGTTTTTACCTGCATGGTCTAGACTCTAGAGCACAGTCAGTCTAGAGCATGACAGGGTGAAGACCTCATTGTGCTAGTCTGTGTGGAAGAACTGCCCTCTCATAGTTATAGTGCCTTGCAAAAGTATTCACCCCCCCTTGACTTCTTTCGTGTTTTGTTACATTACAGCCTTAAGTTCAATGTTTTGTTAAACTGAATTTTATGTGATGGTTCAGAACACAATAGTCTAAGTTGGTGAAGTGAAATGAGAAAAATATATAAATAAAACTATTGTTTAGAAATAGAAAACAGAAAATTGCCATGTGCGTATGTATTCACCCTTTGTTAGGAAGCCCATAAAAAGCTGTGGTGCAACCAATTACCTTCAGAAGTCACATAATTAGTGAAATGATGTCCACCTATGTGCAATCTAAGTGTCACATGATCTGTCATTTTGATATATACACCTTTTTTTAAAGGCCCCAGAGGCTGCAACACCTAAGCAAGAGGCATCACTAACCAAACACTGCCATGAAGACCAAGGAACTCTCCAAACAAGTAAGGGACAATGTTGTTAGGTTCTAAAAAAATATCCAAATCTTTGATGATCTTCAGGAGGACCATCAAACCTATCATAACCAAATGGAAAGAACATGGAACAACAACAAACATGCCAATGGACGGCTGCCCACCAAAACTCTCGGACCGGGCAAGGAGGGCATTAATCAGAGAGGCAGCACAGAGACCTAAGGTAACCCTGGAGGAGCTGCAGAGTTCCACAGCAGACTGGAGTATCTGTACATGGGATGACAATAAGCCGTATGCTCCATAGAGTTAGACTTTATGGCAGAGTGGCCAGAAGAAAGCCATTACTTTCAGCATAAAACAAAAAGGCACAGTGTGAGTTTGTCGAACAGGCACGTGGGAGACTCCTAAAATGTATGGAGGAAGTTGCTCTGGTCTGATGAGACTAAAATTGAACTTTTTGGCCATCAAAGAAAACGCTATGTCTGGTGCAAACCCAACACATCACATCACCCAAAGAACACCATCCCCACAGTGAAACATGGTGGTGGCAGCATCATGCTGTGGGGATGTTTTTCAGCAGCTGGGACTGGGAAACTGGTCAGAGTTGAGGGAAAGATGGATGGTGTTAAATACAGAGATATTCTTAAGCAAAACCTGTACCACTCTGTGCGTGATTTGAGGCTAGGACTAAGGTTCACCTTCCAGCAGGACAATGACCCCAAACACACTGCTAAAGCAACACTTGAGTGGTTTAAGGGGAAACATATACAGGTCCTCAAAAAATTAGCATATTGTGATAAAGT
Organism: Bufo bufo; assembly: GCF_905171765.1. Taxonomy (NCBI): domain Eukaryota; kingdom Metazoa; phylum Chordata; class Amphibia; order Anura; family Bufonidae; genus Bufo; species Bufo bufo. Next base: position 363,718,646 of record NC_053390.1, on the reverse strand, counting down.
TCATTATTTTCTGTAATGTACTGATAAACATTAGACTTTCATATATTTTAGATTCATTACACACAACTGAAGCCTTTTCTTGTTTTAATATTGATGATTGTGGCATACAGCTCATGAAAACCCCAAATTCCTATCTCCAAAAATTTGCATATTTCATCCGACCAATAAAAGAAAAGTGTTTTTAATACAAAAAAAGTCAACCTTTAAATAATTAAGTTCAGTTATGCACTCAATACTTGGTCGGGAATCCTTTTGCAGAAATGACTGCTTCAATGCGGTGTGGCATGGAGGCAATCAGCCTGTGGCACTGCTGAGGTGTTATGGATGCCCAGGATGCTTCGATAGTGGCCTTAAGCTCATCCAGAGTGTTGGGTCTTGCGTCTCTCAACTTTCTCTTCCCAATATCCCACAGATTCTCTATGGGGTTCAGGTCAGGAGAGTTGGCAGGCCAATTGAGCACAGTAATACCATGGTCAGTAAACCATTTACCAGTGGTTTTGGCACTGTGAGCAGGTGCCAGGTCGTGCTGAAAAATGAAATCTTCATCTCCATAAAGCTTTTCAGCAGATGGAAGCATGAAGTGCTCCAAAGTCTCCTGATAGCTAGCTGCATTGTCCCTGCCCTTGATAAAACACAGTGGACCAACACCAGCAGCTGACATGGCACCCCAGACCATCACTGACTGTGGGTACTTGACACTGGACTTCAGGCATTTTGGCATTTCCCTCTCCCCAGTCTTCTTCCAGACTCAGTCCACTGCTTCCGCAGGTCCCCCAAGGTCTGGAATCGGTCCTTCTCCACAATCTTCCTCAGGGTCCGGTCACCTCTTCTCATTGTGCAGCGTTTTCTGCCACACTTTTTCCTTCCAACAGACTTCCCACTGAGGTGCCTTGATACAGCACTCTGGGAACAGCCTATTCGTTCAGAAATTTCTTTCTGTGTCTTACCCTCTTGCTTGAGGGTGTCAATGATGGCCTTCTGGACAGCAGTCAGGTCGGCAGTCTTACCCATGATTGTGGTTTTGAGTAATGAACCAGGCTGGGAGTTTTTAAAAGCCTCAGGAATCTTTTGCAGGTGTTTAGAGTTAATTAGTTGATTCAGATGATTAGGTTAATAGCTCGTTTAGAGAACCTTTTCATGATATGCTAATTTTTGGAGATAGGAATTTTGGGTTTTCATGAGCTGTATGCCAAAATCATCAATATTAAAACAAGAAAAGGCTTGAACTACTTCAGTTGTGTGTTATAAATCTAAAATATATGAAAGTCTAATGTTTATCAGTACATTACAGAAAATAATGAACTTTATCACAATATGCTAATTTTTTTAGAAGGACCTGTAAATGTGTTGGAATGACTAGTCAAAGCCCGGATCTCAATCCAATAGAAAATCTGTGGTCAGACTTAAAAATTGATGTTCACAAGCGCAAACCATCCAACTTGAAGGAGCTGGAACAGTTTTGCAAGGAGGAATGGGCAAAAATCACAGTGGTAAGATGTGGCAAGGCCATAGAGACTTATTCAAAGCGACTTGGAGCTGTGATTGCTGCAAAAGGTGGCTCTACAAAATATTGACTTTAGGGGGGGTGAATAGTTATGCACATTGACTTTTTCTGTTATTTTGTCCTATTTGTTGTTTGCTTCACAATAAAAAATAAAAAAACATCTTCAAAGTTGTGGGTATGTTCTGTAAATGACATGATGAAAATCCTCAAACAATCCATGTTAATTCCAGGTTGTGAGGCACCAAAACACGAAAAAAGTCAAGAGGGTGAATACTTTTGCAAGGCACTGTATATATGGGCGAATGGCCCAAGTGAGTTAAAGGATTGATAGGGTGCCATTTGCTGATGCGCCCAGTGGCAGTATTCAGTTTTAAAGTTGAAAGTGGTAGATTCTATGTTAACTCCATCTGTTTAAGTGGATTCATATTAGTATCATTGCTATGTACCAAATATGTCAGTCTCTTAAAATAAAATTTAATGTATGAAATTTGGTAGTCAAGAAAGTCTCATTATAAACCAATTATCCCAAGCAGATTGTGTATTATCAATGGAGGCAGACCAAGCAGTTGCTATGGGGCCCACTGTATTGAGGGGTCCGGCTAGGCTGAACAGCTCTCCCCGCTTTCCCCCTTTCCAATGCTGTTCTTTTCTATGGAGTAACAGTTGCCCCCCCCCCCCTCCCTTTTGGGAGCTCAGTTCTGCTCTAAATAATCCCTTCTCCTTTCTATGGTGTCCGCATTCTCACATGAAGTTGGATGTGCCATCAGCATTCTGAGAGTGCTTGAACACTTCTATATATTTAACCTGCTTAATGGGAGGAAGGCACCTTACCAATTAAGCCATAGGCCTGTAACTGTAGTCAGTGGATGGATTTTCTCTCACTAAAAACCTCAATAATGTTCTTTCCATGCATAATGTACTGGTATCTATGGATACATCTCTATATATACAGTTGTGGCCAAAAGTTTTGAGAATTACATAAATATTGGAAATTGGGAAAGTTGCTGCTTAAGTTTTTATAATAGCAATTTGCATATACTCCAGAATGTTATGAAGAGTGATCAGATGAATTGCATAGTCCTTCTTTGCCATGAAAATTAACTTAATCCCCAAAAAAACTTTCCACTGCATTTCATTGCTGTCATTAAAGGACCTGCTGAGATCATTTCAGTAATCATTTCAGTTATCATTTCAGTTAACTCAGGTGAGATAGTTGACGAGCACAAGGCTGGAGATCATTATGTCAGGCTGATTGGGTTAAAATGGCAGACTTGACATATTAAAAAGAGGGTGATGTTTGAAATCATTGTTCTTCCATTTTTAACCATGGTGACCTGCAAAGAAACGTGTGCAGCCATCATTGCGTTGCATAAAAATGGCTTCACAGGCAAGGATATTGTGGCTACTAAGATTGCACCTCAATCAACAATTTATAGGATCATCAAGAACTCAAGGAAAGAGGTTCAATTCTTGTTAAGAAGGCTTCAGGGCGTCCGGAAAGTCCAACAAGCGCCAGGATCGTCTCCTAAAGAGGATTCAGCTGCGGGATCGGAGTGCCACCAGTGCAGAGCTTGCTCAGGAATGGCAGCAGGCAGGTGTGAGCGCATCTGCACGCACAGTGAGGCGAAGACTTTTGGAAGATGGCCTGGTGTCAAGAAGGGCAGCAAAGAAGCCACTTCTCTCCAAAAAAACATCAGGGACAGATTGATCTTCTGCAAAAAGTATGGTGAATGGAGTGCTGAGGACTGGGGCAAAGTCATATTCTCCGATGAAGCCTCTTTCGGATTGTTTGGGGCATCTGGAAAAAGGCTTGTCCGGAGAAGAAAAGGTGAGCGCTACCATCAGTCCTGTGTCATGCCAACAGTAAAGCATCCTGAGACCATGTGTGGGGTTGCTTCTCATCCAAGGGAGAGGGCTCACTCACAATTTTGCCCAAAAACACAGCCATGAATAAAGAATGGTACCAAAACACCCTCCAACAGCAACTTCTTCCAACAATCCAACAACAGTTTGGTGAAGAACAATGCATTTTCCAGCACGATGGAGCACCGTGCCATAAGGCAAAAGTGATAACTAAGTGGCCCGGGGACCAAAACGTTGACATTTTGGGTCCATGGCCTGGAAACTCCCCAGATCTTAATCCCATTGAGAACTTGTGGTCAATCCTCAAGAGGCGGGTGGACAAACAAAAACCCATTAATTCTGACAAACTCCAAGAAGTGATTATGAAAGAATGGGTTGCTATCAGTCAGGAATTGGCCCAGAAGTTGATTGAGAGCATGCCCAGTCGAATTGCAGAGGTCCCGAAAAGAAGGGCCAACACTGCAAATACTGACTCTTTGCATAAATGTCATGTAATTGTCGATAAAAGCCTTTGAAACGTATGAAGTGCGTGTAATTATATTTCACTACATCACAGAAACAACTGAAACAAAGATCTAAAAGCAGTTTAGCAGCAAACTTTGTGAAAACTAATATTTGTGTCATTCTCAAAACTTTTGGCCACGACTGTACACCTGTGCATTTCATGTCTGTTTTTTTTTTTAAAGAATACTAGCAAAAGTATGATTTTTTTGTGATTACAAAAAAAAAATATGGATTTCAGGAGATTAGAAGCAGAAAGAAAAATGAGCAGAAAACAAAAGATAAAAGTGATGATAGAGTACACTGTGTGAACATTTGTTTTTATAGGGACTTTTGCTTCTTTCTGAAGATTCTCTAGTATTAAAAGTGACTTTTATACTTTTCTATGACCATCTCATAATCTCAGAATATGAGATCAATTGATGCCAGGTCAGAGAAATGTTACTGTAATAGTATACACTCACCTAAAGAATTATTAGGAACACCATACTAATACGGTGTTGGACCCCCTTTTGCCTTCAGAACTGCCTTAATTCTATGTGGCATTATTTCAACAAGGTGCTGATAGCATTCTTTAGAAATGTTGGCCCATATTGATAGGATAGCATCTTGCAGTTGATGGAGATTTGAGGGATGCACATCCAGGGCACGAAGCTCCCGTTCCACCACATCCCAAAGATGCTCTATTGGGTTGAGATCTGGTGACTGTGGGGGCCATTTTAGTACAGTGAACTCATTGTCATGTTCAAGAAACCAATTTGAAATGATTCGAGCTTTGTGACATGGTGCATTATGCTGCTGGAAGTAGCCATTAGAGGAGCAGCGCGGTCCCACTATATTAACACTTTGCATTTGTGAAGAACCCACTTCATTTCGGGAGACCAGCAGCGCAAGTACCGTTGAAACCTAGTGACTCATTTTATTTCATTTTAGAGGATGGATACATGTTCTCATTCTGTTTACGCCAAATTCGGACTCTACCATTTGAATGTCTCAACAGAAATCGAGACTCATCAGACCAGGCAACATTTTTCCAGTCTTCAACAGTCCAATTTTGGTGAGCTTGTGCAAATTGTAGCCTCTTTTTCCTATTTGTAGTGGAGATGAGTGGTACCCGGTGGGGTCTTCTGCTGTTGTAGCCCATCCGCCTCAAGGTTGTGCGTGTTGTGGCTTCACAAATGCTTTGCTGCACACCTCGGTTGTAACGAGTGGTTATTTCAGTCAACGTTGCTCTTCTATCAGCTTGAATCAGTCGGCCCATTCTCCTCTGACCTCTAGCATCCACAAGGCATTTTTGCCCACAGGACTGCTGCATACTGGATGTTTTTCCCTTTTCACACCATTCTTTGTAAACCCTAGAAATGGTTGTGCGTGAAAATCCCAGTAACTGAGCAGATTGTGAAACAACTCAAAATTGCTTAAATCACCTTTCTTTCCCATTCTGACATTCAGTTTGGAGTTCAGGAGATTGTCTTGACCAGGACCACACCCCTAAATGCATTGAAGCAACTGCCATGTGATTGGTTGACTAGATAATTGCATTAATGAGAAATAGAACAGGTGTTCCTAATAATTCTTTAGGTGAGTGTATATCTTGACATATGCATCTTTTTGGACCTGTATGTTATATATGCATTTTTTGTAATTAATACTTTTATTGTGCAGACAGAAGTGAAAACATATTTTTCTCAGTGGCCACTAAGCCTAATAGACGCCACTTCTTGGTCTGTGCAGATCACTGTACTGCAGTTACCTGCTTATTTGTCATTCTAATACTGCCTGTAATGATATCACCTCTGTGTACAGGTACGACTGGATCCACTGTTCACAATAGGTGATTTTCACATCTTATCTATTCTTTCCTTGTACAATGACCTCTGCACAAGTCACCAAGCATGCCTTGAAAACTCTCCCATAGAAGTCATTGAGGTCCCCTTTAGTCCATTGCATCTATGGACCATATGGCTGCCGTAAAGCAATTTTCTTAATGCTTTCTTAATGCTCTTAAGAACAGCTCAGACAAGACGGCTGCCCCCATAACCATATTTAGGAAATAGAATTAAAAAAAAACTGTAATCAGAAAATAAAAACAGATTAGAAAAAAGGATATTTGCTGCTATCTGGTTTAAAATGGCAGATAAAATTTTTTGCTGCCACATTTCCTTTAAGACATCAACAATGGGTTCTGTGCACGGTGTGTTTCTAGAAAAATCACTGAATTTTTCTGCAAACAGGACTTTAATATGTTGCTGAGGGAAGCAGGGTGGGAAAAAAAAGGAATTAAGAGAGGCCATACTTAGTTACATTGGCATCAGAAGTAATTGGAAGAAACTAGTACTTCTTACTGTTTTAGGCATGTATGGTAAAGTCACTGCAGGACTCTGAGTGATGATAACATCGAAGCTGAGCATGTCTGCCTATGCACTGAGCCATGATTTAGATGTCTCCGGTTTGACTATAATAACATTTAATGATCCTGCGATTATTTCTTTTTTCGTTATTATTTACCATAATGTATTCTCCGCTTCCAGAAAGCTAAGAGGTATATGCAAATGTTGATGTGAAAGTCTGAGCTTCTCAGGCCAATGGGTGATGAAGCAGAAATGTTTCAAGCAGGCTTCAGTTTTAGCATGAAAAAAATCTAGAATATTAAGACCCTTATTAATAGTAGGTAAATAATAAAGGCAGTATAAAACCTTTGTTTTACCACATAAAATAATAGTTTCCCTTTGAGAAACAGGTAATTATAAACTTGTATCATGTGTGTGCATTACACATATATTGACATACTGTCTGCTGTATAATTAAGATGATAAGAATTATATGGGATGGTGTAGCCCCTATTGTAAATGTATGAAATTTGTGAATGCTTGGCTACATAAATGCTTCTCACAGAGCTACTTACTAGTATTCTATTCTAACAGAGGACCTGCCGATCCCGATCCCAGGATTGTTGGGGATCCCAGCAGTCATTCATAACCTTACATATGGACTATTGTAATGTCTTATATGTTTTCCTCTCAGACAAAATACTGCTTCTAGATTCTTTGCTCACTGCATTGGCTGCCCATAAAATGAAAAAAAAAAAATATTTTCATGGCTGTATTGCCAGTTTTACCACTGAGAAAGGAACTATCAGTTCCGAAACGCGTCTGGTGGCAGCCTTACTTCAGGCAGTGTGAATATTATTTATCCAGAACACAGCGCAATATCGGATAACATACCTGGCGTCCCGGCAACCCCGATGCGCATGTGCGAAAAGACACGCAGTGAAGACCAATACAGCTGAAGATACCACAATCCAAAGCCAGGTGAAAGTACAACATCGCCAGCTTACATCAAATACGTAACAACCACGGCATGTGCGGGGAAAACTAACTGTGCCAGGCAAACTAACTGCGAGTCAGAACTTAACGCTTGGCTATATACGTGCACGATCAGTGAGCCACTTGACATTGGGCATTGTGTGGTTCAAGTCATTACAAACTGACAAAAAATATTACAAACTAACAACTAATCTAGCGAACTGTGTGGATGTACTATACAATGAACTATACAATTAAATAACGACCCAAAACATCAAACACCTGCCTTCCTCTGGATCAACTTGTAGGATGACAGGCCGAACTGGATGGACAAATGTCTTTTTTCGGCCTTATGTACTATGTTACTATGTTACTATGTTACCTGTCCGGAGTTTAGAAAATCAATAAGGAAACTGTTTTTTACATCAATCATTTTTTTCATGTACATATTTTTTATTGAAATGTATGCGTGAGCTCCGCATTTAAAGGGACCTGGTTCATGAAATAGATTAGATGAACTGTGTCTTCTAAATCATGTGTTTTTGAATTATATGTTTCTTTTTAAAATTGATGTGTTTTAGTTTTCATAGGTGTATAGTAATGGATTATTAAATGTAGAAATTATATGCAAATTACTGTGAGCCAGCCATTATTGTTTATTAAATCTGGTTATGGCTGCACCTCATTTGACCTACAAACAGTGACTAAGAAGGATCAATGAGCTTATGAGATCGTGATCCAATCCCTGATGTATCCAATGTTTATTGCACTTTAAATCTATTTATATATCTTGGAGCAGATATTTGGAATTAATTTATTTTGTTACAACATATTGGGGTTTATTTAGATTTTTAGCAATATCTATTAAAAGTTAATTTTTTAATTGGAGGGTTCTCTGTTATGGTGAAGTATGACTTTTAAAGCCTTTAAAAATTAGGACCCAACTACATTAAAGAACTCCTGAAACCTCCCTCTTCTTGCTATCCTCTCAAATCGGCAGGCATGAATACCCCCCAGATCCAACATACAGATATTAACCTAAGACACATTTTCATTAAGACTTTGTATGCTTCTGCTCAGTTTGCCATCTGAGGGCATATAATGCCCTAGATCTCTACACAGAGCATTTTAACAAATTGATCAGTTTACTCATGGACTGCACTTTGAACCTTTTGTGAGAAAAACACATTACAAATGGTTGTTGTTGCTGTTTTTGTCGATCTACAGGAACCCTAATTATGGCTTTTTTTTCCGCACTGGTGGTTTAGTTGCTTGGAGTTCTCATCATTGTGTCTTTGGTGTAATTTATTTCCGATTCTTATTTGACATATGTTAATACAATCCAAACAATCTGAGTTGCTATATTAATTATAAAACAAGGACAGAAAAGTAGCCTAAGTCATCAATGATAAGACAAGGTGGAAGTCAGACAATCTGAGGCTCTTACTAGACAATGTAGCTGAGCTGCAGGGTCAGTTATTATAGATGCACCACAATGGAGCAAAACTAAAAAAACATTCAAACAGCCAACACTGAAATAAAAAGCAGAGAAATATTACTTTTATAATTTTTTTAAAAATGGATAGTGATAAAGTCACCACATCTTACCATTATAGGCAAAGAATCACATTGAAAGCATGAAGACATATGTGGATACATTCATTATTACTTTGGTGATCATTATATATTATGGGGAGCACGGAGACTCAGTGGTTAGCACTGGTGCCTTGCAGTGCTGGGGTCCTAGGTTCAAATCTGACCAAGCACAGCATCTGCATGGAGTTTGTATGTTCTCCCCTGGTTTGCTAGGGTTTCATCCCACACTCCAAAGACATAGGGAACTTACATTGTGAGCCCCATTGGGGACAGCCTGATTATAATGTCTGTAAAGTTCAGTCAAGTAAAAGAGACTGCGCTACCAAGAGAATATTTATTTTCTTTTTCTTTTCCTTTCACAAACTTCTCTCCTCGGACTTAAAGGAAAATCTGGGTTTTCACCAGGTTCACAAGATGTAACAGAATCCTCCTCGGAATCTACAAGTGCCTGCAGAGTGCAAATAGAAACTCCATATGGTGAAGTACTGCCACTGTGTTTTACAACGGCAGGGAGATAGTATACTCACAAGATTCCATTCACAGTGTGCGTATTCAATACCACATGTGTACCCGCAACTCCATAGGCTTCAGAAAACACCTTCTCCGGTGTCCTTCGATCTTCTCATAGATCCCTGTTTTCTCATAAGCCAGAAAAACGCGGAGGATAGTGAAGCACTTCAGGTGTGCGATTATAAAAATTAATTTATTATACTCACAAGATTAAAAATATAGCAAGCATTCAGATCATCCTGCACAGACGCCCCACCCGGGTTTCGCCACAACGCTTCCTCAGGAGCTCTGATTGCAAAGCCAAAGACTGCTGTTCTTTATCAGCAACTAACCCCACCCCCATATAAATCTTCACTCCCCATATAAAACCAATAAAATAAATAAAATATGAGCATGCTCTATAAAACTTGCTAAAAATATATATAACAGTTAATTCCTAAACCAGTCCTGCGCATAAGTCTATAATGCCTTTCCTTTTATATCACTTCTGTTCATACAATTCACAAGGTTACAAAGTCATATACAAAAAATTGCACCGACATCTCAGTAGATGTTCAGACCTGAGGCAAACATCATAATTTCTCACCTTAGACTATACAAGAATTGACATCACATTCAACATTAACTCCTTAAGGACACAGCCTTATTTCACCTTAAGGACCAGGCCATTTTTTGCTAATCTGACCAGTGTCACTTTAAGTGGTGATAACTTTAAAGAGGACCTTTCACCGATTCTTACCCTATGAACTAACTATACAGATATGTAGAGCGGCGCCCGGGGATCTCACTGCACTTACTATTATCCCCGGGCGCCGCTCCGTTCTCCTGCTATGCCCTCCGGTATCTCCGCTCACTAAGTTATAGTAGGCGGAGATACCAGTCCCTAAGTTATGGTAGGCGGAGTCTTCCCTAGCGCTGGCCAATCGCAGCGCAGAGTTCACAGCCTGGGAGGTTATTTTCTCCCAGGCTGTGAGCTCTGCAATGCGATTGGCCAGCGCTACAGAAGAACAAGGGCAGACTCCGCCTACCATAACTTAGGGAACGGAGATACCGGAGGGCATAGCAGGAGAACGGAGCGGCGCCCAGGGATAATAGTAAGTGCAGTGAGATCCCCGGGCGCCGCTCCACATGTCTGTATACTTAGTTCATAGGGTAAGAATCGGTGAAAGGTCCTCTTTAAAACGCTTTGACTTATCCAGGCCATTCTGAGATTGTTTTTTTTTGTCACATATTGTACTTCATGACACTGGTAAAAAATAATAAAAAATGTATTTATAAAAAAATACAAAATTTACAAAAAATTTGTAAACAATTGCAAATTTCCAAGTTTCAATTTCTCTACTTCTATAATACATAGTAATGCCTGCAAAAATAGTTATTACTTTACATTCCCCATATGTCTACTTCATGTTTGGATCATTTGGGGAATGATATTTTATTTTTTGGAAATGTTACAAGGCTTAGAAGTTTAGAAGCAAATCTTGAAATTTTTCAGAAATTTTAAAAAACCCAATTTTTAGGGACCAGTTCAGGTCTGAAGTCACTTTGCGAGGCATACATAATAGAAACCACCCAAAAATGACCCCATTCTATAAACTACACCCCTCAAGGTATTAAAAAAATGATTTTACAAACTTTCTTAACCCTTTAGGTGTTCCACAAGAATTTATGGAAAATAGAGATACAATTTCAAAATTTCACTTTTTTGGCAGATTTACTTTTTTAATAATTTTTTTCCAGTTACAAAGCAAGGGTTAACAGCCAAACCAAACTCAATATTTAAGGCAAGGCGCAGAAGGAAAGGAATGCCATGCGGTTTTTGGAAGGCAGATTTTGCTGAACAGTTTTTCTTGACACCATGTCCCATTTGAAGCCCCCCTGATGCACCACTAGAGTAGAAACTCCAAAAAAGTGACCCCAATTTAGAAACTACGGGATAGGGTGGAAGTTTTGTTGGTACTAGTTTAGGGTACATATGATTTTTGGTTGCTCTATATTTCACTTTTTGTGAGGCAAGGTAACAAGAAATAGCTGTTTTGGCACTGTTTTTATTTTTTGTTATTTACAACATTCATCTGACAGGTTAGATAATGTGGTATTTTTATAGACCATGTTGTCACGGACGCGGCGATACCTAATATGTATACTTTTTATTTATTTATGTAAGTTTTACACAATGATTTCAGTGTTTCCATAGTCTGAGAGCCATAATTTTTTCAGTTTTTGGGCGATTACCTTGGGAAGGGTAAGATTTGTGCGGGATGAGATAACGGTTTTATTGGCACTATTTTGGGGTGCGTGTGACTTTTTAATCGCTTGCTATTACACTTTTTGTGATGTAAGGTGACAAAAAATGGTTTATTTAGCACAGTTTTAATTTTACATTTTTTACGGTGTTCATCTGAGGGGTTAGGTCATGTGATATTTTTATAGAGCCGGTCGATACGGACGCGGCGATACCTAATATGTATACTTTATTTTTATTTATGTAAGTTTTACACAAAGATTTCATTTTTGAAGCAAAAAAAATCATGTTTTAGTGTTTCCATAGTCTCAGAGCCATAATATTTTCAGTTTTTGGGCGAATATCTTGGGTAGGGTATGATTTTTGCGGGATGAGCTGACGGTTTTATTGGCACTATTTTGGGGTGCGTTTGACTTTTTGATCGCTTGCTATTACACTTTTTGTGATGTAAGGTGACAAAAAATTGTTTATTTAGCACAGTTTTTATTTTACATTTTTTACGGTGTTCATCTGAGGGGTTAGGTCATGTGATATTTTATTTCTGTAAGTTTTACACAATAATATCATTTTTGAAACAAAAAAAAATCATGTTTTAGTGTCTCCATATTCTGAGAGCCATAGTTTTTTCAGTTTTTAGGCGATTATCTTAGTTAGGGTTTTATTTTTTGTGGGATGAGGTGACGGTTTGATTGGCACTATTTTGGGGTGCATATGACTTTTTGATCGCTTGCTATTACACTTTTTGTGATGTAAGGTGACAAAAAATGGTTTATTTTGCACAGTTTTTTTTGTTTTTTTTAACGGTGTTCATCTGAGGGGTTAGTTCATGTGATATTTTTATAGAGCCGGTCGATACGGACGCGGGGATATTTAATATGTATACTTTTTTTTTATTTATGTAAGTTTTACACAATAACAGCTTTTTTAAAACAAAAAGAATAATGTTTTAGTGTCTCCATATTCTGAGCCATAGTTTTTTTCATTTTTTGGGCGATTGTCTCAGGTAGGGGCTAATTTTTTGAGGGATGAGGTGACGGTTAGATTGGTACTATTTTGGTGGTCAAACGCCTTTTTGATCGCTTGCTGTTGTACTTTTTGTGATGTAAGGTGACAAAAGAATTGTTTATTTAGCACAGTTTTTATTTTTTACGGTGTTCATCTGAGGGGTTAGGTCATGTGATATGTTTATAGAGCCAGTCGATACGGACGCGGCGATACCTAATATGTATACTCCCCCCCCCCCTATTTTTTACCAATTTTTTATAACTTTATTTGGGGAAAATTACGTTTCTGTTTATTTTTTACTTGAAACTTTTAATTTTTGGGGGGGGAAACTTTATTTTTTCGCTTTTTTTTTACTTTATTTTTTCGCGCTTTTTTTTACTTTATTTTTTGTCCCACTTTGGGACTTGAACTGTTGGGGGTCTAATCCTTTACAATGCATTCCAATACTTCTGTATTGGAATGCATTGGCTGTATGAGTAATACTGTGTGTATTACTCATACAGCTTCCTGCCTGTGAGATTCAGGGGGCTGGATCTCACAGGCTCGTCACCGGAAGGCAGCGCGATGCCTTCCTTAGGCATCGCGCTGCCTTCCATGCCATCGGGTCCCCCCTACCGCCACACGCCGCCACACGCCGCCACACACCGCCATTGCAATAGGTAAAAGCCGCAAACCGCAGGTCTGAATTGACCTGCAGTTTACGGCGATCGCCGACATGGGGAGGTCATGGGACCCCACCGCGCATGTAGCCGAGGTGCCTGCTCAATGATTTGAGCAGGCACCGGCTTCCGATCACTGCCCGCCGCGTGGCGGTGATCAGAAATACACAGGGCGTACAGGTACGTCCTGTGTCCTTAAGTACCAGGACATAATGGCGTACCTGTACGCCCTGTGTCCTGAAGAGCTTAAGGCCTCTCGGTTGGATAGTGTTCAGACAGTACATCCAATTCACTTCTCTTTTGTTAATTTTAATTATATAATCAAAATTTATATTTTTAATCTTGTGAGTATAAAAAATACATTTTTATAATCGCACACGTGAAGTGCTTCACTATCCTCCGCGTTTTTCTGGCTTATGAGTAAACAGGGATCTATGAGAAGATCGAAGGACACCGGAGAAGGTGTTTTCTGAAGCCTATGGAGTTGCGGGGACACAAGTGGTATTGAATACGCACACTGTGAATGGAATCTTGTGAGTATACTATCTCCTTGCGGTTGTAAAACACAGTGGCAGTACTTCACCATATGGAGTTTCTATTTGCACTCTGCAGGCACTTGTAGATTCCGAGGAGGATTCTGTTACATCTGGTGAACCTGGTGAAAACCCAGATTTTCCTTTAAGTCCGAGGAGAGAAGTTTGTGAAAGGAAAAGAAAAAGAAAAGAAATATTCTCTTGGAAGCGCAGTCTCTTTTACTTGACTGAACTTTGGATAACTGACAAAAACCCACGTCACTCATTGCGGCTTGCAGCGCCGAGGATTTACTGTAAGATAACCAGAGACATTTTCCTTTGTATTTTGGAATGTCTGTTAAGTGCTGTGGAATATAGTAGCACTATATAAGTGCATAAAATAAATAAATATTATACTGTAATGTAGATATATATATACAGTACAGACCAAAAGTTTGGACACACCTTCTCATTCAAAGAGTTTTCTTTATTTTCATGACTATGAAGGCATCAAAACTATGAATTAACACATGTGGAATTATATACATAACAAACACGTGTGAAACAACTGAAAATATGTCATGTTCTAGGTTCTTCAAAGTAGCCACCTTTTGCTTTGATTACTGCTTTGCACACTCTTGGCATTCTCTTGATGAGCTTCAAGAGGTAGTCCCCTGAAATGGTCTTCCAACAGTCTTGAAGGAGTTCCCAGAGATGCTTAGCACTTGTTGGCCCTTTTGCCTTCACTCTGCGGTCCAGCTCACCCCAAACCATCTCGATTGGGTTCAGGTCCGGTGACTGTGGAGGCCAGGTCATCTGGCGCAGCACCCCATCACTCTCCTTCATGGTCAAATAGCCCTTACTTTCAAAGTTTTCCCAATTTTTCGGCTGACTGACTGACCTTCATTTCTTAAAGTAATGATGGCCACTCGTTTTTCTTTACTCAGCTGCTTTTTTCTTGCCATAATACAAATTCTAACAGTCTATTCATTAGGACTATCAGCTGTGTATCCACCTGACTTCTCCTCAACGCAACTGATGGTCCCAACCTCATTTATAAGGCAAGAAATCTCACTTATTAAACCTGACAGGGCACACCTGTGAAGTGAAAACCATTTCAGGGGACTACCTCTTGAAGCTCATCAAGAGAATGCCAAGAGTGTGCAAAGCAGTAATCAAAGCAAAAGGTGGCTACTTTGAAGAACCTAGAATATGACATATTTTCAGTTGTTTCACACTTGTTTGTTATGTATATAATTCCACATGTGTTAATTCATAGTTTTGTTGCCTTCAGTGTGAATCTACAATTTTCATAGTCATGAAAATAAAGAAAACTCTTTGAATGAGAAGGTGTGTCCAAACTTTTGGTCTGTACTGTATATATTTCAGGATTATTAATTTAAAAGTTCTGCATTAGGTTTTTATGTAGCTATTGTAGGAAGGTACAAGGGGCCTGAAGTGTCATTATTGCAGATTGCAGTCTGACACTTCAGCTGTTTAGTATGGCTGTAAAGTTGTTCCGGGACGGCTCTTACTGGGAGTAGCCAAAGTGCTGGGTGGGTGGCTACTCCCCACGTTCCAGGCCGGGTCTTGGCAGGCTTATAAAAGCAGTCAGCACTATCAGGTGGTGTGGATTTTCCTCCATCTGACAGTGAAACTGTGGAGTCCTCTAGGCTGAAGACTGCAAACAGGCAGCCTGGAAGCCTGCCAGTAAACTATTCTGTGGCTGAGCATTCAGCCAGGTGTGAACCAACACCTAGGATTCCAGGTGAACATTGTTTTGTTTTTTTCTGTGTGTGAACAAGCACCAAGACTGTTATGTTTTGCTGAGTGTGAATAAAACACTGAAGTTTGATTTACAACCTGGTTCCTTGCCTCTATACTGCATCCGCTAAACTGTCTATGAGAGCAAATCCCCACAATTGGTGGCTCAGAGCGGGCACACGCAGTGAAGCTGGCCTAAAGGCCGAAAAGTTTTTTTTTTTTTTCGGGCACGGGTGTATGTCCTATATCAAGCTTGCAAGGTTACGACCCGTGTCCACTGACAAAATGGAGGCGGTCGTGAAAGCCCTCATGGAGGCTAACTTGCAGCCGCGGGAGGGAAACAAGCAGCAGCAGGAAACCAACCAGCTGCTATTACAGCATGTGATGGCGTTACAAGTGGCAGGAGCGTCCCTGAACGTCCACGATGCCCGGAAAGCTGTCCGTGCGGCGATCCCTAAGATGACCCCCACAGACGACATCGAGACCTATCTGGTGGTATTTGAAAAGGTGGCCGTGATGGAGAAGTACCCTGAGACCAAAGGGCTGAGGTCGTCGCTCCATTCCTGGTGTCTGGACCCCAGCAGGTGTTTTTCGACTTACCAGATGGTCAAGCGGCCGACTACTTGACCGTATATGGTGAGATTCTAGCCAGACTGGGGGTGAATGTATTGCTCCGGGCCCAGCGGGTGCAACAGTGGGAATTTAACCCGGCTGAACCCGCCGGACCGCAGTATTATGATCTGCTACACCGGTTGCAAAAATGGCTGCAGACTGACGTACTGAGTCCCACTGCTATGCTGGACTGTCTGTTGGCTGATGTGTTCTGGAGGGCTTTTCCGTACCCTCTCCAGCACTGGATTGGCCAGGTGTCTTCTGGTAATGCCCTAGAGATGGTCGACCTGGTGGAGTGCTATGAAGCCACCAGAAATCTACAGGGGGGTTCTGTTGGGATGGGGCCATTTAAACCCCGGAAATGTCTACCCTCAACCAGGCGGCTGGTGCCAGCAAGGCCTGCTCGGGATGTACTCCCTGCAGATCCAGCTCCAGGGGTCTGTTGGCGGTATCAAGAGCCTGGTCACATAAGGGCTGACTGTCCCCATCGGGGGGAACCCGTGGACACTAACTATGGCTACTGGCCCTCGATGTATGCTAGGAGGCTGTGTGCAACCAGTACCCCTGAGACAATAGACAATAGTCACCTGTGCCAGGTGCAAGTGGGAGATACCCTGGCGGTGGCGCTGCTGGACTCAGGGAGCCTGGTGTCCATGGTAAGAGCTGCCCTGGTGCGTCCCGCCAAGTATACTGGCCTAAAAGTTGGCGTCGTGTGCATCCATGGAGACTTAAAGGACTATCCTGCCGCCCTGGTATCTCTATCCACAGCAGTTGGACTCATGAGGTGGCCGTCGCCACAAAGTTACATTATGAACTAATAATTGGAAGAGACTTCCCTGGTTTCCCGTCACTGTGGCCTGAGGTGAGAGCCACCGATACCCATGGGGCAGCAGCAACCCCAATAGAATGGCCTTGCTCAGGGTGGAAACCGGAACCCTGGGAACCTGAGACCAAAGGCCCAGCAGTAGGGAGGCGGGGAGCACACCCCACTGAATGTAATGGTGAGAGACGTGGAGGATTTGCCACCGGGTCCGGAATTGCAGACCTCAACGTCTCTGGAGACAATTTTGGTACAGCACAGCACCAGGACCTGACTCTATCTCGGGCCTGATAAAATGTGGTAGTAGATGAGGGTGAGCCGCAACAACCGGGGGCCGAGTCTATGTTCCCCCATTTGTGGTTCAACAAGAGATGCTGTACCAGGTAAATCAACTATGGGGTGAGCATATTGAACAATTAATGGTGCCCAAGGCGTATTGCAAGCTCGTGTTGGAGTTTATCCACCAACATGTTCTTGGGGGATACCTTGCGCCAGCAGAATATGCAGGACCGGATTCTACAGCGGTTTTACTAGCCCAGTGTGTTCAGAGAGGGGGAAGAGTCTTGCCCAAACTGCCAGATAACCAGCCCCCAGCCCCATTTCCATAGCCAACCGGTCCCTTTCCCGATTATTGAGGTTCAATTTGAGTGGATCGCTATGGATCTCATAGGCCCAGTACTGAAGTCCGCTAGAGGGCACCAACACATCTTTGTAGTCCTGGACTATGCCACTCGGTACCCGGAGGCGGTGCCGCTGCGACATACCTCGGCCAAACTCATAGCCAAAGAGTTAGTGGAGATGTTTTCCCGAGTGGGCCTACCGAGAGAGATTCTGACCGACCAGGGGACCCCTTTTATGTCAAAAGTCATGAGGGAACTCAGTAAACTACTACAGATCAAACAGTTATGCAAATGGACGGCATGGTAGAAAGGTTTAATCAAACCTTGAAAAACATGTTAAAGCGGGTGGTGTCTAAGGATGGGAGGGATTGGGATCTTCTACTGCCCTATCTCATGTTCGCAGTGTGAGAGGTACCCTAGGCCTCTATTGGGGTCTCGCCTTTCGAGAGCAAATCTCCACACTATATATATCTTCTTTAGTCAGTATGCCTGAATGATGCTAATTTCCATTGTACTGACAAATGTAAGTGATACTATGCAATGAGGTGCCCTCCTCTAGGTTCCTTTCTGCTTCTGTAATTCTAATAGACTGCAATAGAGATAGCCATGCACAAGCATAGCCAGGTGTCTCCTCCTAAATGTTGTTAGCGACAGCTGCTTTGCATTTCCAGTGGTCAAGGGATTTTCGTTCTCTTGGTAGGTGGTTATACAAGAAGTGTGACACTCACCTATCATTCATTTATGGCATGTCCTATGTATATACCCTAAATATCCATAGTTTAAATCACCAATTGTCTTGGGTTTCTGTGTTGGAGTACATATCAGTGGAAAAATTTTGATTCAGTAGGTATTAATTCAGTAATTAAAGAACAAATCTGTGGTGTCCCATAGCAACTAATTAACAAATTGCTGAAGTGCAAGTTAGACAATAAAAATCAAGATCCTGCTTAGTCATGATTCTTCTGTATTTACTGTCACAAATAAGTTACCGCATGTATTCTCCATCCAGTTAAATCATGGCAGATATGTTTCATAAGAGGTTTACCTACAAAACAACATCTTTTCTACATGAAATTTATTGATACTAAATTCAGTGCATGGATAACCTACTGCACATACAATGTTCCATCCTACAATGTAATATAATAAAAAAAATCCCTGTTAGGCTACACGCACATGACAGTGAAAATAGGCTGTGTGATGGACATTTTTTTTTGTACGGAAGTCACACGGCCATTTTCAGAACCATTGCAGTCTATGGGGCTATTCACTGGCCGGTTTTGGAATGGTCAGTGAATAGCGGGCGTCAAAATATATGACATTTTCATGAAAAGATGGACCCCCATAGAAATCAATGCAACCATTTTTATCAGCCGCTTACGCAGGCGTGCACATGTCTGCCGGCCGTTAAAAATGGGTACACTAGTGCAATATGTTTTTTTAGGGGTTTAAAAAAAAACACTCACCTGTGCTCCTTCGGCAGGTCCTTCCCAATCAAGAGAGGAGTGACTGCCTCTGCGTGTGCAAGTGGATGAGATGAGTGAATTTTATTTTTGCTAAAAACAAACATTACAGCTTAGGACCACTATGGTGGACATTATGAGCCACTATGGGGGCTTTATTCCTGCTGTGGCCACTATTGGGGACATTATTACAGCTGGCGGCCACTATGGGGGGCATTATTACTGCTAGGGCCACTATGGAGGATATTGTGGGCCACTATAGGGGACATTATTACTGCTGGGGGACATAATGTATACTGAGGGCATAGCAGAGGTTGGGATTTTATAAAAAAAAAAAAGCCAATGGAATTCATTCCTTATTAATAGTCATTTTAACGGCCATGAAAAGGGATGCAAAATGGGCATTAAAAACTGACAGATTGGCAAAAAATGGATGCGCACATGGTTGAAAAATGGCCAAGAAAAAATGACAGTATGGCCGCTTTCAGATGAGCGAGTGTCAGGCTCCGGACTTGCAGCGCACCTCCAGTCCTGAACTTCCGGCACTGCCGGGGTCGCATAGCATTATATTGATTTATGATGCTATGTAACCCTTAGGCCCCTTTCACACGGGCGAGTATTCCGCGCGGATGCGATGCGTGAGTTGAACGCATTGCACCCGCACTGAATCCTGACCCATTAATTTCTATGGGGCTGTGCACACGAGTGATGATTTTCACGCATCACTTATGCGTTGCGTGAAAATCGCAGCATGTTCTATACTCTGCGTTTTTCACACAACGCAGGCCCCATAGAAGTGAATGGGGTTGCGTGAAAATCGCAAGCATCCGCAAGCAAGTGCGGATGCGGTGCGATTTTCACGCACGGTTGCTAGGTGACGATCGGGATGGGGACCCGATCATTATTATTTCCCCTTATAACATGGTTATAAGGGAAAATAATAGCATTCTGAATATAGAATGCTACGTAAAATAGGGCTGGAGGGGTTAAAAAAATTATAATAATTTAACTCACCTTAATCCACTTGTTCGCGCAGCCGGCATCTCTTCTGTTTTTAACTGTGAGCAATAGGACCTTTGATGATGTCACTGCGTTTGATGATGTCACTGCGTTCATCACATGATCCATCACCATGATCCATCACCGGAAAAATCACACATGTTCCCGCAACGCACCCGCACCTTTTCCCGCAACGCCCGTGTGAAAACAGTCTTAGAGGTCTGGAATGTATTGGATAATACAGACAGCATTATGTATACAGAGATTGCCAACCAGAGTCGCTTAACTATGAGGAATTTCAAGCAAAGTGTCAATGGCAGATAGTAGTGCACTGTGCTGGTGTGGAAAGATTGTTTCAAGTCTGTACTGTATATTACATACACATTTGTTACCCAGTGTTGTTTTGCAGTGAGCTGTTGCATTGCATGTTTTGTTTTACAGTGTTGTTCTCAGCCATAGCAACGTGCCCCTGCGCTTTGGGATGTGCTGACTGACCCCCTTTTTTTGCAACATTTGTTACCCTATTACCGGAACAGTTATAGGGAATCCGTCACCAGTTTTATGGCTTAGCTAAATGCTAGGTCACTTTTTTTTATGCAAAAATTTTGTATTGAACAGCTTCAGCACGTAATGATGAGTCCCAAATAATTATGCGCTCAAGGTTCTCCCCGCCCACCTGCTGCTAATTCATATGGAAAAATGGAGCCGTGAGCTCATGAATATTGGGACTCATTGGCGTGTGAGCTCTTAGAACCTAACAGCATAAGGCCTCTTGCACACAAAGTTTTTTTTTCTTCCGTTTTTGTTCCTTTTTTTTCCCATTCCGTATACACAATAATAGGAAATGTTCTATTTTTGAACGGAACGAAAAAATGAAAATACGGAAACAGAAGGGATACGGAGTACCTTCCATTTTTTTTGCGGATCCATTGAAATTAATGGTTCCGTATACGGTCCGTATACGGAACCATTCATTTCAATGGATCCGCAAAAAAAAGGATAGTACTGTTCTATTAGGGGCCAGCTGTTCCGTTCTTCAAAAAACGGAATGCACACGGGCGTCATCCGTATTTTTTGCGGATCCGTTTTTTGCGGACCGCAAAGTACTGAAAAAGCTATATGGTCGTGTGCAAGAGGCCTAAAACTGCTGACATATTTCCTTTAAAGGATATTTCCAGGCAAAAACAAAAAATTAATCATTTGGGCAAAGTCATTGTAAATGCTTCCAAAGTTTTATTCACTTGAATTGTGTAAATATGGAGATGCCGCAAAGTCGGTATAAGAAATATACAAAGACAGCATTACCTAAAGCTACAATGACTACTACCCCCTGCGTGATACTAACATAATGGGGCTTGGATAAATTAAAGATGTAAAATGACCTCAGGTTTATGTCTCTCAGGGTCCATGGTACATTTTCACCTCAGTGGGAGGGGCTTAGCTGTGAGCACCGCCCACTGACGTATGTGCTGAGAGGTAATTACTATAAAGCGGACTCCGTTACTGGCTTTAGTGTCATGGAGATGGCAGCTACTTGATCCTACTATGTAGTAACCAGAAATAAAAGAAAAGTCTGAGCAATGTAAAAATTTAAAAGACATATAAATACCAAGAGACCGATGATTTTTCATTTTTGACTAGTGTGGTCCTTTCAAAATTTTCCTGTTAGTAGAATTTTTTTTTTTTTGTTTCGACCATAAGGTCATAAAAACTAATGCTTAACTGTACAAACTGGTAAGAAATGAATAAAAATTTACCATTACAAATTTAAAAACTGATGGGGATATTTATCAAAACTGCTGCAAAGGAAAACTGTCTTAGGCCTCATGCACAAGGCCGTATGTATTTTGCGGTCCGCAAAAAACGGATCTGTAAAAAATATGGATGATGCCCGTGTGCATTCCGTATTTTGCGGAAAGGAACAGCTGGTCGATAATAGAACAGTCTTATCCTTGTCCGTAATGCGGACAATAATAGGACGTTCTATTTTTTTGCCGAACGGAAATACAGACAAACGGAATGCACATGGATTACCTTCTGTTTTTTTGCGGACCCATTGAAATGAATGGTTCGACATACGGTCCTAAAAAAAACGGAACGGACACGGAATGAAAATACGTTCGTGTGCATGAGGCCTTAGGCTGAGTTCATACTTCAGTCATTTGGTCAGTTATTTCCATCAGTTAGGGCTCTTTCAGACGGCCGTATGCTGTCCGCAAAATTGCGGATCCGTTTTTTTGAGGACAGTTCAGCATGTCTGCAAAAAAACGGATAGCATTCCATATTTTTGCTGATTTATAGACTTCAATGGGGCCATGTCCTGATTTTCACTGACAAGTATAGGACATTTCATTTGTTTTGCGGAGCCGTGGAATGGAAGAAAAGGGCCCCATTGAAGTGAATGGGTCAGCATCTAATCCGCAAAAAACGGATCCGCATTTTTGCGGACAGCATACGGCCATCTGAATGAGCCCTTATTGTGAGCCAAAACCAGTAGTGAAGCCTACACAGAGGTCAGGTGTAATGGAAAGATTTCCTCCTGTTCTGTGTTTCTGACCCGCACCTGGTTTTGGCTCACAATTACTAATGGAAATAACTGACCAAATAACTGAAGTGTGAACTTGGCCCTAATTGCCTATAGCAGCCAATCAAATTTCACCTTTCATTTTCCAAAGGAGCTCTGAATCTAATTGGTTCTTATGGGCAACTAAGTCAGTTTTCCTTTGCACCAGTTTTGATAAATCTCCTGGTATATGTCTGATGCTGGCTGACAAGAAAAGTAGAAGACGGGTCTAAACTGTACAGCACAGCGAAGTTATCAATAACGTCAGTTTTGGAAGTAGTATTTTTATTGTTTTTTATTTTTTTCATTTTAAATTATAATTGGCTTCATGTAATAAAATATAAAGTCACATACTCAAATAAAGTTGTATTATTGTGATTTAAAAATGTAATCTAAAAGGAGTCATTTATTTCAAATCATTAGCTATAATAGTTACTATTATCCCCCGATGCTGCTTATAATGAAGACATTTGCTTTATTTCTTTTTGCAATATTGATTTGGTATATTAGAAAGCTTGCTCAATTTAGCCACCTACTAGAACCCATTGCATGAAAATCACCTATAAAAAAGACGGATGGGACCTGCAAAGACTCTTGATTATCTTTAAATACCTATTTTATTAGTTAGACTGTATCATGTCATCATTTAGCTTGAATCCGTATCAGTGTGGTAGACTTATTAATATTCATGTAATCACTTTGTTTTTCTCTACGGAATGACACATTTAACCTTCTGAGACAAAGGATTTTTTTTTATAGGTGCAGTTTGTCATTTTACTTTTTGTAACAATGTGCAGACTGTGGAAGATGAAGTATGCTTTACAACGTTAGGATTTCAAATTATAGATACAAAGTTATTATTAATTTTTGTAAAAACGGCTCTGCGATGTTATTCTGAAAATGTAGATGTAAATTGGCAATGTACTATTTAAATACTTGATTGCGGAATCTATATATAGCTGTACGCCAAACTTGATTCAATGCAATAAATATTCAGCAAGCAATTGCTGTTGTGAGCACAGGAAATATACCTTCTGAATTCCAATATTCACTCAGTAAAAACCCAGTAGCAGCAAATGTACTTTTGTTGTGCTCCAGTGAAGGGTTATGAAACAAATTATGTATTTGCTTATAGATGAGAACAAAGCTATTACTGTCCGTTTTATAGTATTTTTTACAGCATTTAAAAAAAACAAAAACAAACAACGTCTCACAACAGCCTAATGCAATTAGGACTATACGGGGTCTCACTGGGGTTCCTTTGGTCCACCAAAGTTAGGCCTCTTTTACACGGGCCTCATGTGTGAGGGCCGGATAGGATGCGGGTGCGTCGCAAGGAAATGCACAATTTTTCCGCGCAAGTGCAAAGCGTTTTAAAGCGTTTTTGCGCGCACGTGAGAAAAATCTGCATGTTTGGTACCCAGACCCGAACCCGGAGTTCTTCACAGAAATTCTGGTTTGGGTTAGGTGTTGTGTAGATTTTATTATATTCCCTTATAACATAGTTAGAAGGGAAAATAATAGCATTCTTAATACAGAATGCATAGTAAAATAGGGATGGAAGGGTTAAAAAAAATAAAAATTAAACTCCCCTTAATCCACTTGTTCGCGCAGCCCGGCTTGTCTTCTTTCTTCTTCTTTGATGAACTGGGAGGAAAAGGACCTTTGGTGACGTCACTGTGCTCATCACATGGTCCATCACATGATCCATTACCATGTGATAAGCGAAGTGACGTCACCAAAGGTATTTTTCTCCCAGGTCCTCAAAGAAGAAGAAAGAAGACGAGCGGGGCAGCTCGAACAAGTGGATGAGGTGAGTTTAATTATTTATTTATTTTTTTAACCCCTCCATCCCTAATTTACTTAATGTTATAAGGGAAAATAATAATGATCCGGCCCTTAACCCGATCGTCTCCTAGCAACCATGCGTGAAAATCGCACCGCATCTGCACTTCCTTGCGTATGCTTGTGATTTTCACGCAGCCCCATTCACTTCTATGGGGCCTGTGTTGTGTGAAAAACGCACAATATAGCGCATGCTGCGATTTTCACGCAACGCACAAGTGATGCGTGAAAATCACTGCTTATGTGCACAGCCCCATAGAAATGAATGGGACCTCACGCATTGCACCCGCGCGGAAAACTTGCCCGTGTGAAAGAGGCCTTATTCTAAGGGTCCATCCTTTATTTATACAGCACATGTTCAGTTTTAATTGAGTTATGAATAAACTTTATTATTATCATTGAACAGATAGGACATATCTTCAATAATGTCTAATGGATTATCGTATATAAGAATCAATCATTGCAGTCCATTATTTTATCACCGCATTAGGCCTCATGCACACTATAGTATTTTTTCAAGGTCCGCAAAACGGGGTTCCGTTGGTCCGTGATTTGTGACCGTTTTTTCGTCCGTGTGTCTTCCTTGATTTTTAAAAGGATCGACGGACATGAAAAAAAAGTCGTTTTGGTGTCCGCCTGGCCGTGCGGAGCCAAACGGATCCGTCCTGACTTACAATGCAAGTCAATGTGGACGGATCCGTTTGACGTTGACACAATATGGTGCAATTGCAAACAGATCCGTCCCCCATTGACTTTCAATGTAAAGTCAGGAGTTAATATACCATAGGATCGGAGTTTTCTCCAATCCGATGGTATATTTTAACTTGAAGCGTCCCCATCACCATGGGAACGCCTCTATGTTAGAATATGCCATCGGATTTGAGTTAGATCGTGAAACTCATATCCGACAGTATATTTTAACACAGAGGCGTTCCCATAGTGATGGGGGCGCTTCAAGTTAGAATATCCTACGAACTGTGTACATGACTGCCCCCTGCTGCCTGGCAGCACCCGATCTCTTACAGGGGGCTGTTATCCGCACAATTAACCCCTAAGGTGCCGGACCTGAGTGGTTAATTGTGAGTATCATAGCCCCCTGTAAGAGATCAAGTGCTGCCAGGCAGGAGGGGGCAGACCCCCTCCCTCCCCAATATTATATTCATTGGTGGCCAGTGCGGCCTCACATCTCCCCCCCCTTCTTAAAATCACGTTCCGAATCCCCCATCATTTGTGGCCAGTGAGGCCTCACCTCCCCCCCCCCTAGTTAAAATCACGTTCCGAATCCCCCATCATTGGTGGCCAGTGCGGCCTCACCTCTCCCCCCCCCCCTAGTTAAAATCACGTTCCGAATCCCCCATCATTGGTGGCCAGTGCGACCTCACATCTCCCCCCCCCTAGTTAAAATCACATTCCCCCAATGAATATAATATTGGGGAGGGAGGGGGTCTGCCCCCTCCTGCCTGGCAGCACCTGATCTCTTACAGGGGGCTATGATACGCACAATTAACCCTTTAGGTGCGGCACCTGAGGGGTTAATTGTGCGGATCACAGCCCCCTGTAAAAGATCGGGTGCTGCCAGGCAGCAGGGGGCAGTCATGTACACAGTTCTCAGTATATTCTAACTTGAAGCGTCCCCATCACTATGGGAACGCCTCTGTGTTAGAATATACTGTCGGATATGAGTTTTCACGAAGTGAAAGCTCATATCTGAAAAAGCTTTTATGCAGATGGATCTGTGATCCGTCTGTGTAAAAGTTGCCAACAGCCACGGATCACGGACGCGGATGCCAATCTTGTGTGCATCCGTGTTTTTTCACGGACCCATTGACTTGAATGGGTCCGTGAACCGTTGTCCGTCAAAAAAATAGGACAGGTCATATTTTTTTGACGGACAGGAAACACGGATCACGGCCGCGGATGAACAACGGTGCATTTTCCGAGTTTTCAAAGGACCCATTGAAAGTCAATGGGTCCGCAGAAAATAACGGAAAACGGAACAACGGCCACGGATGCACACAACGGTCGTGTGCATGAGGCCTAAGACTGCTGGAGGACCCAAATGTGATATGGCATATTTTGTTGCAGAAAAAAAATATGCATCAAAAGTACAGAACAATGCAAGTAAATGGGTTGTGGATATTTGGGAGTATGCTGCAGATTTCCAAATCCACTTCTTATTGGTTGGATTTCCGATTTGTTGGATTTTTTTCCTGCAGTATAAAACATGAAATACACTTCAAAATCTAGCACAATCCTGCAAAAGCTATTTTACAGACACATTCTGCATTTACAAAGGTTTAATGTGTTTCAGTGGGCTCTTGTAAGAAACTTATCTTGTCATGCTGTTAACCCTGCTGGTACTGCTGCTTGGACCTGATCTATGGCCCCAAGAGCATGGCAACACATTTGTAACGTGGCGGCACATTTGACTTTACCAAAAACCTCATTCACACGTCAATGTTTTGGTCAGTGATTTCCATGGATTGGAGGGAAAGATCGGCACCTGTTGTATGTTTAGAGTTGCACCTGGTTTTGGCTCATAATCACTGATGGAAATCACTGACCAAAGCAGTGGAATGTGATAAGGGTGTTTTCTAAGCGGCACCCTGGTTTTCACCCTTTCACCCCTTTCTCCACTGGGAGGACTTTAGAACCCGTCGACACTAGACACCTTGCGCACCAAATGTGATACCTGACCACTGCGCTAACTAGGAATAAAGTGCAACGGTCCCGTCCACCCAGATCTTTGAATGCACCATAGGCCCACTCTGCATAGGATAGGGCAGCCAGTCTAGGCCAGCCGATGGAAGTACCCACCCTTTTGTAGACCTCTATATTAAAAGGACAGTGAAGCAAGAAATGGTCCATACTTTCTAGCACATCACCGTACTAGAGTTTCTACACTTCACAATATCCCTTACATATAGCTTACCATGGAAGCAGCGCCAAGCCACATCCCAAACTTTCAAGGGGATTCTCACCAAATTTAATAAAGTCAACCCGCCCTCTAGATCCAGACATGGGCAATCCCTCAAGGCCAACGAAGGCTGGAAGAAGGTAGACAGGACCTTAAAATCAAGGTCGAACCTCGACTTGGTCTCTATCTCTCCCCTCCCGAGTCCCCATCGCTTTATAATTCTCAGGACCGGGGCAACATAAGCCGGGAGATATCTTTGCCTTGACGAGCGTAGGTCTTTCACACGCCCTCCTGTCTCCCAGAAGAAGGGCCGAAACCATTCCCTACAGGAATTCACCCACCAAGGAGCCCTCTCCATCCAGAGGATTGCAATGTTAGCTTTTAAGAAGATATTCGTTAGGAATACCACTGGGTTGACCATATCCAACCCACCTAGTCTCCTTGGTCGGTAAGTGACGTCTCTCTTGACTAGGTTCAGCCTGTTTCCCCATAACATCTGGAAAAACAGGCTGTAGACCGTTGCCCAGAGAGAGCCTGGCAGGACACAGACAGTGCCCAAGTACAATAGTACCGGGATCAGATAAGCCTTGCACAGGTGAACCCTTTCCCTGAGGGTCAAATACCAACCCTTCCAGCGGTCCACCTTTTGACCGACATCTTTCAGTCTGCCTTCCCAATTTTTCTGATGATAGTCCTCATCCTGGCCAAAATTGATGCCGAGAACTTTGGCAGTTTTCTGAGGCTCCGGGAGAGTGCCCTGGAGATCAAAAGCAGGATCTCCTTCTCCCAACCAGAGAGTTTTGCATTTTTTACAGTTGATCTGAGACCCAGAAACCTCTGAATAGCGGTCCACTTCCGACATCCCCCACCCCACCTCCTCACCAGAAGAGGAAAAAATTGTGACATCATCTGCATACGCTACCACCCTCAAAGACAGCCCCCTTCAGTTCTATCCCCACCCCTGCTAACGGTCCACGATCTACCCTTCTAATGAAGGGATCAATCGCAAACACATACAGCAAGGGGCTTAAGGGACATCCTTGACGGACACCAGAAGCCACCTCTAAGGGCTGTCCTGACCAACCATTAACCAATGGGAAACTCTCAGCCCCTTTGTACAAAGCCTTTAGCCAATTCACAAACCTCCCCGGCAGACCGTACCACAAAAGAACGGACCACAGGTACTCGTGATTCACCCGGTCAAAAGCTTTAGCCTGATCCAAAGTCAAAAGAAACCCTTTCCAAAGGCCCACCCTGCCTCGCTCCTCGGCCTCTCGGACACTGAGAACAGCGCTAAAAGTGCTCCGATCGGGAACTGTGCAGTGCTGAGCCCCTGAAAGAAGCTTCGGTGCAAACTTCATCAATCTATTAAAAAGTACTTTTGCCAGGATCTTTCTATCCGTATTGAGAAGCGATATGGGTCTCCAATTCTCAATACGGGATGGATCTTTGAACTTTGACAGAATAATCAGGGCTGACTTACCCATTGACTTTGGTAAAGTGCCCGAGGAAAGACACTCATTAAAGACCTCAGTCAAAGGAGGAACTAACTGTTCCTTGAAAGTCCTGTACCACTCAGATGTTAAGCCATCTGGACCTGGCGATTTCTTGGGCCTAAGCCCTTCAATGACCAGTCTCACTTCCTCTTCCCTGATTGGTTCAGACAAAACGTCAAGCGAGGGGTCCATTCCTGCCTTGGGAACAGCTTCAGCCAAGAAAGCTGAAAACTTGTCCCGATCTAGTTCTTTCCTACCCAAGAGGTGAGAGTAGAAAGACCTGACCACCTCCAGGATCCCTGATTTGGACCTATTCAGGGATCCTGTGCTATCAATCAGGCCTGTCACCAGCTTACGTTTTACTGACATCTTACAGTTGCCATAAGGGTTGGGCTTTCTTTCTGCCTTTTCAGGCATTGGGAGACATCCATATCACATTTCTCTTTGCCCACAGGATCTGACTTGGCCCCCCTTCCGGAAGGTTTCCCCTCTGAAGGGCAGGGCCCAGCAACCTGCAAGGAGGCCTTCTCACCCACCGGCACTGCATCCCTCGCCCCTTCCTCAGCCAAGCCAGCCTCGGAGGTATCACATAGGATGCCATACCGGTTGGAGACCTCCACAAGAGGGGCACCAGCCGAAACCTCCCTTGGTGTCTGGTCAAGGGAGAGTGGGATGGACGGATCCCACTCAAGAGAGGCCTTCCTGCCCTCTCTCTTGCTGTTTCTCTTCTTACCCTGCTTTTTCCTCCTCCTCACCAACCATTCAATGTCCTCCTCATCCACACTATCCCCACCTGAGGAGACAGAGACAGCGGAGAGTTCAGCCTCTTCGGGATGAACTCCGGGGTTCCCATCATCATCACCGTCATCTTGGCCACTATTGGCCAGATTCTCAACTAGGGTACCAGTTGAGGGATTAGCTGCCTCCTGCTCCCTCTGTTTGCGGCGTTGTTCCTGCCGCCTGGCCCTAGCTGCCGTAATTTTTTTTACCTTATCAGAATCCTTTTTGCTTCCTCCAGTGCTGGGATCCCCGGCACTTGTCCCCTCGCCAGTCTGCCCAGTCCCGGCAGCAGACTCTTCACCAACCTCAGGCCCAGCCTTTGCGGCTAGTATCTGCCTGGTTCTGAGCCTGTCCCTGAGCCTGGTTGCAAAGGCAAGCGGACAGCGACTAAACGGGTGACCCAGATCCCCACACAGGTTACACCTGATCCTCCGACAGGTTGCGGCAAGATGGTCACTCCCTCCACACCTCACTCACCTCTGGGTCTTACACTGTGCACTGAAGTTTGTGGGTCGCCGCACATGTGGCAGACCTTTGGCTGCCCCTGGTAAAAAAACATTATCCGATCCCTCTCTATAAAGGCCGAGGAGGGGATATGGGTAACAGAATTTCCCTGGGCCCTCAACATCACGTTAAAGGTCCAGGCCCCTGACCAAATACTATGCTCGTTCAGGACCTTGGCTGGGTAGCCCACTTCACCATAGCGACTAAGCCAGGTCGCTATGTCTACAGTCGTGGCCAAAAGTTTTGAGAATGAGATAAATATTGGAAATTGGAAAAGTTGCTGCTTAAGTTTTTATAATAGCAATTTGCATATACTCCAGAATGTTATGAAGAGTGATCAGATGGATTGCATAGTCCTTCTTTGCCATGAAAATTAACTTAATCCCAAAAAACCCTTTCCACTGCATTTCATTGCTGTCATTAAAGGACTTGCCGAGATCATTTCAGTAATCGTCTTGTTAACTCAGGTGAGAATGTTGACGAGCACAAGGCTGGAGATCATTATGTCAGGCTGATTGGGTTAAAATGGCAGACTTGACATGTTAAAAGGAGGGTGATGCTTGAAATCATTGTTCTTCCATTGTTAACCATGGTGACCTGCAAAGAAACGCGTGCAGCCATCATTGCGTTGCATAAGAATGGCTTCACAGGCAAGGATATTGTGGCTACTAAGATTGCACCTCAATCAACAATTTATAGGATCATCAAGAACTTCAAGGAAAGAGGTTCAATTCTTGTTAAGAAGGCTTCAGGGCATCCAAGAAAGTCCAGCAAGCGCCAGGATCGTCTCCTAAAGAGGATTCAGCTGCGGGATCGGAGTGCCACCAGTGCAGAGCTTGCTCAGGAATGGCAGCAGGCAGGTGTGAGCGCATCTGCACGCACAGTGAGGCGAAGACTTTTGGAAGATGGCCTGGTGTCAAGAAGGCCAGCAAAGAAGCCACTTCTCTCCAAAAAAAAACATCAGGGACAGATTGATCTTCTGCAGAAAGTATGGTGAAAGGACTGCTGAGGACTGGGGCAAAGTCATATTCTCTGATGAAGCCTCTTTCCGATTGTTTGGGGCATCTGGAAAAAGGCTTGTCCGGAGAAGAAAAGGTGAGCGCTACCATCAGTCCTGTGTCATGCCAACAGTAAAGCATCCTGAAACCATTCATGTGTGGAGTTGCTTCTCATCCAAGGGAGTGGGCTCACTCACAATTTTGCCCAAAAACACAGCCATGGATAAAGAATGGTACCAAAACACCCTCCAACAGCAACTTCTTCCAACAATCCAACAACAGTTTGGTGAAGAACAATGCATTTTCCAGCACGATGGAGCACCGTGCCATAAGGCAAAAGTGATAACTAATTGGCTCGGGGTCCAAAACTTTGACATTTTGGGTCCATGGCCTGGAAACTCCCCAGATCTTAATCCCATTGAGAACTTGTGGTCAATCCTCAAGAGGCAGGTGGACAAACAAAAACCCACTAATTCTGACAAACTCCAAGAAGTGATTATGAAAGAATGGGTTGCTATCAGTCAGGAATTGGCCCAGAAGTTGATTGAGAGCATGCCCAGTCGAATTGCAGAGGTCCTTAAAAAGAAGGGCCAACACTGCAAATACTGACTCTTTGCATAAATGTCATGTAATTGTCGATAAAAGCCTTTGAAACGTATGAAGTGCGTGTAATTATATTTCACTACATCACAGAAACAACTGAAACAAAGATCTGAAAGCAGTTTAGCAGCAAACTTTGTGAAAACTAATATTTGTGTCATTCTCAAAACTTTTGGCCACGACTGTACACTAGAAAGAGACTCATTACAAGTTAACACAGTCACTTTCTTCATCTTGTTCTGGCGGGTGATAGCCTGGACGGGAAAACCCTGCCACTTCGGGATGCTCTTTGTCAACTCATATCTGACCAGAAGAGCTCAAGCCCCTCTGGCTGGACAAAGCTGACGTCAAAGAACTTGGTCCCATAGGGATGGATGAGGGCATAGATGTCTTTCGCCTCAAATCCCATCTGCAGGAAAAGCTCCACAACAGTCTTCCTGGAAGGTGTCGCTTCCTTACCTTTCCAAAACAGACGGGCCTTATTCCTACGGTCCCCCCCGGCTATGGGGTGAGTCCAGACGGTCTCACCCCCCTTTTCTTCTCAAAAGGCTCTTAGCCTGTGTCTCTCCGTCCAGAAAGACAGGTCAACCGATTCACCCTCTACTTGTATGGAGGTCTCCGCACCCTCTTTCAAGGCCCCCAAGAGGCGCCGTTGCAAGTTACCCTTGCCAGATCCTGTGGGAAAAGATTCCCTTGCTCCCTGCTTAATGACATTTGCAAAGGTACGTTTTGCCTTTTTTGACTGTCTCTTCTTTTCTTCTTCCTCCTCCTCTTTTCTCAACTTCTCCATATCCTCAGCAGTCAAAATCCTTGCATCATATTCTTCCATATCCACATTTTCACCACCTACAACATTCCCACTTACATCATTTCCACTCACTTCCATATTTTCACTTACTTTTGCATTCCCACTTGCATCCACACTTGCATCCACACTTGGTCCTGCATTACTGACTCCATTCTCCCCTTCTTTCATACTATCTTTCATATATCTTTTTGCATCGTTCACTCCACTTTTCATCACATGCTTATCACTTTTTCCCCGGGAACCACCACTCACTCCCCCTAGAGTGTCCGGGTTCTCCCCACTTCTACCCTTAATCACCACTGTATTCTGTACTGGCTCCATAACTTTGCCATCACTTATTTTTATCTTTCCTTGCTATTGTCTCTCCTGACCTCAGTGGTGCCTTTGCAGGCACCACCACCCCCTCTACCGCAGAAGGAGCCACCTTGTCCGCCCTTTTCGCGACCTTGTCCGCCCTCCCCTCGTCCGTCTTTACCTTGTCTGCAGCCAAACTCTCCCGCTCTGTACAACCTAGCTCCACATCAGGAGCTAGGCTGGGCTCAGCAGCGGGTTTTGAAGTGTTTAAAGGGCCATACACCAACACCTCTCTCTCCATAACTTGGTTTCTATTTTTTTTCCTTTTACTTTCTCCTCTTCAGGTATCTCCTCATCTCCAAAATAGAGCCTACCTACCGGGGATTCCAGCTGCCTGATGCTTTGCAATATCAATCAACCACCAGACTCACTTTCATCCCCGGAGGCTGCTCCCTGACTCCAAGAGGTTTCCCCTGCCCTGCTGGCAAGGAGTCCTGCCCAGATTTTTCTGCCACTACTGTTTTACTCGGGCTCCTGATCCGCAGCCCTGACGGACCAGGACAGCCAGACTCAGCATCTGACATGTTTTCAAACCGTCTATTATTTTGGAATTTTTCCATAAATGGACCGCCATTTTTTGTTCTATGGCCAGTTTCTTCTCTTCCAGGATCATTATCTCCTCCTCTAGCTTATCCAGCTTAGAGGAGAGAAAATTTTTTTCATGCTTAGGCAATAAGCCCTCCTGTAGCTTCATATTTTTGTGTTCCAATTTAGCTTTTCTCAAGTCTTTTTTTAATTTCATCATATAGCTTTAGATAAAAATCCACTCTGGAAGCAAAAATGTCTGCAGTATCTGTGGGGCCTTGCACACCCCAGTTGCGGATCACCTTGGACACATCCACACCAGCCCCACCTAGGTGAGACAAACCAGACTCTCCAGGGCGAGATATACTTGCTTCACTGACCACCCTCCGCACTGCTTGTTCAGCAGCAAAACCTTTTTTAACCGTGCCCACCACTTGTTCAGCAGTGGACATTTTTTCATTACAGGGCTTAACCATATGGACGCCTGGTCAAGGGTCGAGTCCAAGCTCCTGCCCTTTTTAATATTTCCCCGGGTCTTCCCCGAGAGTCGGGTCTCCGGGCCTCTCCTTCCCACTGCACTCCTCTCTGGGGCGCTGGATTGCAAAACGTTCGCAAAGGTCCCATGTCGCTTACCTGATCCTGGCTGCGACACTACCCCCGATCGTTGCATATCTTCTGACACTGTGTCCAATGTCTCTGGACTGCATGGTCTCTCTGTGCCTTCAATTTCCACCTCAACTTCATACACCACAGGTGCAGGCATATCACGTGTCAGATCCATTGTTTCCATCGCCGTGCCACTGTTGAGGCCGCCCGATATAGAACGCCGGACGGCCGCAGCCCGGGTGTCCATACCGGGAGAGAACGCCACCCCCTGGGGAAAGGGCAGCGCTCCCCCCGGCAAACACCGTTTGCCTGTCTCCAAGTGCTGCAGTCCTCCTGTAGATTTTACCTTCCAGGACCTGCGATGATGTCACACTGGTCAGCTGACAGGAAGTGATGCAAACAGGAAGCCAGAATACCCAAACTTGGCACCGTGAGTCACTGGGTGACTGGGGTTACAATTTATAAAAAGTAGGCGGAGTCTACAATGGCCAATCAAATTTTATCCATTTGCTTAAATGGGAAAATGTAAAACTGACGCTGCTCTTAGATTGTTAATGGCAGGTTACTCAAATTTGGCACAGTTGGTCACTGGAGGACTGGGATTAAAATTCAGAAAAGTGGGTGGGGCCAAAAACAACCAATCAGATTTATTTTATTGATTTAAATGGGAAAAACAAAAAATGCTGCCATTCTCACATTATTGAAGTCATGGACCTCAAATATCACAAATGTGGTAATTGGGTGTTTCCACTTCAAAATTAGAAAAAGTGAGCGGAGCCACCAACAACCAATAAAATTTCACTCATTGATTTTCAATAGAAAACAATAAAACTGCTGCCATTTTTACGCGTTAAATGCCATAATTCCCAAACCTTAAAGTGTTAGTCACTGGGTGACTGTGGTTCACAATTTGGAAAAAAAAGGGGCAGGGAAACAACAGCCAATCAGATTTCAGCCTTTGACCTTAATGAAAAGCAAATAAACTGCTGCTATTATCATAGTTTAAATGCCAAGTGTCCCAAACTTAGCACAATTACTCACTAGGAGATTGCGGTCAAAATTTAGGAAAAGTGGGTGGCACCTAAAACAGCCAATCAGATTTCACCTATTGACTTCAATGTAAAACTTTCAAATACTGCCATTCTCACAGTTTTAAAGCCAGAAGCCCCAATCTTGGCACAGACCATGACTGGGTGACTGGGCTTAACATTTGGAAAACTGGGCGGAGCTTAAAACAGCCAATAAAATATTACCTTGTGCTATTCAATGGGAATATTTAAATTGCTGTCATTCTTACACTGTTAATGGCAGGGTCTTCAAACTTGGTAAATTCGTTTACTGGGTGATGGGAATTCAAATTTAAAAAGTGGCCGGAGCCACAAACAACCAATCAGATTTTCCCAATATTCCCATATCTTCAATGAGAAAATGTAAAAAGCTGTTATTCTCACAATATGAAAGTCCCCAAAATGGCACCATGGGTCACTGGGTGAGTGTGGTTAGAATTTAGGAAAAGTGGGTGGAGCCTTTAACAGCCAATCACATTTCAGCCATTC
Source organism: Bufo bufo (assembly GCF_905171765.1). NCBI lineage: Eukaryota > Metazoa > Chordata > Amphibia > Anura > Bufonidae > Bufo > Bufo bufo. The sequence continues at coordinate 363,683,116 of NC_053390.1, read as the reverse complement.
GTTTTATATGGGAAAATTTAAAATTACTGCCGCTCTTTGACTATTAATGGCAGGGTCCTCAAATTTGGCACATTCAGTCAATTTTAAAAAGTGGGTGGAGCCACAAACAGCCAAACAGATTTCAAATCAACATCCTGTGGTTTCTTCAGAAATTACACCATCTAGTTTTATTTTATTATTATTATTTTTTTTTGTTTAATTTTGGGTAGACCCCAAAATATTGGGAAATATAAAAAATAAAACAAAGAGAAAGTGCGCTGGAGTACAACAATGGCTGGGTGAGGCTGGTATACATGTCTATTCCGCACAAGGTACAGACAAGTCCTGTGGGATCCCTGCCTGGTGAGCTTGTCCATATTGGCTATGAACAGGCGGCTGTGCTTGTCTATGATAACCCCCTCCTGCCGTGCTAAACAAACGTTCAGACAATACACTGGCTGCAGGGCAGGCCAGCACCTCCAAGGCGTAAAGGACAAGCTCAGGCCATGTGCCCAATTTGGAGACCCAGAAGTTGAAGGGGGCAGACCCATCAGTCAGTACGTGTAGGCGTGTGCACGCATACTGCTCCACCATGTCGCCCAAGTAAAGGAGGGGGTGTGCGGCAATTACCCCGACTCGGGGAGGTAGTGGCGACAAATAACAATACAGGACTCTAAAGATGCCCTGTTTTTGGAATGAGTAATAAAACATTAAAGGGAATGTCACTGGGGTATTTTGGATTAGGAAATGTTATACAGGAGAGGCCCTGCTGCCGCTTTGTTGACTCTAGATAACTTCTGCCTGATTGCACATCCACGATCCATTTGGATATCTTCTCTATCAACTTTCAATGTTCTTTTATGCGCCTACCATGGTGATCACTGGTAACGGGGAATCAGGTTTTCATGCCGGAGAGGGAGCGTAAGAAATGGCTACCACATCCAAGGGAGGTCAATGGCTGAAATGTGATCAGGCGAAAATGTGGGACAAGTTATTAAAGCTGAAGAATTAAATGAAAGGAGGGGGACGTGCGTCAATTAAAGATGAATTTTAGAAATTTTAGTCCCTGTCACCCTGTTTTTCAACTGCAAAAATGGGTTAATGTCACCCACCAATGGAGATGATTTTAAAAAAATTTGGTCCCTGTCAACTATGCAGAGCAGGGGTTTATTCCCGGCAAAACTGGGTTCATGTCACCCACCAATTGAACAGACGATTTTCCAATAATTAGGTCCCTGTCACCTATTCAGAGCAGGGGTTTATTCACGGCAAAAATGGTAAAATGTCACCCAAGAATGTAACAGACGCTTTTGCACCCTCCTCCCTCTTTTGCTGTGTTGGTGCCTCTGTGCGACCACCGCCTCTTCCTCCAAACTGCACACGTCACTCGCATGACCTTGATTCCATGAGGGGTCTAGTACCTCATCATCCTCCACATCATCTTCCACCCACTCTTTACCCCTGCCCTCCTTGTCGGTCTGCAGACTGCAGAAAGCCGCAGCAGTTGGCAGCTATGTTTCGTCATCATCAGAGACGTGCTGCGGTGGTCTTACCATGTCCTCATCCTTAAACATAAGTGGTTGGGCATCAGTACACTCATTCTGTTCCACTTCTGCCAGCAGAGTCATCAAAAAGCATAAGAGACTGCTGCATGACTTAGGGCTCAGACTGCTTGGCTGATTTTCAAGGGGGTGAGGTGAAAGACAGATGGCCATGGGCTGTAGGTGTCAACTCTGATCTTTCAGCAGGAGACTGGGTGGGAGACAATGTGAAGGAACTGGAGGCACTGTCAGCCACCCAATCTACTATCGCCTGTACTTCTTCTGGCCTCAGCATTCGTACTGTGCTAAATGCAGCAAAGGCCGCAAATATACTATCTAGCACAAAATTTGTGTTTTTTTCAAACAAAAATATAACAGCAGTATTTAACGGTTGTATTGGACTGTCAGAAATGCAGCAAAGGCCGCAAATGTAGTATCTAGCACAAAAAGGGTGTTTTTCTAAAACCACAATATAACATCAGTATTTAACAGTTTTATTGGACTGTCAGAAATGCAGCAAAGGCTGCAAATGTACTATCTAGCACAAAAAGGGTCTTTTTTTCAAACAAAAATATAACAGCAGTATTTAACGGTTGTATTGGACTGTCAGAAATGCAGCGCAGGCCGCAAAGGAACTTTTTGGCCAAAAAAAAAAAATTGATTTTTTTCACCCACAGTGAAACAGATGGATTTACTGATTCTATTTCACTATCACAAATGCAGTGCAGGGTGCAAATGTATTTTTTAGCAAAATCAGAATCTAACTGATGGATTTACTGAATTGATTACACTCACATATGCAGCACAGGGGTACTTTACAGAAAAAAATTTGAATATGTCACCCCCTGGGTCCCTGAACTCACAGACGGATTACCTATATTATTTTTGCTTCCCCTGGCACATATGCATTGCAGGTGCACTTAAAAAATGGGTATATGTTGCCCACTAAACTAAAAGAACAGGATTACATTATTGTTCCTGGCACATATGCAGTGCTGGTGCACTGAACCTCAGACTACCAAGTCTGGATCACAGGTTCACCAAATATGGAAAAAGGAGCCTCTCTGTTTTAGACATCCCCAGCAGATAACCGACCCACTGGCACTATATAAGCAAGTGATGTCAGGAGTTTTATACAACCTAGCGAGGATTTTATAACCATTCTCATGTGTTTGGACACATCTGGAAATTTTGTGAGGCGTCAAGAAAAGCAGTGATATTTCTGATGGGGTAAAGGGGATATCCAAGTCTCTATGAATGCTGATTTTGGCATGAGCACTGGGGTACATAACCTCTTATAAATCTGAGAGATCAGTTTAGAGTGCAGATTTTGGTTCGCAAATAATCCCTCAAACGAAGTCAATGGGCGCATCAATGCTTGTTTAGGCACATGTTTGGAGATAAAGGAGTGCAGGAACGATATTAAAGGGGGGAAAAACCTACCGATCGTGGAAAAGCTGTTATATAACTTCTCCCCCCAGAACCTCGCCATGCTTGTTGAATAGAGCTAGTACCGACTCTGTGGAGTTACGTATGGAATGAGGTAGACTTTCAAGCAAAGTTAAGGGTGCATGAGCTAGTATGTCTCGTATTTGAATCAGAGGAGAAGGTAGGGGGATGGCACAGTGGGATGACTAAAACCACCTCCATGCTAAAAGTGTGGTTGAGTGACCTGTCCACACATGGAATACCACTCATCCCCACTAAGAGACCTGTAAAGGCAGATCCAAAGTATGTCTGCTCCATAGGCACCCAAGACCTGCACAGAGGTCGAGCAAACCAGTTCACCACCATTGATAAAAGAATGGCTTTCTCATATAGCTCAGGATCAAGCAGGCCGATCCTACTGTAGGGCTTGGGTTTGCTGAGAGTGGAGTATGCTAGACGTGCCCTCTTTCCCGCCCATATAAATGTCCGGATTCGCTGTTTCATTGTAGCGTAATACGATCTCGGCTCAGGGATGGGTAAAACCTGCTCCAGGTATGTCAGTCTAGGCAATATGAGTGATGTGAAAATATTCTTCCTGCCAAACCAGGATAGCATGGAGGTTTGTAGTGGGGAAAGCTGATCCGTTATCGATTGTAAAAGAGGGGTATAGTTTAGGCGGAAAAGTGACAAAGAGTTGGGCCCTATTTTGACTCCCAGGTAAGTAATATAGGGGGTGTCCCAGTTAAAGGGGGAGTTAGCTATCAGATCGTGTTTGACTGAGCCAGGAAGGTCTATGCCTAGTATATGTTTTTTTTTCATATTGATTTTAAAATTGGAGAAATGGCTAAACTGTTTCAGAATACGATATATACAAGGCAGGGCGTTTGTTAGAGGTCATAATGAGTACTGTAGATCATCTGCAAAAGCTGCGACTTTATATCTGTAAAGAATAAATCAAGGCAACTGGACGTACTATAGATTTCTTGAAAATGTTTCACTCGTTTTCAAGAAATCTACAGTACGTCCAGTTGCCTTGATTTATTCTTTACAGATATACCATGACCTGGATAAATGAGAACCTTCACAGACATACTGCGACTTTATGTTCCTGATGGCCCATAAGGACCTGACCGCCTGCAATAAGGATTCCATAACTAGCACAAATAGTAAAGGGGATAAAGGACATCCCTGTCTGGTGCCATTTCGAATGATAAAAGAAGATTAGACAGTGTTGTTAATAATGATTATGGCTGAAGCGTGTCAATAAAAGGAGAAGACTGCTTTAATTAATGGATCGGGGAGCCCAAATGTTAACATCGACATCCGCATATAATACCAGTTAACTCTGTCGAAGAGACTGTACCATTTTCTGGCCTGGCACAGATGGGCATGATGAAGTCACTGCATCATGCTGGCCTCCTTCAAGTTTCTGGTGCCTCATAGACCACAATACTGGTGTTTGTGGCCTTTCAGAATGTATGGAGAAGCAGAATGACAAATGATCCCTACTCTTTCATTGTATTCAAATGTATGTGCATTGTGAGGATGCAAATTACAGTTGAAAATGTTCTGAAGGTCATAAAGGGTTGTCTCAGCAAAGATATTAATGGCATATCTCTAGGATATGCCAGCAATATCCAATGGGCTAACCACTGTGACCCCCACTGATCACTAGAAAGAAGGTACAGAGGCACTTGGAAAGCACAGTTTGCCTCCTGTTGGCTTTGCTTGTTTTTGTCTGGGCAATTACATGGATGGACATTATCAGTATTGGGTGTCAACAATGCCAACAGGATACAAACTGGCACAGTGCTTTTCTAGCTTTGCTGTCACTTATAGCAATAGGCCAGTAATGTCTAGGATATGATTCTCCAATTTTTGTAATAAAACTATTATTCCTAACAGTAATTTTCCAGTATGAGTATATCAGTATTGTTTTGAATTGCTTATTAGTACAGGAACTTATTAGGACCCCTCTCTGTACACTTGTAACACTTCATGAGTCACCCCTAGGGTCTTTTCATGACCTGGAAACTTCAGCTTCAAATTACATGCTTTTTATTCTACATCACATTTTCAGGCTCCTTTCTCATGTTGTTCATTTTTTGTTATAATGTTTCCTCCTTTTTTTTTACAAGAAGAGAAAATTTCTTAAATAATTTTTGATTTTATTTAAATGTAATAATAAAGCAAATCAATGTTAATACAATGGTCATAAATGAAAAAGGGAAATGCTGATGTACAATATATCTATAGCAGTCTGCATATAAATTACAGCCATTAAATCCTTTATGACAGTACTAGCTTATGTTGAATCTCTTGCCTAAAATTATGATTCTGTTACTTTTACCTTCAATATGAAATATTGCTTCACTTAGCAGTCTGGCAGAAAAGATTGTAAGGCAAAAAAGGATCATTGCCATATTGAAACAATTCAATTCATTGCTATATAAAGATAAGAATGACAATTTTAACCCTGGGCTTTACTACCTTCTACATGTAATGCATTAAGAGATTTTTTGTAGTGCATTTGCTATGCTATGCAGGTGTTAACACGGGTAGAATTGAGAAAATTATACTAAAGGTCTTCCACATTTTATATAGTATATTGGTCAGTCCTAACATGACTTACTACCAAATGGTGGAATAAACACATTCTATAACTGTAAAACTTATATTAAACATTTGGGAAACATTTTGTCTGTGGAGATTTAAGGAAATGAAAATCAGAAGTGATATTACGTTTGAGACTGAGATTTATTATCTAAGCAACATTTAAACTAGCAGTGCCTCCAAAATATTCAGTTAATCAGTGTTATTATGTTATATCTTATTCATGAATGAGTCTCTTTAAATGTTCAAGAAGAAGAGATAAGAGAAGAATATTGAATATATAAAAATTCATAAATGCATGATATCTTTAACACAAGTAAATAGCCACAAACCTATCCAGTTATGCTTGGACAGTGGTGTCAAACGGATAAGATTCACTTATAAACTAAAAAACTGCAGAATGACAATTTTTTGGTAATATATAGTACTAGTCTGGATGCACCAAAAGGTATAGTGGGTAGAACATACCGATGAGAGGCCCTTTGGCTGGGGCAGTTTTAAATGGTGGTAAACTGGGCAAAACACAGCGTCCACAATTTCCTAGGGGGTCATTAAATTTTCCGAAAGGAATTCAAGAAATAAACTAAAGTCACTCACTATTATTTTGCAGTATATAATTATATGTGTTTGCATTGCTGTATTAGGTGTGTAAGGGAGTATCCTCCATCCTCTCACCATAGAGTATTCTTCTTCTCTCCCCTTATATTTGTAATTGTCTGGGTTGATGTTTCCTCATTTAATGCCTCTGTGTGCTTGTCCCTTTCCTCTTGTGTGCCTGTTTTGGCCCTTGTGTTAATGGTGGCCCTGCCAGATGAGGGAAGAGTTATCCCGGAGGAGGCATTTAAAGGGGTTCTCCAGGAATTAAGAAAATACTTAACCTCTTCAGGACACAGGGCGTACCGGTACGCCCTGATGTCCTGGTACTTAAGGACACAGGGCGTATGGGTACGTCCTGTGTATTTCCGATCACAGCCGCCCGGCGGGCGGTGATCGGAACCCGGTGCCTGCTCAAATCATTGAGCAGGCGCCTTGGCTAAATGCACGGGGGTGTCCCATGACCCGCCCGTGTCGGCGATCGCCGCAAACCGCAGGTCAATTCAGACCTATGGTTTGCGGCTTTACCTGCGGTTTGGGGCGGCGATCGGCGGTGCCATCGGGTCCCCATGCGGCTGTAGGGGGGACCCGATGGCATGGAAGGCAGCGCGATGCCTAGGGAAGGCATCGCGCTGCCTTTCCGGTGTGTAAAACTTACATAAATAAAAAAAGTATACATATTAGGTGTCGCCGCGTCCGTATCGACCGGCTCTATAAACATATCACATGACCTAACCCTCAGATGAACACAGTAAAAAATAAAAAATAAAAAATGTGCTAAATAAACCATTTTTGGTCACCTTACATCACAAAAAGTGTAATAGCAAGCGATCAAAAAGTCATATGCACCCCAAAATAGTGCCAATCAAACCGTCATCTCATCCCGCAAAAAATGAGACCCTACCTAAGATAATCGCCCAAAAACTGAAAAAACTATGGCTCTCAGAATATGGAGACACTAAAACATGTTTTTTTTTTTTTTTAAATGATATTATTGTGTAAAACTTACATAAATAAATAAAAAGTATACATATTAGTTATCGCCGCGTCCGGCTCTATAAAAATATCACATGACCTAACCCCTCAGATAAACACCGTAAAAATTTTTAAATAAAAACTGTTCTAAATAAACCATTTTTTGTCACCTTACTTTACAAACAGTGTAGTAGCAAGCGATCAAAAAATCACACGCACCCCAAAATAGTGCCAATAAAACCGTCATCTCATCCCGCAAAAATCATACCCTACCCAAGGTAATCTCCCAATAACTGAAAAAATTATGGCTCTCAGACTATGGAAACACTAAAACATGATTTTTTTTGCTTCAAAAAAGAAAATCATTGTGTAAAACCTACATAAATAAAAATAAAAAAGTATACATCCGTGACAACCTGGTCTATAAAAATATCACATGCTCTAACCTGTCTGATGAATGTTGTAAATAACAAAAAATAAAAACGGTGCCAAAACAGCTATTTCTTGTTACCTTGCCTCACAAAAAGTGTAATATAGAGCAACCAAAAATCATATGTACCCTAAACTAGTAACAACAATACTGCCACTCTATCCCGTAGTTTCTAAAATGGGGTCACTTTTTTGGAGTTTCTACTCTAGGGGTGCATCAGGGGGGCTTCAAATGGGACATGGTGTAAAAAAAAACAGTCCAGCAAAACCTGCCTTCCAAAAACTGTATGGCATTACGGGCACTTTTTCCTTCTGCGCCCTGCAGTGTGCCCGTACAGCGGTTTACGACCACATATTGGGTGTTTCTGTAAACTACAGAATCAGGGCCATAAATATTGAGTTTAGTTTGGCTGTTAACCCTTGCTTTGTAACTGTAAAAAAAATTATTAAAATGGAAAATCTGCCAAAAAAGTGAAATTTTTAAATTGTATCTCTATTCTTCATTAATTCTTGTGGAACACCTAAAGGGTTAATGACGTTTGTAAAATCAGTTTTGAATACCTTGAGGGGTGTAGTTTCTTAGATGGGGTCACTTTTATGGAGTTTCTACTCCAGGGGTGCATCAGGGGGGCTTCAAATGGGACCTGGTGTAAAAAAAAACAGTCCAGCAAAACCTGCCTTTCAAAAATCTTATGCATTCCTTTCCTTCTGCGCCCTGCCGTGTGCCCGTACAGCGGTTTACGACCACATATGGGTTTTTTCTGTAAACTACAGAATAAGGGCCATAAATATTGAGTTTAGTTTGGCTGTTAACCCTTGCTTTGCAACTGGAAAAAAATTATTAAAATGGAAAATCTGCCAAAAAGGTGAAATTTTGAAATTGTATCTCTATTTTCCATTAATTCTTGTGGAACACCTAAAGGGTTAACGACGTTTGTAAAATCAGTTTTGAATACCTTGAGGGGTGTAGTTTCTTAAATGGGGTCACTTTTATGGAGTTTCTACTCTAGGTGTGCATCAGGGGGGCTTCAAATGGGACATGGTGTAAAAAAAAACAGTCCAGCAAAACCTGCCTTCCAAAAACCGTATGGCATTCCTTTCCTTCTGCGCCCTGCCGTGTGCCCGTACAGAGGTTTACGACCACATATGGGGTGTTTCTGTAAACTACAGAATCAGGGCCATAAATATTGAGTTTAGTTTTGGCTGTTAACCCTTGCTTTGTAACTGGAAAAAAATTGTGAAATTTTGAAATTGTATCTCTGTTTGGCTGTTAACCCTTGCTTTGCAACTGGAAAAAAATTATTAAAATGGAAAATCTGCCAAAAAAGTGAAATTTTGAAATTGTATCTCTATTTTTCATTAATTTTCGTGGAACACCTAAAGGGTTAACAAAGCTTGTAAAATCAGTTTTGAATACCTTGAGGGGTGTAGTTTATAGAATGGGGTCATTTTTGGGTGGTTTCTATTATGTAAGCTTCGCAAAGTGACTTCAGACCTGAACAAAGATTTGCTTCTAAACTTCTAAGCCTTGTAACATCACCAAAAAATAAAATATCCTTCCAAAAATGAAGTAGACATATGGGAAATGTAAAGTAATAACTATTTTTGTAGGTATTACTAAGTATTATAGAAGTAGAGAAATTTTAACTTGAAAATGTTTGGTAAATTTGGTATTTTTTTATAAATAAAAATGATTTTTTTTTCATTTTACCAGTGTCATGAAGTACAATATGTGATGAAAAAACAATCTCAGAATGGCCTGGATAAGTCAAAGTGTTTTAAAGTTATCAGCACTTAAAGTGACACTGGTCAGATTTGCAAATAATGGCCAAGTTCAGAAGGTGAAATAGGGCCAAGTCCTTAAGGGGTTAATATTTACTGTCAGCCATGTCCTCACACCCACCATTTGCTGAAAGATGGCAGAGGAAAACAAGCTCCACAAGAGGGGCCCTGCTTCAAAGCCGCAGCCAGATAGCAGAAAACTCCTAGCAGGCCACATTTGGTTACATTTTACACCTCCAGTCAGACAGCACGGATCCTGCAGGAAAACCCCCAGCAGGAGGTATCAGCCTATGCCAGGATCAATGATACCTCCCAGACATGTTACATTTCCTAAAGAATTATGAATCGCCCAGCCATTGCAGGCGCAAACTGGATACATATTTGTGTCCCAGTGGCCACGATGAACATGCCCATGGTCTTTGTTTGAGGGTGGGATCTCAGGGAAATGAGATATCCATAACTCCCCACAGAAACCCAATAGCGGTATCATGTTTGGACTCTACTTGTAGACGGATCCCAGGCGCATCTGTTGGTCCCAGAACCATCTCACTGTGACCTTCTGGCCTGGAGCTATGAACCCTAAGAGCTTTTGTGGGTCATTTGCTGCCAGCCCAGCAAGAGGGGGGTTGGAACCCTCCCAAAGGCCAGGAGGGGAGGGACTGGCTACAGGTTAAAAGGCTTGTGCCAGCAAGCAGGCGGGTCTTTTTCTGGAAGGGGGTCACATCGTGCAATGTGTTTGGAGGGACCTGCAACCGGCTGACATCACTGCCTCCAGCGTGAATACAGCTAAGAAATCATCACTACCCAAAGGACTCATATATCTGGTAACTGACTTTTGCTCTACTTAACCCTGTTGTACCTATATCACCTATATATGTAACCTCAGACCACTGTATATATTCTCTGTGTATATTGTTTCATCTAGTGTGCCCTTAAGGCGATTAAATATATAATTTAATTTTGTGCTATCAGGTATCTCGATCATGAATCCCCACGTCCGTGTTTCGGTCTAATTATAAGCTACCGCGGGTTGGTTTCTCACCCTATATAATCCCGTTAGCGCACCGGGCTCATATCAAATGAGAAGCTGGTGGCAGATACCCAGGCTGAGACAGCGCTGTTTTCACTGCGGCAGTGAAAAGATTCTCTCAGCTTGTTGCATCTCTGTGCCCGTGTGGACAGGAGGTGTCTGTGTAAACTGTACCAAGCTGACCTTACCGGTTCCTCTGGCGGGCGTAACGTCACGCTTTGGTAACTCGTGACCATACCGCATCTCGTGAGCTCGACATAGGTGATGTCAAGAGGGCACGAGGCGTGGTATTCGGCACAACTTCCATTGTACTTGGGTGCTTGGCGAGCACACAAATATAGCAATGTGTTTGGGCCGAACACCCGAACAACCGAATACTTTGGTGCTCGATCTTCACTACTGCCGAGCTAACCCTCCAAAACATTATGGTTGAGGGCCTGCGGGTGACCCTCAAAAACATTATGAGTGAGGGCCTGCTGGTGACCCTTTAAAATATTATGGGTGAGGGCCCGCTGCTGAGCTGACCCTCTAAAAAATTAGGAGTGAGGGCAGCCTAATAAGCATGTTGATATGATGGAGGAGGAGGCCGAGAAAAGGGAGATTGAACCATATACCCTTTTTACTGGTGGAAGGGGTGCATGGGAATACAGTGTATTCAATACACCATAAAAGCCACATTAATCGTGCCACATATCCAGCTTGGACACCCAATAGTTGTAAGGCACACAGGGATCACTGAGGACTCTCACACGGTCTGCTACGTACTCCTTCACCATCTTCCAAAATGTTTCCATCGTTGTGACTAGTGATGGACTAACATCGGCCGGGACGATTTGCGAATGCGATCCTGCGAACGCGATCAAATGTTCGTGAAATGCAAGTTCGCGGCAGGCCCCATTCACTTTAATGGCAGGCGAACCTGAAAAACCTTCAGGTCATATTTGCAGCCACCAAATTCTTGCTAGAAGTGCACAAATCGTCCAACAACATGGACAGTGACATACCAGAGGGGGATCAATGGCAAAAATTCCCACAAAAAATATGTATTTTAATCAGGGGCCATTTTTATGCATCTTAAAGGGAAACTGTCAAAAATGTGCCCTGTTGGAGCCTAGAAATTTTTTATTTAAGACCACGGGAGTACAGGCCCCAAACATTAGGCATTCACTGGACAGAAAACATCAAGTGATTATGTGGCTGGAGGTATATTAGACGGTCATTGGATATCAAGTGATTATGTGGCTGGAGGTAAATTGGACGGTCATTGGATATAAATTTTAATGCAGACCAGTGCAGTATAGGCTCCAAACCAGTGGCGGATCCAGAGCCTGGTCTCGGGAGGGGCACTTCCAGATTATTTTCTGTGGCTGGAGGTACATTAATGTGGCTGGAGGTACATTAGCTGGTCACCGTATAACAATTTTACGGTTAGCCAGTTAGATTACAGGCCCCAAAATTATGCATTCACCGTATATAAAAGTACAATCAATAATGTGGCTGGAGGTACATTAGGCGGTCGCCGTATAAGAATTTTACTGTTGGCCAGTTAGATTACAGGCCCAAAAAATTATGCATTCACCGTACAGAAAAGATCAAGTGATTATGTGGCAAGAGGTATATTAGACGGTCAATGGATATCAATTTTACTGCAGGCCAGTGCAGTACAGGCCCCAAACCAGTGGCGGATCCAGAGCCTGGTCTCGGGAGGGGCACTTCCAGATTATTTTCTGTCTGCTGCCACAAGACTACACAGTGTAGAGGTATACTGCATATTGTGTGGCACAGTGTATGCTATATGTGTATAACAAACATATTCCACATGAAAACTTACAATTACTTGGCTTGGCCCTTGGGGATCTCGGAGACCACTTCAACACTTGGCTGGGGGGCTCGGCGGAGCTGATGTGTTTTATCCTAATGAGAAATATTTCATAATAAGGATTTGGAGAAGGGGCAGAGGGATAGCAGAGCAGGGAGAGGCTGGTGCTGCTACTAGGGGGTCATAACATGGGGGAGTAATAAAGTCCACCATAATGCCCCCCAATAGTAATAATTCTCCTTATAATAGACAGTGCAAAAAATAGCCCCTTGTAATGCCCCCAGTTGAGCTAATGTCCCTATAGTGCCCCCATAATGTGCCAGTATAAAATACCCCTATATAGTGGCCCCAGTAAATGCCCCCATAGTGCTCCTCTCCCTCCTTCCTCCTAGTGCCCCCATAGTGTACCAGTATAAAATGCCCCATATATAGTGCCCCAGTAGATGCCCTCAGTGTCCCCCATAATTTGCAAGTATAAAATACCCCTTCTTAGTGCCCCCGTAGATGACCCCATAATACTCCTCTCCCCCCTTCCCCATAGTACCCACCATAATGTGTCCCAGTATAAAATGCTACTGTACAGAGCCCCCATATAAAATACCCCTTCTTTGTGGCCTCAGTAGATGACCCTATAGTGCCCACCAATCACGTGGCAGTAATAAGTGCCCCCAATCACGTGCCAGTAACAAGAGCCCCCCCAATCATGTGCCATTAACAAGAGCCCCCCAATCATGTGCCAGTAACAAGAGCCCCCCTAATGTGCCAGTAACAAGAGGGCCCCCCTAATGTGCCAGTAACAAGAGGGGCCCCCCTAATGTGCCTGTAACAAGAGGGACCCCCCTAATGTGCCAGTAACAAGAGGGGCCCCCCTAATGTGCCAGTAACAAGAGGGGCCCCCTAATGTGCCAGTAACAAGAGGGGGCACCGCCTAATGTGCCAGTAACAAGAGGGGGCCCCCCTAATGTGCCCACGGGAGTACAGGCCCCAAACATTAGGCATTCACTGGACAGAAAACATAAAGTGATTATGTGGCTGGAGGTATATTAGACGGTCATTGGATATCAATGTTACTGTAGGCCAGTCGAGTACAGGCCCCAAACATTAGGCATTCACCGGACAGAAAACATCAAGTGATTATGTGGCTGGAGGTATATTAGATAGCCAATGGATATTAATTTTACTGCAGGCCAGTGGACTACAGGCCCCAAAAAATTTTCATTCACCGTACAGAAAATATCAAGTGATTATGTGGCTGGAGGTATATTGGACGGTCATTGGATATAAATTTGAATGCAGGCCAGTGCAGTACAGGCCCCAAACCAGTGGCAGATCCAGAGCCTGGTCTCGGGAGGGGCACTTCCAGATTATTTTCTGTGGCTGGAGGTACATTAATGTGCCAGTAACAAGAGGGGCCCCCATAATGTGCCAGTAACAAGAGGGGCCCCCTAATGTGCCAGTAACAAGAGGGGCCCCCCTAATGTGCCAGTAACCAGAGGGGCCCCCCTAATGTGCCAGTAACAAGAGCCCCCCCTAATGTGCCAGTAACAAGAGGGGCCCTCCTAATGTGCCAGTAACAAGAGGGGCCCCCTTAATGTGCCAGTAACAAGAGCCCCCCTAATGTGCCAGTAACAAGAGCACCCCCCCTAATGTGCCAGTAACAAGAGTGACCCTCCTAATGTGCCAGAAAAACTATTGTATATATATTAAAAAAAACAAAAAAAACTTATACTTACCTCCATGGCAGCGATGTGATGCAGGCCTCTTCCGGCCTGTGTCCCGCGCTGTACGGCTCAGGCGGCGCGATGACGTCATCACGCTGCCTCCGCCGGCCTCTGATAGGCTGCTGGCCTAGTGCCTGCAGCCTATCAGAGGAAGGGGAAGTGACACGCCTCTCTCTCCCCTGCCCGTTCGCTCTTCCAGCACAGCCATCTGTATCGCTGTCCTGAGGACGGCGATACAGATGGCTATGGAGATGAGCGCTTCCACAATGGAAGCGCTCATCTCCCTGTGCCCTGCGGCCGCCGCCCTCACCTCTGAGCAGCTAGGGATCTGCCAGTGCCCCAAACATTATGCATTCACTGTACAGAAAACATCAAGTTATTATGTGGCTTGAGGTCAATGGATATCAATTTTACTGCAGGCCAGTGGACTACAAGCCCAAAAAATTATTCATTGAACGTACAGAAAAGTACAAGTGATTATGTGTCTGGAGGTATATTAGACGGTCAATGGATTTCAATTTTACTGCAGGCCAGTACAAATACATGTCAAATACATATGTTTAAAAGAACAAAAAACATTAAATTGGATTAAAAACATGGCTAACGAAATCCCCTTTTGTAAAAAAAAACTAATGATAAGGCTGGTTTCACACGGGCGTTGCGGGAAAAGGTGCGGGTGCGTTGCGGGAACATGCGCAATTTTTCTGTACGAGTGCAAAACATTGTAATGCGTTTTGCACTCGCGTGAGAAAAATCGCGCATGTTTGGTACCCAAACCCGAACTTCTTCACAGAAGTTCGGGCTTGGGATCGGTGTTCTGTAGATTGTATTATTTTCCCTTATAACATGGTTATAAGGGAAAATAATAGCATTCTGAATACAGAATGCATAGTACAAAAGCGCTGGAGGGGTTAAAAAATAAATATTTTTTTTTTTAACTCACCTTAATCCACTTGTTCGCGCAGCCGGCATCTCTTCTGTCTTTAACTGTGAGCAATAGGACCTTTGATGATGTCACTGCGTTCATCACATGGTCCATCACATGATCCATCACCATGGTGATGGATCATGTGATGAGCGTAGTGACGTCATCAAAGGTCCTATTGCTCACAGTTAAAGACAGAAGAGATGCCGGCTGCGCGAACAAGTGGATTAAGGTGAGTTAAATTTTTTTTAATTTTTTTTAACCCCTCCAGCCCTATTTTACTTAGCATTCTGTATTCAGAATGCTATTATTTTCCCTTATAACCATGTTATAAGGGAAAATAATAATGATCGGGTCTCCATCCCGATCGTCTCCTAGCAACCGTGCGTGAAAAATCGCACCGCATCCGCACTTGCTTGCGGATGCTTGCGATTTTCACGCAGCACCATTCGCTTCTATGGGGCCTGCATTGCGTGAAAAACGCAGAATATAGAACATGCTGCGATTTTCACGCAACACACATGAATGGGTCAGGATTCAGTGCGGGTGCAATGCGTTCAACTCACGCATCGCATCCGCGCGGAATACTCGCCCATGTGAAAGGGGCCTAATAGTTGAAATTCGATAACACATGGTCGTCACAGATGTTGAATTCCTCCGTGGCCCCAAACATTAGGCATTCACCGGACAGAAAAGGCCTTTTATGCCGCTGTATATACATAAGACAGGGACCATTATTTGTTCTGGGTGGTGGTGGATATGTGTGGGCTGGCATGAGGAAATTCAATTAAACGTGGTCGTCACAGGTGTTGAATTCTTCCGAGATCCATGCCTCAATCATTTTTAGAAATGTGAGGTAGTCTACACTGTCGTAATCTAGGCGAGTGCGCTTACTGGTTGAGGTGAAAATAACCTTGCCACTGGGTTTTGGAAGGGCCTGTTTTCCAGCCTCTTGCCTCACGATTATGGCCCATATACTAACTTTAAAGGAAAAGGTAGACCGGCTGCACAGCCTAAATCTGTGGAACTGTTTTGGGCAGGAAAGCCATGCTTGCAGTCTGCCAAATGTGACTTCCATGGAATTCGGGAACCCCTGCTCGGATCTGGGTGATTTTTGGATGGTGTTGTTCACCCAGATCAGAGCTATTCATGGATGTATAAATTATGGGGATATGTGGGGTTTTGAGATGTTTTGTGTGTTTTCTGCCTGTGAGTGATTAAGTTAGCCCATTATGTTTTGTAATTGTATCACAGGCAGAGCCCATTGTGTTTTGGTAATTGTATTTTGTTGATTGCGTCAAAGAGGATGCCTATTCTGTTATTGAGTGTGTCACAGGCAATGCCATTGTGTTTGTTAATTGCGTCACAGGCAATACCATTGTGTTTGTTGAATGTATAGTTTTTGTGTTTAAACTGTAAAACTGTAAAGGATTGGCTGCTATGTTATGTCCTCAGTTCCCATCCAGGTCCACGGGGGTGGTACCCTTGTTGGAAAATGTGTATATAAGTCAATGCTTGTGTGTTCAATAAGGAGACCTGCTTTACCCCTTCATGAAGTTTTGGCTCATGTTTGGGGGATGGGATAACTACACTTTTGGGGATTTCTATATCACAATACTCCCCTGAGTATAAGCTCTTGTAAGAGCTTGTTCATGGTTTCTGCTCTCTGGATTTAGGAGAGGTTCACCCACTGGAAGCTGAAGCCCGGTCTTGGGTCCAGCATGGGTGGAGGACGGTGAGACCCCAACCAAGTTGAGGCGGTTCGTGGGGTCTGTGGTAGTTATGGTGTCAAGTTGAATGCTTGCAGCCCTCGGGAAGAACTAGGAATATCCATCAACGGAGGTACCCAGTCGGGGTTCCAGGAGATCCGTTACACTGGTTATGATCCCCCCTGCTGCACTGAACGTCCTTTCGGACAGGACACTCGGCGAGTTCCATGGCAAAATGCGCCAGCTCTGGTCACAGGTCAAGCCTGCACACCCAGTAGTCAAGGGGTTCCTCGCTTCTCAGAGCGTCCACATCGGCCGTTAACCCGATGTAGTTGGACACCTGTTGGTCTAGGAATTCCCTGAGACTGGATCCGGAGGGCGGCTGTCGATGGATTGGAGGCAAGAATTATCTCATATCCGAAGTGACCAACACATCTTCAAACCTCCCTCTTCTTGCATGCGCTGTAGGATTGGTACCCACAACAGTTTCTCTGTGGGTGGAAATTCCTCTGCCAGCACCCGCAACAGCAGAATGCAGCATCTCTCGAAGCAAGGCCTGGAAATGCTGCATTCTGACAGCACTCTGTGATGCTGGTTACATGTCCGCCATTTTGTGTTTGTACCGGGGGTCTAAGTACGTTGCCACCCAGTACTGATTCTTTCCCTTTATGCTTTTATACGGGGGTCCCTCTTCAAACACTAGAGCATGAAGGCCCCCATTTGCACTAAATTGGAAGCAGTGCAGTGGCCTGGCTCCTGCTCAATGCCTACGAGAATGTCGTCCTCTGTCTCCTCCCCCCAGCCATGGACAACACCAGTGATCCCAGAAAAGTTTAAAGCCTGCTCTTCTTGCTCCTCCTCCTGCCCCCAGGCACCATCCTCCTCTGACTCCTCTTCAGACTCCTGCTGACTTGTCTCAGATGGAGTAGCCCCCCCTGGGAATTCATTCAGCATTGCGACTTCCTCATCTTCCTGCTCCTGTTCCTCAACGGCTTGAATAAAGACATGATGCAATGCACGCTCCATAAAGAAGGCGTAAGGTACGATGTCACTGATGGCGCCCTGGGTGCAACTGACCAGTTTGGTGATCTCATCAAATAGACGCAGAAGTCTGCATGCGTCGCGCATGAGCAGCCACTGGCACAGTGAAAAAAAAAACAAGCTCTCCAGAACCTGTCCTGCCGCAGAGTTCGTACAGGTAGTAGTTAACAGCATGTTTCTGCTGGAGTAGCCTATCAAGCATATACAAGGTGGAGTTCCAGCTCATCGGGCAATCACAAATCTGATGTCTGACCGCCATGGCCGTGTAAGATCTTCTAAAATGGCCAGAGATTTTCCTGGCCTGCCGCAAGACATCCTGGACCCCGGGGTATTTGCCAATGAATCGCTGCACAACTAAGTTCAGGACATGTGCCTCTTGGATTCCAGGCATAACAGCCGAAGCACAGCATGGCAATGTCTCACCTGGCACATTGAATAGGTTCCGGGGAGCTGGGGGGGTGCAGCGGAAGAGGTGGTAGCAGTGGAAAAGGAGGAGTCAGCCGAGGAGGAGACTGAGGATGGAGTAGGATGAGGAGAAGAAAAGGCAGGCCTGCATTCAATTTGTGGCAGTAACACACAGGAGCCACGGGTTGCATGCTTGACAGTCGTCAGAAGGTTCACCCAGTGGGCAGTAAAAGTTATGTACCTTCCCTGCCTGTGTTTGCTAGACCAAGTGTCTGTGGTCAGATGTATCTTGGCACCGACACTGTGTGCCAGAGATACATTCACTTGCCGCTGATCATGGCCATATTGTCAAGGTATATCTTTTATATAAAATATAAATATTTTATATTAAATAAATAAATAAATAAATAAATAAAATGCCAATAAAATATGAAAATCAGTCAGGAAATCTACTAGGCGGACATATAACGCCTTTTCTTTTATCTTAAGACTCTAAATTTAATTTATGCAATTAATGAAAACAAAGGGGCAACCAATTATGCAAAATATATGTAATAATTTATTTATAAATGAGTAAAAATCCAATATAAAACTGACATAAGATAAATGGATAGACAAATTGACGCAGTACCAACAAACCACCACTAGATGGTGGTGTAATCCACTATCACTTTCTCACCAGCACAGAATTATTAAAAGTTACATATGATAAGAAATAAATGCTATATCTTTATCAAACAGACCAATAATTAATACATCAAGAGAAGCTCAGGATTTTCTGTTTACCAACAGGTTATAACATGACAAAACACAGATTAATACAAGAACAATAAATGTTGTCCCTTGACTCTGTCTCAGCCTATGACAATCAAAAATATAAATGATATTAATATATTATATCCCACTCAGCAACCAGACTATGGAAATATAATTTCCCAAAGTTTTCCTCTACTCAGACAATGTCTAATCTCCCATTAGCAATATGCATCTTTGCTAAGAGGACAACTAGCATTAGGGAGGTGATTAACACTATACGTTCCCACAATATGGGAACTCTTGACTATACGCTGAGAGGAATATCTTAATAATATCACAAGCAAAAAATATAACATACGTTACCAAGTCAAGGATGGACAGAGTTTCGGATGGGACCAATTCTCAGGAGTTCTCTAGTGGTCAAAATATAATTCAAGTTTCTTTTGATATCCTTTCTTATGATCTGATGATCTGATCTGATGGTTTTTATCTCTTGGTTTTGATCTGATGGTTTTGATTCCCTGGTTTGATCTGATGGTTTCGATCTCCTGGTTTGATCTGATGGTTTTGATCTCCTGGTTTGATCTGATGGTTTTGATCTCCTCCATGTTCCTCTCCAGCAATACTTATCCTCCCTGATCTCTTACATTACCACCTCCTGGATTATGATCCCCCAATCAACTGAGGAGGGTGTAATGTATGTTAATACTACTATGATGTAATCTTAACCCTTGATATGCTGGAGAAAACAAGTTATAAAATAATATAATATCGTCCATCTACCTCTAGATGGCACTGTTGTACCACATAACAATTTCAACATTAATTCTAAATACCTCATAATGACCTTATTTACCTCTTGAATATACATCAGTATTAAGGGTTTCTTCCTGACATTTTAATTACCCCTAATCTAGACATGTTGGAGTCACCATCTCCTACTGTCTTCTTAGGGACAATGGACAATGGTTCCTTTTACTTGACATTCGGGTTCATTAACTTGCCCACATGGATACTAATAACATTCAGCTCTCCTCATGAAACCCAATTAGTAGGAATACAACTTCAATACTTTCTAAACCTTAAAAGTCTATATGGTCAGTGGGATACACACGGCATAAGATATATATTTTAAATGATATATATATATCGACACACTGTTATACATAGATGACATATTATATAAGTCATTGGTTAAGATTAGAGTTGAGCGAACACCTGGATGTTCGGGTTCGACGAGTTCGGCCGAACTTTCGAAAAATGTTCGGGTTCGGGATCCGAACTCGACCCGAACTTCATCCCGAACCCGAACCCCATAGAAGTCAATGGGGACCCGAACTTTTGGGCACTAAAAAGGCTGTAAAACACACCCGGAAAGGGCTAGAGGGCTGCAAAAGGCAGCAAAATGTAGTTAAATCCCCTGCAAACAAATGTAGATAGGGAAATGATGAGTTAACATAAAATAAATAAAAATTAAACAATATTAATTGGAGTGAGGTCCCATAGCACAGAATCAGGCTTCAAGTCACCCACCAATGGAGAAGGTCACTTACTATTATTTTGACCACAGCACCCAGACAAAGGAGAGAGGTCCCACAGCAGAGAACCAGGCATCATATCACCCACCACAGGAGTAGGCCACCATTTAGTTACTTTGACCCCTACACCCAGACGGAGGAGAGAGGTTACACAGCAGAGAATCAGGCATTTAGATCACCCACCACAGGAGTAGGCCACCATTGAATCAGACCCCGGCAACCATGTCAGATGGCACAAGCATAAGCTTTATATCAATCAGCACAGGAGAAGGCGACTTTGACAGACTTTGACCCCTACACCCGGACGGAGGAGAGAGGTTTCAAAGCAGAGAATCAGGCATTTAGATCACCCACCACAGGAGTAGGCCCCAATTTAATGGGACCCCGGCAACCATGTCAGATGGCACAACCATCAGCTTCATATCAATCAGCACAGGAGAAGGCGACTTTGAAAGACTTTGACCCCTACACCCAGACGGAGGAGAGAGGTTTCACAGCAGAGAATCAGGCATTTAGATCACCCACCACAGGAGTAGGCCCCCATTGAATCAGACCCTGGCAACCATGTCAGATGGCACAACCATCAGCTTTATATCAATCAGCACAGGAGAAGGCGACTTTGAAAGACTTTGACCCCTACACCCAGATGGAGGAGAGAGGTTTCACAGCAGAGAATCAGGCATCATATCAACCACCACAGGAGAAGCCACCATTTAGTTACTTTGACCCCCGCACCCAGGAAGAGGAGAGAGGCACCACAGCACATATTCTGGCATCATATCAGCCACCACAGGAGAAGCCACCATTGAGTTACTTTGACCCCCGCACCCAGGAAGAGGAGAGAGGCACCACAGCACATATTCTGGCATCATATCAGCCACCACAGGAGAAGCCACCATTGAGTTACTTTGACCCCTGCACCCAGGAAGAGGAGAGAGGCCCCACAGCACATATTCTGGCATCATATCAGCCACCACAGGAGAAGCCACCATTTAGTTACTTTGACCCCTTCACCCAAACAGAGGAGAGAGGTTCCACATCAGAGAATCAGGCATCATATCAACCACCACAGGAGTAGGCCACAATTTAATGGGACCCCGGCAACCATGTCAGATGGCACAACCATCAGCTTCATATCAATCAGCACAGGAGAAGGCGACTTTGAAAGACTTTGACCCCTACACCCAGACGGAGGAGAGAGGTTTCACAGCAGAGAATCAGGCATTTAGATCACCCACCACAGGAGTAGGCCCCCATTGAATCAGACCCTGGCAACCATGTCAGATGGCACAACCATCAGCTTTATATCAATCAGCACAGGAGAAGCCACCATTGAGTTACTTTGACCCCTGCACCCAGGAAGAGGAGAGAGGCCCCACAGCACATATTCTGGCATCATATCAGCCACCATAGGAGAAGCCACCATTGAGTTACTTTGACCCCCGCACCCAGGAAGAGGAGAGAGGCACCACAGCACATATTCTGGCATCATATCAGCCACCACAGGAGAAGCCACCATTGAGTTACTTTGACCCCTGCACCCAGGAAGAGGAGAGAGGCCCCACAGCACATATTCTGGCATCATAATAACCACCACAGGAGAAGCCACCATTTAGTTACTTTGACCCCTGCACCCAGGAAGAGGAGAGAGGCCCCACAGCACATATTCTGGCATCATGTCAGCCACCACAGGAGAAGCCACCATTGAGTTACTTTGACCCCCGCACCCAGGAAGAGGAGAGAGGCACCACAGCACATATTCTGGCATCATATCAGCCACCACAGGAGAAGCCACCATTGAGTTACTTTGACCCCCGCACCCAGGAAGAGGAGAGAGGCACCACAGCACATATTCTGGCATGATATCAGCCACCACAGGAGAAGCCACCATTGAGTTACTTTGACCCCCGCACCCAGGAAGAGGAGAGAGGCACCACAGCACATATTCTGGCATCATATCAGCCACCACAGGAGAAGCCACCATTGAGTTACTTTGACCCCTGCACCCAGGAAGAGGAGAGAGGCCCCACAGCACATATTCTGGCATCATATCAGCCACCACAGGAGAAGCCACCATTTAGTTACTTTGACCCCTTCACCCAAACAGAGGAGAGAGGTTCCACATCAGAGAATCAGGCATCATATCAACCACCACAGGAGTAGGCCACAATTTAATGGGACCCCGGCAACCATGTCAGATGGCACAACCATCAGCTTCATATCAATCAGCACAGGAGAAGGCGACTTTGAAAGACTTTGACCCCTACACCCAGACGGAGGAGAGAGGTTTCACAGCAGAGAATCAGGCATTTAGATCACCCACCACAGGAGTAGGCCCCCATTGAATCAGACCCTGGCAACCATGTCAGATGGCACAACCATCAGCTTTATATCAATCAGCACAGGAGAAGCCACCATTGAGTTACTTTGACCCCTGCACCCAGGAAGAGGAGAGAGGCCCCACAGCACATATTCTGGCATCATATCAGCCACCATAGGAGAAGCCACCATTGAGTTACTTTGACCCCCGCACCCAGGAAGAGGAGAGAGGCACCACAGCACATATTCTGGCATCATATCAGCCACCACAGGAGAAGCCACCATTGAGTTACTTTGACCCCTGCACCCAGGAAGAGGAGAGAGGCCCCACAGCACATATTCTGGCATCATAATAACCACCACAGGAGAAGCCACCATTTAGTTACTTTGACCCCTGCACCCAGGAAGAGGAGAGAGGCCCCACAGCACATATTCTGGCATCATGTCAGCCACCACAGGAGAAGCCACCATTGAGTTACTTTGACCCCCGCACCCAGGAAGAGGAGAGAGGCACCACAGCACATATTCTGGCATCATATCAGCCACCACAGGAGAAGCCACCATTGAGTTACTTTGACCCCTGCACCCAGGAAGAGGAGAGAGGCCCCACAGCACATATTCTGGCATCATACTAACCACCACAGGAGAAGCCACCATTGAGTTACTTTGACCCCTGCACCCAGGAAGAGGAGAGAGGCCCCACAGCACATATTCTGGCATCATATCAGCCACCACAGGAGAAGCCACCATTGAGTTACTTTGACCCCCGCACCCAGGAAGAGGAGAGAGGCACCACAGCACATATTCTGGCATCATATCAGCCACCACAGGAGAAGCCACCATTGAGTTACTTTGACCCCCGCACCCAGGAAGAGGAGAGAGGCACCACAGCACATATTCAGGCATCATATCACACACCACAGGAGAAGGCCTCTTTCAGTGATTTAGGCCTTTGGACCCAGACAGAGGAGAGAGGCACCACAGCACATATTCTGGCATCATATCAGCCACCACAGGAGAAGCCACCATTGAGTTACTTTGACCCCTGCACCCAGGAAGAGGAGAGAGGCCCCACAGCACATATTCTGGCATCATATCAGCCACCACAGGAGAAGCCACCATTTAGTTACTTTGACCCCTGCACCCAGGAAGAGGAGAGAGGCACCACAGCACATATTCTGGCATCATATCAGCCACCACAGGAGAAGCCACCATTTAGTTACTTTGACCCCTGCACCCAGGAAGAGGACTGAGGCACCACAGCACATATTCTGGCATCATATCAGCCACCACAGGAGAAGCCACCATTGAGTTACTTTGACCCCTGCACCCAGGAAGAGGAGAGAGGCCCAACAGCACATATTCTGGCATCATATCAGCCACCACAGGAGAAGCCACCATTTAGTTACTTTGACCCCTGCACCCAGGAAGAGGAGAGAGGCACCACAGCACATATTCTGGCATCATATCAGCCACCACAGGAGAAGCCACCATTTAGTTACTTTGACCCCTTCACCCAAACAGAGGAGAGAGGTTCCACATCAGAGAATCAGGCATCATATCAACCACCACAGGAGTAGGCCACAATTTAGTTTATTTGACCCCTGCACCCAGGAAGAGGAGAGAGGCCCCACAGCACATATTCTGGCATCATATCACACACCACAGGAGAAGGCCTCTTTCAGTGATTTAGGCCTTTGGACCCAGACAGAGGAGAGAGGTCAGAGATTAGCTTCATATCCCCCAGCACAGCAGAAGACCGCTTTATTTGA
Source organism: Bufo bufo (assembly GCF_905171765.1). NCBI lineage: Eukaryota > Metazoa > Chordata > Amphibia > Anura > Bufonidae > Bufo > Bufo bufo. The sequence continues at coordinate 363,658,740 of NC_053390.1, read as the reverse complement.
CTTAGGCCTCAGCACCCAGACAGAAGACAGAGGTAGCATGGCAGAGGTTATGGCTTCATGTCACCCGTTAGTTTAACCGGCCACTTTCATCTGGTTAGGCCCCGGCGCCCAGACAGAGAAGAGTTTCATTCAACTGTGGGTTTCATAAAATTTGTATCAAATAAAGAAGTGGCCCGTAGCACAACAAGACATGTTTTAGGCAGTTAATAAGGACTACTCTGCACAAGGGAGGGACAGGTCCTGTGGGATCCATGCCTGGTTCATCTTTATGAAGGTCAGCTTGTCCACGTTGGCTGTGGACAGGCGGCTGCGCTTGTCAGTAATGACGCCCCCTGCCGTGCTGAATACGCGTTCAGATAAAACGCTGGCCGCCGGGCAGGAAAGCACCTCCAAGGCATAACATGCTAACTCTGGCCACGTGGACAATTTCGAAACCCAGTAGTTGAATGGGGCCGAACCATCCGTCAGGATGTGGAGGGGTGTGCAGACATACTGTTCAACCATGTTAGTGAAATGCTGCCTCCTGCTAACACGTTCCGTATCAGGTGTCGGTGCAGATAGCTGTGGCGTGGAGACAAAACTTTTCCACATTTCTGCCATGCTAACCCTGCCCTCAGATGAGCTGGCCGTGACACAGCTGCGTTGGCGACCTCTTGCCACTCCTCTGCCTTCACCTTCCACCTGTTCCCCTGTGACATGTGGGAATGCTCTCAAGAGCGCCTCTATCAGCGTGCGCTTGTACTCGCGCATCTTACGGTCGCGCTCCAGTTCAGGAATTAAAGTGGGCACATTGTCTTTATACCGGGGATCCAGCAGGGTGGCCACCCAGTAGTCTGCACACGTTAAAACGTGGGCAACTCTGCTGTCGTTGCGCAGGCATTGGAGCATATATTCGCTCATGTGGGCCAGGCTACCCATGGGTAAGGACAAGCTGTCCTCTGTGGGAGGCGTATCGTCATCGTCCACCGTATCCCCCCAGCCACGCACCAGTGATGGGCCTGGGCTGCCACCCCGCTGTGAACTTGCATCATCCTCGTCCCCCTCCACCTCCTCCTCCTCATCCTCCTCGTCCTCCAGTACAGTGCCTTGGCTGGCGACTTGTGAACCTGTCCTCTGCTGCTTAAACAAACCTCCCTCTGAGCCACTTCGAACAGACTGGCCCGAAAGTGTTAGAAACGAGCCCTCATCCTCCTCCTCCTCCTCCACCTGGGCCACCTCCTCTAACATCATTGCCCTAAGTGTTTTCTCAAGGAGACATAGAAGTGGTATTGTAACGCTGATAACAGTGTCATCGCCACTGGCCATGTTGGTGGAGTACTCGAAACAGCGCAGCAGGGCACACAGGTCTCGCATGGAGGCCCAATCATTGGTGGTGAAGTGGTGCTGTTCGGCAGTACGACTGACGCGAGCGTGCTGCAGCTGAAACTCCACTATGGCCTGCTGCTGCTCGCACAGTCTCTCCAGCATGTGCAAGGTGGAGTTCCACCGGGTGGGCACGTCGCATATGAGGCGGTGAGCGGGAAGGCCGAAGTTCCGCTGTAGCGCAGACAGGCGAGCAGCGGCAGGATGTGAACGGCGGAAGCGCGCACAGACGGCCCGCACTTTATGCAGCAGCTCTGACATGTTGGGGTAGTGGTGAATGAACCTCTGCACCACCAAGTTCAGCACATGCGCCAGGCAAGGGATGTGCGTCAAACCGGCTAGTCCCAGAGCTGCCACGAGATTTCGCCCATTATCGCATACCACCAGGCCTGGCTTGAGGCCCACCGGCAGAAACCACTCGTCGGTCTGTTGTTCAATACCCCGCCACAACTCCTTTGCGCTGTGGGGCCTGTCCCCCAAACATATGAGTTTCAGAATGGCCTGCTGACGTTTACCCCGGGCTGTGCTGAAGTTGGTGGTGAAGGTGTGTGGCTGACCGGATGAGCTGGTGGAAGCAGTGGAGGAGGAAGCCGAGTAGGAGGAGGAGGCTACAGGCGGCAGAGAATGATGCCCTGCGATCCTAGGGGGCGGAAGGACGTGCGCCAAGGAACTGTCCGCCGGGGGCCCAGCCGCCACTACATTCATCCAGTGTGCAGTTAGTGAGATATAGCGTCCCTGGCCGTGCTTACTGGTCCACGTATCTGTGGTTAGGTGGACCTTGCCACAAATGGCGTTGCGCAGTGCACACTTGATTTTATCGGACACTTGCATGTGCAGGGAAGGCACGGCTGTCTTGGAGAAGTAGTGGCGGCTGGGAACCACATACTGCGGGACAGCCATGGCCATCAGCTGTTTGAAGCTGTCTGTGTCCACCAGCCGGAATGACAGCATTTCAAAGGCCAGCAGTTTAGAAATGCTGGCGTTCAGGCCAAGGGCTCGAGGGTGACTCGGGGGGAATTTGCGCTTCCTCTCTAAGGTTTGAGATATTGAGAGCTGAACGCTGCTGTGTGATATAGTGGAGACGCTAGTTGACGGTGGCGGTGGTGGTGGTGTCGGTGGCACATCCTCTGTTTGCTGCTCGGCAGGTGGCAACATTCCTCTCGAGGCGGAAGCCGAGGCAGCAGCGGTAGAGGGAGCAGGGGGAGCCTCAGCGAGTGCCTGGTTTTTAGGGTGTGTACCCCACTGCAGTTCATGCTTTGCATGTAGATGCCTGGTCATGCAGGTTGTGCTGAGGTTCAGAACGTTAATGCCTCGCCTCAGGCTCTGATGGCAGAGCGTGCAAGTCACTCGGGTCTTGTCGGTAGGACATTGTTTAAAGAAGTGCCATGCCAGGGAACTCTTTGAAGCTGCCTTTGTGGGGCTGGGTCCCTGTTGGCGATGTCCAGTAGCAGGCGAACTCTGGGGGCGGCGGCTCGTCTGCTTTGGCCCCCTGCTCCCTCTTTGGCTTCGCTGTTGTCTCGGTCTCACCACTACCTCTTCCTCTGAACTGTGAAAGTCATCGCCACGACCTTCAGTCCATGTGGGGTCTAAGACCTCATCGTCCTCTGCATCGTCTTCCACCCAGTCTCCCTCCCTGACCTCCTCCTGTTCAGTCTGCACACTGCAAAAAGACGCGGCAGTGGGCACCTGTGTTTCGTCATCATCAGAGAGTCGGTGACTCTGCTGTGGTGGTATTCCCATGTCCTCTTCATCTGGAGACATAAGTGGTTGTGCGTCAGTGCATGGTATGTCTTCCTCCACTGGGGAAGGGCTAGGTGGACGCCCCTGGGAAACCCTGGAAGCAGAGTCTTCAAACAGAAGAAGAGACTGCTGCATAACTTGTGGCTCAGACCGTTTCCCTGATATGCTTGGGGGTGATGTGACAGACTGATGGGCTTGGTTTTCAGGTGCCACCTGTGCGCTTTCCGCAGAAGACTGGGTGGAAGACCATGTGGTGAACGTGCTGGAAGCACTGTCGGCCACCCAATTGATTAATGCCTGTACCTGCTCAGGCCTTACCATCCTAAGAGCGGCATTGGGCCCCACGAGATATTGCGGTACATTCTGCCGGCTAGTTAAGGGAGTTCGTTCCCTACTGTGTGCGCCTGGGGCCGAACGGCCACGTCCTCTACCAGCAACAGAGGCTCCACGGACACCACCACGACCGCGTCCTCGTCCCTTAATAGTATTTTTCTTCATTGTTGCGATTCAACTCGCACCACAATGAAATATATTATTTTTTATAAGCAAAATCCCCTCACTGGAATACTTTCAGTCTTTTGACTGTATGGATTACAGATGGAATGACTGTTATATGTGAGTACCGCTTTCTTTGACAGATTCTAGTATGGGTACATATATGTTTTCCCAACCCCAGCACATTAGTTTGCTAATTCCAGATGTATGAAACGCAGGCCTAACTGTATCTAGTATATTGAACGCCAGATAAACTAACTTGGCCTTTTTTAAATAAAAAAAAAATTCCCTCACTGGAATACTTTCAGTCTTTTGACTGTATGGATTACAGATGGAATGACTGTTATATGTGAGTACCGCTTTCTTTGACAGATTCTAGTATGGGTACATATATGTTTTCCCAACCCCAGCACATTAGTTTGCTAATTCCAGATGTATGAAACGCAGGCCTAACTGTATCTAGTATATTGAACGCCAGATAAACTAACTTGGCCTTTTTTAAATAAAAAAAATTCCCTCACTGGAATACTTTCAGTCTTTTGACTGTATGGATTACAGATGGAATGACTGTTATATGTGAGTACCGCTTTCTTTGACAGATTCTAGTATGGGTACATATATGTTTTCCCAACCCCAGCACATTAGTTTGCTAATTCCAGATGTATGAAACGCAGGCCTAACTGTATCTAGTATATTGAACGCCAGATAAACTAACTTGGCCTTTTTTAAATAAAAAAAAAATTCCCTCACTGGAATACTTTCAGTCTTTTGACTGTATGGATTACAGATGGAATGACTGTTATATGTGAGTACCGCTTTCTTTGACAGATTCTAGTATGGGTACATATATGTTTTCCCAACCCCAGCACATTAGTTTGCTAATTCCAGATGTATGAAACGCAGGCCTAACTGTATCTAGTATATTGAACGCCAGATAAACTAACTTGGCCTTTTTTAAATAAAAAAAATTCCCTCACTGGAATACTTTCAGTCTTTTGACTGTATGGATTACAGATGGAATGACTGTTATATGTGAGTACCGCTTTCTTTGACAGATTCTAGTATGGGTACATATATGTTTTCCCAACCCCAGCACATTAGTTTGCTAATTCCAGATGTATGAAACGCAGGCCTAACTGTATCTAGTATATTGAACGCCAGATAAACTAACTTGGCCTTTTTTAAATAAAAAAAATTCCCTCACTGGAATACTTTCAGTCTTTTGACTGTATGGATTACAGATGGAATGACTGTTATATGTGAGTACCGCTTTCTTTGACAGATTCTAGTATGGGTACATATATGTTTTCCCAACCCCAGCACATTAGTTTGCTAATTCCAGATGTATGAAACGCAGGCCTAACTGTATCTAGTATATTGAACGCCAGATAAACTAACTTGGCCTTTTTTAAATAAAAAAAATTCCCTCACTGGAATACTTTTAGTCTTTTGACTGTATGGATTACAGATGGAATGACTGTTATATGTGAGTACCGCTTTCTTTGACAGATTCTAGTATGGGTACATATATGTTTTCCCAACCCCAGCACATTAGTTTGCTAATTCCAGATGTATGAAACGCAGGCCTAACTGTATCTAGTATATTGAACGCCAGATAAACTAACTTGGCCTTTTTTAAATAAAAAAAAAATTCCCTCACTGGAATACTTTATGGCTTTTCACTGTATGGATTACAGGTGGACTGGTATTAGTAGGGGTGACACAAGCACACCCAAGTCCCTGATGTAGGATTTCTATGGCACAGACCACTATTACAAGTGATTAATGGACGTTGGGAGAGATTGTGCTGCAGCACTAGTCCCAAGATGGCCGCCGCCTATCAGCCCAGTAACATGTGCCACAAAATGGTCTGCACAACCTTTAAAAAAAATAGCCTTGGACTGTGCTGCTAAATCGCTATTGGTCTGAATCCCAGGTGTAGATGTCTGACTTGTTTGGAGCTTTGGAATGCACACTGTGGCAGCTTCTGCTGCAGCACTACAAGTCGCAAAATGGCGGCCGGCGGTCAGCCCAGGTACATGTGGATGGAAAAATCACTCTGGCCACTCTAAAAATAGCCAATCCCTATCAAAAAAGCAGCTCAGCTGCAGTTGTTCAGATGAATCACAGGTGGAGGAGAGAAATTTGCTTCCAGTTATTCAATTATCCCTGCCTATTCTCGCCCTAGCATCAGCTGCGTCTATCCCTGTTCTATTCACATCGGGAGTGAGCACGTCCCGACGTGCGCACAAGCTTATAAAGAGGCTGAGTCACATGCTGCACTTGGCCAATCACAGCCTTACCAATAGTAGGCATGGCTGCGATGGCATCTTAGGGCAAGTAGTATGATGCATGTTGATTGGCTGCTTTGCAGCCTTTCAAAATGCGCCAAAATACATGCTGAACGACGAACCCGAACCCGAACTTTTACGAAAAAGTTCGGGTTCGGGTCCGTGTCACGAACACCCCAAAATTCGGTACGGACCCGAACTATGCTCGAACTGTTCGCTCCACACTAGTTAAGATATGTTGCAAATTTAAATATACCACAGAGGAATATATAGAATATAATTATGAAGAGATGATGGGACATTGACACACCCAATGCTTCCCCTGACTTCCTTAATGACCTTGTAAGGAAGTAAAATAATACATTGCTATTCAAATGGTTGTCTCTCACAGATACATGTCTGTAGGACCCATTATAGTATTAACAGATATACTACATCTGCTCACAATAATTTTAAAAGACAATACACTCTATGTCCCTACAAACATGTTACCCAAACTGAACTCAGCATAATCTCATCTCGGCCTGTTTCAATCCTATAGAGAAATATCAGACTCTGGTTCAATCTGTGATTACACTTAAAGGCAATGGGCATTGACATTTAGACTATAATATCTTCATATAAGACTGTACACTTATGAAAATGCACGACACTATAGCTCTGGGATGCCCTTCTGGGAGAAATATGTCCTTCCGGGGATCTTCCATTGCGGTGTGCCAATGGTCATAAATTTTCTAAAGGCCTCCTAGTCCACCAGTTTATATGGCAGTAGTTGGCGGGCTAGCAGTATTGACAAGACGGTGGTCAGCCATTGGGCAAGAGGGTTATCCGGCGTCATCAACTTTTTTTGCTCGAACATTTGGGCCATGGAAGTCTGCCTTTTGCCAGATCAACGCGACGATGGCACGGTGGAAGGTGGAGTTGAAGACAAATAGGAGGAGAGAGGAGAAGGAGAAGAGGCAGGACGTGGAGTGCCGGGAGTGTGGCTTTGTGGTTTCTGACGGTGTTGCTCCCACTAGGCTCAGTGATGGGAGATCAGGTGCGTTCTTAAGGCGTTCGTCCCTGACTTATGCGTTGACAGCACAGGCTGCAGATGGCAACACTATTGTCAGCAGCTGACACATAAAAAAAAAGCTCACACTGTGGTGCCATGTGCCAACATCCTGGGAGAGCCAGATGTGCCTCCAGTGCACTGCGAGTTCTGCCTGCTTCTCCTCCTTCTCCTCCCTATCTGCTGCTCTATCTCTCCCTCTGAACTCCCCTCATCTTCCTCTCTTGTGGGCACCTACGTGACATCCATCGACTCAACATCATCGTCACCTTCACCACCACTTACATTAAAGATCTCGGAGTAGGCAGCAACAGTGGGGACCACTCTCCTTGGGCTGATCTGGGTACTGTCGTCAGACTTCTGGGTGGCGGACGTTGATACCTCCTCTTCCTGATCCGATGCCAAGAATGCTGCGCATCGGTAAGGTCTGGGAATGGATGGGAAAATAATTCCTCTGACTCAAGTGGAGGGGCTATGGTGATGGTGGTGTCTTTGGGGGTGCATACAGCAGAGAGTGAGTACTGATACAGAGGATGAGGAGGGTGCAGAAGTGGAAGGCTGAGTGAGCCACTCAAGCAACTCTGGTGCGTCCTTTGACGTAATAGCACGCACCTTCTTCAACTTCCCACTTAGGCTCCGGCCTGGTGCACCTGCCCGACCCTACCACCCCTGCGGAATGGCCTGCCTCTTTCTCTGCCTGCCATTTTCAAAATGACCCTTTGAAAAAATCCCTATAGAAGAGTAGTATTTGTGGAAGCAATCCACTTTATCAGTATTTCATGGAAACAGATATATAGAACCCAATAATGAGTATTTGCTGGAAGCTGGTAAATAAAACCCCTTAATCTATATTGGGTGGGAGCTGGTGTATCCCAGGCCTCAATGAATATTTGGTGGAAGCCGGTATATCAATACCCTTAATCAGTATTTTGTAGAAACAGGTATATAGAACCCAATAATGAGTATTTGCTGGAAGCCAGTAAATCAAACCCCATAATCAATATTTGTGGGAAGCTAGTGTATCGCAGGCCTCGATCAATATTTTGTGGAAGCCGGTATATCAATCCCCTCTATCAGTATTTTGTGGAAACATGTATATAGAACCGAATAATGAGTATTTGCTGAAAGCCGGTAAATAAAACCCCTTAATAAATATTTGGTGGAAGCCGGTGTATCGCAGGCCTCAATGAATATTTGGTGGAGGCCGGTATATCAATACCCTCTATCAGAATTTTGTGGAAACAGGCATATAGAACCCAATAATGAGTATTTGCTGGAAGCCGGTAAATTAAACCTCTTAATCAATATTTGTGGGAAGCTGGTGTATCGCAGGGCTCTATCGATATTTTGTGGAGGCCGGTATATCAATACCCTGTATCAGTATTTTGTGGAAACGGGTATATAGAACCCAATAATGAGTATTTGCTGGAAGCCGGTAATTCAAACCCCTTAATCAATATTTGGTGGAAGCCAGTGTATCTCAGGCCTCAATGAATATTTGGTGGAAGCCGGTATATCAATACCCTGTATCAGTATTTTTTGAAAACAGGTATATAGAACCCAATAATGAGTATTTGCTGGAAGCTGGTAAATCAAACCCCTTAATCAATATTTGGGGGAAGCTGGTGTATCGCAGGCCTCAATCAATATTTTGTGGGAACCGGTACAGTATATCAATCCCCTCTATCAGTATTTTGTGGAAACAGGTACATAGAACCCAATAATGACTATTTGCTGGAAGCTGGTAAATAAAACCCCTTAATCAATATTTGGTGGAAGTTGGTGTATCGCAGGCCTCAATCAATATTTGGTGGAAGCCGGTATATCAATACCCTGCAACAGTATTTTGTGGAAACAGGTATATAGAACCCAATAATGAGTATTTGCTGGAATGCGGGAAAATCAAAACCCTTATTTAATATTTGGTGGAAGCCGGTGTATCGCAGGCCTCAATGAATATTTGGTGGAGGCCGGTATATCAATACCTTCTATCAGTATTTTGTGGAAACAGGCATATAGAACCCAATAATGAGTATTTGCTGGAAGCCAGTAACTCAAACCCCTTAATCAATATTTGGTGGAAGCTGGTGTATTGCAGGCCTCAATCAATATTTGGTGGAAGCCGGTATATTAATACCCTCTATCAGTATTTTGTGGAAACAGGTATATACAGGGTGGGCCATTTATATGGATACACCTTAATAAAATGGGAATGGTTGGTGATATTAACTTCCTGTTTGTGGCACATTAGTATATGTGAGGGGGGAAACTTTTCAAGATGGTGGTGACCATGGCGGCTATTTTGAAGTCGGCCATTTTGAATCCAACTTTTGTTTTTTCAATAGGAAGAGGGTCATGTGACACATCAAACTTATTGGGAATTTCACTTTATTCTTTCATGAGTTATTTACAAGTTTCTGACCACTTATAAAATGTGTTCAATGTGCTGCCCATTGTGTTGTATTGTCAATGCAACCCTCTTCTCCCACTCTTCACACACTGATAGCAACACCGCAGGAGAAATGCTAGCACAGGCTTCCAGTATCCGTAGTTTCAGGTGCTGCACATCTCGTATCTTCACAGCATAGACAAAACCCAGTTTGTAAGGGTGCCATTTGTGAGTAGCTAATATCCGCCAAAGGGATGTTCGACTAATGCCACTCTCCAGTGACATGCGGCGAGTGCTACGCTCTGGGCTCTTGCTGAATGAAGCTAGGACAGTCACTGATATTTCTTCATTAGAGACAGATTTCATGCGTCCACATTTTGGCAAATCCAACACTGAACCAGTTTCACGAAACTTAGCAAGCAGTTTGCTAACTGTAGCATGGGAGATGGGTGGTCTCGTAGGGTGTCTTGCATTGAAATCTGCTGCAATGACCCGGTTACTACGTTCACCAGACTTTCATTCAACACAATTTCTATCCGCTTCTCACGTGTTAACCTCGGCGACATGTCAATGGCTGTAAACAAAGAGAAACTTGTAAATAACTCATGAAAGAATAAAGTTACGTTAAAACCAAGCACACCATTGTTTTTCGTGTGAAATTCCCAATAAGTTTGATGTGTCACATGACCCTCTTCCTATTGAAAAAACAAAAGTTGGATTCAAAATGGCCGACTTCAAAATGGCCGCCATGGTCACCACCCATCTTGAAAAGTTTCCACCCCTCACATATACTAATGTGCCACAAACAGGAAGTTAATATCACCAACCATTCCCATTTTATTAAGGTGTATCCATATAAATGGCCCACCCTCTAGAACGTAATAATGAGTATTTGCTGGAAGCTGGTAAATCAAACCCATTAAAGGGAACCTGTCACCTGGATTTTGTGTATAGAGCTGAGGACATGGGTTGCTAGATGGCCGCTAGCACATCCGCAATACCCAGTCCCCATAGCTCTGTGTACTTTTATTGTGTAAAAAAAAACGATTTGATACATATGCAAATTAACCTGAGATGAGTCCTGTTCCTGAATCCAGTGCAGGATAACAGGCCGAACTGGATGGACAAATGTCTTTTTTCGGCCTTATGTACTATGTTACTATATGTTACTAAATCACAGGCATATCGCATCCCCTTAATCCCCTCAAGTTTTTTGGGGGGACAACAGGTATATTGCACCAGTTGCAATTAGTTATTCCAATAGCATTTGTCTCTTCTATCTAGCTGTGGTATCTCAGCAGAACCGCACACAACTGCTGCACTATACAAATGCACTATAATATACTTTCTATGTTAGAAGGTATATTATAGGTATATCACACCCCTCTATTAGTTTTTTTGGGGGGCAACAGGTATATCACACCTGTTGCAATTACTTATTCCAACAGAGTTTGTCCCACTATCTAGCTGCGGTTTCTCAGCTGAACGTCACACAACTGCTGCACAATACAAATGCACTATAATATACTTTTCTATGTTAGAAGATATATTATAGGTATATCACACCCCTCTATCATTTTTTTTTGGGTGGCAACAGGTATATCACACCTGTTGCAATTACTTATTCCAATAGTGTTTGTCCCTCTATCTAGCTGCGGTATCTTACAGGGGTGTAGCTAACGGCTCATGGGCCCTGGTGCAAGAGTTCAGCTTGGGCCCCCCTTCCCTCAGTGCGTTGTGTGTCTTCTTATGTGGCACAAGAGTCTTTGGGCCCCCTCAGGCTCCTGGGCCCGGTAGCGACTGCTACCTCTGCACCCCCTATAGCTACGCCCATGGTATCTTAGCAGAACCACACACAACTGTTGCATAATACAAATGCACTATAATATACAAACCGGATTCCCAAAAAGTTGGGACACTAAACAAATTGTGACTAAAAACTGAATGTAATGATGTGGAGATGGCAAATGTCAATATTTTATTTGTAATAGAACGTAGATGACAGATCAAACGTTTAATCCGAGTAAATGTATCATTTTAAAGGAAAAATACATTGATTCAAAATTTCACGGTGTCAACAAATCCCCAAAAAGTTGGGACAAGTAGCAATAAGAGGCTGGAAAAAGTAAATTTGAGCATAACGAAGAGCTGGAAGACCAATTAACACTAATTAGGTCAATTGGCAACATGATTGGGTATAAAAAGAGCTTCTCAGAGTGGCAGTGTCTCTCAGAAACCAAGATCGGTAGAGGATCACCAATTCCCACAATGTTGCGCAGAAAGATAGTGGAGCAATATCAGAAAGGTGTTACCCAGCGAAAAATTACAAAGACTTTGCATCTATCATCATGAACTGTGCATAACATCATCCGAAGATTCAGAGAATCTGGAACAATCTCTGTGCGTAAGGGTCAAGGCCGTAAAACCATACTGGATGCCCGTGATCTCCGGGCCCTTAAACGACACTGCACCACAAACAGGAATGCTACTGTAAAGGAAATCACAGAATGGGCTCAGGAATACTTCCAGAAACCATTGTCAGTGAACACAATCCACCGTGCCATCCGTCGTTGCCAGCTGAAACTCTACAGTGCAAAGAAGAAGCCATTTCTAAGCAAGATCCACAAGCTCAGGCGTTTTCACTGGGCCAGGGATCATTTAAAATGGAGTGTGGCAAAATGGAAGACTGTTCTGTGGTCAGACGAGTCACGATTCGAAGTTCTTTTTGGAAATCTGGGACGCCATGTCATCTGGACCAAAGAGGACCAAGGACAATCCAAGTTGTTATCAATGCTCAGTTCAGAAGCCTGCATCTCTGATGGTATGGGGTTGCATGAGTGCGTGTGGCATGGGCAGCTTGCATGTCTGGAAAGGCACCATCAATGCAGAAAAATATATTCAGGTTCTAGAACAACATATGCTCCCATCCAGACATCATCTCTTTCAGGGAAGACCCTGCATTCTTCAACAAGATAATGCCAGACCACATTCTGCATCAATCACAACATCATGGCTGCGTAGGAGAAGGATCCGGGTACTGAAATGGCCAGTCTGCAGTCCAGATCTTTCACATATAGAGAACATTTGGCGCATCATAAAGAGGAAGGTGCAACAAAGAAGGCCCAAGACGATTGAACAGTTAGAGGCCTGTATTAGACAAGAATGGGAGAGCATTCCTATTTCTAAATTTGAGAAACTGGTCTCCTCGGTCCCCAGACGTCTGTTGAGTGTTGTAAGAAGAAGGGGAGATGCCACACAGTGGTGAAAATGGCCTTGTCCCAACTTTTTGGGGATTTGTTGACACCATAAAATTCTGATTCAACATATTTTTCCCTTAAAATGGTACATTTTCTCAGTTTAAACTTTTGTTCCGTGATTTATGTTCTATTCTGAATAAAATATTAGAAGTTGGCACCTCCACATCATTGCATTCAGTTTTTATTCACGATTTGTATAGTGTCCCAACTTTTTTGGAATCCGGTTTGTAGTTTCTATGTTAGAAGGTATATTATAGGTATATCACACCCCTCTATCAGTTTTTTTTTTTTTTTTGGGGGGGGGGGGGAAACAGATATATCACACCAGTTGCAATGAGTTATTCCAATAGCTTTTGTCCCTCTATCTAGCTGCAGTAAAGCAGCAGAACCGCACACAACTGCTGCACAATACAAGTGAACTATAATACTTTCTATGTTAGAAAGTATATTATAAGTATATCACACCCCTCTGTATGTCACATCTATCGATAGCACACCCCAAATAGGGCCACAAAAGTCCTTTTTGTAGGGAGAGGTTGCTGTGTGAAGCAGGGACAGACTGTTAGGGACACCAAATGCTAGCTAATAGGGCCACAAAAGTCCTGTTTTTTGCCAGTGTAGGGAGAGGTTGCTGTGTGAAGCAGGGGCAGACTGTTAGGGACACCAAATGCTAGCTAATAGGGCGACAAAAGTCCTTAAAATGACTTTTGTCGCCCTATTAGCTAGCATTTGGTGTCCCTAACAGTCTGTCCCTGCTTCACACAGCAACCTCTCCCTACACTGGAAAAAAACAGGACTTGTGTGGCCCTATTAGCTAGCATTTGGTGTCCCTAACAGTCTGTCCCTGCTTCACACAGCAACCTCTCCCTACACTGGCAAAAAACTGAATGTAAAATGGCTGCCAGATCAGGTTTATTTATAGGGTAGGGGGTGTGTCCATGTGCTGAAACATCTCAATTGGCTGTCCTGTCCCACCTGATGGATGTGTCATGGGTCAAAGTTTAGCACAATGCAAAGAATATGGTGCCGGCGGACATCGCCATATGTTCGCCTGTTTGGTGAACCCTGAACGAGCAAGTTAGTTGCGAAATGACTGCCAGGCGAACCAAAAGGCCATCTCTACTTGTGACACTAGGACGTGCATCAGGTTGAGGATGCTGGCGGGGTGTCATAAAACTGTCCCAGGCCTTGGAGAGTGTTGCCCTGCATCTAATGGAACTGCTGTCTGTTCCCCTCATCTCCCCTCCTCGGTTGCCCAAGGAACTACGTACTCTGCAGCGTTGTCAGCTGGAAATTTTTGGAGCAATTTTTCCACAAGGACCTTCTGGTATTGCACCACAGGAATGAGAGATGAGAAGTTCTCTTTGTAGCGGGGGTCGAGAAGGGTGAACAACCAGTAATTGGTGTTGGCCAAAATGCTTACAACGCGAAGGTCACGGGAAAGGCAGCCTAACATGAAGTCAGCTATGTGTGCCAGAGTTCCAACAGACAAGACTTCGCTGTCCTCATCAGGAGGATTACTCTCAATCTCCTCATCCTATTATTCCTCTTCTACCCATCCACGCTGAACTGATGGAATAAAACTTCCATGGGTACTACCCTCTGTAGCAACCGTCTCCTGCTCCTCATCATCTTCCAATTCACGCTGAGAAGATGAACTGAGGGTGGTCTGGCTATCAACCTGTGTACTTTCTTCCCCCATTTCCACCTCTTCCACATGCAAAGCGTCTGCCTTAATTGTGAGCAGCGAGCGTTTCAGTGGACACAGAAGTGGGATGGTTACACTGATAATTGCAGCATCGCCGCTCACCATCTGTGTTGATTCCTCAAAGTTGCGTAAAACCTCACATAGGTCAGACATCAATGCCCACTCGTCGCTTGTGAAGAGCGGAAGCTGACTGGAAAGGCGATGACCATGTTGCAACTGGTATTCCACTACTGCCCTCTGCTGCTCACAAAGCCTGGCCAACATGTGGAACGTGCACAACAGTCCGTGAGCTGGCAATTGCAAGCGCTGCTGCAGCGTTGCCAGACCGGCGGAAATGGACACACACGGTGCACCTTCACCAGTAGCTCAGGCAAATTGGGGTAGTGTCATCGCCAGATCTCTGAAAAGTTCTGACAGACGTTCTTCAGTACCTCCTGCATGATCTTATTTTGTTTTGGTTTAGTTTCGACATCTCTTCTCCCTCTCCCAGCTGTCATCTAATTAGCAGTGATTGCCTCCCTTTATATCCCCTCCCATACTGCCTCACTTTGCGGTTTATACTACTTCCTGGATTGTGCTCACTGCTAGAAGTTGCTACTGCTGGTTCCTCAGATAAGTCTATCCCTTTATTTGTGTTTTCCTGTTGGCTTGATTCTAGGTGACCCTGAATCCCTCCGTATTAAGTGCAGGGAGCCGGTGGTCGTGTCCCCTCACTATTATAGGGTTTTCAGGTGTCACTCAGTTGAGGTACGTGGACATGCAACTTTCTATCACTGAGATCTTTGCATGGGCTGAGCAGTCAGGGAGAGCTCTAGGGCTTTAATAGGGCTCACCCTTTTGTTCCTAAGTTTGGGATCAAGTCAGTCGGATCTTTATTTGTTACTTCTTGCTTTCTGCAACACCATCCGTGACAGGTAGATTTTGAGAAACCGCTGAACCACTAGGTTGAACACGTGGGCTAGGCATGGTATGTGTGTGAGCTTGCCGAGCTCCAAAGCTGCCATCTAGTTACAGTCATTATCAGACACAACCAAGCCTGGTTCTAGGTTGAGTGGCGATAGCCACAGCTCAGTCTGATCCCTTATACCCTGCCATAGCTCTGTGGCGGTGTGCTGTTTGTCACCTAGACAGATCAGCTTAAGCACAGCCTGATGTTACAGGATACATGCTGGTGTAAGACTGGGACTGCACACCGTGAAAAATATCAGCGGCTGGGGACAGAGTACCGTGGGACAGCAGCCACCATCAGGCTGCGGAAAGCCTCAGTCTCTACAAGCCTATATGGCAACATTTCCAGGGCCAGCAATTTGAAAAGGTGCGCATTTAGTGCTATGGTTTGTGGGTGTGTGGCTGGGTATTTGCGCTTTCGTTCAAAGGCCTGGGGTATAGACATCTGTACGCTGCGCTGGGACACAGACGTGGATGTGCTAGCTGATGGTGCTTGAGTAGGTCCAGGTGCATGGCAGGAGGCATCCGGGCCTGTGTCTTAGTTTGGGATCAAGTCAGTCGGATCTTTATTTGTTACTTCTTGTTTTCTGCAACACCATCCGTGACAGGTAGGTTTTGAGAAACCGCTGAACCACTAGGTTGAACACGTGGGCTAGGAATGGCATGTGTGTGAGCTTGCCGGGCTCCAAAGCTGCCATCTAGTTACGGTCATTATCAGACACAACCATGCCTGGTTCTAGGTTGAGTGGCGAGAGCCACAACTCAGTCTGATCCCATACCCTGCCACAGCTCTGTGGCGGTGTGCTGTTTGTCACCTAGACAGATCAGCTTAAGCACAGCCTGATGTTACGGGATACATGCTGGTGTAAGACTGGGACTGCACACCGTGAAAAATATCAGCGGCTGGGGACAGAGTACCGCGGGACAACAGCCGCCATCAGGCTGCGGAAAGCCTCAGTCTCTACAAGCCTATATGGCAACATTTCTAGGGCCAGCAATTTGAAAAGGTGCGCATTTAGTGCTATGGTTTGTGGGTGTGTGGCTGGGTATTTGCGCTTTCGTTCAAAGGCCTGGGGTATAGACATCTGTACGCTGCGCTGGGACACAGACGTGGATGTGCTAGCTGATGGTGCTTGAGTAGGTCCAGGTGCATGGCAGGAGGCATCCGGGCCTGTGTCTTGGACAGGGGATTGGCCAGCATGTAACACAGGGGAAGAGGAGGCAGTGTTGTTACCCTCAGACACTAGTTGTGGACCCAGGCGTTCAGCCCACCTATTAGGGTGCTTTAATGCCATGTGGTGAGGTTGCTAGTGTTCACGCCCCTGCTCATTTCGGTACGGCACAGGTTGCAAATGACAATTTATCGTCCGCACTTTCCTCCAAAAAGCGCCAGACTGCGGAACACCTACCCCTTGGCAAGGGAGAATGCCACAAGGGGGTGCTCTGGGGAACAGTTGCTGGCCTGTTTGGTGTGGACCGCCTTCTCACTTTTGCCACCCCACTGCCTCTTCCAGCCTGTTGAGGTGCTGCGGATTCCTCCCTCTCTTTACTGCTGTCATCGCACTGCTTGCCACCTTCCCAGGTTGGGTCAGTGACTTCATCATCCACCTCTTCCTCTTCCACTTCCTCACTCTGGTCATCCTCCTAACTTGTTGACCTAACAACATCCTCAGTTATTGACAACTGTGTCTCATCCTCATCATGAACCTCTTGAGACACTATTTGCCATTGACTTATTGGCAACTGTGTATCATCATCATCCACCTCGTGAAACACTAATTGCCTTTCCCCACCGTCATCTTCTTCTGACTGTGGATGCTCCAGAGTTTGGGAATCAGGGCACAAGATGTCCCTCTTCAAGCGGGCTTGGCGAGAGGCCCAAATTAAGAAATGGCGATGAAAACAGCTCCTCGGAATATCCGAGTGTGGAATCACTTGTTTGCCAAGATTCTTCATGGTGGGTGGAAGGAGTATCAGGGTGAGGATTCTGTTGACCAGACTCTTGGCTACTGAGATTGGACTTGGTGGAAGACAGGGTGGTGCTTAACCGACTGGAAGCATTATCTGCTGCAATCCAACCGACCACCTGGTCTCACTGTTCTGACTTCAAGAGTGGTGTCCTGCGCCACCCTGCAAACTGGGACACGAAGCTAGGTATCGTGGATGAGTGTGTTTCTTGTGCTCTGGCAGCAGGCACAGTTTCACCGTGCCCAAGGCCACGGCCTCTACGTGCACCATCAGTAGCACAGTCACTTCCCCGTCCCTTACTGCTTGCCTTGCGTATATTAAATGGTATATATGCTTGCAAGTATGTCACACGTACAGTAGCGCAAACTTACGTTTTGTAAATGTATGCGCAAATATAGTACACAGAATGTAACAGATATTTTTAGGATGTGCACACGTTAAACAGGAGGTACAGTGCAAGTAATGTCGCTGTCACCGCTGCCTAATAAAAAATTACACTGAATGGATGTCACTGATATTTAGGATGCGCACATGTTAATCAGGAGGTATAGCGCAAGTAATCTCGCTCTCACCACCACCTAATAAAAAATTACACTGAATGAATGTCACTGGTATTTAGGATGCGCACACGTTAAACAGGAGGTATAGCGCAAGTAATGTCGCTGTCACCACCGCCCAATAAAAAATTACACTGAATGAATGTTACTGATATTTAGGATACGCACACATTAAACAGGAGGTATAGCGCAAATAATGTCGCTGTCACCACCACCTAATAAAATATTACACTGAATTAATGACACTGATATTTCGGATGGGCAAATGTTTTACAGGAGATGTAGTGCAGGTAATGTCGCTTCCACCAGCAGCAAAAAAATTTGACTGAATGTCACTGATATTTCGGATACGCAAACGTTATACAGGAGATGTAGCGCAGGTAATGTAACTGTCCGCAGTGGACATTGTCTACAGAAAAAGTACACTGGATGTCACGGATATTTTTAGGCTGCGCACACGTTACACAGGAGATGTAGCGCAGATAATGTCGCTGTCACCAGCGGCGAAAAAAATTACACTTAATGTCACTGATATTTCAGATGCGCTAATGTTATACTTGAGATGTAGCGCAAACAATGTCGCTGTCTGCAGCGGCCAAACAATTGCAAGCTATTTAGCGCAGGTTGCGCTAAAAATATATATTGCTGGGTCTCTAAAAAGTTTTAGCAATTTAGTGCAGGTTGCACTAAAATGACACACAATAGTCCTTAAAAGGACTTTTGGGTCTCTAACAAGTTTTTGCAATTTAGCGCAGGTTGCGCTAAAAATATACACTGCTCCAAAAAATAAAGGGAACACTTAAACAACACAATGTAACTCCAAGTCAATCACACTTCTGTGAAATCAAACTGTCCACTTAGGAAGCAACACTAAGTGACAATCAATTTCACATGCTGTTGTGCAAATGGGATAGACAACAGGTGGAAATTATAGGCAATTAGCAAGACACCCCCAATAAAGGAGTGGTTCTGCAGGTGGTGACCACATTCCACTTCTCAGTTCCTATGCTTCCTGGCTGATGTTTTGGTCACTTTTGAATGCTGGCGGCGCTTTCACTCTAGTGGTAACATGAGACTGAGTCTACAACCCACACAAGTGGCTCAGGTAGTGCAGCTTATCCAGGATGGCACATCAATGCGAGCTGTGGCAAGAAGGTTTGCTGTGTTTATCAGCGTAGTGTCCCGAGCATGGAGGCGCTACCAGGAGACAGGCAAGTACATCAGGAGACGTGGAGGAGGCAGTAGGAGGGCAACAACCCAGCAGCAGGACCGCTACCTCCGCCTTTGTGCAAGGAGGAACAAGAGGAGCACTGCCAGAGCCCTGCAAAATGACCTCCAGCAGGCCACAAATGTGCATGTGTCTGCTCAAACGGTCAGGAACAGACTCCATGAGGGTTATATGAGGGCCCGACATCCACAGGTGGGGGTTGCGCTTACAGCCCAACACCGTGCAGGACGTTTGGCATTTGCCAGAGAACACCAAGATTGGCAAATTCGCCACTGGCGCCCTGTGCTCTTCACAGATGAAAGCAGGTTCACACTGAGCACATGTGACAGATGTGACAGAGTCTGGAGACGCCGTGGAGAACGTTCTGCTGCCTGCAACATCCTTCAGCATGACCGGTTTGGCATTGGGTCAGTAATGGTGTGGGGTGGCATTTCTTTGGAGGGACGCACAGCCCTCCATGTGCTCGCCAGAGGTAGCCTGACTGCCATTAGGTACCGAGATGAGATCCTCAGACCCCTTGTGAGACCATATGCTGGTGCGGTTGGCCCTGGGTTCCTCCTAATGCAAGACAATGCTTGACCTCATGTGGCTGGAGTGTGTCAGCAGTTTCTGCAAGACGAAGGCATTGATGCTATGGACTGGCCCGCCCATTCCGCCAGACCTGAATCCAATTGAGCACATCTGGGACATCATGTCTTGCTCTATCCACCAATGTCACGTTGCACCACAGACTGTCCAGGAGTTGGCAGATGCTTTAGTCCAGGTCTGGGAGGAGATCCCTCAGGAGACCTTCCGCCACCTTATCAGGAGCATGCACAGGCGTTGTAGGGAGGTCATACAGGCACGTGAAGGCCACACACACTACTGAGCCTCATTTTGACTTGTTTTAAGGACATTACATCAAAGTTGGATCAGCCTGTAGTGTGTTTTTCCACTTTAATTTTGAGTGTGACTCCAATCCAGACCTCCATTGGTTGAAAAATTTGATTTCCATTTTTTTTTTTTGTGTGATTTTGTTGTCAGCACATTCAACTATGTAAAGAACAAAGTATTTCAGAAGAATATTTAATTAATTCAGATCTAGGATGTGTTATTTTTGTGTTCCCTTTATTTTTTTGAGCAGTGTATATTGCTGCTACACACGATAGTCCTTAAAAGGACTTTTGGGTCTATAACAAGTATAAAAACTAAAATATTGCTATTTCAATTCCTACACTATCTCTCCCTTCTGCTCTCAAGCTCTCCCTGACTAATACTGAGCCGAACACGTGTCATCTGGTGCTATATAGCACCCGATGACGCATTCCGGCCAGCCAATCACTGTAATGCCAGCAGCCAACATGGCTACGACATTACAGTGAATGGCAGCACTTACCTGCACGTTTATTGGCTGCGTAGCAGCCAACAAACGTGCGGGGAGGAGACTCGAGCATTGCGCTTGAGCACACGCGGTATTCGCATGCTCGCCCAACACCCAACACTAATCGCTAGGCTTAGGTTTGGGTCGTAAGGCTCTATGAGCTCGTTCAATAATAATAGGGTCAGAGTAGTCTTCTCCTAGTAGCGATTGACAGATTTCAGACACCACTTTGGATATCGCGTCAGGTGTCACCGATTCAGGGACACCACTCAGGCGGACGTTGTTTCTCCTTCCTCTATTATCTTGGTCCTCGAAGTAATCATACAAGTGATTAGAGATGGCCTTGCCGTTCGCCCGGCGGCCATTTCGAGGCAAACTTTGCTCGTTTGCGGTTCGCTGAAAGGGCGAACATATGGCGATGTCCGCCGGCGCCATATTCTTTTACATAGTGAAGAACTTTGACCCATGACACATCCATCAGGTGGTACAGGACAGCAAATTTAGATGTTTTAGCACATGGACATGCCCCCTACCTTATAAATAAACCTGATCTGGCCGCCATTTTACAATCTGTCTTTTGCCAGTGTAGGGAGAGGTTGCTGTGTGGAGCATGGACAGACTGTTAGGGACACCAAACGCTAACTAATAGGGCCACAAAAGTCCTTTTAAGGACTGGTATAGGTGTGCTATTGATAGGTGTGACTTAGGCTACTTTCACACTAGCGTTCGGAGCGGGTCCGTCTGATGTTTCATCAGACGGATCCGCTCCGATAATGCAGACGTTTGCATCCGTTCAGAACGGATCCGTCTGCATTATTACTTAGAAAAATTTCTAAGTCTGAAAGTAGCCTGAGCGGATCCGTTCAGACTTTACATTGAAAGTCAATTGGGAACGGATCCGCTTGAAGATTGAGCCATATGGTGTCATCTTCAAGCGGATCCGTCCCCATTGACTTCCATTATAAGTCTGGACGGATCCGCTCGCCTCCGCACGGCCAGGCGGACACCCGAACGCTGCAAGCAGCGTTCAGGTGTCTGCTCACTGAGCGGAGCAGAGGCTGAGCGCTGGCAGGCGGATGCATTCTCAGTGGATCCGCCTCCACTGAGAATGCATTAGGGCCAGACAGATGCGTTTGGGGCCGCTCGTGAGCCCCTTCAAACGGAGCGCACGAGCGGACACCCGAACGCTAGTGTGAAAGTAGCCTTACTGAGGGGTGTAATATACTTATAATATACTTTTTAACCTAGAAAGTATATTATAGTGCATTTGTATTGTGCAGCAGTTGTGTGCGGTTTTGCAGCGATACTGCAGCTACACAGAGTGCCAAACACTATTGGAACAAATAATTTCTACTGGTGTGATATACCAGTTGCCCCCCCAAAAAAGTGACTGAAGCAGGGATGTTATATACCAATTATATACTTTCTATATAGTGCATTTGGGAATTGCAGCATTTGTTTGTGGTTTTGCTGCGTTACCTCAGCTACAGATAGTGACAAACGCCATTGGAACAAATAATTTCTACTGGTGTGATATACCAGTTGCCCCCAAAAAAACTGAAGCAGTGTTGTTATATACCAATTGTATACTTTCTATATAGTGAATTTGAATAGTGCAGCATTAGTTTGCGGTTTAGCTGCGTTACCTCAGCTACAGATAGTGACAAACGACATTGGAACAAATAATTTCTACTGGTTTAATATACCAGTTGCCCCACAAAAAACTGATTGAAGCAGGGGTGTGATATACCAATTATATACTTTCTATATAGTGCAGTTGGGTAGTGCAGCATTTGTTTGCAGTTTTGCTGCGTTACCTCAGCTACAGATAGTGACAAACGCCCCCCCCCCCAAAAAATGATAGAAGCAGGGGTGTGATATACCTTCTTCCACAAATACTGCTCTTCTATAGGGACTTTTGTCACAGGGTAATTTTGAAAATAGCAGGCAGAGGAAGAGGCAGGCCATTACGCAGGGGTGGTAGGGGTCGGGCAGATGCACCAGGCCGGAGCCTAAGTGGGAAGTTGCAGAAGGTGCGTGCGATTAAGTCAAAGGCCTTCCGCTTCTGCACCCTCTTCACTCTCTGCTGTGTGCACCCCCAAAGACACCACCACCACCAGCACCATATCCCGTTCTCTTGAGTCAGAGGAATTATTTTCACATCCATTACAAGACCTTACCAATGCACAGCCATTCTTGGCATCGGATCAGGAAGAGGAGGTATTAACAGTCGCCACCCAGCAGTTTGACGACAGTACCCAGATAAGCCCAAGGAGGGTGATCCCCGCTGTTGCTACCTACTCTGAGATCTCTAATGTAAGTGGTGGTGAATGGGACAATAATGTGTCTATGGACGTCACGTGCGTGCCCACAAGAGAGGAAGAGGAGGGGAGTTCAGAGGGAGAGACGGAGCAGCAGATAGGGAGGAGAAGGAGGAGAAGCAGACAGAACTTACAGTGCACAGGAGGCAAAAAGCAGACTTCTAATGTATCTGGAACGAGCCATCCACCATGTACGGTCACATCTGGCGCTCCCAGGACGCCGGCAGATGGCTCCGCAGTATGGGCTTTTTTTTAACGTGTCAGCTGCTGACAATAGTGTTGCCATCTGCAGCCTGTGCTGTCAACGCATAAGTCGGGGTAAGCCCAACACTCACCTAGGGATGACCGCCTTAAGAAGGCACCTGACCTCCCATCACCGAGCCCAGTGGGACCAACACCATCAGAACCCACAAAGACACACTCCTGGTGCTCCACGTCCTGCCTCTTCTCCTTCCCCTTCTCCTCTCTCCTTCCATTTGTCCTCCACTCCACCTTCCACTGTGCCGTCGTCGCATTCATCTGGCAAAAGGCAGGCTTCTGTGGCCCAAATGTTCGAGCGAAAAAAGATGATGACGCCGGATAACCCTTTTGCCCAATGGCTGACCGCTTGTTGAAACTGCTAGTCCGCCAAGTACTGCCATATAAATTGGTGGACTGGGAGGAATTTAGAAGATTTGTGGCCATTGGTACAGCAAAATCGAAGGTCCCAGGAAGGAAATATTTCTCCTAGAAGGGCATCCCGAAACTATATGGCTACGTTCAGCGGCAAGTGAATGTATCTCTGGCATACAGTGTCAGTGTCAAGATAGATCTGACTACAGACACATGGTCTAGCAAACACAGGCAGGGAAGGTACATATGTAGCAGGGTTAGCACTCAAACTCTTAACTCAAATTTCTTAAATCTTTGTGTTATCTTGAAACAAAAGCCATTGACAAGCAATTGAAGGTGTTTGCTTAATTTAGATAACACATCTCAGAAATCTCAGAAAGCATGAATGTTAACTCTACTACATCGGTACATAACTTTTACTGCCCACTGCCCACACCTTTCAGCTTTGCGGTCACAGACCGATCCGTTTCAAACCACGCTCAATTTGACAGTTGGTAAAGTGGTGTGCGACAATGGTGCCAATCTGCTGAGCGTCCTGAAACAGGGCAAAATGACACACGGGCCGTGCATGGCACACGTCCTGAACTAAGTCGTTCACCGATTCGTTGCTAAATGCCCCAGGGTCCAGGACGTCTTGCGGCAGGCCAGGAAAATCTCTGAACATTTTAGAAGATCTTACATGGCCATGGCTAGCCTTGCTGATGTTGAGCGTCGACACCACCTGCCCGTCAGACGTTTGATTTGTGACTGCCCGACGCGATAAAACTCCACCTTGTATATGCTTGATAGGCTGCTCCAGCAGAAACATGCGTTAACGACTACCTTTACGAACTCTGTGGAAGGACAGGTTCTGGGGAGCTTTTTATTTTTTTACCGGGCCAGTGGCTGCTTATGCGCGATGCATGCAGACTTCTGCGGCCATTTGATCAGATCACCAAACTGGTCAGTTGCAGCCAGGGCGCCATCAGAGACATCGTACCTTACGCCTTCTTTCTGGAGCATACATTGCATCGTGTCATTGATCAAGCTGTTCAGGAGCAGGAAGATGAGGAAGTCGCAATGCTGGATGAATTCCAAGGGGGGGCTACTCCATCTGAGACAAGGTGTCTGAAGAGGAGTCAGAGGAGGATGGTTCCGGGGCGGAGGAGAAGCAAGAAGAGCATGCTTTAAAAGTTTCTGGGACTCCTGGTTGTGGTTTGTGGCTGGGGGGGAGGAACCGAGTACGACATTCTCCTGGACGATGAGCAGGAGCCAGGCCACTCCAACGCTTCCTGTTTAGTGCAAATGGGGGCCTTCATGCTCAAGTGTTTGAAGAGGGACCCCCGTATAAAAAGCATAAAGGGCAAGGACCAGTACTGGATGGCAACGTACTTAGGCTACTTTCATACTAGCAGCATGTACCTCTGGCAGGCTGTTCTGTCGGTTGAACAGCCTGTCGGATACGTCCTGCCACTAGTGACTGAGTGCCCCCGGACTGCCGCTCCATCCCCTATAATGGTGGCGGGAGCAGAGTTCCGTCAGAGTTCCGGCGGAGGCACGGCAGCGCATGGCGAGAGGCTACCGGAATAAAACTATGACATGTCCGACATTTATTCTGGCATCCTCTCGCCGTGCGCTGCCGTACCTCCGCCGGAACTCCGCACCGCCCCCATTATAGTCAATGGGGATGGAGCGGCAGTCTGGGGGCACACAGTCACTAGCGGCTGGACGGATCCGACAGGCTGTTCACTCAACAGAACAGCCTGCCGGATGTCTGTGCTGCTAGTGTGAAAGTAGCCTTAGACCCCCGGTACAAACACAAAATGGTGGACATACTACCACCATCACAAGGTACTGTCAGAATGCAGCACTTCTAGGACTTGCTTTGAGAAATGCTGCAATCTGCTTTTCCTGGCTCTGGCAGAGGAATTTCCACTCACAGAGAAACAGTTGCGTGTACGAATCCAACAGCGCATGCAAGAAGAGGGCAGTTTGAAGATGTGTTGGTCACTTTGGATATGAGATCATTCTTGCAGCCAACCCATCGACAGCCGTCCTCCAGATCCAGCCTCATGGAACGCCTAGACTGACAGGTGTCCAACTACATCGGGTTAACGGCCGATGTGGATGCTCTGAGAAGCGAGGAACCCCTGGACTACTGGGTGTGCAGGCTTGACCTGTGGCCAGAGCTGGCACAATTTGTCATGGAACTGTTGGCTTGCCCTTCTCCAGTGTCCTGTCTGAAAGGACATTCAGTGCAGCAGGGGGGGATCGTGACCGATAAGCACACTTGCCTAGCTCACGACCACCTCACATTTCTAAAAATGAATGAGGCATGGATCTAGGAGGAATTTAACACCTGTGACGACCACATTTAATTGAATTTCCTCATGCCAGCCCACAAATATCCGCCACCACACAGAACAAATATCGGTCCCTGTTTTAGGTAAATATAGTGGCATAAAAGGCCTTTTCTGTCCATTGAAAGCCTAATGTGGGGCCTGTAGTACACTGGCCTGCTGGAAAATTGATCTCCAATGACCGTGTAATCTACCTTCAACCACTTACTTGTTCTTTTATGTACGCTGAATGCATAATTTTTGGGGCCTGTAGTATGCTGGCCTGCTGGAAAATTGATATCCAATGACCGTGTAATCTACCTTCAGCCACTTACTTACTTGTTCTTTTATCCAATGACTGTGTAGTCTTCCTTCAGCCACTTACTTACTTGTTCTTTTATGTACACTGAATGCATAATTTTTGGGGCCTGTAGTACACTGGCCTGCTGGAAAATTGATATCCAATGACCGTGTAATCTACCTCCATCCACATACTTACTTGTTGTTTTATGTACGCTGAATGCATAATTTTTGGGACCTGTAGTACACTGGCCTGCTGAAAAATTGATATCTAATGACCATGTAATCTACCACCAGCCACATACTTACTTGTTCTTTTATGTACGGTGAATTAATAATTGCTGCGGCCTTGGAGGAATTCAACAGCAGTGACGACCACGTGTTATCGAATTTCAACTGTTATCATTAGGTTTTTTTTCAAGAGGGGGGATTTCATTAGCTATGTTTTTAATCCAATTTAATATTTTTAGTTCTTTTTAACATATGTATTTGACCTGTATTTGTACTGGCCTGCAGTAAAATTGATATCCATTGACCATGTAATATACCTCCGGCCACATAATCACATGATCTTTTCTGTCCAGTGAATGCCTAATGTTTGGGGCCTGTAGTCCAGTGGCCTACAGTAAAAGTTTTATCCATTGACCGCATAATGTACCTCGAGCCACATAATCAGATCTTCTATTATGTCAGGTGAATGCCTAATTTTTAAGGCCCGTACTCCCGTGGCCTAAAATAAAAATTTTCTAGACACATTTCTGAGAATTTCCCTTTAAGACGCATAAAAATGTCCCCTGATTAAGATACAGTATATATTTTTTGTTGGAATTTTTGTCATTGATTCCCCTCTAGTATATCACTGTCCATGTTGTGGGACTATTTGTACACTTCTACTAAGCATTTGGTGGCTTCAAATATGAGCTGAAGGTTTTTCAGGTTCGCCATTAAAGTGAATGGGGCCTGCCGCAAACTTTCGGTTCGCGAACATTTGATCGCGTTTGCGAACCGTCCCGGCCGATGTTCGTCCATCACTTTAAGTGATTAATATGTTGTTGGTAAATATCTAGCGTATCTGTGTCCTGTTTTGTATAACTTGTTATGGCAGTCTGGGTGGACTCTAGTGCTTCCACTCTATGACCAATCTGCCTCATCTCTCTTTTGATTTCTGACAATTCCTCCAGAACTGGGTTTAGAGCTTTTGACAGTGCCTGGGAGATAAAGGACCTAGCTATGGGAAGATCGGAGGAGATGTCTACATTATCCTCTTCTTCACTGTCTCTCTCCATTTGTGCAAGAACCTGACGTGATGCAGAGCTTTTGGGGGATGAAGACGGGGCCCCCATATGTATTTGTGCCTTCTTCATCATGTACTTCTATGGGCTTCTGTGATTCCTAGAATATTTAGAAACTTTAGAATATTTTTCATTGGACAACTTGTTTAAGTAAGAGAAGAGACATTCCACAGTGAGTTAAATCTTTTTCACATTAACTGTATCATATGTTTGTATGATTCTCATCCATGAAGCAAACAACCTGTTGCATTGGTGCTGCTCTCCTATCCTCCTCCACTTACCCTCCTGCTATTCCTCCGGCAGCCCAGACCAACCCGTCTTCGTCAGCCTCCTGGCAGCAGGCAAGAGTTGTCCCTCCTGCCCATAGGGTGCACATGTTCATAACAGCCCTTAAAGGGTCAGTGCACACACCCTAATTCACACAAGCCTATGCCTGTCCACTTCTGGGTACTTAAGGCACCTTCCCCATGGAAAGGTCCCTGAACAATATATTAATGAACTATATATATATATATATATATATATATATATATATATATCATTTTACATTAATGAACTGTGAGCTTCTTGTGGAAAGTTACTATAACTTTAAGGTCACTCCTATCCCCCACCAACACTCATTAGAAAGGAATCTTAACAAGCACTAGGAGTACTAGTATGTGGCTAGCACCCACAGTTAAGATTAAGGAGACGGTCTTGGTGTAAAGCCAAGAGATGCTCATTTCAGATTGTATTTTTAATGAGTAAAAGATGTAAATGATTGACTACGTCTTCAGTTGGAAATGATCCAGAGAATCGCTATATTAACCTCTGCTTTCCTCAATAAAGTTTAGAAACACTTGGTACACAACACTGAGTGTGCATCAGTTATTCTCTGTGAGTGCACACACATTTTCTAATTGGGAATCCACTGCTCATCCGGCAATGTTTTTTTTTGCCCTAACAGAAACTGGCGCCCGATACGTGGGGCACAACTAAGACCCTGTGTCCTTATCTGCCATGAGTATAGCTAAACAAGGGTGTCAAATTCAAATACCAGTACAAGTGGGGAATAAACAAGTCCCTTTCTTGGCGGATACGGGGGCAGCCAAAACAGTGATAAATCCAAAACATTTTCAATCATGGCAGATGAGTGGAGATTATGTACCTGCAGCAGGTTTCATAGGGGAGACCATTTATTTTTCGAGAAATAGTACCGTTAAAATTAAGAATTAAAGATAGCACAGTTGTAACACAATTGTTAGTCAAAGAAAATATCCCTATAATTTGTTGGGCACTGATGTGTTGCAAGCCCTAGGGGCACATACAGTTGCAAGAAAAAGTATGTGAACCCTTTGGAATTATATGAATTTCTGCACAAATTGGTCACAAAATGTGATCTGATCTTCATCTAAGTCACAACAATAGACAATCACAGTCTGCTTAAACTAATAACACACAAAGAATTAAATGTTACCATATTTTTATTGAACACACCGTGTAAACATTCACAGTGCAGGTGGAAAAAGTATGTGAACCCCTAGACTAATGACATCTTCAAGAGCTAATTGGAGTGAGGTGTCAGCCAACTGGAGTCCAATCAATGAGATGAGATTGGAGGTGTTGGTTACAGCTGCCTGTCATGGTCTTACCTTCTTGCTGTTCTCCTTCGTTTGACATGTGCTGGCGGCCATCTTGGTTTCTGGGTTTCTTGTAGCCTTCCACCCTGCGGCTCCTCCTTCCCACTGGGAGGAGCTGGATGCCTAGCTCATATATATAGGAGGTCTGTGGCTTAAGTTCCTTGCTTGGTCCTCCTGTGTTCACATGCTTCTAAGACTGCTGCTGCTTCTGGTTCCTGATCCTGGCTTCGTCTGACTACCCTGCTGGTTCCTGATCCTGGCTTCGTCTGACTACCCTGCTGGTTCCTGATCCTGGCTTCGTCTGACTACCCTGCTGGTTCCTGATCCTGGCTTCGTCTGACTACCCTTCTGGTTCCTGATCTCTGGCCTCTCAAGACTCTGCTTCGGTTTCACCATTCGTTTGGACTTTTGCTTTACAGCTTTATTTTCAATAAAGCCTTCTTATTTTCACTTATCTCTTGTTGTACGTCTGGTTCATGGTTCCGTGACATTAGGACCAAGCCATGAGTTCTGACGGTACAGGGTCATCCTCGCTACCCATGCTGGTTGCCAGACTTGATCAGCAGGATCACCTGTTGGGTCGGTTCGCTGTGGCGTTGCAAACCCTGCTTGAACGCACGGCTCATTTCGCTCCCGTTGCCGATGGGTCGGTTGTCGCTCCTACTGCCGCTCCGGTTGTTGCGCCAGAGTCTACCCCGACACCTGTTGTTGCGCCTGCGGTGTTTCGGGGTATGACCGGTTCTGCCCCTCTTCCACAGCGCTTTGGGGGAGAGCCAACTCAGTGCCGAGGTTTCCTTAACCAGGTGGGCATTTATTTCGAGTTGCTGCCACATGCCTTTCCTACTGAGAGATCAAAGGTGGGCTTCTTGATCTCGCTGCTCTCGGACAAGGCCTTGGCCTGGGCCAGCCCTTTATGGGAGAACAACAATCCGGTGGTTGCCGAGTTTTCCGGTTTTGTTGCTTCTCTTCGGAAGGTATTCGATGTGCCGGCTCGTGCTGCCTCTGCTGCGAAGCTCCTTATGTCCATCAGACAGGGTTCACGATCCGTAGCTGAATACGCCATTGAGTTTCGTACCCTGGCAGCAGAGGTGGGCTGGAATAATGAGGCTCTGGTCGCTGCTTTCTCTCATGGTCTCTCGGATGCCTTGAAGGATGAGGTTGCAGCTAAGGACCTACCAGTGGAGCTCGAGTCTCTTATTTCTTTCCTGATTTTGATTGACACCAGACTCAGGGAGAGACCTTCCTTTAAGGAGAGCCTGCGGAGGTCTTCTAACAGATTGGCGCCTACGTTTGCTGTCCCACCCGTGCCTCCCTCTCCTCCCACGCCTCCTGGGGATGACTTGTCTGGGGGTGAACCCATGCAGCTGGGGTTTGCTCGCCTGTCCGAGGGGGAGAGGGTACTCCGGAGACGCGAGGGTCGATGCATGTACTGTGGTCTCGGTGGGCATTTTCGGTTGGCATGTCCGAACCGTCCGGGAAACGCTCGTACCTGAGATCCTGTCGGGGGCAGATCTTGGGTGGAGTCTCCTCGTCCCCGGTTTCCCGTGTTGACAAACCACTGATCACTGTTGTCCTCTCCTGGGTCGGGGGCTCGGTGACGACCCAGGCGTTGGTGGACTCTGGTGCTGGTGGTTTGTTCATTGATAGTGTGTTCGCTGCCGCCAATTCCATTCCTCTGCAGGCTCGAGGTTCCCCACTGGCTCTTGAGGCGATAGACGGCAGACCCCTTATGTCGTCACACGTGACTCATGAGACCCTTCCAGTGGGGATAGCCATTGGTGCCGTTCACAGAGAGTCGGTCTGTCTCCAGGTTATTTCGTCTCCACACTACTCGGTGGTCTTGGGGTACCCCTGGCTCCAGAAGCATAATCCGACTTTCGATTGGAGATCGGCCGAGATCCTCTCGTGGTCACCGCAGTGTGGGGCTAGTTGCATCCATGGGTCTGTCAAGTTGCTGTGTACTTCCTCGGACTCTCTGTTGCCTCCTGAATACGAGGAGTACCGGGATGTATTCGATAAGGTGCGCGCGGTTGCCCTACCTCCGCACCGCCCATACGATTGTGCCATAGAGTTACAACCTGGTGCCGTTCCTCCTCGTGGCAAAGTCTATCCACTGTCGGTAGCGGAGAATGAGGCCATGGAGGAGTACGTGAGGGAGGCGCTTTCACGCGGACACATTCGCAAATCCTCGTCCCCGGCAGGGGCTGGATTTTTCTTTGTGAAAAAGAAGGGCGGTGAGTTGAGGCCTTGCATCGATTACAGGGGTCTCAATCGCATCACGATCAAGAACGCTTACCCGATACCCTTGATTTCCGAGCTGTTCGATCGCCTTAAAGGGGCCACGGTCTTTACCAAACTCGACCTGAGGGCGGCATATAACCTGGTAAGGATCAAGGCGGGCGATGAGTGGAAGACCGCGTTTAACACCAGGAACGGTCATTATGAATCCTTGGTTATGCCCTTTGGGTTGTGCAATGCGCCCGCAGTCTTTCAGGAATTCATCAACGATGTTTTCCGTGACCTGTTGCAGCAGTGTGTGGTGTCTATTTGGATGACATCTTGGTATATTCTGAATCCATGGAGGCCCACATTCTGGATGTCAGACGAGTGTTGCAACGGTTACG
Source organism: Bufo bufo (assembly GCF_905171765.1). NCBI lineage: Eukaryota > Metazoa > Chordata > Amphibia > Anura > Bufonidae > Bufo > Bufo bufo. The sequence goes on along the minus strand of NC_053390.1, from coordinate 363,627,300 downwards.
AGAGAACAAGCTGTTCGGTAAGCTTGAGAAATGCGAATTTCACCGATCCCAGGTAACCTTCTTAGGTTACATCATTTCCGCTGAGGGGTTCTCCATGGATCCTGAGAAGGTTTCGGCTGTCTTACAGTGGCCCCAGCCCAGTGGTTTTCGTTCCCTGCAGCGCTTTTTGGGCTTCGCCAATTATTATCGGAAGTTCATCAGGGACTTTAGCATGCTGGCCAAGCCTCTCACGGATCTGACCAGGAAGGGCAGTAATTCCCAGGTCTGGCCGCTCGAGGCCATCCGAGCTTTTGAGGCCCTAAAGTCCGCCTTTGTGTCGGCTCCGATTCTGTCGCATCCCAACCCTGGGTTGCCCTTTGTCCTCGAGGTGGACGCGTCTGAGACGGGAGTAGGCGCCCTTCTGTCTCAGCGTAGAACACCAGAGGGTCCTCTGCTTCCTTGTGGGTTTTACTCCCGGAAACTGTCTTCCGCGGAGTGCAACTATCAGATTGGTGACAGGGAGTTATTGGCCATCGTGCAGGCCCTTAAAGAATGGAGGCATTTGCTCGAGGGTTCGGTGGTTCCGGTTCTCATCCTGACAGACCATAAGAATCTGACCTACCTTTCTGAGGCCAAGAGATTGACACCACGTCAGGCCAGATGGGCTCTGTTCTTGTCACGTTTTAATTACGTGGTCTCCTACCTACCCGGTTCCAAGAACATCAGGGCGGATGCCCTATCACGGCAGTACTCCGAGCTATCCAGGGAGGAGTCGATTCCGACTTCGGTCATACCTCCGAATCAGATCCTGGCCGCCATTCGCACCAGCCTGACCTCTCCCCTGGGTGAGCAGATTTTGGCGGCTCAATCTGGTGCTCCCCCTGGGAGACCCAACGGCAGATGTTTTGTGCCTGAGGAGTTGCGCACTCGGTTGTTGCGAACCTACCATAACTCCAAGACCGCGGGGCATCCTGGAAAGAATCAGCTGTCCTGGGCTGTTTCACGTCTGTTCTGGTGGCCTTCCCTACGTTCCGACATCGCCGCATATGTAGCGGCATGCTCTGTTTGTGCCCAGAGTAAGTCCCCTCGGCACCTTCCGTTGGGCCTTCTGCAACCCATAGCCACCGGGGAGCGCCCATGGTCACACCTGGGGATGGATTTCATTGTGGACCTCCCTGCATCCCGAGGCCATACGGTCATTCTCATGATTGTGGATCGGTTTTCCAAAATGTGCCACTGTGTTCCTCTCAAAAAGTTACCCTCTGCACAAGAGTTGGCCACGATTTTTGCCAGGGAGGTCTTCCGGTTGCACGGTTTGCCCAAGGAGATTGTGTCGGATCGGGGGAGTCAGTTTGTGTCCAGGTTCTGGCGCGCCTTTTGCTCCCAGTTGGGGATTCATCTCTCCTTCTCCTCGGCCTACCACCCTTAGTCCAATGGGGCCGCAGAACGATCCAATCAGGCCTTGGAGCAATTCCTTCGTTGCTATGTCTCCGATCACCAAGACAATTGGGTTGACCTTCTGCCTTGGGCTGAGTTTGCCAGGAACACGGCGGTGAACTCTTCCTCTGGGACGTCTCCCTTCATGGCCAATTATGGGTTCCAACCTGCCGTGTTACCGGAGGTATTCTCTCCCCAGGATATTCCGGCTGTGGAGGATCACCTTTCCGTCCTACGTGCTTCTTGGGTACAGATCCAGAAGTCCCTTGAGGCCTCTGCGCAGCGCCAGAGACTCCAGGCTGATCGCAGACGAGCGCCTGCTCCTTCCTACCAGGTCCGAGACCGTGTATGGTTGGTCACCCGCAACCTCAACCTTCGAGTGCCCACTCCCAAGCTGGCTCCTCGCTTTGTTGGTCCCTTCCGAGTGCTTCGCAGGGTAAACCCGGTAGCCTATGCCCTTGCGCTTCCTCCTGGCATGCGGATCTCTAACGTGTTTCATGTCTCCCTGTTGAAGCCACTGGTGTGTAATCGTTTCACTTCCTCGGTTCCTCGGCCTCGTCCGGTCCGAGTGGGCAATCATGAGGAGTATGAGGTGAGCAATATCCTGGACTCACGCCTGGTCCGCGGTCGGGTGCAGTTTTTGGTCCATTGGCGTGGTTATGGTCCAGAGGAGCGTTCCTGGGTTCCCTCCGCAGATGTCCATGCTCCTGCCTTGCTCCGAGCCTTCCACGCACGCTTCCCTCAGAAACCGTTTTTTGCTCCGCGGAGGAGGGGCCCTTGAGGGGGAGGTACTGTCATGGTCTTACCTTCTTGCTGTTCTCCTTCGTTTGACATGTGCTGGCGGCCATCTTGGTTTCTGGGTTTCTTGTAGCCTTCCACCCTGCGGCTCCTCCTTCCCACTGGGAGGAGCTGGATGCCTAGCTCATATATATAGGAGGTCTGTGGCTTCAGTTCCTTGCTTGGTCCTCCTGTGTTCACATGCTTCTAAGACTGCTGCTGCTTCTGGTTCCTGACCCTGGCTTCGTCTGACTACCCTGCTGGTTCCTGATCCTGGCTTCGTCTGACTACCCTGCTGGTTCCTGATCCTGGCTTCGTCTGACTACCCTGCTGGTTCCTGATCCTGGCTTCGTCTGACTGCCCTTCTGGTTCCTGATCTCTGGCCTCTCAAGACTCTGCTTCGGTTTCACCATTCGTTTGGACTTTTGCTTTACAGCTTTATTTTCAATAAAGCCTTCTTATTTTCACTTATCTCTTGTTGTACGTCTGGTTCATGGTTCCGTGACACTGCCCTGCCCTATAAAAAACACACACCAGTTCTGGGTTTGCTTTTCACAAGAAGCATTGCCTGATGTGAATGATGCCTCGCACAAAAGAGCTCTCAGAAGACCTGCGATTAAGAATTGTTGACTTGCATAAAGCTGGAAAGGGTTATAAAAGTATCTCCAAAAGCCTTGCTGTTCATCAGTCCATGGTAAGACATATTGTCTATAAATGGAGAAAGTTCAGCAATGCTGCTACTCTCCCTAGGAGTGGCCGTCCTGTAAAGATGACTGCAAGAGCACCGCGCAGACTGCTCAAAGAGGTGAAGAAGAATCCTAGAGTGTCAGCTAAAGACTTACAAAAGTCTCTGGCATATGCTAACATCCCTGTTAGCGAATCTACGATACGTAAAACACTAAACAAGAATGGATTTCATGGGAGGATACCACAGAGGAAGCCACTGCTGTCCAAAAAAAACATTGCTGCACGTTTACAGTTTGCACAAGAGCACCTGGATGTTCCACAGCAGTACTGGCAAAATATTCTGTGGACAGATGAAACCCAAGTTGAGTTGTTTGGAAGAAACACACAACACTATGTATGGAGAAAAAGAGGCACAGCACACCAACATCAAAACCTCATCCCAACTGTGAAGTATGGTGGTGGGGGCATCATGGTTTGGGGCTGCTTTTCTGCGTCAGGGCCTGGACGGATTGCTATATTCGAAGAAAAAATGAATTCCCAAGTTTATTAAGACATTTTGCAGGAGAACTTAAGGCCATCTGTCCACCAGCTGAAGCTCAACAGAAGATGGGTGTGGCAACAGGACAACGACCCAAAGCATAGAAGTAAATCAACAACAAAATGGCTTAAACAGAAGAAAATACGCCTTCTGGAGTGGCCCAGTCAGAGTCCTGACCTCAACCCGATTGAGATGCTGTGGCATGACCTCAAGAAAGCGATTCACACCAGACATCCCAAGAATATTACTGAACTGAAACAGTTCTGTAAAGAGGAATGGTCAAGAATTACTCCTGACCGTTGTGCACGTCTAATCTGCAACTACAGGAGATGTTTGGTTGAAGTTATTGCTGCCAAATGAGGTTCAACCAGTTATTAAATCCAAGGGTTCACATACTTTTTCCACCTGCACTGTGAATGTTTACATGGTGTGTTCAATAAAAACATGGTAACATTTAATTCTTTGTGTGTTATTAGTTTAAGCAGACTGTGATTGTCTATTGTTGTGACTTAGATGAAGATCAGATCACATTTTATGACCAATTTGTGCAGAAATCCATATCATTCCAAAGGGTTCACATACTTTTTCTTGCAACTGTATATATTTCAATGAGGACGGTACCACACGGGTAGATATAGGAGCCTTGGATGAGGTTCTGTGTCAAGTTATGGCTTTGTACCTAGAGCCTGAGACAGGATGCCAGTTACATTACAAGGATTGTGAGGGGTTACAGGTGATCCCGAACAAGTTGTGGGCATCCACAAAGTTGGACCTTGGGAAACTTAATGTTACCTCTTTCATAGGTCATCTCAAACCAGGTTGCCAACCACCCCGTGTTAAACAGTACCCCTTGAGTCATATCCAGGAGTAGTCAGTAGCCTTACAGGTGAAGCAGTATGAGAGAATGGGGGTCTTAGTAAGGACCAGTTCACCAGCACACACACCCCTGTTCCCAGTTAAGAAAAAGCCAGTAAAGGGGCAACCAGTAACATATAGAATGGTTCATGATCTTAGGGAGGTCAATAAGGTCACGGTGCTGCAGACTCCGATTGTGCCAAACCCACACACTTTGAAGTCCCAGGTGCCACCAACTGCCACAAGTTTCTCTGTGATAGAACTAGCAAATGCATTTTTCAGTGTTCCCCTACATTCTGATTGTCAATATCTGTTTGCGTTTACATTTAAATGTAATCAATATGCCTGGACAGTTTTACCCCAGGGAGCACAGAATTCGCCTACTATATATACGCAAGCCCTCCAGTCAGTTTTATCTGGTTGGTAAATCCCTGATGATGTTGTGCTACTTCAATATGTTGATGATCTACTCCTGTGTGCAGAAAACCGGAAAAGCTGTAGTGAAGCCACGCTGTCATTGTTGATATTTCTTGCAGAAAGTGGTTGCAAAGTTTGCCAATCAAGGATCACATTTCTGGGACATCGCTCTCAGAGGGTGCAAGGCACCTTACTGAGGAGAGAAAATAACCGGTGAAGGACATAAAACTCCCTAAGGGGCCAAAACCCCTTAGGATGTTTTTGGGTCTGGTCTGGTACTGAAGACCCTGGATAAGGCATGCATCCATGTTTATGCAGCCTTTGTATGATTGCCTGTCATCAGAACCTTTTTGTCTGACGGAACATGCAATTGAGTGCTTTTTCACTCTGAAACTGGCAATATTGTCTGCAACGGCATTAAGAATCCCAGTATATGATAAACCATTTAATCTGCCAGACTAGATCCTGTGTCTCGAGGAGCTCCTTCATGTGTCAGGGCTGTGGCAGCTGTCCAGCTAATGGTGGAAAAAGCATCTGAGATAGTCCTCGAATACCCCCTAGTGGTACAAACACCACATTACTTCCAGGGTATTCTCAGTCAAGTTCAGACAAAACACATTTCCATAGCCAGGCAACTAAGGTTACAATGTTCCCTCCTCATTCCAGATAACATTACCTTTAGAAGGTGTACAACTCTTAATCCTTAATCACAGATTCAGAAATGTTGGAGGGAGGTACAGATCCATTACTTACAGAGTTAATGGAAACAGAAGATCATGATTGTGAGCATTTGATGCAACAAGAGACCTCAGTTTTTTCACATGTTCATGACGAGCCTCTTAATAACCCTGATTTTGAGTATTTTGTAGATGGAAACAGGTTTATGGGAGAAGATGGCCGGTTCCACACTGGATATGCAGTGGTCACACAGCACAAGGTAGCCATTGCTGAACCACTGCCTCCTCACATGTCGGCACAGGAGGCTGAGCTGAAGGTACTCACTAAAGCGTGTAAAATGGCTAAAGACAAGAAGGCGAAAATCTACACGGATTCCAGGTATGCCTTTTGTATTGCACATGATTATGGACCAGATTGGCGGCCAGAGACTTTTTGACATCAGCAGGCCAGCCCATTAAGAATAAAGACTGTGCTTGAACTAATGAACTATTTACTGTTGCCAGAAGAAGTGGCTATTATAAAAGTAAAAGCCCACACCAGACAAAGGACCGATGAGGCAAAAGGAAACGACAGGGCTGACAAAGCTGCTAAACAAGCCGCCCTTAAGCCCAAAGACACTGAGACTATACCGGTGAATGCCTTTGAGGAGATGTCTGTGGAGGTTTCGGTAAAACTGTCTGCTCAGGCAGATGAAGAATAAAAAGAATCTTGGACTAAGAGAGGTGCTACCCTAAATGAGCAGGGACTATGAGAGGTTCAAGGTAAGATCTACCTACCAAGAGCCCTGTATCCGATGATGGCCCAAGAAGGTCCTATGATCAACACTGTGGCCAAAAGGTGGATCGCTCCATGGTTCTCCACCATGGCAAGTAGGTTTGTACATACAGACTCCAAGCAAGCACACTCCTGCGCCATTTTACTCAGTTATTCTCTGTGAGTACACACACATTTTCTAATTGGGAATCCACTGCTCATCCGGCAATGGGTTTTTTGCCATAACACTAGTTCCCTGCAAAGGTGTGCTATATTTGTTTGTGTGCCTATGCACCATTTTATTCCCATTTACTGGATTCTAACCCTCCACTTCCTTCCCTTCGCCTTACCTCCATATTAAACCTTCGCTGCCGGACCTGACCTTGGACTGTTTTTTGCTCATACTCCTCCTTCCCTGACCTTGTTCTTCCCTGACAATGATTTTTCCTTATTCTTCAGTGATCCGCCATAGTGTCATAGTGTCTCTGACCCCCATAGGTCTGCTGTCAACCACACAGGAGGTAGGAGAATAGTGCTTTCCCAGCAGGGAAGTCCAGATGCCGGATAACTCCCTTAAGATTATCTCAAAGTCAAATATGTTGGTTGACACAGTTGTTCCACACCCACTACCATAACAAAACCTTTTCCTGACAGCAGGGGGCAGTATTTTGATAGGTCATCGCTACACTTCACTTTCTCTACTTAAGAAAAGGGAGCAAGGGGGTATCATTTCACTTTATGCCACAAGCACTGTATTTTTCTGTCATAGGGTGAATACTTTTCTTTAAGTCTTTAAAAGATTTACTAAAATCACATTTTGTAATATAGATTTTCGTTAAAGGGATGCTAAACATAAAATGAATGAGAAAAAAAAAAAACACAAATCAAACACCTATTCGCTTACAAATGTTCTACAAGCAAACTCTCCTGAAGCAAATCATCCAGCAGAAATCTGCCAAGACAATTCCATCTTCTTTTGATGCTCTTTTTCAGCTGGCAAATGACTAAATGCATTAGATTTACGTTTATCTAAAAGGGATGGAACTGTCCATTCTTCCATTGCAAGCTGCCCAGTGGAAGAATATTACAATATGCAAATAAAGAAATGAGGGGAGAAAAATACACACTTCCTGTCTACAAAATTAGTTTTTTTTCCCTTATATTTTCCCTTTTTAAACAATTAATTTTCAAATTATTTAATACCATAAAGGAACAGGATCAGTAAAGAGAGAAACATGGTCAGACTCGCATGTCAATTGCTTTAAATATAAATTTTTGGAAAATATTCCCCAAAATATCAAAATAAATTGAAAATATATGTGTATAAAGTTCTTGTTTTGAGCTCTTAGATAGTAAGAGATATTTGACAGATATTTATTAGATTGCCAGGTACTAAAGATGTCCAAACACATTAGCTTTATATGTGATTATATTTTTAGGTATTCTACCAATGATTTCATGTGTATGGATACAGCCAGACAGTTCTCCAAAGTTTTACAAAGGAATGCATGATAATATCCAGTTTTCTTCCCTTGAAGATAAACTGCTGTCAGAAGTGTGCTGGAGCTGTTTATTTCACTCTCCATGATCCTTGTGTGCCTGCTTATGGGGAGGTCAATAGAGACAGCTGTTAGAAAACTTAGGGGCACATTTATCATTTAAGACAGGATTTGAGTCATGTCCAATTTGGAACAAGTGGCCTATTATGAGTGAGATTTACCTAAAGTCACACATCATTGATGAATTCGTTGTAAATATAGAGATGAGACTTTTACATTCTGCACCTATAAAAAGCATCCAAATTAGACCACAACACTTCTACATAGACATGGCGCATTATGGAGCTGATCCACAACACAACCTCTTAGCTGAGTTTCTTGCTACAAAAATGGGAAGCCAAGAAAACTGTGCTACAACACCAAATTCCAGTGCTACAGCCATGCCAGCTCTTTTGGGAACTGAACAGTGTTGCGTGTGAGAAGGGACTTGCTTGGGTAGGGTGGGGACAGTTACATAATTTGCCGTGGAGCTCATTGCTAGGTCCAAAAATGCTCATATTGTTAAAATATAAAAATATTTATCCCATACGGCAAATGGTGTAATAAAAAAAAGTAAAATGGCCAATTCCCCATTTATTCATCGTTTCATTTATCACAAAAAAATTTAAAACATTTGATGAAAAAGTCACTCCAAAATCATATCACTAGAAACTACAAGTTGTCCTGCAAAAAATGAGCCCTCACACAGTTCGGTAGACATAACTATAAAACAAAGTTATGGGATTCAGAATATGGTAATTAGTGATGGACGAACATCTGCCGGGACGGTTCGCAAAAGCGTTCGCGATCAAATGTTCGCGAACCCAAGTTCGCGGCGGGACCTATTCATTTTAATGGCAGGCGAACCTGAAAAACCTTCAGGACAGTGACATACCAAATGTATTATTCGAATTTGCGATCTCCATTTATTATTTTTTTCAATGTGAAATATCGGCAATATAATTTTCACGTATGCGCATGCGCAAATGCACTATACAGTACCCAAATGCACTATAAAGAAAGTATATTGGTATATAACACCCCGCTTCAATCAGTTTTTTTGGGGGACGACTGGTATATCACACCAGTAGAAATTATTTGTTCCAATAACGCTTGTCCCTCTATATACCTGCAGTATCACAGCAGAACCGCACACAACTGCCGCACAATACAAATGCACTATAATATACTTTCTAACATAGAAAGTATACTATAACATTGTACAAGGAAGGCAATACATTAGAATATACATAAAGATAAAACGTAACCTTTAATAATGTTACTATGAGGGTCAATTCACACGTCCGTAAGTGTTTTGCGAATCCGCAAAACACGGACACCGGCGATGTGCATTCCGCAATTTGCGGACCGCACATTGCACGCATTATAATAGAAAATGCCTAATCTTGTCTGCAATTGTGGACAAGAATAGGACATGTTCTTTTTTTTGCGGAAACGGAAGCACGGATGCGGAAGTTCGGATCTGCAAATGCGGATGCGGACAGCACATTCCGGCCCCATTGAAAATAAATGGGTCTGCACCCGTTCCGCAAAATTGCGGAACGGATGTGGACCCATTTTGCGGACGTGTGAATGGAAAAGATATCCCTGAAAATGAAAATATACAGTACTGATCAAAAGTTTAAGACCACTTGAAAAATGGCAAAAAATCATATTTAGCATGGCTGGATCTTAACAAGGTTCCAAGTAGAGCTTCAACATGCAACAAGAAGAAATGAGAGTGAGACAAAACATTTTTTGAGCATTCAATTAATTGAAAATAACGATTAAACTGAAACAGGCTGTTTAGGACCACTTGCCTTTAAAAGGCCAAATCTGTGCAAAGATGTGGATTCGTTGTCATTTTCTGGCAGATAGTCACACGTTGTTATGGCAAAGGCAAAAAAACTCTCCCTTTTTGAACGTGGTCGGGTTGTTGAACTGCATAAGCAGGGTCTCTCACAGCGCGCCATCGCTGCTGAGGTGGGACGCAGTAAGACAGTCATTTGGAATTTCTTAAATGATCCTGAGGGTTATGGAACAAAAAAGTCAAGTGGAAGACCCAAAAAAATTTAATCAGCACTGAGCCGGAGGATCCAATTGGCTGTCCGTCAAGACACTGGACGATCCTCGACCCAAATAAGGGCCCTTACTGGTGCTGACTGCAGCCCCATAACCTTCAGACGGCATCTGAGACTGAAGGGCTTCAAAAACAAAAAATGTCTTCAAAGACCTCGTCTCCTTGAACACCACAGAACTGCTCGTTTTGGACTTTGCAAGAGAGCACCAAACATGGGACATTCAAAGGTGGAAGAAAATTTTATTCTCTGATGAGAAAAAATTTAACCTTGATGGTCCTGATGGTTTCCAACGTTACAGGCATGACAAGCAGATCCCACCTGAGATGTTTTCTACGCGCCACAGTGGAGGGGGCGCCATAATGGTCTGGGGTGCTTTTTTCTTTGGTGAAACAATGGAGCTTCAGGAAGTGCAGGGGCGTCAAACGGCTGCTGGCTATGTCCAGATGTTGCAGAGAGCATTCCTCATGACTGAGGGCCCTCGTCTGTGTGGTAACGACTGGGTTTTTCAACAGGACAACGCTACAGTACACAATGCCCGCAGGACAATGGACTTCTTCCAGGAGGATAACATCACTCTTTTGGCCCATCCTGCACGTTCCCCTGATCTAAATCCAATTGAGAACCTTTGGGGATGGATGGCAAGGGAAGTTTACAAAAATGGACAACAGTTTCAGACAGTAGATGGCCTTCGTGTGGCCGTCTTCACAACTTGGAGAAATGTTCCCACTCACCTCATGGAAACGCTTACATCAAGCATGCCGAAACTAATTTTTTAAGTGATAAACAATAACGGCGGAGCTACTCATTACTGAGTTCATGTTTGGAAGTTGGATTTCTGTTTTGGGGGGGTTTAGGTTTTTCTTGGAGGTGTGGTCCTAAACTTTTGATCAGCTGAAAAACAGCCTGTTTCAGTTTATTTGTTGTTTTCATTAAATTGAATGCTCAAAAAATGTTTTGTCTCACTCCCATTCCTTCTTGTTGCATGTTGAAGCTCTACTTGGAACCTTGTTAAGATCCAGCCATGCTAAATATGATTTTTTGCCATTTTTCAAGTGGTCTTAAACTTTTGATCAGGACTGTATTAAATTATTAAAGTTAAGCAAAAAGCATAGATGTGGTAGGCAATAACAAGTGCTCGGTGGCACTAAATCAGGTACTTGGCGGCACCAAATGAGAAACCATATGTCCTACCACAATCCGGGGGGTTCCAGTGCACATCCATGAATCCCGGAGGGAAAGCAAAAAACATCTATCCCTGGGCTAGATGATGATGTGGTATTGAAGGACAGGGTGGGCAAAGAACTGTCCCTGATATTGCCCTAAAGGGGGGTGCTATTCTGGCCCTGATAGCCTAACCACAGACCACCCGCCCTGATAAGAGTGACCCCGTCCGGAACCTTACCCTATATAAAACTGGCCCTAGTAAGCCCCTAGCCCCTAGGCCCCTGACATCCAGGTGAACACTATATAGATCTATGTGTTTTTGACTCATTATAAAAGTATATTATAAGTATATTGCACCCCTCTGTGTATGACACCTATCGGTAGCACACCTATACCAGTCCTTAAAAAGACTTGTGTGGCCCTATTAGCTAGTGTTTGGTGTCCCTAACAGCCTCTCCCTACACTGTCCCTCCACACAGCAACCTCTCCCTACACTGGCAAAACACTAAATGTAAAATGGCGGCCAGATCAGGTTTATTTATAAGGTAGGAGGTATGTCCATGTGCTGAAACGTCTCAATTGGCTGTCCTGTACCACCTGATGGATGTGTCATGGGTCAAAGTTCTTCACAATGTAAAAGAATATGGCGGGCGCGAATATCTCCATATGTTCGCATGTTCGGCGACTTGCGAACACGCAAAGTTCACCGCGAAACGACCGCAGGGCGAACCGCAAGGCCATCTTTAAAGGTAATGTCAAAAAAATAAATTTTTTGTTCTGTTTTTTTTTTCAGTATTAAAACATTAAAAATCTATGCACTATAGTATCTTTGTAATCATACTGACCCAGAAAATGAAGCGCACGGGTTAGTTTTGCTGCATAGGGAACATCGTAAGGACAAAACCTGTAAAACTGTGGCACAATTGTATTTTTTTCCTATTCCACCCCATTTGGAATTTCTTCCCGCTTCCCACTACACTGTTTACCATATTATATGGTGGTACAACTTGTCCCACAAAAAACAAGCCCTCATACGGCTATATGAACAGAAGAATAAAAAAGTTATGGCTCTGTGAAGGCAGGGAAGAAAAATGAAAACACACAAACAAAAAAAAACAACTCTGGTATTCAAGGAGTTAATATACGGCTAAGATGCAGTACATGGACGTAAATGTATTAAAGGGCTTCTGTCAGCCCACTAAACCGTTTTTTTTTTTTGTTTAATAATAATCCCTACACTGCGATCTCTGCATACATAAGTAAAATAATAATTTTCGTTCAGTAGAAATTGATAAAACACTATTTTTATAATATGTAAATTACCTTGCTACCAGCAAGTAGGGCGGCTACTTGTTGGTAGCAGCCGGATCCTCCGATCCTAATGACGCCCCCTCCGCATTGTGATTGACAGGGCCAGGGAACGGAATCGTTCTCTGCTGGCCCTGCTTGTTAGCATTCAATATCTGGTGCCTGCGCCGCGGCCGTACCTATCTTCAATCTGCGCAGGCGCACTGAGAGGCGGCCACTCACTCGGCCGCTCCATCCTCAATGCGCCTGCGCCGATGACGTCACATCTACGCCCGGCGCAGGCGCATTGAGGAGCGAGCGGCCGAGTGAGTGGCCGCCTCTCAGTGCGCCTGCGCAGATTGAAGATAGGTATGGCCGCGGCGCAGGCGCCAGATATTGAATGAAAACAGGCAGGGCCAGCAGAGAACGATTCCGTTCCCTGGCACTGTCAATCACAATGCGGAGGGGGCGTCATTAGGATCGGAGGATGCGGCTGCTACCAGCAAGTAGCCGCCCTACTTGCTGGTAGCAAGGTAATTTACACATTATAAAAATAGCGTTTTATCAAATTCTACTGAACGAAAATTATTATTTTACTTATGTATGCAGAGATCGTAGTGTAGGGATTATTATTAAACAAAAAAAAAAAAAACGGTTTAGTGGGCTGACAGAAGCCCTTTAACATCTGTGATTTGTATATTTTCTGCAGCCTAGACATGGATATTGTAATAAATGTATTGCCACCTTACAAACTAGCATTGTGGCCACACAGCAGAGAAAGTTGTATTTTAGATCAGCTGTCTAAATTACGCCTGAGTAGGAGCTGTCTTAAGAGGCAATTTTTTAGTGCCATTTAGAAAAGTCGCAAAACATAAATGAGCCATAATCCTGACGTTTTCGTCTATAAAATAGAACTCAAGAGGAATTGACGAAGAGACACAAAAGTCGTTAATACCTGAAAAAAGTCACAAAAATGCACCTTGTGATTTTTTTAGACGAAAAACCAGACGTACCTTGCTTTATAAATGAGCCCCTTAATGTTTAACGTTGGTGTATTTTTTATCACTAAAATTATTTTGTTAAGTAGACAAAGTTAAAAAAAAGAAATAAAAGTTCCCTGATACAATAAAGGGACATTGCATATCGCAAAAGAAAAAAGAAAAAAGAAAATCTACTGCCTAATCAGAGGATCAGCATAAAGAACAAAGTTACCTTGTTATAAAACAAATACATGCTCTTAAAAGGAACGCAAAAGCCAGAGAGAGTCATTATTAATGTAATAACGATAATGACCTTTAAGTGTTTTTGTGGCTGGAAGATCTTCTGGTGAAAGAACAGTTATTGTACGTAATGAAATCTCCTATTGCCCACTAGCCTTAATTACAAATAGATAATTATATTTTACAAAATCAGATCACAAAAAGTCTTTTTCTAGAAGAACTCAAAGCTACTGAAGCCAAACAGAATGATTTCTTTACAGACAGGGGAAATGAGAAGTCATTTCATATTTATGTATTTATAAAAGTCTATACTTTTCCCATTTTTGCCATCTTTTATAGATAACTTCATCCTCAGATTAAAAAGCATTTTCAATATTTATTTGACACTTTATAGGCATTTCATGACAAAAGTAGGATGGAAAATTCTATTTCAGGCACATGAGAAGCACCTTGATTTTAACAGGTCATTAACTTGCAGTCCTGTGAGTGATGGGAATTTAATGTTTTACAATATAGATATGACACCACAGTCTTTCTAACAGTAGCACACCTTTAGGCAGTTCCTTAATATCATTTTTTTGTTTCAAAGGAAATGGTACTTTTCTACTCAGTACACATGCTTTTAAATCATCTACGCTAAGGTTGCAGCCTTTCTCGGAGGGCTAACCTTGAATATCCACTGCTTTATGCATTCAGTATGGTAGAACCTAAAAATAATGCAGTATATAGTTATATAGTTCTATGTAAAATTTGCCCTATATGGGTTATATGAGGCATTAAAGGGATAATTCAGTCAGAACGGAGTCAGCATGAGGAGACCACAGAATGGCTCAGTGACATAGTGGTGAGCTGGCAGCAGCATGAGGAGACCACAGAGGGGTGAAGTGGCAGCAGCATGAGTAGACCACAGTTTGGCCCAGTGACATAGTGGTAAGGTGGCAGCAGCATGAGAGGAGATCACAGAATGGCCCAGTGACATAGTGGTGAGGTGGCAGCAGCATGAGGAGACCACAGAGTGGCCCAGTGACATAGTGGGGAGGTGGGGGCAATACCAATACCAGCTGAAGATTGTGGGTGGCTGTAGGAGCACCTGGCAGCAGGTGTGGCATCAGGTGGGTGGAAGCATCAGAATAGTAGCTGAAGCAGGTAGCCAGAAGAAACAGGTCTCTTGTCAAAGTGTAGGTGTGACACCATGGATGATCTAGTCTGATGCATCAGGCACTGGTGTTTGAAAATCTTGGCTGATCCACACCTGATTCATCTTCACAAAGGTCAGTTTTTCTACATTTTTGGTCAACAGGAGAGTTCTCCTTGGGGGAACTATGGCCCCCGCCACATTAAACAGCCGGTCTAAAGCCACAATGCTGGCTGGGCAGGAAAGCTTGTCCAGGACAAACTTGGACAGTTGCGGCCACAAATCGAGTTTGGCTGCCCAGTAGTCCGGGGGATCTTCAATGTGGGGTGGAAGGGTATACTCCAAGTTTATCCCAACCTGCTGGTTCAAGTTCTGTGCTATGTCTAGCTGCTGGTGAGTAGAGTCTTCAGTAGACGGGTGAAGAAAACTGCTCATCAGTGACTCTAGACTTAAGTTACTGCTGATAGAGCTGGTACTGCTCCTGCCCCCCCAACCCCCCCAGCAGCCATGGCAGTGGAATGTGAGAGCAGAAGGCTCCCCTTGATCAGACCTGCTTGAGGGTGGGCGATGGCGCACATAGGCAGTGGCCAACTGACTACATAGGATGTCTTGATAGTAGTTCAGTTTGTCCTCCCTCTCAGGGGATGTAAAAAAGGCCCCCATTTTGGACCAGTAGCGAGGGTCTAACATGGTGGAGAGCTAGTAGTCATCCCTCTGCCGAATGGTGACAATTTGGCTGTCACTACGCAAGCAACTGAGCATACATCGGGCCATTTGCGCAAGTGACTCGGAAGGACTCCCTGCCTCCATCTCCACTGTATACTGCCACGGTGTGTCTGGGTCATCCTCCTCTTCTAGTTCAGCCCCCACAGGGCTTATGTGGCTGTGAGATGTAGTCGCCACGTCTCCTGTCCCCTGGCCAGCTAGATTTAGCAGTGTCTGTTCCGGACTGTGGAATCAGTGAAATGACGTTGTTCACCCCATAATCCTGGCAATTGACAAATATAGTGGCCTCCTCAAGGGGCCTTAGCAAATGGCAGATGTCACGCATGAGCTGCCACTGGCTAACATTGAAGTTACATAGGGGAGTACCTCTGTCTGCCTGTATCATCAAGAAATCGTTTATGCCCTTTCTCCGTTCATATAATCGGTCTAACATACAATCAGGTCCATAAATATTGGGACATCGACACAATTCTTGGCTCTATACACCACTACAATGGATTTGAAATGAAACAAACAAGATGTGCTTTAACTGCAGACGGTCAGCTTTAATTTGCGGGTATTTACATCCAAATCAGGTGAACAGTGTAGGAATTACAATAGTATGCATATGTGCCTCCCACTTGTTAACCACCTCCGGACCGCCTAACGCAGGATCGCGTTCCGGAGGTGGCAGCGCTGCGCACAGTCACGCATATACGCGTCATCTCGCGATGGCCGAGATTTCCTGTGAACGCGCGCACACAGGCGCGCGCGCTCACAGGAACGGACGGTAAGAGAGTTGATCTCCAGCCTGCCAGCGGCGTTCGTTCGCTGGCAGGCTGGAGATGTGTTTTTTTTAACCCCTAACAGGTATATTAGACGCTGTTTTGATAACAGCGTCTAATATACCTGCTACCTGGTCCTCTGGTGGTCCCCTTTGTTTGGATCGACCACCAGAGGACACAGGTAGCTCAGTAAAGTAGCACCAAGCACCACTACACTACACTACACCCCCCCCGTCACTTATTAACCCCTTATTAGCCCCTGATCACCCCATATAGACTCCCT
The DNA here is from genome assembly GCF_905171765.1 of Bufo bufo. Taxonomy (NCBI): domain Eukaryota; kingdom Metazoa; phylum Chordata; class Amphibia; order Anura; family Bufonidae; genus Bufo; species Bufo bufo. Next base: position 363,610,981 of record NC_053390.1, on the reverse strand, counting down.
GATCACCCCCCTGTCATTGATTACCCCCCTGTCATTGATCACCCCCCTGTAAAGCTCCATTCAGATGTCCGCATGATTTTTACGGATCCACTGATAGATGGATCGGATCCGCAAAACGCATCCGGACGTCTGAATAAAGCCTTACAGGGGCGTGATCAATGACTGTGGTTATCACCCCATATAGACTCCCTGATCAGCCCCCTGTCATTGATTACCCCCCTGTCATTGATTACCCCCCTGTAAAGCTCCATTCAGACGTCCGCATGATTTTTACGGATCCACTGATAGATGGATCGGATCCGCAAAACGCATCCGGACGTCTGAATGAAGCCTTACAGGGGCATGATCAATGACTGTGGTGATCACCCCATATAGACTCCCTGATCACCCCCCTGTAAAGCTCCATTCAGATGTCCGCATGATTTTTACGGATGCACTGATAGATGGATCCGATCCGCAAAACGCATCCGGACGTCTGAATGAAGCCTTACAGGGGCATGATCAATGACTGTGGTGATCACCCCATATAGACTCCCTGATCACCCCCCTGTAAAGCTCCATTCAGATGTCCGCATGATTTTTACGGATGCACTGATAGATGGATCCGATCCGCAAAACGCATCCGGACGTCTGAATGAAGCCTTACAGGGGCATGATCAATGACTGTGGTGATCACCCCCCTGTCATTGATTACCCCCCTGTAAAGCTCCATTCAGATGTCCGCATGATTTTTACGGATGCACTGATAGATGGATCCGATCCTCAAAACGCATCCGGACGTCTGAATGAAGCCTTACAGGGGCGTGATCAATGACTGTGGTGATCACCCCATATAGACTCCCTGATCACCCCCCTGTCATTGATTACCCCCCTGTCATGGATTACCCCCCTGTAAAGCTCCATTCAGACGTCCGCATGATTTTTACGGATCCACTGATAGATGGATCGGATCCGCAAAACGCATACGGACGTCTGAATGAAGCCTTACACGGGCGTGATCAATGACTGTGGTTATCACCCCATATAGACTCCCTGATCACCCCCCTGTCATTGATCACCCCCCTGTCATTGATCACCCCTCTGTAAGGCTCCATTCAGACATTTTTTTGGCCCAAGTTAGCGGAATATTTTTTTTTTTTCTTACAAAGTCTCATATTCCACTAACTTGTGTCAAAAAATAAAATCTCACATGAACTCCCCATACCCCTCACGGAAACTAAATGCGTAAAATTTTTTAGACATTTATATTCCAGACTTCTTCTCACGCTTTAGGGCCCCTAGAATGCCAGGGCAGTATAAATACCCCACATGTGACCCCATTTCGGAAAGAAGACACCCCCAGGTATTCCGTGAGGGGCATATTGAGTCCATGAAAGATTGAAATTTTTGTCCCAAGTTAGCGGAACGGGAGACTTTGTGAGAAAAAAATTTAAAATATCAATTTCCGCTAACTTGTGCCAAAAAAAAAAAATTTCTATGAACTCGCCATGCCCCTCATTGAATACCTTGGGGTGTCTTCTTTCCAAAATGGGGTCACATGTGGGGTATTTATACTGCTCTGGCATTCTAGGGGCCCCAAAGCGTGAGAAGAAGTCTGGTATCCAAATGTCTAAAAATGCCCTCCTAAAAGGAATTTGGGCCCCTTTGCGCATCTAGGCTGCAAAAAAGTGTCACACATCTGGTATCGCCGTACTCAGGAGAAGGTGGGGAATGTGTTTTGGGGTGTCATTTTACATATACCCATGCTGGGTGAGAGAAATATCTTGGTCAAATGCCAACTTTGTATAAAAAAATGGGAAAAGTTGTCTTTTGCCAAGATATTTCTCTCACCCAGCAAGGGTATATGTAAAATGACACCCCAAAACACATTCCCCAACTTCTCCTGAATACGGCGATACCACATGTGTGACACTTTTTTGCAGCCTAGGTGGGCAAAGGGGCCCACATTCCAAAGAGCACCTTTAGGATTTCACAGGTCATTTACCTACTTACCACACATTAGGGCCCCTGGAAAATGCCAGGGCAGTATAACTACCCCACAAGTGACCCCATTTTGGAAAGAAGACACCCCAAGGTATTCCGTGAGGGGCATGGCGAGTTCCTAGAATTTTTTATTTTATGTCACAAGTTAGAGGAAAATGCTGATTTTTTTTTTTTTTTTTTTTTCATACAAAGTCTCATATTCCACTAACTTGTGACAAAAAATAAAAACTTCCATGAACTCACTATGCCCATCAGCGAATACCTTGGGGTCTCTTCTTTCCAAAATGGGGTCACTTGTGGGGTAGTTATACTGCCCTGGCATTCTAGGGGCCCAAATGTGTGGTAAGGAGTTTGAAATCAAATTCTGTAAAAAATGACCTGTGAAATCCGAAAGGTGCTCTTTGGAATATGGGCCCCTTTGCCCACCTAGGCTGCAAAAAAGTGTCACACATCTGGTATCTCCGTACTCAGGAGAAGGTGGGGAATGTGTTTTGGGGTGTCATTTTACATATACCCATGCTGGGTGAGAGAAATATCTTGGCAAAAGACAACTTTTCCCATTTTTTTATACAAAGTTGGCATTTGACCAAGATATTTATCTCACTGTGAGCAGTCACATCATCAATAAATACAAGAGAACCAGTTCCATTGGCAGCAATACATGCCAACTCCATGACACTACCACCACCATGCTTCACTGATGAGGTGGTATGCTTAGGATCATGAGCAGTTCCTTTCCTTCTCCATACTCTTCTCTTCCCATCACTCTGGTACAAGTTGATTTTGGTCTCATCTGTCCATAGGATGTTGTTCCAGAACTGTGAAGGCTTTTTTAGATGTTGTTTGGCAAACTCTAATCCGGCCTTTCTGTTTTTGAGGATCACCAATGGTTTACATCTTGCGTTGAACACTCTGTATTCACTCTGGTGAAGTCTTCTCTTGATTGTTTACTTTGACACACATACACCTACCTCCTGGAGAGTGTTCTTGATCTGGACAACTGCTGTGAAGGGTGTTTTCTTCACCAAGGAAAGAATTCTTTGGTCATCCACCACAATTGTTTTCCGTGATCTTCCAGGTCTTTTGGTGTTGCTTAGCTCACCGGTGCGTTCCTTCATTTTAAGTATGTTCCAAACAGTTGTTTTGGCCACGCATAATGTTTTTGCTATCTCTCTGATGTTTTTTTTTTTTTTTTTTTTAGCCTAATGATGGCTTGCTTCACTGATAGTGACAGCTCTTTGAAACTCATCTTGAGAGTTGACAGCAACATATTCCAAATGCAAATAGCACACTTGAAATTAACTCTGGACCTTTTATCTGCTCATTGTAATTGGGATAATGAGGGAATAACACACACCTGGCCATGGAACAGCCGAGAAAGCCAATTGTCCCATTACTTTTGGTCCCTTAACAAGTGGGAGGCACATATGCAAACTGTTGTAATTCCTACACTGTCCACCTGATTTGGAAGTAAATACCCTCAAATTAAAGCTGACAGTCTGCAGTTAAGGCACATCTTGTTCATTTCATTCCAAATCCATTGTGGTGGTCTATAGAGCCAAAAATGTTAGAATTGTGTCGATGTCCCAATATTTATGGACCTGACTGTATGTATGGTGGAATTCCAACGGGTTTAAACATCGCATATCAGCCTATGTTGGTAGAATCCGTTCTGCCGCTGCAGCTCGAGGAGGGTGTGCTTTGGGAAGTACGAGTGGCTGAAGTGCAATTTTCAGTATGTCTTGCAGATGGGGTGAAGACTTTAGGAACCGCTTTACAACCAGATTGGACACGTGCACCATGCAGGGTGCTTGGCTCAGCCCTCCTTGACGCAGTGCCAACACCATGTTTTTCCCGTTTATAGGTCACTATGCTTCTGAGGAGAAAGCAGTTCCTCCCCTGTGTAACTCGCCCAGGCAAACTAGGTGCAGAACAGTGTGATACCGCCGTGCCCGTCCTGCACATGTGGTATGCTGGAGGAGCACTGTGAGTTGTCCCTGCAGTGGAGGTTGAGGACACAGTGGGGGATGAGGAGGCAGAGGCAGACATTGTTGCAGGACCAACAGCCTGAGAACAAGGAGGCGGAAGCGGCGTCACCTGGCCAAATTGCTGGTGTGGCTGGGCAGGAACCACATTTACCTAGTGGGCCGTAAAGGACATACTGTATATTGTCCTTGACTGTAGTTGCAGTGCACTTTGGCAGACACTGACAGGTTCAAGGACTGGCCCGCCATCTGTTCCACATATGTGTGCAGGGCCTGTCACCTGTCTCTCTGACATAATACTCCCCAAAAAAGCTGTAGTTCAATGTATTTTCACCACTGAACTTCAATTAAGACATATATATATATATATATATACAGTTGCAAGAATAAGTATGTGAACCCTTTGGAATGATATGGATTTCTGCACAAATTGGTCATAAAATGTGATCTGATCTTCATCTAAGTCACAACAATAGACAATCACAGTCTGCTTAAACTAATAACACACAAAGAATTAAATGTTACCATGTTTTTATTGAACACACCATGTAAACATTCACAGTGCAGGTGGAAAAAGTATGTGAACCCTTGGATTTAATAACTGGTTGAACCTCATTTGGCAGCAATAACTTCAACCAAACATCTCCTGTAGTTGCAGATTAGACGTGCACAACGGTCAGGAGTAATTCTTGACCATTCCTCTTTACAGAACTGTTTCAGTTCAGTAATATTCTTGGGATGTCTGGTGTGAATCGCTTTCTTGAGGTCATGCCACAGCATCTCAATCGGGTTGAGGTCAGGACTCTGACTGGGCCACTCCAGAAGGCGTATTTTCTTCTGTTTAAGCCATTTTGTTGTTGATTTACTTCTATGCTTTGGGTCGTTGTCCTGTTGCCACACCCATCTTCTGTTGAGCTTCAGCTGGTGGACAGATGGCCTTAAGTTCTCCTGCAAAATGTCTTAATAAACTTGGGAATTCATTTTTTCTTCGAATATAGCAATCCGTCCAGGCCCTGACGCAGAAAAGCAGCCCCAAACCATGATGCCCCCACCACCATACTTCACAGTTGGGATGAGGTTTTGATGTTGGTGTGCTGTGCCTCTTTTTCTCCATACATAGTGTTGTGTGTTTCTTCCAAACAACTCAACTTGGGTTTCATCTGTCCACAGAATATTTTGCCAGTACTGCTGTGGAACATCCAGGTGCTCTTGTGCAAACTGTAAACGTGCAGCAATGTTTTTTTTGGACAGCAGTGGCTTCCTCTGTGGTATCCTCCCATGAAATCCATTCTTGTTTAGTGTTTTACGTATCGTAGATTCGCTAACAGGGATGTTAGCATATGCCAGAGACTTTTGTAAGTCTTTAGCTGACACTCTAGGATTCTTCTTCACCTCTTTGAGCAGTCTGTGCGGTGCTCTTGCAGTCATCTTTACAGGACGGCCACTCCTAGGGAGAGTAGCAGCATTGCTGAACTTTCTCCATTTATAGACAATATGTCTTACCATGGACTGATGAACAGCAAGGCTTTTGGAGATACTTTTATAACCCTTTCCAGCTTTATGCAAGTCAACAATTCTTAATCGCAGGTCTTCTGAGAGCTCTTTTGTGCGAGGCATCATTCACATCAGGCAATGCTTCTTGTGAAAAGCAAACCCAGAACTGGTGTGTGTTTTTTATAGGGCAGGGCAGCTGTAACCAACACCTCCAATCTCATCTCATTGATTGGACTCCAGTTGGCTGACACCTCACTCCAATTAGCTCTTGAAGATGTCATTAGTCTAGGGGTTCACATACTTTTTCCACCTGCACTGTGAATGTTTACATGGTGTGTTCAATAAAAATATGGTAACATTTAATTCTTTGTGTGTTATTAGTTTAAGCAGACTGTGATTGTCTATTGTTGTGACTTAGATGAAGATCAGATCACATTTTGTGACCAATTTGTGCAGAAATCCATATAATTCCAAAGGGTTCACATACTTTTTCTTGCAACTGTATATATATTATATATTTTTTTCTGATAAATAAATTCTCCCCCCCCCAAAAAAAAAAACAATTCACTACAGAACGGCAATTAAGACGTAATATTTTTCCTATTACTACACCCAAAAAAATTAATATAACAATCGCAATTCACCGCAGAATGGCTAATGGGACATACATATATTTCCTATTATTAAACCACGTAAATGCCTGTAGTACAATGTAACTTCAGCGCTGAACGGCAATTTAGGCTACTTTCACAATCGCGTTTTGTGCGGATCCATCATGGATGGATCCGTTCAGATAATACGACCGTCTGCATTTGTTCTGAACGGATCCGTTTGTATTATTTTTTACATAACCAATCTGTTTTCTATTGTGCCAGATTGTGTCAGTGAAAACGGATCCATCCCCATTGACTTACATTGTGTGCCAGAACTGATCCGTTTGGCTCAGTTTCATCAGACGGACACCAAAACGGAATGGAGACTAAACTGATGCAAACTCATGCATTCTGAGCGGATTAGAGTTGAGCGGACACCTGGATGTTTGGGTTCGACGGGTTCGGCCGAACTTTACAAAAAAGTTCGCGTTCTGGACCCGAACTTGACCACGAACCCGAACCCCATTGAAGTCAATGGGGACCCGAACTTTTGAGCACTAAAATGACTGTAAAAATGTCATGGAAAGGGCTAGAGGGCTGCAAATGGCATCAAAATGTGGTTAAGAGCATGGCAAGTGCTCTGCAAACAAATGTGGATAGGGAAATGATTTTAAATAACATAAAATACGTAAAAATAAAAAATAATAATCTTGATCTAGTAGGACGAGGTCCATATGGAGTAGGAGGTTGAGGAGGCGGTGGATGTGCGGAGGTAGGTAGAAGCAGCGGCGGAGGAGGTAGCCTGCATTGCTTTTTGGTTTAAAATATATATATATATTTTTTTAATTAGGGTACACCCCAAAACATTGGGAAATATAACCTATGATAACCCCCTCTAGTCGTGGTAAACACACGTTCTGACAATACACTAGCTACAGGGCACCTCCACCTCCAAGGCGTAAAGGGCAAGATCAGGCCATGTGCCCAATTTGGAGACCCATCAGTCAGTTCGTGTAGGCGTGTACACACATACTGCCCCACCATGTCGCATGTCACCGTGACATTCACGATCTATTTGGATATCTTCTCTATCAACTTTCGATGTTCTTTTCTGAGCCTACCATGTTGATCACAGTGATTGGCAAATCAGGGTTCCACGCCGGAGCGGGAGTGGGAGAAAGAGAGACCACATCCAAGGGAGATCAATGGATGAAATTTAATTGTGATCGAGCGGAAATATGGGAAAAGTTATTAAAGCAGAAGAATAGAAGGAAAGGATGGGGCGCACAGCAATTGCCCACTCCCGACTTGGGGAGGTAGTGACGATAAATTACAATACAGGACTCTTAAGATGCCCTGTTATTGGAATGATTAATAAGAAATTATAGGGAATGTCACTGGGGTATTTAGGATTTGGAAACAATAGAGAGGAGAGGACCTGCTGCCGCTTTGTTGACTAGATAAATTCTGCCTGATCGCATGTCACCGTGACGTCCACGATCCATTTGGATATCTTCTCTATCAACTTTCGATAGTCTTTTCTCAGCCTACCATGTTGATCACGGTTATTGCCAAATCAGGGTTCCACGCCTGAGAGGGAGCGTGAGAAAGAGAGACCACATCCAAGGGAGGTTAATTTTTTTAAATTAAATATGATCGAGCGGAAAAGTGGGACAAACTAATGAAGCGCAATGTGGGACAAGTTATTAAAGTTTAAGCATTGAATGAAAGAAGGGGCGCGCATCAATTAAAGAAGAATTTTTGAAATTTAAATCCCTGTCACCTATGCAGAGCAGGGGTTTTGTATACGCCAAAATTGGTAAAATGTCACCTTGTAACAGATGATTTTTTTAAATTTAGGTCCCTATCACCTATGCAATCACGGCAAAAATAGTCAAATGTCACCCAAGAATGTAACAAATTTGTGATTTTTTTTAACCTGTCTACTAGGTATAGCAGTGGTATATCACACCCAAAAATTGGTGAATTTCACCTAAATTTGTGAAATGTTTTTACCTGTGTACTAGGTACACCCGGGGTATATCACACCCAAAAATTGGTGAATTTCACCCGAATATGTAACAGACAAATTAATGTTTTTTTTTTACCTGTCTACTAGGTATAGCAGTGGTATATCACACCCAAAAATTGGTGAATTTGACCCGAAAATGTAATAGAAGAATTAGAGAATTTTTTTTTACCTGTCTACTAGGTATAGCAGTGGTATATCACACCCAAATATTTGTGAATTTCACCTGAAAATGTAACAGAAGAATTAGTGATTTTTTTTTTTACCTGTCTACTAGGTATAGCAGTGGTATATCACACCCAAAAATTTGTGAATTTCACCAGAAAATATAACAGACAAATTAGTAAAATTACATAAAATAAAATAAAATACGTACAAATAAAAATAAAATAAACTTGATTTATGAGGAGGAGGTCCATATGGAGTAGGAGTTTGAGGAGGCGGTGGATGTAGCTGTGTAGGTGGAAGCGGTGGTGGAGGAGGATAAGGTAGCTAACACAGTTTTTTTGTTTTAATGATTATTTATTTATTTATTTATTTAGGGTACACTCCAAAAAAGTTTGAAATATCCAAAATACAACAATGAGCAATTGCGCTGTAGTATAACAATGGCTGGTTAAGGCCGGTATACATGTCTATTCTGCACAAGGTACGTACAAGTCCTGTGGGATCCATGCCTGGTTCGATTTAATGAACGTGAGCTTGTCCACATTGTCCACATTGGCTGTGGACAGGCGGCTGCACTTGTCTGTGATAACACCCCTGCCGTGCTAAACACACCTTCAGACAATACACTGGCTTCAGGGCAGGCCAGCACCTCCAAGGCGTAAAGGGCAAGCTCAGGCTATGTGCCCAATTTGGAGACCCAGAAGTTGAAGGGTTCAGACCCGTCATTCAGTTTTCTGATTAATAAACTCCCCCCCAAAAAAATTATCACAATTCACCGCAGAACAGATAATAGGAAGTAGGTTTATTTCCCTTCAATACACCCTATAAATGGCTGTGGTACAATTTAACTTCACAGCAGAACGGCAATTAAGACGTATTCTTTTTCCTATTACTACACCCTAAAAAAAGAAATATAACAATCACAATTCACCGCAGAACGGCTAATGGGGCGTACATATATTTCCTTTTAATACATCAAGTAAATGGCTGTAGTACAATGTAACCTCACCGCTGAATGGCAAATATGATATATATTTTTTCTTTTTTTCCCCTATTAATACACCCCCAAAAAAAATAACAATCACAATTCATTGCAGAACAGCTAATGGGATGTACATATATTTCCTTTTAATACACTATGTAAATGGCTATAGTACAATTTAACTTCACCGCTGAACGGCACTTATGACATATATTTTTTCCCCTATTAATACACGCCCACAAAAAAGTTAAAAAATGTAAAATCAAAGCAGAACAGATAATAGGACGTAAGTATCTATCCTATTAATACACCCCATAAATGGCTGTAGTACAATGTAACTTAACCGCTGAACAGCAATTATAGGGGTGCTACAAAAGGTAAAATACAATAGTTTCATTCCCATCACTTCACAAGTTTACCGTAAAGTCTCTATCCCAAACTCATGATCTACACATCATCCTGCTACCATGGAGGGTTTCATAGTTATGCTTGTGAAGAAGAAAATGTTTTCTTTTGTGTTTGACACAAGTATTATGTTTGTAACCCTGAATGTGATATATGACTCCTCTGCTTTGACAAAATGTGAATGTGTTTGTGTGCTTCTTAGGCCCCTTTCACATGAGCAAGTTTTCCGCTCGGGTGCAATGCGTGACGTGAACGCATAGCACCCGCACTGAATCCTGACACATTCATTTCAATGGGTCTGTGTACATGAGCGTTGTTTTTCACGCATCAGTTCTGCGTTGCGTGAAAATCACAGCATGTTGTATATTCTGCGTTTTTCATGCAGCCCTGGCCCCAGAGAAGTGAATGGGGCTGCGTGAAAAACGCATTGCATCCGCAAGCAAGTGCGGGCGCGATGCGTTTTTCACTGATGGTTGCTAAGAGATGTTGTTTGTAAACCTTTAGGCCCCTTTCACACGGGCGAGTATTCTGCGCGGGTGCAATGCGTGAGGCAAACGCATTGCACCTGCACTGAATCCGGACCCATTCATTTCTATGGGGCTGTGCACATGAGTGGTGATTTTCACGCATCACTTGTGCATTGCGTGAAAATCGCAGCAAGCTCTATTTTGTGCGTTTTTCACGCAATGCAGGCCCCATAGAAGTGAATGGGACTGCGTGAAAATCGCAAGCATCCGCAAGCTAGTGCGGATGCAGTGCGATTTTCACGCACAGTTGCTAGGAGACGATCGGGATGGAGACCCGATCATTATTATTTTCCCTTATAACATGGTTATAAGGGAAAATAATAGCATTCTTAATACAGAATGCATAGTACAATAGGGCTGGAGGGGTTAAAAAAATAAAAATAAATTTAACTCACCTTAATCCACTTGATCGCATAGCCCGGCTTCTTATCTTTCTTCTTTCTTCAGGACCTGGGTAAAGGACCTGTGATGACGTCACTGCGCTCATCACATGGTCCGTCACATGATCCATCACCATGGTAAAAGATCATACAACACCTAACCCAAACCCGAACTTCTGTGAATAGCCACCAGTAACGAAATGTGGTATAGTTGTCAAGAAAAGGGTCATGTTGTTTAATTTTGCCTGTAGAAAAGCAGGAAAGGCCCAACATCTGCACCATAGTTTGTTTGCAATGGCTTCATCCAACCGATTTATATTAATGGATAGATTATGGATACTTTGTTAGATTCTGTCAGTAATCTAAGCCTGGTAAAAGGAAGACTTGGTGACCCATAAGATGGAGTTTCCAAAAATACCCATTACTTGTGTTCATGGAGATATGAAAAATTACCCAACATCTGATGTTAAACTACAGCTTGATGAAAAATGCCCAACTGCTGCATCTCCCAGTTGCGTGGATCAAAACAGCCAACAAAGGGTGTATCAGCCAATAGCAGGCCATGACAGGGACAAGCCTCCCTAGTATTGCGGGTGATGCTAAGGAGGACTATCCTCGTCGCAAGCTGCTATTGGCTGCTCCCCCTGTTGCCAGATGTTTTGATCCGTGTGACTAGGAGATGCAGCGGTGACTGTGCAGGGATCAGGAGCAACGCGGGTGCCTGGGAGCAGGGTATCATCTATATGAGTGGCCTGGGCATTGGGGGAGTCATTATAGGGGTTGGATAACCCTTTTAAAAAATGGTAGTAGCTAAGATTGAAAAAAACAGTATTCATAATTAACGGAAAATGCAAATGTGATCGCACACTACATCCAGCATTCTGCCTCCATGCTGGATGAGACATTGGTGTACATTTTGGCCAAAGCGTAATAAGCCACTCACCGCGTCAAGGTCGTCTCATTTGAGTGGTCCCTAACGCTATTTCCTACCTGTTTATGGGCCATGACAGCCACACAAAGTCCAGGGAATGCAGGTCAGCATGCAAGCCAAGTACACTCTGCTTTTAACCCCGTCCGGTGCCATTACAGCTTTCATCGGATCCAGGGATGCAAGTACCAACATGCATGCTGAGCCCACTATATACTTCTCCTGGAGCCAAATGGCTACTGGTAGGATCTATATGAGCAGACTCAGTTTTATACTGACTTTAAAACCAGCCTCCAGGACAGATTGACTGGCCAGGTGTGCATGACTCAAAGGAGATCGCCACGCCTCCAATATATGCTACAAAGATCGCACAACCCGCCTGTAGGTGCAGATCACTATGGCGAAATACATATACAAACGGAAAATGCAAATGTGATCGCACACTACATCCAGCATTCTGCATCCATGCTGGATGAGACATTGGTGTACATTTTGGCCAAAGCGTAATAATAAGCCACTCACCGCGTCAAGGTCGTCTCATTTGAGTGGTCCCTAACGCTATTTCCTACCTGTTTATGGGCCATGACAGCCACACAAAGTCCAGGGAATGCAGGTCAGCATGCAAGCCAAGTACACTCTGCTTTTAACCCCGTCCGGTGCCATTACAGCTTTCATCGGATCCAGGGATGCAAGTACCAACATGCATGCTGAGCCCACTATATACTTCTCCTGGAGCCAAATGGCTACTGGTAGGATCTATATGAGCAGACTCAGTTTTATACTGACTTTAAAACCAGCCTCCAGGACAGATTGACTGGCCAGGTGTGCATGACTCAAAGGAGATCGCCACGCCTCCAATATATGCTACAAAGTGGGGGGGTTGAGTCCGCACAACCCGCCTGTAGGTGCAGATCACTATGGCGAAATACATATACAAACGGAAAATGCAAATGTGATCGCACACTACATCCAGCATTCTGCCTCCATGCTGGATGAGACATTGGTGTACATTTTGGCCAAAGCGTAATAAGCCACTCACCGCGTCAAGGTCGTCTCATTTGAGTGGTCCCTAACGCTATTTCCTACCTGTTTATGGGCCATGACAGCCACACAAAGTCCAGGGAATGCAGGTCAGCATGCAAGCCAAGTACACTCTGCTTTTAACCCCGTCCGGTGCCATTACAGCTTTCATCGGATCCAGGGATGCAAGTACCAACATGCATGCTGAGCCCACTATATACTTCTCCTGGAGCCAAATGGCTACTGGTAGGATCTATATGAGCAGACTCAGTTTTATACTGACTTTAAAACCAGCCTCCAGGACAGATTGACTGGCCAGGTGTGCATGACTCAAAGGAGATCGCCACGCCTCCAATATATGCTACAAAGAAAAAAATGTGGGGGGTTGAGTCCGCACAACCCGCCTGTAGGTGCAGATCATTATGGCGAAATACATATACAAACGGAAAATGCAAATGTGATCGCACACTACATCCAGCATTCTGCCTCCATGCTGGATGAGACATTGGTGTACATTTTGGCCAAAGCGTAATAAGCCACTCACCGCGTCAAGGTCGTCTCATTTTAGTGGTCCCTAACGCTATTTCCTACCTGTTTATGGGCCATGACAGCCACACAAAGTCCAGGGAATGCAGGTCAGCATGCAAGCCAAGTACACTCTGCTTTTAACCCCGTCCGGTGCCATTACAGCTTTCATCGGATCCAGGGATGCAAGTACCAACATGCATGCTGAGCCCACTATATACTTCTCCTGGAGCCAAATGGCTACTGGTAGGATCTATATAAGCAGACTCAGTTTTATACTGACTTTAAAACCAGCCTCCAGGACAGATTGACTGGCCAGGTGTGCATGACTCAAAGGAGATCGCCACGCCTCCAATATATGCTACAAAGTGGGGGGGTTGAGTCCGCACAACCCGCCTGTAGATGCAGATCACTATGGCGAAATACATATACAAACGGAAAATGCAAATGTGATCGCACACTACATCCAGCATTCTGCCTCCATGCTGGATGAGACATTGGTGTACATTTTGGCCAAAGCGTAATAAGCCACTCACCGCGTCAAGGTCGTCTCATTTGAGTGGTCCCTAACGCTATTTCCTACCTGTTTATGGGCCATGACAGCCACACAAAGTCCAGGGAATGCAGGTCAGCATGCAAGCCAAGTACACTCTGCTTTTAACCCCGTCCGGTGCCATTACAGCTTTCATCGGATCCAGGGATGCAAGTACCAACATGCATGCTGAGCCCACTATATACTTCTCCTGGAGCCAAATGGCTACTGGTAGGATCTATATGAGCAGACTCAGTTTTATACTGACTTTAAAACCAGCCTCCAGGACAGATTGACTGGCCAGGTGTGCATGACTCAAAGGAGATTGCCACGCCTCCAATATATGCTACAAAGATCGCACAACCCGCCTGTAGGTGCAGATCACTATGGCGAAATACATATACAAACGGAAAATGCAAATGTGATCGCACACTACATCCAGCATTCTGCCTCCATGCTGGATGAGACATTGGTGTACATTTTGGCCAAAGCGTAATAAGCCACTCACCGCGTCAAGGTCGTCTCATTTGAGTGGTCCCTAACGCTATTTCCTACCTGTTTATGGGCCATGACAGCCACACAAAGTCCAGGGAATGCAGGTCAGCATGCAAGCCAAGTACACTCTGCTTTTAACCCCGTCCGGTGCCATTACAGCTTTCATCGGATCCAGGGATGCAAGTACCAACATGCATGCTGAGCCCACTATATACTTCTCCTGGAGCCAAATGGCTACTGGTAGGATCTATATGAGCAGACTCAGTTTTATACTGACTTTAAAACCAGCCTCTAGGACAGATTGACTGGCCAGGTGTGCATGACTCAAAGGAGATCGCCACGCCTCCAATATATGCTACAAAGTGGGGGGGTTGAGTCCGCACAACCCGCCTGTAGATGCAGATCACTATGGCGAAATACATATACAAACGGAAAATGCAAATGTGATCGCACACTACATCCAGCATTCTGCCTCCATGCTGGATGAGACATTGGTGTACATTTTGGCCAAAGCGTAATAAGCCACTCACCGCGTCAAGGTCGTCTCATTTGAGTGGTCCCTAACGCTATTTCCTACCTGTTTATGGGCCATGACAGCCACACAAAGTCCAGGGAATGCAGGTCAGCATGCAAGCCAAGTACACTCTGCTTTTAACCCCGTCCGGTGCCATTACAGCTTTCATCGGATCCAGGGATGCAAGTACCAACATGCATGCTGAGCCCACTATATACTTCTCCTGGAGCCAAATGGCTACTGGTAGGATCTATATGAGCAGACTCAGTTTTATACTGACTTTAAAACCAGCCTCCAGGACAGATTGACTGGCCAGGTGTGCATGACTCAAAGGAGATCGCCACGCCTCCAATATATGCTACAAAGAAAAAAATGTGGGGGGGTTGAGTCCGCACAACCCGCCTGTAGGTGCAGATCACTATGGCGAAATACATATACAAACGGAAAATGCAAATGTGATCGCACACTACATCCAGCATTCTGCCTCCATGCTGGATGAGACATTGGTGTACATTTTGGCCAAAGCGTAATAAGCCACTCACCGCGTCAAGGTCGTCTCATTTGAGTGGTCCCTAACGCTATTTCCTACCTGTTTATGGGCCATGACAGCCACACAAAGTCCAGGGAATGCAGGTCAGCATGCAAGCCAAGTACACTCTGCTTTTAACCCCGTCCGGTGCCATTACAGCTTTCATCGGATCCAGGGATGCAAGTACCAACATGCATGCTGAGCCCACTATATACTTCTCCTGGAGCCAAATGGCTACTGGTAGGATCTATATGAGCAGACTCAGTTTTATACTGACTTTAAAACCAGCCTCCAGGACAGATTGACTGGCCAGGTGTGCATGACTCAAAGGAGATCGCCACGCCTCCAATATATGCTACAAAGAAGAGAAGTATATAGTGGGCTCAGCATGCATGTTGGTACTTGCATCCCTGGATCCGATGAAAGCTGTAATGGCACTGGACGGGGTTAAAAGCAGAGTGTACTTGGCTTGCATGCTGACCTGCATTCGCTGGACTTTGTGTGGCTGTCATGGCCCATAAACAGGTAGGAAATAGCGTTAGGGACCACTCAAATGAGACGACCTTGACGCGGTGAGTGGCTTATTACGCTTTGGCCAAAATGTACACCAATGTCTCATCCAGCATGGAGGCAGAATGCTGGATGTAGTGTGCGATCACATTTGCATTTTCCGTTTGTATATGTATTTCGCCATAGTGATCTGCACCTACAGGCGGGTTGTGCGGACTCAACCCCCCCACATTTTTCTCTTTGTAGCATATATTGGAGGCGTGGCGATCTCCTTTGAGTCATGCACACCTGGCCAGTCAATCTGTCCTGGAGGCTGGTTTTAAAGTCAGTATAAAACTGAGTCTGCTCATATAGATCCTACCAGTAGCCATTTGGCTCCTGGAGAAGTATATAGTGGGCTCAGCATGCATGTTGGTACTTGCATCCCTGGATCCGATGAAAGCTGTAATGGCACCGGACGGGGTTAAAAGCAGAGTGTACTTGGCTTGCATGCTGACCTGCATTCCCTGGACTTTGTGTGGCTGTCATGGCCCATAAACAGGTAGGAAATAGCGTTAGGGACCACTCAAATGAGACGACCTTGACGCGGTGAGTGGCTTATTACGCTTTGGCCAAAATGTACACCAATGTCTCATCCAGCATGGAGGCAGAATGCTGGATGTAGTGTGCGATCACATTTGCATTTTCCGTTTGTATATGTATTTCGCCATAGTGATCTGCACCTACAGGCGGGTTGTGCGGACTCAACCCCCCCACAGTATTCATAATTAATTCACTTAAGTGTGCTTTGGGACTACAGAAAACCTGGGATTTATTGTGGGATAATGGCAAAGCCAGAAATTTAAAAAATCCAAAGGGGGGGGGGGGGGGGGCGGCACATTGCACTTTGAATCAGGTTTCTTTATATATTTACTTAAGTGTTTTTATAAGACTATCCACATTAAAAATATCTTGAAATATTCCAGTTTTTAAAATGGCTATTAGAAAAGTCACTGTAGATCACTTGTCAACTTTGCTGTATATACTGGAATAGAATTAGAAGAATCATTAGCATACATTAATGACAGCTGTATGGTACTTCTCTAGTTAAGGCAGCCTAGATAAGGTTATATCAGACATCCCAACCTGCAAAAAATCATTTCAGGGAGATGCACTTCTCATTTCAGGGAGGTTTTCTTTTCTTTTTTTCACAAACTTTTTATTACATTTTCCACACATATGCAGTATCTGCACACTTTGCTCTATGGTGTGGAGGACTGGGCTCATTACCCTGCCCCAAATTATCATATTTATATATATGATTAAAGCATCCAGGGGGTGTGAATTTAACACTGGGGTAAATAATATAATTAAAATGGAGGGTTAAATGTGTAAATGTATTTTTTTTTAAATGCATCTCTCTCAATAGTTATATAGCTACTGAATGAGACAGAAGAAGGGATTCCTTTAACATATATATCTCCTTGAGAAGCCAATTTGACCCCAAAGGGTTAATTCAACCTGTAATCTAAACTCTGTCCTGTCACTTCTCTTATCTCTCTGCTCTGCTATCTGACTGAGATAAACCTTTGGGATATATTGTCTCACATGCGGGTGTCAGGGAGCCGCTATCTAATAGCGGGAGACTCCCTGAACTTCAGGGAGACTTGAGATCCCTGTTATATACAAATGCTATACACTATGTCTGTGAAGGTTATCATTCATCCAGCTCATGGTATATCATTAATAAGTCAAACTGGACTTGTATTTTTAATTGATTGGCTTTCTCAAATTAAAATGGCTTGTAATAGAATTGTTCCGCATTAAATACTGGTGACTGGTGCTTCAGTCATAGAGGTTTTGGTCGCATTTGCATGACTGAGGCTATCAGGTGTTGTTAAACTGCCTCAGGAGAGGTGTTAGAGCCACATGGTTAAGTGGCAGACAATAGATGTGTAAAGAGTCCATAACACCAATAGACTAGGACAGAGTTTGATTTCAAAGCTACCCAGTGATATCAGCAAAAGAGTGGTGGAATTTGCAGAACATCTACAGTTAGCTCAACAGACTAAGGCCTCTTTCACATGGGCGTCATGGATTTGGGCCGGATAAGATGCGGGTGCGTCGCAGGAAAATGTGCGATTTTTCCGCACTAGTGCAAAACATTTTAATGCGTTTTGCACGCGTGTGAGACAAATCGGCATGTTTGGTACCCAAACCCGAACTTCTTCACAGAAGTTCGGGTTTGGGTTAGGTGTTGTGTAGATTGTATTATTTTCCCTTATAGCATGGTTATAAGGGAAAATAATAGCATTCTTAATACAGAATGCTTAGTAAAATAGGGCTGGAGGGGTTAATAAAAATTAAAAATAATTTAACTCCCCTTAATCAACTTGTTCGCGCAGCCCGGCTTCTTATCTTTCTTCTTTCTTCAGGACCTGGGTAAAGAACCTTTGATGACATCACTGCACTCATCACATGATCCATCACCATGGTCCCCATCCCGATCATCTCCTAGCAACCATGCATTAAAATCGCACCGCATCCGCACTTGCTTGCGGATGCTTGCGATTTTCACGCAGCCCCATTCACTTCGATGGGGCCTTGGTTTGCGTGAAAAACGCACAAAATAGAGCATTATGCGATTTTCATGCAACGCACAAGTGATGCGTGAAAATCATCGCTCATGTGCACAGCCCCATAGAAATGAATGGGTCTGGATTCAGTGCGGATGCAATGCGTTCAGTTTACGCATTGCACCTGCGCGGAAATCTTGCCCGTTTGAAAGAGGCCTAAGGCTACTTTCCCACTTGCGGCAGAGTGATCCGGCAAGCAGTTCCGTCGCCAGAACTGCCTGCCGGATGAGGCGAAATGTATGCCAACTGATGGCATTTGTAAGACTGATCAGGATCCTGATCAGTCTTAAAAATGCCTGATCAGTCAGAAAAATGCATTGAAATGCCGGATCAGTCTTTCCGGTGTCATCCTGCAAAACGGATCCGGCATGCTACGGTTTTATCTTTTGCCTGATCAGTCAAAAAGACTGAGCTGAAGACATCCTGATGCATCCTGATTCCTGAAGGGATTTCTCTCCATTCAGAATGGATGGGGTTAAAACTGATCAGTTCTTTTCCGGCATTGAGCCCTTTTGACGGAACTCAGTGCCGGAAAAGAAAAACGCAAGTGTGAAAATACCCTAAGGGCAAGGAGAGACAACAGAAGAAGTTCTCCATTCTATTAACCTGGACTGGCAGCAGCTATATGGAAGGACAATTAACCTGGACACAAATGGATGAAGCTAGGACATGGCAAAGCCAAGGAAAGTGGGTGAGGAACTTGTCAGATAGGGTTCTTATCCAGCCAGAGACAGACATCCTGGCTAAAAGGCTGAACCTTATGATTGCCCCCAATACTATCCCAGTTGTGGATATTATCACAGCCACAGAAGCCCCCATAACACAAAATGAGGCTGAAGAACTAAATCTTAAAGTGTCTGCAGCCTTAGCGAGTTCAAAACCATGCCAATCCAACCCGACTACACAAAAAATAAAGGATATTACATTTCTCAAGAAAAATCCAATCATTATTTATTTTGCTCACTTATATAGTGCTGATATATTCTGCAGTGCTTTACAGACATTAGCATCTCACTGTCCCCAATAGTGCTCGCAATCTATGTTCCCTATCAGTATATCTTTGAATTGTGGGAGGGAACCGGAGCATGAGGAGGAAACCCACGCAAACACGGGGAGAACATACCAACTCCATGCAGATGTTGTCCTTGGTCGGATTCTAACCCACAACCCCAGTGCTGCAAGGCCCCAGTGCCAATCATTGAGCCATCATGTCTGCTGATAAACAAAATATCACAATTGTACTTAATACATCTGACTACCATGCTAAGATGACAACATTTCTGAGTGATAAAAACACATATGAAGCCCTAAGAAGGGACCCAACCAGTCGTTATATTTAAAACGCCATGTGTACTATCGCCACTACCCTGGGGAGGCCCCTCCTTGTATATACAGACTTCCAAAGATAACCAAGGAAGAGACCCCTCTCAGGCCTATTGTCAGCAATATCAATTCAGTGACCTACAATATACTGTAGCTAAATATCCTAGCCCCTCTAGTTAGAAATACAGAGCACCACATCCAGAACTCCCAGAACTTCTAACGTCAAAGACTTGTTACTGGGTACAGAGGAAACAATGGTGTCATACCAACTACAGACCAACTGCAAAAGCAGTGAGGGCAAGATTAATACAAGACAGCATTCTCAGCAGCAGAACAAATCCTAACACAGATCAAGTGTGTTCCGTGTTGGACCTTGACCACCACCTGTTTTAAGTATAAGGATATGTTCTGCAGACAGGATTCACTGAAAAATGTTTGGTCATGAGACTGTACTGAATTCAAAAAGTATCACTGCCTAAATGTACGGTTAAAAAGAAAACTTTATTAAAATCACTAGGTTCATGTGCCCTTACTAGGACTAGGCAGAAAAGGAAAAGCGCCAAATTGGTGCTGTGTAAGGTGATATCCACAGTCCCAATAGCACTATGAATGGTCAGGGCAGTAGGTATGCTGATAGATAGTCTCAATATCTATGTGCACACCAGTACTGCTATATCTCTGCCCTGAACCACTTCCCAGAAAGATTAGTGGTAATTTATAAACTCACTGGACCTTTGTATCTGTCCCAACATGAGTACCACTAATAGTATCAGTGTCATACGTTAATTGTATAACCTGGAAAGCATTCACCAGGTATCACAACCAACCAGCCGTATGATCACTGAAGCCCTAAATCAGGTTGGGGCATGTAATAAGTATTAGCCCACTTTAGACCTGACTAGAGATGTGCCAAAATTAACAGGGAAAATACAACCAGTAACAAAGCCTAGCACCTTGTTCAGACTGAGCGCTCTCGTGCTGGCTAATAAACTGTAATTCCCTACGCTACTTTTTACAGCCGCAACAAACTATGTCAGATTAAAATGCCCTGCATGAGCGCTACGCGTTTCTATGCCTCTATCAGCGGGACACTTCATCAGGAGCGCCAGGCACTACAGGAAAGATCATTTTCTGACAGTCACTTAATTTGTATGTGATCATTTGGAAGGGGGGGTCATCGCAATTCGATACCTTTGTCAGACAACTGAATGATAACAACGTAGGACTTACCTTCACTTCTACAGTGGATCCCTGTCAAATTACATTCCTTGATCTACTCATAAGTAAACAAAATGATGGACATCTTACTAGTACTACTAAGATGTACCAGAAATCCACAGCGACCAACAGTTTATTACAATGGGAAAGTGGCCACCCATATGCTTTGCGTAGAGGCATACCTAAGGGACAATATCTTAGGGCCAGGAGGAACTGCTCAGAACTATTTGATTTTAAACATGCGGCCGATGGTCTTAGAACGAGGTTTAGGGCCAGAGGCTACCCTGACTCTATTCTTAGAAATGCATACCACCATTACGCACGATGTTCTGACCGCAATACTCTATTGGTCCCCAAGGAAAGGAGTACGAAGGAGCATACAACTAGAATAATTGGCACCTTCAATGCCGGCCATAGGGAGGTTATGGACATTATCAATCGGTACTGGTGCATTCTACGCACAGATCCTGATTTGGCAAAACTGGTTGGTAAATTCCCCTCAATTACATACCGGAGGGGTAGGAACATCAGGGATCGTGTGGTTCACAGTTTCCTCTCTTCTCCTCAGCAACGGATGTGGCTGCCCCCAAAACCAACAGGCACTTTTAGATGCAGTGGATGTGTAGCATGCGGGTCGATACAGCTGGGGAGAACATTCCGCAGCTCGACAACTCAGAAGACCTATGAGATTAAATCATTCATTAATTTCAGGACAACAGCGGTGATATACCTTATGACATGTACCTGCGGTTCACAATACGTTGGAAAAACGATTCGCAAATTTAGACGCAGAATAGGGGAGCATCTTAATGATGTACGTAATAATAAAGATACCCCGATCTCTAGACATGCGAACGAGGTACATGCAGGGGATACCAACATTATGAGATTTCAAGGGATTGAACATATCAGGCAGATGCCACAAGGAGGGGATCTGGATAAAAGACTTCTGACAAAAGAGCTCCAATGGATTTTTCGGATGAACACGGAGACTCCGATAGGATTAAATGAACGTAGCAGCTTTGCCTGCTACATTAAATAACTTAGCGTTTATGGTACTAACTTTTGCGGCAGCCTTGTCTGGTTATGCTGCAGCACTCATTCTGTTCCTTGTCTATATACACCAAGTGTTATCATTAGCTTTAATTTAGCGCAGATATATGCTCCCCAATATTACATCTGCTAGTAGCCAATATGTGTGAGCTATATAATACTTGTCAACATATTGTTGACATTTTATGTTCTGGACTGCGATCATAGGCCTCTTGAGTACATCTACCATTCATGATATTACTAATCACCTTGGGAAGGGGGGGTGGGTTTACAAGTCACCTAATGATTCCCTATACTAACCTTATAGGAAGTGTAAAAATAGAGGCTCCAGCACTTGTGGTAAAGTTTTGTAGGTCCCGGTCTTTATTACACCAAAATTGTATAAACATATACAGTGGCACCCCTCTTCACTCTCCCAGATTTACGCGTTTCGAACTATACAGTTCTTAGTCATAATTATGTCCCGCTGATAGGGGCATATAAACACGTACAGCGCATGCAGGGCATTTTAATCTGACATAGTATGTTGCGACTGTAAAAAGTAGCGTAGGGAATTATAGTTTATTAGCCAGCACGAGAGCTCTCAGTCTGAACAAGGTGCTAGGCTTTGTTGCTGATTGTATTTTCCATGTTACTTTTGGCACATCTCTAGTCAGGTCTACAGTGGGCTAATACTTATTACATGCCCCAACCTGATTTAGGGCTTCAGTGATCATACGGCTGGTTGGTTGTGATACCTGGTGAATAAAATTAACGTATGACACTGATACTATTAGTGGTACTCATGTTGGGACATACACAAGTCCAGTGAGTTTAGAAATTACCACTAATCTTTCTGGGAAGTGGTACAGGGCAGAGTTATAGCAGTACTGGTGTGTACATAGGTATTGCGACTATCTATCAGCATACCTACTGCCCTGACCATTCATAGTACTATTGGGATGTGGATATCACCTTACACAGCCCCAATTTGGCGCTTTTCCTTTTCTGCCTAGTCCTAGTAAGGGCACATGAACCTAGTGATTTTATACAAGTCTTTAATAAAGTTTTCTTTTTAACCGTACATTTAGGCAGTGATACTTTTTGAATTCAGTACAGTCACATGACCAAACATTTTTCAGTGAATCCTGTCTGCAGAACATATCCTTATACTTAAAACAGGTGGTGGTCAATGTCCAACACGGAACACACTTGATCTGTGTTAGGATTTGTTCTGCTGCTGAGAATGCTGTCTTGTATTAATCTTGCCCTCACTGCTTTTGCAGTTGGTCTGTAGTTGGTATGACACCATTGTTTCCTCTGTACCCAGTAACAAGTCTTTGACGTTAGAAGTTCTGGGAGTTCTGGATGTGGTGCTCTGTATTTCTTACTGGAGGGGCTAGGATATTTAGCTATATTGTAGGTCACTGAATTGATATTGCTGACAATAGGCCTGAGAGGGGTCTCTTCCTTGGTTATCTTTGGAAGTCTGTATATACAAGGAGGGGCCTCCCAAGGGTTCTTTTTAACCGTACATTTAGGCAGTGATATGTTCTGCAGGCAGACACATTGCTGTACCATGGGATCACCAGTTTCCCCAATTGTAGCTAACCTGTACATGGAGGAGGTGGAGCATAAAACCCTAAATACCTTTGTGGAAATTTCACACAGTCACTGGTTCAGATATATTAATAACACCTAGGTTAAAATTCAAAAACAAGACATATAACACCTTCACTGAACACATGAACGCAGTGGACCATAACATCAGATTTAGGCCTCATGCACACGAACGTTGTTGTGTTCCGTTCCGCAAAATGGGGTTCTGTTGTTCCGTGATCCGTTTCCGTTTTTGTTTCCGTGTGTCTTCCTTTATTTTTGGAGGATCACCAGACATGAAGGAAAGTAAAAAAAAGTCTAAGTCAAGTTTGCCATGCAAATGATAGGAAAAAAACGGACGCAGACGTGCGGACGCAGATGACAATCTTGTGTGCCTCCGTGTTTTTTCACGGTCCCATTGACTTGAATGTGTCCGCGAACCGTTTTCCGTGAAAAAAATTGGACAGGTTATATTTTTTTGACGGACTGGAACAACGGATCAAGGACGCGGATGACAAACGGTGCATTAGCCGAGTTTTCAACTGACCCATTTAAAGTCAATGGGTCCGCAGAAAATCACGAAAAACGGAACAACGGACACGGAATAAAACAACTGTCGTGTGCATGAGGCCTTAAATGGGAAGACTTAACTGCCTAGGGAAAAGCTAAAACAAAATAAAAACTCTTTATTGGTAGTCGGTAAAGCACATAAAGGGGTAGGGAAATTTACTACTAGCTTCAATATGGAGTGGTTTGTGTGATAGCCAGAATATACACTCACCTAAAGAATTATTAGGAACACCTGTTCTATTTCTCATTAATGCAATTATCTAGTCAACCAATCACATGGCAGTTGCTTCAATGCATTTAGGGGGGTGGTCCTGGTCAAGACAGTCTCCTAAACTCCAAACTGAATGTCAGAATGGGAAAGAAAGGTGATTTAAGCAATTTTGAGCGTGGCATGGTTGTTGGTGCCAGACGGGCCGGTCTGAGTATTTCACAATCTGCTCAGTTACTGGGATTTTCACGCACAACCATTTCTAGGGTTTACAAAGAATGGTGTGAAAAGGGAAAAACATCCAGTATGTGGCAGTCCTGTGGGCCAAAATGCCTTGTGGATGCTAGAGGTCAGAGGAGAATGGGCCGACTGATTCAAGCTGATAGAAGAGCAACGTTGACTGAAATAACCACTCGTTACAACCGAGGTATGCAGCAAAGCATTTGTGAAGCCACAACACGCACAACCTTGAGGCGGATGGGCTACAACAGCAGAAGACCCCACCGGGTACCACTCATCTCCACTACAAATAGGAAAAAGAGGCTACAATTTGCACGAGCTCACCAAAATTGGACTGTTGAAGACTGTAAAAATGTTGCTTGGTCTCATGAGTCTCGATTTCTGTTGAGACATTCAAATGGTAGAGTCCGAATTTGTCGGAAAACAGAATGAGAACATGTATCCATCCTCTGATGGCTACTTCCAGCAGGATAATGCACCATGTCACAAAGCTCGAATCATTTCAAATTGGTTTCTTGAACATGACAATGAGTTCACTGTACTAAAATAGCCCCCACAGTAACCAGATCTCAACCCAATAGAGCATCTTTGGGATGTGGTGGAACGGGAGCTTCGTGCCCTGGTTGTGCATCCCTCAAATTTCCATCAACTGCAAGATGCTATCCTATCAATATGGGTCAACATTTCTAAAGAATGCTATCAGCACCTTGTTGAATCAATGCCACGTAGAATTAAGACAGTTCTGAAGGCAAAAGTGGGTCCAACACCGTAATAGTATGGTGTTCCTAATAATTCTTTAGGTGAGTGTATATCGTATAATTATTGCACAACTTGAGCCAATAATTAGTGTTGATCACGAATATTTGAATTGCGAATTTATATCGCGAATATAGGTACTTCGAAAATTCGCGAATATTTAGAATATAGTGATATATATTCGTAATTTCGAATATTCAAGATTTTTTTTGCGAATTTTTATCGCAAATTTTTCAATTGCCGAGTAAAAACATGATTCCTCCCTGCTTCTTGCTTGGCCCCACAAGCAAGAAGCAGGGAGGAATCATTCATGACTTTAAATGGGAAAAATTATGAATATTCTAAAAAACTAACATATAGCACTATATATCGAATATATTCGTTTGTTTCGAATATTCGTAATATTCTAAAACAAGAATATATAGCAATATAGCGAATATTCAAAAAAAAAAACTAATATAGAGCAATTTAGCTAATATAGTGCTATAATCTTCTTTGTCTAATAGTTGTAATTTTTTTCTCATCTGAAGTTCAGATTGGAAAAAAATTACAACTATTAAAAAAAATGATTATAGTACTATATTAGCTAAATTACTCTACATTCGTTTTTTGACGAATATTCGCTGTATTGCTATATATTCTTGTTTTAGAATATTACGAATATTTGAAAAAACTAATATATTCGATATAGTGCTATGACTCATTGGCCCACATGCACGAAGCAGGGAGGAATCATGTTTTTGCTCAGCAATTGAAAAATGTGCATGACGAAAATTCGCATATTACTCGATCATTACCTTGTCGATTTTTCGAGTAAAAAATTCATAGAATATAACGAATATTCGAATTCGTGAATATTCTACAAAATATTTGCAAAATATTGCGAATTCGAATATGACCCCTGCCGCTCATCACTACCAATAATCAGTTTGGCCTCTTTCACACGAGGGTGACGGATTAGGATCGGATGCATTCAGGGTGCGTTCAGTGAAACTCGCACTATTTTGCAAGCAAGTTCAGTCAGTTTTGTCTGCGATTGCGTGCAGTTGTACAGTTTTTTCTGTGAGGGAGCAATGCGTTTTGATGCGTTTTTCACATGCGTGATAAAAAACTGAAGGTTTACAAACAACATCTCTTAGGTCTCTTTCACTCGGGCGAGATTTCCGCGCGGGTGCAATGCGTGAGGTGAACGCATTGCACCCACACTGAATCCGGATCCATTCATTTCTATGGGGCTGTGCACATGAGCAGTGATTTTCACGCATCACTTGTGCGTTACGTCAAAGTCGCAGCATGCTCTATTTTGTGTGTTTTTGACACAACGCAGGCCCCATAGGAGTGAATGCTATTATTTTTCCGTATAACCATGTTATAAGGGAAAATAATAAAATCTACAGAACACCTAACCTAATCCCGAACTTCTGTGAAGAAGTCCGGGTTCGGGTCTGGGTACCAAACATGCCGATTTTTGTCATGTGCATGCAAAACGCATAAAACGTTTTGCACTCGCGGGGAAAAATCGTGCATTTTCTGGCAACATACCCGCATCTGTTCCCGCATGTCACCCACAACGCCCGTGTGAACCCAGCCTTAGCAACCATCAGTGAAAAACGCATCGCACCCGCACTTGCATTGCCTTCTATGGGGCCTGGGCTGCATGAAAAACGCTGAATATAGAACATGCTGCGATTTTCACGCAACTCAGAACTGATGCGTGAAAAACAACGCTCATGTACACAGCCCCATTGAAATGAATGTGTCAGGATTCAGTGCGGGTGCTATGCTTTCACGTCACGCATTGCACCCGCGTGGAAAACTCGCTCGTGTGAAAGAGTCCTTTCTCACACTTAGGCCTCTTTCACACGAGCATGACGGATTAGGTTCGGATGCGTTCAGGTTGCGTTCAGCAAGTTCAGTCAGTTTCGTCTGCGATTGCGTTCGGTTGTTCAGTTTTTTCTTCCTCAGCACAGCCTCTGCATGCTCCTCTGGCGGGCCCCAAATCCACAAAGAAGATAATTGAGCTGTATAAGTGCTCACAATAAATATACATCAGATTTGCTTGCTTTCAAATCAATATAATAATGGGGCCACAAAAGGCACAAAGTGCGGCAGACAAGCTGAAAGAATTCGCAAGACAACCAGAGGAGGCGTCGCGGTCTCCTCTACTGCTGCGAAATGTGCACACAAGGGCTAGCACTGCATCAGACACTGTAGCCCCTGCAACATCTCCTGAAGATGCTCAGGATGAACCTACCCTTAAACAAGTAACAGCACAAGTCCTAGAGGCTATTACGGACTGCAATACGTCTCTTACAGGGAAACTGGATGAAGTTAAGATTGATCTAGGCCTCTTGCATCAAGACATGCATAATTTGGTGGACAGAGTCCAACATGCTGAAGAACGTATATCACGCATTGAAGATGCGACAGCAACTGTTCCCAGATCCATATCTGAGCTTAACACCAAAGCAGAACTCTGGAAACAGAAAGCGGATGACTTGGAAAATAGACTCCGGAGAAATAATATAAGAATCATCGGCTTGCCTGAAAGAGCAGAGGGTCGCACTCCTGATGAGTTTATAGAGAAGTGGATTAAAGAACTTTTCCCGGATGCAGACTTCTCTTTGGCATTTGCAGTTGAAAGGGCTCACAGGGTTCCGGCAAGACCTCCGCCACCTGGAGCCCCACCTCGACCCATGCTCGCAAGATTTCCTGATTGAAAAGATAAAGATAGGATATTGGCTTGAGACAGAAGACGACAAGAAATCAAATATGATAATTCCAGAGTTTCCATTTTCCCAGACCTTTCCATGGAGCTGCAAAAACAACGTGCCACCTTTATGGATGTCAAACGGCGGCTGAGAGAAGCCAACATACCCTACTTCATGGGATATCCTGCGAAATTAAGAGTGGTAGACGGAGATAGAGCGGCTTTCTTCACCTCCCCAGAGAAATTGCTGAATGGCGAGCCTTAAGGCGAAGATCACCAAGACGAGAGAATCCTTGAACCCCTTTAAGAACTGGTCCCTAGATGGCACGATCGGACTGGCTAGGCTAAGTTGAAACGTTTTAAATATGTTCAGATATAGCTTCCTGTTCATTCTGCTACATGTTTTAACTACTGACTAAGGGTCGCCTCTACCATATCTTTATGCTTAACTAGAGGCATTAAAGTAGTTACTGCAGCCTGCATGCCTCTGTCTAACCATCATCAATGATGGAGGCATCCCGGTTTCACTGGCCTAGAGTCTGGTATTGAAAGGAGCCACACCAGACTCAACATTTACTCAGCGAATACTTTACAGTCAAGGAGTACAGTTGGTATTTCTAGTTTTCTAAGGTTTATATGTTCAAGGTTGCTCAAACAAATTTGCTACACCTTATCACAACCACTGCAATTAGTTCAGCTCCTGGTAGTGTTAAAATTCACAGTTTATGGATCTAGTTTTAATGTTAGTATGTTTATGGTTAATCAAACACACATGCTCGGTGTCATCACAGCCATCGCAATATGTCTAGCTCCTGACAACATATTCACACCCAGGATTCCATGGCTGAGTTCAAATTCTTTCATGGAATGTTAGGGGATTAGGGACTCCACAAAAACGATCAATGGTGCACTCTTTTATTAGAAACTCCAGCCCGCACATACTGTTTCTTCAAGAGACACATCTCGCACCTATTACATCTCTGGTTCTGAAGTAGCCTTGGGTACAATGGTGCACACACTCCTACCATTCCTCTTCCTCAAGGGGGGGTGTCTCTATTAATACATAAACAGCTAAGATGGGAGGCGAAAGAACTAGCCATTGATACGGAAGGCAGATATGTCTTTGTACACGCTCTTATTGACAATGTACATTATGTTTTACTAAGCATTTATAACCCTCCCACTGGCTCCATGCAGATTTTACACCTAGCAGCCACCTTTGCCACAGCACACCTACACGCTAAAATACTTTGCATGGGAGACTTAAACATGATATTAGATCCCTTGTTGGATCGCCACAATGATGTGGCAGGCCCGTTCATTACAGGAAACCCCTCACAGCTAAGCAGATTCTTAACAGAATTTGGATGGCATGACTTCTGGAGGTCTAGATATTCCAGGTCTAGAGTATATTCATGTCAAAGTAGCATGTCGAGGTCCATAATGTACTTGCCCCAGGGAATTTTGGATCATTCACCAGTACTTGGCACATTGATCCGAAGTGTCCCCTCAATAATGTATAGAATGAACATACACCCATTCTGGTTGAACCTCATGGGTGCATCAGTAGGGATATCATATCAAATACAGGAGTTCATTAGAACACATGAAAATGAATCCAACATCAGGCTGGTATGGGACACATCAAAAGCTTTTTTATGTGGAGCGCAACACTCTAATATATCCTACATCAAAAGAGACACTAAAAGATCAGAACTGGAACTGGAGTCTCGGTGCAACACTCTAGAACAGCAATATATTAGTCACTCGACTGACGCTAACAGAAGTGAGTGGCTGCAAGCAGAGAGACAATATTTAGCAATACTTAAAGGGAACCTGTCACCAGTTTTATGGTGTCCTAACTAAGGGCAACATAAATAAGTGACTGATTCTCTTAGCAAAATGCTGGGTCACTTTCTTTAATTGACCCAGTCAATCTGCCAACATCTTGTATTGAAAAGCTCCAGCTCATAATGATGAGGCATGAATATTTATGAGCTCCTGACTCTCCCTGCCTACCTGCTGCTGATTGACAGTTTTTTTTCCATATGAATCAGCAGTAGGTGGGCAGGGGAGTGGCTATATCTCTGAATTTAAAAAACGCTGGACTCACTGACATCACGCTGGACTCAAATCAGCTCATTAGCATGCGGCATGTGGCATCTTTGTGTGTATATTATGAGGTAACCATCTGTCACACCAGTAAGTGAATACATCTAAGGTACTTTTTAGTAGTTAATGATTGTATATAATTAGTTAGATTATAATCAAATATCCACATGACAGGTTCCCTTTAAAGATAAAGCTGATAGGAAACTGTTCTTTATGAAACAAACTTCTTTTGAACTGGGAAATCAATCAGCTAAGCTGCTTGCCCAATTGATCCAACATGACTCGCCCTCTGTGGTGATCCTAGCAATTAGGGATCACATGGTACTCAGCACTCAAGAGACCATTCTCAGCGCCTTCACACACTTTTACTGAGACTTATATAGATCCAATATAACAGCATCCGAAACGGAGATAGCTACCTATTTAGAAGACATTTCTCTCCCCAAACTCACCACATCACAAAGTGCCCAATTGGAACAGCCTATTTGCTTGGAGGAGATACTGCAGGCAATAGCAGATCTAAATAATGGGAAATACCCAGGCCCAGATGGGCTCCACGAAGAAGTATACGCCAGATATGCAGAGGTGTTGGCCCCCCAACTGTTGACCACCTTTCACTCAGCACTAGAAACGGGACACTTACCGCAATCGTTTAAGGAAGCCACCATAATACTCCTGCTCAAACCTGCCAAGGATCCTCTTGATTGCGGATCGTATAGACCCCTAGCACTGCTAAATGTGGACTACAAAATCCTAACCAGAATTTTAGCCACTCGTCTTAACTGGGTAATTCTATAATTAATCCACGAGGACCAAACAGGCTTTATGCCAGGAAAGTCCACCACAGAGAACATAAGAAGGTTACAGGTGGTTACACAGCTGGCATATTCCATGAATGCAGACAGGGCACTAGCGTCACTAAATGCAGCAAAAGCATTCGATTCCATAGAATGGTCATATCTAACTGGCTGTCTCCGAGGCTTTGAGTTTGGACCTCAGTTCCTTAGATGGATCAGTATCCTGTATAACAACCTGATAAGTAGGCTTCTGGTCAATGGAGAATTGTCAGACAGTATTCCCCTTCATAGAGGGATGAGACAGGGTTGCCCCTTATCACCACTTATTTGCCCTGGCAATCAAAATCTTGCCCATTAAGGTGAGAAACAGCAATAATATAACCGGAGTAACCATGGGGGAGAAGAATGTTCGAATAGGATTGTACGCTGATGACATGATTTTATATCTTTCATCACCTGAGAAACAGCAATAATATAACCGGAGTAACCATGGGGGAGAAGAATGTTCGAATAGGATTGTACGCTGATAACATGATTTTATATCTTTCATCACCTGAATCGTCTCTCAGCAATGTGGTGAATCTGATAGATGAATTTGGCGACTACTCGGGTCTGAGAATTAACTGGGGGAAATCGGTGTACATGCTACTGGGCATGGCAGAATGGAATGGACCCTCACATGTCTCTGAGCTGAAAGTGGTGGTGTCACAATGCTCTCTGTGCATGATACTGATACGAAGCAAATAAACATCGGCACTCACCCATATGCAATCAAAAGCGACAGCTTTATTCAAAGTGAAGTAAGGCAGGGGGCGGACAATTCAAGAGCACGCATCAAACAGCGGCGGCCGTTTCGCGCTACATGCGCTTCATCAGGCTGTGCGTCAATGCGTGCTTGCACCAGCACTCCTTTTAACCTCTGGTGCGGGCTGTCGTCATGGAAATAGACAAATCAGACCGCACCCGTGCCAAAGGAGGTGTGTTCAACATATAAAAACAATGAACAAGCAACCCATTAGGGACAAGTACAGATACAAAACACACATAAATAAACATGATTCTAGAAATCTATCACAGGAACGGGCTGAGGTCATTTCTGTTGTTTAATCCCAGCTCTCCCAGGGCTTGTGAACGTGCAATCCACCTGGCTTCCCTCTGCAGGAGGAGGCGATGTCTATCCCCCCCCTGCAGAGGAGCAGGCACGATTTCTAAACCGGAGAATGAAACACATTTGATGTCGCCACCGTGAACCTCTCTGACATGCTGAATAAATCTCGGACATCCCTTCCCTGTTCTGACCGAGTTCAAGTGCTCCCTAAATCTTTCAAAAAGACACCTTATGGTCTTACCGATATAAAATCGTCGGCAGGGGCACAGTAGTAAATATACCACATATGTGCTCCTGCAGTTGATAAAGGTGTTGACCCTATGCTGGATCCCTGCATTTTTTAAGGGAGTTATGATGGCAAAATGAGCAACTACCACATCTAAAATTTCCTTTGGGTAAATTACTGTTGAGCCAGTTTTTGCTCCTGCTGGGCTGAAACCTACTTCTGACAAGTCTGTCTTTTACGGTGTGGGCCCTCCTAAAGGAAATCAGTGGTTTCTGCTCAGTAAGCTCATTCAGGGTCGCATCTCTCCTCAATACGTCCCAATTCTTGAAAATAACGGAGCGAATGCGCTCTGCCATGGGACTGTATTTGAATGAGAATGCAAACCTGGAGGGTTTAACATCTACGTGACCCTGTTTATTCCTGCCGCTGCCAATCCTAAGTAAATTCTCCTGGGAGAAATCCTCTTCTACTCTCCTCATGTCTTCATTCAATGGTCCCTCAGGGTACCCCCTCTCCATTAGGCGTTTTTTTAGATCTTGGGCCTGGCTCCGATAGCTGCTATTTTTACTATTAATACGCCTCAATCTGATCAATTGTCCGTGGGGTACGGCTCTTTTGACGCTATGTGGGTGGAAGCTGTCGTGGTGGAGCAAGGAGTTGGTCGCCGTGGGCTTACGGAAGCCCTCCGTGACCAACCCGTCGCCTTCCACCACGACAGCCACATCCAGAAACTCCAATCTAGAGCCTCCAAAATTGAGGGTGAACGTCATACCCATGTCGTTTTTATTGAGGAATTTCACAAACTCGCTACATTCACTCTCAGTACCCTCCCAGACTATGAACACATCGTCCACAAAACGTAGATATGTTTTCAACTTGGACACATAAGGGTTCAGAGTGGAATAAATGTATTTATCCTCAAATCTGGCGAGGTACATATTGCCGAATGAACAGGAGACGGGGGTCCCCTTGCAAGCACGCATTGACGCACAGCCTGATGAAGCGCATGTAGCGCGAAATTGCCTCCGCTGTTTGATGCATGCTCTTGAATTGTCGGCCCCCTGCCTTACTTCACTTTGAATAAAGCTGCCGCTTTTGATTGCATATGGGTGAGTGCCGCTGTTCATTTGCTTCGTATCAGTATCAGTTATACTCTACCCACTGTTCCCAGCTGTGCACCGCCGAGTGTATGCATCCTCGCCAGCCTTGTGATTCGCACTGACTGCTTTACGCTGACTCATTGCCTGTGTGACTGTGCCGCCCCCTATCTCATTTTTGTGGACTGTTCAGGACTATATCTTTGGGGCTGTAGCACATCACTGAGCAGTTGCTGCATTAACCAGTGCTTTCCTCACGCTCTCATGGCTACAGAGGTATCAAGCCAATCTATTTTAGAAGGCAGAGAAGGGGCGGAAGATTTCTTCACGCTATGCAACACCAGGGACACCTTACAGAACCTCAGCACTCATGCGCTTGAAGCAAAAGTAGCGCAATTAGCTGACAAAGAGATACGCTTATTTTGGACAGTTAAATCACTCAAATCTTATAAAGAGAGTGGAACAGTGCCCAGGGGCTTAAGGGTGTACAAGTATCCTGCACAATACAGGGAGTGCAGAATTATTAGGCAAATGAGTATTTTGACCACATCATCCTCTTTATGCATGTTGTCTTACTCCAAGCTGTATAGGCTCAAAAGCCTACTACCAATTAAGCATATTAGGTGATGTGCATCTCTGTAATGAGAAGGGGTGTGGTCTAATGACATCAACACCCTATATTAGGTGTGCATAATTATTAGGCAACTTCCTTTCCTTTGGCAAAATGGGTCAAAAGAAGGACTTGACAGGCTCAGAAAAGTCAAAACTAGTGAGATATCTTGCAGAGGGATGCAGCACTCTTAAAATTGCAAAGCTTCTGAAGCGTGATCATCGAACAATCAAGCGTTTCATTCAAAATAGTCAACAGGGTCGCAAGAAGCGTGTGGAAAAACCAAGGCGCAAAATAACTGCCCATGAACTGAGAAAAGTCAAGCGTGCAGCTGCCAAGATGCCACTTGCCACCAGTTTGGCCATATTTCAGAGCTGCAACATCACTGGAGTGCCCAAAAGCACAAGATGTGCAATACTCAGAGACATGGCCAAGGTAAGAAAGGCTGAAAGACGACCACCACTGAACAAGACACACAAGCTGAAACGTCAAGACTGGGCCAAGAAATATCTCAAGACTGATTTTTCTAAGGTTTTATGGACTGATGAAATGAGAGTGAGTCTTGATGGGCCAGATGGATGGGCCCGTGGCTGGATTGGTAAAGGGCAGAGAGCTCCAGTCCGACTCAGACGCCAGCAAGGTGGAGGTGGAGTACTGGTTTGGGCTGGTATCATCAAAGATGAGCTTGTGGGGCCTTTTCGGGTTGAGGATGGAGTCAAGCTCAACTCCCAGTCCTACTGCCAGTTTCTGGAAGACACCTTCTTCAAGCAGTGGTACAGGAAGAAGTCTGCATCCTTCAAGAAAAACATGATTTTCATGCAGGACAATGCTCCATCACACGCGTCCAAGTACTCCACAGCGTGGCTGGCAAGAAAGGGTATAAAAGAAGAAAATCTAATGACATGGCCTCCTTGTTCACCTGATCTGAACCCCATTGAGAACCTGTGGTCCATCATCAAATGTGAGATTTACAAGGAGGGAAAACAGTACACCTCTCTGAACAGTGTCTGGGAGGCTGTGGTTGCTGCTGCACGCAATGTTGATGGTGAACAGATCAAAACACTGACAGAATCTATGGATGGCAGGCTTTTGAGTGTCCTTGCAAAGAAAGGTGGCTATATTGGTCACTGATTTGTTTTTGTTTTGTTTTTGAATGTCAGAAATGTATATTTGTGAATGTTGAGATGTTATATTGGTTTCACTGGTAAAAATAAATAATTGAAATGGGTATATATTTGTTTTTTGTTAAGTTGCCTAATAATTATGCACAGTAATAGTCACCTGCACACACAGATATCCCCCTAAAATAGCTAAAACTAAAAACAAACTAAAAACTACTTCCAAAAATATTCAGCTTTGATATTAATGAGTTTTTTGGGTTCATTGAGAACATGGTTGTTGTTCAATAATAAAATTAATCCTCAAAAATACAACTTGCCTAATAATTCTGCACTCCCTGTATGAACATGATGAGATGTTTCTGAAGGAATGGCAGCAGTTGCATGCAAACTTCTCCTTACAAATTTTAGACACCGTCTTAAAAAGAGACATAAAAGAATATGACACGGTGAAGGAAGAACTCACCAAAGCAAGGTTGGAATTGGAATCAAGGCTGCCTGATAACCTTCTGGAGGCATTTGACAAAAAATGAAACAAGAAACTGACAGTTACACAGGCTGAGGTAAAAGAAAGAAAAAAGGATAAATTCGTAAGAGATAAACAGGATTATGAGTCTGGACACATTTTCGATTGGAATACTGGCAGAAGGTTCAAAAAACAACAAAAAAGAAAACCCAAACGCCGCCAAAACAACAATTACTGGACCACGGATTCCGATTCCAGTATTTCAGATGACCCCAACCAAACATCAACGGATATTACAGGGGAGTCATATGACCCTTTAGGAAAAAGATCAGAAGGGGACGGCGGAAAACCAAGAAGAACAGGTGTCAGGAAGTCGGAAAGGGAGAAGAAACAGGTGTCCTGGAGGAAATGACAACTCCTCCTTCACCACTTGATGTCAACCTAGTGATTAACCTCACGGACTGCGTGTTACCACCTGGCTGCATCAAGATCCTGAGCAAAGGCCTTGGTTATAGTCTTACAGAGCAGTTCGATCCTGTGACCTTTGAAATTGACCTATTCAAAGCTACCCGCAAGCTGCATTTACACAAAATGTTTAGAGATGTTCCCACTAAATTGGCGACCACACAGGGAGAGTCCCCACTTTATCCTGATCCCGCAGCTTTCCAGATATCCACAAAATTCAGTAAAGAGGAATTAGAGTGTATCGATTTACTCACCGGATTGGATACAACTGAGGAGTCCTCCTTTGATACCTCCGTGGATCCATTCAGAGGTGGAGTCAAATCCACCTTTTGTCCCCCCATGCCCGCTGGTAGTAGTATCGATATATTTCAACACCAGGTTATGAAAGATATCAGGGCAGTTATATATTCAACAGCTGAACCTAATATTACCCAGGAAGAACAGAGAGCCTTGTCTTGGCTCCACTCCCAGGATAATATTGTCGTGAAACCGGCGGACAAGGGGGGTAACATAGTTCTCATGTCTAGGGAGTATTATTTAAATGAAGCTCTCAGACAACTGGGAGACTCCCAGGTGTATGAGAGGATACGGGGGGACCCCGTGGCCAATATCCAGCAGTTGCTTAAGTCCTTTATCACCAAATATGTGGAGGCTGGTTTCCTCCCCAGGAATATGTTGGACAAGCTTGTCCCATCATCCCCAGCTAGACCATCTTGGTACTTTCTTCCGAAAGTGCATAAGTCGCTGAGCAATCCCCCGGGACGTCCCATCGTCGCGGGGATTGGCTCAGTGACAGAGCCCTTGTCCAAATATGTGGACTGGCTCCTGAGACCTACCCTTACCAGTGCCCCAGCCTATCTTAAGGACACCAATGATTTTCTGTTAGCCCTTAAAGAGTTACATTGGCAGGATGGCTACCAATTGGTATCCCTCTATGTGGAAAGACTCTACACCCGCATCCCACACGATGCGGGTGTGGAGGCGGTCTTTGACATCGTGGCCAATATGGGAAAAAGTCAGATGTATTGCAATTTCATTGGTGAAGCACTGGAGTTCATCTTAACCAACAATGTGTTTCAGTTTGGGGATGACTGGTACAAGCAAAGGCTGGGTACGGCCATGGGGACCCCCGTCTCCTGTACATTCGCCAATATGTACCTCGCCAGATTTGAGGATAAATACATTTATTCCACTATGAACCCTTATGTGTCCAAGTTGAAAACATATCTACGTTTTGTGGACGATGTGTTCATAGTCTGGGAGGGTACTGAGAGTGAATGTAGCGAGTTTGTGAAATTCCTCAATAAAAACGACATGGGTATGACGTTCACCCTCAATTTTGGAGGCTCTAGATTGGAGTTTCTGGATGTGTGCTGTCGTGGTGGAAGGCGACGGGTTGGTCACGGAGGGCTTCCGTAAGCCCACGGCGACCAACTCCTTGCTCCACCACGACAGCTTCCACCCACATAGCGTCAAAAGAGCCGTACCCCACGGACAATTGATCAGATTGAGGCGTATTAATAGTAAAAATAGCAGCTATCGGAGCCAGGCCCAAGATCTAAAAAAACGCCTAATGGAGAGGGGGTACCCTGAGGGACCATTGAATGAAGACATGAGGAGAGTAGAAGAGGATTTCTCCCAGGAGAATTTACTTAGGATTGGCAGCGGCAGGAATAAACAGGGTCACGTAGATGTTAAACCCACCAGGTTTGCATTCTCATTCAAATACAGTCCCATGGCAGAGCACATTCACTCCGTTATTTTCAAGAATTGGGACGTATTGAGGAGAGATGCGACCCTGAATGAGCTTACTGAGCAGAAACCACTGATTTCCTTTAGGAGGGCCCACACCGTAAAAGACAGACTTGTCAGAAGTAGGTTTCAGCCCAGCAGGAGCAAAAACTGGCTCAACAGTAATTTACCCAAAGGAAATTTTAGATGTGGTAGTTGCTCATTTTGCCATCATAACTCCCTTAAAAAATGCATTGAATTTGCAGGGATCCAGCATAGGGTCAACACCTTTATCAACTGCAGGAGCACATATGTGGTATATTTACTACTGTGCCCCTGCGGACGATTTTATATCGGTAAGACCATAAGGTGTCTTTTTGAAAGATTTAGGGAGCACTTGAACTCGGTCAGAACAGGGAAGGGATGTCCGAGATTTATTCAGCATGTCAGAGAGGTTCACGGTGGCGACATCAAATGTGTTTCATTCTCCGGTTTAGAAATCGTGCCTGCTCCTCTGCAGGGGGGGGATAGACATCGCCTCCTCCTGCAGAGGGAAGCCAGGTGGATTGCACGTTCAAAAGCCCTGGGAGAGCTGGGATTAAACGACAGAAATGACCTCAGCCCGTTCCTGTGATAGATTTCTAGAATCATGTTTATTTATGTGTGTTTTGTATCTGTACTTGTCCCTAATGGGTTGCTTGTTCATTGTTTTTATATGTTGAACACACCTCCTTTGGCACGGGTGCGGTCTGATTTGTCTATTTCCATGACGACAGCCCGCACCAGAGGTTAAAAGGAGTGCTGGTGCAAGCACGCATTGACGCACAGCCTGATGAAGCGCATGTAGCGCGAAACGGCCGCCACTGTTTGATGCGTGCTCTTGAATTGTCCGCCCCCTGCCTTACTTCACTTTGAATAAAGCTGCCGATTTTGATTGCATATGGGTGAGTGCCGCTGTTCATTTGCTTCTAATTTGACGCAGATGGTTCAGGAATTGGGGGTGAAACTCTATTTACATGAGTCAGGACAGAGTGCCTCCACTCCGCATTTATCTAGTCATCATATGGAGCCTCAGATTAAGCTTCCTGAACCATTTTCAGGTGACCGTAAAAAGAAGTTTCTTTCTTTCAAAGAGAATTGTAAACTTTATTTCAGATTATGCCCCTTATCATCCGGTTCTGAGAGCCAGCGTGTGGGCATAGTAATCTCCCGCCTCCAGAGAGATCCCAAGGATTGGGCCTTTTTTTTTTACATCTGACACTGGTTGTCTCAGCTCTGTCGAAGGGTTCTTCCAGGCCCTGGGAACCTTGTATGATGAACCTGACAGGGCCATGGTAGCTGAGACTGCTCTTAAGGCTTTGGTACAGAGAGACCAACCTGCCGAAGAGTATTGTACCCAGTTTAGGAGATGGTGTGTTCCGTCTGGCTGGAATGAACCAGCCCTTAAAGGCCAGTTTAGGTCAGGGTTGTCTAAAAAATCTTAAAGACCTATTAGTGAACTACCAGCTTCCTGAGACATTACAGGAGACGAGAGCATGACACTCGCTGTTCGACTTGCCAGACGTGTTAGGGAGAGACGGCAGGAACGTTTGCTTTTTTCCCAGGAGGTGCTTCAGTCAGAGGTCTGCCCTGTGAGCAGAGCCAATTTCTCTTCTGAGGAACCCATGCAGGTCGGGATGACTCGTAAAGATCAGCGTCGCCAACAAGGGGCTTGTTTCTATTGTGGCAAGTCAGGCCATTGGATTAACCAATGCTCCAAGAAACCTTCTTCCGGTAAATCTACCAAGCCGGGGGTCTTAAGAAGCAGGTATTTCCTAATATGGTTAAGAATAAGTTACTAGTACCTATTACTGTCTCCATGGGTATTAACAAATGTTCTGGTAATACGTTCATTGACTCAGGTTCTGCTGGAACTTTATTGATATGAGATTTGCATTAAAGTTAGGTATTGCGATTTTGACACTACCCACTCCCATCCACATCATGGCTATCGACTCCACCCCCCTGGTGGGTGGTACTGTGAAGTATTCTACCCCTGAGATATCCTTGACTTTGGGGGTGTGTCACTCTGAAATATGGTCTCTATTGGTTCTAGAAAACTTACCAGTAGAGGTAGTACTGGGAATGCCTTGGCTCCAGTTAGATAACCCCATTATTGACTGGACCAATGGGGAACTGGTGAAATGGGGGGTTGAATGCGACTCGTGCTTGTCTGTAGTGCAAGCGGGGGTCTCAGCAGAATCCAATACTTTGCCTTTACTCTTAAAGGAATATATGGATGTATTGTCCTCCTCGAGTTGCTACCGCCCCATAGATCTTATGATTGCGCCATTGAATTGGTAGAGGGGGCCCGATTTCCCAAAAGATGTATCTATAATCTTTCCAGACCTGAACGCAAGGTC
The DNA here is from genome assembly GCF_905171765.1 of Bufo bufo. Classification (NCBI taxonomy): domain Eukaryota; kingdom Metazoa; phylum Chordata; class Amphibia; order Anura; family Bufonidae; genus Bufo; species Bufo bufo. The sequence goes on along the minus strand of NC_053390.1, from coordinate 363,570,979 downwards.
ATGGAAGATTATGTTGAAGAAAGTCTCAGTAAGGGACACATTAGGCCTTCTGTATCTCCTATGTGGGCGGGATTTTTCTTTGTCAAAAAGAAAGATGGAGGCCTCAGACCTTGCATCGACTACCGGGAGTTAAATAAGATTACGATCAAGAATCAATACTCCCTTCCGTTTATTCTTGATTTGTTTAATAAAGTAATGGGGCTTCCTGGTACTCTAAAATTGATCTGAAGGGGGCATATAACTTAATTTGAATTAAAGAGGGAGACGAGTGGAAGACAGCTTTCAATACGCCAGCTGGACACTTCGAATATCTTGTGATGCCTTTTGGACTTAGCAATGCGCCAGCTGTGTTTCAAAACTTTATGAATGATATTTTTAGAGAATTCTTGGGTACATTTGTAATTGTCTACCTTGATGATGTTTTGATTTTTTCCCCTGATTTTGAGAGTCATGTGTCTCATGTTAAACAAGTGTTAGAGGTTTTGAGGAAGAATCAATTGGCGGCCAAACAGGAGAAATGTGTTTTTGGGGTACAAGAAATGTTGTATCTTAGGTATGTTCTCACTCCTCGCGCTTTTAAAATGGATCCTAGCAAGGTATTAGCAATTTTGGACTGGGTAAGGCCATCATCCTTAAAGGCCATACAACGTTTTTAGGATTTGCTAATTATTACCGTAGATTTATAAAAAAAAAAATTGGTAATTGCTAGGCCCTTGACCGACCTCACCAAAAAAGGGGCGGACCTGGATAACTGGTCTGTTGAGGCTACTGAAGCATTTGAGACACTTAAGAAGGCTTTCAGCTGCTTTCATTGTGGAGGTGGATGCCTCTGAGGACGGAGTGGGGGCGTTCCTCTCTTAAGGTCCCGCTAGGCTTGCCAATTTAAGGCCTTGCGCCTTCTTTTCAAAAAAATTTGCTCCAACCGAGAGAAATTATGACGTAGGGAATTGTGAATTGCTGGCCATTAAATGGGCATTTGAGGAGTGGAGACGTTTTCTTGAAGGGGCTAAACATTGCATTACCGTTATTACTGATCACAAAAATCTGATGTTTCTTAACTTTGCTAAGAGGTTGAATCCCCGGGAAGCCAGATGGGTATTGTTTTTTACACGCTTTAATTTCTCCATCACTTTCAGGCCAGGAAGTAAGAACATGAAGGCAGATGTCCTATCCCGGAGTTTCTGTGCGTTTCAGCCTACGGATGCACCGTCTGAAACCATATTGCCAGCTAGTGTCTTTGTAGCAGCCGTGTCCCAAGATCTTACGGCTCTTATTAAGGCAGAACAACATCTGGCCCCGGCACTCACACCAACAGATAAGTTGTTTGTTCCTGAACAGTTCCGTCTCCAGCTGTTGGGTGAGTGTCTTGACTCTGTTTTGTGTTTTTAAACATCTTGGTATCAAGAGCTCTAAAGAGCTGGTATCTAGGTCTTATTGGTGGCCCACCCTATTTAAGGATGTCAAGTCCTATGTGTTGGCCTGCGAGGTGTGTGCCATGTCCAAAATCCCTAGAACTTGTCCTGCTGGTAAACTGCGACCCCTACCCATTCCCAGTAGACCCTGGTCACATATTTCTATGGACTTCATCACAGATCTTCCACCTGCTGAGGGTAAAACTGTTTGGGTAGTGGTCGACAGGTTCAGTAAGATGATACATTTTGTTCCCCTTTCTAAACTTCCGAATGCTAAGACTCTGGCATCTGTATTTGTGGAACAAATTGTACGTTTGCACGGTGTCCCCGAGAACATTGTGTCTGATAGGGGTGTCCAGTTCGTGTCTAGATTTTAGAGAGTCTTCTGTCAGAGGTGCCAAATCTAATTGTCCTTTTCGTCTGCCTATCATCCTGAGAGTAACGGGCAGATGGAGCAACTTAATCAGCCTGTGGAACAATTTCTCAGGTCATATGTCTTTGGTGATCAATAGCTGTGGGTTAAATACCTTCCTTTGCCAGAATTTGCGATAAACAACCATGTTAATTCCTCCGCTGGTGTCTCCTCATTTTTTTGTAATTACAGTTTCCATCCTCGTTTACATTCTGGATCATCTGTCTCCTCGTCTAATCCTGAGGCGGATAAGGTCTCGTCTAAACTGTGCACAGTTTGGGCTCGAGTTCAGTCAAACCTAGAAAAAGCTCAAAATAATCAAAAAATCAAAGCAGATAAGAAACGTTCTAAGGGGATGGATTTTGAGGTTGGGGATCAGGTGTGGCTATCCTCTAAGAATGTGACTCTTACGGTGGCCTCCAAAAAGTTTGCACCTCGTTTTATAGGTCCATATGAGATTACGGAGGTAATTAATCCAGTGTTGTTTAGATTGAAGTTGCCTGAATCTTTCCACATCCATGACGTATTCCACAAATCTCTGCTGAAAAAACATGTTACTCCTGTTGTTCCTTCACAGTCCGCTCCGCCGCCGGTACTGGTTAATAATTCTGAGGAATTTGTGGTTTCCAAAATCTTGGATGTTAGGAGAGTCCATAAATCCTTAGGGTCCATTCATAAGTCCGCAATTTAGTTCCACATTTTGTGTAACGGAATTGCGGACCCATTCATTTCCCCTCCGGGTCCACATTTCCATTCCCCATGTCCTATCCTTGTCCGCAATTGCATATTAGTGCCGGTGATGTGCAGGTTATATTTTTTGGGCGGGGCTACGGAACGGAGCAACGGATGCGGACAGCACACGGAATGTGGAACTGCGGCTCGAGGCCTAACACTCGATAAATTCCTTGAGGAGTGTAGATTTAAAATGGGGTCTCTTCAAATCTCACATGGCGCTCAAAAAACATTCCAGCAAAATCTGTCCTCCAAAAGCCACATGGCACTCCTTCTCTTGTGAGCCCTGCTGTGCACCGATACAGCAGTTTATGACCGCATATAATGTGTTTCTTTATACAGTAGAAAATGGGAAAGAAATGTAATTTTGCATTTTCATAGCCAAGTGTTTCTAAATTCCTTGAAATGCCTGTTGGGTCAAAATGATCACTACGCCCCTTGAAATATTCCTTGAGGGGTGTAGTTTCCAAAATAGGATCACTTTTTTGGGTTTCCACTGTGGCAGTACCTTAGGGTCTCTTCAAATGTGACAAGGTATTCAAAAACGATTCCAAAAAAATCTGCCCTCCAAAAGCCATATGACATTCCTTTCTTTCTGAGCCCTGTCATGTGCCCATACAGCAGTTTACCACCATATATCACGTGTTTCTGTAAACTGCAGAATCAAAGTAATAAATCTGCAAAAAAGGGAAATTTTAAAATATCACCTTCATGTTGCTTCACTTCCTGTGAAAAGGGGATCCCTAGGGGACAATACCTGCGGGTTCGCAGGAATTGTTCGTCAGGGGGTAACTTTTATCAAGAGGCAGGTTAACTTAGAGAAAGACTAAACGAGAGGGGATACCCTTCAAAGATCCTTAGGGATTCTTTCCAATTCGCAGAATCAAGGAGGAGAGAAGAGCTTCTAATACCCAGACAAAAGGATACTGATGGGAATCTGATACGCCTGATCTCTACCTTTGATTCTGGGAACCGAGAGGTAGTATCCATCCTGAGAAGGCATTGGGCAATCCTAACCATGGACCCTGACCTAACTCAGGTAATCAAGAGTTATCCTCAGATTACCTACCGTAAGGGAAGAAGCCTACGAGATCGCCTAGTGCATAGTCACTATGAGGGCCCTAAGAGAAAGGGCACATGGCTGGATCGTAGGCCTCTCGGGGTATTTAGGTGTGGATCATGTAAAGCCTGTAATTTCATCAATCCTTCCAAAACAATTATCTGCTCCGTGACCCAACGGCCTTTTACCATCCGCGACTTTGCAAACTGCAAGACCAAAGGTGTCGTTTACATCTGCCAATGTAGTTGTCCACTTGATTACATTGGCAAGACTAAAAGGGAGCTGCGAAGAAGGATGTGTGAGCATCTAAATGATATTAAGAAATCCAAAGATACCCCTGTGGGCCATCATGTTAATAGCTGCCATAGGGGTGACCTGAGTTCGATTCGTTTTTCCGTTTTGGAGGTGGTCCCTTTTCCTGAGAGGGGGGGGACTGGGATAGAAGGATTCTTCAAAAAGAGTCCTCATGGATTTATCGTTTCCAATCCCAGTCCCCCCTTGGTCTCAATGAGAGACTTAACTTTGCATGTTTTATCTAGAAATCCTCCCTTTTCTCTTCTAGTCCTGACTATTCGAAGTAAATTCATTGTTGGTATCAAGGGTATGTTACCCTAAGAAACTATGCCGATCAGTGCGTAAAGCACTACATCTATTTAAGGGGTTAATATAATCAACTCCTTATATCTTTTATTCTGACCAGGCACCTTTTGTCAATTTATCAATTTGATTTGAGCGGCAGTTTGGTCTGTAATACTATATACTTGTCCTAATCGCTATGTATCACTAATTCATTGGTGGTTCCATGTCTTTTTGCCCTTTTTCTCTTTATTTGTGGGAGGTGGTTACCTAATGGTCAGCAGCGCCCCCCACAAATTTATGGTGCTATATCCACTTTTTGCCTAGATTAGTTTGTGTCCACAATAGAGAAAAAATGTTTTGTGGTCATATGCAGCGTTGGTGGCGATAACTATAAGCATGGTCGTCACATAATATATTTCTTAATCTTCTCCCCCTTCCACCTATAAGTCTTACATCTGTATACATCCTCCCGGCACCGGCATCGAGCCCTATGCGGCTCATGATGCGTTCCACGGTGCCGGAAGTGACATAAGCCCGATGCGGTCCATGGTGCGCTCGTAAAGCCGGATATCAATTACCGGCATTGATGGCGATTGTTATCACTGTAGGGGTCATATGATTACTATTTGATTCTTCCCCTCACATACCAAAAGCCTGATATCCACATGTATCCTTCCGGTGCCAGCATCGAGCCCTATGCGGTTCACGATGCGTTCCACGGCACCGGAAGTGACCTAGGCTGGAAGTCCCGATGCGTTCCAATGTGCGTTCCGGAAACCGGAAGTTGATTTACCGGCGTCCGGACGCTCTGAACTTGCTGGCTTTCTAAATCAGCAAGTCTCCTGGACCTCTGAGCAGGCTAGCGATAAGAGGGGGGCATCGTTGTTAATACCATTATCATGTAAGTCCTTTCTATGTTAAGAACTTTGATTCTGCTACTTTTGAGCTGTGACCACTTTCATTATATGCGATATAACTTACCACTTGTACCTTACTATACCATTCTAGGTATCCTGTGATGGGGGCTTATCTTGCCACCTGGTAGCCATTAAGCTTCTACTTCCCCGTCTTTCTGAAGCATCTATAGCTAAGTACACTTATACTATCATATTTTTAGTCTCAGGTTTTGTTTGTACCATCCCTGGACTATGTCCAAGTACCTATCTACCTCCTGATGAACCTGCCTCGTTTCAGGTGAAACGCGTCGAGGTTTATGTATTAGGATGGGCATATGAAAACGTACGTATTGTTATTGTTAATCCCAGTGTATGCCCCGAGTGGGTAGGTGGTTATTTCTTATCCTTGGAACGCCTTCCACTTGCGGCATTATGGGCCTTTTTTAACTGGTTGTGTGTATCTAATACTTCTTCCCTGGATAGGGTCAATCTAGGGATTCGTTAGCCCTAGGTTCGGGGACAGGGAACTCCCACCATCAGGGGGCGACCCTGGGCTGAGCAGACGTTAGGGCATCTAGGGTAAGCAACTGTCTGCCCTGCCCTACCGCAGTACACGTCTTCATTCCTCGAACTACCAATTATCTAGACTATCTGTTTGTCACTAATGAATGTTGAGGGGTTGCTACTCCCCAGTCAAAAGTAACTTATATATAATTCTTTTGAACCGTAGCATTGTCTGTTGGTATATACATACCTATACCCGCACGTTGATTAATAAAGGTAATTTTAAAAGTCACTAAATTAATAAATTAATATGTTTGAATAATTGAGTTTTGAATAATTTAAGTGGTGTTGTTTATGTAATGTAAATATAAGCTTCTCAAAGTCACTTCAAAATCGAATTAGCCCTTAAACAGGTGTTTATGGAGATTTTCTAGAAAATTTCTCAGATTCGCTTGGATTAGTAAAATCATTGCAAAGTTGGTACCATATAAAGTGACAAATCAAATGTGAAAAAATTGACAGGGTCAAGAAGGTGAAAAATGGCAGGGTCTGGAATAGTGTTGGGCAAGCACGTTTAGCCGAACATCGCTATTCTCGGCCGAATATCGCGTGTGCTCGAGCACGATGCTCGAGTCAGTGTAATTAAATCTAATTTAGCCTCTATTTCTGGAAAGTTTTTGGTGGGATTCGAACTCGCATCCTTCTACATTACAACGCAACCTTCTACATTACAACCAAGAATGTAAACCACTACACTATACAGCTGCATGGCCAGTTACTTAAAAAATTAAATATGAGACTTCTGCTGTTACTAGCAGTAAGTATTCCTATATAGCAGAAGTCTCATTTATTTATTTATTTTTTTAAAGAAACTGGCCATGCAGCTATATAGTGTAGTGGTAAACATTCAACATTCTGTGCTGTAATGTAGAAGGTTGTAAGTTCAAATCCCATCAGAAACTTTTCAGAAATAGAGGCTAAATTAAATTTATATACACTGGGTGTCCCCAAGCACTGACTCCATATCAGAGCAGGGGGTGCCTGGTTTAATGCTCGGGTTCTCCCATTGACTTCCATTGTCGGGACATGTGCTACTCGAGCACCAGAGCACACGAGCACTTTGGTGCTCGACCAACACTAGTCTGGAATTATTAGACAAAGACAACCCAAGTAACAAACTTGTTCTTAAATAATAATTTCATTGAAGAAAGTAAAAATGTTTCCAGCCCTACCAGATACTGTGTAAAAAAGTATTTGTCCTGTTAGCTTCTAAATCAGCCAGGTAAATGAGATGTCCCATTACAAACCCTTATTCCCTTTACAAAGATGTCTGACTGGAGGGGATCCAATCATTGGGGCCTCTGACAATTATTAGAATAGCGCTTCCCTGCTTGAATAGAGCAGCGGTCATGCATGTGCTCTGCTGCTGCATTCATGTGCAGGAGATTGCACAAGCACTCTGTTCTTTTGCAGGAAGACTTATAGGGGCACATTTAATAAGACCAGCATTTTAGACGCCAGTCTTAATAAAGGGGGTTGAAATAACAACTATTACGACATCATCACCAATAAGATTTAATTTTATAGTGTTCACTGTGTGGTATCGATACACGGTCGAGTCATATTATTATGATCAATTCTTTCTTTTGGTTTTGGTAGCACATAGTTCATGAAGGAAGTCACAAGCCATGACCAGTACATAAGTTATTCTATAGGCTTCTGGAGAAATATGCCTTGTTGTCATGGATAAAAGGGGCGATTTATCAGACTTGCAAAAATTGAAGATTATTGGCTCTCCGGCCAAGGGTGGTAATATTTCTGAAACTGCGCAACTTGCAAACTGTTCACATGCTGCTGTGGTGAAAGTGTATTGTGAGTGGACAAATGGCACTATTGCGAACAAGTGACATGGAAACTATGAAGCACCATGATGTGAGAGGTGAACGTTGACTATGAAGTTGCATAAGTTTGGACTGACAAGCTACAGTGGAGCAGCTCACAGCCAAATGAACCAGGAGGCTTCCAGAAGTGTGTCTAAAACTACAGTTCAGTGAACTCTACTCCATATGTGGTTCCGTAGCAGACAAATAAAAGGCTTCAATTTTTGTGGCAGGATCAGAATTGACCTCTGCTGAAGAGTTGAAGAGTTGTCTTCTCTAATGAGTCATGTTTTATGCCTCATCGAATGGTTGGACATTGGCGTGTCAGGTGAGAAACATCAAAGACCAAACATCCTGCAACCATTGCTGTAAGAACACAAGCTTGTGGTGGCAGTGTTATGGTCTGTGGAATGTTTTGGTTGGATTCTCTGGCCCCACTCTTCCATGTGGGAGGCACTCTCAAACGATTTGATTATGAATCCATACTTGCAGATTACATACACCCATACATGCTGATTGTCTTCCCTGGGCAGGATGGGACCTTCCAGCAAGACAAAGCGACATGTCACATGGCTAGAAACATATGACACTAGTTGGAAGAAAATGATCAAAACTACCCTGGCCCTATATTTCCGAGACTTGAACCCAATTCAGCATCTGAGGGAATAAGTCAATCGTCATGTTCACTCTATGGATCCTCCGCCATGCATGCTCAGCAGAAGTGGGACATACTGCAGTCAGCATGGCTCCAGATACCTGGATATTAGCTAGTGGTCATTATAATTTAACTCACAACTTTATTGCCAAATTTATATAGTTTTTTATTATGTTACACTACTTACACAAGTACAATTAGTCTGTTTTCTATTCCCGGCTTCATTGGATACTCCCATAGATGCTTAGGGCTGGAGAATTAGTGTATGATGTAATATGTATACAGGAATATATTCACACAATTAATACTGGCCAGGTTTTCCATCAGCGGGGAGCTGGCACAGATTTTTAACATGGTCCCATGCTTCCCAAAACATAGGTAAGCAATTCCGACAGCAGGAATACAGATAATTGAAAATATGAGTATAAAAGGATCATTGCTTTTACTAATTATTTATTTTATTTTCTACACAAAACTAACAAACACATACTTCAAATCATTCATTCATCCACTAGTAAACATCAGGGAACGCTTGGTAGACACAGTTGTTTATATGGACAGAATGATCTGAAAGCAGACATGTAATAAATATCTGACAAAAATGCATAATAGAAACAAACAATAAAAAATAAACCTAGAAATGTGTATTCAAAATGAACAGGTGGTCACCCTACACTAATGTCAGGTTCTCACAGGCATTTTTCCCAAAATCATACCATTTCTATTCAAATGCCATCTCAAGAGTCTCAGACAGTGTCAAGTGCAATCATTGCTATTGCAGTTGCCAAGGTAATCAATTGAAATCATAATGAAGGGAACAGAAGGAAATCAATAGAGTCTGAAATTACAAATAAGGAGAAGCTATCGTTTAAAAGCATTTGGCTGAAATCTTCCATATTGATGGAGTTAGAAATGGCTGTGTCATTCAGAAACAGTATGGTGCATAATTCTCTTGAGCATGTTACAACACCTAAAGCTATTGCAGCAATTAATGCTTCTTTCCACAAAATGTCCATCTTACAAGGAGTATCATAAAATTCTTACTCTACTCACATACATTTTGAAATGGTGTTTTTAAAGCGATATTGCACCAATGTAAGATGTAAGCAAGTAGCAACCTGCTTATAAACCTTGCAAAAAGTATTTACAATTGCTGCTTTTCATATTATATACTGTCTTTTGTATTGCATGTAATTTAACTGCATGTGTTTTTAGTATTATATTTAATACAGACTAGATCAGGGATCTGCAACCTTCGGCAGTCCAGCTGCTGTCAAGCTACACAACTCCCAGCATGCACACTTGGCTGTTTTGTAACTCCCACAGAAGTAAATAGAAGATTCTCAGAGTTGTAGTTTCTGAACAGCTGGAGTGTCAGAGGCTGCTGATCCCCTCACTAAAGGTTTCTTTAAAAAAAACTGTCCAATACAGTCATCTGCACTCATCGATAATAAGTCAATTGGTGCTTGTTTAACCTGTTGGGGGGACAGGGCGTACAGGTATGCCCTGATGTTCCGGTACTTAAAGACACAGGGCGTACCTGTGTATTCCCGATCACCGCTGCGAGGCGGGCGATGATTGGAACAGAGTGCCTGCTAAAATCATTCAGCAGGCACTCTGTGACAATGCCGAGGGGGGTCCAGTGACACCCCCCCCCCCCCCCCCCGTATCGGCGATCGCTGCAAACAGCAGTTCAATTCAGACCTGTGGTTTGCTGCGTTTCCGGGTTATTCGGTAACCCGGAATAGGATGGTGATCGGTGGTGTGATAATACACCACCAATCACCATCCTTAGATCCTGAGAGGTGATGGTGACATCACCTCTCAGGATTGCTTCTGATTGGCTGCATGGGCTGGCGGGACGGTTGACTTCCCCCAGCTCTGCCTCTTCCTCCACACTGGGTCCTGGAGCGTGGAGAGAGGAGCCTCGTGGAGCCCAGCACCCCCAGCACCCCTCATCTGTGCCCAGCACCCCCCCCATCTGAGCCACCACAGGTACCTAGGCACAGGTTTAGAAACAACTTAGATTAGGCAGGGAGATTAGGGAGAGTTTAGAGGGGAATTTTTTTTTTTTTTCAGCATCACCCTGATCGGGTGTCTGGGGTCCACAGCACACTCAGCTGTGTTACCCTGGATCCCCCTTTTCCCCCGGAGGTGCTGCAGCTTGCCCCCCACACACATTATTTGGGGTGCAAGCATTTTTTTGTGTGTGCGTGCGCTGACTGTGGCCGGCACTCTTAGAGTCTGGCCACTGTTAACGTATCGCCCACCCCACCCCACCACTGATCAGCTTCGGACCGCTGATAAGCGAGTTTGAATTTTTTTTTTTTTTTACTTTTTTGGGGGGGCTTTTTAATTTTTTTTTATTTTTTTCTGTTAGGTTTAGGGTAAGTACGTGAACACACGCACACTAAATAAAGTTTTCCACACACGCACACACAAACTCCCCTTTGGGCCACCAGATGTTCTCGGCCGAGGAGGCCTACGCCTTGCTTGCCTCCGACTCCGAGAGCCCCAGTGAGTACGAGGATGACCCCACTTTTCTCTTGTCATCCGCGTCCTCCTCATCATCTAGTGATGATGATGAGCCCCCAAGGCGGCAGAGACGCCGCCAGGCGGAGCAAGGGGACCCCCATGCCAGGGACCCTGTGGCCCACACTAGTACGAGCAGCTCTGGGGCTCGTACTAGTTTTCCGGCCCACCGAAAAGTTCACCTGAGCCCCCTACCGGTGAACTTGCATGGTATACCCCAGAGGATTTTGAGCCCGTGATTTCTGATTTTGTTGGCCAATCAGGAATCCAGATTCCCACAGTGGGCTTCACTGAATATGAATATTTTTTATTTTTTTTTGTGAATCTGATGGTGGAGCAAATTAACTTGTTCGCTTAACAGTTCATTGCTCAACACCCTGGATCCTTTTTGGCTAGGTCCGGTGGCTGGACTCCGGTCAGTGCAGCCGAGATGAGGATGTTTTGAGGCCTCGTGCTGCCCATGGGCCTAGTCAAGAAACCCAGTGTCAGGCAGTACTGGAGTGGGTACGTCCTCTACCAGACCCCACTCTACTGTATGGCCATGACACATTCCAGTTTTGAGGCCATCTGGAAATGCCTGCAATATGCAGATAATGCAGCAGGTCCCCCCAAGGTGATCCTGCCTATGACCGCCTGTACAAAACCAGGCAGGTCATCGATCACTTCAGGGCCAAATTTTTGGAGGCCTATGTACCTGGAAGGGAGGTCGCTGTTGATGATTCTCTCATTACTTTCAAGGGGAGACTCATTTTCCGCCAGTATGTTCCCTCTAAGCGGGCGAGGTATGGCGTGAAGCTGTACAAACTTTGTGAGAGTACCTCAGGGTACAGTTACAAGTTTTGTGTGTACGAGGGGCGAGATTCCCGTATTGAACCCCCAAAATGTCCCTCCACTCTGGGTGTTAGCGGGAAACTTGTGTGGGACCTTATGGACCCACTGCTAGATAACGGTTACCACCTGTACGTGGATAACTTTTATACTATTATGCCCTTGTTCCAGTCCCTCGTCGCCAGATCCACGTCTGCTTTTGGGACCGTGCGGAAAAATCAACGTGGCCTCCCTACCCACCCCCTCCAGGTACCTATCCCCAGAGGTGAGACCCTTGCTCTTGCCAGTGGAAACATGTTGCTGCTCAGGTATAAGGACATGAGGGATGTCCTTGTACTGTCCGCAATACACGGTAAGGGCATCACCCCTGTCCCTGTGCAAGGTACCGCGGCAACGGTCCTCAAGCCCCATTGTATCGGTATACGGGAATACGGGAGGACATGTCTGTGCCCGAGCACCGCGCCAAGGTTTCTCAAGTAGCTCGGGTCCTAACACTGAGTGAGTGTTAGGACCCTAGCTACTTGAGAAACCTTGGCGCGGTGCTTGGGCACAGACATGTCCTACACCGTAGGACATGTTGGCTAATCTCTCAATTTTAAAATCAGTTTGAGGGTTTAGTAAGACCGCAGAGTGCACCTGTCTTTGCTATTATTATATTGTTATATTGATTACCACATCCACATAATTGCCATCTTGTGTAGGATGTCTATTGTGGTACTTATGATTTGCTGCGTGCATCCTCCACTGTATGCATTTTTGCTGGGGATCGCCATTAGCAACGGGCCACAAGTGCAGGATTTGCTCCCCTATATATATGCACAACTGTATGTGGGTTTGAGCACTTACTGCCTGTTTAATAGCACGCCATTCTTTTCAGTCTCTCTGATCAAGTCCTCAAGCCATATAACGCCATGCACAAAACCCGAGCATGGTACAGGTTGCCTTGTACAACTCTTTTGTGCTGCCCCGGAGCACTGGCAACTCAGGGAAATTCCTCCAGTTCTATGAGGCAGTCCTCAAGGTCCTGATCTTTTCTGACCGGGAAAGAGCAGGCCGGAGTACCTTGGGAACTGGAGGCGCCCGGGTCGCCCCTAACAAACACTTTCCAGGTGTGGTCCCCCATACTGGAAAGAAGGGAAGGTCCCAAAAAAAAGTACAGAGTGTGTCACAGGAGAGGGATACGAAGGACACCACCACTCAGTGTGAAACGTGCCCCGATCATCCGGGCCTCTTCATTGACGGTTGCTTCAGGGAGTACCACACTTCCATGGAGTACTAAATTTATAATCCCCTTCCCCAATTTGAATTCTATTTAGCCCAGCCTATTTAGCCCAGAAAAAAAAAAAGAAAACTATGGCTCTTATGACCTAACCCCTCAGATGAACACAGTCAAACAAATAAAATAAGAACGGTGTAAAAAATAGCTTTTTTCATACCGTTTTTTTTTTTTGACTATGTTCATATGAGGGGTTAGGTCATGTGTTATTTTTATAGAGAAAATTCTTATGGACATGGCAATACCTAATATGTCTAATTGTTTACATTTATTTAGGTTTTACACTATAATATCCTTTTCTAAAAAAAACAAAAAAAAAACATTTTAGTATCTCCATAGTATGAGAGTCAGTTTATTTTTAGCCGATTGTCTTAAGTAGGGGCTCATCATTTGTGGGATGAGAGAACGGTTTTATTTGCACTATTTTGGGGTGTATATCACTTTTTGATTGCTTGCTATTAGACCTCTTTCACACGGGCGTCATGTTTTTGGCCCGGATAAGATGCGGGTGCATTGCGGGAAAATGCACAATTTTTCCGCGCGAGTGCAAAACATTGTAATGCATTTTGCACGCGCGTGAGAAAAATCGCCATGTTTGGTACCCAAACCCGAACTTCTTCACAGAAGTTCGGGTTTGGGATCGGGGTTGTGTAGATTGTATTATTTTCCCTTAACATGGTTATAAGGGAAAATAATAGAAAATAATAGCATTCTTTATACAGAATGCATAGTACAATAGGGATGGAGGGGTTTAAAAAATAAATAAAATAATTTAACTCATCTTAATACACTTGTTCGCACAGCCCGGCTTCACTTTTTGTGATGTAAGGTGAAAAAAAATAGCTTTTTTTTGTCACCTTACATCACAAAAAGTGTAACAGCAAGCAATCAAAAAGTCATATGCACTCCAAAATAGTTCCAATAAAACCATCCTCTCATGAGCCCCTACTTAAGACAATAGGCTAAAAACTAAAAAAAAAAAGACTCTCAGACTATGGAGATACTAAAATGTTTTTATTTTTGTTTAAAAAAGGATATTATAGTGTAAAACCTAAATAAATTTTAAAAAGTAGACATATTAGGTAATGCCATGTCCATATGAATCTGCTCTGTAAAAATAACACATGACATAACCCCTTAAATTAACACAGTCAAAAAGATAAAGAATATAACGGTGCCAAAACAGCAATTTTTTGCCAAATTTTCCATTTTAATCCATTTTTTTCCATTAACAAAGCAAGGGTTAACAGTCAAACAAATTTCTATATTTATTGCCCTGATTCTGTAGTTTTCAGAAACACCCCATATGTGGTCATACAATGCTGTATGGCCAAACAGCAGGGCGCAGAAGGAAAGGAGCGCCATATGGTTTTTGGAATGCAGATTTTGCTTGACAGTTTTTTTTACACCATGTCCCATTTGAAGCCCCCCTGATGTACCCCTAGAGTAGAAACTCCATAAAAGTGACCCCATCTAAGAAACGACACCCGTTAAAGTATTAAAAACTAATTATACAAACTTTTTTAACCTTTTAGGTGTTCCACAAGAGGTATTGGCAAATGGAGATGAAATTTCAGAATTAAAATTTTTTGTAACCTTGCCTCACAAAAATGTAATATAGAGCAACAAAAAATCATATGTACCCTAAAAATAGTTCCAACTAAACTGCCAACTTATCCCGTAGTTTCTAAAATGAGGTAACTTTTTTGGAGTTTCTACTCTAGGGGTGCATCAGGGGGGCTTCAAATGGGACATGGTGTAAATAAGCCAGTCCAGCAAAATCAGCCTTCCAGAAACCATATGTGTTCCTTTCCTTCTGCGCCCTACCGTGTTACCATACAGTAGTTTATGACCACTTTTGGGGTGTTTCTATAAACTACAGAATCAGAGCAATAAATATTGAGTTTTGTTTTGCTGTTAACGCTTGCTTTGTTACTGTAAAAAATGGATTAAAATGGAAAATTGCAAAAAAAATTGAAATTCTGAAATTTCATCTCCATTTGCCAATAACTCTTGTAGAACACCTAAAGGGTTAGCAAAGTTTGTAAAATCAGTTTTGAATACATTGAGGGGTGTAGTGTCCAAAATGGGGTCACTTTTGTAACAGCAAAGCACAAAAATGTAACAGCAGCATTTACTGGTTTTATTTGACTGACAGGAATGCAGTGTAGGCCGCAAATGTACTTTCTAGCAACAATTTTTTTTTATTTTTCAACAACAAATGTAACTGCAGTATTTGGTGGTTTTATTGTACTGTCAGGAATGCACAGGGCAAAAAGGTACTTTATTGCCACAAAAAAAGTTGTTGTTTTTTATCCCTAAATGAAACAGATGGATTTAACTGAGATTATATTGCACTCTCACAAATAAAGTACAGGGGTTTCTTCCATGAAAAATGGTGGATATGTCACCCCTACAATGAAACAGATGGATTTGCTGAATTTATGTGCCTGCCTGTCACATGTGCAGGCCTCAGAGGTACTTAACACCCAAAAATGGGAGTTTGAAGCACAAAAATGTAACAGCAGCATTTACTGGTTTTATTTGACTGAAAGGAATACAGCGTAAGCCGCAAATGTACTTTCTAGCAACAAAAATTTTAATTTTTCAACAAAAAATGTAACTGCAGTATTTGGTGGTTTTATTGGACTGTCAGGAATGCAGCACGGGGCAAAAAGCTCCTTTATTGCCCAAAAAAGGTTTTTTTTAAGCCCTAAATGAAACAGATAGATTTAACTGAGATTATATTGCACTCTCACAAATAAAGCACAGAGATTTTTTACATAAAAAATGGTAGATATGTCACCCCTACAATGGAATAGACGGATTTGCTGAATTTATGTTCCTGTGTCACTACCAGAGCTTTGGGACGTTCTCACAGCTCTGTTTCTCCACCCCTGTGATGATGTCACTACTAGAGCTGGGAGGAGTTCTCACTGCTCTGTTTACTTTTGGTTTCCTTCCTCCCAGCTGTTCCTCATTCGTTTGATTTCCCTCTCTTTATATCACCCCTCCTCCTATTGTAGGGCGTGGATTATAGTTCTCATTTCAGTTGTAGCTCTTGCTTTAGTATCTTCACTTGTAGCTATCAGTTCACTGGACCTGTGTTCTGCTGCAGCAAGCACTCCGGATATTGCCAGCTGTCCTTGGATCCGTCTTCTCTGTGGCTGCAACACCTTCAGCTAAGTGTGCAGACATTGTTGTGTACCTGATTATTTTCTGACTGGATCTGAGGTGGCCACGGTTCCCTCCATATACTGAGTAGGGCACCGGTGGCCGTGCCCCTTCCACTATTGTAGGGGTTACAGTGGTCATCAGTCTTAGGCACGTGGGCATGCCTCGTTCCGCCATTTGGATCCGGGCATGTGCTTTAGCAGAATAGGGAGAGCTTTGAGGGTCTGACAGGGGTCACCCTTTATCCTCCCTAGTTTGGGTCCGGTCAGTAGCTCTTTTACTGTGTATACTATTGTTGCTCACATACAGCCGTGACATTATAATCCACCAAAACCGTCCTTTTTTGACATGGATCCGCTTTCTGGCCTGGTTGACCGCATGCAGGGTCTTTCTTTGGAAGTAGCGGATCTCCGTCAATCTATGACTCAGCTTCAAGCATTGGGCTCTGCTCCGGCTCATGGAGTCTGTTGCGAGCCAAAGGTCTCACTTCTGGAAACGTTCTCCGGGGGCAGTGAGAATTTTGTTCGCTTCAGAGAGGCATGCAAACTCCATTTTTGCTTGTGTCCCCACTCCTCTGGTAAGGAAGAGCAGAGGGTGAGGATTGTCATCTCCCTGCTCAGGGGTAATGCTCAGAATTGGGCTTTTTCGCTGCCATCAGGGGATCCCTCCCTTCGATCCGTGGAAAGATTTTTTGTGGCCCTGGGGCAGATTTATGATGACCCGGATCGTGTTGCTCTGGCCGAATCTAACTTACGTGTTTTATGCCAGAACAAACTGTCTGCGGAGCTTTATTGTTCTGAATTTCGGAGATGGGCAGCTGATTCGGGTTGGAATGATGCTGCACTCCGGAGTCAGTTCTGTCATGGTCTCTCAGAGAGATTGAAAGATGCGTTTGCTTTCCATGAGAGACCAACGTCCTTAGAGTCTGCCATGTCATTGGCGGTACGCCTTGACAGGCGTCTAAGAGAAAGAAACGAGACCTCTCTGTCCAGCCATTGTCAGTCTAGGGGCAGTGGTGCGGACTCATTCAGTGTGCAGGGGCCTCATCCTGTCTCGCTTCCCTCTGAGGAGGAGCCCATGCAGCTAGGTCGACTTGCCCCTGATAAAAGAGGATTTAGTCCTCAGAGTATGGTGTGTTTTTGTTGTGGGGGCATAGGTCATTTGGCAAATGTTTGTCCCTCTAGGAGATTCTTGAACTGTACTAAGAGCGATAATAAGAGAAAAACCTCAAAAGGTGAATCATCAAATTCTGCTTCATCTGCTACTTTGGGCAAAGTTGATGTAGGAATTGATGCTTTTCCTCTGACCTGCAGTCCCCGTTTTCTCCTGTCTGCCAGGGTGGCGCTAGAGAGCAAAGTCATTTCTTGTGAGATTTTTGTCGATTGTGGAGCGGCCGTCAATCTTATTGACACTCAATTTGTAGCCATGCATGGTTTTCAGGTTTGCACATTAGAAAAGGATATACCTGTTTTTGCTATTGACTCTGCTCCACTCTCACAGAGATCTCTGAAGGGCATTGTTCACAATATCCGGCTAGCTGTAGGTGACACTCATGTGGAGGATATATCTTGTTTTGTCCTTAACGGATTGCCTTCTCCTCTAGTTTTGGGGTTACCCTGGCTCACTAGACATAACCCCACTATTGATTGGCAAGGAAGGCAAATAAATGAGTGGAGTGACTTTTGTAGAGAGAATTGTCTCACAGCGACTTTTGCAGAGGTGTCTACTAAAACTGTGCCATCATTTCTCTCTGATTTCTCGGACGTGTTTTCCGAGAGCGGTGTTCAGGAGCTACCTCCTCACCGGGAGTTTGACTGTCCCATTAACCTCATTCCCGGCGCCAAGCTGCCAAAAGCACGCCTCTACAATCTCTCACAACCGGAAAGAATCGCAATGCGAACTTATATCTCCGAGAGTCTCGAGAAGGGGCATATTCGTCCCTCAAAGTCACCTGTGGCCGCGGGTTTTTTTTTTGTTAAAAAAAAAGATGGCTCTCTGAGACCTTGCCTAGATTTTAGGGAGCTGAACCGTATCACGATTCGTGATCCCTATCCCCTTCCTCTGATCCCGGACCTCTTCAACCAAATTGTTGGGGCCAAGGTGTTTTCCAAATTGGATTTGAGAGGCGCGTACAACCTGGTCAGGGTCAGAGAGGGGGATGAATGGAAAACGGCCTTTAATACCCCTAACGGGCATTTCTAGAAACTCGTTATGCCTTTCGGCCTGATGAATGCTCCGGCCGTCTTTCAGCATTTTGTTAATAGTATTTTCTACCATTTAATGGGGAAATTTGTATTGGTGTATCTTGATGATATTTTGATTTTTTCCCCTGATGTTCATACAAATCTGGATCATCTTTTTCAGGTTCTGCAGATTCTGCGGGAAAATAAATTGTACGCCAAGCTGGAGAAATGTCTTTTTATGGTATCGGAGATTCAATTTCTGGGTTTTCTCCTCTCTGCTTCTGGTTTTTTGCATGGATCCGGAGAAGGTCCGTGCTGTACTTGAGTGGGAGCTTCCTGAGAATCAGAAGGCATTGATGCGCTTTCTGGGTTTTGCGAACTATTACAGAAAGTTCATTTTGAATTATTCCTCTGTTGTCAAACCCCTTACTGACATGACAAAAAAGGGGGCGGATTTTTCCTCTTGGTCGGAGGAGGCGCTTGCAGCCTTTTCTAAGATTAAAGAGAGTTTTGCGTCTGCTCCCGTCTTGGTGCATCCCTTTTATTGTTGAGGTGGATGCTTCCGAGGTGGGTGTGGGTGCGGTTTTGTCCCAGGGCCCTTCTCCTGCCAAATGGCGACCCTGTGCCTTTTTCTCTAAAAAACTCTCCACGGCAGAGAGAAACTATGATGTGGGAGATAGGGAGTTGTTGGCCATCAAGTTGGCTTTCGAGAAATGGCACCATTGGTTGGAGGGGGCCAGGCACCCTATCACCGTTTTTACCGACCATAAGAATCTGGGATACTTGGAGTCGGCCAGGCGTATGAATCCGAGACAGGCCAGATGGTCTCTGTTCTTCTCCAGATTCAATTTTGTTGTTACATTCCGACCTGGGATAAAAAAATGTGAAGGCTGATGCTCTCTCTCGCTGTTTTCCGGGAGGAGGAAACTCCGAGGACCCGGGTCCCATTTTGGCGGAGGGGGTAGTTGTTTCTGCTCTATATTCTGATTTGGAGGCCGAGGTCCAGGCTGCCCAGACTGAGGCACCTGCCCGTTGTCCTTCTGGGAAGTTATTCGTGCCTCCTGAGCTACGTCACAAACTCTTTAAGGAGCATCATGATACGGTTCTTGCTGGTCACCCCGGGAGTAGAGCCACAGTAGATCTCATTGCTCGGAGATTTTGGTGGCCGGCTCTTCGTAAGTCGGTGGAGGGTTTTGTGGCTGCTTGTGAGACGTGCGCTCGCGCTAAGGTCCCTCGTTCACGGCCTTCAGGTTCCCTTCTCCCGTTACCCATACCTTCCCGTCCTTGGACACACCTGTCCATGGACTTTATCACGGATCTTCCTCGTTCCTCGGGGAAGTCGGTGATCCTGGTGGTGGTGGACCGTTTTAGCAAGATGGCTCATTTCGTACCTTTCCCTGGTTTACCCAATGCTAAAACGTTGGCGCAAGCTTTTGTCGACCATATTGTTAAATTGCACGGCATTCCCTCTGATATTGTTTCCGATAGAGGCACGCAGTTTGTTTCCAGGTTCTGGAAGGCTTTCTGTTCTCGCCTGGGGGTTCGGCTGTCCTTCTCTACTGCTTTTCACCCGCAGTCGAATGGTCAGACTGAGCGCCTCAATCAGAATCTGGAGACATATTTGCGCTGTTTTGTGGCAGAGAACCAGGAGGATTGGTGTTCATTTCTCCCTCTTGCTGAGTTTGCTCTGAACAACCGTCGTCAGTAGGGATGAGCGAACCCGAACTGTATAGTTCGGGTTCGTACAGAATTTTGGGGTGTCCGTGACACGGACCCGAACCCGAACATTTTCGTAAAAGTCCGGGTTCGGGTTCGGTGTTCGGCGCTTTCTTGGCGCTTTCAACAAGCGTCATACTACTTGGCCCAAGAGGCCATCACAGCCATGCCTACTATTGGCATGGCTGTGATTGGCCAGTGCACCATGTGACCCAGCCTCTATTTAAGCTGGAGTCACGTAGCGCCGCACTTCACTCTGCTATGATCAGTATAGGGAGAGGTTGCAGCTGCGACGTTAGGGCGAGATTAGGCAGATTAACTCCTCCAAAAGACTTCATTCTGTGATCGATCTGCAGCTGTGGATCATTGAAGTGCTATTATTGACTTGCTCACTTTTTTGAGGCTGCCCAGAGCGTTTTTAGATCACTTTTTTTCTGGGGTGATCGGCGGCCATTTTGTGACTTGTGGTGCGCCAGCACGAGCTATCACCAAGTGTATTTAACCATCGATAGTGTGGTTATTTTGTGCTATATCCTACATCAGCTGCAGGCTGAGCCTGTGTCACCGAAGTGCATTTAACCATCAACAGTCTGGTTATTTTTTGGCCATATACTACATTAGCTGCAGGCTGAGCCTGTGTCAAAGAAGTGCATTTAACCATCAACAGTATGGTTATTTTTTGGCCGTATACTACATCTGGTGCAGGCTGAGCCTGTGTCACCCAAGTGCATTTAACCATCAACAGTGTGGTTATTTTTTGGCCATATATTACATCAGGGGCAAGTTGAGCCTGTCACCCAGTGCCTAAAAAATAGACCTGACATTTCTATTCAACCAAATCTGCACAGTTTTAGCTGGTCAAGTTATTTGTAGTGACCGTAAAAGCAGACTTTTTGTTCTGGGTTGAAAAAGCATTCCCAAATTTGCCATTCTGAAAATAACTAGTTTGTGGTATTTGAGGCCTACTTGAAATCTATCCCAAAAAGAAAATCTTACATTGAAGGTATTGATAGTGTGATTCAGAAAAACCTAAGACACACGCTAGCGTGCTGATAGAAGTGTCATTCTGTGATTAAACCTATAACTGTCACACAGCGCAAAAAAAAAAACAGGTCTCACATCTCTATTCAACCAAATCTGCACAGTTTCAGCTGGTCAAGTTATTTGTAGTGACCGTAAAAGCAGACTTTTTGTTCTGGGTTGAAAAAGCATTCCCAAATTTGCCATTCTGAAAATAACTAGTTTGTGGTATTTAAGGCCTACTTGAAATCTATCCCAAAAAGAAAATCTTACATTGAAGGTATTGATAGTGTGATTCAGAAAAACCTAAGACACACGCTAGCGTGCTGATAGAAGTGTCATTCTGTGATTAAACCTATAACTGTCACACAGCGCAAAAAAAAAACAGGTCTCACATCTCTATTCAACCAAATCTGCACAGTTTTAGCTGGTCAAGTTATTTGTAGTGACCGTAAAAGCAGACTTTTTGTTCTGGGTTGAAAAAGCATTCCCAAATTTGCCATTCTGAAAATAACTAGTTTGTGGTATTTGAGGCCTACTTGAAATCTATCCCAAAAAGAAAATCTTACATTGAAGGTATTGATAGTGTGATTCAGAAAAACCTAAGACACACACTAGCGTGCTGATAGAAGTGTCATTCTGTGATTAAACCTATAACTGTCACACAGCACAAAAAAAAACAGGTCTCACATCTCTATTCAACCAAATCTGCACAGTTTCAGCTGGTCAAGTTATTTGTAGTGACCGTAAAAGCAGACTTTTTGTTCTGGGTTGAAAAAGCATTCCCAAATTTGCCATTCTGAAAATAACTAGTTTGTGGTATTTAAGGCCTACTTGAAATCTATCCCAAAAAGAAAATCTTACATTGAAGGTATTGATAGTGTGATTCAGAAAAACCTAAGACACACGCTAGCGTGCTGATAGAAGTGTCATTCTGTGATTAAACCTATAACTGTCACACAGCGCAAAAAAAAAACAGGTCTCACATCTCTATTCAACCAAATCTGCACAGTTTTAGCTGGTCAAGTTATTTGTAGTGACCGTAAAAGCAGACTTTTTGTTCTGGGTTGAAAAAGCATTCCCAAATTGGCCATTCTGAAAATAACTAGTTTGTGGTATTTGAGGCCTACTTGAAATCTATCCCAAAAAGAAAATCTTACATTGAAGGTATTGATAGTGTGATTCAGAAAAACCTAAGACACACGCTAGCGTGCTGATAGAAGTGT
The DNA here is from genome assembly GCF_905171765.1 of Bufo bufo. Taxonomy (NCBI): domain Eukaryota; kingdom Metazoa; phylum Chordata; class Amphibia; order Anura; family Bufonidae; genus Bufo; species Bufo bufo. The sequence continues at coordinate 363,548,894 of NC_053390.1, read as the reverse complement.
CATTCTGTGATTAAACCTATAACTGTCACACAGCGCAAAAAAAAAACAGGTCTCACATCTCTATTCAACCAAATCTGCACAGTTTTAGCTGGTCAAGTTATTTGTAGTGACCGTAAAAGCAGACTTTTTGTTCTGGGTTGAAAAAGCATTCCCAAATTTGCCATTCTGAAAATAACTAGTTTGTGGTATTTGAGGCCTACTTGAAATCTATCCCAAAAAGAAAATCTTACATTGAAGGTATTGATAGTGTGATTCAGAAAAACCTAAGACACACGCTAGCGTGCTGATAGAAGTGTCATTCTGTGATTAAACCTATAACTGTCGCACAGCACAAAAAAAACAGGTCTCACATCTCTATTCAACCAAATCTGCACAGTTTTAGCTGGTCAAGTTATTTGTAGTGACCGTAAAAGCAGACTTTTTGTTCTGGGTTGAAAAAGCATTCCCAAATTTGCCATTCTCAAAATTGTTGTGAACGAGAACAATGAGGAAAACATCTAATAAGGGACGCGGACGTGGACATGGTCGTGGTGGTGTTAGTGGACCCTCTGGTGCTGGGAGAGGACGTGGCCGTTCTGCCACAGCCACACGTCCTAGTGAACCAACTACCTCAGGTCCCAGTAGCCAGCAGAATTTACAGCGATATTTGGTGGGGCCCAATGCCGTTCTAAGGATGGTAAGGCCTGAGCAGGTGCAGGCATTAGTCAATTGGGTGGCTGACAGTGGATCCAGCACGTTCACATTATCTCCCACCCAGTCTTCTGCAGAAAGCGCACAGATGGCGCATGAAAACCAAGCCCATCGGTCTGTCACATCACCCCCATGCATATCAGGGAAACTGTCTGAGCCTCAAGTTATGCAGCAGTCTCTTATGCTGTTTGAAGACTCTGCTGCCAGGGTTTCCCAAGGGCATCCACCTAGCCCTTCCCCAGGGGTGGAAGAGATAGAATGCACTAACGCACAACCACTTATTTTTCCTGATGATGAGGACATGGGAATACCACCTCAGCACGTCTCTGATGATGACGAAACACAGGTGCCAACTGCTGCGTCTTTCTGCAGTGTGCAGACTGAACAGGAGGTCAGGGGTCAAGACTGGGTGGAAGACGATGCAGGGGACGATGAGGTCCTAGACCCCACATGGAATGAAGGTCGTGCCACTGACTTTCACAGTTCGGAGGAAGAGGCAGTGGTGAGACCGAGCCAACAGCATAGCAAAAGAGGGAGCAGTGGGCAAAATCAGAACACCCGCCGCCAAGAGACTTCGCCTGCTACTGACCGCCGCCATCTGGGACCGAGCACCCCAAAGGCAGCTTCAAGGAGTTCCCTGGCATGGCACTTCTTCAAACAATGTGCTGACGACAAGACCCGAGTGGTTTGCACGCTGTGCCATCAGAGCCTGAAGCGAGGCATTAACGTTCTGAACCTTAGCACAACCTGCATGACCAGGCACCTGCATGCAAAGCATGAACTGCAGTGGAGTAAACACCTTAAAAACAAGGAAGTCACTCAGGCTCCCCCTGCTGCCCCTTCTGCTGCTGCCGCCTCGGCCTCTTCTGCTGCTGCCTCGGCCTCTTCTGCTGCTGCTGCCGCCGCCTCGGCCTCTTTCTCTACCTCTGGAGGAACGTTGGCACCTGCCGCCCAGCAAACATGGGATGTACCACCAACACCACCACCTGCGTCACCAAGCATCTCAACCATGTCACACGGCAGCGTTCAGCTCTCCATCTCACAAACATTTGAGAGAAAGCGTAAATTCCCACCTAGCCACCCTCGATCCCTGGCCCTGAATGCCAGCATTTCTAAACTACTGGCCTATGAAATGCTGTCATTTAGGCTGGTGGACACACACAGCTTCAAACAGCTCATGTCACTTGCTGTCCCACAGTATGTTGTTCCCAGCCGCCACTACTTCTCCAAGAGAGCCGTGCCTTCCCTGCACAACCAAGTGTCCGATAAAATCAAGTGTGCACTGCGCAACGCCATCTGTGGCAAGGTCCACCTAACCACAGATAGGTGGACCAGTAAGCACGGCCAGGGACGCTATATCTCCCTAACTGCACACTGGGTAAATGTAGTGGCGGCTGGGCCCCAGGCGGAGAGCTGTTTGGCGCACGTCCTTCTGCCGCCAAGGATCGCAGGGCAACATTCTTCGCCTCCTGTCTCCTCCTCCTCCTACTCAGCTTCCTCCTCCTCTTCTTCCACCTGCTCATCCAGTCAGTGACACACCTTCACCACCAACTTCAGCACAGCCCGGGGTAAACGTCAGCAGGCCATTCTGAAACTCATATGTTTGGGGGACAGGCCCCACACCGCACAGGAGTTGTGGCGGGGTATAGAACAACAGACCGATGAGTGGTTGCTGCCGGTGAGCCTCAAGCCCGGCCTGGTGGTGTGCGATAATGGGCGAAATCTCGTTGCAGCTCTGGGACTAGCCGGTTTGACGCACATCCCTTGCCTGGCGCATGTGCTGAATTTGGTGGTGCAGAAGTTCATTCGCAACTACCCCGACATGTCAGAGCTGCTGCATAAAGTGCGGGCCGTCTGTTCGCGCTTCCGGCGTTCACACCCTGCCGCTGCTCGCCTGTCTGCGCTACAGCGTAACTTCGGCCTTCCCGCTCACCGCCTGATATGCGACGTACCCACCAGGTGGAACTCCACCTTGCATATGCTGGACAGACTGTGCGAGCAGCAGCAGGCCATAGTGGAGTTTCAGCTGCAGCACGCACGGGTCAGTCGCACTGCGGATCAGACACACTTCACCACCAATGACTGGGCCTCCATGCGAGACCTGTGTGCCCTGTTGCGCTGTTTCGAGTACTCCGCCAACATGGCCAGTGGCGATGACGCCGTTATCAGCGTTACAATACCACTTCTATGTCTCCTTGAGAAAACACTTAGGGCGATGATGGAAGAGGATGTGGCCCAGGAGGAAGAGGAGGAAGAGGGGTCATTTTTAGCACTTTCAGGCCAGTCTCTTCAAAGTGACTCAGAGGGAGGTTTTTTGCAACACCAGAGGCCAGGTACAAATGTGGCCAGACAGGGCCCACTACTGGAGGACGAGGAGGACGAGGATGAGGAGGAGGTGGAGGAGGATGAGGATGAAGCATGTTCACAGCGGGGTGGCACCCAAAGCAGCTCGGGCCCATCACTGGTGCGTGGCTGGGGGGAAACACAGGACGATGACGATACGCCTCCCACAGAGGACAGCTTGTCCTTACCTCTGGGCAGCCTGGCACACATGAGCGACTACATGCTGCAGTGCCTGCACAACGACAGCAGAGTTGCCCACATTTTAACGTGTGCGGACTACTGGGTTGCCACCTTGCTGGATCCCCGGTACAAAGACAATGTGCCCACCTTACTTCCTACACTGGAGCGTGATAGGAAGATGCGCGAGTACAAACGCACGTTGGTAGACGCGCTACTGAGAGCATTCCCAAATGTCACAGGGGAACAAGCGGAAGCCCAAGGCGAAGGCAGAGGAGGAGCAAGAGGTCGCCAACGCAGCTGTGTCACGGCCAGCTCCTCTGAGGGCAGGGTTAGCATGGCAGAGATGTGGAAAAGTTTTGTCACCACGCCACAGCTAAGTGCACCACCACCTGATACGGAACGTGTTAGCAGGAGGCAACATTTCACTAACATGGTGGAACAGTACCTGTGCACACCCCTCCACGTACTGACTGATGGTTCGGCCCCATTCAACTTCTGGGTCTCCAAATTGTCCACGTGGCCAGAGCTAGCCTTTTATGCCTTGGAGGTGCTGGCCTGCCCGGCGGCCAGCGTTTTGTCTGAACGTGTATTCAGCACGGCAGGGGGCGTCATTACAGACAAATGCAGCCGCCTGTCTACAGCCAATGTGGACAAGCTGACGTTCATAAAAATGAACCAGGCATGGATCCCACAGGACCTGTCCATCCCTTGTGCAGATTAGATATTAACTACCTCCCCTTAACAATATATTATTCTACTCCAGGGCACTTCCTCATTCAATACTATTTTTAATTTCATTTTACCATTATATTGCGGGGCAACCCAAAGTTGAATGAACCTCTCCTCTGTCTGGGTGCCGGGGCCTAAATGTGTGACAGTGGCCTGTTCCAGTGGTGGGTGACGTGAAGCCTGATTCTCTGCTATGACATGAAGACTTATTCTGTGCTGACATGAAGCCAGATTCTCTGTTACGCGACCTCTCTCCTCTGCCTGGGTGCCTGGGCCTAAATATATGACAGTGGCCTGTTCCAGTGGTGGGTGACGTGAAGCCTGATTCTCTGCTATGACATGAAGACAGATTCTGTGCTGACATCAGGCCAGATTCTCAGTTACGGGACCTCTCTCTTCTGCCTGGGTGCCTGGGCCTAAATGTGTGACAGTGGCCTGTTCCAGTGGTGGGTGACGTGAAGCCTGATTCTCTGCTATGACATGAAGACAGATTCTGTGTTGACATAAGGCCAGATTCTCTGTTACGGGACCTCTCTCCTCTGCCTGGGTGCCTGGGCCTAAATATGTGACAGTGGCCTGTTCCAGTGGTGGGTGACGTGAAGCCTGATTCTCTGCTATGACATGAATACAGATTCTGTGCTGACATAAGGCCAGATTCTCTGTTACGGGACCTCTCTCCTCTGCCTGGGTGCCTGGGCCTAAATGTGTGACAGTGGCCTGTTCCAGTGGTGGGTGACGTGAAGCCTGATTCTCTGCTATGACATGAAGACAGATTCTGTGCTGACATCAGGCCAGATTCTCTGTTACGGGACCTCTCTCCTCTGCCTGGGTGCCTGGGCCTAAATGTGTGACAGTGGCCTGTTCCAGTGGTGGGTGACGTGAAGCCTGATTCTCTGCTATGACATGAAGACAGATTCTGTGTTGACATAAGGCCAGATTCTCTGTTACGGGACCTCTCTCCTCTGCCTGGGTGCCTGGGCCTAAATATGTGACAGTGGCCTGTTCCAGTGGTGGGTGACGTGAAGCCTGATTCTCTGCTATGACATGAATACAGATTCTGTGCTGACATAAGGCCAGATTCTCTGTTACGGGACCTCTCTCCTCTGCCTGGGTGCCTGGGCCTAAATGTGTGACAGTGGCCTGTTCCAGTGATGGGTGACGTGAAGCCTGATTCTCTGCTATGACATGAAGACAGATTCTGTGTTGACATAAGGCCAGATTCTCTGTTTCGGGACCTCTCTCCTCTGACTGGGTGCCTGGGCCTAAATGTGTGACAGTGGCCTGTTCCAGTGGTGGGTGACGTGAAGCCTGATTCTCTGCTATGACATGAAGACAGATTCTGTGCTGACATCAGGCCAGATTCTCTGTTATGGGACCTCTCTCCTCTGCCTGGGTGCCTGGGCCTAAATGTGTGACAGTGGCCTGTTCCAGTGGTGGGTGACGTGAAGCCTGATTCTCTGCTATGACATGAATGCAGATTCTGCGCTGACATAAGGCCAGATTCTCTGTTACGGGACCGCTCTCCTCTGTCTGGGTGCCTGGGCCTAAATGTGTGACAGTGGCCTGTTCCAGTGGTGGGTGACGTGAAGCCTGATTCTCTGCTATGACATGAAGACTGATTCTGCGCTGACATAAGGCCAGATTCTCTGTTACGGGACCTCTCTCCTCTGCCTGGGTGCCTGGGCCTAAATGTGTGACAGTGGCCTGTTCCAGTGGTGGGTGACATGAAGCCTGATTCTCTGCTATGACATGAAGACAGATTCTGTGCTGACATCAAGCCAGATTCTCTGTTACGGGACCTCTCTCCTCTGACTGGGTGCCTGGGCCTAAATGTGTGACAGTGGCCTGTTCCAGTGGTGGGTGACGTGAAGCTTGATTCTCTGCTATGACATGAAGACAGATTCTGCGCTGACATAAGGCCAGATTCTCTGTTACGTGACCGCTCTCCTCTGTCTGGGTGCCGGGGCCTAAATGTGTGACAGTGGCCTGTTCCAGTGGTGGGTGACGTGAAGCCTGATTCTCTGCTATGACATGAAGACAGATTCTGTGCTGACATGAAGCCAGATTCTCTGCTATGGCATGAAGAGACTGATTCTGTGCTGACATGAAGCCAGATTCTTTGCTATGGCATGAAGAGACTGATTCTCTGCTGACGTGAAACCAGATTCTCTGCTATGGGACCTCTGTCCAATTGATATTGGGTCATTTTTATTTTAATTTTTTTTTTTTTAATTCATTTCCCTATCCACATTTTTTTGCAGGGGATTTACCTACATGTTGCTGCCTTTTGCAGCCCTCTAGCTTTTTCCTGGGCTGTTTTACAGCCTTTTTAGTGCCGAAAAGTTCGGGTCCCCATTGACTTCAATGGGGTTCGGGTTCGGGACGAAGTTCGGATCGGGTTCGGATCCCGAACCCGAACATTTCCGGGAAGTTCGGCCGAACTTCTCGAACCCGAACATCCAGGTGTTCGCTCAACTCTAGTCGTCAGGAATCTTCTGATAAGTCACCATTCTTTGGTGCATATGGGTTCCATCCGCAGTTTGGGACATTCTCGGGAGGGGCTCTTTCTGGTTTACCTGAGGAGGAGAGATTTTCCTCGTCTTTGTCTACCATTTGGCAAAAGATTCAGAGTAATCTTAAAAAGATGAGTGAGAGGTATAGGCGTGTGGCTGATAAGAGACGTGTGCCTGGTCCGGACCTGAATGTGGGTGATCTGGTGTGGTTGTCTACAAGAAATATTAAACTGAAGGTTCCCTCCTGGAAATTGGGTCCCAAGTTTATTGGGCCTTATAAAATCTTGTCAGTCATCAATCCTGTTGCCTTCCGTCTTGATCTTCCACGGGTTTGGAAGATACATAATGTATTTCACAGATCTCTCTTAAAACCATATGTCCAGCCCACGGTACCCTCCTCTTTGCCTCCTCCTCCGATTTTGGTTGATGGCAATCTGGAGTTTGAGGTTTCCAGAATTGTGGACTCTCGCATTGTCCGCGGTTCTCTTCAGTACCTCGTTCATTGGAAGGGTTATGGTCCTGTGGAGAGGATGTGGGTTCCGGTGTCGGACATTAAAGCCACTCGCCTCATCAGGGCATTTCATAGGGCTCATCCTGAGAAGGTGGGTCCTGGGTGTCCGGAGTCCACCCGTAGAGGGGGGGGGTACTGTCACTACCAGAGCTTTGGGACGTTCTCACAGCTCTGTTTCTCCACCCCTGTGATGATGTCACTACTAGAGCTGGGAGGAGTTCTCACTGCTCTGTTTACTTTTGGTTTCCTTCCTCCCAGCTGTTCCTCATGCGTTTGATTTCCCTCTCTTTATATCACCCCTCCTCCTATTGTAGGGCGTGGATTATAGTTCTCATTTCAGTTGTAGCTCTTGCTTTAGTATCTTCACTTGTAGCTATCAGTTCACTGGACCTGTGTTCTGCTGCAGCAAGCACTCCGGATATTGCCAGCTGTCCTTGGATCCGTCTTCTCTGCGGCTGCAACACCTTCAGCTAAGTGTACAGACATTGTTGTGTACCTGATTATTTTCTGACTGGATCTGAGGTGGCCACGGTTCCCTCCATATACTGAGTAGGGCACCGGTGGCCGTGCCCCTTCCACTATTGTAGGGGTTACAGTGGTCATCAGTCTTAGGCACGTGGGCATGCCTCGTTCCGCCATTTGGATCCGGGCATGTGCTTTAGCAGAATAGGGAGAGCTTTGAGGGTCTGACAGGGGTCACCCTTTATCCTCCCTAGTTTGGGTCCGGTCAGTAGCTCTTTTACTGTGTATACTATTGTTGCTCACATACAGCCGTGACAGCCTGCCTGTCACATGTGCAGGCCTCAGAGGTACTTTCCACCCAAAAATGGGAGCTTGAAGCACAAAAATGTAACAGCAGCATTTACTGGTTTTATTTGACTGAAAGGAACGCAGTGTAGGCCGCAAATGTACTTTCTAGCAACAAAAATTTTAATTTTTTAACAAAAAATGTAACTGCAGTATTTGGTGGTTTTATTGGACTGTCAGAAATGCAGCACAGGGCAAAAAGGTACTTTATTGCGCATAAAAAGTTTTTTTTTTAGCCCTAAATGAAACAGATGGATTTAATTGAGATTATATTACACTCTCACAAATAAAGCACAGGGATTTTTTACCTAAAAAATGGTGGATATGTCACCCCTACAATAGAACAGATGGATTTGCTGAATTTTTGCGCCTGTCTGTCACATGTGCAGGCCTCAGAGGTAGTGATGAGCGGCAGGGGCAATATTCGAATTTGCAATATTTTGCGAATATATGGTAGAATATTTGTCATATATTCGCGAATATTCGTATTCGAGATATTCATTTTATTGCGAAAAATCTGTAATACAAAAAATTCGCATAATGCCAATTTTTATGCGAAAAAAAGATGTTGGTCAAAAACGAGTATTTTGCACTACAGAATATACTGCTATATATTAGTTTTTAGAATATTCGTAATTTTTTCCATCTGAACAAATTATTGGAGTCATTGGCCCACAAGCAAGAAGCAGGGAGGAATCATGACTTTCGATGTTGAAAAAAGACGAATATTCTAAAAAACAAATTTATAGCACTATAGCGAATATATTCGTTTTGACTTTTTTTAGAATATTCGCCTTTTTTTTTCTCTCCAAACAGTACAGTTAAACCCCTTGGGCATACTCCTCCCCACAAGCATCCCCGTCACCATGGGAACGACTGGTGGTTAGAATATACCATCGGATCTGAGTTAGATCGTGAAAACTCAAATCCGATGGGGATGCTTGAAGTTAGAGTATACCAACAGGTGCATACATACCGGCCCCCTGCTGCCTGGCGGCACCTGACCTCTGACAGGGCACTGTGATCCACACAATTAACCTCTCAGGTGCCTGTCGGAGGTCGGGTGCCGCCGGGCCCCCCCATCCCCCCACTATTAAAATCATTCATGGGCAGTGCGCCCTAACCCCCCCTCACCAGTATTACAATCATTGGTGGCCAGTGCGGATCCCCCCCTCCGTATTAAACATCATTGCTGGCAGTGCGCTGACAATCCCTCCCTCCCCAGTATTAATCATTGCTGGCAGTGCGCCCTCAATCCCCCCTCCCTCCCCAGTATTAATCATTGCTGGCAGTGCGCCCTCAATCCCCCCTCCCCAGTATTAATCATTGCTGGCAGTGCGCCCTCAATCCCCCCTTTCTCCCCAGTATTAATCATTGCTGGCAGTGCGCCCTCAATCCCCCCTCCCTCCCAAGTATTAATCATTGCTGGCAGTGCGCCCCCCTGTCACGGAACCATGAACCAGACGTACAACAAGGGATAAGTGAAAATAAGAAGGCTTTATTGAAAATAAAGCTGTAAAGCAAAAGTCCAAACGGATGGCGAAACCGAAGCAGAGTCTTTGCGAAGCCAGAGGTCAGGAACCAGAAGGGTAGTCAGACGAAGCCAGGATCAGGAACCAGCAGGGTAGTCGGACGAAACCAGGATCAGGAACCAGCAGGGTAGTCGGACGAAACCAGGATCAGGAACCAGCAGGGTAGTCGGACGAAACCAGGATCAGGAACCAGAAGCAGCAGCAGTCTAGAAGCATGTGAACACAGGAGGACCAAGCAAGGAACTAAAGCCACAGACCTCCTATATATATGAGCTGGGCATCCAGCTCCTCCCAGTGGGAAGGAGGAGCCGCAGGGTGGGAGGCTACAAGAAACCCAGAAACCAAGATGGCCGCCAGCACATGTCAAACGAAGGAGAACAGCAAGAAGGTAAGACCATGACACCCCCCCCCACCCGCCTGGGACTCTGATCGGTTACCATGGCAACCAGGACGCTACTGAAGTCCTGGCTGCAATGGTCAGTTAGTCAGCATTGTACTTACCTGCGCTGGGGCCGCCGGGCGCTCCTTCTTCTCAAACTCACAGGTCTGTGCGGCGTATGCTTATAGCAATGTGCCACACAGACCTGTGAGTTTGAGAAGAAGGAGCGCCCGGTGGCCCCAGCGCAGGTAAGTACAATGCTGACTAACTGACCATGGCAGCCAGGGCTTCAGTAGCATCCTGGTTGCCATTGTAACCGATCGGAGCCCCAGCATTACACTTCTGGGACTCCGATCGGAACTGCCGCTGCCACCAATGATGGGGGGGGCGCACTGCCAGCAATGATTAATACTGGGGAGGGAGGGGGGATTGAGGGCGCACTGCCAGCAATGATTAATACTGGGGAGGGAGGGGGGATTGAGGGCGCACTGCCAGCAATGATTAATACCGGGGAGGGAGGGGGGATTGAGGGTGCACTGCCAGCAATGATTAATACTGGGGAGGGAGGGATTGTCAGCGCACTGCCAGCAATGATGTTTAATACGGAGGAGGGGGATCCGCACTGGCCACCAATGATTGTAATACTGGTGAGGGGGGGTTAGGGCGCACTGCCCATGAATGATTTTAATAGTGGGGGGAGCGGGGGGGGCGCACTGCTGCTGACAGGGTGCTGTGATCCGCACAATTAACCCCTCAGGTGCCGTTAATTGTGTGTATCACAGTGCCCTGTCAGAGGTCAGGTGCCGCCAGGCAGCAGGGGGTCAGTATGTATGTGCCTGTTGGCATACTTTAACTTCAAACGTCCCCATCACCATGGGAACGCCTTTGTGTTAGAATATACCATCGGATTTGAGTTTTCACGATCTAACTCAGATCCGATGGTATATTCTAACCACCAGGCATTCCCATGGTGACGGGGACGCTTGTGGGGCGGAGTATGCCTGACTCATTGACCACAAGCATTTTAAGCAGGGAGGAATCATTTGTTCAGATGTAAAAAATGGCGAATATTCGATATAACGAATATATAGCAGTATATTCCTAATATTCGCGAATTATCGAAGTTGCTATATTCGCGATTAAAATTCGCTATTCGAATATTCGCGCTCAACACTACTCAGAGGTACTTTACACCCAAAAATGGGAATTTGAAGCCCAAAAATGTAACAGCGGTATTTACTAGTTTTATTTGACTGACAGGAACGTAGCATAGGCCGCAAATGTATTTTTTAGCAATTAAAATGCTCAGAAATTAAGCACATGGGTTTTTAACATAAACAATTGTGGATATGTCACCCCTACAATGGAACAGATGGATTTGCTGAATTTATGTGCCTGCCTGTCACATATGCAGTGCAGGCCTCAGAGGTATTTTACAACAAAAAATGTAAATATGTCACCCCACAATGGAACAGATGGATTTAACTGATTATATTTTACTCTCAGAAATGCAGCACAGGGGTACTTTACAGAAAAAAAATGGGAATATGTCACCCCCTGTGTCCCTGAACTCACAGACAGTATTATTTTCCCTTCCCCGGGCACATATGCAGTGTAGGTGCACTTTAAAAATGGGTATATGTCGGCCACTGAACTACAAGAACAGTATTAAATGATTGTCTCTGGCACATATGCAGTGCTGGTGCAATGCTGTTACGCAAAATGGCCACAGACAGGCCCCTAACTAACATCCGGATTAAAACTTTTTTTTTTTGTCTCACTGGGCTCAGGGCAGGGTACAAAAATGTTGCATTACACCCCCAAACAAAAAATGCTGTAGATCACAGACTTCACATCAAGTGCAGAATATCAGAGTCTTTCCTAATCTCTCCCTCACAGCAGCAGCATTCTATCCCTACAACTAGTAAGAGCAGAGTGACGTGCGGCGCTACGTGACTCCAGTTTATATAGAGGCTGGATCACATGCTGCACTTGGCCAATCACAAATTGGGCATGGCTCTGATGGCTTCTAAGGGCAAACGAGTTAATCGCTTGTTGATTGGCTGCCCTGCAGCCTTTCAACAAGCACCATTAAATCGCCAAACACCAAACTCGAACCAAAACTTTTACGAAAATGTTCGGGTTCGGGTCCCAGTACAAAAAACCCTAAAGTTTGGTACGAACCCTATCCAAGATGCATCCAGATATCGTCCCTATGGTGTTCCCAATCCATTTCGGTGGTGTTTCTGTCACTTTCTGACCTTTTCCAAAGGACCAGGCACCCTCCATTCTTCAGAGCAGGGGGTGCCTGGTTGTCTCCCATTAACTTCCATTATACTCGGGTGCTCAGCCGAGCACATAAATATAGCAATATGTTCGGGCGGAACACCCGAATACTTTGGTGCTCGATCATCACTACATATAACTGCACAACTGAACGGCAAATAAGCCCTTATTTGTTTCTACTTATAGACGACAAAAAAAGCTTTAGAACATATAACTAAACCGCTGAACATCAAATACATTTTAATTTTTTCCACTTATACACTCCACAAAATGGCTTTAGAACATATATCTGCACCGTTGAACAGCAAATAGGCCCTCATATTTTTCAACTTATACATGACACAAAAAGCTTAAGAAGATATAACTGCTCCTCTAAATGGCAAATAAAATTTTCTTTTTTATACTTATACACTCCAGAAAATGGCTTTCGAACATATAACTGCACCACTGAATATCATATAGGACCTCCACTTATACACGACACAGGAGGCTTTAGAACATATTACTGCACCGCTAAATGGAAAATAGGCACTTATTTTTTTCCACTTATACACTCCACAAAAGGCTTTAGAACATATAACTGCACCGCTGAACAGCAAATATATTTTTCTTTTTTTCCATTTATACACTCCACAAAAGGTTTAGCACATATAACTACACCTCTGAATGGAAAATAGACCCTTATTTTTTTCCACTTATACACAACACAAAAGGCTTTAGAACATATAACTGCACCGCTGAATGGCAAATAGGCCCTGATTTTTTTCCACTTATACACTCCACAAAAGGCTTTAGAACATATAACTGCACCGCTGAACAGCAAATATATTTTTCTTTTTTACACTTATACACTCCACAAAAGGCTTTAGAATATATAGCTGCACCGATGAACGGCAAATATCATTTTCTTTTTTTCCACTTATAAACTCCACAAAAGGCTTTAGAACATATAACTGCACTGCTGAACGGCAAATAATTTTTTTTTCGTGCTACTAATACACGCCAAAAAGGGCTGTATATTTCTCACTTCACCACACAAAAGCAAATACTTTTTTGTGCACCACCCTAACTGCATCGCTGAATGGCAAATAGGCCCTTATTTTTTTCCAATTATGCACTCCACAAAAGGCTATAGAACATATAACTGCACCGCTGAACGGCAAATATTTTTGTTTTTTCCACTTATACACTTCACAAAATGGCTTTAGAACATATAACTTCACCGCTGAACGGCAAGTATATTTTTCTTTTGCCGCTAATATATGACAAAAAGGGCTTTAGAACATATAACTGCAATGCTGAACGGCAAATAATTATTTTTTTCGTGCTACTAACTGAACGGCAAATGGGCACTTATTTTTTTCCACTTATACACGACACAAAAGGCTTTAGAAGAGATAACTGCACCGCTGAATGGCAAATATATTATTCTTTTTTCAACTTATGCACTCCACAAAAGGGCTTTAGAACATATAACCACCGCTGAACAGCAAAGAGGCCCTGATTTTTTTCCACTTATACACTCCACAAAAGGCTTTAGAATATATAGCTGCACAGATGAACGGCAAATATCATTTTCTTTTTTTCCACTTATAAACTCCACAAAAGGCTTTAGAACATATAACTGCACCGCTGAATGGCAAATATATTTTTCAATTGCCGCTAATATATGACAAAAAGGGCCTTAGAACATATAACTGCACTGCTGAACGGCAAATAATTTTTTTTTTCGTGCTACTAATACACGCCAAAAAGGACTGTATATTTCTCACTTCACCACACAAAAGCAAATACTTTTTTTGTGCACCACCCTAACTGCATCGCTGAATGGCAAATAGGCCCTTATTTTTTTCCAATTATGCACTCCACAAAAGGCTATAGAACATATAACTGCACCGCTGAACGGCAAATATTTTTCTTTTTTCCACTTATACACTTCACAAAATAGCTTTAGAACATATAACTGCACCGCTGAACGGCAAGTATATTTTTCTTTTTCCGCTAATATATGACAAAAAGGGCTTTAGAACATATAACTGCAATGCTAAACGGCAAATAATTATTTTTTTCGTGCTACTAATACTGAACACCACTGAACGGCAAATGGGCACTTATTTTTTTCCACTTATACACGACACAAAAGGCTTTAGAAGAGATAACTGCATCGCTGAATGGCAAATATATTATTCTTTTTTCAACTTATGCACTCCACAAAAGGGCTTTAGAACATATAACCACCACTGAACAGCAAATAGGCCCTGATTTTTTTCCACTTATACACTCCACAAAAGGCTTTAGAATATATAGCTGCACCGATGAACGGCAAATATCATTTTCTTTTTTTCCACTTATAAACTCCACAAAAGGCTTTAGAACATATAACTGCACCGCTGAATGGCAAATATATTTTTCAATTGCCGCTAATATATGACAAAAAGGGCCTTAGAACATATAACTGCACTGCTGAACGGCAAATAATTTTTTTTTCGTGCTACTAATACACGCCAAAAAGGGCTGTATATTTCTCACTTCACCACACAAAAGCAAATACTTTTTTTGTGCACCACCCTAACTGCATCGCTGAATGGCAAATAGGCCCTTATTTTTTTCCAATTATGCACTCCACAAAAGGCTATAGAACATATAACTGCACCGCTGAACGGCAAATATTTTTGTTTTTTCCACTTATACACTTCACAAAATGGCTTTAGAACATATAACTGCACCGCTGAACGGCAAGTATATTTTTCTTTTGCCGCTAATATATGACAAAAAGGGCTTTAGAACATATAACTGCAATGCTGAACGGCAAATAATTATTTTTCTCGTGCTACTAATACTGAACACCACTGAACGGCAAATGGGCACTTATTTTTTTCCACTTATACACGACACAAAAGGCTTTAGAAGAGATAACTGCACCGCTGAATGGCAAATATATTATTCTTTTTTCAACTTATGCACTCCACAAAAGGGCTTTAGAACATATAACCACCGCTGAACAGCAAATAGGCCCTGATTTTTTTCCACTTATACACTCCACAAAAGGCTTTAGAACATATAGCTGCACCGATGAATGGCAAATATAATTTTCTCTTTTTCCACTTATAAACTCCACAAAAGGCTTTAGAGCATATAACTGCACCGCTGAACGGCAAGTATATTTTTCTTTTGCCGCTAATATATGACAAAAAGGGCTTTAGAACATATAACTGCAATTATGCACTCCACAAAAGTCTTTAGAACATATAACTGCACCGCTGAATGGCAAATATATATTTCTTTTTTCCACTTATACACTCCACAAAAGGCTTTAGAACATATAACCGCACCGCTAAATGGCAAATATATATATATTTTTTCCACTTATACACTTAACAAAAGTGATTTAGAACATTTAACTGCACCTCTGAACGCCAAATAGGGCCTTATTTTTTTCCACTTATACATGACACAAATAGGCCCTTATTTTTTTCCACTTATACACGATACAAAAGGATTTAGAACATATAACTGCACCGCTGAATGGCAAATATTTTTTCCCACTTATACACTCCCACAAAAGGCTTTAGAACGTATACCTGCACCGCTGAATGGCAAATATATTTTTCTTTTGCACTAATGCATGACAAAAAAATGCTTTAGAACATAAAACTGCACCGCTGAACGGCAAATAGGCCCATATTTTTTTCCACTTATACATGACACAAAAGGCTTTAGAATATAACTGCACCACTAAACGGCAAATATATTTCCCTTTTTTCCACTTTTCCACTCCAAAAAAGGCTTTTGAACATATAACTGCACTGCTGAAAGTCAAATACATTTTTCTTTATTCCACTTATACCTCCACAAAATGGCTTTAGAACATATAACTGCACTGCTGAACAGCAAATAGGCCCTAATTTTTACCACTTATACACTCCACAAAAGGTGTTAGAGCATACAACTGCACCTCTGAGCTACAAATATATATAGTTTTTTCCACTTCTACACTCCATAAAAGGCTTTAGAACATATAACTGCACCACTAAACGGCAAATATAATTTTATTTTTTCCACTTATAGACTCCAGAAAACGGCTTTCGAACATATGTCTCCACCACTGAATAGCAAATAGGCCCTCATTTTTTTCCACTTATACACGACACAAAATGCTTTAGAACATATAACTGCACCGCTGAACGGCAAATATATTTTTCTTTTTTCCACTTATGCACTCCCCAAAAGGGCTTTAGAACATATAACTGCACCGCTGAACGGCAAATAGGCCCTAATTTTTTTCCACTTATACATGACACAAAAGGCTTTAGAACATATTACTGAATGGCAAATAGGCCCTTATTTTTTTCCACTTATACACTCCACAAAATGCTTTAGAACATATAACTGCACCGCTGAACAGCAAATATCTTTTTCTTTTTTCAATTTATACACTTCACAAAAAGTTTTAGCACATATAACTACACCTCTGAACAGCAAATAGGCCCTTATTTTTATCCACTGATACACACCACAAAAGGGCTTTAGAACATATAACTGCACAGCTGAAAGGCAAATAGTCCCAGATTTTTTTCCACTTATGCACTCCACAAAAGGGCTCTAGAACATATAACTGCACCGCTGAACAGCAAATATATTTTTATTTTTTCCACTTATACACTCCACAAAAGGCTTTAGAACATATAGCTACCCTGCTGAATGGTAAATAGGCCTTTGCTTTTTTCCACTTATACACTCCACAAAAGGCTTTAGAACATATAACTGCACAGCTGAACGGCAAATAGACTCTTATTTATTTCCACTTATACACTCCACAAAAGGCTTTAGAACATTTACCTGCACTGCTGAATGGAAAATATATTTTAGTTTTTTCCACTTATACAATCCACAAAAGGCTTTAGAACATTTACCTGAACTGCTGAACGGCAAATATATTTATCTTTTTTCTACTTATACACTCCACAAAAGGGCTTTAGAACATTTAACTGTACCGCTGAATGCCAAATAGGCCCTTTTTTTCCCCACTTATACACGACACAAATAGGCCCTTATTTTTTCCACTCATACACTCCATATAAAGCTTCAGAACATATAACTGCACCAATGAATGGCAAATATAATTTTCTTTTTTCCACTTATGCACTCCACAAAAGGGCTTTAGAACATATAACTGCACCGCTGAACGGCAAATAGGCCCTGATTTTTTTCCACTTATACATGACACAAAAGGCTTTAGAACATATTACTGAATGGCAAATAGGCCCTTATTTTTTTCCACTTATACACTCCACAAAATGCTTTAGAACATATAACTGCACCGCTGAACAGCAAATATCTTTTTCTTTTTTCAATTTATACACTCCACAAAAAGCTTTAGCACATATAACTACACCTCTGATCAGAAAATAGGCCCTTATTTTTATCCACTGATACACAACACAAAAGGCTTTAGAACATATAATTGGACCGCTGAATGGCAAATATATTTTTCATTTTTCAATTTATTCACTCCACAAAAAGCTTTAGCACATATAACTACACATCTGAACAGCAAATAGGCCCTTATTTATATCCACTGATACACACCACAAAAGGGCTTTAGAACATATAACTGCACCGCTAATCAGCAAATATATATTTATTTTTTCCCCTCACCCATGACGGCACCCCATGCGACCAGGGACCTCCCATCCGGGACAGGAAACCTGAGAAGATAAAAGGTTCACACCCCCACCAAGCACCAGTTCAGGTTTCCTGTCCTCCGGATGGGAAGTCTCTGGGAAGCTCACGTTGGATTTCACGTTGGTTCTCACCTACAGCCGGGGGGAGGCCCAGGTTCTTATCCGGTGGGTGGCCTCCCCCAGGTGGTGTCAGGCTCTCCGGGGCTGCTGCCTACAGTCTGGGCCTCTTCCCCCACATTCCGGCGCTGGCCTGAGGGAGCCGCTGTGGCCGTGTTCAGGCGGCTTCCCTCCTTGCTCCCGGGTTGCCCGTCTTCCTGTCGGCGTCGGAAGGGGCGTCTGCGCATGCGCACGCCCCGACGCGGGGGGGCGGGGCTTGACCCGGAAGTTGGGTTGAGCGCCGATTTGAGGCCTGGCGCGTCTTTTAAAATATAAATGGGGCAGAGGGGGGGAACCCAGCCGGCTGATGTGGCACACAGTGTGGTGCTGAAGAGGCTCTTTGTGGTCAGCAAGATGTCAGAGCCTGCAGACGGACGCTCCGAACCCCTGGAACCCTCAAGGCCCGCGAGTCCGGTACCAGTCCTGAGGAGTGGGGGCTAAAGAAGGTGGTGAGATATATCCTTTTTTATTAATGGGGTGTTATCTGCTTGATTTGTGTAGGTGGCAAAGCCCCCCAAAAAAGCGGCCTCAAAGACGAAGCATAAGGAGTGTGCAGGATGTAAGGTCCCCCTAGCTTCCTCCTATTCTATGCCGTTATGCTCCCCATGTATTGATAAGTTGGTGGCAGAGGAGTCACAGAGCCTTTCCAGGAATATGCGATCTTTAATAAGATCTGAAGTGAAAGCATCCCTAAAATCCTTAACTACGAATCGCCCGCAGACTCCGGGAAGATCTCCGGATATGAGGGATTCGGATATAGACCGTTCGGACGCAGAGGAAAGAGAAGCAGGCCAGTTACTCTCCGATGATAATACTTCGTCAGCAGAAGAAGAAACAGGGGGATCCCTTTTCTCGCCTGAAGATACCCAAAACCTCCTTAAAGCGGTCAGAGCGACGATGCGATAAGAAGAGGTGAAACAGCCTAAATCAACAGCAGACGTTGCCTTTCAGGGGTTAGGTCCCAGAAAGCAGAGAGTTTTTTCCATTCATGAGAATGTGCAGGCATTAATTAAAAAGGAATGGAAGAATCCTGATAGGAAGTTTTTTATTCCAAGCTCTGTCAAAAGGAAATATCCCTTTGATGAAAAGGTAGCAGCCTGTTGGGACAAGGCCCCTATTGTTGATGCTCCGGTGGCAAAGATTGCCAAGAAGTCTGCTCTTCCGTTCGATGACCTGGGTAACCTATCTGATCCTCTGGATAAAAAAGCGGATTTTTATTTGAAGAAGGCCTGGGAATCATCCTCTACCTGCTTGAGGCCGGCGGTTGCAGCGTCATGGGTCTCTAGGTCACTACATATCTGGCTGGAACAGCTGGAACAGCATCTCAGTGAGAAGAAACCAAGAGAAGAAGTTTTGGCCTCTCTTCCCACCTTTTTTAAGGCTGTTGATTTTTTAGCCGATGCCTCCACAGATATAGTTAGGTTCTCAGCCAGATCATCCGCCTTATCCAATGCAGCTAGAAGAGCTATCTGGCTGAAGTCCTGGAAGGCGGATCAGGGTTCTAAGGCTAGGTTATGCGCTATCCCCTGTGAGGGTGACAGGCTCTTTGGGTCTTCCCTTGATGATATACTTGAAAAGGCCTCGGATAGGAAGAAAGGTTTTCCAGCTCCTCAACGCCCCCCCTTTTTTCGTAGATACCAAGGCAAAAGGCAAAGGGGTAGGCAGTATGATAAAAGGGAAAAGGATAGATTTCCTAAGAAATCCGGAGGTTTCCTCTTTAAACCCCAAGATCAAAGGCCCAAAGATAAGCAATGACGCCGAATCCCAGGTAGGGGGAAGGTTATCTCTCTTTCTACCAGCCTGGAAAAACATAACCAAGAACGGCTGGATCCTGGGGGGGATTGGAGAGGGGTTCCGGCTGGAGCTTCTGACCCGTCCCCGGGACTCGTTCAGGCTAACAGATTACCCCAAGGATCTAGTCAAGAGACAGGCCTTAGAGTCAGAGGTCCTGCTACTTCTGCAAAAAGGGGTGGTTGTCCCGGTTCCGCAGGCAGAGAGGGGCAGGGGTTTTTACTCTCCTCTTTTTTTAGTAAAAAAACCCAATGGATCCTTTCGGGTAATCCTGAACCTGAAGAAATTAAACAAATTCCTCAGCTACAAAAAATTCCGCATGGAGACCATAAGGTCGGCCATAGATCTACTATCAAAGAATTGCTGGATGGCGACTCTGGACTTAGAGGACGCGTACTACCACGTGCCAATACATGTGTCCTCCCAAAAATATTTGAGGACAGCAGTCTGGGTTCAGGGGGAATGTCTACACCTGCAATACAGAGCCCTCCCCTTTGGGGTTTCTCAAGCCCCCAGAATCTTCACAAAGGTGATTGTGGAAGTAGCCTCCTTCCTAAGATTGTCAGGGGTTCCGTTGCTGCCATACTTGGACGACTTCCTGTTTATTTCCCAGACCAAAGAGGGCTTGATTCAAAACATCGAGGTTTCCTGCGCCCTGTTAAAGAGCCTGGGCTGGAAAATAAATTGGAAGAAGTCTTGCCTAACTCCATCCCAGAGTTGTGTATTTTTAGGCATCCTTTTAGACTCCAGAGTAGAAAAGTCATTCCTCCCGTCCGCCAAGATATTCTCCATCAGAGAGCATGTTTTGGATCTTTTCAGATCCTACCTCTGCTCGTTCAGGAGGGCAATGGCAGTGCTGGGCCACCTGACAGCAACCTTTCCAGCGGTCCTATATGCACAGGCTCATACAAGGAAGCTACAGTCATGCATCCTGCGCCAATGGGACGGCTGCAAACAGTCGTTGGACCGGCTTTTCCACTTATCCGCAGAGACGAGAGTGTCTCTTCTTTGGTGGACTGTGACAGAAAATCTCTCAGCAGGAGTACCATGGGCCTTTCGGGATCCCATTGTAATAACAACGGACGCCAGACCGTGGGGTTGGGGGGCCCACTCGGAGAACAAGGGTTGGCAAGGGAGGTGGGATTTAAACACCAGGAAAGCCACCTCGAACCTCAAAGAACTGAAAGCAGTAGAGATGGCCTTAAAAGCAATAGCTCCAGACATATCCTTCAGAAACATAGTTCTATACTTAGACAACTTGACTACAGTGGCATACATCAACCATCAAGGCGGAACAAGAGTACCTTCTCTGGCAATACTCTGTCACCAGATCTTTCAGCTGGCAGAGCAGAGACATCTATCTCTGTCGGCGGTCCACATAAAAGGGAAAGAAAACATAGTAGCCGATTTTCTGAGTCGCACCCAGCTAAAGCAGGGGGACTGGTGCCTAAACTCAGAAGTCTTCTCCCAGTTAACACAGAAGTTCGGCCTCCCTACGATCGACCTATTTGCCTCCAGAAAGAACAGGAAAGTGGAAAGGTTCTTCTCCATAAATCGTCTGGACGATCCAACAACTTTAGACGGATTAGCACAGGACTGGACTCAGGAGGAGGGTTATGCCTTCCCTCCGTTTTCCCTAATCCCGCAGGTCCTGAAAAAAGTCCAGAGGGAGAAAGCAACGATTACCCTAGTGGCCCCAGTGTGGCCGAAAAGGTCCTGGTACTCCTGCCTCCTAGACCTAGCAATAACCCCCCCTTGGATTCTCCCCCCTCGGGAGGATCTATTATATCAAGGCCCGATCCTGCATCCCAGTCCAGGAATTCTGCATCTGGCAGCATGGAGGCTGAGAGGGAGATTTGGTTAGGTCGGGGTCTGTCCCAATCTGTAGTTTCCACCATTTTGGGAAGTAGGAAAGACACCACGGCCAGAAAATATAATAAGATCTGGGAAGTCTTTTCCTCCTTTTTAGGGATCAATCCTGACCCCTTTTCTCCTCCAGATGTCTCTAGGGTTCTAGATTTTTTACAAGCTGGCTTGGATAAGGGGCTTAGGGCTTCCACCCTAAGAGTACATGTGGCAGCCTTGAGTTACTTCTTCGATTCCCAGCTGGCCCTGCATCCTTGGGTTAAAAGGTTTCTGTCGGCAGCCTCCAGGATCCGCCCTTCGATAAGACCCTTGTCCCCTCCTTGGGACCTAAACACGGTCTTGACGGCCCTGTCACAGAAACCTTTTGAGCCCCTGTCAGATTTGCCAATAGATATGCTCTCTTTTAAGATGTCCTTTTTACTGGCCATTACTTCAGCTAGGAGGATCTCAGAGATTCAGGCTTTCTCGGCTTTTCCTCCTTATACCCAGGTCTTGGATGACAAAGTTATCATTAGGCCTCTCCCGTCCTTCCAGCCAAAGGTGGTTTCGGACTTCCATAGAAGTCAGGATGTTGTCCTTCCATCTTTTTGCCCTAATCCCTCTAATAGTTTAGAAAGGGAGTATCATTGCCTGGACGTCAAAAGATGTCTACTTGCTTATTTAGAGTCTACCTCGGCCTGGAGGTTGGATGAAAACCTCCTTATTCAGTTTTGGGGTAGAAATAAGGGCCAGAAAGTGTCCACGGCGGTTATTGCTAGATGGGTTAAAAGGGCCATTTCCGAAGCCTATTTAGCGCAGGGTCTCTCGCCCCCTTCAGGGTTTGGAGCCCACTCCACTCGAGCGGTAGCTACGTCCTGGGCCGAGAAGGCGGATGCCTCCCTGGCCCAAATTTGTAGAGCAGCAACTTGGAGCTCTCAACATACCTTTTTAAAACATTACAGGCTCCAGCTTCACGCGGATTCCGCCTTTGGTAGGAAGGTGCTTCAGGCAGTTGTCCCCCCCTAATTTCTCATTAATAGTCTATCTCGCATGGGGTGCCGTCATGGGTGAGGGGAAAACAACATTGCTTACCGGTAATTGTTTTTCTCGATACCCATGACGGCACCCCCGAAATTTTCCCTTCCCTATAATAGAAGTATATTTAAAAAAAAAAAAAAAAAACTAAAAAGCCTTTAGTTGTCCTTTATTAGGTTATATGCGGGGTAGCCCGCTACTTCCATATTGGTTTCTGAGAGTTTTCTCTCTTAAGTATTGAAGAGATATAATGTACCGTATTGGATCTCTCTCTCTCTATTTTTCTTACGTGTATTCACCTCCGGAGTACTGTTTATTACTATCACTGGTGCTTGGTGGGGGTGTGAACCTTTTATCTTCTCAGGTTTCCTGTCCCGGATGGGAGGTCCCTGGTCGCATGGGGTGCCGTCATGGGTATCGAGAAAAACAATTACCGGTAAGCAATGTTGTTTTCCACTTATACACTCCACAAAAGGCTTTAGAACATATAACTGCACAGCTAAACGGCAAATAGACTCTTATTTTTTTCCACTTATACACTCCACAAAAGGCTTTAGAACATTTACCTGCACTGCTGAATGGCAAATATATTTTCGTTTTTTCCACTTATACACTCCCCAAAAGGCTTTAGAACATTTACCTGAACTGCTGAACAGCAAATATATTTATCTTTTTTCTACTTATACACTCCACAAAACGGCTTTAGAACATTTAACTGTACCGTTGAATGCCAAATAGGCCCTTTTTTCCCCACTTATACACGACACAAATAGGCCCTTATTTTTTCCACTCATACACTCCATATAAAGCTTCAGAATATATAACTGCACCCAATGAATGGCAAATATAATTTTCTTTTTTCCACTTATGCACTCCACAAAATGCTTTAGAACATATAACTGCACCGCTGAACGGCAAATATATTTTTCTTTTTTCCACTTATACACTCCACAAAAGGCTTTAGAACATATAAATACCCTGCTGAATGGTAAATAGGCCTTTATTTGTTTCCACTTATACACTCCACAAAAGGCTTTAGAACATATAACTGCACAGCTGAACGCCAAATAGACTCTTATTTTTTTCCACTTATACACACCACAAAAGGCTTTAGAACATTTACCTGCACTGCTGAATGGCAAATATATTTTAGTTTTTTCCACTTATACACTCCACAAAAGGCTTTAGAACATTTACCTGAACTGCTGAACGGCAAATATATTTTTCTTTTTTCTACTTATACACTCCACAAAAGGGCTTTAGAACATTTAACTGTACCACTGAATGCCAAATAGGCCCTTTTTTCCCCACTTATACACGACACAAATAGGCCCTTATTTTTTCCACTCCTAGAACATTTACCTGCACTGCTGAATGGCAAATATATTTTAGTTTTTTCCACTTATACACTCCACAAAAGGCTTTAGAACATTTACCTGAACTGCTGAACGGCAAATATATTTTTCTTTTTTCTACTTATACACACCACAAAAGGCTTTAGAACATATAACTGCACCGCTGAACAGCAAATATATTTTTCTTTTGTACTAATGCATGACAAAAAGGGCTTTAGAACATAAAACTGCACCGCTGAACGGCAAATAGGCCCTTATTTTTTTCCCATTAACGCATGACACAAAAGGCTTTAGAATATTTAACTGCACCGCTGAACGGCACATATACCCTATTTTTCGTGTATTAGTGGCAAAAGAAAAATAGGGTACATGTGCCGTTCAGCAGTGCAGTTATATAAAAGGGCTTTCGAACATATATTTGCACTACTGAACGTCAAATATTTTTTTCTTTTGCCACTTATACACTCCACAAAAGGCTTTAGAACATATAACTGCACCGCTGAACGGCAAATATATTTATCTTTTGCCACTAATACACGACAAAAAGGGCTTTAGAACATATAACTGCACTACTGAACGACAAATATTTTTTTTCTTTCCCACTAATATACAACAAAAAGGGCTTCAGTACATATAATTGCATAGATGAACGGCAAATAATGTTTCGTGCCACTAATACACGCCAAAAAGGACAGTAATAAGCCCTTTTTATCCCATTAATACAAGCCAAAAAATGCTTTATAGCATCTAACTGCACCACACAAGGGCAAATAAGACTTAGGGTACGTTCACACTGGCGTTTAAGTTTTCTGGTATTGAGTTCCGTCATATGGGCTCAATACCGGAAAAAAACGCTTCGGTTTTGTCCCCATTCATAGTCAATGGGGACAAAACTGAACTGAACAGAACGGAATGCTACAAAATGAATTCCGTTCCATTTAGTTGCGTTCCCAGACCGGCGAGCAAACCGCAATATGTTGTATTTTGCTTTCCGTCCTGGGATGCGGATGCAAAACGGATCCGGCATTACCACTATGCAAGTCAATGGGGGACGGATCAATTTTCCACGATAGAAATCGGATCCATCCCCCATTGACTTTCAATGGTGTTAATGACGGATCCTTTTTGGCTATGTTAAAGATAATACAACCGGATCCGTTCATAACGGATGCAGATGTTGTATTATCAGTAACGGAAGTGTTTTTGCTGGACCCTGCCAGATCCAGCAAAAACACTAGTGTGAAAATACCTTTAGAAATTTTTCCTTGCAATACACCCTGTAAATGGCTGTATCAAACATTTTCCTGAAATTCGGATTGAACTCCACTTCGTCAACTTCGATTCTCTCATCTCTAGAGGTAACACTTGGCGTCTGCGCATTGTGCATTATTTTACAAACTTTGGTATGTAAACTATGTAAACAACTAGGTTCCAGCTCCATATTGTATTGGCTTCACATTAATATCATGACATCCTCAACACTGCCGAGCTAGTAGTGTGGCATGAGAACAGGTGTTTAGTGCAGCGGGGGGCATAGTTACCCCCAAATGGAACGCGTCTTTCAACAGAAAATGTTGAGAGATTAACCTTTCTAAAGGTGAATCAGACACGGATTAACCAGGATTTCCATACACCGGTGCCTGATGCATCAGACTAGACCATTCTGGCAGTAAAGTTCTGACTGCAGTGTGCTGCCGCAACAAAACATTGTGAAATTTGGCACATTACTTCTGGCCACATGCTTCAGACACTATTCTGATGCTGCCACCTGCCTGATGCCACATACCTGCTGCCTCTGCTGCCATCTTCTCCTACTGCCACCCACCATCATGTGCTGTTAATGCCACTGTTGTTGTCCCCCCACCTCCTTACTCTGTGACCGGGCCACTATGTTGACTCCTCATGCTGTTGCCACCCTCCCCACTCTGTAAAAGGGCCACTATATTGACTCCTCATGCTGTTGCCACCCTCTCCACTAAGTGACTAGGCCACTATGTTGACTCCTCAGTTTGCTTGCCACCCTTCCCACTCTGTAACTGGGCCACTATGTTGACTCCTCATGCAGTTGCCACCCTCACCATTCTGTGACGGTGCCACTAGTGTCCCTGTTTGGCCTTGTTGACATCACTGTTTGTTTATTTTACCCTTCTTCTGATCTGTCAGAAGAACCAAAAAATGAAAAACACAACAAGGCAGCCATAAGGCCTCTATCACATGGTCAGTATTTTGCATCAGGATATGATCATGATTTAGAAGCCAAAAGCAGGAGTGCGTCCAAAACACAGAAGACATGCAAATATTTCCATCACATGTTATCTCTATTTTGGACCCACTCCTGTTTTTTTTTTTACCAATACAGATCAAAAACTGAAGCAAAAAACTGACCAAATACTGACCGTGTCATAGAGGCAATTAACGTTTTGCATTCAGGACTCCTTTTCCATCTGAATAAAACCAATTTCAGAGGCAATTAGCCAAAACTCATGTAAATTGATCATGAGGGCTTCATCACACGGTCAGTATTTTGCTTCAAGATTTGATCATGATTTGGAAGACAAAAGCAGGAGTGGACCCAAAACACAGAAGACATGCAAATATTCCCATCAGGTGTCATCTGTTTTGGACCCACTCCTATTTTTTATGGCCTTTCCAATACTGATCAATTACTGAACAAATACTGACCGTGTGAAGGAAGATGCTCAAAAGACAGGATCTGTTTTTTGTAGTTGTTCTTCTGACAGATAAGAAGAAGAGAAAAATAAACTGTAAAGTCAACACAAACTTACTACTGACACCCTCTCCACTGTGTCATGGGGCCACTACTTTTATCAGTGTGTAACAGAATACGTTCTTCAGCAATCTATGTGGAATCAGTAGACAGTGTAAAAGGAGAGCACTGTTTCACTCTATAGTAGACTCTTGGGCCACTTTAATACATTGTACCTGACGCTACAATTGACCTGTAAAAGGCTGAGTTCACCATCAGTTTTTTGGTCAGTTTTTGACCCGTAACTGACCAAGTAAGTGAAGTGTGAACTGAGTCTACGAGTGATGCCTGACACCTGCCTGCCATACTGACAAACAGTAACTGTTTCACTACCACAACGGACTAGCTATGCATGTTTCTGCGATGCACAGTGATGTACACCAAGATACACTCTCCCTGCAGGCCAGGAAATAGCTAATTTATAATGTGCTTCTTGATGACGTAATTCGGATCGATTCAAATTTTTTAAAAAATTCGGCAAAGCGTCCGAATCAAATTTTTTAAATCTTCACTCATCTTGTAATTACAATATTAGAGAGAAGGATACGTTTAATGAGAAAACTGTACAGTTAAAAGTAGGCCTTAGTGCCCTGTTGGCTCACCTCTAGCCTAGATACAAAAAAAGATATGGTTGGGCATGGAGACAAACAGGCTTTGCTTGGTATCCTGCGGCCCATTTGCCTATACTTGCAGTTAGGCCTCATTGGCAATAAATCTGGTGACTGTGTAGGTGTCACTGTGCTGTTCACTGTGACAGTTGTGGCCGTGTAGGCTGGTTGCATGCTCTCTTGTGTACTGGCTGCAGGCTTTATCCTGTGTATGCTGGTTGCTTGGGGCTGAGTGCTGGCTGCTGTGTTCAGTGTGTGAACTGTTGCCTGTGTTTGTGTCTTCTCACTTCCATATCTCGTTAGTTCCTGTCACCGATGCTGTGCAGGCTGGCTGCATGCACTTTGTTTACTGGCTATGGGCGTTCCCATGTATGCTGGTTCTGTGATGCGTGCTGGCTGCAGCCTTGTATGAACAGGGTATGAGTATGGGTGCATTTATGTTTGTATCAATGTGTGGTTCTGTCACTCGTTATTGTGTAGGATGGCTGCCTGTAACCTCATACTTGCTACAGTTATCCTGTGTATGCTAGTTGTTGTTTGGGGAGTTCTGGCTGCAGCATTCTGTGTCTGGTGTTTCTGGTTACTCCTGTGTCTGGTAGGGTTAACATTCCCTGGTCTGTTCCTGGGTATGGCTTATCATGTGCCCTCGTTATTATTTCTATCTGTGAGCTGTGGGGCTTGGGGTCAGTTCTGTCTTGTGCCTTTCTGGGTGTAGCCCCTTGCTGCTGGCCCAGGGGGTTTTGCCATCTGCCCTTCTGTGTGGTGTTTTTTTTTATAGTGGTGGAGCTCCGCACACTGGGTTGGCTGGTGCCAGCAAAGACTTGGTAGTCGTAATTATAGAAGAGAAGATTGCGGCACACAGGAACTTCATTGCAATTTCCAATCATTTATTAATTTGACATCATAATCTTTGTCATGATCCAGATACATTATGCATTATTATAGCCACTTTTGATAATCATGCCGAACGGACATTTTGATCCTAGATGGACCTTGTCTGGTGTCTGTGGCTGGAAATATGGTTCGCTGTGATCCAGCAGAAGTTCCTGTGTGCTGCAATCTTCTCTTCTGTGTGGTGTCACCTGGTAAAGTGATGTTGTATCCTGTCTGCTCCATGCTTTACCTGGCAGTGTAACTGCTTCTGATTCTGTCTGTTCCATGCATAGCCTGGAAGTGCCTAACTTCTTCTGATCCTGTATGTTTCATGTATAGTGAGTCCTCGGCCAAGTTCATCCCCACCACCAGGGGCTCACTAGTTCTTCGCTCTATGTGGTTTGCCTCTAGTCTACTGATGCCCTTGGTTCAGTGGTAGTGCTATCACTATGGCTTATCTGCTTACCCTCTAAAGTGCTTAAGAGCATGACAACTGTTCTGCAAACAAATGTGGATAGGGAAATGACTTAAAATAACATAAATACAGAAAAATTAAAAATAACAATCTGGATCTAGGAGTAGGAGGTTGAGGAGGCGGTGGATGGGTGGATGTGGCGGTGTAGGTTGACGTGGCGGTGTAGGTGGAAGCGGCGGTGAAGAAGGAATAGGTAGCCAACACTGATTTGTGTTATTTATTTTTATTTTTAAATTGGGGTATCCCCCAAAATATTGGGACATATAACAAAATAAAACAAAGAATAAGTGCACTTGAGTACAAGAATGGATGGTTGAGGCTGGTATAAATGTCTATTCTGCACAAGGTACGGACAAGTCCTGTGGGATCCATGCCTGGTTCATTTTAATAAACGTAAGCTTGTCCACATTGACTGCGGCCTGGGATAATGCTCTCTGCCGTGCTAAACACACGTTCACACTATACACTGGCTGCAGGGCAGGTCAGCACCTCCAAGGCTGGCAAAGCTTTTCCACATTTTGGCCATGCTAACCCTGCCTTCTCAGGTGCTGGCGGTGCCCCAGCTGCGTTGGCGACCTCTTCCTCCTCCTCTGCCTTCGCCTTGTGCTTCCACTGTGCCCCCGCTGTCAGGTGGGAATGCTATCATCAGCGTGCGCTTGTAGTCACGCATCTTCCGATCAGTAACAGATGTTTTCACTAAATTTAGTTCCTTGCCAGCAATGCAGAGCAGGGGTTCATTCACGGCAAAAGGGGGTTCATGTCACCCAGCAATAGAACAGAGGATTTTGAGAGATTTAGGCCCCTGTCACCCAGGCACAGCAGGGGTTCATTCACGGCAAAAGGGGGTTCTTGTCACCCAGCAATACAACAGAGGATTTTGAGAGATTTAGGCCCCTGTCACCCAGGCACAGCAGGGGTTCATTCACGGCAAAAGGGGGTTCATGTCACCCAGCAATAGAACAGACAATTTCGAGAAATTTAGGCCCCTGTCACCCAGGCACAGCAGGGGTTCATTCACGGCAAAAGGGGGATCTTGTCACCCAGCAATAGAACAGAGGATTTTGAGAGATTTAGGCCCCTGTCACCCAGGCACAGCAGGGGATCATTCACGGCAAAAGGGGGTTCTTGTCACCCAGCAATACAACAGAGGATTTTGAGAGATTTAGGCCCCTGTCACCCAGGCACAGCAAGGGTTTGTATATGCCAAAAATGGTAAAATGTCACCCGACAATTGAAAATAAGAATTTTTTCAATTTAGGGCACTAAAATTGGCACTTTTTTAAAATTAAAATGGCTCTAAAATAGTCCTTGAAAAGGCTAGAGGGATGTAAAAGGCAGTAAAATGTGCTTAAGAGCATGGCAACTGCTCTGCAAATAAATGTGGATAGGGAAATAACTTAAAATGAAATAAAATAACTAAAAATTACAAATTATTAACATGCAACTCAGAGAAGGAGGTGGATATGGAGTCGGAGGTTGAGGAGGCGTAGAATGTGGTGTTGTAGGTGGAGGCAGCAATGGAGGAGGAGGAGGTAGCCAACAATGTTTTTTTATTTTTATTGGGGTAGGTAGCCCCCACAATATTGGGACAAATAAAAAAAAAGAAAACAAAGAATCATTGCACTTGACTTGAGTACAAGAATGTATGTTTGATGGTGGTATAAATGTCTATTCTGCACAAGGTACAGACAAGTCTTGTGGGATCCAAGCCTGGTTCCTTTTAATGAACGTGAGCTTGTCCACGTTGGCTGTGGACAGGCGGCTGCGTCTGTCTGTAATGACGCCTCCTGCAGTGCTAAATACACGTTCAGAGAGTACACTGACTGCAGGGCAGGCCAGCACCTCCAAGGCATACAGGGCAAGCTCTGGCCATGTGGAAAATTCGGAGACCCAGAAGTTGAATGGGGCAGAACCATCAGACAGTACGTGTAGTCGTGTGCACAGGTACTGTTCCACCATGTTGTTCAAATGCTGCCTCCTGCTAACATGCTCCATATCAGCAGTTTGGGCCGGTTGTTGCGGTGAGGTGACAAAGCTTTTCCACATGTCGGCCATGCTAACCCTGCCTTCTGAGGTGCTGGCGCTGACACAGCTGCGTTGGCGACCTCTTCCTCCTCCCCTGCCTTCGCCTTGTGCTTCCACTTGTCCCCCGGCATC
This sequence comes from Bufo bufo, assembly GCF_905171765.1. Classification (NCBI taxonomy): domain Eukaryota; kingdom Metazoa; phylum Chordata; class Amphibia; order Anura; family Bufonidae; genus Bufo; species Bufo bufo. The sequence goes on along the minus strand of NC_053390.1, from coordinate 363,518,178 downwards.
AGTCGGGAATGCTCTCAGGAGCACGTCTACCAGCGTGCGCCTGTAGTCGCGCATCTTCCGATCACGCTCCAGTGAGGGAATTAAGGACGGCACATTGTCTTTGTAACGGGGATCCAGCAGGGTTGCCACCCAGTAGTCAGCACACGTTAAAATGTGGGCAACTCTGCAGTCGTTGCGCAGGCACTGCAGCATGTAGTCGCTATTGTATGACAGGCTGCCCAGAGGTAAGGACAAGCTGTCCTCTGTGGGAGGCCTATCGTCTGCGTCCACCATATCCCCTCAGCCACGCACCAGTGATGGGCCCGAGCTGCGTTGGATGCCACCCCGCTGTGAACATGCTTCATCCCCATCCTCCTCCTCATCATCATCCTCCTCCTCCTCGTCCTCCAGTAGTGGGCCCTGGCTGGCCAAATTGTACCTGGCCTCTGCTGTTGCAAAAATCCTTTTTCTGAGCCACTTCTAAAAGACTGGCCTGAAAGTGTTAGAGATGACCCCTCTTCCTCCTCCTCGTCCTGGGCCACATCCTCTTCCATCATCGTCCTAAGTGTTTTCTCAAGGAGACATAGAAGTGGTATTGTAATGCTGATAACGGCGTCATCGCCACTGGCCATGTTGGTGGAGTACTCGAAACAGTGTAACAGGGCACACAGGTCTCGCATGGAGGCCCAGTCGTTGGTGGTGAAGTGGTGCTGTTCCGCAGTGCGACTCACCCGTGCGTGCTGCAGCTGAAACTCCACTATGGCCTGCTGCTGCTCGCACAGTCTCTCCAGCATGTGCAAGGTGGAGTTACACCTGGTGGGCACGTCGCATATGAGGCGGTGAGCGGGAAAGCCGAAGTTACGCTGTAGAGCAGACAGCCGAGCGGCGGCAGGATGAGAACGCCGGAAGCGCGCACAGACGGCCCGCACTTTATGCAGCAGCTCAGACATGTTGGGGTAGTTGTGAATGAATTTCTGCACCACCAAATTCAGCACTTGCGCCAGGCAAGGGATGTGCGTCATACCGGCTAGTCCCAGAGCTGCAATGAGATTTCGCCCATTATCGCACCACCAGGCCGGGCTTGAGGCTCAATGGCAGCAACCACTCGTCGGTATGTTGTTCTATTCCTCGCCACGACTCCTGCGCGGTGTGGGGCCTGTCCCCCAAACACTTTAGTTTCAGAACGGCCTGCTGACATTTACCCCTGGCTGTGCTGAAGTTGGTGGTGAAGGTCTGTCACTGACCGGATGAGGAGGTGGTAGAAGAGGAGGAGGAAGCCGAGTAGGAAGAGGAGGCAACAGGAGGCAAAGAATGATGCCTTGCGATCCTTGGTGGCGGAAGGATGTGCGCCAAACAGCTCTCCGCCTGGGGCCCAGCCGCCACTACATTTACCCAGTGTGCAGTTAGGGAGATATAGCGTCCCTGGCCGTGCTTACTGGTCCACGTATCTGTGGTTAGTTGGACCTTGCCACAGATGGCGTTGCACAGTGCACACTTGATTTTTTCCGATACTTGGTTGGGCAGGGAGGGCACGACTCTCCTGGAGAAGTAGTGGCGGCTGGGAACGACGTACTGTGGGACAGCAAGCGACATGAGCTGTTTGAAGCTGTCCGTCTCCACCAGTCTGAATGACAGCATTTCAAAGGCCAGTAGTTTAGAAATGCTGGCATTCAGGACCAGGGATCGAGGGTGGCTAGGTGGGAATTTACGCTTTCTCTCAAAGGTTTGTGAGATGGAGAGCTGAACGCTTCCGTGTGACATGGTGGAGATGCTTGGTGACAGAGGTGGTGTTGTTGGTGGCACATCCTCTGTTTGCTGGGCGGCAGGTGCCAACGTTCCTCCAGAGGCAGAGGAAGAGGCCGAGCCGGAGGGGCCTGAGCCCTTTCTTGGTTTTGAAGGTGCTTACTCCACTGCAGCCCGTGTCTCGCATGTAGATGCCTGCTCATGCAGGTTGTGCTAACGTTCAGAATGTTAATGCCTCGCTTCAGGCTCTGATGGCACAGCGTGCAAACCACTCGGGTCTTGTCGTCAGCACATTGTGTGAAGAAGTGCCATGCCAGGGAACTCCTTGAAGCTGCCTTTGGTGTGCTCGGTCCCTGTTGACGGTGGCCAGTAGCAGACGAACTGTTTTGGCGACGGCTGCTCTGCTTTTGCACCCTGCTCCCGCTTTTGCTACGCTGTTTGCTCGGTCTCACCACTGCCTCTTCCTCCTGAACTCTGAAAGTCAGTGGCACGACCTTCATTCCATGTGGGGTCTAGGACCTCATCGTCCCCTGCATCATCTTCCACCCAGTCTTCCTCCCTGACCTCCTTTTCGGTCTGCACACTGCAGAAAGACGTAGCAGTTGGCACCTGTGTTTCGTCATCATCAGAGACGTGCTGAGGTGGTATTTCCATGTCCTCATCAGGAAACATAAGTGGTTTTGCGTCAGTGCATTCTATGTCTTCCACCCCTGGGGAAGGGCTAGGTGGATGCCCTTGGGAAACCCTGCCAGCAGAGTCTTCAAACAGCATAAGAGACTGCTGCATGACTTAAGGCTCAAACAGGTTCCCCGATATGCACGGGGGTGATGTGACAGACTTATGGGCATAGGTTTCAGGCGCCACCTGTGCACTTTCTGCAGAAGACTGGGTGGGAGATAATGTGAACGTGCTGGACCAACTGTCGGCCACCCAAATGACTAGTGCCTGTTCTTGCTCAGGCCTTACCATCTTTAGAATGGCATTAGGCCCGACCAAATATCGCTGTAGATTCTGGCGGCTACTGGGACCTTAAGTAGTAGGTTCAGTAGGACGTGTAGCTGTGGCATAACAACCACGTCCTCTCCCTGCACCAGAGGCTCCACCAACACCACCACCACGACCATGACCGCGTCCCTTATTAGATATTTGCCTCATAGTTAGCGTTCACAAAGCAAAGTAAAAAGTCTGTTAAAAATAATTAACCGCCAATAAAAACCCTGATGTAGGGTATTGCACAATTTTTTTTTTTAAACTCTATATGACAGCGGTATTTGTGGCCAAAATGTGACAGTCACCTATGCAAGTGTAATCACAGATGTGCAGTATATGAAAAAAAGGTTTTTTTTCACCACAGTATCCTAAAAGCCTTATTTGTGGCCTAAATGTGACAGTCACCTATGAAAGTGTAATCCCAGATGTGCAGTGTATCAGAGGGATTTTTCACCACAGTATCCTAAAAGCCTTATTTGTGGCTTAATTGTGACAGTCACCTATGCAAGTATAATCACAGATGTGCAATATATGAAAAAAAGTTTTTTTTTTCACCACAGTATCCTAAAAGCCTTATTTGTGGCCTAAATGTGAAAGTCACCTATGCACGTGTAATCACAGATGTGCAGTAAATGAAAAAAAGTTTTTTTTAACAACAGTAACCTAATAGCCGTATTTGTGGCCTAAATGTGACAGTCACCTATGCAAGTCTAATCACAGATGTGCAGTATATGAAAAAAAGGTTTTTTTTCACCACAGTATCCTAAAAGCCTTATTTGCTGCCTAAATGTGACAGTCACCTATGCAAGTGTAATCTCAGAAGAGCAGTATATGAAAAAAAGGTTTTTTTTTCAACACAGTATCCTAATAGCCGTATTTGTGGCCTAAATGTGACAGTCACCTATGCAAGTGTAATTACAGATGTGCAGTATATGAAAAAAAGTATTTTTTTCACCACAGTATCCTAAAAGCCTTATTTGTGGTCTAAATGTGACAGTCACCTATGCACATGTAATCACAGATGTGCAGTATATGAAAAAAAGGTTTTTTTCCACCACAGTATCCAAATAGCCATATTTGTGGCCTAAATGTGACAGTCACCTATGCAAGTGTAATCACAGATGTGCAGTATATGAAAAAAAGTGTTTTTTTCACCACAGTATCCTAAAAGCCTTATTTGTGGCCTAAATGTGACAGTCACCTATGCACGTGTAATCACAGATGTGCAGTATATGAAAAAAAGGTTTCTTTTAACAACAGAAACCTAATAGCCTTATTTGTGGCCTAAATGTGACAGTCACTTATGCACGTGTAATCACAAATGTGCAGTATATGAAAAAAAGTTGTTGTTTTTTAACAACAGTAACCTAATAGCCGTATTTGTGGCCTAAATGTGACAGTCACCTATGCAAGTCTACTCACAGATGTGCAGTATATGAAAAAAAAATTTTTTTTCCATCACAGTATCCTAAAAGCCTTATTTGTAGCCTAAATGTGACAGTCACCTATGCAAGTGTAATCCCAGAAGTGCAGTATATGAAAAAAAGGTTTTTTTTCAACACAGTATCCTAATAGCCGTATTTGTGGCCTAAATGTGACAGTCACCTATGCAAGTGTAATTACAGATGTGCAGTATATGAAAAAAAGTTTTTTTTTCACCACAGTATCCTGAAAGCCTTATTTATGGCTTAAATGTGACAGTCACCTATGCACATGTAATCACAGATGTGCAGTATATGAAAAAAAGCTTTTTTTTTAACAACAGTAACCTAATAGCCGTATTTGTGGCCTAAATGTGACAGTCACCTATGCAAGTCTAATCACAGATGTGCAGTATATGAAAAAAAGGGTTTTTTTCACCACAGTATCCTAAAAGCCTTATTTGCTGCCTAAATGTGACAGTCACCTACGCAAGTGTAATCCCAGAAGAGCAGTATATGAAAAAAAGGGTTTTTTTTCAACACAGTATCCTAATAGCCGTATTTGTGGCCTAAATGTGACAGTCACCTATGCAAGTGTAATTACAGATGTGCAGTATATGAAAAAAAGTTTTTTTTTCACCACAGTATCCTAAAAGCCTTATTTGTGGTCTAAATGTGACAGTCACCTATGCACATGTAATCACAGATGTGCAGTATATGAAAAAAAGGTTTTTTTCCACCACAGTATCCAAATAGCCGTATTTGTGGCCTAAATGTGACAGTCACCTATGCAAGTGTAATCACAGATGTGCAGTATATGAAAAAAAGTTTTTTTTTCACCACAGTATTCTATAAGCCTTATTTGTGGCCTAAATGTGACAGTCACCTATGCACGTGTAATCACAGATGTGCAGTATATGAAAAAAAGGTTTCTTTTAACAACAGAAACCTAAAAGCCTTATTTGTGGCCTAAATGTGACAGTCACTTATGCACGTGTAATCACAGATGTGCAGTATATGAAAAAAAGTTGTTGTTTTTTAACAACAGTAACCTAATAGCCGTATTTGTGGCCTAAATGTGACAGTCACCTATGCAAGTCTAATCACAGATGTGCAGTATATGAAAAAAAAATTGTTTTTCCATCACAGTATCCTAAAAGCCTTATTTGTAGCCTAAATGTGACAGTCACCTATGCAAGTGTAATCCCAGAAGTGCAGTATATGAAAAAAAGGTTTTTTTTCAACACAGTATCCTAATAGCCGTATTTGTGGCCTAAATGTGACAGTCACCTATGCAAGTGTAATTACAGATGTGCAGTATATGAAAAAAAGTTTTTTTTTCACCACAGTATCCTGAAAGCCTTATTTATGGCTTAAATGTGACAGTCACCTATGCACATGTAATCACAGATGTGCAGTATATGAAAAAAAGCTTTTTTTTAACAACAGTAACCTAATAGCTGTATTTGCGGCATAAATGTGACAGTCACCTATGCACGTGTAATCACAGATGTGCACTATATCAGAGAGTTTTTTCACCACAGTATCCTATAAGCCTTATTTGTGGCATAAATGTGACAGTTACTTATGCATTTCTAATCCCAGATGTGCAGTATATTAGAGGGTTTTTTCACCCCTGTAACCAAAAAGCCATATTTCTGGCCTAAATGTGACTGTCATGCCCTGCTCAGGCTATGTGCGGAGGTCTGCCAGATTAGCTGCACGTGTGTAGCCTTTTGTTTTTGTTTTGGAGTGAGCTGTATCCGCCTCCCTTCAGGTGCACTGGGTGGGGTCGTTGGTATCAGTTGAAATTACGCCCACTCCCTGTGTCCTGTGTGGGTTATAGCTTCTCTCTGGTTCTGTGAAAGGAAGGAAGGAAGGAAGGAATGAAGGATTTGCTGTTCCTGCTCAGAAAAGATAAGTTGGTTTTTGTTTTCTTGTGGTTGGCTGTCTAGGCTGTTAGAGAGACGCCTGCCCCCTCCAGGTTTTGAGGGAGCAGGCTGCCTCCATCCCCCTTTCACCATCTTAGGGATTTTAGGGTATTTTCAGCCCAGGCACGAGGACACGTTATTCCCATCTTCAGGGTCTGAACGTGGGCAAAGAAGTATAGGGAGAGCTGGTAGGGATTTGTCAGGAGGTGACCTCGATCCCCAGCTTCTCGCCTAGACACTTGTTTGTTTATTTTTCTGTGTATCTGGTATCCTGTCCGCCGTGACATTATAACCCGCCAATACTTTGACAGCCATTGCTCAGCGGTTTTGAGATGGAGTCAATTGATGCGCTAGTTGATTGCATGCAGGGATTACCCCTAGAGGTTGCGGATTTGCGTAATTCGGTCACACGGTGTCAGAATGCTCTGGCATCAGGTGCAGTAGGATAAAGTGAAATTTATGGGGAGCCTAAAGTCGCTCTTCCTGATAGATTTGCAGGGGGTGTGGATGACTTTATCCTCTTTAAAGAGTCATGCAAGTTGTATTTTCGGCTGCGTCCATCTTCGTCTGGTGATGAGAGTCAGAGGGTAGGGATAATCATTTCTCTGCTTAAAGGGGACGCGCAATCCTGGGCCTTTTCTCTGCCGTCCGGTTCTCTGGCCCTCCGGTCGGTGGAAGAATTTTTTAAAGCCTTGGGATTAATTTATGATGACCCAGATAGGGTCTCGATGGCGGAATCTAAATTGCGTAATTTATTACAAGGTAAACATACTGCAGAGGCTTACTGCGTTGAGTTTAGGAGATGGGCTACCGAGTCAGAGTGGAATGAACCTGCGTTACGTAGTCAGTTTTGTCAGGGGTTATCTGAGAGATTGAAAGATGCCCTTGCTTTTCATGAGTACCCGGATACATTGGAGAATGCTATGTCTTTGGCAGTACGGTTAGATAGACGTATTAGAGAGAGGTGTAAGGTTCCCTCCGTGCAAGGGATCCCTTCGATAAGTGGTTTCGTCTCACCTGCTCCCCAGGGTGATATGACATGTAACTCTGGGGTAGGGGAAGAATCCATGCAGCTGGGTCAGGTATCTTTCCGTTCTGGTAGTAGGAACTTTAGGAGGTTGCATAAACTATGTTATTACTGTGGAAAAGTGGTCATTTTATTTTTGCTTGTCCTTTTGTTAAACCGCATGTTGATGAGAAAGAATCACAAAGAGGTTTACTTAAAGAAAAAGAAAAAACATCCCTGACTCTTGGTAGTGTGAATCGAGTGGTGGAGCAAGCAGGTATGCAAGCTCCCTGTAATACTCGTTTTCTCCTTCCAGCTATTGTGGCGCTAGACTCAAGAAATTTTGTTGAAGTATTCATTGACTGTGGTGCTGGGGTAAACCTTATTGATTTTCTTTTTCTTCAAAATCTGGGTCTAAGTACTTGCACTTTAGAAAGAGAGATTCCGGTTTTCGCAATTGATTCTTCCCCTCTTTCTCAAAGAAGTCTCACTCATATTGCTCATGGTATTCTGTTAAGGGTGGGTGATTCACATGTTGAGATTATGTCTTGTTTTGTCATGAAGGACTTGCCCGCTCCTATAGTCTTAAGGTTACCGTGGTTGACAAAACATAACCCAATTATAGATTGGCAAGCAAGACAGATCATTGGTTGGAGTGAATTTTGTTCAGATAATTGTCTTGGCACATCTATCTCTGGTGTGTCTACTACAGCTCTACCTCAGTATCTCTCAGATTTTGCAGACGTCTTTTCGGAGGGTGGGGCTCAGGAATTGCCCCCTCATCGTGACTATGATTGTCCAGTTAATCTCATCCCAGGGGCTAAGTTGCCAAAGTCTCGGCTTTACAATCTTTCTCAACCTGAAAGAGAGGTCATGCGGAAGTATATTGCCGAGAGTTTGACAAAAGGTCATATTAGGCCATCTAAGTCTCCGGTGGCAGTGGGTTTATTCTTTGTAAAGAAAAAGGATGGATCGTTGAGACTTTTGTTTGGATTTCCGGGAATTGTACCGTATTACGGTCCGGGATCCGTATCCCCTTCCTTTGATCTCCGATCTTTTTAATCAGATTGTTGGAGCCAAGGTGTTCTCCAAGTTGGATTTAAGAGGGGCCTACAATCTGATCAGAATCAAGGAAGGGGATGAGTGGGAAACGGCCTTCAACACGCACGAGGGTCATTTCGAGAATCTGGTTATGCCTTTTGGGTTAACTAACGCGCCAGCGGTATTTCAGCGATTCGTCAATGACATTTTCCATCATTTTGTGGGGAGGTTTGTGGTAGTTTACTTGGATGACATTTTAATTTACTCTCCTGATCTGAAGACCCATCAGGATCACGTGAGACAGGTTTTGATGATCCTTCGGGAGAATAAATTATATGCCAAATTGGAGAAATGTGTGTTTTCTGTGCAGGAGCTTCCGTTTCTGGGATATCTGCTTTCTGACTCTCGTTTTCGTATGGACCCCGAAAAGGTCCGGGCAGTTCTGGAATGGGACCGACCGGAGAATTAGAGAGCTTTGATGCGGTTTTTGGGGTTTACTAATTATTATAGAAAATTTATCTTGAACTATTCTACCATTGTAAAACCTCTGATCGATATGACTAAGAAGGGCGCCAACGTCTCTTTCTGGTCGGATGAGGCATTGCAGGCCTTTTCGGCTATTAAGGAATGTTTTGCGTCTGCTCCCATTCTGGTGCAGCCCGATGTGTCTCAGCCATTCGTGGTGGAGGTTGATGCATCAGAAGTGGGGGTTGGAGCAGTGCTGTCGCAGGGGTCATCTCCTGGCAAATGGGTTCTGTGTGTTTTTTTTTCCAAGAAGCTCTCGGTCGCCGAGAGGAATTATGATGTAGGAGATAGGGAATTGCTGGCCATGAAATTGGCCTTTGAGGAATGGTGTCACTGGTTGGAGGGGGCGTCTCACCTCGTTACAGTATATACGGATTATAAGAATTTGGCTTACCAGCAATCTGCCAAGCGTCTGAATCCTAGACAGGCCAGATGGTCACTGTTCTTTACCAGGTTCAATTTTGTGGTTACTTTTTGCCCGGGGGTTAAAAACGTCAAGGCAGATGCGTTGTCTCGCAGTTTTCCTGAGGGGTGTGATTCAGAGGATCCTGCTCCGATTTTGGCTGATGGGGTGGTGGTCTCCGCTCTGTACCACGAATTGGAGATGGAGGTGTTGGGAGCCAAGGAGGGGGCTCCTGGTTCTTGTCCCCCAGGGAGGTTGTTTGTTCCTGATGGACTGCGATACAAGGTATTCAAGGAACATCACGATACTGTCCTTGCTGGACATCCTGGTGGTAAGTCCACCTTTGATCTTGTGTCCTGGAGGTTCTGATGGCCCGGGTGACGCAAGAATGTTGAGGATTACGTAGCAGCTTGTGAAACCTGTGCATGGTCAAAGGTTGCTCATACTCGACCTGCTGGTGTCACTGATCATAGTGGGGGTATCTCTAATCCGTGGGATGTCAATATGAATGATAGCTGCTAGGCCAGGACAGGAATCAGGTCACCTCCTGTCACATCCCTAATACTGACCCTGTCTCCTAGCCGTATGAGCCGACTCTGATGGTAGGAGGGCTCATACTCAGTAACCTAAGATCCCTACTAGCCCTCAGGATGGCCCTGGACTAGGAGCAGGGTAAGACGACCTGTTCCTCCTACAGACGGACGAACAGGAGTCTCAAGGGCCAGGCTGCAAAGGAAAGGGGAACAAATACAGCATATGGCAATGGCACACAGCCTAGAACCCATGCACAAGTGTTGCTGTCCACAACAACATAAATGGACACAGCACACACAACACATCCCACAGGAACCCAGGACCATAAGCTGTAAAAAAGATAGAGACACCACTAGACATATAATAACACAAGAACAATAATGTCTAACATAACTTATGACCACAAGGGTGGCCCTCACTGGACAGGTGGAATAATACCAGGAGGATGACTCCAGCAAACAGCATGGCTGGAGTACCCCTCAGCTACTGACATCCAGCAGGAGCTAAATAGCCCCAAGTAGCCACACACACACACACAGACAAACCCAGTGTTCACACACAAAGAAGGGAGTTAACCCTTCCTACACCAGGCAAGGAACAGAAAGTACTTAAAGGGAAAAACACCCATAAACTACACAGACAAAAGGCACACCTACATAGACAGGTTGCCAGGAGCAACCGCATGCACTTCACCGCAAGCTGCCTAGCAACAGCTCAGGCTGCTATGCTGGGAATAAAATCATGTTGCCAGCGGCAACTACTCGTAAGGCAAGATACTAGCAGCCCTCACCATGTGGTTGACAAGAAAACCAAAACCGCAGGCAACTGCATGCGGGTCCAGGAGTCACGACCATGACCATGGTCGTGACAGCTGGTTCACTTCTTCCTTTGTCTATTCCGTCTCGTCCTTGTCTATGGACTTTATTACGGATCTGCCGAGTTCCTCCGGTAAAAAAAGTAATTTTGGTGGTTGTTGACCGTTTTAGTAAAATGGCTCACTTTGTATCGTTAGCCAGTCTGCCCAATGCCAAGACTCTTGCTCAGATTTTTGTTGATAATATTGTGAAACTGCATGGCATGCCTTCGGATGTGGTTTCTGATAGGGGCACGCAGTTTGTCTCCAGGTTTTGGAGGGCGTTCTGCTCTCGGCTTGGCATTCAACTTTCGTTCTCTTTGGCTTTTCATCCGCAGTCGAATGGGCAGACAGAGCGTACTAATCAAAACCTGGAGACCTACTTGAGGTGCTTTGTGGCTGAGAATCAGGAGGACTGGTCCTCATTCTTGTCCCTAGCAGAGTTTGCTTTGAATGACCGTAGGCAGGAGTCCATGGGTAAGTCGCCATTTTTTGGCGCATGCGGTTTTCATCCTCAGTTTGGTACCTTTTCTGGGACTAGTTCCTCTGGGATGCAAGAGGAGGAGAGATTTTCTTCTGCCTTGTCTTCTATCTGGCAGAGGATCCAAGTGAATTTGGAGGAGATGGGTGAGAGGTATAAGCGAATGGCTGACAAGAGACGTATGACTGGTCCGGACCTGTGTGTGGGTGATCTGGTGTGGTTATCTACTAAAAATATTAAACTGAGAGTACCATCTTGGAAACTGGGTCCAAGATTTATTGGACCTTACAAAATATCTACGGTGGTCAATCCAGTAGCGTTTCGTCTGGATCTTCCGCAGACTTGGAGGATCCATGATGTGTTCCACAAGTCTTTACTGAAGAAATATGTGAAACCGGTGGAACCATCGCCATTGCCTCCTCCCCCTGTTCTGGTTGATCGAAATTTAGAGTTCGAGATCTCCAGGGTTCTCGACTCAAGAGTTCTTCGGGGTTCCCTTCAGTACCTGGTACACTGGAGGGGATACGGCCCTGAGGAAAGGATGCAGGTTCCGGCTCTGGATGTTAGTGCCAGCCGACTGGTGAGGGCTTTTCACAGATCCCATCCGGATAAGGTTGGGCCAGGGTGTCCAGAGCTCACCCGTAGAAGGGGGGGTACTGTCATACCCTGTTCAGGCTATGTGCGGAGGTCTGCCAGATTAGCAGCACATGTGTAACCTTTGGTTTTTGTTTTGGAGTGAGCTGTATCCGCCTCCCTTCAGGTGCACTGGGTGGGTTCGTTGGTATCAGTTTAAATTACACCCACTCCCAGTGTCCTGTGCGGGTTATAGCTTTTCTCTGGCTCTGTGAAAGGAAGGAAGGAAAGAAAGATTTGCTGTTCCTGCTCAGAAAAGATAAGTTGGTTTTTGTTTTCATGTGGTTGGCTGTCTAGGCTGTTAGAGAGACGCAGGCTGCCTCCATCCCCCTTTCACCATCTTAGGGATTTTAGGGTATTTTCAGCCCAGGCACGAGGACACGTTATTCCCATCTTCAGGGTCTGAACGTGGGCATAGAAGTATAGGGAGAGCTGGTAGGGATTTGTCAGGAGGTGACCTTGATCCCCAGCTTCTCGTCTAGACACTTGTTTGTTTGTTTTTCTGTGTATCTGGTATCCTGTCCGCCGTGACAGTGACAGTCACTATGATTGTCTAATCCCAGATGTGCAGTATATTAGAGGCTTTTTTCACCACAGTAACCAAAATGCCGTATTTCTGGCCTAAATGTGACAGTCACTTATGCATGTCTAATCCTAGATGTGCAGTATATCAGAGGCTTTTTTCACCCCAGTATGCCAAAGCAGTATTTATGGCCTAAATGTGACAGTCACTTATGCATGTGTAATCCCAGATGTGCAGTATATTAGAGGCTTTTTTCACCCCAGTAACCAAACAGCCGTATTTCTGGCATAAAATGTGACAGTCACTTATGCTTGTCTAATCCCAGATGTGCAGTAAATTAGAGGGTTTTTTCACCCCAGTAACCAAAAAGCCGTATTTGTGGCCTAAATGTGACAGTCACTTATGCATGTGTAATCCCAGATGTGCAGTATATCAGAGGCTTTTTTCACCTCAGTATGCCAAAGCCGTATTTATGGCCTAAATGTGACAGTCACTTATGCACGTGTAATCCCAGATGTGCAGTATATCAGAGGCTTTTTTCTCCCCAGTAACCAAAAAGTCGTATTTCTGGCCTAAATGTGACAGTCATTTATGCCCGTCTAATCCTAGATGTGCAGTATATCAGAGGCTTTTTTCACCCCAGTAACCAAAAAGCTGTATTTCTGGCCTAAATGTGACAGTCACTTATGCTTGTCTAATCCCAGATGTGCAGTAAATTAGAGGGTTTTTTCACCCCAGTAACCAAAAAGCCGTATTTGTGGCCTAAATGTGACAGTCACTTATGCATGTGTAATCCCAGATGTGCAGTATATCAGAGGCTTTTTTCACCTCAGTATGCCAAAGCCGTATTTATGGCCTAAATGTGACAGTCACTTATGCACGTGTAATCCCAGATGTGCAGTATATCAGAGGCTTTTTTCTCCCCAGTAACCAAAAAGTCGTATTTCTGGCCTAAATGTGACAGTCATTTATGCCCGTCTAATCCTAGATGTGCAGTATATCAGAGGCTTTTTTCACCTCAGTATGCCAAAGCCGTATTTATGGCCTAAATGTGACAGTCACTTATGCACGTGTAATCCCAGATGTGCAGTATATCAGAGGCTTTTTTCACCCCAGTATGCTAAAGCTGTATTTATAGCCTAAATGTGACAGTCACTTATGCATGTGTAATCCCAGATGTGCAGTATATCAGAGGCTTTTTTTTACCCCAGTATGCCAAAGCCGTATTTCTGGCCTAAATGTGACAGTCACTTATGCAAGTGTAATCCCAGATGTGCAATATATTAGAGACTTTTTTCACCCCAGTATGCCAAAGCCGTATTTATGTCCTAAATGTGACAGTCACTTATGCATGTCTAATCCTAGATGTGCCTCCATCCCCCTTTCACCATTTTAGGGATTTTAGGGTATTTTCAGCCCAGGCACGAGGACACGTTATTCCCATCTTCAGGGTCTGAACGTGGGCATAGAAGTATAGGGAGAGCTGGTAGGGATTTGTCAGAAGGTGACCTTGATCCCCAGCTTCTCGTCTAGACACTTGTTTGTTTGTTTTTCTGTGTATCTGGTATCCTGTCCGCCGTGACAGTGACAGTCACTATGATTGTCTAATCCCAGATGTGCAGTATATTAGAGGGTTTTTTCACCCCAGTAACCAAAAAGCCGTATTTGTGGCCTAAATGTGACAATCACTTATGCATGTGTAATCCCAGATGTGCAGTATATCAGAGGCTTTTTTCACCTCAGTATGCCAATGCCGTATTTCTGGCCTAAATGTGACAGTCACTTATGCACGTGTAATCCCAGATTTGCAGTATATCAGAGGCTTTTTTCTCCCCAGTAACCAAAAAGTCGTATTTCTGGCCTAAATGTGACAGTCATTTATGCCCGTCTAATCCTAGATGTGCAGTATATCAGAGGCTTTTTTCACCCCAGTAAACAAAAAGCCGTATTTGTGGCCTAAATGTGACAGTCACTTATGCTTGTCTAATCCCAGATGTGCAGTATATTAGAGGGTTTTTTCACCCCAGTAACCAAAAAGCCGTATTTGTGGCCTAAATGTGACAGTCACTTATGCATGTGTAATCCCAGATGTGCAGTATATCAGAGGCTTTTTTCACCCCAGTATGCCAAAGCCGTATTTATGGCCTAAATGTGACAGTCACTTATGCACGTGTAATCCCAGATGTGCAGTATATCAGAGGCTTTTTTCACCCCAGTAACCAAAAAGCCGTATTTCTAGCCTAAATGTGACAGTCACTTATGCAAGTGTAATCCCAGATGTGCAGTATATCAGAGGCTTTTTTCACCCCAGTATGCCAAAGCCGTATTTATGGCCTAAATGTGACAGTCACTTATGCATGTGTAATCCCAGATGTGCAGTATATCAGAGGCTTTTTTTTTACCCTAGTATGCCAAAGCCGTATTTATGGCCTAAATGTGACAGTCACTTATGCATGTGTAATCCCAGATGTGCAGTATATCAGAGGCTTTTTTTTTACCCCAGTATGCCAAAGCCGTATTTATGGCCTAAATGTGACAGTCACTTATGCAAGTGTAATCCCAGATGTGCAGTATATCAGAGGCTTTTTTCACCCCAGTATGCCAAAACCGTATTTATGGCCTAAATGTGACAGTCACTTATGCACGTGTAATCCCAGATGTGCAGTATATCAGAGGCTTTTTTCACCTCAGTATGCCAAAGCCGTATTTCTGGCCTAAATGTGACAGTCACTTATGCACGTGTAATCCCAGATTTGCAGTATATCAGAGGCTTTTTTCTCCCCAGTAACCAAAAAGTCGTATTTCTGGCCTAAATGTGACAGTCATTTATGCCCGTCTAATCCTAGATGTGCAGTATATCAGAGGCTTTTTTCACCCCAGTAAACAAAAAGCCGTATTTGTGGCCTAAATGTGACAGTCACTTATGCTTGTCTAATCCCAGATGTGCAGTATATTAGAGGGTTTTTTCACCCCAGTAACCAAAAAGCCGTATTTGTGGCCTAAATGTGACAGTCACTTATGCATGTGTAATCCCAGATGTGCAGTATATCAGAGGCTTTTTTCACCCCAGTATGCCAAAGCCGTATTTATGGCCTAAATGTGACAGTCACTTATGCACGTGTAATCCCAGATGTGCAGTATATCAGAGGCTTTTTTCACCCCAGTAACCAAAAAGCCGTATTTCTAGCCTAAATGTGACAGTCACTTATGCAAGTGTAATCCCAGATGTGCAGTATATCAGAGGCTTTTTTCACCCCAGTATGCCAAAGCCGTATTTATGGCCTAAATGTGACAGTCACTTATGCATGTGTAATCCCAGATGTGCAGTATATCAGAGGCTTTTTTTTTACCCTAGTATGCCAAAGCCGTATTTATGGCCTAAATGTGACAGTCACTTATGCATGTGTAATCCCAGATGTGCAGTATATCAGAGGCTTTTTTTTTACCCCAGTATGCCAAAGCCGTATTTATGGCCTAAATGTGACAGTCACTTATGCAAGTGTAATCCCAGATGTGCAGTATATCAGAGGCTTTTTTCACCCCAGTATGCCAAAACCGTATTTATGGCCTAAATGTGACAGTCACTTATGCACGTGTAATCCCAGATGTGCAGTATATCAGAGGCTTTTTTCACCTCAGTATGCCAAAGCCGTATTTCTGGCCTAAATGTGACAGTCACTTATGCACGTGTAATCCCAGATTTGCAGTATATCAGAGGCTTTTTTCTCCCCAGTAACCAAAAAGTCGTATTTCTGGCCTAAATGTGACAGTCATTTATGCCCGTCTAATCCTAGATGTGCAGTATATCAGAGGCTTTTTTCACCCCAGTAAACAAAAAGCCGTATTTGTGGCCTAAATGTGACAGTCACTTATGCTTGTCTAATCCCAGATGTGCAGTATATTAGAGGGTTTTTTCACCCCAGTAACCAAAAAGCCGTATTTGTGGCCTAAATGTGACAGTCACTTATGCATGTGTAATCCCAGATGTGCAGTATATCAGAGGCTTTTTTCACCCCAGTATGGGAAGCCGTATTTATGGCCTAAATGTGACAGTCACTTATGCACGTGTAATCCCAGATGTGCAGTATATCAGAGGCTTTTTTCACCCCAGTAACCAAAAAGCCGTATTTCTAGCCTAAATGTGACAGTCACTTATGCAAGTGTAATCCCAGATGTGCAGTATATCAGAGGCTTTTTTCACCCCAGTATGCCAAAGCCGTATTTATGGCCTAAATGTGACAGTCACTTATGCATGTGTAATCCCAGATGTGCAGTATATCAGAGGCTTTTTTTTTACCCCAGTATGCCAAAGCCGTATTTATGGCCTAAATGTGACAGTCACTTATGCAAGTGTAATCCCAGATGTGCAGTATATCAGAGGCTTTTTTCACCACAGTATGCCAAAGCCGTATTTATGGCCTAAATGTGACAGTCACTTATGCACGTGTAATCCCAGATGTGCAGTATATCAGAGGCTTTTTTTTTACCCCAGTATACCAAAGCCGTATTTATGGCCTAAATGTGACAGTCACTTATGCATGTGTAATCTCAGATGTGCAGTATATCAGAGGCTTTTTCACCCCAGTAACCAAAAAGCCGTATTTCTGGCCTAAATGTGACAGTCACTTATGCACGTGTAATCCCAGATGTGCACTATATTTAACAGATGTATTTTTTTAACCCCAGTAAGCAAAAAACTGTATTTCTGGACTTGCAGACATGCAGATAGCTTGTGCTGGTGCACTATCGTTGCATAAAATGGCTGCCGATCATGTATTGATATTGACTAACTGAAGAAAAAAAAGGTTTGTTTTCAGCAGTAGTTGGCTCAGGGCAGGTTTAAAAAAATTGTGCACTGCACCCACAAAACACTTTTGCTGTAGATCGCTCAGTACAAAAAGCAGTTCTTGATAAGATTTCTCCCTGATCTCTCCTTCACAGCAGCTGCAGCCTCTCCCTACACTAATCCGAGCAGAGTGACGGGCGGCACTACGTGACTCCAGCTTAAATAGAGGCTGGGTCACATGCTGCAGTTGGCCAATCACAACCATGCCAATAGTAGGCATGGCTGTGATGGCCTTTTGGGGCAAGTAGTATGATACTTGTTGATTGGCTGCTGTGCAGCCTTTCAAAAAGTGCCATAAAAATCGCCGAAAACCGGTCTTTGTCCTGTTTGCAAGACGTTCCCGGGATCTGCCCTGCCCTCTGGAATGTAAAAGCAGGCCAAAGAAGTGTTGTAATTTGGCAGAGACGTTCCTGTATATGAGGGAGCATTGTCCTGCTAAAAAATGCCATTCGGATTCCCTGCAATGAGAAGCAACAGATATGACCACAGGAATTCCTGTACATATTCCTGAGCTGTTAGTGTCCCTCATATCACTGCTAGAGGTGACTGACTTATGTGATAATTCACCAGATCATTACACCGGCATTTAGGGCAGTTTGTTGCTCCACAGCAATGGCAGGATTGACATGTTCACCATGAGGCCTCCATACTCAAACCTGACCGTCATGGGATCCCAAACAGAACCTGGATAAAAATGGCTAAAAATAATATGGTTCCAGTCCATAGCAGTCCAGGTTTCTTGTTTATGACCCCCCTGCATACAAAGGCAATGGTGGCTGGCTGTTAATAACAGGGAACTTAAAGGGCACCATGTCACCAACATTCCTTCTGATAAGTGCTTGGAAATCGTCCGGACAGGGACAGGGGTCCATAATGAACGGGCCACCTGTGTCTGGATGGTGAACAATGATTCCAGATTAAATAATACTAATACTGGGGGTCTGTTGAGCTGTCCGGAGCCTGTTTGCCCTGTGTGCATACCACTGTTCCTAACAGCTAGGTCAACATAACTTTTTATCTAAATTACTATCTTGCTTCTGTCAGTCCCTCTTAAAGTCTGTCAACTGGCTAAAATATCTTTGAGCACAATGTAGAAGCATGTCTAGCAGTCAACAATCTCTCATCAAGAGGTACACTACCATAAAGTAACCTATTAGAGTCTTTATATAGGGCAGCAGGGGAACCCTTTTTCTGCCCTTTTGTGGCGTTTCAGGAGACAACATCTATAATCATTTGCATATCTGCCTGAGACGTAACTGCATGCTGAGTTTTGCAGCAATTCAACATTTTTATCTTCATGTGTTATGTTTTGTCAATGAGTATATCTCCAAAGGTACGTGACAACATTTTTTTTTTTGCAGAACTCAATATTTAACTAGTCGCATAGTTAGAAGATATAAGTACAACCTTTTTTTTTACTTACAACCCTAATTGATCCAAAGGAGGGCAAAAAAAAAAAGAAGAGAACTTGAATGACATTTGACTAAGTTTGCCCCAGAGTAGAAATTATTTTCTTAAATAAGTGTAAAAATGTACTAATATTCAAGCATATGATGATACTTTAATAGTTAGAAATAATGATCAAATGTATAAAAATAATAAAAAATTAAAAAATAATAAAAATGACCAATAAAAATTACAAAAGAAAAAACATGAAAACCCAGAATTTTACCTCTAAACAAATCCATTTTGATCATTACAAAAAGCTGTAACATTATTTATTCTTATTAAAGATTTAACAAATGACCAGGGGACATTCTTTATGTGTAGAGGAAAGGTGATTTAGGCTTCAATAAATGAAATAAATAAAATAAATGGTTCTTTACCATTAGAGTAGTCAAACTATGAGCTGCCCTAGTAATGATAGCTACTGATACTATGTCAGCATTTTAAACTGTGTAAAAACAATTGCTTGTTCCATTGAACACCTGTAATTATGCTGCACTGCCGTTGCAAGCAAGACGACACCATAATCTTGAAGAGGAAACACCTCTTGCATGAGCACCGCCTCCTCTTCAAACAGGGGATTGGTAGTGCTGCTGGGAGTCGGACCCCCACCGATCTGATATTGGTGACCTATCCTGAGAATAGTGTAGAAATCAAACAGCGGTGGCAGCATCTCCCATTACTTCATCTTTATTAGGACTTCACAGCATACAAAAAACTGAGCAACGTTTCGGCTGTACACCAGCCTTTGTCAAGCATAAAAACAATGTAACACATATGCATATAAATACTAAAATCACGGTCCACCCCCTATTGTCAAAGCCAATCGAGACTCACTCTAAGCACACCCATATATCTCACTACCTATCCTTGCGTCGATCTCAACCCTCCTTTCATTACCATACTTTAATTACTCATCACCTGTGCTTTTCCTTCACCTTATCGACAACATGTTTCTCATTGTGGTCCGCGTCCTCCATTCCGTACTGCGCATGTTTCGGCAACAACGGCTCTACTCTAAGTCCCGCACGATCGTCAGGAGCGAGATCCCGCGATAGCTGATGTCAGCTGTCAGCCAAACTCAGCAGCGCAGAGATCACGCCCACTCCATCGCGCAGTCCCAGAGCTAAGCATCGCGTTGCCACGGAGATCCCACAGCACCAGTGCACCGGAACCGCTTATGGATCAAAAACATAATTCCAGGTCACAATAGAAAGCCATTGTTATCACAAATGCGATCTATATCCATATCGCAACATAGCGAATATAGACTAGATCAGCAAGAGGTGTTGGACAGGCATTAGTTCTGTTGATACAAAACAACATAGCATATATATGCATAGAGACATAGGATGAATACAGTTCTGACAATATGTAATCATTGACATGGGTGGAACCCGAGTTATCCTAAAACCATATACAATACAGAACACCGATGAGGAACACACACCAAACCTAATCTATACTGGCTACATTAAATTCTAGCTTCAGCCCATAAGGCTGCAGGGATCTCAAGGTGTGAATCCATTTTAATTCCTTCCTTCTAAGTAATTTATTTTTGTCACCCCCTCTCCTCATTGGCCCTACAGAGTCTATAGCACTAAAACGGATTTGATTGATCGAGTGTCCGCAGTCAATAAAGTGTTTCGCTGCCGGTTTATCCATCATGGCCTTCCTAATGGTACTCTTATGCTTGTTAATTCGCTCCCTGAGCTCCATAGTGGTTTCTCCCACATAAACATAGCTACAGGGGCACTGAATCATGTAAATTACATCCCTGGATTTGCAGGTATAGTATTCCCTAATTTTAAAGGTTTTCCCACTGTACGGATGGGTGAAGACATCACCCTTCATAATCCCACTGCAATTACAACATGATAAACATGGAAAATTACCCGTTCTCCTTGGTACCAATAGGGTCTGTTTTTCCATTCTAGCTCCACCCACATTGGATATAACTAGTTTGTCCCGTATACAGGTACTCCATCTGTATGCCATCATCGGGGGTGATGCAAACTCCTTCATGGTTGGCATTCCTCGATGGAGGATGTACCAATCTTTCCTGAGTATATTCGATATAGCACCACTGTCACCCCCGAAGATGGACACAAAGGGAATTCTGTATTCCGTCGTTACCCGTGTGGATCTGCCCAACACCGTCTCACGATTGACTGCTAAAACTTTGCTCCTAGTTTTCTGTACTAAAGTACGTGGATATCCCCTTCTCATAAGCTTTCTACACATCTCATCTGCTCTAGTTAGAAATCTATCATTATCAGACACTATTCTACGTACCCGTAGTAATTGGCTCCATGGTAGAGACTCTACCATACTACGAGGGTGATTACTGTCATATACCAATAGTGTGTTTTTATCGGTCACTTTTTGGAAGAGATCTGTTCTAATCTCTCCATTCTCAATGTATACATGTACATCCAAAAATTGCAACTCCTCCATAGACGCAGTCAATGCAAATTGTAGCCCCGGGACACCACTATTCAAATGAAGATGAAATTGTTCAAGTTCATCTTTGGTCCCACCCGAAATCATGAAAATGTTGTCGATGTAGCGCCACCAGCATAGGACCCTCCCAGCAAACATGGAACGATATACCAATCTGTCCTCGACCTCCGCCATGAAGATGTTAGCGTAAGTGGGGGCCACGTTGGACCCCATGGCCACACCCCGCTTCTGTTGGTAGAAGGTGTCCCTGAAGAGGAAATAATTCCTCCTCAGGACCACCTCCAGGAGGTCGAGAACCAGATGTAACGCACCCAGGGAGAGTCCCATGCCGGCCAGGGCCACATTGACGACATTCAGACCATAGGTATGGTCAATAGAGGTGTAAAGTGAAATAACGTCAAAACTCACCAACATACAGTACAGACCAAAAGTTTGGACACACCTTCTCATTCAAAGAGTTTTCTTTATTTTCATGACTATGAAAATTGTAGATTCACACTGAAGGCATCAAAACTATGAATTAACACATGTGGAATTATATACATAACAAACAAGTGTGAAACAACTGAAAATATGTCCTATTCTAGGTTCTTCAAAGTAGCCACCTTTTGCTTTGATTACTGCTTTGCACACTCTTGGCATTCTCTTGAAGAGCTTCAAGAGGTAGTCCCCTGAAATGGTTTTCACTTCACAGGTGTGCCCTGTCAGGTTTAATAAGTGGGATTTCTTGCCTTATAAATGGAGTTGGGACCATCAGTGGCGTTGAGGAGAAGTCAGGTGGATACACAGCTGATAGTCCTACTGAATAGACTGTTAGAATTTGTGCTATGGCAAGAAAAAAGCAGCTAAGTAAAGAAAAACTAGTGGCCATCATTACTTTAAGAAATGAAGGTCAGTCAGTCAGCCAAAAAATTGGGAAAACTTTGAAAGTAAGGGCTATTTGACCATGAAGGAGAGTGATGGGGTGCTGCGCCAGATGACCTGGCCTCCACAGTCACTGGACCTGAACCCAATCGAGATGGTTTGGGGTGAGCTGGACCGCAGAGTGAAGGCAAAAGGGCCAACAAGTGCTAAGCATCTCTGGGAACTCCTTTAAGACTGTTGGAAGACCATTTCAGGGGACTACCTCTTGAAGCTCATCAAGAGAATGCCAAGAGTGTGCAAAGCAGTAATCAAAGCAAAAGGTGGCTACTTTGAAGAACCTAGAATATGACATATTTTCAGTTGTTTCACACTTGTTTGTTATGTATATAATTCCACATGTGTTAATTCATAGTTTTGATTCCTTCATAGTCATGAAAATAAAGAAAACTCTTTGAATGAGAAGGTGTGTCCAAACTTTTGGTCTGTACTGTATATGTATTGGGCAATACAATCTGTTTTAACTTTGAAAGAAAATCGCCAGTATCCCTGACATAGGAGGGAGCCGAAGTTGCATGGACGCGTAGGACCCGGTCCAGAAATATAGAGACAGTATTAAAGACAGAGCCCCTGCCTGACACAATGGGTCGGCCCGGGGGATCCACCAAACTCTTATATATTTTGGGGAGTATGTATATCACTGGGGTAAACGGTTGGCTGATCCTTAAATACTCTTTTAAATCATCATCGATGATTCCTTCATCTCTCGCCTTATCCAGAATACCCCCAAGGATACGCATAATATCCCATTTGGGATCACCTCCCAAAGTCTCATAGACCTCGACCTCCCGTAACTGTCTTATAACCTCACCAATGTACCTACATGTGTCTATGACAACGACGGCTCCCCCCTTATCAGCTGGCTTGATCGTGAGTTGTTTGTTGCACTCCAGCTCTTTAATGGCCTGTCTTTCCACACCAGATAAATTGGACCTATTCTGCTTCAAGTTGGTACCCTGTAATTCAGCAATTTTCCTTTTCACAATATCAATATACATTTCAACCGAATGATTATTTTGTGGAGGAGAGAAACTACTTTTGTTCCTCAACCCATATAATTTGCATGACAGTTCGCCCTTTTCATCATTCTTACTGGACCCAACATTCACGTTATTTGTCATAGAAAAAAATGCTTTCAATCTTTATCTCCTAAAAAAAACGCTGAAGGTCTAATTCAAACTCAAACCAATCCCGGTCACCTGTAGGGCAAAAGGCATGACCACGGCTTAATACATGTATCTGGTCAAGACTCAGTTCAACTGAAGAAATGTTCACCACCAGATCTCTCATTTCCTCTGATTGCGTCTCATCAATCTGCCCCTGTTGGGCCCAGACTGCATTGGTGGTAGCACTTTTACAGGGCCGGTGGTGTTTCCTTCTACCCCTTCAATATCCACCTCTCCTGCTTTTCTTGCTGCCCCTAAAAAATAAGATGACACTGATTCATCCGTAGAGTCTGACTCGCCTGTGGTGAATCCAAACCGGTCATGGTAGAATCTTCTGCCCTTCATCCGCCTAGATGTACTCTGTGACTGTGATGATTGCCAATTATAGACTTTACCCGTCTGGTAATCGTCTAGATCTCTATGCCATTTTTCCCTCTTCATGCATTCAACTTCTGACCTATGTCTCTGTACATGTTGTGTCACTTTTTACTTCTGTCCAGCAAAGTCCTCTGAACTCAGAAGACCCTGGATCTGATTCTCTAAATCTAATAAATATTAGGCGAAACGCTTCGGGGATTACTAGTGATTATCAAATTTTGGGAATTACTAGTGATTATCAGATTTTGATCTATAGAGAGTAAAGGTGACATTTATCCATAAAGAGTACCATTTATTCTTTTTTTTTTTCATCCTGGAGGATTTTATATGTAGGGATTTTTAGGGACCGGTTAGCACTAGGTTCGGGGACAGGGAACCTCCACCATCAGGGGGCCGCCCTGGGCACAGCAGACCTCTAGGGATTCTAGGGGTAGCTGGTTCCTGTTTCTAACCCTGCAATATCGGGCTAGAATTATTTCCCCGTACCCATCTAATTAAGTGTATACCGTGTCATTATGTGTGTTTTTCGTCTAAGGGGCTACTACTCCCCCACTGAGTAATCTCAGTTAATGTAGTCTTTTCACTGTTGGTATATACATACCTATACCCACTTGAATATTTATTAAAGGTATTTTTAAAAAAGTCACTTCTTTTTTCATACATGCCCTTTACTTTAAAAACTATTGTGACAATATATCTCATTATAAAATCTTTAATACTGATAGTGATTCTCTAAATCACTCAAAGATAACTTTAAGGTATAAACCTCTTTTTGTAGATAGTCAATGTTCAAAAACATGAGTTCAAACGAATACTTGTTGTTTACCGCCTCAAATGCTTTACCAAACTCAGTGTTGTTAGGAAACAGATTGGGACGCAGATCGGATCTTAAGCCCCTTGGGATCCTTTGATTTTTAAAGTATTCCCTCAAAGTAATGAGGTTTAACTCCATAGTGCTAAGGTTCTTAGCCTCCTGTTCATATTTGCGCTTGAGTATATCAGTAGAGGGCGCACTCAGAAAGGATGCAACACCCTCACCAGCATTGATCAAGCGGTGTATGTCCTCATCAGTGTACATATACAGGGAGTGCAGAATTATTAGGCAAGTTGTATTTTTGAGGATTAATTTTATTATTGAACAACAACCATGTTCTCAATGAACCCAAAAAACTCATTAATATCAAAGCTGAATATTTTTGGAAGTAGTTTTTAGTTTGTATTTAGTTTTAGCTATTTTAGGGGGATATCTGTGTGTGCAGGTGACTATTACTGTGCATAATTATCAGGCAACTTAACAAAAAACAAATATATACCCATTTCAATTATTTATTTTTACCAGTGAAACCAATATAACATCTCAACATTCACAAATATACATTTCTGACATTCAAAAACAAAACAAAAACAAATCAGTGACCAATATAGCCACCTTTCTTTGCAAGGACACTCAAAAGCCTGCCATCCATGGATTCTGTCAGTGTTTTGATCTGTTCACCATCAACATTGCGTGCAGCAGCAACCACAGCCTCCCAGACACTGTTCAGAGAGGTGTACTGTTTTCCCTCCTTGTAAATCTCACATTTGATGATGGACCACAGGTTCTCAATGGGGTTAAGATCAGGTGAACAAGGAGGCCATGTCATTAGATTTTCTTCTTTTATACCCTTTCTTGCCAGCCACGCTGTGGAGTACTTGGACGCGTGTGATGGAGCATTGTCCTGCATGAAAATCATGTTTTTCTTGAAGGATGCAGACTTCTTCCTGTACCACTGCTTGAAGAAGGTGTCTTCCGGAAACTGGCATAGGACTGGGAGTTGAGCTTGACTCCATCCTCAACCCGAAAAGGCCCACAAAGCTCATCTTTGATGATACCAGCCCAAACCAGTACTCCACCTCCACCTTGCTGGCGTCTGAGTCGGACTGGAGCTCTCTGCCCTTTACCAATCCAGCCACGGGCCCATCCATCTGGCCCATCAAGACTCACTCTCATTTCATCAGTCCATAAAACCTTAGAAAAATCAGTCTTGAGATATTTCTTGGCCCAGTCTTGACGTTTCAGCTTGTGTGTCTTGTTCAGTGGTGGTCGTCTTTCAGCCTTTCTTACCTTGGCCATGTCTCTGAGTATTGCACATCTTGTGCTTTTGGGCACTCCAGTGATGTTGCAGCTCTGAAATATGGCCAAACTGGTGGCAAGTGGCATCTTGGCAGCTGCACGCTTGACTTTTCTCAGTTCATGGGCAGTTATTTTGCGCCTTGGTTTTTCCACACGCTTCTTGCGACCCTGTTGACTATTTTGAATGAAACGCTTGATTGTTCGATGATCACGCTTCAGAAGCTTTGCAATTTTAAGAGTGCTGCATCCCTCTGCAAGATATCTCACTATTTTTGACTTTTCTGAGCCTGTCAAGTCCTTCTTTTGACCCATTTTGCCAAAGGAAAGGAAGTTGCCTAATAATTATGCACACCTAATATAGGGTGTTGATGTCATTAGACCACACCCCTTCTCATTACAGAGATGCACATCACCTAATATGCTTAATTGGTAGTAGGCTTTCGAGCCTATACAGCTTGGAGTAAGACAACATGCATAAAGAGGATGATGTGGTCAAAATACTCATTTGCCTAATAATTCTGCACTCCCTGTATGCATGCTTGATTGAAGTATTATGGTTCTTACCCGGACCTGTGGGGGTCTCTATCCTGTGTTATTCAGACGTGTTTTCCCACCACGGTGCACGCTCCCACACAGGATGGAGACCCCCACAGGTCCGGGTAAGAACCATGAAACTTTAATCAAGCATGCATATATGTACACTGATGAGGACATACACCGCCTGATCAATGCTGGTGAGGGTGATGCATCCTTTCTGAGTGCGCCCTCTACTGATATACTCAAGCGCAAATATGAACAGGAGGCTAAGAGACTTAGCACTATGGAGTTACACGTCATTACTTTGAGGGAATACTTTAAAAATCAAAGGATCCCAAAGGGGCTTAAGATCCCATCTGCGTCCCAATCTGTTTCCTAACAACGCTGAGTTTGGTAAAGCATTTGAGGCGGTGAACAACAAGTATTCGTTTGAACTCATGCTTTTGAACATTGACTATCTACAAAAAGAGGTTGATACCTTAAAGTTATCTTTGAGTGATTTAGAGAATCAGATCCAGGGTCTTCTGAGTTCAGAGGACTTTGCTGGACAGAAGGAAAAAGTGACACAACATGTACAGAGACATAGGTCAGAAGTTGAACGCATGAAGAGGGAAAAATGGCATAGAGATCTAGACGATTACCAGACAGGTAAAGTCTATAATTAGCAATCATCGCAGTCACAGAATACATCTAAGTGGAGGAAGGGCAGAAGATTCGACCATGGCCAGTTTGGATTCACCACAGGGGAATCAGACTCTACGGATAAATCGGTGTCATCTTATTTTTTTGGGGCAGCAAGAAAAGCAGGAGAAGTGGATATCGAAGGGGTGGAAGGAAACACCACCGGCCCCGTAAAAGAGCTACCACCAATGCAGTCTGGGCCCAACAGGGGCAGATTGATAAGACGCAATCAGAGGAAAATTAGAGATCTGGTGGTGAACATTTCTTCAGTTGAACTGAGTCTTGACCAGATACATGTATTAAGCCGTGGTCTCACCTTTTTCCCTACAGGTGACCGGGATTGGTTTGAGTTTGAATTAGACCTTCAGCAATTTTTTAGGAGATAAAGATTGAAAGCATTTTTTTCTATGACAAATACCGTGAATGTTGGGTCCAGTAAGAATGATGAAAAGGGCGAACTGTCATGTAAATTATATGGGTTGAGGAACAAAAGTAATTTCTCTACTCCACAAAATAATCATGCGGTTGAAATGTATATTGGTATTGTGAAAAGGAAAATTGCTGAATTACAGGGTACCAACTTGAAGCAGAATAGGTCCAATTTATCTGGTGTGGAAAGACAGGCCATTAAAGAGCTGGAGTACAACAAACAACTCACGATCAATCCAGCTGTTAAGGGGGAAGCCGTCATTGTCATGGACACATGTAGGTACATTGGTGAGGTTACAAGACAGTTAAGGGAGGTCGAGGTCTATGACACTTTGGGAGTTGATCCCAAATGGGACATTATGCGTATCCTTGGGGGTATTCTGGATAAGGCGAGAGATGAAGGAATCATCGATGATGACTTAAATGAGTATTTAAGGATCAGCCAACCGGTTACCCCAGTGATATACATACTCCCCAAAATACATAAGAGTTTGGTGGATCCCCCGGGCCGACCCATTGTGTCAGGCAGGGGCTCTGTCCTTAATACTGTCTCTATATTTCTGGACCGGGTCCTACGTGTCCATGCAACTTCGGCTCCCTCCTATGTCAGGGATACTGGCGATTTTCTTTCAAAGTTAAAACAGATTGTATTGCCCAATACATATATGTTGGTGAGTTTTGACGTTATTTCACTTTACACCTCTATTGACCATACCTATGGTCTGAATGTCGTCGATGTGGCCCTGGCCGGCATGGGACTCTCCCTGGGCGCATTCTGTCTGGTTCTCGACCTCCTGGAGGTGGTCCTGAGGAGGAATTATTTCCTCTTTAGGGACACCTTCTACCAACAGAAGCGGGGTGTGGCCATGGGGTCCAACGTGGCCCCCACTTATGCTAACATCTTCATGGCGGAGGTCGAGGACAGATTGGTATTTAGTTCCATGTTTGCTGGGAGGGTCCTATGCTGATGGCGCTACATCGATGACATTTTCATGATTTCGGGTGGGACCAAAGATGAACTTGAACAATTTCATCTTCATTTGAATAGTGGTGTCCCGGGGCTACAAATTACATTGTCTGCGTCTATGGAGGAGTTGCAAATTTGGATGTACGTGTATACATTGAGAATGGAGAGATTAGAACAGATCTCTTCCAAAAAGTGACCGATAAAAACACACTATTGGTATATGACAGTAATCACCCTCGTAGTATGGTGGAGTCTCTACTATGGAGCCAATTACTACGGGTACGTAGAATAGTGTCTGATAATGGTAGATTTCTAACTAGAGCAGATGAGATGTGTAGAAATTTTATGAGAAGGGGATATCCACGTACTTTACTACAGAAAACTAGGAGCAAAGTGTTAGCAGTCAATCGTGAGACGGTGTTGGGCGGATCCACACGGGTAACGACGGAAAACAGAATTCCCTTTGTGTCCATCTTCAGGGGGGGCAGGGGTGCAATATCAAATATACTCAGGCAAGATTGGCACATCCTCCATCGAGGAATGCCAACCATGAAGGAGTTTGCATCACCCCCGATGATGGCATACAGACGGAGTACCTGTACACGGGACAAACTAGTTAAATCCGATGTAGGTGGAGCTAGAATGGAAAAACAGACCCTATCGGTGCCGAGGAGAACGGGTAATTTTCCATGTTTATCATGTTGTAATTGCAGTGGGATTATGAAGGGTGATGTCTTCACCCATCCGTACAGTGAGAAAACCTTTAAAATTAGGGAATACTATACCTGCAGATTCAGGGATGTATCTACATGATTCAGTGCCCCTGTAGCTAAGTTTACGTGGGAGAAACCACTATGGAGCTCAGGGAGCGAGACATGCGCAGTACGGAATGGAGGATGCGGACCACAATGAGAAACATGTTGTCGATAAGGTGAAGGAAAAGCACAGGTCATGAGTAATTAAAGTATGGTACTGAAAGGAGGCTTGAGATCGACGCAATGATAGGTAGTGAGATATATGGGTGTGCTTAGAGTGAGTCTCGATTGGCTTTGAAAATAGGGGGTGGACCGTGATTTTAGTATTTATATGCATATGTGTTACATTGTTTTTATGCTTGACAAAGGCTGGTGTACAGCCGAAACGTTGCTCAGTTTTTTGTATGCTGTGAAGTCCTAATAAAGATAAAGTAATGTGAGATGCTGCCACCACTGTTTGATTTCTACACATTTTCTGGCTTGGATCCACGGATGGTGCGGGGCTGTTGCATCCTCCGGTTAGAAGTACGGACCGTTGTGTGCTGTTCCTGTATATTTATTTCTACTATTCTGAGAATAGATCATCAATATAAACCCACTGCACAACCCCTTTAATTGTTTTTGTAAAATAAGACTTCAACAATATACTAAAATTGGTTAAATTATGTAATTCTATAATTATTTTGATTTAATATCTGTGATTTTCCTGTGATTGACAGTATTCATAAAGACAACATCACACACAGACTTTGAAGATGTAAGATTTTCTTCTACAAAATATTTTACTTTGCCTTTTGTTTAGTTTTTTTCCTTAAGCTTTGAAGATGTGAGAATTCTCCTTCCTAATGTTTTACCTCTCAGTTCCAGACATCATAGAAACAGAAAACCTATTTTCAGAAGATTATTCCTTTTCATGCCAGAAACAACATAGAAAAGCTCCATCTGCAGGATAGACCCTGGTTCTTTTGGTATCAAATAGCCTTAAAAATGAGAACAGAGTGCTACAAATGTTGAATGAGGTTCAAAAATATATCAAAGAGGTATTTACACATCAAACAAAGGCCATAAATGTTCAGCACAGTAAACCTTGTACTGAAGATCAATATAATTTACACCTATACTTTCTAAAAAAATTATTTTATTTAGCACCATACACCCTGCTATGTAATTTCAAATCAACCCGTCCATAGCTAAACTGCCTGTTTAATTCTTAGTGGTTTTAGGGGATGCCACATAAAAATTATCTACCAAAAATGGTACATTTACTTTCTAAAGTCCTAGCCCTGCACATTCAACACATTTGATAATATCCTTCAATAACCAGAGTACTGACTCAAGAGGAAATAAAACCTTCCAGCCCTTTTTAGATTGTGTTTCCAAAGTTAATGAAATGAGTTCTAGGTTGCATTTATAGTCCCATAGCACGAGAAAGAAGAATTGTTTTTTTCTACTGAAGTAACTTATCTGTTTTATACATATGTAATACGGATTGCTTTCTAAATGGATTTTGTTGTAAAAATACACAGCTGAACATTTACTTTAATACGCTGTGGGTGGAGAAATGCATTGAGGGATGCATAATATGTAAGGAAATTTTGCCCTTGAGAAATCTATGTAATGCACCATTCATTTAGGAAAATACTTACTTTTTCCTTACAATTGACTTTTTATGATGAGACGCTACATTGTCTTATTTAAATCTTTCTAAGCTTGTTTACATATTATTTTGGACCCGACTAATGAATAGAGTTGCAAGGTTAAACAGATTGTTTGTTCATATAAAAGATGGCAGCATACCAAGCAGATGTTGTCAATGCCACAACAAAGTTAGATAGATGGATGATATGTAGATAGATAGGAGAAAGATAGATGACAGATAATAGGTAAATACATACACATGTAGATAGATAGACAGATAGACAGACAGACAGATAGATAGATAGATAGATAGATAGATAGATAGATAGATAGATATGGGGTAGAGAGATTGAAATAGATGCTTTTCCACAATGTGCAAAGACAAATAAAAGCCACAAAGGAATACAATAAAATTGCAGTAAGTTTTAGTGATTTATTAAGGCCAAATTTGCCACTAAGGCAAGGGAGGTCCAGGTCTCCAAATGAAAACATGGTGGCTGTCAACACGACTAGAATTATTATTTCAAGTCAGCCAGATGCATAATGCTGAATCTTTAAGTCCCACAGGAGCTGCAGAGTCAGGAGTTTACTTGTATCTCAGATTGTAAAAAAACAATAGAACTACTACTGTATTTTAGGTGTGGATAGCTGATGTAGGACTACAACTCCCAGTGTGGTCTGTCTGCCTCTGCTCATCCTCTGAGGTGGGGCACAGGCAAAAAGATTACACTAAGAGTTGTAGTCCTACATTGACTATTCTCAATTGTACATATTGTTATTTATGTATAAATATAAATACAAATTTACTCTCTGAAATACAAAGTTAAAGGGAGTCTTTCACCAAATATGACTATTACAGACCACTCGGATCAGGTTCTCCATTACTTTCCCCAGATTACTATGGTACCTTTCATATTGCAGTCCATTGACGATTTGCTCCAAAAAACACTTTTATACCATATGGTAATTAGGTTCTGAAGATTCCCAGGGGCCCAGGCCCCTTGGCGCTTTGCTTACCAAACCCCTCCTCTTTCACCCCTCTGGCCCTTGCTTATTCTGATTACCTCCTCTCTGTCTGAAATCTCGTGCATCCGCCAGCTGCATCGTGTCACGCAGGCTGGCACATGCGCATTGAAAGTCCCTGTTCCTCTGCCCATAATGGGCAATGAAGTGCGCACGCGCCGGGAATGTGTGAAGCAGCGAGGGCGCGGGATTTCAGATGGAGAGGAAGAGGTAGAGCAGATTAAACAAGAGTGGGCCAGAGGGGTGAAAGAGGAGGGGTTTGGTAACCGGCCGCATGAACGCCACCCCTGGGCACCTTCAGAACCAAATTACCATATGGTATAAAAGTGTTTTTTGGAGCAAATTGGTGATGGATTGCAATATGAAAGGCACTATAGTAATCTGGGGAAAGTAATGGAGAACCTGATCTGAGTGGTCTGTAATGGTCATATTTGGTGAAAGACTCCCTTTAACTTATCCTTTAGAACTGCAGCTCCCATGGGACTTAAATCGTCATCATTATGCATCTGGCTGGGAGTAATAGTTTCAGAAGACCTGGATGAAGAAAGTTGGACAGATTTTATGAGTGTGGGGCATAAGTTAAGTTTTGAGGTGCACCCTGGTACAGAGGTTCCCTGGCTGTGCTGCAATACTGAACTGTCACTCATTTTCCTCCTTCCAGGTTCATTAGAATGACTTTTTCTGATATTATCTAGAAGCTCTGGAATACAAAATGCATCCTATTATTAAGCTGCTGAGATGAGCATCTCTCCAACACAAAAACATCACATTCCTGGCATCGAGTTGGAGGTTATATCTTTTTATGTGTGATATGTCCACTAGAGATGAGCAAATCGAAGCTGACAAAGTCGAATTCTGAATTTCAGGAAAAATTTGATTCTGAACTAATGCGAATTTCCTCGCGCTTCATGGTAACGAATCTCAATTTTTCCTAACATGGCAGCTAGCCGACTACAATGGCAGCTAAAGTGGCAGCTACAAATGTGAGGACATGGGACAAAAAACTCTTGGAAGGCGGGATGACCCATAATGCCATGCATGCAGCCAATCAGCAGCCAGCCCGGTGATGTCACAGCCCTATAAATACGGCGGCCATCTTAGAGTCTGCCATTCACTATCGTACTTTGTTCAGGGACAGACATGTATACAGGCTCTAGGGAGAGTGAAAGAAAAACTAATTGTTAAAAAACAAAAAGGAAAGAAGTGATTTACTAGTGCAGGGAAAGGTAAGTGAGAGGAATAATTTCACAAGCAGGAAGAGACATGTGCAGATGCTAAGGAGAGTCATAGGAAAATCCTTATTGTGAAAAAAACCGATTTGCAAGTGCAGGGAAACATTACTTGGGGATCCAGATAGTATCTTATAACACAGCTCAGTCATTCCAGTAATTAGTTATTGGGGTGCAAGTGCTATGTTGAAAAGCCTTTATTGGCTTATACAGTATCTGTGGAAGAAGATAAATATATATGCAGGTCACTTTTGCTGATAACTGCCCTGATATAATTTAGTGGCCTATTTCAATACAGCACGAGAAATACGCAGGTCACTTTTGTTGATATTTGCACTAAAAGCGTTTATTGCCATATTTCTAGAGAAAAAGAGAAAAATAGACTTAGTTCATAATTGGTGTTATTTGCGCTCAAAGCATTTCTTGTCATATTTCACTACAATACAAGAAAAATAGACACAGTTCACAATTGATGTTATTTGCACTGAAAGCGTTTCTTGTTTTCACAAAAATACGAGAAAAATAGACACAGTTCACATTTTGTGTTATTTGCGCTTAAAGTGTTTATTCTCATATTTCTAGAGAAAAAGACAAAAATATTTGCATTTCACTTTTTCTTATTTACTTAGAAATCCTTTAGTGGCCTCTTTTAGTCCAATACGAGAAATATATATGCAGTTCCCTTTCACTGTTATTTACGCTGAAATAGTTTCCTATCTCAGTAAAAAAATAAATATATATTTGGTGCTTTTAGGGGTGTTTTAATTTGCCTTTAATTTATTTAGTTCAGCTAAAAGTATGTCAGACAGAGAAGCACTGAACAGGGAAGTGTCAGAGGTATAAATGATTCTGGCACAGGCACAGGTTGCAACTGAGTAAGGGGGCGTGGCAGTAGGGATTTCTTCCCGAGGCCTCAGGTCCACATGTCAGCTAGCGGTTGTGTCTTGACCAGCAACCCAGCAGTTCTTGATTGGTTGACTGGATCTTCAACTTCGTCGCAAGTGATAGCAGCTCCAGCAGCCTGAGTCTAGAGTCGCTGATGAGCAGCTTTCTTCACCCGCATAGTGAAGAAACTACTCACACAGCAGCAGCAGGTAGACCTGGAGCAGGAGCAGGACCTGAACCATCAGGTGGTGGCATACATTGATAGCACCCTGCCAGCCGTCATAGAAGACTACTGGGCAGCCAAACTGGATTTCTGGCCGCAGTTTGCCCTGAAAAAGCTGTCCTGTCCAGCCAGTAGTGTGGCATCAGAGCAGGTGTTTAGTGCTGCGGGGGCCATAGTTACCCCAAGAAGAACTCGCCTGTCCACCTAAAATGTGCAGAGACTTACTTTTGTCAAGATGAATCAGGCGTGGATCAGCCAGGATTTCCACCCACCAATGCCTGATGCATCAGATTAGATTATCCATCTTCACACTATGTCACCGTGCCACTCTATGGTATCATGCTGCTGCTGCTGCTATTGCTGCCATGTCCACACTATGTCACCATGCCACTCTGTGGCCTTCTGATCCTGCCATATCCACACTATGTTACTGTGCCACTTTGTGACCTCCTGATGCTGCCATGTCCACACTATGTCACCTTGCCACTCTCTGGTATCATGCTGCTGCTGCTGTTGCTGGCATCTCCACACTATGTCACCGTGCCATTTTGTGGCCTCCTGATGCTGCCATGTCCACACTATGTCACCTTGCCACTCTTTGGTATCATACTGCTGCTGCTGTTGCTGGCATCTCCACACTATGTCAACGTGCTACTTTGTGGCATCCTGATGCTGCCATGTCCACACTATGTCAACTTGCCACTCTGTAGTATCATGCTGCTGCTACTGTTGCTGCCATCTCTACACTATGTTACCGTGCCACTTTGTGGCTTCCTGATGCTGCCATGTCCACACTATGTCACCTTGCCACTCTGTGGTATCATGCTGCTGCTGCTGCTGTTGTTGCTGCCATCTCCACACTATGTCACCTTGCCACTCTGTGGCCTCATGATGCTGCCATGTCCACACTATGGCACCTTGCTAATTTGTGTTATCATTCTGCTGTTGCTGCCATCTCCACACAATGTCACCTTGCCACTCTGTGGCCTCCTGATGCAGCCATGTCCACAAAATGTCACCATGCCACTCTGTGGTATCATGCTGCTGCTGTCACCTCCACACTTTGTCATTGTGCACTCTGTGGTCTCCTGATGCTGCCGCCAATTCCAGACCCTGTCATTGTGCCCCTTAGTGGTCTCCTCATGCTGCTTCCACTTCACCACTATGTCAGAGGGCCACTTTGTGGACTTATCATGCTGTTACCACCCTCCCCACTATATGATGGGGTCGCTATTGTACTTGTTTTACCTTCTTGAAATAACCATTTATTTGACCTTTCTTCTAATCAGTCAGAAGGAAGGAAAAATGAGACGCACAACAGATCCTGTCTCTGTAGCAGCTGTAAGGCCTGTACGGTCGCATCAGATTTGGTAGCCAAAAGCAGGTGTGGGTACAAAACACAGCAGACATGCAAATATTACCTTCACGTGTCATCTCTGTTTTAGATCCACTCCTGTTTTGTTTTGGCATTACCAATACTCATTGATTACAGAGGCGGGGGTCTCTATTTGTATACACGTTGAATAGAACAGGTTCTGTAGACATCTATGTGGAATCAGCTGACGAGGGTGTAAAAGGAGTGCGCTTCTTCTTGACACTAACATGGACCTTTAAGGCTGAGTTCATACTTGAGTTATTTTGTCAGTTTTGGTGAATTTAAGTATACTTTCTTATAATGTTAATCAAGTTTTGGTTCAATTTAATATTAAATATTTAAGGAATTTACTAATAAACATCGCATGTTGCCTAAAACAGGATAGAATCGGTCAGTCTTCTGTTTGTTCAATGACGTAGTGTTGCGATGGAGAAAACATGCAAAGAAAACAATTCATCTCCACCTGGAGACGAATCCTGTCAAGATTGCTGCAAGTGCGGTATTGGCTGCTCATCGACCAAGATGCAGATGTAGCAGGGTTAGCACTCCAGCTCTTAACTCAAATTTCTTAACTCATCGCCTTATCTTGAGACAAAAGCCATTGAAAAGCAATTAAAGGTGTTTGCTTAGATTAGAAAACACAAATCAGAAATCTCAGAAAACAGGAGTGTTAACTCTACTCCATCTGTACTTCTGGGGGAAACCTGCCTGGCATGAACAGGCCTCCAGTAGCTACAGACAATGAGAAGACAAAGCTTAAAGATAGCTTGGAGCCCGAAAGAGTCGCAAAGTTACTCAAGACTCAAACCAACCAACCAACCAGGCCCCGGTCTCTTCATCCGTTGAAAACATCAGAGGAAGGGCAAAAAAATCTGTGACTTCAACACTAGTGATTGACAAACATCGGCCGGGACGGTTCGCGAACTGCACATTCGTGGCGGGTACCATTGACTTTAATGGCAGGCGAACCTGAAAAACCCTCAGGTCATATTTGCAGCAACAAAATACTTACTAGAAGTGTGCAAATAGTCCCACAACAAGGACATGGACATGAATTTTAATAAGGGGCCATTTTTATGCGTCTTAAAGGGAAACTCTCAAAAATGTGCCCTGCTGGAGCCTAGAGAAATTTTATTTTAGGCCACGGGAGTACAGGCCCCCAAAAATAGGCATTCACCTGAAGAAAAGAACTTGTGATTATGTGGATGGAGGTACATTAAGCGGTCACTGGCTAAAAATTTTACTATAGGCCAGTACAGACTCCAAAAATTAGGGATTCACCTGACAGAAAAGAACTTGTGATTATGTGGCTGAAGGTACATTTGGCGGTCACTGGATAAAAATTTTACTGTAGGCCACTGTAGTACAGGCCCCCAAAATTAGGCATTCACCTGACAGAAAATAACTTTTGATTATGTGGCTGGAGGTACATTAGGCAGTCACTGGATGCAAATTTTATTGTAGGCCACTGGAGTACAGGCCCACAAAATTAGGCATTCACCTGACAGAAAAGAACTCGTGATTATGTTGCTGGAGGAACATTAGGCAGTCACTGGATAAATACGGCTTTTTGGTTACTAAGGTGAAAAAAGCCTCTAATATATTGCACATCTGGGATTACACGTGCATTAGTGACTGTCACATTTAGGCCATAAATACGGCTTTGGCATACTGGGGTAAAAAAAGCCTCTGATATACTGCACATCTGGGATTAGACAAGCATAAGTGACTGTCCCATTTAGGCCAGAAATACGGCTTTTTGGTTTCTGGTGTGAAAAAAGCCTCTAATATATTGAACATCTGGGAGTACACATGCATAAGTGACTGTCACATTTAGGCCATAAATACGGCTTTGGCATACTGGGGTGAAAAATCCTCTGATAAACTGCACATCTGGGATTACACGTGCATAAGTGACTGTCACATTTAGACCAGAAATACGGCTTTTTGGTTATTAAGGTGAAAAAAGCCTCTAATATACAGCACATCTGGGATTACACATGCATAAGTGACTGTCACATTTAGGCCAGAAATACGGCTTTTTGGTTACTGGGGTGAAAAAACCCTCTAATATACTGCACATCTGGGATTAGACAAGCATAAGTGACTGTCACATTTGGGCCAGAAATACAGCTTTAGCATACTGTGGTGAAAAAAGCCTCTAATATACTGCACATCTGGGATTGGACAAGCATAAGTGACTGTCACATTTAGGCCAGAAATACGGCTTTTTGGTTACTGGGGTGAAAAAACCCTCTAATATACTGCACATCTGGGATTAGACAAGCATAAGTGATTGTCACATTTAGGCCAGAAATACGGCTTTGGCATACTGTGGTGAAAAAAGCCTCTAATATATTGCAATTATGGGAATACACGTGCATAAGTGACTGTCACATTTAGGCCATAAATACAGCTTTGGCATACTGGGGTGAAAAAAGCCTCTAATATACTGCACATCTGGGATTACACGTGCATAAGTGACTGTCACATTTAGGCCAGAAATACGGCTTTTTGGTTACTGGGGTGAAAAAAAACCTCTAATATACAGCACATCTGGGATTAGACAAGCATAAGTGACTGTCACATTTAGGCCAGAAATACGGCTTTGGCATACTGTGGTGAAAAAAGCCTCTAATATATTGCAATTCTGGGACTACACGTGCATAAGTGACTGTCACATTTAGGCCATAAATACAGCTTTGGCATACTGGGGTGAAAAAAGCCTCTAATATACTGCACATCTGGGATTACACGTGCATAAGTGACTGTCACATTTAGGCCAGAAATACGGCTTTTTGGTTACTGGGGTGAAAAAAGCCTCTGATATACTGCACATCTGGGATTACACGTTTATAAGTGACTGTCACATTTAGGCCAGAAATACAGCTTTTTGGTTACTGGGGTGAAAAAACAGTTTAATATACTGCACATCTGGGATTAGACAAGCATAAGTGACTGTCACATTTAGGCCAGAAATACGGGTTTTTGGTTACTGGGGTGAAAAAGCCCTCTAATATACTGCACATCTAGGATTAGACAAGCATAAGTGAATGTTACATTTAGGCCAGAAATACGGCTTTTTGGTTACTGGGGTGAAAAAAAACCTCTAATATACTGCACATCTGGGATTAGACAAGCATAAGTGATTGTCACATTTAGGCCAGAAATACGGCTTTGGCATACTGTGGTGAAAATAGCCTCAAATATATTGCACATCTGGGATTACACATGCATAAGTGACTGTCACATTTATGCCATAAATACGGCTTTGGCATACTGGCATAAAAAAAGACTCTGATATACTGCACATCTGGGATTACACGTGCATAAGTGACTGTCACATTTAGGCCAGGAATACTGGGGTGAAAAAAGCCTCTAATATACTGCACATCTGGGATTAGACAAGCATTAGTGACTGTCACATTTAGGCCAGAAATACAGCTTTGGCATACTGTGGTGAAAAAATCCTTTAATATACTGCACATCTGGGATTAGACAGGCATAAGTGACTGTCACATTTAGGCCAGAAATACGGCTTTTTGGTTACTGTGGTGAAAAAACCCTGTAATATACTGCACTTCTGGGATTAGACAAGCATAAGTGACTGTGACATTTGGGCCAGAAATACGGCTTTTTGGTTACTGGGGTTAAAAACCCTAAAATATACTGCACATCTGG
The DNA here is from genome assembly GCF_905171765.1 of Bufo bufo. NCBI lineage: Eukaryota > Metazoa > Chordata > Amphibia > Anura > Bufonidae > Bufo > Bufo bufo. The sequence goes on along the minus strand of NC_053390.1, from coordinate 363,479,359 downwards.
GATTAGACAAGCATAAGTGACTGTCACTTTTAGGCCAGAAATATGGCTTTGTCATACTGTGGGGAAAAAAGCCTCTAATATATTGCACATCTGGGATTACACGTCCATAAGTGACTGTCACATTTAGGCCATAAATACGTCTTTGGCAAACTGGGGTGAAAAAAGCCTCTGATATACTGCACATCTGGGATTACACGTGCATAAGTGACTGTCACATTTAGACCAGAAATGCGGCTTTTTGGTTACTGGGGTGAAAAAAGCCTCTAATATACTGCACATCTGGGATTAGACAAGCATAAGTGACTGTCACATTTAGGCCAGAAATTCGGCTTTGGCATACTGTGGTAAAAATAGCCTCAAATATATTGCACATCTGGGATTACACATGCATTAGTGACTGTGACATTTAGGCCATAAATACGGCTTTGGCATACTGGGGTGAAAAAAGCCTCTGATATACTGCACATCTGGGATTACACGTGCATAAGTGACTGTCACATTCAGGCCAGAAATACGGCTTTTCGGTTACTGTGGTGAAAAAAGCCTCTGATATACTGCACATCTGGGATTACACGTTTATAAGTGACTGTCACATTTAGGCCAGAAATATGACTTTTTGGTTACTGGGGTGAAAAAACCCTCTAATATACTGTACATCTGGGATTATACGTGCATAAGTGACTGTCACATTTAGGCCATAAATACGGCTTTGGCATACTGTGGTGAAAAAAGCCTTTAATATACTGCACATCTGGGATTACACGTGCATAAGTGACTGTCACATTTAGGCCAGAAATACGGCTTTTTGGTTACTGGGCTGAAAAAACCCTTTAATATACTGCACTTCTGGGATTAGACAAGCATAAGTGACTGTTACATTTAGGCCAGAAATACGGCTTTTTGGTTACTGGGGTGAAAAAAAAACTCTAATATACTGCACATCTGGGATTAGACAAGCATAAGTGACTGTCACATTTAGGCCAGAAATACGGCTTTGGCATACTGTGGTGAAAATAGCCTCAAATATATTGCACATCTGCGATTACACATGCATAAGTGACTGTCACATTTAGGCCATAAATACGGCTTTGGCATACTGGGGTAAAAAAAGACTCTGATATACTGCACATCTGGGATTACACGTGCATAAGTGACTGTCACATTTAGGCCAGGAATACGGCTTTTCGGTTACAGGGGTGAAAAAAGCCTCTAATATACTGCACATCTGGGATTAGACAAGCATAAGTGACTGTCACATTTAGGCCAGAAATACGGCTTTGGCATACTGTGGTGAAAAAACCCTCTAATATACTGCACATCTGGGATTAGACAAGCATAAGTGACTGTCACATTTAGGCCAGAAATACGGGTTTTTTGTTACTGGGGTGAAAAAACCCTCTAATATACTGGACATCTGGGATTAGACAAGCATAAGTGACTGTTACATTTAGGCCAGAAATACGCCTTTTTGGTTACTGTGGTGAAAAAACCCTCTAATATACTGCACATCTGGGATTAGACAAGCATAAGTGACTGTGACATTTGGGCCAGAAATACAGCTTTTTGGTTACTGGGGTTAAAAACCCTCTAATATACAGCACATCTGGGATTAGACAAGCATAAGTGACTGTCACTTTTAGGCCAGAAATATGGCTTTGGCATACTGTGGGGAAAAAAGCCTCTAATATATTGCACATCTGGGATTACACGTGCATAAGTGACTGTCACATTTAGGCCATAAATACATCTTTGGCAAACTGGGGTGAAAAAAGCCTCTGATATACTGCACATCTGGGATTACACGTGCATAAGTGACTGTCACATTTAGGCCAGAAATGCGGCTTTTTGGTTACTGGGGTGAAAAAACCCTCTAATATACTGCACATCTGGGATTAGACAAGCATAAGTGACTGTCACATTTAGGCCAGAAATTCGGCTTTGGCATACTGTGGTAAAAATAGCCTTAAATATATTGCACATCTGGGATTACACATGCATAAGTGACTGTCACATTTAGGCCATAAATACGGCTTTTGCATACTGGGGTGAAAAAAGCCTCTGATATACTGCACATCTGGGATTACACGTGCATAAGTGACTGTCACATTTAGGCCAGAAATGCGGCTTTTTGGTTACTGGGGTGAAAAAACCCTCTAATATACTGCACATCTGGGATTAGACAAGCATAAGTGACTGTCACTTTTAGGCCAGAAATATGGCTTTGGCATAGTGTGGGGAAAAAAGCCTCTAATATATTGCACATCTGGGATTACACGTGCATAAGTGACTGTCACATTTAGGCCATAAATACATCTTTGGCAAACTGGGGTGAAAAAAGCCTCTGATATACTGCACATCTGGGATTACACGTGCATAAGTGACTGTCACATTTAGGCCAGAAATGCGGCTTTTTGGTTACTGGGGTGAAAAAACCCTCTAATATACTGCACATCTGGGATTAGACAAGCATAAGTGACTGTCACATTTAGGCCAGAAATTCGGCTTTGGCATACTGTGGTAAAAATAGCCTTAAATATATTGCACATCTGGGATTACACATGCATAAGTGACTGTCACATTTAGGCCATAAATACGGCTTTTGCATACTGGGGTGAAAAAAGCCTCTGATATACTGCACATCTGGGATTACACGTGCATAAGTGACTGTCACATTCAGGCCAGAAATACGGCTTTTCGGTTACTGGGGTGAAAAAAGCCTCTGATATACTCCACATCTGGGATTACACGTTTATTAGTGACTGTCACATTTAGGCCAGAAATACGGCTTTTTGGTTACTTGGGGTGAAAAAAGCCTCTAAAATATTGCACATCTGGGATTACACGTGCATAAGTGCCTGTCACATTTAGGCCAGAAATACGGCTTTTTGGTTACTAGGGTGAAAAAACCCTCTGATATAATGCACATCTGGGATAAGACGTGCATAAGTGAGTGTCTCATTTAGGCCATAAATACCATATAGAGTTTAAAAAAAATAATTTGAGTGCAATACCCTACATCAGGGTTTTTATTGGCGGTTAATTATTTTAAACAGACTTAACCACTTTTTACTTTTGCTTTGTAAACGCTAACTACGAGGCAAACATCTAATAAGGGACGCGTTCATGGTCGTGGTGATGGTGTTGGTGGAGCCTCTGGTGCAGGGAGAGGACGTGGCCGTTCGGCCACAGCTACACGTCCTATTGAACCTACTACCTCAGGCCCCAGTAGCCGCCAGAATCTACAGCGATATTTGGTCGTGCCTAATTCCGTTCTAAGGATGGTAAGGCCTGAGCAAGTACAGGCGCTAGTCAATTGGGTGGCCGACAGTGGATCAAGCATGTACACATTATCTCCCACCCAGTCTTCTGCAGAAAGCACACAGGTGGCGCCTGAAACCCATGCCCATCAGTCTGTCAAATCACCCCCGTGCATATCGGGGAACCTGTCTGAGCCTCAAGTAATGCAGCAGTCTCTTATGCTGTTTGAAGACTCTGCTGGCAGGGTTTCCCAAGGGCATCCACCTAGCCCTTCCCCAGGGGTGGAAGACATAGAATGCACTGACGCACAACCACTTATGTTTCCTGATGAGGACATGGGAATACCACCTCAGCACGTCTCTGATGATGACGAAACACAGGTGCCAACTGCTGCGTCTTTCTGCAGTGTGCAGACCGAAAAGGAGGTCAGGGAGGAAGACTGGGTGGAAGACGATGCAGGGGACGATGAGGTCCTAGTAGACCCCACATGGAATGAAGGTCGTGCCACTGACTTTCAGAGTTCGGAGGAAGAGGCAGTGGTGAGACCGAGCCAACAGCGTAGCAAAAGCGGGAGCAGGGTGCAAGAGCAGAGCAGCCATCGCCAAAACAGTTCGCCTGCTACTGGCCACCGTCAACAGGGACCGAGCACACCAAAGGCAGCTTCAAGGAGTTCCCTGGCATGGCACTTCTTCACACAATGTGATGACGACAAGACCCGAGTGGTTTGCACGCTGTGCCATCAGAGCCTGAAGCGAGGCATTAACGCTCTGAACCTTAGCACAACCTGCATGACCAGGCATCTACATGCGAGACACGGGCTGCAGTGGAGTAAGCACCTTCAAAACCAAGAAAGGGCTCCTCCTGCTCCCTCTTCTTCTGCTGCCTCGGCCTCTTCCTCCGCCTCTGGAGGAACGTTGGCAACTGCCGCCCAGCAAACAGAGGATGTGCCACCAACAACACCACCTCCGTCACCAAGCATCTCCACCATGTCACACGGAAGCGTTCAGCTCTCCATCTCACAAACCTTTGAGAGAAAGCGTAAATTCCCACCTAGCCACCCTCGATCCCTGGCCCTGAATGCCAGCATTTCTAAACTGCTGGCCTTTGAAATGCTGTCATTCAGGCTGGTGGAGACGGACAGCTTTAAACAGCTCATGTCGCTTGCTGTCCCACAGTATGTCGTTCCCAGCCGCCACTACTTCTCCAGGAGAGCCGTGCCCTCCCTGCACAACCAAGTATCGGATAAAATCAAGTGTGCACTGCGCAACGCCATCTGTGGCAAGGTCCACTTAACCACAGATACGCGGACCAGTAAGCACGGCCAGGGACGCTATATCTCCCTAACTGCACACTGGGTAAATGTAGTGGCGGCTGGGCCCCAGGCGGAGAGCTGTTTGGCGCACGTCCTTCTGCCGCCAAGGATCGCAGGGCATCATTCTTTACCTCCTGTTGCCTCCTCTTCCTACTCGGCTTCCTCCTCCTCTTCTTCCACCTCCTCATCCGGTCAGTGACAGACCTTCACCACCAACTTCAGCACAGCCAGGGGTAAACGTCAGCAGGCCGTTCTGAAACTGATGTGTTTGGGGGACAGGCCCCACACCGCGCAAGAGTTGTGGCGGGGTATAGAACAACAGACCGACGAGTGGTTGCTGCCAATGGGCCTCAAGCCCGGCCTGGTGGTGTGCGATAATGGGCGAAATCTCGTAGCAGCTCTGGGACTAGCCGGTTTGACGCACATCCCTTGCCTGGCGCATGTGCTGAATTTGGTGGTGCAGAAATTCATTCACAACTACCCCGACATGTCAGAGCTGCTGCATAAAGTGCGGGCCGTCTGTGCGCGCTTCCGGCGTTCTCATCCTACCGCCGCTCGGCTGTCTGCTCTACAGCGTAACTTCGGCCTTCCCACTCACCGCCTCATATGCGACGTGTTCACCAGGTGGAACTCCACCTTGCTGGAGAGACTGTGCGAGCAGCAGCAGGCCATAGTGGAGTTTCAGCTGCAGCACGCATGTGTGAGTCGCACTGCGGAACAGCACCACTTCCCCACCAATAACTGGGCCTCCATGCGAGACCTGTGTGCCCTGTTGCGCTGTTTCGAGTACTCCATCAACATGGCCAGTGGCGATGACGCCATTATCAGCGTTACAACAGAAGTGGCTCAGAAAGAGGATTTTTGCAACAGCAGAGGCCAGGTACAAATTTGGCCAGCCAGGGCCCACTACTGGAGGACGATCATGAGGAGGATGGGGATGAAGCATGTTCACATCGGGGTGGCATCCAACGCAGCTCGGGCCCATCACTGGTGCGTGGCTGGGGGGATACGGAGGACGCAGACGTTACGCCTCCCACAGAGGACAGCTTGTCCTTACCTCTGGGCAGCCTGGCACACATGAGCGACTACATGCTGCAGTGCCTGCGCAACGACTGCAGAGTTATCCACATTTTAACGTGTGCTGACTACTGGGTGGCCACCCTGCTGGATCCCCGTTACAAAGACAATGTGCCGTCCTTAATTTTCTCACTGGAGCGTGATCGGAAGATGCGCACAGGCGCACGCTGGTAGACGCGCTCCTGAGAGCATTCCCGACTGATGCCGGGGGACAAGTGGAAGCACAAGGCGAAGGCAGGGGAGGAGGAAAAGGTCGCCAACGCAGCTGTGTCAGCGCCAGCACCTCAGAAGGCAGGGTTAGCATGGCCGACATGTGGAAAACCTTTGTCACCTCGCCGCAACAACCGGCCCAAACTGCTGATTTGGAGGCAGCATTTGAACAACATGGTGGAACAGTACCTGTGCACACGACTACACGTACTGGTTCTGCCCCATTCAACTTCTGGGTCTCCAAATTGTCCACATGGCCAGAGCTTGCCCTGTTTGCCTTGATGATGCTGGCCTGCCCTGCAGCCAGTGTACTCTCTGAACGTGTATTTAGCACGGCAGGAGGCGTCATTACAGACAGACGCAGCCGTCTGTCCACAGCCAACTTGGACAAGTTCACGTTCATTAAAATGAACGAGGCTTGAATCCCACAAGACTTGTCTGTACCTTGTGCAGAATAGACATTTATACCACCATCAAACATACATTCTTGTACTTTAGTCAAGTGTAATGATTCTTTGTTTTCTTATCTTTTATTTGTCCCAATATTTTGGGGGCTACCTACCCCAATAAAAAATAAAAAAAAACATTGTTGGCTACCTCCTCCTCCTCCATTGCTGCCTCCACCTACAACACCACATTCTACGCCTCCTCAACCTCCGACTCCATATCCACCCCCTTCTCTGTGTTGCAGGTTAATAATTTGTAAATTTTAGTTATTTTATTTTATTTTAAGTTATTTCCCTATCCACATTTGTTTGCAGAGCAGTTGCCATGCTCTTAAGCATATTTTACTGCCTTTTACATCCCTCTAGCCTTTTCAAGGACTATTTTAGAGCCATTTTAATTAAAAAAAAGTGTCAATTTTAGTGCCCTAAAATGAAAAAATTCTTATTTTCAATTGTCGGGTGACATTTTACCATTTTTGGTGTATACAAACCCCTGCTGTGCCTGGGTGACAGGGGCCTAAATCTCTCAAAATCCTCTGTTCTATTGCTGGGTGACATGAACCCCCTTTTGCCGTGAATGTACCCCTGCTGTGCCTGGGTGACAGGGGCCTAAATCTCTCAAAATCCTCTGTTCTATTGCTGGGTGACAAGAACCCCCTTTTGCCGTGAATGAACCCCTGCTGTGCCTGGGTGACAGGGGCCTAAATCTCTCAAAATCCTCTGTTCTATTGCTGGGTGACAAGATCCCCCTTTTGCCGTGAATGAACCCCTGCTGTGCCTGGGTGACAGGGGCCTAAATTTCTCGAAATTGTCTGTTCTATTGCTGGGTGACATGAACCCCCTTTTGCCGTGAATGAACCCCTGCTGTGCCTGGGTGACAGGGGCCTAAATCTCTCAAAATCCTCTGTTGTATTGCTGGGTGACAAGAACCCCCTTTTGCCGTGAATGAACCCCTGCTGTGCCTGGGTGACAGGGGCCTAAATCTCTCAAAATCCTCTGTTCTATTGCTGGGTGACATAAACCCCCTTTTGCCGTGAATGAACCCCTGCTCTGCATTGCTGACAAGGAACTAAATTTAGTGAAAACATCTGTTACTGATCGGAAGATACGTGACTACAAGCGCATGCTGATGATAGCATTCCCACCTGACAGCGGGGGCACAGTGGAAGCACAAGGCGAAGGCAGAGGAGGAGGAAGAGGTCGCCAACGCAGCTGGGGCACCGCCAGCACCTGAGAAGGCAGGGTTAGCATGGCCAAAATGTGGAAAAGCTTTGCCAGCCTTGGAGGTGCTGACCTGCCCTGCAGCCAGTGTATAGTGTGAACGTGTGTTTAGCACGGCAGAGAGCATTATCCCAGGCCGCAGTCAATGTGGACAAGCTTACGTTTATTAAAATGAACCAGGCATGGATCCCACAGGACTTGTCCGTACCTTGTGCAGAATAGACATTTATACCAGCCTCAACCATCCATTCTTGTACTCAAGTGCACTTATTCTTTGTTTTATTTTGTTATATGTCCCAATATTTTGGGGGATACCCCAATTTAAAAATAAAAATAAATAACACAAATCAGTGTTGGCTACCTATTCCTTCTTCACCGCCGCTTCCACCTACACCGCCACGTCAACCTACACCGCCACATCCACCCATCCACCGCCTCCTCAACCTCCTACTCCTAGATCCAGATTGTTATTTAAAATTTTTCTGTATTTTATGTTATTTTAAGTAATTTCCCTATCCACATTTGTTTGCAGAACAGTTGCCATGCTCTTAAGCACATTTTGCAGCCCTCTAGCCCTTTCCAGGAGTATTTTAGAGCCATTTTAGTGCCCAAAAGTTTGGGTCCCCATTGATTTCAATGGAGTCAAGTTCGGGTCAAGTTCGGGTCCCGAACCCAAATTCTTTTTTCAAGTTCGGCCGAACCTGCCGAATCCGAACATCCAGGTGTCCGCTCAACTCTACTTATGATTATGTGGCTGAAGGTACAATAGGCGGTCACTGGATAAAAAAAATTCTGTAGGCCAGTATAGGCCCCAAAAATTAGGCGTTAATCTGACAGAAAAGAAATTGTAATGATTGGGCTGATTAGGCGGTCACTGTAAAAAATTTTTTACTTTAGGCCACTGGAGTACAGGCACCACATTTTAGGCATTCACCTAACAGAAAAGAACTTGCGATTATGTGACTTGAGGTAAATTAGGCAGTCACTGGCTAAAGATTTTACTATAGGCCAGTATGTAACATCCCAGAGTTATGTTACTAAACTCTTTCTCCCCGCTACATCCTGTTAAGTGTATTTTTACTGTCATCCCGTGTAATTTAACATCACAATCCTCACCAATGTGTATTGAAAGTCTGTTAAATGTAATTTGCTGTAATTTTCATGTACACCAGCAGATGGCAGCAATGTTTAGCAGGACCTTTAGTTCAGTTTAGCATATCTAGACTGGAATAGTACATTCCAGTTTAGCTCCCCCCTCTTTGAGGAAGTGTGGAATGTTCCCACATCCTGCCTCATGGGGAGGAAAGGAAGTTCAGTCAGTGTGCCAGCTACCCCTGCTAGGGGAAAGCTGTGCTGGTAGGAGCTCCCTGAAATAGGGATCCCAACCCAGGATTGTGCCTCGGCTGAGGTCACAGATCTTCATTCCCAGCCTGAGCCTTCAGGCTCGGCTGGGGTTAAGCAAGCAGCACCTACAGATCTCCAGGACGAGCCATTCCCTGTGAGCAGAACTGTGAGTAACTATCCAGAGACCAGGAGAAGCCAAATTCCTCCTCAGCTAGTCAGTCCCATACACAGCAGAAGATAGACAGAGCAGAAGACAGATTCCTGCCATATTCTCCAAGCAAATGCTAGATGCAGAAGAGATATTGATCCCTGCCATACATTGCCAAAAACCTGCTGAGACCCAAAAGACTAATGCTGCATCTCATATGGATTCAATGCTACAACCAGTAAAGACAAGTTGGATTATATTACAAGTCTGGATCTCATTTACTGCTACTAAAACCCTCCATTTCTCCTCCTAGCAACACACTCATTAATTGCAAGTGAGCCAGGATCCAGGAGTCCAGCCGTACCCAGGTAGGAGACACCATTGACACTATACCTACTACTACACAGAGACATTACCCCACTCTGGCATTCCTAACCTGGTACGTGAGTTGCAACACCTTAAAGTGCCCTGAGACTGTACCCTGCGCACGCTACAATTGGCGTCACGAACAAAACTCTTAACCATCATTTACACCTGACCCAGTCAGTGCATATTATTGCACCAGTGTGCATTAGTCCAATCCGGCTTACTGCAAGTACAGGCCCCAAAAATTTGACAATAACCTGAGAGAAAATAACCTGAGAGAAAATAATGATTATGTGGCTGGAGGTACATTAGGTAGTCACTGGATAAAAAATTTACTGTAGGCCAGTACAGGCCTCAAAAATAAGGCATTCACCTGACAAAATGTCATCTGACAGAAAAGAAAGTTGTGATGATGTGGCTGGAGGTACATTAGGCAGTCACTGAATAAAATTTTTACTATAGGCCAGTACAGGCCCCAGAAATTAGGCATTCACCTGACAGAAAAGAACTTGTGATTATGTGGCTGGAAGTACATTAGGCGGTCACTGGATAAAAATTTTACTGTAAGCCAATGGCGCACAGGCCTAAAAAATTAGGCATTCACCTGAGAGAAAAAAACTTGTGATTATGTGGCTGGAGGTACATTACGCAGTCACTGGATAAAATTTTTTCTGTAGGCCACTTGAGTACTGGCCCCAGAAATTAGGCATTAACCTGACAGAACAATCTTGTGATTATATGGCTGGAGGTACATTAGGTGGCCATTGGATAAAAATTTTACTGTTTTCCAGTATAGGCCCCACATTTTAGGCATTCAACTAACAGAAAAGAACTTGTGATGATGTGGCTGGAGGTACAATAGGCAGTCACTGGATAAAAATTTTACTGTAGGCCAGAAAAGGCCCCAAAAATTAGGCATTCACCTGACAGAAAATAACTTATGATGATGTGGCTGGAGGTACATTAGTTGGTCAGTGGATAAAAATATTACTGTAGGCCAGAAAAGGCCCCAAAAATTAGGCATTCACCTGACAGAAAAGAACTTGTTATGATATGGCTGGATGTACTTTAGACGGTCACTGGATAAAAAATTTACTATAGGCCACTGGAGTACAGGCCCCAAAAATTTGCCATTCACCAGTCAGAAAATAATTTGTGATGATGTGGCTGGAGGTACATTAGGCGGTCACTGGATAAAATTTTTACTGTAGTCCACTGGTGTATAGGCCCCAAAAATTAGGCATTCACCTGACAGAAAATAACTTTTATGATGTGGCTGGAGGTACTTTAGACGGTCACTGGATAAAAATTTTACAGTATGTCAATGGCGTACAGGCCTCAAAAATTAGCCATTCACCTGACAGAAAAGAACTTGTGATTATGTGGCTAGAGGTACATTAGGTGGCCACTGAATACAAATTTTACTTTTGTCCAGTATAGGCCCCAAATTTTAGGCATTCACCTGACAGAAAATAACTTGTGATGATCGGGCTGATTAGGCGGTCATTGGATAAAATTTTAACTTTAGGCCACTGGAGTACAGGCACCACATTTTAGGCATTCACCTGACAGAAAAGAACTTGTGATTTTGTGACTTGAGGTATATTAGGCAGTCACTGGCCAAAGATTTTACTATAGGCAAGTACAGGCCCCAAAAATTAGACATTAACCTGAGAGAAAAGAAAAGAACTTATGATTATGTGGCTGGAGGTACAATAGGCAGTCACTGGATAAAAAAAAAAAATCTGTAGGCCAGTATAGGCCCCAAAAATTAGGCATTAATCTGACAGAAAAGAACTTGTAATGATCAGGCTGATTAGGCGGTCACTGTATAAAATTTTTACTTTAGGCCACTGGAGTACAGGCACCACATTTTAGGCATTCACCTGACAGAAAAGAACTTGTGATTATGTGACTTGAGGTATGTTAGGCAGTCACTGGCTAAAGATTTTATTATAGGCCAGTACAGGCCCCATAAATTTGACATTAACCTGAGAGAAAAGAAAAGAACTTATGATTATGTGGCTGGAGGTACTTTAGGTGGTCACTGGATAAAAAATTTACTGTAGGCCGGTACAGGCCCCAAAAATAAGGCATACACCTAACAAAATGTCATCTGACAAAAAAAAGTTGTGATGATGTGGCTGAAGGTACATTAGGTGGTCAATGGATACAAATTTTACTGTAGGCCAGTACAGGCCCCAAAAATTAGGCTTTTACCTTACAGAAAATAACTTGTGATTATGTGGCTGAAAGTACATTAGGCGGTCACTAGATAAAAATTTTACTGTTGGCCAGTACATGCGCCAAAAATTTGGCATTCACCTGACAGAATGTCATCTGACAGAAAAAAAAATTGTGATGATGTGGCTGGAGGTACATTAGGCGGTCACTGGATAGAAATTTTACTGTAGGCCAGTACAGGCCCCAAAAATTTGGCATTCACCTTACAGAATATCATCTGACAGAAAAAAAATTGTGATGATTTGGCTTGAGGGACATTAGGCGGTAATGGATACAAATTTTACTGTAGGCCACTGGAGTGCAGACCCAACAAATTAGGCTTTTTACCTGACAGAAAAGAACTTGTGATTATGTGACTGGAAGTACATTAGGCGGTCACTGGCTAAAAATTTTACTATAGGCCAGTACAGGCCCCAAAAATTAGGCATTCACCTAACAGAAAAGAACTTGTGATGATGTGGCTGGAGGTACAATAGGCGGTCACTGGATAAAAATTTTACTGTAGGCCAGTACAGGCCCCAAAAATTAGATATTAACCTGACAGAAAAGAACTTATGATGATGTGGCTGGAGGTACATTAGGCGGTCAGTGGATAAAAATATTACTGTAGGCCAGAATAGGCCCCAGAAATTAGGCATTCACTTGACAGAAAAAAAATTGTGATTATGTGGCTGCAGGTACTTTAGGCAGTTACTGGATACATTTTTTACTGTAGGCCAGTATGGGCCCCAAAAAACAGGCATTCACCTGAAGAAAAGAACTTGTGATTATGTGGCTGGAAGTACATTAGGCGGTCACTGTATATAAATTTTAATGTAGTCCACTGGTGTTTAGGCCCCAAAAATTAGGCATTCACCTGACAGAAAATAACTTGTGATGATCGGGCTGATTAGGCGGTCATTGGATAAAATTTTAACTTTAGGCCACTGGAGTACAGGCACCACATTTTAGGCATTCACCTGACAGAAAAGAACTTGTGATTATGTGACTTGAGGCATATTAGGCAGTCACTAGCTAAAGATTTTACTATAGGCCAGTACAGGCCACAAAAATTTGACATTAACCTGAGAGAAAAGAAAAGAACTTATGATGATGTGGTTGGAGGTACATTAGGTGGTTACTGGATAAAAAATTTACTGTAGGCCACTGGAGTACAGGCCCCACAAATTAGGCATTTACCTGACAGAAAAGAACTTGTGATTATGTGGCTGGAGGTACATTAGGTGGTCACTGGATAAAAATTTTACAGAAGCCAGTACAGGCCCCAAAAGTAAGGCATTCACCTGACAGAATGTCATCTGACAGAAAAAAACTTGTGATGATGTGGCTGGAGGTACATTAGGCGGTCAATGGATAAAAATTTTACTGTAGGCCAGTACAGGCCCCAAAAATTAGGCTTTTACCTGACAGAAAAGAACTTGTGATTATGTGGCTGTAAGTACATTAGGTGGTCACTGGATAAACATTTTACTGTAGGGCAGTACAGGCCACAAAAATTTGACATTAACCTGAGAGAAAAGAAAAGAACTTATGATGATGTGGTTGGAGGTACATTAGGTGGTTACTAGATAAAAAATTTACTGTAGGCCACTGGAGTACAGGCCCCACAAATTAGGCATTTACCTGACAGAAAAGAACTTGTGATTATGTGGCTGGAGGTACATTAGGTGGTCACTGGATAAAAATTTTACAGAAGCCAGTACAGGCCCCAAAAGTAAGGCATTCACCTGACAGAATGTCATCTGACAGAAAAAAAACTTGTGATGATGTGGCTGGAGGTACATTAGGCGGTCAATGGATAAAAATTTTACTGTAGGCCAGTACAGGCCCCAAAAATTAGGCTTTTACCTGACAGAAAAGAACTTGTGATTATGTGGCTGTAAGTACATTAGGTGGTCACTGGATAAACATTTTACTGTAGGGCAGTACAGGCCCCAAAAACTAGGCATTCGCCTAACAGAAAATAACTTGTGATTATGTGGCTGTAAGTACATTAGGCGGTCACTGGATGAAATTTTTACTGTAGGCCAGTATAGGCCCCAAAAATTTGGCATTCACATGAAGAAAAGAACTTGTGATTATTTGGCTGGAGGTACAGTAGGCGGTCACTGGATAAGATTTTTACTGTAGTCCTCTGGTGTATAGTCCCCAAAAATTAGGCATTCACCTGACAGAAAATAACTTGTTATGATGTGGCTGGAGGTACTTTAGACGGACACTGGATACAAATTTTACAGTATGCCAATGGCGTACATGCCTCAAAAATTAGCCATTCACCTGACAGAAAAGAACTTGTGATTATGTGGCTGGAGATACATTAGGCGGTCACTGGATAACAATTTTACTTTACGTCACTTGAGTACAGGCCCCAAAAATTAGGCATTAACCTGACAGAAAATAACATGTTATAAAGTGGCTGGAGGTACATTAGGTGGCCACTGGATAAAAATTTTACTGTTGTCCAGTATAGGCCCCAAATTTTAGGCATTCAACTGACAGAAAAGAACTTGTTATGATATGCCTAGAGGTACAATAGGTGGTCACTGGATAAAAATGTTTCTGTAGGCCAGTATAGGCCCCAAAAATTAGGTATTAACCTGACAGAAAATAATTTGTGATTATGTGGCTGCAGGTACATTAGGCAGTCACTGGATAAAAAATTTACTGTAGGCCAGTATAGGCCCCAAATATTAGGCATTCACCTGACAGAAAATAATTTGTGATCATGTGGCTGCATGTACATTAGGCAGTCACTGGATCAATTTTTTTTACTGTAGGCCAGTATAGGCCCCAAAAAATTAGGCACTCACCTGAAAAAAAGTTCTTGTGATTATGTGGCTGGAGGTACATTAGGCAGTCACTGGATACAATTTTTACTATAGGCTATTACAGGCCCCAAAAAATAGGAATTAACCTGACAGAAAAGAACTTTTGATTATGTGTCTGGAGGTACATTAGGAGGTCACTTTATAAAAATGTTACTGTAGGCCAATGGCGCACAGGCCTCAAAAATTAGGCATTCGCCTGAGAGAAAAGAACTTGTTATTATGTGGCTGGAGGTATATTACGCGGTCACTAGATAAAAATTTTACTGTAGGCCATTACAGGCCCCAAAAATTAGGCTTTTACCTGACAGAAAAGAACTTGTGATTATGTGGCTGTAGGTACATTAGGTGGTCAATGGATAAACATTTTACTGTAGGGCAGTACAGTCCCCAAAAACTGGGCATTCACCTAACTGAAAAAAATTGTGATTATGTGGCTGGAAGTACATTAGGCGGCCTTTGGATAAAAATGTTACTGTTGTCCAGTATAGGCCCCAAATTTTAGGCATTCACCTGACAGAAAAGAACTTGTGATGATGTGGCTGGAGATACAATAGGTGGTCACTGGATAGAAATGTTTCTGCAGGCCAGTATAGGCCCCAACAATTAGGTATTAACCTGACAGCAAATAATTTGTGATTATGTGGCTGCAGGTACATTAGGCAGTCACTGGATAAAAAGTTTACTGTAGGCCAGTATAGGCCCCAAATATTAGGCATTCACCTGACAGAAAAGAATTTGTGATTATGTGGCTGCAGGTACATTAGGCAGTCACTGGATATTTTTTTTTAATGTAGGTCAGTATAGGCCCAAAAAAATTAGGCACTCACCTGAAGAAAAGTAATTGTTATTATGTGGCTGGAGATACAATAGGTGGTCACTGGATAAAAATGTTTCTGTAGGCCAGTACAGGCCCCAAAAAATAGGTATTAACCTGACAGAGAAGTACTTATAATGATGTTGCTGGAGGTACATTAGGCAGTCAGTGGATCAAAATATTCCTCTAGGCCAGAATAGGCCCCAAAAATTAGGCATTCACCTGACAGAAAAAAAATTGTGATAATGTGGCTGCAGGTACATTAGGCGGTCACTGGATAATTTTTTTTACTGTAGGCCAGTACAGGCCCCAAAAATTAGGCATTCACCTGAAGTAAAGAACTTGTTATGATGTGGCTGGAGGTATTTTAGACGGTCACTGGATAAATATTTTATACTGTATACCACTGAAGTACAGGCCCCAAAAATTAGCCATTTACCTGTCAGAAAAGAACTTGTGATGATGTGGCTGGAGCTACATTAGGCGGTCATTGAATAAAAAAATTACTGTACGTCAGTACAGGCCCCAAAAATTAGGCATTAACCTGACAGAAAAAAAATTGTGATAATGTGGCTGCAGGTACATTAGGCGGTCACTGGATAAATTTTTTTACTGTAGGCCAGTACAGGCCCCAAAAATTAGGCATTCACCTGAAGTAAAGAACTTGTTATGATGTGGCTGGAGGTATTTTAGACGGTCACTGGATAAATATTTTATACTGTATACCACTGAAGTACAGGCCCCAAAAATTAGCCATTTACCTGTCAGAAAAGAACTTGTGATGATGTGGCTGGAGCTACATTAGGCGGTCATTGAATAAAAAAATTACTGTACGCCAGTACAGGCCCCAAAAATTAGGCCCTCATCTGACAGAAAAATAACTTTTAATGATGTGGCTGGAGGTACATTAGGCGATCACTGAATACAAATTTTACTCTAGGCCAGTATAGGCCCCAAACATTAGGCAATCACCTGACCGAAAAGGCACCAAAAATTAGGCATTCACCTGACAGAAAAGAACTTGTGATGATGTGGCTGGAGGTACATTAGGTGGTCACTGGATAATAATTTTACTGTAGGCCACTGCAGTATAGGCCCCAAAAATTAGGCATTCACCTGACAGAAAAGAACTTGTGATGATATGGCTGGAGGTACATTAGGAGGTCACTGGCTAAAAATTTTACTGTAGACCAGTGCAGGCCCCAAAAATTAGGCATTAACCTGACAGAAATCATCATGTGATGATGTGGCTGGAGGTACATTAGGCGGTCACAGGATAAAAATTTTACTAGGCCAGTATAGGCCTCAAAAATTAGGCATTCACCTGACAGAAAAGAACTTGTGATTATGTGGCTGGAGGTACATTAGGCAGTCACTGGATACAAATTTTACTCTAGACCACTGGAGTATAGGACCCAAAAATTAGGCATTCACCTGACAGAAAAGGCCTTTTATGCTGCTGAAGACAGGGACTATTATTTGTTCTGCTTAGTGGCGATTATTTGTAGGCTATCATGACAAAATTCAATTAAACGTGGTCATCACAGGTGTTGAATTCCTCCGAGATCCATGCCTCATTCATTTTTAGAAATGTGAGGTAGTCTACACTGTTGTAAGTTAGGCGAGTGCGCTTATCGGTCACGATGCCCACTGCTGTGCTGAACGTCCTTTTGGACAGGACACTCGACGAGGGGCAAGCCAAGAGTTCCATGGCAAATTGTGCGAGCTCTGGCCACAGGTCAAGCCTGCACACCCAGTAGTCAAGGGGTTCCTCGCTTCTCAAAGCATCCACAACGGCTGTTAACCTGATATAGTCTAGTGATGAGCGGCAGGGGCAATATTCGAATTCGCAATATTTCGCGAATATTTGGGCGAATATTCGCCATATATTCGAAAATTCACGAATTCATGATCTCCAGGCATTATTTTCTTGATTGCGAAAATTCACATAAAATTCGCATAAAATTTTCGCATAAAAACTCGCATGAACTGGTATTTAAAAAAAAAATCGCAATTCGAATATTCGTGATCAACACTAATATAGTCAAACACCTGTCGGTCCAGGCATTTCCTGAGGCTGTATCCGGAGGGCAGCTGTCGATGGGTTGACCTTCAAGAATGATCTCATATCTGAAGTGACCAACACATCTTCAAACCGTCCTCTTCTTGCATGCGCTGTAGGATTGGTACTCGCAACTGTATCTCTTAGGCTGGGTTCACACTTGAGCGTTTTACAGCGTGTTCAAACGCGCTGTAAAACGCTCAACACATGAAAACCAATGCTTCCCTATGGCCCTGGTTCTCACTTGAGCGTTTTACAGCGCGTTTGAACACGCTGAAAAACGCCCTACGCTCAAACAAGTTCTTGAGCTTCTTTGGGGCGTTTTGACGCGCGTTTGTGGCCATAGGACACTGCAGTCAATCACACAAACCCGCGTCAAACGCGCGTTTACTATTGCAAAAAACGCGCATAAAAACGCGCGACAAAAACGCGCGTTAAACGCGCATATCAAATACGCTCAGGTCTGAACCCAGCCTTATGGTGGAAATTCCTCTGCAAGCGCCCGCAACAGCATAATGCAGCATCTCTCGCAGCAAGGCCTGGAAATGCTGCATTCTGACAGCCCTCTGTGATACTGGTAACAAGTCCGCCATTTTGTGTTTGTACCGGGGTCCAAGTACGTTGCCATCCAGTACTGGTCCTTGTCCTCTATGCTTTTTATATGGGGGTCCCTCTTCAAACACTGGAGCATGAAGGCCCCCATTTGCACTAAATTGTAAGCGGTGGAGCTGCCTGGCTCCTGCTTATCACCCAGGAGAATGTCGTCCTCGATCTACTTCCCCCATCCACGGACAACACCAGGGATCCCAGAAAAGTTTAAAGCTCAGATGGAATATCCCCCCTGGGAATTCATTCAGCATTGCGACTTCCTCATCTTCCTGCTCCTCGACGGCTTGATCAATGACTCAACGCAATGCATGCTCCAGTCTTTGGGGGTGCACACAGCAGAGAGTGAGGAGGGTGCTGATACAGAGGATGAGGAGGGTGCAGAAGCGGAAGGCTGAGTGAGCCACTCAACCAACTCTGGTGCTTCCTTTGACATAACCGCACGCACCTTCTCCAACTTCACACTACTTAGGCTCCGGCCTGGTGCACCTGCACGACCCCTACCACCCCTGCGGAACGGCCTGCCTCTTCCTCTGCCTGTCATTTTCAAAATGACCCTGTGCCAAAGGCCCTAGAGAAGAGCAGCATTAGTGGAAGTAGGTATATAGAACCCCTTAATCATTTTTTTTTGTGGCAACTGGTATATCACACCAGTTGCAATTAGTTGTACCAATGGCGTTTGCCCCTCTGTATAGCTGCGATATCTCAGCAGAACTGCACACAAATGCTGCACATTACAAATGCACTATATAGAAAGTATATTATAGGTATATAACACCCCTGCCTCAATCAGATTTTTTGGGGGGCAACTGGTATAGCACTCCAGTTGCAATTAGTTGTTCCAATAGCGTTTGTCCCTCTGTATAGCTGCAGTATCGCAGCAGAACCGTACACAATGACTCGACGCAATGCACGCTCCAGGTATATCGCAGGCCTCAATCAATATTTGTTGGAAGCAGGTAAATCAAACCCCTTAATCAGTATTTTGTAGAAGCAGGTATATCACAGGCCTTAATCAATATTTGGTGGAAACAGGTATATCAAACCCCTTAATCAGTATTTTGCGGAAGCAGGTTTATCGCAGACCTCAATTAATATTTGGTGGAAGCAGGTATATCAAACCCTTTAACCCCTTATGGACCCTGCCATTTTTCACCTTAACGACCAGGCCATTTTTAGCAAAAATGTGTCACTTTATTTGGTGACTACTTTAAAACGCTTTTACTTCATGACAGTGATAAAATTGAGTAAAAAAAAATATTTTTTATTTATAAAAAAAAAGCTAAATTTACCAATTAGCAAATTTCTATTTCTCTACTTTTATAATAGATAGTAATACCTCCAAAAATAGTTATTACTTTACATTCCCCATATCTCTACTTCATGTTTGATCCTTTTGTGAATG
Source organism: Bufo bufo (assembly GCF_905171765.1). Classification (NCBI taxonomy): domain Eukaryota; kingdom Metazoa; phylum Chordata; class Amphibia; order Anura; family Bufonidae; genus Bufo; species Bufo bufo. The sequence goes on along the minus strand of NC_053390.1, from coordinate 363,460,018 downwards.
CCATTTTATTTTTTGTGGACGTTAGAAGGCTTAGGCTTCGTTCACATCAGAGTTCAGCCTTTCCGTTCTCCTACTCCGTTATAGGGGCAGGAAAAAGGGAAAGGACGGATTCGGCACATAACTGAGCAGAACGGAGCCTACGGACCCCATAGACCCCCATAGACTATAATGGGGTCCGTTAGGTTTACGCTCAGAAGATGATTTTGTTGCGGAATCAAAAGTAGTGCATGCAGGATTTTTATCTCCGCTTAAAAAATCTTCCTCTGGGCAGAAACCTAACGGACCCCATTATAGTCTATGGGGGTCTATGAGGTCCGTAGGCTCCGTTCGGGTCAGTTATGTGCCAAATCCATCCTTTCCGTTTTCCCTGCCCCTATAACAGAGTAGGAGAACGGCAAGGCTGAACGCTGATGTGAACTTAGCCTTAGAAGTTTATAAGCAAATCTTGAAATTTTTCAGAAAATTTCTAAAATCCACTTTTTCAGGACCAGTACAGGTCTGAAGTCACTTTGTGAGGCTTAAATAATAGAAACCACACAAAAATGGCCCCATTTTACAAACTACACCCCTCAAGATATTCAAAACTGATTTTACAAACTTTGTTAACCCTTTAGGTGTTCCACAAGAATTAATGGAAAATAGAGATAAAATTTCAAAATTTCACTTTTTTGGCATATTTTCCATTTGAATCCATTTTTTTCCAGTTACAAAGCAAGGGTTAACAGCCAAACAAAACTCAATATTTATGGCCCTGATTCTGTCGTTTACAGAAACACCCCATATGTGGTCGTAAACTGCTGTCCGGGCACACGGCAGGGCGCAGAAGGAAAGGAATGCCATATGGTTTTGGGAAGGCAGATTTTGCTTGAGTGGTTTTTTGACACCATGTCCCATTTGAAGCCCCCCTGATGCACCCCTGGAGTAGAAAGTTAAAAAAAAATGACCCTATTTTAGAAACTACACCCCTCAAGGTATGCAAAACTGATTTTACAAACTTTGTTAACCCTTTAGGTGTTCCACAAAAATTAATGGAAAATAGAGATGAAATTTCAGAATTTCACTTTTTTGGCAGATTTTCAATTTTAATCCATTTTTTTCCAGTTACAAAGCAAGGGTTAACAGCCAAACAAAACTCAATATTTATGGACCTGGTTCTTTAGTTTACAGAAACACCCCATATGTGGTCGTAAACTGCTGTACGGGCAAATGGCATTGCGCAGAAGGAAAGGAATGCCATACGGTTTTTTGAAGGCAGATTTTGCTGGACTGGTTTTCTGACACCATGTCCCATTTGAAGCCCCCTTGATGCACCCCTAGAGTAGTAACTCCAAAAAAGTGACCCCATTTTGGAAACTATGGGATAAGGTGGCAGTTTTGTTGGTACTATTTTAGGGTACAAAGGATTTTTGGTTGCTCTATATTACACTTTTTGTGAGGCAAGGTAACAAGAAATATCTGTTTTGGCAGCGTTTTTATTTTTTGTTATTTACAACATTCATCTGACAGGATAGATCATGTGGCATTTTTATAGAGAAGGTTGTCAAAGACGCGACAATACCAAATATGACTACTTTATTTTTATTTATGTAAGTTTTACACAATGATTTCATTTTTGATACAAAAAAATGTTTTAGTTAGAGAGCCATAGTTTTTTCAGTTTTTGTGCGATTATCTTAGGTAGGGTATGATTTTTGCGGGATGAGATGACGGTTTGATTGGCACTATTTTGGGGTGCGTATGACTTTTTGATCGTTTGCTATTACACTTTTTGTGATGTAAGGTGACAAAAAATAGCTTTTTTTTTACACTGTTTTTATTTTTTTACGGTGTTCACCTGAGGGGTTAGGTCATGTGATATTTTTGTAGAGCAGGTTCTTACGAATGCGGCGATACCTAGTAATATGTCAACCACTTTTATTCATGTAAGTTTTACACAATGATTTCATTTTTGAAACAAAAAAAATCATGTTTTAGTGTCTCCATATTCTGAGCCATAGTTTTTTTTATTTTTTGGGCAATTGTAATTTTTTATGGGATGAGCTGACGGTTAGATTGGTACTATTTTGGGGGGCATATGCCTTTTTGATCGCTCGGTGTTGTACTTTTAGTGATGTAAGGTGACAAAAAAATTGTTTATTTAGCACAGTTTTTATTTTTTTATTTTTACGGTGTTCATCTGAGGGGATATGTTATGTGATATGTTTATAGAGCTGTTTAATACGGATGTGGCGATATCTAATATGTCTATATTTACTTTATTTGGGGAAAATGACTTTCAGCACATCTGTATTGTGCTGTATTGAACTGTCAGTGTCTTACACTGTAAGACACTAACAGTTGCCTAGGAGACCCAGCCCTGGGGCTGGATCTCCTGTGCTTCCGTAGCTGACAGTTCCGATGCCTGTTCAAGGCATCGGGGCTGCCATAGCAACCCTCGGTTTCCCGTCACTGAAGCTGGGGGACCCGATGAGGATGTACAAGCTTCCGCAAACCCCCTCTATGCTGCGGTCAGCGTGACCACGGCATACAGGGGGTTAATCCGCCGGCATCAGTGTTTTCACCGATGCTGGCAGATACAGCATGGGCCCGACTGTTCGTATCAGCTGGGCCCCTGCTGCTGATCATGGCAGCAATTGTGGGGCAGCGCGTTAACCCTAGGATGAGAATGCTCGTCCTAGTGCATTAAGTCCCTGCAAGTTAGGACGAACATTCTCGCCCAGGGTCAGCAACGTGTTAATCAGTATTTTGTGGAAGCAGGTATATCGCAGGCCTCAATCAATATTTGGTAGAAACAGGTATATCGAACCCCACAATTAATATTTTGTGGAAGCAGGTATATCGCAGCCCTCAATCAGTATTTTGTAGAAGCAGGTATATTGCAGGCCTCAATCAATATTTTGTAGAAACAGCTATATCGAACCCTTTAATCAGTATTTTGTGGAAGCTGGTATATCAAACCCCTTAATCAGTATTTTTTGGAAGCAGGTATATCACACCCCTCAATTATTTTTTTGGCCAGAACAGTTATATCACACCACCCTGTTTATTTGGGGCAACAGGTATATCACAGCCATCAATCAGTATTTTGTGGAAGAAGGTATATCACACCCCTCAATCATTTTTTGGAGGGCAACAGGTATATCACACCTGTTGCAATTAGTTGTTCCAATAGCGTTTGTCCCTCTATATAGCTGCTGTATCGCAGCAGAACCGCACACAAATGCTGCACATTCCAAATGCACTATAATAAACTTTCTATGTTAGAAAGTATATTATAAGTATATCACACCCCTCAGTATATCACACCTATTGATAGCACACCTATACCAGTCCTAAAAGGACTTTTGTGGCCCTATTAGCTAGCATTTAATGTCCCTAATGGCCTGTCTTTTCTCCACAAAGCAACCTTTCTCTACACTTGCAAAACACAGAATGTAAAATGGCTGCCAGATCGGATTCTTTTATAGGGTGGGGGGGTGTCAATGTGCTGAAAAATTTCAATTGGCTGTCCTGTCCCACCTGATGGATATGTCATGGGTCAAAGTTCGGCGCAATGCAAAATAATATGGCGCCGGTGGACATCGCCATATGTTTGCATGTTCGGCGAATCGCGAACGCGCAAAGTTTGCCGCAAAATGACTGCCGGGCGAACCACAAGGCCATCTCTATTCAACACAAACTTACTGCTGACACCCTCTCCACTCTGTCTGGGGGGCTTTACTTGTATAAGCATTTATTGGAACAGGTTCTGTAGACATCTATGTGGAATCAGCTGACAAGGGTGTAAAAAGAGTGCGCTTCTTCTTGACACCAACATGGACCTGTAAGGCTGAGTTAATACTTGAGTTATTTGGTCAGTTTTGGCCCCGTGACTGCCCAAATAGGTGAAGTGTGCAGTGATTCTAATAGCGACGCCTGTCATCTGCATGTCATACTGACTGACAGTATTATTTTACTACCACAGCAGACTCCCTATGCGTGTTACTGCAAGGCACAGTGTTCTACACCTATATAAAGGCTCTATGCAGTCCGGAAATGGCCTTTTTTTTATTTCGATTCATCGCGAATATATTCTGATCGAAGCAAATTTTTCGGAAGAATTGGCGAACCGGCCCAATCGAATGTTTGAGAAATTCGCTCATCTCTAATGTTCACCATCAAGACTCCTTTAAGTGTTTTACCCAGCAGTCTCAAAATTCTGAACAGCACGTCTGCCTAGTTCTGCAGTAATGCGTGAGATGCTGTGTAACATGGCCCTTTTGCCATTCAGGCTAATGGACAAGCCTCAGTGGGAGTTATAATGCCAGACATATGTCTTGTAATTCCGTTTTTCCACACAAAAGAAAGGGTGCGCTCACATTTGTCTGGTGAAACGGCTTAGTTTCCCTTTGTCATTGTGTCAAATAATAAAAAAATATTCACTGCAGACTGATAGATTGATTCTGCCAGAAGACAAGAAGAATAGCCTTGCATGATCTTGGAGAAGGCTTGCATAGTAAAATATCAATTTTCAGAGATGACACTAAACTGTGTAAAGTAATTAACACTGAAGAGGACAGTATACTACTACAGAGGGATCTGGATAGATTGGAGGCTTGGGCAGATAAGTGGCAGATGAGGTTTAATACTGACAAATGTAAAGTTATGCACATGGGAAGGAATAATGCAAGTCACCCGTACATACTAAATGGTAAAACACTCGGTAACACTGACATGGAAAAGGATCTAGGGATTTTAATAAACAGCAAACTAAGCTGCAAAAAACAGTGTCAGGCAGCTGCTGCCAAGGCCAATAAGGTAATGGGTTGCATCAAAAGGGGCATAGATGCCCGTGATGATAACATAGTCCTACCACTTTACAAATCATTAGTCACACCACACACAGGGCCGTCTTTAACAAGGGGCAAAAGGGGCAGCTGCCCCGGGCCCAGTTGCTCCTGGGGGGCCCAAGGCAGCTGCCTCTTGAGCCCTGCTGGCCACTGCCCCGGGAGTCAGGCTGTCAGCTACACAGGGGGTGCTGCCATGCCTGCCGGCACTCCAGGCAGCGTACTGTGAGAGCTGTGATTCTCTAGGACCTTAGATGACATCATCACCATGTGACCAGTAACCTAGCAATATTACTGGTCACATGGCTATGAGGTCATCAAAGGTCCTACCAGGAGTGTTGCTGTAGAAGTTTGCCTTAACTGTGGAGCTTTTTTTGTGAAGATTACATCAGAAAAAGGTGACAGGGGCTGTTATGCTAATATATTGTAAACTACTGTATAGTGTGGTGCTGTATAGTGTGGGGTACTGTATACTGTGGGGTACTGTATACTGTGGGGTATTGTATACTGTGGGGAACTGTATACTGTGGGTGCTGTATATGTGGAGTGCTATACTGCTGTACTGTATAGTGTGGGGGGCTGCATAGTGTAGGGTGCTGTATAGTGTATAGTTTGGGGTGCTGTATACAGTGAGGTGCTATACTGCTCTACTGTATACTGTGAGGTGTTGTATACTGTGGGGTGCTGTATACTGTGGGCTGCTATACTGCTCTACTATATACTGTGGGGTGCTGTATACTGTATAGTGTGGGGTGCTATACTGCATACTGTGTGGTGCTGTATACTATAGGGTGCTATACTGCATACTGTGGTGTGCTGTATACTATAGGGTGCTATACTGCATACTGTGGGGTGCTGTATATTATAGGGTGCTGTACTGCATACTGTGGGGTGCTGGGGTGCACTGTATCGCTAGGGTGAGCCGAGCCCTGGTCTCCTTCCTGCAGAGCGGTGCCCACTTCCAGCCTGAGCCCAGAGCACTGATCCTGAGCTGCTGGAGTCTTCAGAACTGGAAGTATTTACAGTCATTCACTGTACTCTACCAGATGTGTGGATTTTTTGTGTGTGTGTTGTGGTGGAGGGCGTGATTGCCTGCTATGGTGTGGGAAGGCAGGATCCAGGGGGCCCAAGTAAATTTTTGCCCAGGGTCCAATCAATATTAAAAAACGGCCCTGACCACACATGGAGTACTGTGTACAGTTCTGGGCTCCTGTGAACAAGGCAGACATAGCAGAGCTGGAGAGGGTCCAGAGGAGGGCAACTAAAGTAATAACTGGAATGGGGCAATTACAGTACCCTAAAAGATTATCAAAATAAGGGTTAGTCACTTTAGAAAAAAGACGACTGAGGGGAGATCTAATTACTATGTACAGTATAAATATATCAGGGGTCAGTACAGAGATCTATCCCATCATCTATTTATCCCCAGGACTGTGACGAGGGGACATCCTCTGCGTCTGGAGGAAAGAAGGTTTGTACACAAACATAGAAGAGGATTCTTTACGGTAAGAGCAGTGAGACTATGGAACTCTCTGCCTGAGGAGGTGGTGATGGTGAGTTCACTAACAGAGTTCAAGAGGGGCCTGGATGTACAGTATTTCTGGAGTGTAATAATATTACAGGCTATAGCTACTAGAGAGGGATCGTTGATCCAGGGAGTTATTCTGATTGCCTGATTGGAGTCGGGAAGGAATTTTTTATTTCCCTAAAGTGAGGAAAATTGGCTTCTACCTCACAGTTTTTTTTTTTTTTTTGCCTTCCTCTGGATCAACTTGCAGGATGACAGGCCGAACTGGATGGACAAATGTCTTTTTTCGGCCTTATGTACTATGTTACTATGTTACTATATGTTATGCAGCCCTATTTTCCCCCATTATGGAGTTTGTTGGGTACTGTTGGTAAATTCAGTGTGGTATCTGATCTATATAGCATTTTATCCAGTCTCAGGATACTGTTAATATTTACTAACATTAAGAAGAAATTAAATAAACTGCTACGGACACTTGCAAGATATGAAAATACATATGATAATACAATAAAGTATTATGTAAAGTGGATATACATATCAGTTCATTTATACAGACTTTAACAGTAAAACTCATACTTCTCTTGGTGAGGGAGGAGACGAAGAAGATGTTGGTAGAGAAAAGAAAATGTTTGTGCTTCATAAATTGAAATCTATACATGTAACCAGTGATTTTGTATGAAATGAAAAGATATGAAGATGTTTCATCTATTAGTCGTGAGTATGAATAACTCAATAAACAGCAGTATTAATTTTACCTCTGAAGTCCACACTTAGACGACAGTAGAGCTTCTCTTGTGGACTTATTAATAGGTGTGGTTGCATTTTAGATTGTGTTCAGACAAGTGGATAACCATATGCTTCTCTTGAAGAACCAGAGCGCTCACCAGACAGAAGTTAAGACGGTGAGGTTTGGGGAAAAGTAACATCAGGGATGAAAATTACCAGACATAAAAAGACTCTATGTAGAATAGCATTTTTTTTTCACAATAAAGAGATTCTTTACTCTACTGGCCAAGCAAAAAATAGTTGTTAACCAGCTACATAGTAAATAGGTACTGTGTTTTAAAAAATGTCTGTTCAATAGTCTTTAAATATAAATTAATTTTATTATTATACTTTTTTCTTTGTTTTTATTCTCTAGATCTCCTAAATGTTGCAATTATATAAATATACTGGTCTTCTGTAAGTTTTCTGTAAAGCAAGGTTTTTATTGGTTCTTCCTCTTTAATGTCATGTAGTTGTTTAGTGATGTCTATACATGGCCGCTGGTTCTTCCTCTTTAATGTCATGTAGTTGTTTAGTGATGTCTTTACATGGCCGCTCATCTGAAGTATGAGGTAACTGTACATGCGTACTAACCTTTAGGTAGGGTTAGGGGGGCGAAGAGACTAGAAAACACTTAGAGGGTCATTTTTTAAAACCGGCATTTTATACACCGGTCTTAATAACCCCTACATCTAGATATGGATCTGCTGAAGATATGAAGAGGCGCAGGCCTTTACATAACTTGGGTGCATCCAGCGCCAGTCTAAATGTAAGCCAGCTTCCTAGCTATCTTACATTTAGACCATTTTCTATGCCTAAAACAGGAGTAGAAAATTATGGATAAGACGGGCCTGCCAGCCAGTCCCCGCCCACACCATGCACATTTTTTTTAGACCTGACATAAGTGGGGAAAAGTTGCAGATTGCGGCGCAATAGTTAGTATGAGTATTTCAGGATAATAAATGACCCCCTTAGTTTTGGAACAAAGAGCTCAGCTCCATTGAAGACATCATCAAGGTAAGATGTCTTGCTACCATTACATCTCTTTGTATCATATCGGTATTGGCCAAAGGCCATGTTGGGCATTGCTCAATAGGAGCTGGATCATTTGTTGGCACGACTCTCGGTGACTGTCATTTATTTTATCTTTGAATATCTTTGTTTATGTATCTTATCATAGTTTAGTAAACTCTGTTTATTCACCTAACTCTTGTTAAGTCTATTTTTCCCTGAACCTCAGATTCCATGATAATACATTTTGGTACCAGTAGTGGGGATAGGGCAAAAATATGCTTATTGTTTATAAGATGATACAAAGAGTTGATTTGGTCTAGGTTTCTATGGATGGGACCCCATGCTTCTATTAGACAAGGAAAAGGTGAAGTTTAAGCTGTCAAATGGATCTCTACAGGTGGCTAAATATATATCTGTAGAGATCATTAACGCAATCTGATAGTCTGCAGGAACTTCGACAATTGAAAGTCTACCGATTGTAGATATTGGAGTTCATCCAATAGTTAATAGAGAAGAGTGCCCAGATGTTTAAGGAATATCATGAAAAAATGGCTGTGTGTGAATGCATTGTTGAGTTACAGGAAAGCTGGGTACTTATATAAGGACAAACAGGGGCCCTTTAGCTGCGTGTGATGCCACGACAAAAGAATGCCAGATAGCAAGTAAAGTGTGTGCATATACTAACAATAAGGCATATTAACAGCAAGGAAAAAGTCAATGTATAAACTGAGGTACTGAGTGTGTGAAGAGGAACCACTTACACTTTTATAATGTTTTATGTGTGTTAAATATAATGCACATGGGTATTTCATTTTATTGGAGCCCAGATGTGTTTGTGACATGGGCCCTTTGTCTGTTAAATTATATGTTGAGTATTATATTTGTTACTCAATGTATGTGGACCTTTGATCTGAACTCATACAGTGCTTATGTAGTGTCCCACTAGGTAAATGTGGGCACTACACAAGGGTTAATATGATCATTATAATTGATATGATGTGTTATGTGTATTTTTCCTGTGTTATCTGGGTATCAGGCCTGTTAGGGTGCAGTTCCTCCTCCTAGACATTAGAGGGAGCTAGGGAACCCCTTATATATATAGTTAGGCCCAGACAGGAAAGTGTAGTGTAATCCAGGAGGCTAGTGAGTGCAGACTAGCCAGCCTGTGGATAATGAGCCAGAGTTAGCTCAGAAGATTATCACCAGCGAAAGAGTTTTCCTCCTGGGAGAAACCTGCAGTTCCCTAACCAGAGCAGAGCAGAGCCAGTGTTCCAGTTAGTCAAGTAAGCTGAAGGGCAGAAGGATCATTAAACTAAAGCAAGGGATATATACCTGAGGAGGATTGCTACCAAGGATAAAAGCCAGAATTAGGGCATGCAGGCCTTGGGAAACAGACAGCCAGGATATCTGAGGAATAGTGCAGCCTGGTCTGTGAGTGATGATTTTACCCTCTGAGTATCTTGCAAAGAACATTACCTGCCATTTATGTAAAGCCTGCTATTGATTACTGCTGCAAAGTGGAACTGAATTCAAATTGTATAAAGTTGAACTGTTTCCAGTAAAGAAAGTTTGGTTCACCCCAACAACGTGTTCCTCACTTATTATTACTACCAACCGGTGTGCCACCGTTACAGGCACTGGCATCACGAACCTTAAAGGGTCCTTGCCCCTGGCACATTAAACACCTGCAACACCCAGGGCATCTCATCTACCATCAGGCCTGGTCCCTATATACAGAGAGTGCCCCAGAGGACTTCTGTGCCAGCCTCTCCATCACTGCTGTACGCCTGCCCAGGGTCTTCCTACAAACTGTGAGTAACCCATAGCAACCCTCGTTTGCCTAAGTAACCGTGACCTCACAATCGCAATACCCTGCAGGGCTGCGTACTGCTTATTTTGGCATCACAAACAGGATTTATGGATTATTCCTACGCCATTGTGGAATTTAAAAACTGTGTGCCATTATTCGCCCATAAAGTGACTAAGCCCTACTTGTTTATTGGAAAAATTGCTGGGCCAAAGAACTGTAATAATCGCGTTGTGAAGATTTTATTGCATAGACTGTTTGCCATTTATTTAAGTCACCGCTTGCTGTCAGTGAATAGACAGCGATGTGCTCAAAGATGGCCGCTTAACCTGACTAGATTATTTGTGCGCCTCGTTGTGTCCGTTTGGCGCGAAGAAAAAAAAAAGAAGACAAAGAGAAGGTACCGCCCAGCCTGCAAGAAAGAAACGCCGCCCTGTCTGTAAAGAGGATACTGCCTACCTTGAATCCCGGAGGTCCCAGAGGCCGCGCCTACCTTCTGACGCCACGCGTGGGACTCCCGTATGACGTAATCACGCATCTCGCGAGATTTGGAGCGAGCACCGCCGGAGTAAGTACAAACTTTCATATTCACCGACCCCTTCATATATCCGTACTGGGAAGGTCCCGATCCTTGCCAGGAGACTGGGGAAGGTTTCCCACTAGCAATAAGAGACTTGACCTGGGGGAAAAATACGTCCACCTTAGCTCCGGTCAGCTCCGGAGTTTCTTTAAGGATCATGCTCACTCCAAAGACCCCTTAGCAACGCTATGTCCGCACCTGAAGAAGCGGGGCAATCGGCCCCCGATGTGCCCTCTGAAGTACACACAGCTGATAATAGGGCGCCTGCCACTGCGGCAGCATCAAGCCTGATGCCACTGACCATGCCATATTATTTCGGGGCCCCCTGGTTCCCACGATATTCCGGGGAGGCCCATAAATTGAAGGACTTTAGAGACCAGATCCTGGCCTTATTTCGGCTTTACCCTATCTCTGCTGAACAACAAATGGAGATCCTCCTAGCTCAGATAGAAGGGGCCGCCCGCAGGGAAGTCATGTCATGGCCCCATTCTGAAAAGAGTAGCCTAGAACAAATCTTTGATCGCCTCGGCACCATGTTTGAGGCCAGAACGGTGTCTGAAGTTAAGATGCGATTTTTCAGCAGGAAACAACAGCCTGGGGAGTCGCTCCGCGATTTTGCTCTTTCCTTGCAAGAGACCCTGAGAGCTGTGATCCAGGTGGACCCCAAGGAGGCCGAGGACCAGGACAGGACTCTAAGAGAACAGTTCGTTGCTTGTATAAATACTGAGCACTTAAAGGGACAGCTGAGGATGCTGTCGGCCCAACACCCCAATTGTGCGTTTTTGGACTTTAAAGAGCTGGCCATCAGTATCCTAGGCCAACACCCGGCCACGGGGCCAGCAGCCCCCCTGGAACCTCAGGCCTATCGGCCGAAAACCGTTAATATAAGTCCGTCTGGGGTCAGTCAGGACACGCAGGCTCCAGTGACATGTGGTGGCGGCACTAATGGAGCAGGTAAACCATCTCACTAAGAGCCTGGAGAATGTGTGCAGGAAAATAGAGGAATGGGAGAGACCATTGTTACTGGAAGATGAAAGCCCCCTGCCTCCAAGGCTCCCGCCTGCATATAAAGATGTATACCCCAAAGAACCTGATGGGCGACCGAGTTATCGGTCCAGGAGTCGCAGGCAGCCTGTCTGCCACTATTGTAAAAAGTATGTACACACTGAATCAACGTGTTGACAGCTAAACGGGCCACCCCCGAGGCCGAGGACCGCCCCTCGGGAGGTAGAACAATAGGTCCAAAGGATCCAAGCTGGATGCCCAGATACGTAGGATCTCGTCCAAAAATTAACATATGCATCAACGGGATCCCTTTTGAAGCCCTGCTGGATAGTGGGTCTCAGGTCACCACCATCCAACGATCCGCCTTTGACAAATTCTGGGATTCAAGTCTCCTCACCCAGCCGCCAGAATCCTGGCTGGATATCATTGCCAGCAACGGTAAGCCAGTGAAAGTCCATGGGTACTGGGAACCTACCCTTCAGGTGGGAGAAGCCACCTTACCACAGCAAGGTGTGATTGTGGTACAAGCCGGAGATAAAGGGGCACACCCTGTTATCCTAGGGACTAATGTCTTTAAAAATTGTTACTCCGAAGTACTTGAAGCATTGAATCAAACTATACCCTCAGCCTCACCTGCTTCTAAAAGAGTCATTCAAAAGACTATCAGTGTGCTGTGTTCTCAACAAAGGTTTGCAAACGGAAAAGGAGAAATCTGTACTGTCCAGATCCGGGATAACTGGCCAGTAATTATGCCTCCAAATTCCCAGATTATCCTATGGTGTCATGCTGTGTTAGGGATCCAGGGCCAGGACTATCAAGCCCTAGTGGAGCCTATTCAAATTGAGAATCATCCCTTTGTGCGAACAGCCAAGAGTCTGGTGACCGTGTCTCAAGATAAAGTGCCTGTCCGTTTGATTAATTTTGGTGATCACCCCATTGCTCTTTTTAAGCACTGCCCCGTCGCTCAGCTTTTCCAGGTGTCGTTCCAGGATGTGATCCGTCTGCCTGCCACCGAGACGTTCCAGACCACACAGAGTAGCAGCGCCCCCTGCCAGTGCCTCTTCAGTAACCTGGTGGGAAGAACTTCATGTGGGGAACGAATCCACCGCGAAGGAGCAAATAGAGGGAGTCCTGAGTCTGGTGAAAGAGCACCACAAGGCTTTTAGCAAGCACTCCACTGACTACGGAGAGGTCAGTGTAATCAAGCACACCATACCCACTGGCTCTCATCCTCCTATCAAGGAGAGATACAGACCCATACCACATACTACCTATCAGTCTGTGAAAGAGATGATACAGGAGATGAAGGACTCTAATATAATCCGGGACAGTCATAGTCCCTGGGCTGCGCCCCTAGTTCTTGTCCGAAAAAAAGATGGCAGCATAAGGTTCTGCTTGGATTATAGAAAAATCTATCAAATCACCCACAAAGACGCTTATCCGTTACCATGCATTGAGGAGTCCTTAACTGCCCTGGGGTCATCAGCCTACTTCTCCACTCTGGACTTAACTAGCATGTACTGGCAGGTACCTATGGCCCCAGAAGATCGAGAGAAGACCGCTTTCACTACGCCTATGGGCCTGTTCGAATTTAATTATATGCCTTTCGGACTGTGCAACGCTCCCGGGACATTCCAGCGGTTGATGGAGCGTTGTTTAGGCCATAGGAACTTTGAGACTGTACTACTATACCTGGATGACGTCATTATCTACTCCAAGACGTATGAGGACCATCTAAAACACCTGGCTGAAGTGTTTCAAGTCCTTGTGAAATATGGCCTTAAAATTAAGCCGTCCAAGTGCCACCTGCTGAAACCAGCAGTAAAGTATCTAGGGCACGTTGTTAGTGCCGAAGGAGTCCAGCCTGATCCGGATAAACTTGCTGCTGTCCGTAATTGGCCTACTCCCACCACCGTGAAAGAGGTGAGAAGTTTCCTCAGCTTTGCAGGATATCATAGACGCTTCATCCCGCATTTTGCACAAATTGCGGATCCAATCCCGGAACTCCTAAGGGGGCATCCCAAGAAGAGTCCAAAGACTCCTATCCCTGTTGAATGGAATGAAGAATGGGAGATTGCCTTCCAGCTCCTAAAGAAGAAGCTGACTGAACCCCCTGTCCTGGGTTACCCGAATTATCAGAAGCTGTTTCACCTCTACACGGATGCCAGTAAAAGAGGCCTGGGAGCCGTGCTGACTTAGGTGCAAGACAACAAAGAGAGAGTGATTGCCTACGCCAGCAGATCCCTGAGGGGAGCTGTGAAAAACGATCAGAATTATAGTTCCTTTAAGCTGGAGTTCCTTGCCTTAGTGTGGGCTGTGACTGAAAAATTCAAGGACTATCTTGCTGCCACTCCGTTTGTCGCCTTCACGGACAACAATCCCCTGGCGCATCTGAATACAGCCAGGGTCGCTGGAGCAAAGATGGGCCTCACGCCTTGCCAACTATGACTTCACTGTGAAATACCGGGCAGGCCGCTCCAATGATAATGCTGATGCCCTGTCTCGGCTTCCCACTACAGAAGCACCAGATGAACCAAAGGATGCCTGGGAAGAAGTGGAGATGCCGGCGTTTTACAACAAATTTGCTCAGCAAGATAATATTCACACTGAAAATCACTCAGTTGCTGATTCCTCTTCATCAAATATTCCTGAGTCCAGGGGCGAACAAGAAAGGTGGATTAAGCTCCAGTCCGAAAGTAGAGTCCTCGGTGAACTGCTCGACTTCCTTACTAGTGGGAGAACTCCTGAGAGAGTCCGCAGGAAGAGTGCAGACCCAGAACTATTGAGACTGTGGAGACATCGCCACCAACTCTTCCTCCAAAAAGGCCTGTTGCTTAGAAGGAGCCTGGATCCAGTGTCCTGCGATAGGGTATACCAGATCCTCATACCACGTCGAGACGCCAGTCTGGTGTTAGAGATTTATCACAACCAGTCTGGACACTTCGGCGTGCAGAAAACTGAGGCCACCATTCACAGGAGGTTCTATTGGATCGGGAGAAGACATTGTGAAATGGTGCCAGGAGTGCACTGCCTGTGCCGTGGGGAGAAGGGAACGCCATGACCAGAGGGCGCCTCTCCATCCTATCGTAAGTAAAACTCCCTTAGAACTTGTTGCCATTGATCATGTGAAGTTGGAGCCAAGTCGCTCAAGGTATACTTATGCCATGACCATTATTGATCACTTCACTAAGTTTGTCATAGCAGTGCCTGTGAAAGACCTGACAGCCAAGACTGCGGCGGAGGCGTTCTGGAAGCATTTCCTCCTGCCCTACGGCTGCCCAGAGAGGATCCTCACCGACCAGGGGTCCGCGTTTGAATCACAGCTGTTCCAGGAGATGTGCCTGCTACATAATTGCCAGAAAGTCCGGACCACCGCCTATCATCCGCAAGGTAACAGACTCTGTGAAAAGATGAATCAAACTCTCATTGAAATGCTGAGAGCAGTACCCCCTGAGACAAGGGGTAATTGGCCTACTCTGCTGCCACAACTCATGTATACTTACAACAATACAGTCGTGGCCAAAAGTTTTGAGAATTACATAAATATTGGAAATTGGAAAAGTTGCTGCTTAAGTTTTTATAATAGCAATTTGCATATACTCCAGAATGTTATGAAGAGTGATCAGATGAATTGCATAGTCCTTCTTTGCCATGAAAATTAACTTAATCCCAAAAAAACCTTTCCACTGCATTTTATTGCTGTTAAAGGACCTGCTGAGATCATTTCAGTAATCGTCTTGTTAACTCAGGTGAGAATGGTGACGAGCACAAGGCTGGAGATCATTATGTCAGGCTGATTGGGTTAAAATGGCAGACTTGACATGTAAAAAGGAGGGTGATGCTTGAAATCATTGTTCTTCCATTGTTAACCATGGCGACCTGCAAAGAAACGCGTGCAGCCATCATTGCGTTGCATAAAAATGGCTTCACAGGCAAGGATATTGTGGCTACTAAGATTGCACCTCAATCAACAATTTATAGGATCATCAAGAACTTCAAGGAAAGAGGTTCAATTCTTGTTAAGAAGGCTTCAGGGCATCCAAGAAAGTCCAGCAAGCGCCAGGATCGTCTCCTAAAGAGGATTCAGCTGCGGGATCGGAGTGCCACCAGTGCAGAGCTTGCTCAGGAATGGCAGCAGGCAGGTGTGAGCGCATCTGCACGCACAGTGAGGCGAAGACTTTTGGAAGATGGCCTGGTGTCAAGAAGGGCAGCAAAGAAGCCACTTCTCTCCAAAAAAAACATCAGGGACAGATTTATCTTCTGCAGAAAGTATGGTGAATGGACTGCTGAGGACTGGGGCAAAGTCATATTCTCCGATGAAGCCTCTTTCCGATTGTTTGGGGCATCTGGAAAAAGGCTTGTCCGGAGAAGAAAAGGTGAGCGCTACCATCAGTCCTGTGTCATGCCAACAGTAAAGCATCCTGAGACCATTCATGTGTGGGGTTGCTTCTCATCCAAGGGAGTGGGCTCACTCACAATTTTGCCCAAAAACACAGCCATAAATAAAGAATGGTACCAAAACACCCTCCAACAGCAACTTCTTCCAACAATCTAACAACAGTTTGGTGAATAACAATGCATTTTCCAGCACGATGGAGCACCGTGCCATAAGGCAAAAGTGATAACTAAGTGGCTCGGGCACCAAAACGTTGACATTTTGGGTCCATGGCCTGGAAACTCCCCAGATCTTAATCCCATTGAGAACTTGTGGTCAATCCTCAAGAGGCGGGTAGACAAACAAAAACCCACTAATTCTGACAAACTCCAAGAAGTGATTATGAAAGAATGGGTTGCTATCAGTCAGGAATTGGCCCAGAAGTTGATTGAGAGCATGCCCAGTCGAATTGCAGAGGTCCTGAAAAAGAAGGACACTGCAAATACTGACTCTTTGCATAAATGTCATGAAATTGTCGATAAAAGCCTTTGAAACGTATGAAGTGAGTGTAATTATATTTCACTACATCACAGAAACAACTGAAACAAAGATCTAAAAGCAGTTTAGCAGCAAACTTTGTGAAAACTAATATTTTTGTCATTCTCAAAACTTTTGGCCACGACTGTACAATTCACTGCTCCACCGGGTACACGCCCTTCTATCTGATGTTCGGCCGTCAAGGGCGGTTACCTGCTGACCACTCCCTGGATGTACAGGTGCCTGATGTCATCAATCCACTACCAAAAACTGATTGGGTAGTGGAGCATCAAAGGCGTCTCCTCAATTCTAAGGAGATTGTCCAGGAGCGCATGGAAAATGCCCGGGAGCGACAGCAGAGAGACTATGACCTGGCTGCTCATGCAGAGACTCTAGCTATAGGAGATATGGTGTGGCTGAAAAATAACCACCGAACCAGTAAATTGGACAGTAAGTGGGAAAGGACTCCCTATGTCATTTCTGCCATCCCTAATGCTGAGGCCCATATTTATCAAATTTCCAGAGAAGATAAAGGCTCCCAAATTGTACACAGGAATCGTTTAAAACCCTGCATAGAAGGAGAAATTGCAGCAGAGGACATTGAGCCGGAGTCTCCCGAGCCCGAGTTGCCAGCCCAACCTGCTGATCCTATGCAGGCTGTTGAGAACCTGATACATGATAAAGAGCCACTTCATTGGTTCCTCACACCCTGGTTGAACTTGGTAGTACCAGCTCCAGTTCCTGCTGGTTCTCAACCCTAGGATGAACCAGCTTCAGTTCCTGCTAGTCCTCCACCTCAGGATGATTTGTCCCAGAGTGTACCTGAAAGAGCTCCAGAGCCTGTGGATTCCTCTGACCCTCCTGAACCAAGGCAGGAAGAACCTCTGTCAGTAAGAAGGTCCACACGGTCTACTAAAGGGCACCCACCTGTGAGATTCGGGGACTACATTGTGGGCCCAAGTAGCCCCTCCCGGGAAACCCCTGTTTTGTTCTTTTGAGCCTCCAGGAACTTATCTCATATTTTCATTTTCTATCATTATCATTATAGACTATCATTATGGACTATCCTGGTTATCCTTTATACGCTGTACCAGGTCAGCGCCCCCTGTTCCCTTATACTATCCTGAGAGAATACAACGACGCCCCTTTCCACCGCACTTTCCAGAGGAACTGCTTGATATATTTGTACTGTAACAGTGGTGACTCTTGTATATGCCTGCTTTCCGTTTTGTCTTTCAGGCTGCGCAGCTCGCCAGACCTGCAGGGTATTGCGATTGTGAGGTCACGGTTAATGGCAAGCGAGGGTTACTCACAGTTCTGTAGGATGACCCTGGGCAGGCGCACAGCAGTGAAGGAGAGGCTGGCACAGGAGTCCTCTGGGGCACACTCTGTATTTAGGGACCAGGCCTGGTGGTGGATGAGGTGCCCTGGATGTTGCAGGTGTTTAATGTGCCTGGGGCAAGGTCCCTTTAAGATTCGTGACGCCAGTGCCTGTAACGGTGGCACACCGATTTATAGTTGTAATAAGTGAGGTACACAGATGGGATAGTGAACCAAACTTTGCTTTACTTGAAAACAGTTCAACTTTGTACAGATGGATCTCAATTCAGTTCCACATACAAGATACACTTTACAAGCAGGCTTTACACATCAATGGCAGGTATACTGTTCCTTGCAAGATACTCAGAGGGTAAACAACAACACACTCAGAATCAGGCTATACCTTCTCCTCAGAAATAGTGTACACTGTTCCTTAGAACTCCTGTCTGGTTTTTATCCCAAGGCCCGGATACCTCAATGCTGGCTTTTATCCTTGGTAACAATCTTTCTCTCGTATTTATCCTTGCTTTACATTACTACTTCTTCTGCCCTTCAGCTTACTTGTACTAGCTGGTAACACTGGCTCCGCTTGGCTTGTGGGAACTGCAGGTTTTCTCCCAGGAGGTAACTCTTCTCATGGGGTAAATCTTCTGAGCTAACTGAGGCTCATTATCCACAGGTAGGGTATAATCCTTCACTAGCCTCCTGGTAGCAACTAGAAGCCTGGACTATCTAGCTGCATGTCAGGAGGAGGCCCTCAGCATATCTCTGGCTGGTGCCCTCTCACTTCTGTCTCCACAGACTCCTGACTACAGATTAACTGCTCCCTGTCTGGGATGAATATATATACTAGGGGCTCCATATCTCCCTCTAGTGCCTAGGATGCCTAACTACACGCTAATAGGCCTGCTGTACATATCACAGGGGAACAATACATATAAAAACATATAGAAAACACATTAAAATGGACGGTTAAATATACTGCCACTGTCCCTCAGGAGTAGGAGTACCACGTGGCCTAATTGACCCTTGCGTAGTGCCCACATTCACCTAGTGGGACACTACAGGGACACTACACAAGGGTTAATATGATCATTATAATTGATATGATGTGTTATGTGTATTTTTCCTGTGTTATCTGGGTATCACGTCTGTTAGGGTGCAGTTCCTCCTCCTAGACGTTAGAGGGAGCTAGGGAACCCCTTATATATATAGTTAGGCCCAGACAGGAAAGAGTAGTGTAATCCAGGAGGCTAGTGAGTGCAGACTAGCCAGCCTGTGGTTAATGAGCCAGAGTTAGCTCAGAAGATTATCACCAGCGGAAGAGTTTTCCTCCTGGGAGAAACCTGCAGTTCCCTAACCAGAGCAGAGCAGAGCCAGTGTTCCAGCTAGTCAAGTAAGCTGAAGGGCAGAAGGATCATTAAACTAAAGCAAGGGATATATACCTGAGGAGGATTGCTACCAAGGATAAAAGCCAGAATTAGGGCATACGGGCCTTGGGAAACAGACAGCCAGGATATCTGAGGAATAGTGCAGCCTGGTCTGTGAGTGATGATTTTACCCTCTGAGTATCTTGCAAAGAACATTACCTGCCATTTATGTAAAGCCTGCTATTGATTACTGCTGCAAAGTGGAACTGAATTCAAATTGTATAAAGTTGAACTGTTTCCAGTAAAGAAGGTTTGGTTCACCCCAACAACATGTTCCTCACTTATTATTGCTACCAACCGGTGTGCCACCGTTACAGGCACTGGCGTCACGAACCTTAAAGGGTCCTTGCCCCTGGCACATTAAACACCTGCAACACCCAGGGCACCTCATCTACCATCAGGCCTGGTCCTTATATACAGAGAGTGCCCCAGAGGACTTCTGTGCCAGCCTCTCCATCACTGCTGTACGCCTGCCCAGGGTCTTCCTACAAACTGTGAGTAACCCATAGCAACCCTCTTTTTCCTAAGTAACCGTGACCTCACATCGCAATACCCTGCAGGGCTGCGTACTGCACTAAGGAGACAATGACTTATAGATGGAGGATCACACAGCCCCACCAGGAAGGCAGGACGTATATGACATAGAGGAGAGAGAAGAGTGGACAATACAGGACACAAAGAACGCATTCTGCTCCTTCCTTAACTTCAAGTCACTCCCATGAAGAAAGAAGATTTTGCTTGATGTGTGTCAACTGTATTGTGAATATATATTATTATATGTGTTCTTATTTAAAAGGACAAAACTTTTAACTAATGATGATATAAAATAGAGAAACTGGGTACATCCACAAACAAAATATCAAAGGATATAAAGTATGAACCAATATACAATACTGAGTATATTAGAAGATTCCTGAATAAATGTGTAATATTAATCCATAGACAACCCTGTATATGTATGGCACTGCTGGGGGTGACTTAAAGGGAACCTGTCACCGGGATTTTGTCTATAGAGCTGAGGACATGGACTGCTAGATGGCCGCTAGCACATCCGCAATACCCAGTCCCAATAGCTCTGTGTGCTTTTATTGTGTAAAAAAACCGATTTGATACATATGCAAATTAACCTGAAATGAGTCCTGTACGTCAGATGAGTCAGGGACAGGACTCATCTCAGGTTAATTTGCATATGTAGCAAATCGTTTTCTTTACACAATAAAAGCACACAGAGCTATGGGGACTGGATATTGCGGATGTTCTAGCGGCCATCTAGCAACCCATGTCCTCAGCTCAATACACAAAATCCCGGTGACAGGTTCCCTTTAAGGACCAGCACTGTACATGTTTAGCACTCTGATCAGGCAGATGCAGAAGCTGCGCCTATTCGATCAGCAGCAGGAGTCTGGTTATTACTGACAGCCAAGCCCCTGCTGTATCCACCAGCATTTGTAAAGACATCAATGCAAGCATATTAACTCCTTGTATGGGGGTTTGAGGAAGGAGCGGTCTTGCTCTCATCCCATTGACTGCCCGTGCAGCGGTGACAAGGGGCCAATGCTGCTGAGGCAGCCGTATGCCTTGCAAGGCATCAGTGCCTGTCAGCTACAGAAGCCTATGAGACCAGGTCCCCAGACGGGTCTTATAGGCACTCTGTCGGTGTAATACTGACAGCTAATGCATTACAATACACTATTTATTGTAATGCTTTGTAGAGGGAATCAGACCCCCAAAAAGTTGAAGTCCCCTAGTGGGACAAAAATAAAAAGTAAAAAAAATAATGAAAAAAGTGTCTTACAAAATAAAAAAAATTTAAGTTTCTAGTAAAAAAAAAAGTGTTCCTTTTCTCATAATCAAGTCACTTAAAATTGTGAAAAATATAATGAAAAAGAATAATAGACATATTATGTATTGTCACGTTCGTTATTACCAGCTCTATAAAAATATCACATGATGCACCCCGCCAGGTGGACTCTGTAAAACATGCCAAAGCAGCTATTGTTGATAACCTTGCCTTACAAAAAGTGAAATACCTGTAAGGCCTAGGACATATGAGCGAGTCTTCAGTGGGACTCGCAGACTCATCCCTCCTCCCATTGCAAGCATGGCTACATGCTGGAGGTAACTGGTGAGTTGGCTATGAGTCAGACCTTACGCTCCTGTAATTTGCCAACTGGCTCCTGGTATTGCCCATATGGCACAGGTAGGTGAGTGTTAGGTCCCGAGCTACTTGAGAAACCTTGGCGCGGTGCTCGGGATCAGACATGTCCTCCACAGTAGGATATGTTGGCTAATCTCTCAATGTTAACATCAGTATGAGGGTTTTATAAGACCGCAGAGTACACCTGTCTTTGCAAATGTTATTATATTGTTATATTGGTTATCACATCCACATCATTGCTATCTTGTGTGGGATGTCTATTGTGGTACTTGTTGTCTGCTGTGGGCATCCTCCACTGTAGGTATTTTTTGCTAGGGATCGCCATTAGCAATGGGCTACTATTGCAGGATTTGCTCTCCTGTATATGCATGCACAACTGCATATGGGTTTGAGCACTTCCTGCCTATTTATCATCACGCCATCTTTTCTGTTAGTTTGTATAAGAGATTGTGCTAGACAAAGTGACAAAGACTGGACTTTTAGTAAGAGTGACTGAAAACCAGGAAACTTCACATTTATTTCCTGGTATGAAATGCCATGCAGTCTTGTGTACAGACCACCAAAAAATGGAAAATTTACTTTGATACTTGTGAGTTTTGGGAGGACCCTTTAATGGGATGGGCTGATGCCACTGCCTTTATTGAAAAGACAAAGTCGAAGAGAGGATTATTCTAAAGTCAAGATCAAGAAACATGACCAGAGGCTAAGCATTTGAGAAGGTCAGAAGCAAAGGAGATCCTACCTAATGAAACTCTTATTAGTCCAACATACATTGAGATCTTTTTTTTTTTTTTTTCCAGAAGCCCAGTGGTGCCAAGGTTGTTTTGGGTTAAATAATTAGCGGCAGTATTCTTTAACCCTTTCACGACTGCAATCTGTATATATACGTGATAGCTGCACATGCCCCGTGCAGCTACCACGTATATACACGTTCTGGCAGCTCTTTAATCCAAGCGCTGCAAAGCGCTTGGATTTAAGCTTCTGCCCCTGTCCTGCTGCTGTCACGGACAGCATACAGTGAGGTAATGCCGGCAAGGGGCCAATCAGAGTGGCCCCTTGCCGGCAATCGATCCGATTGGTTAGTCTGTGCAGACTAACCAATCGGATCGCGGCAGTGTTAAAATGCCGGTTTCAGGCTCTGATCTGCGCTCTGCAGATCACAGCCTGAAATCGGTAATGTGTCCTGAAGCCCCCGATCTGTGCCCCCTCCTTGTTCATGTCCTGCCCCCGATGCAATCCTTCCCCGATTTTTCCCCCCTCCTTGTTCTTGTCCTGCCCCCGAAGCGGTCCGCCCTCTCCTGCCCCGATCTGTAAGTAAAATGCTGCCCCCCCCTGCCCCCGTTTCCAGCGCTGCCCCCTGCCCCCGATGCGGTCCCCCTTGTGTGTGTGATGGCGGCGGCTCCATTCCTGAGCCGCCGCCATCAGCAGCGTGTGTCAGCTCTATGCTGACACTGCTGTAACCCCATAGATGCCGCAGTAGCGGCATCCATGGGGGTAATAGAGGGAGGGGGCCCCCTCTCTCTCAACCATCAGGGCTGCTGCGATCGCAGCGCCCGATGGTTGCCATGGCAACCGGACGCTTTGCAAAGGCATCCGGTTGCCATGGTATAGGCGTCCAGTGCTGCCACCTACAGGCATCTGATTGTATTATACTTTGCAATGCAAGAGCATTGCAAAGTATAGTACAACCATCAGCCCCACTGGATCTTCAAGATCCAAGAGGGAACTGATAAAAAAAAATGTGAAAATAATAAAAGTAAAAATAAATAGATAAAAATGTAAAAAATAAATTTCCTTTTCCTATAAAAAATAATAATAAAAAAACTGTTCCAAAACAGCCAATTTTTTGGCCACCTTGTCCCATAAAGTGTAATAATGAATGATCAAAAAATCCTATGTACCCAAAAATGGTACCAATAAAAACCTCAACTCTTTCTGCAAAAAATGAGCCCCTGCACAAGACTATCGGTAGAAAAATAAAAAACATATGGCGTTCAGAAAACCAATCCAGCAAAATCTGCCTTCCAAAAACCATGCGGCACTCCTTCCATTCTGCGCCCTGCCGTGCGCCCTTACATCAGTTTACGACCACATGTGGGGTGTTTCAGTAAACCGCAGAATCAGAGTAATAAATATTGAGTTTTGTTTGGCTGTTAACCCTTAATGTGTTAAAGAAAAAAATGTAATAAAATAGAAAATCTGCTAAAAAAGTGAAATTTAGAAATTTCTTCTCCATTTTCCTTTAATTGTTGTGGAACACCTAAAGGGTTAATAATGTTTGTAAAATTGGTTTTGAATACCTTGAGGGGTGTAGTTTCTACAATGGGGTCATTTATGTGGTTATCCACTATGCAGGCCCCACAAAGTGACTTCAGACCTGAACTAGTCCTTAAAAAGTGGTTTTTGGAAATTTTCTTAAACATTTTAAGAATTGCTTCTAAACTTCTAAGCCTTCTAACGTCCTAAAAAAATAAAATAACATTTCCAAAATGATGCCAACATAAAGTACTGTAGACATATGGGGAATGTTATGTAATAAATATTTTATGAGGTATCACTTTCTGTTTTAGAAGCAGAGAAATTTAAATTTAGAAAATTGCAAATTTTTAAATTTTTTTGGTAAATTTGGGATTTTTTTTTAAAAAAAGGAGATATATATTGACTCAAATTTATGACTGTCATGAAGTACAATGTGTCACGAGAAAACAATCTCAGAATGGCGTGGATAAGTAAAAATGTTCCAAAGCTATTACCACTTAAAGTGACGCATGTCAGATTTTTAAATTTTGACCTGGACACTGGGGCATCAATGACCTTTGGTCATGAAAGGGTTAATGAATAGGGTTGATAGAATATGGAGAATAGGTCACTTATTCTTATATACCTTAATAGAATTTGCTTTGAAACTAAGGCATACCATGGTGTAATAGCCGTTGCATTTATTTGTTTGTCTTTTTGCAATGTGTTGAAATGAATTAAAGTGAAAAAAAAACAAGGGTGGAATATAAAGCAAGGTTTTTAATTGGTCCTTCCCCTTTCATTTCATGGAGTTGTTTAGTGATGACTATCACTGTTCAGTCCGCCCCCTATTCATCATCATTGAGTAAACTTTGACCCTGTACCTCACAGTCAGCAGACACATTCCAGCCAATCAGCATCATAACCTCCCTCCCAGACCCTCCCACCTCCTGGACAGCATCCATTTTAGATTCATTCGGAAGCTGCATTCTTAGTGAGAGGAGAGACAGTGTAGCTGCTGCTGATTTAATAGGGAAATCGATAGCTAGGCTAGTGTATTCAGTGTCCACTACAGTCCTGAAAGACTCATCTGATCTCTGCTGTAAGGACAGCACCCCAAAAATCCCTTTTTAGGGCTAGAACATCAGTCTGCTTTTTTATATATTTTTTCCTGTGTAATCTAATTGCAGTTTCCTGCCAGCGTGTGTGTCAGGCTCACAGCGTATACTGTGTCCACTTGCCCAGTGCCACCACTCATATCTGGTGTCACAGTAGCTTGCATTTAAAAAAAACTAAACTTTTTTGACTGTAATATAATAGCAGTCAGTTGCCTGCACGCGCGTGTGTGTTTCATGCCCTGCGCTGCAAGTGCATAGTGTCACCAGTGCAACTCATATCTGGTGTCACAGTAGATTACATTGAAAGAAAAACAACAATTTTGACTGTGAATAAATAGCAGTCAGTAGCCTGCACGTGTTTGTGTGTTTAAGGCCCAGCTGCAAGTGCATAGTGTCACCAGCGCAACTCATATCTGGTGTCACAGTAGATTACATTGAAAGAAAAACAACAATTTTGACTGTGAATAAATAGCAGTCAGTAGCCTGCACGTGTTTGTGTGTTTAAGGCCCAGCTGCAAGTGCATAGTGTCACCAGCGCAACTCATATTTGGTGTCACAGTAGATTACATTGAAAGAAAAACAACAATTTTGACTGTGAATAAATAGCAGTCAGTAGCCTGCACGTGTTTGTGTGTTTAAGGCCCAGCTACAAGTGCATAGTGTCACCAGCGCAACTCATATTTGGTGTCACAGTAGATTACATTGAAAGAAAAACAACAATTTTGATGTGAATAAATAGCAGTCAGTAGCCTGCACGTGTTTGTGTGTTTAACCACCTCAGCTCCCCTAGCTTAAACACCCTTAATGACCAGACCACTTTTTACAATTCTGCACTACACTACTTTCACGGTTTATTGCTCGGTCATACAACTTACCACCCAAATGAATTTTACCTCCTTTTCTTCTCACTAATAGAGCTTTCATTTGGTGGTATTTCATTGCTGCTGACATTTTTACTTTTTTTTGTTATTAATCGAAATTTACAGAATTATTTGCAAAAAAATGATATTTTTCACTTTCAGTTGTAAAATTTTTCAAATAAAACTACATTTTTATATAAATTTTTCTCTAAATTTATTGTTCTACATGTCTTTGATAAAAAAAAAATGCAATAAGTGTATATTTATTGGTTTGCGCAAAAGTTATAGCGTTTTCAAACTATGGTACAAAAATGTGAATTTCCGCATTTTGAAGCAGCTCTGACTTTCTGAGCACCTGTCATGTTTCCTGAGGTTCTACAATGGCCAGACAGTAAAAACACCCCACAAATGACCCCATTTCGGAAAGTAGACACCCTAAGGTATTCGCTGATGGGCATAGTGAGTTCATAGAACTTTTTATTTTTTGTCACAAGTTAGCGGAAAATGATGATTTTTTTTATTTATTTTTTCTTACAAAGTCTCATATTCCACTAACTTGTGACAAAAAATAAAAACTTCCATGAACTCACTATGCCCATCACTAAATACCTTGGGGTGTCTTCTTTCCAAAATGGGGTCACTTGTGGGGTAGTTATACTGCCCTGGCATTTTAGGGGCCCTAATGCATGAAAAGTAGTTTGAAATCCAAATGTGTTAAAAATGCCCTGTGAAATCCTAAAGGTGCTCTTTAGAATTTGGGCCCCTTTGCCCACCTAGGCTGCAAAAAAGTGTCACACATGTGATATTGCCGTACTCAGGAGAAGTAGGGCAATGTGTTTTAGGGTGTATTTTTACATAAACCGATGCTGGGTGAGATAAATATCTCTGTCAAATGACAACTTTGTATAAAAAAAATTAAAAAGTTGTCTTTTAGAGAGATATTTATCTCACCCAGCATGGGTATATGTAAAAAGACACCCCAAAACACATTGCCCTACTTCTCCTGAGTATGGCGATACCACATGTGTGACACTTTTTTGCAGCCTAGGTGGGCAAAGGGGCCCAAATTCTAAAGAGCAACTTTAGGATTTCACAGGGCATTTTTAACACATTTGGATTCCAAATTACTGCTTACGCTTTAGGTCCCCTAAAATGCCAGGGCAGTATAAATACCCCACAAGTGACCCCATTTTGGAAAGAAGACACCCCAAGGTATTCCGTGATGGGCATGGTGAGTTCATGAAAGTTTTTATTTTTTGTCACAAGTTAGTGGAATATGAGACTTTGTAATAAAAAAAAAAATAATAATAATCATTTTCCGCTAACTTGTGCCAAAAAAAAAAAATTCTAGGAACTCAACATGCCCCTCATGGAATACCTTGGGGTGTCTTCTTTCCAAAATGGGGTCACTTGTAGGGTATTTATACTGCCCTGGCAGTTTAGGGGCCCTAATGCGTGAGAAGTAGTTTGAAATCCAAATGTGTTAGAAATGCCCTGTGAAATCCTAAAGGTGCTCTTTAGAATTTGGGCCCCTTTGCCCACCTAGGCTGCAAAAAAGTGTCACACATGTGGTATCTCCGTACTCAAAAGAAGTAGGGCAATGTGTTTTAGGGTGTATTTTTACATATACCCATGCTGGGTGAGAGAAATATTTCTCTAAAAGTCAACTTTTCCCATTTTTTATACAAAGTTGTCATTTTAGAGAGATATTTCTCTCACCCAGCATGGGTATATGTAAAAAGACACCCCAAAACACATTTCTCTACTTCTCCTGAGTACGGCAATACCACATGTGTGACACTTTTTTGCAGCCTAGGTGGGCAAAGGGGCCCAAATTCCTTTTACGAGCGCATTTTTAGACACTTGGATTCCAGACTTCTTCTCACGCTTTAGGGTCCCTAAAATGCCAGGGCAGTATATATACCCCACATGTGACCCCATTTTGGAAAGAAGAAACCCCAAGGTATTCAATGAGGGGCATGGCGAGTTCATAGAAGATTTTTTTTTTTGGCACAAGTTAGCGGAAATAGATAATTTTTTTTTTTTCTCACAAAGTCTCCCTTTTTGCTAACTTGGGACAAAAATTTCAATCTTTCATGGACTCAATATGTCCCTCAGCGAATACCTTGGGGTGTCTTCTTTCCAAAATGGGGTCATTTGTGGGGTGTTTGTACTGCCCTGGCATTTGAGGGTCTCCGCAATCATTACATGTATGGCCAGCATTAGGAGTTTCTGCTATTCTCCTTATACTAAGCATTAATGATGAGCGGGAGGTGCCATATTCGATTTCGCGATATTTCGCGAATATTCTAATGAATATTCGGATTATTTTCGTCGAAAATCGAATATTCATAATTATTTTATTTTTCGCAAATAATATGCGAATAAATTAATCGTGCGATTTTTTTTTCCTGTATAAGGCAACGTTCCTATGACTATGGCTAGGCTAATATGTGTATTTTACGAAATTTCTTAATATTGTTCTAACTTCGTCTTTTAGAATATTCGTAATATTCTAAAAGACGGAGTTAGAGCAATATTACGAATATTCTAAAAGACGAAGTTAGAGCAATATTAAGAAATTTCGTATAATACACATAGATTGTAATTTAGCTAATATAGTGCTATAATCCTTTTTTTTTTCTTATCTAATTTTTTTTGCCTCTTCTGAACTTCAGTTTTTGGAAAATACTGTATGTACACTATTAAAAAAATTACTTTAGCAGTATATTAGCTAAATTACAATCTATATGTGTATTTTACGAAATTTCTTAATACTGCTATAACTTCGTCTTTTAGAATATTCGTAATATTGCTCTAACTCCGTCTTTTAGAATATTACGAATATTCTAAAAGACGAAGTTAGAGCAGTATTAAGAAAAAAAAAATGCGAATATTCGATTTCGCGAATATATGGAACTATATTCTAAATATTCGCAAAATCTCGAAATTGCGATATTCGAGATAAAAATTCGAAATTCGAATATTCGCGCTCAACACTATTAAGTTTTTTTTCCTTATAGTGTGTTTTGTCCATGAAATAATAAAGACAAAAATTTTAACATTTGTTAGTGACCCCTACAGGGATTGTAGGTCTCTAATAGACCATTGCTATAAGTATATAAATATCCCGAGGGTCACTAAAAGGGACTTTGATTGAACATATTCAACACTATTAAGCATACGGGTAATAAGATTTTTTTTCTGTTCAGCCTCTGGGCTAAAAGAAAAAAAGAACGCCACAGATTTCTTCATTCGCATCGATCAATGTGGATGAAAAAATCTCTGCCAAAAAAATAAAAGGAGGGGAAAGGCGTCTGCAAGGATATAGGAGTTCCGCCCAACATCCAAACCCACTTAGCTCGTATGCCCTGGCAAACCCGATTTCTCCATTCACATCATTCGATGTGGATGAATAAATCATTGCCGGGATTTTTTTTTTTTTTTATATATATACAAAGTGTTTGCCAAAGCATATGAACACCGCCCCTCATCTCATATGCCTCGGCAACCGTATCTTTTTTACTGCAGAGGAGAAATCTCGTCTTGCAGCGTCGCATACACCGACTTTTGTGTAATCACACAATGCTTCTGTCAGAATGAACATCAGTGCTGCAGCTCGTTCATCGGTTGGTCCACCTAGAAGGTAAAAAAAACAAAACAAAAAAGAAAAAACCAGGCTGCAACGCAATAAATTTATTAACATTAAGTATATATAACATTTGAACGAAACATTAACTTTTATAAACTTTATTAAACTTTTTGAACAAAACATTAACTTTTTTGCTTACCATTAATTTTTTTTTTTTTTACCTTTATAGGACAAACCTCTCCTTCCCCATGGGACAATGTGCAAAGCGCAAATCGCCCAGAGATGTGGCGAAGTACATTATGCACTTTGTCCCAGGTGAAAGGAGAGGTTTGCAGCAGCTGTGAGTGAAAGGGCCCGAACAGCCCTGTGTAATGCCTGTCCTGTGTGCCTCTCCTGTGTAATGCAATCCCTATGCCAAGTGTACCTGTGTGTGGTACTTCCAGAAACACTCCACTAAGCATAGGGCAGGGTGGTCAGGGCAGTCAGGACAGAAATAGCGGGTGTCACGCCTTATTCCACTCCTGCTACAGACACAACATTTTTTTCGGGGTGGCGGTCGGTTTGAGGTACCAGCAACAACACTGGGGAAATGTCGCTCGTGTAGACGGCTCACTACACTGGTGGTTGGGGCCACGGAAACTCTTGGATACAGGAGGTTCTCGATGATCTCTTCCTGAAATTTGAGGAAGGATCCTGTTCTCCCAGCCTTACTGTAGAGAACAAAACTATTGTACATCGCCAATTGAATTAAATATACAGACATCATTGGCTGGCAGGTTGGTGACGAAATACTCCTCTAACTTTTGCCGGCCCGCAATGCGCATGCGCGGGCCGGCTCTGCCCGAAATCTCGCGTCTCGCGAGAGGACGCGCCGGCGCGTCCAGGAGGAATAACAGGGCCGTCGCCAGGACGCAATCCTGCGTACGGCGGTCCTGAGGTGGTTAAGGCCCAGCTGCAAGTGCATAGTGTCACCAGCGCAACTCATATTTGGTGTCACAGTAGCTTGCACGCATAGTACAACTAAACTAATCTAAAAAAAAATGACAGGCAGAGGCAGGCCACCCCGCAGGGGCCATCGTGGTCGTGATGCTGTGATTCCCTTTGGCCCTAGAATAATGCCCAGTGTTCAGAGGCCACGTACCCTGAACTCGAAAAGTTCTGAGGACATAGTTAACTGGCTAACACAGGACACCCAATCTTCTACAGCTTCCGCTCGGTACCTTCACGCACCATCCTCCTCCAGCTCAGCTTCGGGCACCTCTCAAGTTACCACTCGCCCGCCTGCCGCCACCACCAACACTAGCACCACAGCCGCTTCACTTGATCTGTCAGAGGAGTTATTTACACATCAGTTGGAAGAAATGAGTGATGCGCAACCATTATTGCCAGAGGATGTAGATAACAGGGATATGTCTCAGTCAGGCAGCATTACACACATGGACGTACAGTGTGATGATGATGATGTTGTACCCGCTGCTGCTTCCTTTGCTGAGTTGTCAGATACAAGTGAAGTGGTTAATGATGACAATGTGTCCGTGAATGTCACGTGGGTGCCCGCTCGAAGAGAAGAAGAACAGAGGGAAAGTTCAGATGGGGAGACAGGGAGGAGGAGGAGACGAGTTGGAAGCAGGGGGAAGTCGTCGCAAGGAGCTAGTGGCACAGTCAGACAGCATGCATCGGCACCCAGGGTCAGCCAGACAGCATGCCAATCAACGCATGCGGTTGCCACCACCAGAATGCCGTCATTGCAGAGCACAGCAATGTGGCATTTTTTTGGTGTGTCTGCCTCTGACAACAGCGATGCCATTTGCAACCTGTGCCAAAAGAAACTGAGTCGTGGGAAGTCCAACACCCACCTAGGTACAACTGCTTTGCGAAGGCACATGATCGCACATCACAAACGCCTATGGGATCAACACATGAGTACAAGCAGCACACAAACTCAAAGCCGCCATCCTCCTCCTGGTCCAGCATCTTCAGCCACATCAACCACTTCTGTCCTCCTTGCCCCCTATCAACCATCCGCCACTCCGTCTCTCGCCTTGAGCAGTTCCTGCTCATCTGCCCACAGTCAGGTGTCTGTCAAGGACATGTTTGAGCGTAAGAAGCCAATGTCACAAAGTCACCCCCTTGCCCGGCGTCTGACAGCTGGCTTGTCTGAACTCTTAGCCCGCCAGCTTTTACCATACAAGCTGGTGGAGTCTGAGGACTTCCAAAGTTTTTAAGCTATTGGGACACCGCAGTGGAAGGTACCCGGCCGAAATTTCTTTGCACAAAAGGCAATCCCCAACCTGTACTCGATGTGCAAAAGGAAGTAATGGCATGTCTGGCACACAGTGTTGGGGCAAGGGTCCATCTCACCACTGATACCTGGTCTGCAAAGCACGGTCAGGGCAGGTATATCACCTACACTGCGCATGGGGTAAACCTGCTGACGGCTGCCAAGCATGTTATGCGTGGCTCTGCAGAGGAGTTGGTGTCACCGCCATGACTTGCAGGCAGGCCTGCTGCCACCTCCTCTAATCCTCCTACTCCATCCTCTTCCATAACCTCCTCGGCTGAGTCCTCTTCTGCTGCTGCGTCTTGCTCCACATCAACGGCACCCCCCCAGCTCCCCAGGGGTTATTCCACATCCCGGATACGACCTTGGGGTTGACTTGCCTGAAAGCAGAGAGTCACACCGGACCAGCACTCCTGTCCGCCCTGAACGCACAGGTGGATCAGTGGCTGACTCCGCACCAACTGGAGATCGACAAAGTGGTGTGTGACAACGGAAGCAATTTGTTGGCGGCATTGAATTTGGGCAAGTTGACACATGTGCCGTGCATGGCACATGTGTGTAATCTGATCGTACAACGCTTTGTGCATAAGTACCCAGGCTTACAGGATGTCCCCAAGCAGGCGAGGAAGGTGTGTGGCCATTTCAGGCGTTCCTACACGGCCATGGTGCACTTTTCAGATATCCAGTGGCGAAACAACATGCCAGTTGATTTGCGACAGCCCGACACGTTGGAATTCAACACTTCTAATGTTTGACCGCCTGCTCCAACAAGAAAAAGCCGTCAACGAGTATTTGTATGACCGGGGTGCTAGGACAGCCTCTGCGGAGCTGGGAATTTTTTTGCCACGTTACTGGACGCTCATGCGCAATGCCTGTAGGCTCATGCGTTCTTTTGAGGAGGTGACAAACCTAGTCAGTCGCACCGAAGGCACCATCAGCGACATCATCCCATTTGTTTTCTTCCTGGAGCGTGCCCTGCGAAGAGTGTTGGATCAAGCCTTAGATGAGCGTGAAGAGCAAGAGGAAGAGTTGTGGTCACCATCACCACCAGAAACAGCCTTATCAGCATCGCTTGCTGGACCTGCGGCAACGCTGGAAGAGGAGTGTGAGGAAGAGGAGTCAGAGGAGGAATGTGGCTTTGAGGAGGAGGAGGAGAAAGACCAACCACAGCAGGCATCCCAGGGTGCACGTTGTCACCTATCTGGTACCCGTGGTGTTGTACGTGGCTGGGGGGAAGAACATACCTTCAGTGAGATCACTGAGGACGAGGAACGGGACATGAGTAGCTCGGCATCCAACCTTGTGCAAATGGGGTCTTTCATGCTGTCGTGCCTGTTGAGGGACCCTCGTATAAAAGGAAGGAGAACAACCTGTACGCTACTAGACCCCCGGTATAAGCAGAAAGGGCCTGAAATGTTACCGAATTACCGCAAGTCGGAAAGGATGCAGCAGTTCCAAAATAATTTAAAAAGTATGCTTTACACAGCGTATAAGGGTGATGTCACAGCACAACGGGAATCTAACAGGGGAAGAGGTGAAAGTAATCCTCCTCCTACCACGACCACGCCGGCAAGGACAGGACACTTTACAGACGTGTTGTTGATGAAGGACATGCGGACCTTTTTAAGTCCTATGCATCGCCACAGCCCTTCGGGGTCCATCCTCAGAGAACGACTCGACCGACAGGTAGCAGAATACCTCGCCTTAACTGCAGATATCGACACTCTGAGGAGCGATGAACCCCTTGACTACTGGGTGTGCAGGCTTGACCTGTGGCCTGAGATATCCCAATTTGCGATAGAACTTCTGGCCTGCCCCGCTTCAAGTGTCCTGTCAGAAAGGACCTTCAGTGCAGCAGGAGGTATTGTCACTGAGAAAAGAAGTCGCCTAGGTCAAAAAAGTCTAGATTACCTCACCTTTATTAAGATGAATGAGGCATGGATCCCCAAGGGACTGACAGTGGGCGATACATTCGACTAATAAAGGCCTGATGAGATGAGATGCCTTGGGCTAAAAATGGTCCACATGCTGCTGTATTTTATCTTTGAATGCCGGATGACTTGCGTGACTTATCCACCACCAACTAGGGTTCAAGCCGCAATGTTTTAGGGCACTTTCTGCCTGGGAAACATCAATTTTTCTGGCCGCTGCTACAGCAGCGGCTGCAACACTGCCTAATTTTTCAGGCATGTGTACATGCCTAATTTTTCTGGCCTCTGGTGCTGCACTGTGGTTCAAAAACAAAACGAAAAAAATGGCACATACATGTGTCAATTCCCCTTCATGATCGTTACCTTGCTGTGGTGAAGGGGCTTGCGTATCACAATGAAGCGATCACCTCTATGAGCTTGTTGGCAATGGCAATGTTGGCACACCCCAGATAATAAGGTCGTTGCTTCATTGTGAACAGACCAAAAGCGATCGGCTGGATAATTTTGCATAGAAAAAACATTAATTTTCTTTGTGATCATCTAAGGTGATCATTAAAGCCTACTAGGCCAACAATGGGCCCACACTGCAGAATCATTGTTTTCTGGGTCACTTAACTGTCACTTAACTACCTCAGCACGACCATAGGCTTTGAAAAACCCCCATCGCCTGCAATCTCCCAAACGTGCGCACGAGCACAGTCATCTCTACACCAAGATTGACGCATAGAGGAATAGAATTTATGTCATGAGTGTGTCAACTATTGACAACTCTTTGCGGTTGTCTAAAATCTATTCCATACACGTCCCCTGATAGGGGACGTAACAGGGATTAAACTGATAGGAATAGTACTACTTAACACACCTTATAATAATAATAATAATAATACTAGTGGACGTAACAGGGATTAAACTGATAGGAATAGTACTACTTAACACACCTTATAATAATAATAATAATAATACTAGTGGACGTAACAGGGATTAAACTGATAGGAATAGTACTACTTAACACACCACTACTATCTGGTGGCACAGTACATTGCACGCGCAGTGCCCCAAATTGGAAGTAGGAGGACCGACCAAGCATCTTTTTCCATCTCCCGGTTCCTAAATTCTATTCCATATACACGTTCCCTGATAGGGGACGTAACAGGGATTAAACTGATAGGAATAGTAGTACTTAACACACCTTATAATAATAATAATAATAATAATAATAATAATACTAGTGAACGTAACAGCGATTAAACTGAAATATATTCCTAAAATATATTCCATACACGTCCCCTGATAGGGGACGTAACAGGGATTAAACTGATAGGAATAGTACTACTTAACACACCTTATAATAACGCAGAGAGAGGCAACGCAGAGAGAGGAGTCTGAAGAAGAGGAGTCAGAGGAGGTAGGTGGCTTTGAGGAGGTGGAATACCAAACACAGCAGGCATCCCAGCGGGCTTGTTGTTACCTTTCGGGGACCCTTGGTGTTGTACGTGGCTGGGTGGAGGAAGAGACCTTCAATGACGTCAGTGAGGACAAGGAACAGGACATGGCTAGCTTGGTATCCAACCTTGTGCAAATGGGGAGTTTGCGGTTGTGCAAATGGACTGTTTGCGGTGCGTTAAACGGGGAGTTTGGTCTGTCACTGTGAAGCGTGCGTAACCCTTACACTACCTGATCGATACAACATCATACCTGATGTTTTAACCCCTTAAGGACTCAGCCCTATTTCACCTTAAGGACTTGGCCATTTTTTGCAAATCTGACCAGTGTCACTTTAAGTGCTGATAACTTTAAAATGCTTTGACTTACCCAGGCCGTTCTGAGATTGTTTTTTCGTCACATATTGTACTTCATGACACTGCTAAAATTGGGTCAAAAAAGTAAATTTTTTTGCATAAAAAAATACCATATTTACCAAAATAATTTAAAAATTTGCAAATTTCAAAGTTTCAGTTTCTCTACTTCTGTAATACATAGGAATACCCCCAAAAATTGTGATGACTTTACATTCCCCATATGTCTACTTCATGTTTGTAGCATTTTGGGAATGATATTTTATTTTTTGGGGATGTTACAAGGCTTAGAAGTTTAGAAGCAAATCTTGAAATTTTTCAGAAATTTACAAAAACCCAATTTTTAGGGACCACTACAGGTCTGAAGTCACTTTGTGAGGCTTACATAATAGAAACCGCCCAAAAATGACCCCATTCTATAAACTACACCCCTCAAGGTATTCAAAACTGATTTTACAAACTTCATTAACCCTTTAGGTGTTGCACAAGAGTTATTGGCAAATGGGGATGAAATTTGAGAATTTCATTTTTTTGCCTAATTTTCCATTTTAACCCATTTTTTCCACTAACAAAGCAAGGGTTAACAGCCAAACAAGACTGTATCTTTATTGCCCTGACTCTGCCATTTACAGAAACACCCCATATGTGGCCGTAAACTACTGTACGGGCACACAGTAGGGCGTAGAGGGAAAGGTGCGCCGTATGGTTTTTGGAAGCCAGATTTTGCTGGACTGGTTTTTTGACACCATGTCCCATTTGAAGCCCCCCTGATGCACTCCTAGAGTAGAAACTCCATAAAAGTGACCCCATCTAAAAAACTACACCCCTCAAGGTATTCAAAACTGATTTTACAAACTTTGTTAACCCTTTAGGTGTTGCACAAGATTTAATGGGAAATAGAGATACAATTTCAAAATTTCACATTTTTGGCAGATTTTCCATTTTAATATTTTTTTTCCAGTTACAAAGCAAGGGTTAACAGCCAAACAAAACTCATTATTTATGGCCCTGATTCAGTAGTTTACAGAAACACCCCATATGTGGTCGTAAACTGTTGTACGGGCACACGGCAGGGCGCAGAAGGAAAGGAATGCCATACGGTTTTTGGAAGGCAGATTTTGCTGGACTGCTTTTTTTGACACCATGTCTAATTTGAAGCCCCCCTGATGCACCCCTAGAGTAGAAACTCCAAAAAAGTGACCCCATTTTAGAAACTACGGGATAGGGTGGCAGTTTTGTTGGTACTAGTACCAACTAGTACATATGATTTTTGGTTGCTCTATATTACACTTTTTTGTGCGGCAAGGTAACAAGAAATAGAATTTTTGGCACTTTTTTTTTTTGTTATTTACAAAATTCATCTGACAGGTTGGATCATGTGGTAATTTTATAGAGCAGGTTGTCACGGACGTGGCGATACCTAATATGTATACAATTTTTTTTATTTATGTAAGTTTTACACAATGATTTCATTTTTAAAACAAAAAAATGTTTTAGTGTCTCCATAGTCTAAGAGCCATAGTTTTTTCAGTTTTTGGGCGATTGTCTTAAGTAGGGTCTAATTTTTTGCGGGATGAGATGACGGTTTGATTGGCATCTATTTTGGTGCATATGACTTTTTGATCGCTTGCTATTACACTTTTTGTGACGTAAGATGACAAAAAATGGCCTTTTTTACACCGTTTTTATTTTTTATTTTTTACGGCGGAGACGGCGTCCTGTTGCCATGGGAACCTTCCCCGTCTGCTCAGTAGTGGTCAGAACTTCGCAGACGGGGAAGGGTATGGAGGGGAACTGTCTGGGTGCTCTCTCCCTCTCCATCTGGGGGCTGCAAAGGCACAGCAGCCCCCCGATGGGAGAGGGAGCTCCCTCTTACTGTTAACTTTTTCCATACAGCGGTCCGTACGGACCGCGGTATGGAAAGGGTTATACGGCTGACATCTGCACAGATGTCAGTCGTTTATACCAGGGTGTCAGCAATGTGCTGACACCCTGGTATATCCACTCAACACCAACGAATTTTCAAGAGGAGGCGGGCGGGGGAATCACGATCCTGCCTGCCGCACCGCACGCCTCCCGCACCGCCCCCACGGCCCACAACTCCCCCCCCCTGCACCACCCGCCGGCAAAAAATCATGCAAGGGTGCAGGGGGGTGCAAAATCTTTATTTTAGGGACACTAAAGTTTCTGATCCCCGCGATCAGAAACTGCAGAAAGCGCAGCAAACTGAAGGTCTGAATTGACCTGCGGTTTGCGGCGATCGCCGATACGGGGGGGTCACATGACCCTTCCTGGCGTTGTGACAGGATGCCGGCTGAATGATTTCAGCCGGCATCCCGTTCCGATTAACCCCCGGGGCGCCGGAATCGCGATTTAAAGTTAGGACGTACCGGTATGCCTTGAGTCCTTAAGGACTCGGGAAATAGGGCGTACCGATACGCCCTGCGTCCTTAAGGGGTTAAAACACGTTATTCCAAGCAATTTAGGAATGTTAGGTGATTTATGCCCTTTATGGATTAAAACCCGACTCTGCGTCAACTACGTAATTTTCCATGGGAGTTTTGCCATGGATCCCCCTCCGGCATGCCACAGTCCAGGTGTTAGTCCCCTTGAAACAACTTTTCCATCACTATTGTGGCCAGAAAGAGTCCCTGTGGGTTTTAAAATTCGCCTGCCTATTGAAGTCTATGGCGGTTCGCCCGATTCGCCCGTTCGCGAACATTTGCGAAAATTCGCGTTCTCCATTCGCGAACTAAAAATTTTATGTTTGCGACATCTCTATAAAGGGGTTGTCCGGGTTCAGAGCTGAACCCGGACATACCCATAATTTCACCCAGGCAGCCCCCTGATGTTAGCATCAGAGCATTTCATGGGCTCTTTTGTTTACAATAATACACTGCCGGGCGGAGGCTTCCACCCAGCACTGTGTTCGGTGATGTCACCGGCTCTGATGGGCGTGCTTTAGCGCTTCCCTAGCCGTTTTACTGGCTAGCGCAGCGCTAAATCCCGCCCATCAGTGCCGGTGACGTCACCGGGCTTCCTGGCAGCCCCATGGAAACCAAGGTTCGTCACCGGAACTCCTGAAAATGCCTTTGCCCTGCGCAATTTAGCGCAGGGCAAAGGAGAGCATCGGAACATAAACTGCTCCGATGCTCAAGTCAGGGGGGCTATCTGGGTGAAAATGGAGGTATTTCCGGGTTCAGCTCTGAACCAGGACAGCTACTTTAATAGGAGCTGGCTCATTTGTTGGCACAACTCTTGGTGACTTACTTTATCTTTGTATATATTTATGTATATATATTTTATCATAGTTTAGTAAACTCTCTTTATGCACCCAATTTGTGTTAAGTCTATGATGTCAGTGATGATAAAATGTACAGTGTTGCTGAATGTTTAAGCACTATATAAATGATTAAAGTTTAATGATAAATTTACATAACTACAGCATTTAGCAAAAAGGTTGGAAATTGTTATTGTTTACTATTTCAAATGTATTGAGCCTCATATCGAAGCCTTTAAAGTTTAAGTATCTTTATTTCCAGAAAATTTGGTCTGCAACACATCTATTTTAATATGCAGCTGAGAGAAATTATCAATGCTGGGTTTAATGTAGCAAATGCAAATAATATTGGCAAACCTAAAATATTAATCATAAATTACCATTGAACTAGAAATAAACAAACATTTTACATGGAATCTGCATATATCAGGCAGCACAAGTTGCATGTGAAAGGCCGATATCTGGGCAATTAGTATGCATCGAGCTTTAGCAGTGTGCAATATACGCTGTGATAATTCAACAGGCAGGTTGTATTCTCTCCTTCCAGACTGACTAGCTCTTGGCTTTAATGATTTAAATTATTTTTGACTGACTCATGAAATATGTGTCCATCATTCCCCAAGCTTGTCTGCTATTCTCGAAAATAAATTAATTCTACATATCTTAAATGATTTATACCTATATTTCTCCATTTGATTTGCATCACAGTTTTGAAGATGCATTGACATTCTCTAAGAAAGAAAACAGAACCAAAGCACTTTTACATAAACCGCTCACTGGCTTTAAATTTAATTTAAAACTGTGACAGCACCTGATCTGAAGCATATTTTTTCCCAAAATTGCAAATCGGCCTGCAAATGTCAGCTATCACTATTTTCTTAACAGACAAAAATATTTGCATCTGCCTCAGTATAGAGTTTTTACATAGAGATTTTACCATGTCACTCTTAAAGGGCTTCTGTCACTCCACTAAACAGTTTTTTTGTTGGTTACTTATAATCCCTATACTGCGATTTATGCATACATACTGTAATTAATCATTTTGGTTCAGCAGATTATGTTAAAAACGTACTTTTAAAATATGCAAATTACCTTGCTACCAGCAAGTAGGGCGGCTACTTGCTGGTAGCAGCCGCATCCTCCTATCCTAAAGACGCCCCCTCCGCATGTTGATTGACAGGGCCAGCGGACGGGATCTTTCTCTGCCGGCCCTGTTTGCATTCAAAATCTGGCGCCTGCGCCGTACCTGTCTTCAGTCGGCGCAGGCGCACTGAGAGGAGGACGCTCGCTCGGCCGCTCCTTCCTCAATGCGCCTGCGGCGGGTGTAGATGTGACGTCATCGGCGCAGGCGCATTGAGGATGGAGCGGCCGAGCGAGCGTCCGCCTCTCAGTGCGCCTGCACCGACTGAAGACAGGTACGGCACAGGCGCCAGATTTTTAATGCAAACAGGGCCAGCAGAGAGAGATCCCGTCCGCTGGCCCTGTCAATCAACATGCGGAGGGGGCGTCTTTAGGATAGGAGGATGCGACTACTACCAGCAAGTAGCCGCCCAACTTGCTGGTAGCAAGGTAATTTGCATATTTTAAAAAGTACATTTTTAACATAATCTGCTGAACCAAAATGATTAATTACAGTATGTATGCATAAATCGCAGTATAGGGATTATAAGTAACCAAAAAAAAAAAAACTGTTTAGTGGGGTGACAGAAGCCCTTTAACCACCTCAGCCCCCAGTGCTTAAACACCCTGAAAGACCAGGCCACTTTTTACACTTCTGACCTACACTACTTTCACCATTTATTGCTCGGTCATGCAACTTACCACCCAAATGAATTTTACCTCCTTTTCTTCTCACTAATAGAGCTTTCATTTGGTGGTATTTCATTGCTGCTGACATTTTTACTTTTTTTGTTATTAATCGAAATTTAACGATTTTTTTTGCAAAAAAATGACATTTTTCACTTTCAGTTGTAAAATTTTGCAAAAAAAACGACATCCATATAGAAATTTTGCTCTAAATTTATAGTTCTACATGTCTTTGATAAAAAAAAAATGTTTGGGTAAAAAAAAAATGGTTTGGGTAAAAGTTATAGCGTTTACAAACTATGGTACAAAAATGTGAATTTCCGCTTTTTGAAGCAGCTCTGACTTTCTGAGCACCTGTCATGTTTCCTGAGGTTCTATAATGCCCAGACAGTACAAACACCCCACAAATGACCCCATTTCTGAAAGTACACACACTAAGGTATTCACTGATGGGCATAGTGAGTTCATAGAACTTTTTATTTTTTGTCACAAGTTAGCGGAAAATTATGATTTTTTTTTTTTTTTTTTTTTTCTTACAAAGTCTCATATTCCACTAACTTGTGACAAAAAATAAAAAGTTCTATGAACTCACTATGCCCATCAGCGAATACCTTGGGGTCTCTTCTTTCCAAAATGGGGTCACTTGTGGGGAAGTTATACTGCCCTGGCATTCTAGGGGCCCAAATGTGTGGTAAGGAGTTTGAAATCAAATTCTGTAAAAAATGACCAGTGAAATCCGAAAGGTGCTCTTTGGAATATGGGCCCCTTTGCCCACCTAGGCTGCAAAAAAGTGTCACACATCTGGTATCTCCGTACTCAGGAGAAGGTGGGGAATGTGTTTTGGGGTGTCATTTTATATATACCCATGCTGGGTGAGAGAAATATCTTGGCAAAAGACAACTTTTCCCATTTTTTTATACAAAGTTGTCATTTGACCAAGATATTTATCTCACCCAGCATGGGTATATGTAAAAAGACACCCCAAAACACATTCCTCAACTTCTCCTGAGTACGGGGATACCAGATGTGTGACACTTTTTTGCAGCCTAGGTGGGCAAAGGGGCCCATATTCCAAAGAGCACCTTTCGGATTTCACTCCTCATTTTTTCCTGAATTTGATTTCAAACTCCTTACCACACATTTGGGCCCCTAGAATACCAGGGCAGTATAACTACCCCACAAGTGACCCCATTTTGGAAAGAAGACACCCCAAGGTATTCCGTGAGGGGCATGGCGAGTTCCTAGAATTTTTTATTTTTTGTCACAAGTTAGTGGAAAATGATGATTTTTTTTTTTATTTATTTTTTTCATACAAAGTCTCATATTCCACAAACTTGTGACAAAAAATAAAAACTTCCATGAACTCACTATGCCCATCAGCGAATACCTTGGGGTCTCTTCTTTCCAAAATGGGGTCACTTGTGGGGTAGTTATACTGCCCTGGCATTCTAGGGGCCCAAATGTGTGGTAAGTAGGTAAATGACCTGTGAAATCCGAAAGGTGCTCTTTGGAATGTGGGCCCCTTTGCCCACCTAGGCTGCAAAAAAGTGTCACACATCTGGTATCTCTGTATTCAGGAGAAGTTGAGGAATGTGTTTTGGGGTGTCTTTTTACATATACCCATGCTGGGTGAGATAAATATCTTGGTCAAATGCCAACTTTGTATAAAAAAATGGGAAAAGTTGTCTTTTGCCAAGATATTTCTCTCACCCAGCATGGGTATATGTAAAATGACACCCCAAAACACATTCCCCAACTTCTCCCGATTACGGAGATACCAGATGTGTGACACTTTTTTGCAGCCTAGGTGGGCAAAGGGGCCCATATTCAAAAGAGCACCTTTCGGATTTCACAGGTCATTTTTTACAGAATTTGATTTCAAACTCCTTACCACACATTTGGGCCCCTAGAATGCCAGGGCAGTATAACTACCCCACAAGTGACCCCATTTTGGAAAGAAGAGACCCCAAGGTATTCGCTGATGGGCATAGTGAGTTCATGGAACTTTTTATTTTTTGTCACAAGTTAGTGGAATATGAGACTTTGTATGAAAAAAAAAAAAAAAAAAATCATCATTTTCCACTAACTTGTGACAAAAAATAAAAAATTCTAGGAACTCGCCATGCCCCTCACGGAATACCTTGGGGTGTCTTCTTTCCAAAATGGGGTCACTTGTGGGGTAGTTATACTGCCCTGGCATTTTCCAGGGGCCCTAATGTGTGGTAAGTAGGTAAATGACCTGTGAAATCCTAAAGGTGCTCTTTGGAATATGGGCCCCTTTGCCCACCTAGGCTGCAAAAAAGTGTCACACATGTGGTATCGCCGTATTCAGGAGAAGTTGGGGAATGTGTTTTGGGGTGTCATTTTACATATACCCATGCTGGGTGAGAGAAATATCTTGGCAAAAGACAACTTTTCCCATTTTTTTATACAAAGTTGGCATTTGACCAAGATATTTCTCTCACCCAGCATGGGTATATGTAAAATGACACCCCAAAACACATTCCCCAACTTCTCCTGAGTACGGCGATACCAGATGTGTGACACTTTTTTGCAGCCTAGATGCGCAAAGGTGCCCAAATTCCTTTTAGGAGGGCATTTTTAGACATTTGGATACCAGACTTCTTCTCACGCTTTGGGGCCCCTAGAATGCCAGAGCAGTATAAATACCCCACATGTGACCCCATTTTGGAAAGAAGACACCCCAAGGTATTCAATGAGGGGCATGGCGAGTTCATAGAAATTTTTTTTTTTTGGCACAAGTTAGCGGAAATTGATATTTTTAATTTTTTTCTCACAAAGTCTCCCGTTCCGCTAACTTGGGACAAAAATTTCAATCTTTCATGGACTCAATATGCCCCTCACGGAATACCTGGGGGTGTCTTCTTTCCGAAATGGGGTCACATGTGGGGTATTTATACTGCCCTGGCATTCTAGGGGCCCTAAAGCGTGAGAAGAAGTCTGGAATATAAATGTCTAAAAAATTTTACGCATTTGGATTCCGTGAGGGGTATGGTGAGTTCATGTGAGATTTTATTTTTTGACACAAGTTAGTGGAATATGAGACTTTGTAAGAAAAAAAAAATAAATTCTGCTAACTTGGGCCAAAAAAATATCTGAATGGAGCCTTACAGAGGGGTGATCAATGACAGGGGGGTGATCAATGACAGGGGGGTGATCAATGACAGGGGGGGTGATCAATGACAGGGGGGTTGATCAATGACAGGGGGGTGATCAGGGAGTCTATATGGGGTGATCACCACAGTCATTGATCACGCCCCTGTAAGGCTTCATTCAGACGTCCGGATGCGTTTTGCGGATCCGATCCATTTATAAGTGCATCCGTAAAAATCATGCGGACATCTGAATGGAGCTTTACAGGGGGGTAATCAATGACAGGGGGGTGATCAGGGAGTCTATATGGGGTGATCACCACAGTCATTGATCACTCCCCTGTAAGGCTTCATTCAGACGTCCGGATGCGTTTTGCGGATCCGATCCATCTATCAGTGGATCCGTAAAAATCATGCGGACATCTGAATGGAGCTTTACAGGGGGGTGATCAATGACAGGGGGGTGATCAGGGAGTCTATATGGGGTGATCACCACAGTCATTGATCATGCCCCTGTAAGGCTTCATTCAGACGTCCGGATGCGTTTTGCGGATCGGATCCATCTATCAGTGCATCCGTAAAAATCATGCGGACATCTGAATGGAGCTTTACAGGGGGGTGATCAATGACAGGGGGGTGATCAGGGAGTCTATATGGGGTGATCACCACAGTCATTGAT
Organism: Bufo bufo; assembly: GCF_905171765.1. Lineage (NCBI taxonomy): Eukaryota > Metazoa > Chordata > Amphibia > Anura > Bufonidae > Bufo > Bufo bufo. The sequence continues at coordinate 363,415,979 of NC_053390.1, read as the reverse complement.
CACGCCCCTGTAAGGCTTCATTCAGACGTCCGGATGCGTTTTGCGGATCGGATCCATCTATCAGTGCATCCGTAAAAATCATGCGGACATCTGAATGGAGCTTTACAGGGGGGTGATCAGGGAGTCTATATGGGGTGATCACCACAGTCATTGATCACGCCCCTGTAAGGCTTCATTCAGACGTCCGGATGCGTTTTGCGGATCGGATCCATCTATCAGTGCATCCGTAAAAATCATGCGGACATCTGAATGGAGCTTTACAGGGGGTTGATCAATGACAGGGGTGTAATCAATGACAGGGGGGGTGATCAGGGAGTCTATATGGGGTGATAACCACAGTCATTGATCACGCCCCTGTAAGGCTTCATTCAGACGTCCGGATGCGTTTTGCGGATCCGATCCATCTATCAGTGGATCCGTAAAAATCATGCGGACATCTGAATGGAGCTTTACAGGGGGGTAATCAATGACAGGGGGGTGATCAATGACAGGGGGGTGATCAGGGAGTCTATATGGGGTGATCAGGGGTGATCAGGGGCTAATAAGGGGTTAATAAGTGACGGGGGGGGGGTGTAGTGTAGTGTAGTGGTGCTTGGTGGGACTTTACTGAGCTACCTGTGTCCTCTGGTGGTCGATCCAAACAAAGGGGACCACCAGAGGACCAGGTAGCAGGTATATTAGACGCTGTTATCAAAACAGCGTCTAATATACCTGTTAGGGGTTAAAAAAAACACATCTCCAGCCTGCCAGCGAACGATCGCCGCTGGCAGGCTGGAGATCAACTCTCTTACCTTCCGTTCCTGTGAGCGCGCGCGCCTGTGTGCGCGCGTTCACAGGAAATCTCGCCCATCGCGAGATGACGCATATATGCGTGACTCTGCGCAGGGCTGCCACCTCCGGAACGCGATCCTGCGTTAGGCGGTCCGGAGGTGGTTAAAGTATATACAAAACACCCGAGTTTAATGGAAGTCAATGGGAGAACCCCAGCATTAAACCAGGTACCCCCTCTTAAGAGAGGAGGGTGTCTGGTTCATAGGAAAAGGTCAGAAATTGATGGAAAAACCACCAAAATGGTTCGGAAACAGCATGGGGAGGATATCTGGATGCATCTTGGACTCCCAGGTCATTGCTGGGAATGATGTTGGCCGAGTAGTACTCCACTTTTACAGACTGACAATAATATGCACAAAACCGAAGTTAAAATCGATTTTAGATGAAAAATTTGTAGGAAACATTCTTTCCTGTATATTTACTTGTATACAAGTGCTGCCAAAAATTACAAGGAAGAAGCACTCCGATACAACCTGTATATCACATAAAGTATGGCCTCATTCACATTGTGGTACAATTGTTCAGGTAGTGGGACTCCTACACTCATAAAGCCTATGCACTAAGTGAAAGGGCTGCCAAAAATTACAAGGAACCGGCACTATAATACACCCTTTGTTACACATAAAGGAGGGCATCATACACAGCCTTGAAAAATTATGATTGATGGCCTGCTGGTGACCCTCAAAAACATTTGGAGCAAGGGCCTGCTGGTGACCCTCTAAAACATTATGGGTGAGGGGCTGCTGCCACTTTGGTGACTCTAGATCACCTGGGGCCGATCACACGTTCCCGTGATGGCGACGATCCATTCAGATGTCTGGCCTATCAAGTTTTGACGTCTCTGGAATGCGCACACTTTAAACATAAGATGTGGCGCAGATAATTTAAAGGCGTTGTCCGAGTTATTTTTTTGTTCTTTCTATATTCCTAACTAGGCAAATGTAACAGCTTTCCAATTCACTCACTTTATCTCCAGTTGCTGGTTTCTCAGATTTCACTGAGGGTCACATGACCTGTGATGTCAGCTTCTCTCCCTGCTCTGATAAAGGTAGTTTACAAGCCTGTAAACGAGATGTCACTGTGCTGGCCACGCCCTCCCCTTCACTGCCGGCTGTGTGCTCTATCCTAGGAATCTTAACCCCTTCAGCTGCACAGACTCAGGGCTGAAGTGTTTACTGTGTAGCTGCAGGCAGTGAGGAGACAAATGCTGGGCACAGGAGCTGAAAGAGAAGTTCTGCAAAGCATTACAGGTAGGGGGAAGATCCTGTGTGTATTAGCAGTGTCATTATATAAGTGGAACTTGTAGTCCTACACTTACAAGTTGCTGTTTTCTCCCAGCACTCAGGGCAGCTCTTGTATCCACTCCCTTAGCAGTGTCATTATACAGCTGGGACTTGTAGTTCTACACATACAACATGCTGCAGAGTCTCCCAGCAGACAGACATGTCACTCAGGGCAGCTCTTGTATCCACTCCCTTAGCAGTGTCATTATACAGCTGGGACTTGTAGTTCTACACATACAACATACTGCAGAGTCTCCCAGCAGGCAGACATGTCACTCAGGGCAGCTCTTGTATTCACTCCCTTAGCAGTGTCATTATACAGCTGGGACTTGTAGTCCTACATACAGTACAGACCAAAAGTTTGGACACACCTTCTCATTCAAAGAGTTTTCTTTATTTTCATGACTATGAAAATTGTAGATTCACACTGAAAGCATCAAAACTATGAATTAACACATGTGGAATTATATTCATAACAAACAAGTGTGAAACAACTGAAAATATGTCATAGTCTAGGTTCTTCAAAGTAGCCACCTTTTGCTTTGATTACTGCTTTGCACACTCTTGGCATTCTCTTGATGAGCTTCAAGAGGTAGTCCCCTGAAATGGTTTTCACTTCACAGGTGTGCCCTGTCAGGTTTAATACGTGGGATTTCTTGCCTTATAAATGGGGTTGGGACCATCAGTTGCGTTGAGGAGAAGTCAGGTGGATACACAGCTGATAGTCCTACTGAATAGACTGTTAGAATTGGTATTATGGCAAGAAAAAAGCAGCTAAGTAAGGAAAAACGAGTGGCCATCATTACTTTAAGAAATTAAGGTCAGTCAGTCAGCCGAAAAATTGGGAAAACTTTGAAAGTAAGGGCTATTTGACCATGTAAAAGAGTGATGGGGTGCTGCGCCAGATGACCTGGCCTCCACAGTCTCCGGACCTGAACCCAATCGTGATGGTTTGGGGTGAGCTGGACCGCAGAGTGAAGGCAAAAGGGCCAACAAGTGCTAAGCATCTCTGGGAACTCCTTCAAGACTGTTGGAAGACCATTTCAGGGGACTACCTCTTGAAGCTCATCAAGAGAATGCCAAGAGTGTGTAAAGCAGTAATAAAAGCAAAAGGTGGCTACTTTGAAGAACCTAGAATATGACATATTTTCTGTTGTTTCACACTTGTTTGTTATGTATATAATTCCACATGTGTTAATTCATAGTTTTAAAGCCTTCATAGTCATGAAAATAAAGAAAACTCTTTGAATGAGAAGGTGTGTCCAAACTTTTGGTCTGTACTGTATACAACATGCTGCAGAGTCTCCCAGCAGGCAGACATGTCACTCAGGGCAGCTCTTGTATCCACTCCCTTAGCAGTGTCATTATACAGCTGGGACTTGTAGTTCTACACATACAACATACTGCTGAGTCTCCCAGCAGGCAGACATGTCACTCAGGACAGCTCTTGTATTCACTCCCTTAGCAGTGTCATTATACAGCTGGGACTTGTAGTCCTACACATACAACATGCTGCAGAGTCTCCCAGCAGGCAGACATGTCACTCAGGGCAGCTCTTGTAACCACTCCCTTAGCAGTGTCATTATACAGCTAGGACTTGTAGTCCTACACATACAACATGCTGCAGAGTCTCCCAGCAGGCAGACATGTCACTCAGGGCAGCTCTTGTAACCACTCCCTTAGCAGTGTCATTATACAGCTGGGACTTGTAGTCCTACACATACAACATGCTGCAGAGTCTCCCAGCAGGCAGACATGTCACTCAGGGCAGCTCTTGTAACCACTCCCTTAGCAGTGTCATTATACAGCTGGGACTTGTAGTCCTACACATACAACATGCTGCAGAGTCTCCCAGCAGGCAGACATGTCACTCAGGGCAGCTCTTGTATCCACTCCCTTAGCAGTGCCATTATACAGCTGGGACTTGTAGTCCTACACATACAACATGCTGCACAGTCTCCCAGCAGGCAGACATGTCACTCAGGGCAGCTCTTGTATCCACTCCCTTAGCAGTGTCATTATACAGCTGGGACTTGTAGTCCTACACATACAACAAGCTGCAGAGTCTCCCAGCAGGCAGACATGTCACTCAGGGCAGCTCTTGTATCCACTCCCTTAGCAGTGTCATTATACAGCTAGGACTTGTAGTCCTACACATACAACATGCTGCAGAGTCTCCCAGCAGGCAGACATGTCACTCAGGGCAGCTCTTGTATTCACTCCCTTAGCAGTGTCATTATACAGCTGGGACTTGTAGTTCTACACATACAACATGCTGCAGAGTCTCCCAGCAGGCAGACATGTCACTCAGGGCAGCTCTTGTATCCACTCCCTTAGCAGTGTCATTATACAGGTGGGACTTGTAGTCCTACACATACAACATGCTGCAGAGTCTCCCAGCAGGCAGACATGTCACTCAGGGCAGCTCTTGTATCCACTCCCTTAGCAGTGTCATTATAGAGCTGGGACTTGTAGTCCTACACATACAACATGTTGCAGAGTCTCCCAGCAGGCAGACATGTCACTCAGGGCAGCTCTTGTATTCACTCCCTTAGCAGTGTCATTATACAGCTGGGACTTGTAGTCCTACACATACAACATGTTGCAGAGTCTCCCAGCAGGCAGACATGTCACTCAGGGCAGCTCTTGTATTCACTCCCTTAGCAGTGTCATTATACAGCTGGGACTTGTAGTCCTACACATACAACATGCTGCAGAGTCTCCCAGCAGGCAGACATGTTACTCAGGGCAGCTCTTGTATCCACTCCCTTAGCAATATCATTATACAGCTGGGACTTGTAGTCCTGCACTTACAACATGCTGCAGAGTCTCCCAGCAGGCAGACATGTCACTCAGGGCAGCTCTTGTATTCACTCCCTTAGCTGTGTCATTATACAGCTGGGACTTGTAGTCCTACATATACAACATGCTGCAGAGTCTCCCAGCAGGCAGACATGTCACTCAGGGCAGCTGTTGTATCCACTCCCTTAGCAGTGTCATTATACAGCTGGGACTTGTAGTTCTACACGTACAACATGCTGCAGAGTCTCCCAGCAGGCAGACATGTCACTCAGGGTAGCTCTTGTATCCACTCCCTTAGCAGTGTCATTATACAGCTGGGACTTGTAGTTCTACACATATAACATGCTGCAGAGTCTCCCAGCAGGCAGACATGTCACTCAGGGCAGCTCTTGTATCCACTCCCTTAGCAGTGTCATTATACAGCTGGGACTTGTAGTTCTACACATACAACATGCTGCAGAGTCTCCCAGCAGGCAGACATGTCAGTCAGGGCAGCTCTTGTATCCACTCCCTTAGCAGTGTCATTATACAGGTGGGACTTGTAGTCCTACACATACAACATGCTGCAGAGTCTCCCAGCAGGCACACATGTCACTCAGGGCAGCTCTTGTATTCACTCCCTTAGCAGTGTCATTATACAGCTAGGACTTGTAGTCCTACACATACAACATGCTGCAGAGTCTCCCAGCAGGCAGACATGTCACTCAGGGCAGCTCTTGTATCCATTCCCTTAGCATTGTCATTGTACAGCTGGGACTTGTAGTCCTACACATACAACATGCTGCAGAGTCTCCCAGCAGGCAGACATGTCACTCAGGGCAGCTCTTGTATTCACTCCCTTAGCAGTGTCATTATACAGCTGGGACTTGTAGTCCTACACATACAACATGCTGCAGAGTCTCCCAGCAGGCAGACATGTCACTCAGGGCAGCTCTTGTATCCACTCCCTTAGCATTGTCATTATACAGCTAGGACTTGTAGTCCTACACATACAACATGCTGCAGAGTCTCCTAGCAGGCAGACATGTCACTCAGGGCAGCTCTTGTATTCACTCCCTTAGCAGTGTCATTATACAGCTGGGACTTGTAGTTCTACACATACAACATGCTGCAGAGTCTCCCAGCAGGCAGACATGTCACTCAGGGCAGCTCTTGTATCCACTCCCTTAGCAGTGTCATTATACAGGTGGGACTTGTAGTCCTACACATACAACATGCTGCAGAGTCTCCCAGCAGGCAGACTTGTCACTCAGGGCAGCTCTTGTATCCACTCCCTTAGCAGTGTCATTATACAGCTGGGACTTGTAGTCCTACACATACAACATGCTGCAGAGTCTCCCAGCAGGCAGACATGTCACTCAGGGCAGCTCTTGTATCCACCCCCTTAGCAGTGTCATTATACAGCTGGGACTTGTAGTTCTACACATACAACATACTGCTGAGTCTCCCAGCAGGCAGACATGTCACTCAGGGCAGCTCTTGTATTCACTACCTTAGCAGTGTCATTATACAGCTAGGACTTGTAGTTCTACACATACAACATGCTGCAGAGTCTCCCAGCAGGCAGACATGTCACTCAGGGCAGCTATTGTATCCACTCCCTTAGCAGTGTCATTATACAGCTGGGACTTGTAGTCCTACACATACAACAAGCTGCAGAGTCTCCCAGCAGGCAGACATGTCACTCAGGGCAGCTCTTGTATCCACTCCCTTAGCAGTGCCATTATACAGCTGGGACTTGTAGTCCTACACATACAACATGCTGCACAGTCTCCCAGCAGGCAGACATGTCACTCAGGGCAGCTCTTGTATCCACTCCCTTAGCAGTGTCATTATACAGCTGGGACTTGTAGTCCTACACATACAACAAGCTGCAGAGTCTCCCAGCAGGCAGACATGTCACTCAGGGCAGCTCTTGTATCCACTCCCTTAGCAGTGTCATTATACAGCTGGGACTTGTAGTCCTACACATACAACAAGCTGCAGAGTCTCCCAGCAGGCAGACATGTCACTCAGGGCAGCTCTTGTATCCACTCCCTTAGCAGTGTCATTATACAGCTAGGACTTGTAGTCCTACACATACAACATGCTGCAGAGTCTCCCAGCAGGCAGACATGTCACTCAGGGCAGCTCTTGTATTCACTCCCTTAGCAGTGTCATTATACAGCTGGGACTTGTAGTTCTACACATACAACATGCTGCAGAGTCTCCCAGCAGGCAGACATGTCACTCAGGGCAGCTCTTGTATCCACTCCCTTAGCAGTGTCATTATACAGGTGGGACTTGTAGTCCTACACATACAACATGCTGCAGAGTCTCCCAGCAGGCAGACATGTCACTCAGGGCAGCTCTTGTATCCACTCCCTTAGCAGTGTCATTATAGAGCTGGGACTTGTAGTCCTACACATACAACATGTTGCAGAGTCTCCCAGCAGGCAGACATGTCACTCAGGGCAGCTCTTGTATTCACTCCCTTAGCAGTGTCATTATACAGCTGGGACTTGTAGTCCTACACATACAACATGTTGCAGAGTCTCCCAGCAGGCAGACATGTCACTCAGGGCAGCTCTTGTATTCACTCCCTTAGCAGTGTCATTATACAGCTGGGACTTGTAGTCCTACACATACAACATGCTGCAGAGTCTCCCAGCAGGCAGACATGTTACTCAGGGCAGCTCTTGTATCCACTCCCTTAGCAATATCATTATACAGCTGGGACTTGTAGTCCTGCACTTACAACATGCTGCAGAGTCTCCCAGCAGGCAGACATGTCACTCAGGGCAGCTCTTGTATTCACTCCCTTAGCTGTGTCATTATACAGCTGGGACTTGTAGTCCTACATATACAACATGCTGCAGAGTCTCCCAGCAGGCAGACATGTCACTCAGGGCAGCTGTTGTATCCACTCCCTTAGCAGTGTCATTATACAGCTGGGACTTGTAGTTCTACACGTACAACATGCTGCAGAGTCTCCCAGCAGGCAGACATGTCACTCAGGGTAGCTCTTGTATCCACTCCCTTAGCAGTGTCATTATACAGCTGGGACTTGTAGTTCTACACATATAACATGCTGCAGAGTCTCCCAGCAGGCAGACATGTCACTCAGGGCAGCTCTTGTATCCACTCCCTTAGCAGTGTCATTATACAGCTGGGACTTGTAGTTCTACACATACAACATGCTGCAGAGTCTCCCAGCAGGCAGACATGTCAGTCAGGGCAGCTCTTGTATCCACTCCCTTAGCAGTGTCATTATACAGGTGGGACTTGTAGTCCTACACATACAACATGCTGCAGAGTCTCCCAGCAGGCACACATGTCACTCAGGGCAGCTCTTGTATTCACTCCCTTAGCAGTGTCATTATACAGCTAGGACTTGTAGTCCTACACATACAACATGCTGCAGAGTCTCCCAGCAGGCAGACATGTCACTCAGGGCAGCTCTTGTATCCATTCCCTTAGCATTGTCATTGTACAGCTGGGACTTGTAGTCCTACACATACAACATGCTGCAGAGTCTCCCAGCAGGCAGACATGTCACTCAGGGCAGCTCTTGTATTCACTCCCTTAGCAGTGTCATTATACAGCTGGGACTTGTAGTCCTACACATACAACATGCTGCAGAGTCTCCCAGCAGGCAGACATGTCACTCAGGGCAGCTCTTGTATCCACTCCCTTAGCATTGTCATTATACAGCTAGGACTTGTAGTCCTACACATACAACATGCTGCAGAGTCTCCTAGCAGGCAGACATGTCACTCAGGGCAGCTCTTGTATTCACTCCCTTAGCAGTGTCATTATACAGCTGGGACTTGTAGTTCTACACATACAACATGCTGCAGAGTCTCCCAGCAGGCAGACATGTCACTCAGGGCAGCTCTTGTATCCACTCCCTTAGCAGTGTCATTATACAGGTGGGACTTGTAGTCCTACACATACAACATGCTGCAGAGTCTCCCAGCAGGCAGACTTGTCACTCAGGGCAGCTCTTGTATCCACTCCCTTAGCAGTGTCATTATACAGCTGGGACTTGTAGTCCTACACATACAACATGCTGCAGAGTCTCCCAGCAGGCAGACATGTCACTCAGGGCAGCTCTTGTATCCACCCCCTTAGCAGTGTCATTATACAGCTGGGACTTGTAGTTCTACACATACAACATACTGCTGAGTCTCCCAGCAGGCAGACATGTCACTCAGGGCAGCTCTTGTATTCACTACCTTAGCAGTGTCATTATACAGCTAGGACTTGTAGTTCTACACATACAACAAGCTGCAGAGTCTCCCAGCAGGCAGACATGTCAGTCAGGACAGCTCTTGTATCCACTCCCTTAGCAGTGTCATTATAGAGCTGGGACTTGTAGTCCTACACATACAACATGTTGCAGAGTCTCCCAGCAGGCAGACATGTCACTCAGGGCAGCTCTTGTATTCACTCCCTTAGCAGTGTCATTATACAGCTGGGACTTGTAGTCCTACACATACAACATGTTGCAGAGTCTCCCAGCAGGCAGACATGTCACTCAGGGCAGCTCTTGTATTCACTCCCTTAGCAGTGTCATTATACAGCTGGGACTTGTAGTCCTACACATACAACATGCTGCAGAGTCTCCCAGCAGGCAGACATGTTACTCAGGGCAGCTCTTGTATCCACTCCCTTAGCAATGTCATTATACAGCTGGGACTTGTAGTCCTGCACTTACAACATGCTGCAGAGTCTCCTAGCAGGCAGACATGTCACTCAGGGCAGCTCTTGTATCCACTCCCTTAGCAGTGTCATTATACAGCTGGGACTTGTAGTTCTACACATACAACATGCTGCAGAGTCTCCCAGCAGGCAGACATGTCACTCAGGGCAGCTCTTGTAACCACTCCCTTAGCAGTGTCATTATACAGCTGGGACTTGTAGTCCTACACATACAACATGCTGCTGAGTCTCCCAGCAGGCAGACATGTCACTCAGGGCAGCTATTGTATCCACTCCCTTAGCAGTGTCATTATACAGCTGGGACTTGTAGTCCTACACATACAACATGCTGCAGAGTCTCCCAGCAGGCAGACATGTCACTCAGGGCAGCTCTTGTATTCACTCCCTTAGCTGTGTCATTATACAGCTGGGACTTGTAGTCCTACATATACAACATGCTGCAGAGTCTCCCAGCAGGCAGACATGTCACTCAGGGCAGCTCTTGTATCCACTCCCTTAGCAGTGTCATTATACAGCTGGGACTTGTAGTCCTACACATACAACATGCTGCAGAGTCTCCCAGCAGGCAGACATGTCACTCAGGGTAGCTCTTGTATCCACTCCCTTAGCAGTGTCATTATACAGCTGGGACTTGTAGTTCTACACATATAACATGCTGCAGAGTCTCCCAGCAGGCAGACATGTCACTCAGGGCAGCTCTTGTATCCACTCCCTTAGCAGTGTCATTGTACAGCTGGGACTTGTAGTCCTACACATACAACATGCTGCAGAGTCTCCCAGCAGGCAGACATGTCACTCAGGGCAGCTCTTGTATCCACTCCCTTAGCAGTGTCATTATACAGCTGGGACTTGTAGTTCTACACATACAACATGCTGCAGAGTCTCCCAGCAGGCAGACATGTCACTCAGGGCAGCTCTTGTATCCACTCCCTTAGCAGTGTCATTATACAGGTGGGACTTGTAGTCCTACACATACAACATGCTGCAGAGTCTCCCAGCAGGCACACATGTCACTCAGGGCAGCTCTTGTATTCACTCCCTTAGCAGTGTCATTATACAGCTGGGACTTGTAGTCCTACACATACAACATGCTGCAGAGTCTCCCAGCAGGCAGACATGTCACTCAGGGCAGCTCTTGTATCCATTCCCTTAGCAGTGTCATTGTACAGCTGGGACTTGTAGTCCTACACATACAACATGCTGCAGAGTCTCCCAGCAGGCAGACATGTCACTCAGGGCAGCTATTGTATCCACTCCCTTAGCAGTGTCATTATACAGCTGGGACTTGTAGTCCTACACATACAACATGCTGCAGAGTCTCCCAGCAAGCAGACATGTCACTCAGGGCAGCTATTGTATCCACTCCCTTAGCAGTGTCATTATACAGCTCGGACTTGTAGTCCTACACATACAACATGCTGCAGAGTCTCCCAGCAGGCAGACATGTCACTCAGGGCAGCTCTTGTATTCACTCCCTTAGTTGTGTCATTATACAGCTGGTACTTGTAGTCCTACATATACAACATGCTGCAGAGTCTCCCAGCAGGCAGACATGTCACTCAGGGCAGCTCTTGTATCCACTCACTTAGCAGTGTCATTATACAGCTGGGACTTGTAGTCCTACACATACAACATGCTGCAGAGTCTCCCAGCAGGCAGACATGTCACTCAGGGTAGCTCTTGTATCCACTCCCTTAGCAGTGTCATTATACAGCTGGGACTTGTAGTTCTACACATATAACATGCTGCAGAGTCTCCCAGCAGGCAGACATGTCACTCAGGGCAGCTCTTGTATCCACTCCCTTAGCAGTGTCATTGTACAGCTGGGACTTGTAGTCCTACACATACAACATGCTGCAGAGTCTCCCAGCAGGCAGACATGTCACTCAGGGCAGCTCTTGTATCCACTCCCTTAGCAGTGTCATTATACAGCTGGGACTTGTAGTTCTACACATACAACATGCTGCAGAGTCTCCCAGCAGGCAGACATGTCACTCAGGGCAGCTCTTGTATCCACTCCCTTAGCAGTGTCATTGTACAGCTGGGACTTGTAGTTCTACACATACAACATGTTGCAGAGTCTCCCAGCAGGCAGACATGTCACTCAGGGCAGCTCTTGTATCCACTCCCTTAGCAGTGTCATTATACAGGTGGGACTTGTAGTCCTACACATACAACATGCTGCAGAGTCTCCCAGCAGGCAGACATGTCACTCAGGGCAGCTCTTGTATTCACTCCCTTAGCAGTGTCATTATACAGCTAGGACTTGTAGTCCTACACATACAACATGCTGCAGAGTCTCCCAGCAGGCAGACATGTCACTCAGGGCAGCTCTTGTATCCACTCCCTTAGCAGTGTCATTGTACAGCTGGGACTTGTAGTCCTACACATACAACATGCTGCAGAGTCTCCCAGCAGGCAGACATGTCACTCAGGGCAGCTCTTGTAACCACTCCCTTAGCAGTGTCATTATACAGCTGGGACTTGTAGTCCTACACATACAACATGCTGCTGAGTCTCCCAGCAGGCAGACATGTCACTCAGGGCAGCTATTGTATCCACTCCCTTAGCAGTGTCATTATACAGCTGGGACTTGTAGTCCTACACATACAACATGCTGCTGAGTCTCCCAGCAGGCAGACATGTCACTCAGGGCAGCTCTTGTATCCACTCCCTTAGCAGTGTCATTATACAGCTGGGACTTGTAGTCCTACACATACAACATGCTGCAGAGTCTCCCAGCAGGCAGACATGTCACTCAGGGTAGCTCTTGTATCCACTCCCTTAGCAGTGTCATTATACAGCTGGGACTTGTAGTTCTACACATATAACATGCTGCAGAGTCTCCCAGCAGGCAGACATGTCACTCAGGGCAGCTCTTGTATCCACTCCCTTAGCAGTGTCATTGTACAGCTGGGACTTGTAGTCCTACACATACAACATGCTGCAGAGTCTCCCAGCAGGCAGACATGTCACTCAGGGCAGCTCTTGTATCCACTCCCTTAGCAGTGTCATTATACAGCTGGGACTTGTAGTTCTACACATACAACATGCTGCAGAGTCTCCCAGCAGGCAGACATGTCACTCAGGGCAGCTCTTGTATCCACTCCCTTAGCAGTGTCATTATACAGGTGGGACTTGTAGTCCTACACATACAACATGCTGCAGAGTCTCCCAGCAGGCACACATGTCACTCAGGGCAGCTCTTGTATTCACTCCCTTAGCAGTGTCATTATACAGCTGGGACTTGTAGTCCTACACATACAACATGCTGCAGAGTCTCCCAGCAGGCAGACATGTCACTCAGGGCAGCTCTTGTATCCATTCCCTTAGCAGTGTCATTGTACAGCTGGGACTTGTAGTCCTACACATACAACATGCTGCAGAGTCTCCCAGCAGGCAGACATGTCACTCAGGGCAGCTATTGTATCCACTCCCTTAGCAGTGTCATTATACAGCTGGGACTTGTAGTCCTACACATACAACATGCTGCAGAGTCTCCCAGCAGGCAGACATGTCACTCAGGGCAGCTATTGTATCCACTCCCTTAGCAGTGTCATTATACAGCTGGGACTTGTAGTCCTACACATACAACATGCTGCAGAGTCTCCCAGCAGGCAGACATGTCACTCAGGGCAGCTCTTGTATTCACTCCCTTAGTTGTGTCATTATACAGCTGGGACTTGTAGTCCTACATATACAACATGCTGCAGAGTCTCCCAGCAGGCAGACATGTCACTCAGGGCAGCTCTTGTATCCACTCCCTTAGCAGTGTCATTATACAGCTGGGACTTGTAGTCCTACACATACAACATGCTGCAGAGTCTCCCAGCAGGCAGACATGTCACTCAGGGTAGCTCTTGTATCCACTCCCTTAGCAGTGTCATTATACAGCTGGGACTTGTAGTTCTACACATATAACATGCTGCAGAGTCTCCCAGCAGGCAGACATGTCACTCAGGGCAGCTCTTGTATCCACTCCCTTAGCAGTGTCATTGTACAGCTGGGACTTGTAGTCCTACACATACAACATGCTGCAGAGTCTCCCAGCAGGCAGACATGTCACTCAGGGCAGCTCTTGTATCCACTCCCTTAGCAGTGTCATTATACAGCTGGGACTTGTAGTTCTACACATACAACATGCTGCAGAGTCTCCCAGCAGGCAGACATGTCACTCAGGGCAGCTCTTGTATCCACTCCCTTAGCAGTGTCATTGTACAGCTGGGACTTGTAGTTCTACACATACAACATGTTGCAGAGTCTCCCAGCAGGCAGACATGTCACTCAGGGCAGCTCTTGTATCCACTCCCTTAGCAGTGTCATTATACAGGTGGGACTTGTAGTCCTACACATACAACATGCTGCAGAGTCTCCCAGCAGGCACACATGTCACTCAGGGCAGCTCTTGTATTCACTCCCTTAGCAGTGTCATTATACAGCTAGGACTTGTAGTCCTACACATACAACATGCTGCAGAGTCTCCCAGCAGGCAGACATGTCACTCAGGGCAGCTCTTGTATCCACTCCCTTAGCAGTGTCATTGTACAGCTGGGACTTGTAGTCCTACACATACAACATGCTGCAGAGTCTCCCAGCAGGCAGACATGTCACTCAGGGCAGCTCTTGTATTCACTCCCTTAGCAGTGCAGGGGGAGGGGCAGAGATTGTTTTTATTGCATGTAAACGAAGAGCCAGAAAAGAACCAGGAAAATGAGGAAATATATATTTTGTTTTTGCATAAAACTTGCTTAGCTCAGTTATATATCAGATATTCAGTGCTATATTATTATTTTTCATAACTCGGACATCCCCTTTAAGTGTCTGCAGCGGACACCATCTAGGGAAAAAGTGCACTGGCTGTCACTGATATTTTAGGAATGCATGCACTTTAAACAGGAGATGTGGCGCAGATAATTTAAAGGGAACCTGTCATGTGAATATTTGATTATAATCTAACTAATTATATACAATCATTAACTACTAAAAAGTACCTTAGATGTATTCACTTACTGGTGTGACAGATGGTTACCTCATAATATACACACAAAGATGCCTCATGCCGCATGCTAATGAGCTGATTTGAGTCCAGCGTTTTTTAAATTCAGAGATATAGCCACTCCACTGCCCACCTGTTGCTGATTCATATGGAAAAAAAACTGACAATCAGCAGCAGGTGTGCGGGGAGAGTCAGGAGCTCATGAATATTCAGGACTCATCATTATGAGCTTTTCAATACAAGATTTTGGCAGATTGACTGGGTCAATTAAAGAAAGTGACCCAGCATTTTGCTAAGAGAATCAGTCACTTATTTATGTTGCCCTTAGTTAGGACACCATAAAACTGGTGACAGGTTCCCTTTAACTGTCCGCAGCGGACACCGTCTACAAAAAAAGTGCACTGGATGTGATTGATATTTTAGGGATGCGCACACTTCAAACAGAAGATGTGGCGCGGATAATTTAACTGTCTGCAGCGGCCTATTACAGGATGCGCTAAAAATATATATTGCTGCTGTCAGACACTATAGTCCTTAAAAGGACTTTTGGGTCTCTGAAACATTTTTGTACAAAAAATATTTAATTACACTCCTTACACTCTCTGTCCCTTCCTATGCTCAGCTCTCCCTGAATATGAATGAGCCGAACATGCGTCATCGGGTGCTATATACAGTGGGATGCGAAAGTTTGGGCAACCTTGTCAATCGTCGTGATTTTCTTGTATAAATCGTTGGTTGTTACGATAAAAAATGTCAGTTAAATCTATCATATAGGAGACACACACAGTGATATTTGAGAAGTGAAATGAAGTTTATTGGATTTACAGAAAGTCTGCTATAATTGCTTAAACAGAATTAGGCAGGTGCATAAATTTGGGCACCACAAAAAGTAAATGAATTCAATATTTAGTAGATCCTCCTTTTGCAGAAATTACAGCCTCTAAACGCCTCCTGTAGGTTCCAATGAGTCTGGATTCTGGTTGAAGGTATTTTGGACCATTTCTCTTTACAAAACATCCAGTTCATTCAGGTTTGATGGCTTCCGAGCATGGACAGTTCTCTTTAAGTCACACCACAGATTTTCAATTATTTTCAGGTCTGGGGACTGAGATGGCCATTCCAGAACGTTGTACTTGTTCCTCTGCATAAATGCCTTAGTGGAATTTGCGCAGTGTTTAGGGTCGTTGTCTTGTTGAAAGATCCAGCCCCGGCGCAGCTTCAGCTTTGTCACTGATTCCTGGACATTGGTCTCCAGAATCTGCTGATACTGAGTGGAATCCATGCGTCCCTCAACTTTGACAAGATTCCCAGTCCCTGCACTGGCCACACAGCCCTATAGCATGATGGAACCACCACCATATTGTACTGTAGGGAGCAGGTGTTTTTCTTGGAATGCTGTGTTCTTTATCCTCCATGCATAACGCCCCTTGTTATGGCCAAATAACTCAATTTTAGTTTCATCAGTCCACAGCACCTTATTCCAAAATGAAGCTGGCTTGTCCAAATGTGCTTTAGCCCACCTTAAGCAGAAAAGGCTTCCTCTGCATCACTCTCGCATACAGAATCTCCTTGTGTAAAGTGCGCCGAATGGTTGAACGATGCACAGTGACTCCATCTGCAGCCAGATGATGTTGTAGGTCTTTGGTGCTGGTCTGTGGGTTGACTCTGACTGTTCTCACCATTTGTCGCTTCTGTCTAGCCGAGATTTTTCTTGGTCTGCCACTTCGAGCCTTAACTTGAACTGAGCCTGTGGTCTTCCATTTCCTCAATATGTTCCTAACTGTGGAAACGGACAGCTGAAATCTCTGAGACAGCTTTCTGTATCCTTCCCCTAAACTATGAGGGGGAACAATCTTTGTCTTCAGGTCATTTGAGAGTTGTTTTGAGACCCCCATGTTGCTACTCTTCAGAGAAAATTAAAAGAGGAGGGAAACTTACAATTGACCCCGTTAAATACTCTTTCTCCTAATTGGATTCACCTGTGTATGTAAGTCAGGGGTCGCTGAGCTTACCAAGCCAATTTGAGTTCCAATAATTAGTTCTAAAGGTTTTGGAATCAATAAAATGACAACAGTGCCCAAATTTATGCACCTGCCTAATTTTGTTTAAACAATTATAGCGCACTTTCTGTAAATCCAATAAACTTCATTTCACTTCTCAGATATCACTGTGTGCGTCTCCTATATGATAGATTTAACTGACATTTTTTATCGCAACAACCAACGATTTATAAGGGAAAATCATGACGATTAACAAGGTTGCCCAAACTTTCGCATCCCACTGTAGCACCCGTTGACTCGTTCCGGCCAGCCAATCACTGTAATGCCAGTAGCCAACATCGCTTGTGGCATTACAGTGAGGGCAGTACTTACCTGCACGTTTATTGGCTGCATAGCAGCCAAGATATGTGCGGGTAGGTGACTCAAGCATGGCAAGCATCGAGATGCTCGAGCTGAGCAGGTGTTCGGCCAAGCATGCTTGATCATCACTATTAATGACCCTTTAAAAGAATGAAGCATATAAAAGTATACTTATGGCATTTCCATCTGCGATTTAAATGATAATGTTATAACAACTGTACACAGACACAACAAAGAATGAAACAAATAATACCTACAAGTGGCCATAAAGAAATAGGAAACACATTCATTTGGAAAATTCTAAGAAAACAGAAATAAATATAAACCTAAAACAAGTTGCAATCAGGGCCAGTCATAGAGGTGTGAAACCTGTGAGCGCACCCAGGGTGCTCGATCCTTTAGTGCTGAAGGGGAAGCTAGAGCAAGAGGTGCTTTTTACTAGAGGGAAAGAACCTGGTACTATGTACAGGGGGCATAGAACCTTGCACTATATACAGGGGACAAATAACCTGCCACTATATACAGTGGGAAGAAAGCATACGGCACTATATACAGAGGGCAAAGAGCATGAGGCAATATACAGGTGGCACTCAGTGTGTGGCATTATAATATTCTGGTTTTAAAAGCGGCTTAAAGGGAATGTGTCACCATTTTTTTCCAGACAGTTAAATCCAGATAGCAAAAACATATATTTTTTCTTATATGTTTTTTTTTTCCAATTAAAGATTAATTTATTTTATTTTCTAAATATGATTATGGAGGTTGCCATCTTGCCTGAGCTGTTCTTAACAGCATTTAGAAAGCATTTAAAGAATTGATTTACGGCAGTCACATGGGCTATAGTCACAAGGGACAGGAGAGGACCTTATTGACTTCTATGGGAGTGTTTTCTAGGCTTGATCTGTGACCTGTGCAGAGCTCTTTTTGCAAGCAAGGAGTAAATAAGCTCTGACAATCACCTATTGTGAATGGAGGATCCTATCTTATCTATACACAAAGGTGATGTATGCCATTCTAAACCTGTCTGTAATGATAAGGAGAAAACTTCAGTAAAGTAATCTGTACAGACCAAGAAGTGGCACCTATTACTAGGCCTAGTGGCAAGAGTAAGAAAACTGCAGAATTTTATCATTTCATTGACATGAAAAATAAAAAATAACATCTGTGGGGATTCGCTCTGGTAGGCAGGGTAAGTGGACACAGTATAGAGGCAAAAACAAGGTTGTAAAGCAAAGTTCAGTGTTTATTCACACATAGGAAAAAACAAGCCAAAAGTAACGGTGTTCAGATTTGATACCTGTTCACAACACACAAAGTCTACAGTGCAACAAGCCTTCATCTGGTCAGCAGATCTCAAGACACAGATGTAGGACCGTGAACCGGGGAGGGACCCCCAGGATACAGCAAAGTCATGAAATAAGGAAAGCGACACGGACACCAGCTCCTGATGCAAAAACAGTAACTTTACTGAACAGGGGAATAAACAGTAGTATTAACAGTAATGACAACCGTGGTTACAGAGAGTATATATCACATATATATCAAATACAATAAACACCTCACATTCCTTTCTCTTGCCCCCAAATGACACTGTTCATGTTTCCTGAGTACTCCCAGCCTGGACGCTGGAGTGGCCTTGTAGTGTAGCAACAGTGGAGTGTCCAGAATACCCTATACCTCAGGCTCAGAGTCACGGTACCAGCCCAAATGAAAAACCGTACCCAAAGCGGCATACACAGCAGACCCCTCAAGTCGATACTGTGCTGCAGGGTAACGGACCTGACCGCTGGCGCACACGGCAGAGCCTACAAGTCAATAACCGTGCCGCTAAGTCACTGACCTGGGTATGTCCTGTGTTTACTGGTTGCTCCAAACTGACAGCAAGTCCCTGCCACAACATGTGATCCTGCAGAACGATACTCATTCCTGCGAACAGAATCCGGATCCACACGGTTCTCTCATGCAGCTCACAAAATGGGGGACTTCTTCTTCTCCAAGCTGAGCAACTCCACCTCTCCTGGTAACTCCAACCGTTCCACGGCTCTTCCATCCTTCCGGGACCCAGTCCTCTCTCTCTCTCTCTCTGGGAAGCCTTCTGGATCGCTGACCCTGGCCTGGTCCTTATCCGATGGAGACTTACACCAACTCGCAGGTCCTTCCATCCACCATGAGGCCTCACAGGGTCTGTAACCACATTCCACGGTTCAACTGACCTTCCGGGAACCGATTCTTTCTCCCTTGGCAACATCTGCATTGCTGACAGGCATCAGTCACTTCAGATAGTCACTTTGACCGCTCCAAGTCCCACAGACCTGAGGATGGCACTGGATCCTGTATTCAGCCTCTGCACAAACATGTCTCCTCATGTCACCATTTCCTGCTCTGTCAGGCACACACAGCATGAGTCATTAGCATGAGTCATCATCTGTTTTGCATATCTAGATCCGGCAGTAACTTCGCTGTGTGGGGAAACAGCAGCCTCTTGTGGCAGAAAAACGGAATGACAGTCTCAGAAACAGCATTCAAGAATCAGTGGCTGTTTCTCCATCTTACACATACTCCACAGCTTCTCTGACATGGAGGATAATCCATTACAGCTGAACGTGCTGGCTGGGTTTTTATATCCCAGCTCAAAACCCGGCCTGGAACCGTGGGGAACAGCCACCCACCCTGCTCCTTGGCTGCTCCCAATAAGAACCGGCCCAGATCGGCTTTACAGCCATACTAACAGCTGAAGTGTCAGACTGCAACTGCAAAACTGACACTTCAGGGAAAAATCTGGTTCTTACCTCTCCGAGGCCTTGTTCCTTCTTACACATCACAAAAATTCTTTAAAAATGTGTTCAACATAAAAAATGTGGTGTAAATAATAGGTCATATTCTGATGACACATTCCCTTTAAATCCAAGAGAGTGCAATTTGGCAGTCTTCCAGAAAGAATATTATGGCTCTTGTAAGTATAGAAAGGAACAACTTACACAGTAATATTTATTCAGCAATTCAGCACACTTTAACCCTTTCAAGTACATGTACATAATAATGTGAGCAGTTGTATGGAACGGGTTGCTACGCTGAGCTCACTCCATAATTGTTGGGTGCTGACTGTACACTGCGTGCAGAATTATTAGGCAAATGAGTATTTTGACCACATCATCCTCTTTATGCATGTTGTCTTACTCCAAGCTGTATAGGCTCGAAAGCCTACTACCAATTAAGCATATTAGGTGATGTGCATCTCTGTAATGAGAAGGGGTGTGGTCTAATGACATCAACACCCTAAATCAGGTGTGCATAATTATTAGGCAACTTCGTTTCCTTTGGCAAAATGGGTCAAAAGAAGGACTTGACAGGCTCAGAAAAGTCAAAAATAGTGAGATATCTTGCAGAGGGATGCAGCACTCTTAAAATTGCAAAGCTTCTGAAGCATGATCATCGAACAATCAAGCGTTTCATTCAAAATAGTCAACAGGGTCGCAAAAAGCGTGTGGAAAAACCAAGGCGCAAAATAACTGCCCATGAACTGAGAAAAGTCAAGCGTGCAGCTGCCAAGATGCCACTTGCCACCAGTTTGGCCATATTTCAGAGCTGCAACATCACTGGAGTGCCCAAAAGCACAAGGTGTGCAATACTCAGAGACATGGCCAAGGTAAGAAAGGCTGAAAGACGACCACCACTGAACAAGACACACAAGCTGAAACGTCAAGACTGGGCCAAGAAATATCTCAAGACTGATTTTTCTAAGGTTTTATGGACTGATGAAATGAGAGTGAGTCTTGATGGGCCAGATGGATGGGCCCGTGGCTGGATTGGTAAAGGGCACAGAGCTCCAGTCCGACTCAGACGCCAGCAAGGTGGAGGTGGAGTACTGGTTTGGGCTGGTATCATCAAAGATGAGCTTGTGGGGCCTTTTCGGGTTGAGGATGGAGTCAAGCTCAACTCCCAGTCCTACTGCCAGTTTCTGGAAGACACCTTCTTCAAGCAGTGGTACAGGAAGAAGTCTGCATCCTTCAAGAAAAACATGATTTTCATGCAGGACAATGCTCCATCACACGCGTCCAAGTACTCCACAGCGTGGCTGGCAAGAAAGGGTATAAAAGAAGAAAATCTAATGACATGGCCTCCTTGTTCACCTGATCTGAACCCCATTAAGAACCTGTGGTCCATCATCAAATGTGAGATTTACAAGGAGGGAAAACAGTGCACCTCTCTGAACAGTGTCTGGGAGGCTGTGGTTGCTGCTGCACGCAATGTTGATGGTGAACAGATCAAAACACTGACAGAATCCATGGATGGCAGGCTTTTGAGTGTCCTTGCAAAGAAAGGTGGCTATATTGGTCACTGATTTGTTTTTGTTTTGTTTTTGAATGTCAGAAATGTATATTTGTGAATGTTGAGATGTTATATTGGTTTCACTGGTAAAAATAAATAATTGAAATGGGTATATATTTGTTTTTTGTTAAGTTGCCTAATAATTATGCACAGTAATAGTCACCTGCACACACAGATATCCCCCTAAAATAGCTAAAACTATAAACAAACTAAAAACTACTTCCAAAAATATTCAGCTTTGATATTAATAAGTTTTTTGGGTTCATTGAGAACATGGTTGTTGTTCAATAATAAAATTAATCCTCAAAAATACAACTTGCCTAATAATTCTGCACTCCCTGTATAATACAGAAGCTAGCCATCAGCAATTACGGGGAATGGCGATGATGTTGAACCCTGCATTCAATAGCGATTGCGGCATCTGTGGAGTTAGGCAGAGAGAAGGGGCTTACTCTGCCTTCCAATCAAAGCCCCTGCAGCGAAATAGAGGCTCCAATCGGTTACCATGACAGCCTGGGGCCTGCTGAAGGTTCCAAAAACTGTCATGGCAAACATCCTGTGTAGACTGCCAATCAACGTTTCCTGGTGGACACTGGTGCTGCTATGCTCATCAGCTCCAAGGTTGTAGCTTTCCAGCAGTCAGGACCTGCTGGAGCACATCTTCCCCTGCCTCACGGCCTGACCACAAGAGTAGTGATGTTCCCTTCCAGCCGCCAATGCCCCTCACTTCCCATAAGGTGAACATGGTCTCTCTGGCTCTGAAAGGACTAGTGCATGTGCACCTTGTTATTCCCTAGCCTATTGCAGGCCACTCTGGAGTATTTAAAGTACCTTCCCCTGTGGGAAAGTGGTGCTGTTAGCTTGTTTGCCTCTTCTGTATATCGAACTCTGCTTGACTTCTAGATTGGATGATTTGCTGTCTGACCTCTGTATGATTTCTGTACTGACCCTGAGCTTCCCATCCTGATCTCAAACTGTTTATTGCATTTCTGTCACGGCTGTATGTGAGCAACAAGAGCATACACAGTTAATAGAGCTACTGACCGGACCCAAACTAGGGAGGATAAAGGGTGACCCCTGTCAGACCCTCAAAGCTCTCCCTATGCTGCTAAAGCACATGCCCGGATCCAAAAGGTGGAACGGGGCATGCCCACGTACCTAAGACTGATGACCACTGTAACCCCTACAATAGTGGAAGGGGCACGGCCACCGGTGCCCTGATCAGTATATGGAGGGAACCGTGGCCGCCTCAGATCCAGTCAGAAAATAAACAGGTACACAACAATGTCTGCACACTTAGCTGAAGGGGCTGCAGCCGCAGAGAAGACGGATCCAAAGACAGCTGGCAATACCCGGAGTGCTTGCTGCAGCAGAACACAGGTCCAGTGAAATGAAAGCTAACAAGTGAAGATACTCAAGCAAAAGCTACAACTCAAATGAGAACTATATACCACAGCCTAGAAAGGAGGAGGGGTGATTTAAAGGGAGGGAAATCAAACGCAGAAGGAACAGCTGGGAGGACTCCTCCAAGCTCTAGTAGTGACATCATCACAGGGGTGGAGAAACAGAGCTGTGAGAACGTCTCAAAACTCTGGTAGTAACAGTACCCCCCTCCTCTACGGGTGGACTCCGGACACCCAGGACCCACCTTCTCAGGATGAGCCCTATGAAATGCCCTGATGAGGCGAGTGGCTTTAATGTCCGACACCGGAACCCACATCCTCTCCTCAGGACCATAACCCTTCCAATGAACGAGGTACTGAAGAGAACCGCGGACAATGCGAGAGTCCACAATTCTGGAAACCTTAAACTCCAGATTGCCATCAACCAAAATCGGAGGAGGAGGCAAAGAGGAGGGTACCGTGGGCTGGATATATGGTTTTAAAAGAGATCTGTGAAATACATTATGTATCTTCCAAACCCGTGGAAGATCAAGACGGAAGGCAATAGGATTGATGACTGACAAGATTTTATAAGGCCCAATAAACTTGGGACCCAATTTCCAGGAGGGAACCTTCAGTTTACTATTTCTTGTAGACAACCACACCAGATCACCCACATTCAGGTCCGGACCAGGCACACGTCTCTTATCGGCCACACGCTTATACTTCTCACTCATCTTTCTAAGATTACTCTGAATCTTTTGCCAAATGGTAGACAAAGACGAGGAAAATCTCTCCTCCTCAGGTAAACCAGAAAGAGCCCTTCCCGAGAATGTCCCAAACTGCGGATGGAACCCATATGCACCAAAGAATGGTGACTTATCAGAAGATTCCTGACGACGGTTGTTCAGAGCAAACTCAGCAAGAGGGAGAAATGAACACCAATCCTCCTGGTTCTCTGCCACAAAACAGCGCAAATATGTCTCCAGATTCTGATTGAGGCGCTCAGTCTGACCATTCGACTGCGGGTGAAAAGCAGAAGAGAAGGACAGCCGAACCCCCAGGCGAGAACAGAAAGCCTTCCAGAACCTGGACACAAACTGCGTGCCTCTATCGGAAACAATATAAGAGGGAATGCCGTGCAATTTAACAATGTGGTCGACAAAAGCTTGCGCCAACGTTTTAGCATTGGGTAAACCAGGGAAAGGTACGAAATGAGCCATCTTGCTAAAACGGTCCACCACCACCAGGATCACCGACTTCCCTGAGGAACGAGGAAGATCCGTGATAAAGTCCATGGACAGGTGTGTCCAAGGATGGGAAGGTATGGGTAACGGGAGAAGGGAACCTGAAGGCCGTGAACGAGGGACCTTAGCGCGAGTGCACGTCTCACAAGCAGCCACAAAACCCTCCACCGACTTATGAAGAGACAGCCACCAAAATCTCCGAGCAATGAGATCTACCGTGGCTCTACTCCCGGGGTGACCAGCAAGAACAGTATCATGATGCTCCTTGAAGAGTTTGTGACGTAGCTCAGGAGGCACAAACAACTTCCCAGAAGGACAACGGGCAGGTGCCTCAGTCTGGGCAGCCTGGACCTCGGCCTCGAAATCGGAATATAGAGCAGAAACAACTACCCCCTCCGCCAAAATGGGACCCGGGTCCTCGGAGTTTCCTCCTCCCGGAAAACAGCGAGGGAGAGAGCATCAGCCTTCACATTTTTGATCCCAGGGCGGAATGTAACGACAAAATTGAATCTGGAGAAGAACAGAGACCATCTGGCCTGTCTCGGATTCATACGCCTGGCCGACTCCAAGTATGCCAGATTCTTATGGTCGGTAAAAACGGTGATAGGGTGCCTGGCCCCCTCCAACCAATGGCGCCATTCCTCGAAAGCCAACTTGATGGCCAACAACTCCCTATCTCCCACATCATAGTTTCTCTCTGCCGGGGAGAGTTTTTTAGAGAAAAAGGCACAGGATCGCCATTTGGCAGGAGAAGGGCCCTGGGACAAAACCGCACCCACATCCACCTTGGAAGCATCCACCTCAACAATAAAAGGTAAGGAAACATCGGGATGCACCAAGACGGGAGCAGACGCAAAACTCTCTTTAATCTTAGAAAAAGCTGCAAGCGCCTCCTCCGACCAAGAGGAAAAATCCGCCCCCTTTTTTGTCATGTCAGTAAGGGGTTTGACAACAGAGGAATAATTCAAAATGAACTTTCTGTAATAGTTCGCAAAACCCAGAAAGCGCATCAATGCCTTCTGATTCTCAGGAAGCTCCCACTCAAGTACAGCACGGACCTTCTCCGGATCCATGCGAAAACCAGAAGCAGAGAGGAGAAAACCCAGAAATTGAATCTCCGAAACCATAAAAAGACATTTCTCCAGCTTGGTGTACAATTTATTTTCCCGCAGAATCTGCAGAACCTGAAAAAGATGATCCTGATGGGTCTGAACATCAGGGGAAAAAAATCAAAATATCATCAAGATACACCAATACAAATTTCCCCATTAAATGGTAGAAAATACTATTAACAAAATGCTGAAAGACGGCCGGAGCATTCATCAGGCCGAAAGGCATAACGAGATTCTCGAAATGCCCGTTAGGAGTATTAAAGGCCGTTTTCCATTCATCCCCCTCTCTGACCCTGACCAGGTTGTACGCGCCTCTCAAATCCAATTTGGAAAAAACCTTGGCCCCAACAATTTGGTTGAAGAGGTCCGGGATCAGAGGAAGGGGATAGGGATCACGAATCGTGATACGGTTCAGCTCCCTAAAATCTAGGCAAGGTCTCAGAGAGCCATCTTTTTTTTTAACAAAAAAAAAAAAACCGCGGCAACAGGTGATTTTGAGGGACGAATATGCCCCTTATCGAGACTCTCGGAGATATAGGTTCGCATTGCGATTCTTTCCGGTTGTGAGAGATTGTAGAGGCCTGCTTTTGGCAGCTTGGCGCCGGGAATGAGGTTAATGGGACAGTCAAACTCCCGGTGAGGAGGTAGCTCCTGAACACCGCTCTCGGAAAACACGTCCGAGAAATCAGAGAGAAATGATGGCACAGTTTTAGTAGACACCTCTGCAAAAGTCGCTGTGAGACAATTTACTCTACAAAAGTCACTCCACTCATTTATTTGCCTTCCTTGCCAATCAATAGTGGGGTTATATCTAGTGAGCCAGGGTAACCCCAAAACTAGAGGAGAAGGCAATCCGTTAAGGACAAAACAAGATATATCCTCCACATGAGTGTCACCTACAGCTAGCCGGATATTGTGAACAATGCCCTTCAGGGATCTCTGTGAGAGTGGAGCAGAGTCAATAGCAAAAACAGGTATATCCTTTTCTAATGTGCAAAACTGAAAACCATGCATGGCTACAAATTGAGTGTCAATAAGATTGACGGCCGCTCCACTATCGACAAAAATCTCACAAGAAATGACTTTGCTCTTTAGCGCCACCCTGGCAGACAGGAGAAAACGGGAACTGCAGGTCAGAGGAAAAGCATCAATTCCTACATCAACTTTGCCCAAAGTAGCAGATGAAGCAGAATTTGATGATTTACCTTTTGAGGTATTTCTCTTATTATTGCTCTTAGTACAGTTCAAGAATCTCCTAGACGGACAAACATTTGCCAAATGAGCTATGCCCCCACAACAAAAACACACCATACTCTGAGGACTAAATCCTCTTTTATCAGGGGCAAGCTGACCTAGCTGCATGGGCTCCTCCTCAGAGGGGACCGAGACAGGATGAGGCCTCTGCACACTGAATGAGTCCGCACCACTGCCCCTAGACTGACAATGGCTGGACAGAGAGGTCTCGTTTCTTTCTCTTAGACGCCTGTCAAGGCGTACCGCCAATGACATGGCAGACTCTAAGGACGTTGGTCTCTCATGGAAAGCAAACGCATCTTTCAATCTCTCTGAGAGACCATGACAGAACTGACTCCGGAGTGCAGCATCATTCCAACCTGAATCAGCTGCCCATCTCCGAAATTCAGAACAATAAAGCTCCGCAGACAGTTTGTTCTGGCATAAAACACGTAAGTTAGATTCGGCCAGAGCAACACGATCCGGGTCATCATATATCTGCCCCAGGGCCACAAAAAATCTTTCCACGGATCGAAGGGAGGGATCCCCTGATGGCAGCGAAAAAGCTTAAGTCTGAGCATTACCCCTGAGCAGGGAGTTGACAATCCTCACCCTCTGCTCTTCATTACCAGAGGAGTGGGGACACAAGCAAAAATGGAGTTTGCATGCCTCTCTGAAGCGAACAAAATTCTCACTGCCCCTGGAGAACGTTTCCGGAAGTGAGACCTTTGGCTCGCAACAGACTCCATGAGCCGGAGCAGAGCCCAATGCTGGAAGCTGAGACATAGATTGACGGAGATCCGCTACTTCCAAAGAAAGACCCTGCATGCGGTCAACCAGGCCAGAAAGCGGATCCATGTCAAAAAGGACGGTTTTGGTGGATTATAATGTCACGGCTGTATGTGAGCAACAAGAGCATACACAGTTAATAGAGCTACTGACCGGACCCAAACTAGGGAGGATAAAGGGTGACCCCTGTCAGACCCTCAAAGCTCTCCCTATGCTGCTAAAGCACATGCACGGATCCAAAAGGTGGAACGGGGCATGCCCACGTACCTAAGACTGATGACCACTGTAATTCCTACAATAGTAGAAGGGGCACGGCCACCGGTGCCCTGCTCAGTATATGGAGGGAACCGTGGCCGCCTCAGATCCAGTCAGAAAATAAACAGGTACACAACAATGTCTGCACACTTAGCTGAAGGGGCTGCAGCCGCAGAGAAGACGGATCCAAAGACAGCTGGCAATATCCGGAGTGCTTGCTGCAGCAGAACACAGGTCCAGTGAAATGAAAGCTAACAAGTGAAGATACTCAAGCAAGAGCTACAACTCAAATGAGAACTATAATCCACAGCCTAGAAAGGAGGAGGAGTGATTTAAAGGGAGGGAAATCAAACGCAGGAGGAACAGCTGGGAGGACTCCTCCAAGCTCTAGTAGTGACATCATCACAGGGGTGGAGAAACAGAGCTGTGAGAACGTCTCAAAACTCTGGTAGTGACAATTTCACAAACTCTACCTGCCCAGACCTTGGTGTCACAGACGTGTCCGCGACAGGAGGCAGGAGATCGGTGAGACTGGCAACACATGGTTTGATCTGACATGTTTTCCGTTTGGATCAAATGATGTCTATGTTGGTTCTGGTGCTTGCCACACCTTCTTTCCCCAGGTGTGGCTATTAGGGTCATTTAACCTTCTCTATAGTTGCTTTTCCCACAATACTATGCGGTTTATAGCTTCTCTTTGGACCTTTGGATAGATTGTGGTTGGATCTTGGCTGAGTTTCTGGTACTTCCATTGCTCCTTTAGAGTTAAGTCTTTCCTTTCCCTTTTGTATTTTGTTTGGGTTCTGTGTGTTGCATTTCCCTATTGTTTGTATTAGGCCTGAAGGAGACTCCTGTTCGTCATTCCTTTTAGAGGAACAGGTAGTCTCATCCCTGCCATTAGTACCAGGGTCATATAGGGCTTGATTGAACTCCTACGTATTGATAGGTATTCCTACGTATGAAATCACCTACCTTTAGGGTCTGTTCATACTGGTAGTCAGTCAGGATTTTGGTTAGGGTTTTCACTAGGAGGTGTCCATTTTCCTTCCCAAGTTCTCAGACCTGATTCCCTGTTCCCCCCCTTCCCTCCTATGCTTGCTGTGGTGTTTCCCTCCCACACTGAAGCAGGACACTTGGCCTGTCCCTTGTTCAGGGGTGTTGTTAGGTCAAAACATTTGGCACTTGAGCCCCGGATGTTTTGTCCAGTGCCCCGAATGTTATGCTGGATTGCTGGTAGCATTTTTTGGCTATTTCAGGGATCTTTTATATTGATTGGACCTGGGCAACCCCACAGATCATCCCCCACCCCCCTTGTACTTGTTCCGCTACTTTCCTGCTACATCGGCATGAGTTCAGTCACTTGGGTGGCATCGGTGCTCAATCCCGTCCTGCGGCGCGTAATGCCGCGAGACCTCCCTGTGGGGTTGCCCAGATGGCTAGGCCCTTCACAGTAGTTGATAACACCTTTCAGCAGTCCCCCATTCACTGAAGGGGGGACTGCGGAAAGGGGTTAATAACTACTGTGAAGGCGGGACTGCTGAAAAGGGTTAATAACTACTGTGAAGGCGGGACTGCTGAAAGGGGTTAAAAACTACTGTGAATGAGGGACTTCTGAAAGGGGTTAATAACTACTGTGAAGGGGGGACTGCTGAAAGGTGTTAAAGTACAAGGGGGGTCGGGGGATGATCTGTGGGGTTGCCCAGATGGCTAGGCCCTTCACAGTAGCTATTAACCCCTTTCAGCAGTCCCCCATTCACTGAAGGGGGGACTGCTGAAAGGGGTTAATAACTACTGTCAAGGGGAGACTGCTGAAAGGGGTTAATAACTAGTGTGAAGGCCCTCCCGATGGGGGAGTGGCTCATGGGGTGGACGTGACTTCACGGTGGCGTGGTACAGTGGGCTTGTGCCCCGGATGTTTTCAGACCCTAGCAATGCCCCTGCCATTGGTACAGTTTTGTCTGATCCCTTGGTGCTCCAAACCTGTGTCTCTTGACACTTGTGACTCAGCAGTCACTTGAACAGAGACTTCTCCAAGAGTTAGTGGCCTGGTGGTTCTACTGCAGCAGAGTCTAGATTCCTGTACATGGGTTAAAGAGTGAAGACCAGGACAGCTATTTAGATAATGCCATTAGAAGCAACCCCAAGCCATATCTGCTCATGTGACACAGTAGATCAACATCCACTTTGTTTCAATGAGTAGAGTATTTAATATTTTATGCTTTGCTTAAATATACTTACTTGATTTTAAATATTTCCAAACAAATTTTATCATGAAAATATAGGTATGTAAAATATCCTATCTTCATGGAGGACATTTTGAGGAAAAAATTATAAACTTCTTATTATATCAAATGGTTTCCTAACATCTGCTACAGTTATATTATAAAGGCAGGGTATTTTGTTGGCTGCAGGATAATTTGAATAAACCTAGAAGTCCATCATTCAGATTTTCGGACATTTACTTGTTCTGTGAAACATCTGTTTTCGAAAATTATTACTGTGTGTACCTTTTTAGTTTATCACTAAAATCTTTTATCATACTACTTTTTCAGGTCTCCCTCCATTAGCTCTTGTTGCATTAAGATAGAGAGAAGATTGTAGGAACATTAGACAGGGCATGGGTTACAAAGGATAAAGACCAGGGTAGAAATTACAGATGTGTCTTAAATTACCATTTTGCCTGTGGTAAGGGGTGTAAGATGACCATTTTTGGAGGGGGAAAAAAAGTGTTAGTTTGTTGGGCATTGTGACTAATGCAACAGCTCATTTTATACCACATCTCCAGATAAGTATCTCAAAGCAGGAGAATAGGTGAGGAACTGTATTTTTTGTGGTTTTGGGATTATTATTATTCTATTAGATTTAGTTTCATTATCGAATAAGTATGTTTAAGAGATTTTCCAATGACCTGTGAATAGAATACTTTGTAATAATATAATACTGTATAATAAATATCATTTTTAAACCAGGGCATGACCTGTAGTTTCTCTTAAAGGGAATGAATTGACTATTTGTTTTACTAATTAAAATCAGTGAAGCATATATTTCTTTCTAATCTGTTTTATTTTCTCATTGTATATATATATATATATATATATATATATATATACACTCACCTAAAGAATTATTAGGAACACCTGTTCTATTTCTCATTAGTGCAATTATCTAGTCAACCAATCACATGGCAGTTGCTTCAATGCATTTAGGGATGTGGTCCTGGTCAAGACAATCTCCTGAACTCCAAACTGAATGTCAGAATGGGAAAAAAGGTGATTTAAACAATTTTGAGCGTGGCATGGTTGTTGGTGCCAGACGGGCCGGTTTGAGTATTTCACAATCTGCTCAGTTACTGGGATTTTCACGCACAACCATTTCTAGGGTTTACAAAGAATGGTGTGAAAAGGGAAAAACATCCAGTATGCGGCAGTCCTGTGGGCAAAAATGCCTTGTGGATGCTAGAGGTCAGAGGAGAATGGGCCGACTGATTCAAGCTGATAGAAGAGCAACGTTGACTGAAATAACCACTCGTTACAACTGAGGTATGCAGCAAAGCATTTGTGAAGCCACAACACACACAACCTTGAGGCGGATGGGCTACAACAGCAGAAGACCCCACCTGGTACCACTCATCTCCACTACAAATAGGAAAAAGAGGCTACAATTTGCACGAGCTCACCAAAATTGGACTGTTGAAGACTGGAGAAATGTTGCCTGGTCTGATGAGTCTCGATTTCTGTTGAGACATTCAAATGGTAGAGTCCGAATTTGGCGTAAACAGAATGAGAACATGTATCCATCCTCTGATGGCTACTTCCAATCGGATAATGCACCATGTCACAAAACTCAAATCATTTTAAATTGGTTTCTTGAACATGATAAGGAGTTCACTGTACTAAAATGGCCCCAACAGTCACCAGATCTCAACCCAATAGAGCATCTTTGGGATGTGGTGGAACGGGAGCTTCATGCCCTGGATGTGCATCCCTCAAATCTCCATCAACTGCAAGATGCTATCCTATCAATATGGGCCAACATTTCTAAAGAATGCTATCAGCACCTTGTTGAATCAATGCCACGTAGAATTAACCACTTGCCATCTGGGCCATTTGCCCCCTTCCTGACCAGGCCAAATTTTGCAAAACTGACATATCTCACTTTATGTGGTAATAACTTTGGAACGCCTTTATTTATCCAAGTCATTCAGAGATTGTTTTCTCGTGACACATTGTACTTCATGATAATCATAAATTTGAGTCAAAATATTTCACCTTTATTTATGAAAAAATCCCAAATTTACCCAAAAATTTGAAAAATTCGCAATTTTCTAAATTTCAATTCTCTGCTTATAAAACAGAAAGTGATACCTCATAAAATATTTATTATTTAACATTCCCCATATGTCTACTTTATGTTCGCATCATTTTGGAAATGTTTTAGAAGCAATTCTTCAAATTTATAAGAAAATTGCCAAAACCCACCTTATAAGGACCAGTTCAGGTCTGAAGTCACTTTGTGGGGCCTACATAGTGGATACCCCCATAAATGACCCCATTGTAGAAACTACACCCCTCAAGGTATTCAAAACCGATTTTACAAACTTTGTTAACCCTTTAGGCGTTCCACAAGAATTAAAGGAAAATGGAGATCAAATTTTTAAATTTCACTTTTTTGGCAGATTTTTCATTTTAATCAATTTTTTTCTTTAACACATCGATGGTTAACAGCCAAACAAAACTCAATATTTATTACCCAGATTCTGCGGTTTACAGAAACACCCCACATGTGGTCATAAACTGCTGTATGGGCACACGGCAGGGCGCAGAACAAAAGGAACTCCACATGGTTTTTAGATGCCATGTCCCATTTGAAGCCCCCTGATGCACCCTTACAGTAGAAACTCCCAAGAAGTGACCCCATTTTGGAAACTAGGGGATAAGGTGCCAGTTTTATTAGTACTATTTTTGGGTACATATGATTTTTTGATCATTCATTATAACACTTTATGGGGCAAGGTGACCAAAAAATTGGTTGTTTTAGCACAGTTTCTATTTATTTATTTTTACAGCGTTCACCTGAGGGGTTCAGGCAAGTGACATTTTTATAGAGCAGATCGTTACGGACGTGGCGATACCTAATATGTATACTTTTTCTCATTTATTAAAGTTTTACACAATAATAGCATTTTTGAAACAAAAAAATTATGTTTTAATTTGTCCATGTTCTGAGAGCTATAGTTTTTTTATTTTTTGAGAGATTTTCTTATGTAGGGGCTCATTTTTTGCGGGATGAGGTGACGGTTTTATTGGCACTATTTTGTGGGACATACGCGTTTTTGATCACTTGGTGTTGCACCTTTTGTGATGCAAGGTGACAAAAATAGCTTGTTTTGACACAGTTTTTTTTATTTATTTTTTACGGTCTTCATCCGAGGGGTTAGGTCATGTGATATTTTTATAGAGCTGTTTTTTACGGACGTGGCAATACCTAATATGTATACTTTTTTTTTTTTTTTTATATTTTTAATTTTTTTTTTTCATTCCTTACTTGGGGACTTTTTTTTTTTACATGTGAAACTTTTTTTTATTTTATTTTTTTCAACCTTTTATTTTTATTTTCTTTATTTTACACTTTTCGTCCCCCATAAGGTCATACAAGACCTCTGGGGGACATTTACTTCACTTTTTTTTTTTTTTTCACAGTTGATTTCTCCTGTAACTGGGGCTGACATAGTAGCCCCAGTTTACAGGACAAATACACCCCTATAGAGGCTGTACAGCAGCAATCCTGCGCTGTACAGCCTCAGAGCAGGGCTGATCGAGGTCTCTGAGAGACCTCACACAGCTCCTGCACACTCCGGCCGGAACAGGAAGCGCACAGCGATCTAGAAGGCAGGGACACCTGGGCACTGTCCCCGCCTTGTCTTAGGGTTGCCCTGCTGTCACTGACAGCGGGCAACCCGATCAGCAGCTGCACGATTAGCGTGCAGCTGCTATTTCTGAATGGACGTTCTAAAACGTGCTTTCAGAAATAGACGTCCACCCATAGGACGTTTATATCCTATGGGCGGACGTAAAGCGGTTAAGGCAGTTCTGAAGGCAAAAGGGGGTCCAACACCGTATTAGTATGGTGTTCCTAATAATTCTTTAGGTGAGTGTATATATATATATATATATATATATATATATATATATATATATTTTTTTTTTTTACTCTGTTCACTGTATGTGATTATGGGGGCAGCTATTTTGCCTGAACTACTGTTGATGGCATTTAAAGATATGCTTTAAACAGCCACATGGACCATACAGCCACAATGGACAGGAGATGCTCATTAACTTCTAATCAGAGAATTTTCTAGACATGATATATCACTTGTGCAGAGATTGTGAAAGATGGATCCTATGTTCTCTGTGCAAAGGTGTTATCTGTCATTGTAATTCTGAATGTGATAATATTGA
Source organism: Bufo bufo (assembly GCF_905171765.1). Lineage (NCBI taxonomy): Eukaryota > Metazoa > Chordata > Amphibia > Anura > Bufonidae > Bufo > Bufo bufo. Next base: position 363,382,198 of record NC_053390.1, on the reverse strand, counting down.
GATGACTGCTGCAAAAGTGATCTCTACTAAACATGGATTGCTAGCCAATTGTTAAGCTTAGTGGCCAGTCTGAATTTTATGTGATTTTGTATGCTTTTTAAAAGATAGATATTGACATGGAACATTTAAAATAAAACTACTATAAATTCTTAAAAAATATGCTTAACATAAAAACTTGATTTAACAATAGGCAATTTTCTGATGACATATTCCCTTAAATTGTCAGTGATATGCCTATAGTAAAAATTATCTGAAGACTCTCATTATGTTGTCTTAGTAGTCTTTCTTCTGATACAATGAAACCTGTAAAATTAATAGTCAGGCCTTTTCATAGTGCAAACAACTGAATTTGAATAAAAAAATGTTAAAGTTCTTTCCACTTGCAGTCAGTAGATGCAAATTACTGTCTTAGTAATATTTGTCTACTTTCAATAGCAATGATAAGCACCAATAAGGTAAACAGGTAAATGCATGTGAAATAACCCCTAAAAAAATCACCAAAAATTGCAGGCTGACTTCTCTAGCATAGAAGAACCAAAAACAAATGAATTCTTATAGCCCAAAGTATAGAAAATATCACAAAAACATCTTAAATTGAAACCTACAGAATAAAATAAAAAAACATTAAAAATGAGTCATACTTCACATAAAATTGGGTGGCAGCCCCGAGAAATAATCAGATGTATATAATATATATCAGATGGGTAAATGACAAGACAAATATATAGATGTCAATTTTGGTGTACTATCACTCATGCATATAATAGTATGTACACTCACCTAAAGAATTATTAGGAACACCATACTAATACAGTGTTGGACCCCCTTTTGCCTTCAGAACTGCCTTAATTCTACGTGGCATTGATTCAACAAGGTGCTGATAGCATTCTTTAGAAATGTTGGCCCATATTGATAGGATAGCATCTTGCAGTTGATGGAGATTTGAGGGATGCACATCCAGGGCACGAAGCTCCCGTTCCACCACATCCCAAAGATGCTCAGGGTTGAGATCTGGTGACTGTGGGGGCCATTTTAGTACAGTGAACTCAATGTCATGTTCAAGAAACCAATTTGAAATGATTTGAGCTTTGTGACATGGTGCATTATCCTGCTGGAAGTAGCCATCAGAGGATGGGTACATGGTGGTCATGAAGGGATGGACATGGTCAGAAACAATGCTCAGGTAGCCCGTTGCATTTAAATGATGCCCAATTGGCACTAAGGGGCCTAAAGTGTGCCCAGAAAACATCCCCCACACCAATACACCACCACCACCAGCCTGCACAGTGGTAACAAGGCATGATGGATACATGTTCTCATTCTGTTTACGCCAAATTCGGACTCTACCATTTGAATGTCTCAACAGAAATCGAGACTCATCAGACCAGGCAACATTTTTCCAGTCTTCAACAGTCCAATTTTGGTGAGCTTGTGCAAATTGTAGCCTCTTTTTCCTATTTGTAGTGGAGATGAGTGGTACCCGGTGGGGTCTTCTGCTGTTGTAGCCCATCCGCCTCAAGGTTGTGCGTGTTGTGGCTTCACAAATGCTTTGCTGCATACCTCGGTTGTAATGAGTGGTTATTTCGAAATGGTTGTGCGTGAAAATCCCAGTAACTGAGCAGATTATGAAATACTCAGACCGGCCTGTCTGGCACCAACAACCGTGCCACGCTCAAAATTGCTTAAATCACCTTTCTTTCCCATTCTGACATTCAGTTTGGAGTTCAGGAGATTGTCTTGACCAGGACCACCCCCCTAAATGCATTGAAGCAACTGCCATGTGATTGGTTGACTAGATAATTGGATTAATGAGAAATAGAACAGGTGTTCCTAATAATTCTTTAGGTGAGTGTATATTATAGCAGTTTGCCACTATGTATAAATGTGTAATTAAATAAGTACCAACATAAAAAAAAAAATGTCTAATAATCTATGAACAAATGCTCAAGTCAGCACACCTTATAAAAAGTTCAACAAAAAATTAACAACACAACAATGAACATACCATCCAAAGGCAAATCCCTGTATGGTAGTATAAAAAGATGGAAGCACTAGAACATCACTGCAATAAAATACTGGCAAGAAAGAAATACCACATAACCATCATGTGACACCACCTCGTGACTGCTGCTACCCCAACGTGCATTTCGGCGGGAACTTCGTCGGAATTTTCAGACATTCATAACTTTTTTATTTCACCATTGATAGAAGTGTAGATAAAATGGTCAATCAGGGGAGACAGATAATGCCTACCCTGAATACTGCTCCAAAGCTGAGAAAATTGAAACTAGAAGGGGGGCAGTTACTACATAAAACTTCACTTTTAATATATTAAGGTAAAAAAGCCCTTACAAACAAACAAACAAATAAATAATGATGGCCTCGGAGCTTAACTGGTCATAGATAGAGGATCGTCAGGAGTGACGGGTATGACTATCAAAATGGCTGGGTGGGTGGCCACACCGTATACTGGACCAGGGAAGACAAGATACTATTGTCCCCCTTTGATGGAAACGGTGTTTCCAAATGATTGGTACAAAACAAATATCACACAGGCACCTGTAATGGACTAGCGGGTGGTTGAGGCCAAGGGGGGAAGAGGTAGTAGATGTAAACTGACCCTGTAAAGCCCTACTTGGCCTGATTCACCCTACAAGTGATTCTAGGAATGAGGTCCAAAAAAACCTGCAAGGGGTGGCCCCCGGCTGGAACCTGATCCTATTCTGATGGCCCTGATAAGGCCCTATGCAGAACAAAAACGGACCATACGCCAGATCCGGGGGCAAAAAAGCTTATAAAGCTATGCATATGAATAAGAAAGGAGTGTCCTAACACGTTTCCTCAATGTAAGCCCCTAGATTATTCAGGGGACACGGGGAATATAGATATTTCCTGAGGCAAGCGTATGGCTCAACAATGGAGTGTAACCTAGAATAAAACGCATAACAGAAAAGAGCCAAATAGGGATATTGACCAACAAAACCTCAATCATCTAAATAGATGAGGGAGGAAGTGGCACTTACTGTTTGATGACCGCGGACAGCATATGGCTGTAAACCAGGTGAGGGGGTCACCAAGGTGATGGTGTCGTCTTTCAGTAAATAGTCCGGCAGCATCTGAGACTGCACAGCCACAATATAAGGAGGGACCTGGTGGAACGCATGCGTTCGGCGTTTGCCGTCGTCACGTTACCAGGCGCCGGGCGATGACTTCAGAGGGTGTGCGGGCGCTGCCATAGTCACGTGATCAGGCGTCTGGTGGTGATGTAGTCACGCATGCGCACACTCAAAACGGCGGTTCCATAAGGCTGGCATCTTTTCCAGACTTAAACATAGCCTCAGAAGCATCACAAATAGTAATGTATAGAGAGGATACTGAACTGCTCCATCCTATGACACGTGTAGCACAAAGATCACAGTATACTGTATGAGTCATAGGGACATATGATACAGCTGCATCTCAGGTAAAAAGTATCCTAGAACGCCACTGGGATACTTTACTGATGGAACCGGATTTGGTGGAGGTCCTCAGTCCCCATGTATCGGTGACCTTCAGGAGAGGTAGCAATCTGAGGGACAAACTGGTACACAGTCACTTTAGTCCCCCAGAGAGTTCCCGCACGTGGCTCGATACACCCCTGACGGGTTGCTACAGATGCGGCCATTGCAGCTTTTGTGACCTCTTTACACAAGGGGAACCTAACGACACTGTTTATTATATACGAGACTTCATCAACTGTCGTACAACTGGCGTAATCTATTTCCTCACCTGTGTATGTGGTTTACACTATGTTGGCAAGACACGCAAGCGCATGTGCGAACACATCAGCGACATACGCAACAATAGGGACACTCCCATAGCGTGACATATACAGGCTTTCCATAATGGTCGAACCTCATCGGTTCCATTCATGGCAATTGAACATATCAGAGAACCACAATGGGGGGAGATTGGGATAAACATATCCTCCAAAAAGAATGCTGGTGGATATTCACACTCAATACTCCCACTCCCTATGGTCTAAATGAGCAGCTAAACTTTGGCTGCTTTCTATGATTGCCCATTAAGCACCGTGGCTCCGCGTATATATCCCTTTGGCCGTATCTTAGTTCCGGTGGGGCTTCCTTGAGTATTCTTGTCTATACCTTGGTTCTTTATCCTATCAATTAATACCCCTTTTTATGGTCTGCTTGGAGGGTTTGTGTATCATTTCGCTCAGCACATTTGAATCTTAAGGCCTGGATTTGTAGGCTGCTTCTTAACCAATTGTTTGAGGCGCTCCTCCTCCCCTTTTATTTTCACAGTAGGGTTAATGTCCAACCGTTTGGCCACATATACCGTCGGTGACCACCAGGAGGCGCCCTCCACATCATGTGCCATAGTGTACATTCATTAGTTTCAATATTGCCATAGTTTTTCCGGCGGTCACCGTATCCTCTCTATACATTACTATTTGCGATGCTTCTGAGGCTACGTTTAAGTCTGGAAAAGATGCCAGCCTTATGGAACCGCCTTTTTGAGTGTGCGCATGCGTGACTACGTCACCGCTAGATGCCGAATCACGTGACTATGGAAGCGCCAGCGCACCCTCTGAGGTCATCGCCCGGCGCCTAGTCACGTGATGACAGCAAACGCCGGACGCATGCATTCCACCAGGTCCCTCCTTATATTGTGGCTGTACAGCCTCAGATGCTGCCGGACTATTTACTGAAAGGTCCTTTGGGGTTTAGCACCACGGCCAATTTTGACCCCACAGAGATAGCATGTCTAGAGTGGATGACGGGTTCATCATTGAACACCCCTACTCCACAATTGGAGGGAGAGGGGGAGGACGGGGGGGGGGGGGGGGTATCAGGTCCACATTTAATCCACCCTTGTCTGCCGGCAGTTCGATTGATATTTTCCAACAGAAAGTCCTAGAAGGGGTGAAAGCTTTAGTATACCCCGAGGCGGCCAAAAATTTGGATGTTGGAGAAGAAAAGGCCCTGAAGTGGCTACAAGCACGTGACGATATTGTCATAAAGCTGGCAGACAAGGGGGGAAATGTGGTCCTGATGACTAAACAATACTATATGACAGAGGCATATCGGCAGCTCCACAATAATGAGGTGTATGAAAAATTGCAGGTAGATCCCACACACCAGGTGCAGAACCTGTTACGGAGACTTCTCCACAAGCACTGCGAACAAAACACCCTGTCACAGAAGACGGCAGAAAAACTGCTGCCGCCATTCCCCTCAAAACCATCATGGTACTTTGTACCCAAGGTCCACAAGTCACTGACCCAGCCCCCGGGCAGACCCATTGTGTCCGGGGTTGGGTCAGTGACTGAACCGTTGTCACGGTATATTGACTGGCTCCTTAGACCCATGGTAAGTCGGGTGCCCTCGTATCTTAAGGACACTTCGGATTTACTCCGGGTGCTAAGATCCATACATTGGCAGGAGGGTTTTAAAATAGTATCCCTAGACGTGGAGGAGAGCTTGTAAACGCGCATCCCCCAAGATAAAGGCATTGAGGTAGTCATGGACATTTTGACCAGTACAGGCAAAAGTGAGAGGTTCTCCAGCTTCGTCAGTGATGCACTGGGGCTCATTCTCAAGAACAATCCTTTTAGATTTGGGGATGCGTGGTACAGGCAGAAGTTTGGCACCGCTATGGGCACGTCAGTCTCATGAACCTTTGCGAATTTATACCTAGCCAAATTCGAGGACAGATATGCACAGTCGTGGCCAAAAGTTTTGAGAATTACATAAATATTGGAAATGGGAAAAGTTGCTGCTTAAGTTTTTATAATACCAATTTGCATATACTCCAGAATGTTATGAAGAGTGATCAGATGAATTGCATAGTCCTTCATTGCCATGAAAATTAACTTAATCCCAAAAAAACCTTTCCACTGCATTTCATTGCTGTCATTAAAGGACCTGCTGAGATCATTTCAGTAATCGTCTTGTTAACTCAGGTGAGAATGTTGACGAGCACAAGGCTGGAGATCATTATGTCAGGCTGATTGTGTTAAAATGGCAGACTTGACATGCTAAAAGGATGGTGATGCTTGAAATCATTGTTCTTCCATTGTTAACCATGGTGACCTGCAAAGAAACGCGTGCAGCCATCATTGCGTTGCATAAAAATGGCTTCACAGGCAAGGATATTGTGGCTACTAAGATTGCACCTCAATCAACAATTTATAGGATCATCAAGAACTTCAAGGAAAGAGGTTCAATTCTTGTTAAGAAGGCTTCAGGGCGTCCAAGAAAGTCCAGCAAGCGCCAGGATCGTCTCCTAAAGAGGATTCAGCTGCGGGATCGGAGTGCCACAAGTGCAGAGCTTGCTCAGGAAGGGCAGCAGGCAGGTGTGAGCGCATCTGCACGCACAGTGAGGCGAAGACTTTTGGAAGATGGCCTGGTGTCAAGAAGGGCAGCAAAGAAGCCACTTCTCTCCAAAAAAAACATCAGGGACAGATTTATCTTCTGCAGAAAGTATGGTGAATGGACTGCTGAGGACTGGGGCAAAGTCATATTCTCCGATGAAGCCTCTTTCCGATTGTTTGTGGAATCTGGAAAAAGGCTTGTCCGGAGAAGAAAAGGTGAGCGCTACCATCAGTCCTGTGTCATGCCAACAGTAAAGCATCCTGAGACCATTCATGTGTGGGGTTGCTTCTCATCCAAAGGAGTGGGCTCACTCACAATTTTCCCCAAAAACACAGCCATGAATAAAGAATGGTACCAAAGCACCCTCCAACAGCAACTTCTTCCAACAATCCAACAACAGTTTGGTGAAGAACAATGCATTTTCCAGCACGATGGAGCACCGTGCCATAAGGCAAAAGTGATAACTAAGTGGCTCGGGGACCAAAACGTTGACATTTTGGGTCCATGGCCTGGAAACTCCCCAGATCTTAATCCCATTGAGAACTTGTGGTCAATCCTCAAGAGGCGGGTGGACAAACAAAAACCAACTAATTCTGACAAACTCCAAGAAGTGATTATGAAAGAATGGGTTGCTATCAGTCAGGAATTGGCCCAGAAGTTGATTGAGAGCATGCCCAGTCGAATTGCAGAGGTCCTGAAAAAGAAGGGCCAACACTGCAAATACTGATTCTTTGCATAAATGTCATGTAATTGTCGATAAAAGCCTTTGAAACGTATGAAGTGTGTGTAATTATAATTCACTACATCACAGAAACAACTGAAACAAAGATCTAAAAGCAGTTTGGCAGCAAACTTTGTGAAAACTAATATTTGTGTCATTCTCAAAACTTTTGGCCACGACTGTATATGCACTTTCTAACCCGTACCTTCCCTGTATACATACATACTTGAGGTACATCGCGGATGTGCTCATAGTATGGACAGGGACAGAGACTCACTTTGTTAACTTTGTACAGTATCTTAATACAGTTAACGACATGAATATGTTATTTACACACAAGTTTGGAGGCGAGCGCTTGGAATTCCTCGATGTCGAGATTTCTATAAGGGATGGTGAGTTGGTGACCGAGGGTTATCGTAAACCTACGGCCACCAACTCACTCCTGCATTACTCGAGTTACCACGCCCAAAGTGTGAAAAAAGCGGTACCCTATGGCCAGTTTGTCCGACTCAAACGCATAAACAGGTTTGTGGTCGACTATAATCGACAAGCGTTGGAATTAAAAAATAGACTCCTGGCCAGAGGGTACCCCTTGAAACTGTTGAACCAGGCTATGAAAAAGTGGCCTCTATAAAACCTCAAAAGGTTCGGTCCTCCCTTGCAGTGAACAAGCAGAAGGAATTGTGGACAATGCTAGCCCCCACCCCTTTGTCTTCTCTTTCAAGTATGGACCTATGGCCTCCCACATCAGGAGGGTCATTAAGGACAACTGGTCTATACTTGAAAGAGACGAGTCTTTAAAGGAAATTAAAAATGTGGTACTGTTTTACATGTATGTTTTATTTGTTTATGTTTCACTGTGGCGTGATCCTCCCCTGACGCACACAGGTGAGCGCCGTAAACACGCGCTACCTGGTGTGGCGCGGAGAGAATCACGTCATAGCTTGAGTCTCTTTAAGAGCAGGTGAATTGCTTCACCTGATTATGGGCCAGACGAAGCACTGAGGTGCGAAATGTCCGTCACCTAAAACTCAGCTGGAGCACGCTTTGTATGATGTCCGCTCTCTACCAGGAATAAAAGAATCTGTTTCAGCGCATCAGCGGTGAGTGCCGTCCTTTTGTCTATCATTTGTGCATTTACTGAAAGGCGACACCATCACCTTGGTGACCCCCTCACCTGGTTTACAGCCATATGCTGTCCGTGGTCATCAAACAGTAAGTGCCACTTCCTCCCTCATCTTCTATTTAGATGATTGAGGTTTCTTTGGTCAATATCCTTATTTGGCACTTTTCTGTTATGTGTTATTCTAGGTTACACTCCATTGTTGAGCCATACGCTTGCCTCGGGTAATATCTATATGCCCTGTGTCACCTGAAGAATCTGGGGGCTTACATTGAGGAAACATGTCGGGACAGTCCTTTCTTATTCATATGCATAGCTTTATAAGCTTTTTTGCCCCCGGATCTGGCATATGGTCCGTTTTTGTTCTGCATAGGGCCTTATCAGGGCCATCAGAATAGGATCAGGTTCCAGCCCGGGGGCCACCCATTGCAGGGTTTTTTGGACCCCGTTCCTAGGATCACTTGTAGGGTGAATCAGGCCAAGTAGGGCTTTACAGGGTCAGTTTACATCTACTACCTCTTCCCCCCTTGGCCTCAACCACCCGCTAGTCCATTACAGGTGCCTGTGTGATATTTGTTTTGTACCAATCATTTGGAAACACCGTTTACATCAAAGGGGGACAATAGTATCTCGTCTTCCCTGGTCCAGTATACGGTGTGGCCACCCACCCAGCCATTTTGATGGTCATACCCGGTGCTCCTGACGGTCCTCCATCTATGACCAGTTAAGCTCCGAGGCCATCATTATTTATTTGTTTGTTTGTTTGTAGGGGCTTATTTACCTTAATATATTAAAAGTGAAGTTTTATGTAGTAACTGCCCCCTTCTAGTTTCAATTTTCACCATTGATAGAACCATGTAAGGGCTCATGTTTTTTGCGGGGGAGTTGTAGTTTTCATGTTTTTGGGGTGCATGAAACTTTTTGTTTATTTTTTATTAAATTCTTTGGGGAGTTGAGGAGACAAACTGTAATCCTATCACAGTGTTTGCAGTATAAACTGCATGCTATTTTAATAATTTGGACATTTACGCAAACGATGATACCAATTACATTTATTCTTTCATTTATTTTTTAATGTGATAAATGGGGAAAGAAATTGGGAATTTGAATATATTGATTTTTAATATTTTATTTACTACTTTTTACTCTTTTGTTAGTTCCTATAAGAGACTAGAACCTGCGGTCATTTCATTGTTTATATACACTGAATTATTTCTGTATTTCAATGCATCATTATTTTACGGATCTATTATAGGTAGAGTAGGATAAATAATAGGACCAATAACATTTAGAGCCTACAGTCCATAATAATTTCTCAGCATCCCATCACTGTGCTGTGGAGGTGGAGGTCCAAATGAGCCCTCTCCTTCTGCTTAACTGCTCAAACGCCATAGTTCCCATGGACCACTGTATCAGAGAGGGGAAAATGACTGAGATCAGAGTTATCTTCCATCCCTGTGGACGAGTGTCATCTGTATAATGCAGAAGCCGCTCCACACACCCCTCCCATGATTGTTAAGTATATGTATATCAGGAAACAGTTAAAATGGGGTCTTTCAGATTCCTATCTAATTCCAGTGTTTTTGGCAGCAAGAGTAACATATTCATGTCAATGTGTTATTACTGACAGTAGTGACAAGGTTATATGAGTTGAAAAGAAAAAACATTCCACAAAAATTCAAGTGTAAACCTGCTTGGATATTGTAGATATTATAAAAGCTTCTTTTACATTACAATGCGGAAGTTTCAGTGAATTGTTGGGGTAACCTTCAACATGCCTTCTTTCCTTTTAAATGTGATAACATGTTGCGGTGTTTCTGACAAAGACACTGCAACAGAATGCTGTTAATAACTCGGTAAGAACAAATTTCCAAGGGCATTCTTTAATTCATGCATAATGATGAGGGGGCACATTTTAGGTCACAGATAGTTTTAAAATTTGGAAAATTACACGTTGTGCATCAGTGGCTCTCATATATCAAACCGCTACATTGTCATTTCATCACAAATGACTTTATGCACTGTAATCTTATGTTTGGCATAGTAACACCTCCATTTAGAGTCAATGGAGACACAGGAATATTGTAGAGAATGAAGCTTCATTTCTAATGCAATTAAAGCTATATCTGCATGTGGTATTAAGCATTTATTCAAGTAAAAATGTATGTTAAATAATTTGAAAAAATGGAAAGCTTCACTAAGTTCTGTATAATTAAAGTTTTTTTTTTTTTTTAGCACAGGATGTTTGATAGGGGTCCAACCTTTGGACTGCCCATTAATTCTGGGATAGAAGGAGAAGCAGTGCTGCTTTAGCATTTCATCCTCTTCAAAGTTGTATTCTTCCAGTGACTCCTGACCACTAGTGATGTCCCGAACTATTCGCCGGCAAACAGTTCCCGATGCGATGTTCGATCCGCCTCCTATACATCATCATTGAGAAAACTTTGACCCTGTACCTCACAGTCAGCAGACACATTCCAGCCAATCAGCATACCCTCCCTCCCAGACCCTCCCACCTCCTATCAAAAAGCAAGGACAGCATCCATCTTAGATTGATTCTGAAGCTGCAGTGTCACAAATTTGACTAAGTTGTAATCGCAATGCGATTAATACGGGTTATATTAATCGCATTGCGAATTCAACTTAGAGCTGGGTTCCTAATGGTTGTATTGCTAGAATATAACGAAGATTGAGAATATAGTGCTATATTCGTCAATTCTAGCAATACAACCATTAGGAACTCAGATCTAAGTTGTAATCGCAATGCGATTAATACAGGTTATATTAATCGCATTGCGAATTCAACTTAGAGCTGGGTTCCTAATGACCCTGTACCTCACAGTCAGCAGACACATTCCAGCCAATCAGCATACCCTCCCTCCCAGACCCTCCCACCTCCTATCAAAAAGCAAGGACAGCATCCATCTTAGATTCATTCTGAAGCTGCAGTGTCACAAATTTGACTAAGTTGTAATCGCAATGCGATTAATACGGGTTATATTAATCGCATTGCGAATTCAACTTAGAGCTGGGTTCCTAATGGTTGTATTGCTAGAATATAACGAAGATTGAGAATATAGCGCTGTATTCGTTATATTCGTTATATTCGTCAATTCTAGCAATACAACCATTAGAAACTCAGATCTAAGTTGTAATCGCAATGCGATTAATACAGGTTATATTAATCGCATTGCGAATTCAACTTAGAGCTGGGTTCCTAATGGTTGTATTGCTAGAATATAACGAAGATTGAGAATATAGTGCTATATTCGTCAATTCTAGCAATACAACCATTAGGAACTCAGATCTAAGTTGTAATCGCAATGTGATTAATACAGGTTATATTAATCGCATTGCGAATTCAACTTAGAGCTGGGTTCCTAATGACCCTGTACCTCACAGTCAGCAGACACATTCCAGCCAATCAGCATACCCTCCCTCCCAGACCCTCCCACCTCCTATCAAAAAGCAAGGACAGCATCCATCTTAGATTCATTCTGAACCTGCAGTGTCACAATTTTGACTAAGTTGTAATCGCAATGCGATTAATACAGGTTATATTAATCGCATTGCGAATTCAGCTTACAGCTGGGTTCCTAATGGTTGTATTGCTAGAATATAACAAAGATTGAGAATATAATGCTATATTCGTTATATTCGTCAATTCTAGCAATACAACCATTAGGAACTTAGCTCTAAGTTTAATTCGCAATGCGATTAATGCAGGTTATATTAATCGCATTGCGAATTCAACTTACCACACTCTGCGTCAACTACGTAATTTTACATGGGAGTTGTGCCATGGATCCCCCTCCGGCATGCCACAGTCCAGGTGTTAGTCCCCTTGAAACAACTTTTCCATCCCTATTGTGGCCAGAAAGAGTCCCTGTGGGTTTTAAAATTCGCCTGTCTATTGAAGTCTGTGACGGTTCGCCCGTTCGTGAACAGAAAATTCTATGTTCGCGACATCTCTACTGACCACCTAGCTGGGCCAGCCCAAGTCACTTGATTGCAGGCGCAGAGCATCTTCTTGTACAGCCAATGCCTGGGGAACAGCTGTCGGGTGACTGCAGCTTTACATCAATGCTATGACTCCATCATTCTCAGGATTGGTGACGTTTAACAATATACAATCACTTTATAAGATGAGGAAACTCTTTTAACCCTTTCCTGACATGCGACATGAATGTTCTTTGCATGCTGCTGGAGGGTAAATAGATCAGGCTCAGAAGCGTAGCCTGCTTTGTGCACAACAGATGCCGGCTGTGTTACACAGCTGACAATCACCAGTTACAGCTGGGATCGGAGAGGTGTAGTATAAATGTATAATTGTAAAAGCGTAATACACTGCAATACAGAAGTTTTTCAGTGTCTTGTACAAGCGATCAAGCAATCAGGTGCTGTCATCACAACTTTAAAAGTGCCAGGTCCATCTCAGAAACCTATTTTTGCATTGACTTCTATTAGAAAATGAGATGCTGTGGTTCCTAACTGCATCATAACCATGTCACAACCCTGTCATGTGGCCATACCCTAACAGTAATTCCCACACTCCATGCGCTCAAATCCTCTTCATGTCTGTACATACATTGACACTGGCTGGTGACTGGCTTCTGCAGCTTTAAGCCGCATACACACAACCATATTTTTCATCTGTGTGCTAGCCATATTTTTGGTTGATAGCACAATAAGCCATTCATTTCTATAGTCATTTACACTTTTGCATTTTTTGTAGACCGTTCTGCAAATGGCTGAACATGTCCTATTTTTATCCGCATTCCGGATGAGAACAGTCCTTTCTATTGATGGGGGTGAGAAAAATATGGAGCGCAAAAAGGAGGAATAAGTGTTTTGTAGACCCATGGTTTGCTCACCAAAATATGAACATGAAGCTTTATGTGTACAGTATTACTATTATATTTTTTTTAAAAGATGACACTAGACCAGTGATGGCTAACCTCCAGCTGTGGTGAAACTAAGACTCCCAGCATGCTCCATTCATTTTTTATGAAGTTCTGATAACAGCCAAACAACTGTACATCTTGGGAGTTGTAGTTTTACTACAGCTTGAGTGCCGGAGGTTAGCCATCACAGCCCTAGACTATCAAACCAAATAAGCTCTTTTTACTTCTTGTGTCACCCTATTTCCTAAGGATACTTTCACACTTGTGGCAGAGGATTCCAACAGGCAGTTCCGTCGCCGAAAAACTGCCTGCCGGATCCGGAAATCCGGACGCAAACGGATGGCATTTGTAAGACGGATCTGAATGCAGATCCGTCTGACAAATGCATTGAAATACCGGATCCGTCTCTCCAGTGTCATTCGGCAAAACAGATCCGGTATTATTATTTTTTTGCATTTTTAAAGGTCTGCGCATGCGCAGACCAGAAAGTCGGTTCCATTTTGCCAGAACACTTAATGCTGGATCCGGCACTAATACACTTCATTGTAAATTAATGCCGGATCCGGCATTCCAGCAAGTGTTCAGTCTTTTTGGCCGGAGAGAAAACTGCAGATTGCTGTGGTATTTTCTCCGACCAAAAAAACGTAAGAGGGACTGAACTGATGCAACCTGAACGGAATGCTATCCATTCAGAATGCATTAGGATAAAACTGATCATTTTTTTCCGGTATTGAGCTCCACAAAAACGATAGTGTGAAAGTACCCTAATAGAGTTGGAAGCTCTACTTTTATTGCTGATCACTTTGTTACGCTGTAATGTCTAATTTCATTAGTACATGTGCAGCGTCCGACAGCGGCAAGGCGTCTTTCTTAAAGGAATATGTTTTGTTGTGACGCCAATTGCATTTCAGCAACAAGAGACAGAGTCCCCTTTTTGTGATATGGTGTTACCCAGTGTAGAAATTGCAGAGTGGTGTAAGGGTACCATATAATGTCCCTGTAGATGTGGCAGTGCACGTGTCACGGTGCTTCTACCTGGGTATCCTGGACCCCAGGCATTGTCGTCCGCAGCAAAAAAAGGGGGTTGTTGATGAAGGGGATGATGAAATGAATTAAGTCCAGACTTGTATTAAAGTTGATAACAGTTTTACTTGAATAAACTTTCATCAGGGAACAATCTTCCAACTTTGTGTTGGTGTCACGGGGTTCCGAAGGTGCACTCGGTCCCCCATTGCCCGCAGAACTGTTGCTTAGCTTTTGGAATGAGGTTCTGTGTTTTACCTCATTCCCAGGGCGGCTTTACTGGCTGGGTGGCTCCCTGCTCCTAGTCTGCCTTGAGCGCCGAGCTGATCACTCGGTGCTCGAATGGTTGGTCTGTCGGTCATGTGACGCTGGCCACGTCACATGACCCTCACTCCCCACTATAAATACAGGCAGCCTGCTGGCTACAGGTTGCCTGTTAATTTCTAGGTTCCTGGCTATTTGTTGGACTGCTGAATACTTACCTGATCCTGTTCCTGACCATCCTTTTGCCTGCTCCTCTTGTACTGCGCTTCCGTCCTGGTATTGTGACCTCGGCTCCCACCTGACTACTCTCTTAGGACTCCTCTTGTACTTCTCTGCTCTCCTGGTATTTATGACCCCGGCTTCTCCTGACAATTCTCTGCTTGCTCCATTTGTACTTTGCAGCTTTCCTGGTATTGACTCGGTCCGTTCACGTCCTGTTGTTTGTCTGTCTGTCATCCCTGCACTTACTCCAAGTTAGGGATTGCCGTCCAGTTGTCCCCTGTCATTAGGACTCGCGAGGCAAGTAGGCAGGGCCAGGGGTAAGGGTGGAGCGCAGTGGTCACTTCCCTTCCCCCTGTGTGTGTGTGTACGCGACCGTTACAGTTGGTTACTAGCAGACTTTGGCATTAATTCTGGCAGGCAAACACATTTGTCTCTGCTACATCTGTTACTCTTTGGCTCTGATGTGCTATCAGAATTAAATGGAAACATTTCCTTTCTGTTGCACTTAACTTTCTGTAGTATGACTCTGTCTTTATCTTTAGCCAGGGAACTTTCTTCCTGGCTTCTAAGGCTCTTTTCTCTATTCTCTTGTTCCAGCAGAGCTTAGGGGTGCTCTGCTGGCTGGCACACAGCCTTCCCCTTGGAGGAGATACTCTAGGCTAACTTTTGCAGGGCTCGTCTAGCAGGGACGAGGGCCTGCTGCCTTCCCCAAGCAGGGGATCCTCTGAACTGACCTTCACTAGCTAAAACTCCTCCCTTTCTAGAGAGGGATAGAATGGAAAGAAAGTTTCACTCTAGGCGAACTAACTCTGCTAAGCTTGCTGCCACCTGCTAGTGAACCAGGCACATTACACGTAAACGGTCGCAAAATCAGAAATACAAATACACAATGTGCAGGACCTGGAAATAAATACACATGATGACATAGAATCAACCATAGGAGAAAGTGGGGCGGTGTAGAAGGTGGTAATGCACCTCTGGGGCGTTACACATGCATCTTCTGAACTGTAAAGTGTTGCAGAATATGTCGGCAAAACAAAGCAATATTTTTTATGGTTTTCTTTAGGAAATTTTTGGGGATTCCATATGGTCCTCCATTAACTCTTTTGGTTTTCTAGCCCTCCTGTTTTTAAAAACTTATTTAGAATTTCCTAGGTTGCTGTCACCACAGGTTTGCTTTCTGCGATTGATAGACACCCTGGTTTTGAACTCCTTACTTAAAGCATCCTGTTTTGATTCCGCCGTTCAGTGCTCGTAAAATAGTAATTATGTCCTGGATATCACCAGATGTTACTCCTTTTAATTGCTGCCTTGCATTGGTAAACTTCTGTGTCCCTGTAAATAAGATTATTTTTCTGAATCATAAATGTCCACATAAGTTTGAGAAGATCTGGTCTGAGTGGGTTTAAATCCCTGCTACTGTTTGTGTGGCTGGGGTGTAGCGGGGTGCTTTGTGCTTTGTGATTTATTCAACTGTTTTCGGGGTGGGGGATTGGCAGTTGTGTCTGTTTTATGAGTATGCATATGTTTGCTGTCTTATTTTATTTTCTACCAATCAGAATTTTACATTTGCCAATGATTGTGTTTGCTTTTGGGCAATAAAATCTTTCTAAATTACTTCCTATAATCTTCCTATAAGGCCTCATGCACATGACCGTTGTGCTGCCATTCCGTGCATTGGGGACCGCAATTTGCTTCAACTTGAATGGGTCCGTGGTCCATCCTCACCGGATGCACGGACTGATACACCACAGAAGCATTCTGTAGTACTTCCGTAGGGTTCCGTGCCTCTGCTCCGCAGCTCCGGATTGTGGACCCAGTCAAGTGAATGGGTCCACATCCGTGATGCGAGGAGCACACGGCCGGTGCCCGCATACTGCGGACCTGCTGTTTGCGGGCCGCAATACAGCCACGTGAGTTAAGGCCTTAAAATAAGATTTGCTTATTTGTAATAATGTACAGCAGTCATTTGTGGCTTGTCTCAGTATAGTCTTTTGTGATTGCACATGTTCTTCTTTCTTTGAAAATGCAACACTTAAATAAAATTGTGTTTTATTTTTAAAAAGTTATATTTTATTTTTAAACAGTAGCAAAACAAGAAAAAGCTATACAAATGTGGTATCACCACAATCGTACTGATAGAAAGAATTAAGGTAATAAGTAACTTTTTCCACAGTGAACACTGTAAAAATGAAATCCCCCTAAAAAGCAGAATTGTGTTTTGTTTTCCATTCCCACTAAAAAAGGTTTACATTGTTTTTCAATATAATATATGGTACGATAAATGGTGACATTAACAATATATCCCACAAAGAAAACATGTACTGATATGTCTGTAAAGAATAAATCGAGGCAACTGGACTTACTGTAGATTTCTTGAAAACGTTTCACTCGTTCTTCCAACGAGCTTTCTCAATTCTGAGCGACTGTACAAGAATTCTCTGGGAATAAATATGTAACTCAATCAATATCTGGTAATTATACCCAGCATAGGGTCAGAGGTCACAGTACAGTCACTCAGAATTGAGAAAGCTCGTTGGAAGAACGAGTGAAACGTTTTCAAGAAATCTACAGTAAGTCCAGTTGCCTCGATTTATTCTTTACAGATATACCATGACCTGGATAAATGAGAACCTTCACAGACATGTACTGATATGGCTATTTTGATAGAAGTTATCAAACTTTTAAACTTTATGTTAATAAATGTTATGGCTCCTGGAAGGTAGGGATGAGAAAACGAAAATGAAAAAATTAATACTGGCTGAAACAGTAAGGTGTTAACATAACATAGATTCATAAATAAACCTATAGTTGAAGTAATAGAGTTATAGTTGCTAATTAATAATAGTTTTAGCATAGGTAATGCAAGTAGTTACTAAAATAAAACAGACACACTCACTGGCAACATAAAAAAACTCACCCAGATTTAAATGTCGAATTGCTTCAAAACTCAGCATGAAGTTATGTCTCAGACAGATATGTAAATTGATGCAGGTATGGTGTTAGTAGACAATGGGTCTTGCCTCAAGAGGCCATAAAAGTTCTTCCCCTGTTGCCCTTTAAAAACGCCTTGAGATGCTATTTTAGAGTAGTGTACCTCTTGAAGAGATTGTTGACTGCTAGGCGTTCCTCTACAATGCACTTGAAGACATTTTACCCAGTCATCTTTGAGAGGGGGCACATCACTAGACTGAGAAAAGCAGGATGGATGTTTTGATGAATTGACAGACTTCTAGCTGTTAGGAGGTGTTGGGAGCAGTAGTTATATGAGGGCACACACACACGACAAACAGGCTCCGGACAGCTGAGACAGATAACCAGTAGAGAGGATCATTTGACATACATGAGCTGCTCCCACAGTCTCATTGTCCACCATCCAAACACAAGTGGCGCCTTCATTACACACCCCTGTCTCTGTCTGGAATATTTGGAAAGTGGAAAGTGCTTAGCAGAAGGAAATTTGGTGTTACAGCACCCATTATCGGTCCTGTCATTGACAGCCAGCCACTGTCACCTTCATTTGCTGGCGTGTCGTGAATTAGAAAGCTGGACTGCTGTGGACTAGAACTGTATTATCTTTAGTGACAAATCCAAGTTTTGTTTGAGATCTGATGATGGTCTGGTTTGAGTATAGAGACCTTATGGTGAGCACTTAAATCCTTTGCTGTGAAGCAACAGACTACCCCAACTTCTGATGTAATGATCTGTAGAGCAATTGCATATGGCAGTCGGTCACCCTCTAGTAGTAATACGAGGAAGGCTAACAGCTCAGCTATATGTGTAGGTCATTCTGCTGCAACATTTGCCTCTCATGGCAGGGCTTCCATCTGGCATTTTTCAGCAGGTTAGTGCTCACTCACACAAAGCAAGGGTTTCCAAGGAATGTTTCCGCCAGATCGCAACACTACCTTGGTCTGCCCAGTCATATTTAGATTTAAGGCTAATTGAGCATTTATGGGAACAGCTAGGATGCCAGCTTTTGCAACCTATCACTGTGCAGGATTTACAGGCCCAGTTTCAACATCTGTGTCTAAATGTGCCGCAGGATATCATATGGAACCTATATGCCTCCATGCCCAAGCTAAAGGTGGTCCAAGAGGGTTGTAGAGCCTCCTTTCAATTGTACAATTTTCCACAATATACTTTGATTTTGCTCTAATATTGTAGTCACTTACATATATCACCATTACATTCACACATATAAAGTTTAATTCGATTTCATTAACTTCTTTTTATGTTTTTTTTTTTGTGTCAAAAACTTTTAATTAGACAAGGTAATATGCCCTATTTAACACAACCATCTGTGGATGTATTTTCTTGGTTTTCTTATATTTTCTAAAAGCTCTGTTCATATGTTGATATCACAATTTTTGCTTCCCTTTGTGAAGGAAACATTGCAACAACATTGCAACTTTAACACTGATTATTTTTCGAATTAACTGGTTTATAATGAGATTCCATAGTTTAAAAGGAACCTGTCACCGGGATTTTGTGCATAGAGCTGAGGACATCGGTTGCTAGATCGCCGCTAGCACACCCGCAATACCCAGTCCCCATAGCTCTGTGTGCTTTTATTGTGTAAAAAAACGATTTGATACATATGCAAATTAACCTGAGATGAGTCAGAGCTTGAAAATATGACTCTTCTCTGGTCACACATGTAAGATATGACTCTTTTATGTTAATTTGCATAAAAGGCAGGAAGTACAAAAATGCATAATACTTAGTGAATTCGTCTGCAAATGAAATTAAAAGTGTAATTTATATGTTTAGGGTAACACAATGAACATTTAGAAACGGTCAGTGAGGGTAGCATAGTAGAGGAGACAGGTTCCCTTTAAGTTTAGGGTTCCAGTACTTTTTTTAGACAACAATAGTGTTGCAGACTATGTTATTTCTACCATCCAAAAGAAAGAAAAACCTGATGGAATGTAATTCAGTGCCAGTATGAACAGAAGCTAAGACATTAAAAAGTTTGTCTTGCCATTTAAATTGATGACCTATTGTCAGGAGAGGTCATCAATATCTTATCTGCAGGAGTCGGACACCCAGCACCCCCGTTGATCAGCTGTTTGGAGAGGAGGTCATTACACTATCCGTCATCTCCTGAGGAGCCTTGGGGTAGTGTAATTAAAAGTACTCGCTTCTTTCAAGTGAATAGAGTGAGTATCATTACACTGCACCACTGTAACTTCTGACATGATGGGCAGTGTGTTGAACAGGAAGCAGCGCTTGAATGAAGTGTCGTTTCCTCTTCAAACAGCTGATCACAGGGGTGCTGGGTGTTGGACCCCTGCTGAACAGATATTGATGACCTATGCTGACGAAATATGGCTGGACAAACCTTTAAATATTTTAATTTTAGAATTATATTAGAAACATATATTTTTACTTCAAATTTATATTGTTTAGAATGTGCAATGTAGTTCATTTCAAGTAATGATAATTAGAGATGAGCGAATCGAAGCTCATGAAGTGGAATTCAATCCGAATTTCAGGAAAAATTTGATTTGAACCGAAGCCAAATTTCCTCGCTCTTCGTGGTAACGAATCGCATTTTTTCCTAAAATGGCTAATTCACCTCTGAGGACATGGAGAAAGGAACTCTGGGAAGGCGGGATCACCCATAATGCCATGCATTCAGCCAATCACCAGCCAGCCAGCCCTGTGATGTCACAGCCCTTTAAGAAGCTTCAGCCATCTAGAATTCTGCCATTTTCCAGTGTACTTAGTGGAGGGAGAGATGTCAGCAGGCACTAGGGACAGTTTTAGAAAAAACTTCATTGTGCTAAAAAAAACAATTTACAAGTGCAGGGCAAGATTATTCAAGGTGTAGGGAAAGGATAGGGAGGAATCATTCCACAGCATTTATATTGAATAATGGGTTCAGTAGGGGAAGTTACAGCCTGGGTAATAGGAACAATCCTATTACACCTTGCTGCACTTACTGGGGATCCAAATTTCCATTATACAGCTCTGTAATTCCAGCAAACCGTTCTTGTTATTGGGGTGCAAATGCTGTTTGAAACAGGCATTAACAGGGTTAATTACAAGGAAGTATTTCTACATCTTATTTGCCTTGTGCAGTGCAGTTATATGTTCTAAAGCATTTTTTGGCTTGTATTAGTGGGAAAAAAAGGCTTATTAGCCTTTGTGTGTGAAGTGCTAAAATTTTAGCCCTTTTTGTCATGTATTAATGGCAAAAGTAAAATATATTTGCAGTTAAGCGGTGCAGTAATATGTTCTAAAGCCTTTTGTGGCGTGTATTAGTAACAAAATAAAAATATATTTGCCTCTCATCGGTGCATTTATATGTTATAAAGCCATTTGTGGCGTGTATTAGGGGAAAAAGAAAAAATATATATTTGCTGTTCAGCAGTGCAGTTATATGTTCTAAAGCCTTTTGCGGTGTGTATTAGTAGAAAAAGAAAAAATATATTTGCTGGTCAGTGGTGCAGTTATATGTTCTAAAGCCTTTTGTGGCGTGTATTAGTGGAAAAAGAAAAAAAAATATTTGCAGTTCAACTAAGGCGTATGCTCAACAGACAGGATCTGTTTTTTGGGGGTTATTGTTCTGATGGATCAGAGGAAGGGCAAAATAATCAGTGATGTCAAGACAAACTTACTGCTGACAACCCCTCCACTCTGTTTGGGGGCTCTATTTGTATAAGCGTTTAATAGAACAGGTTCTCTTGTGTGGTGAAGTGCTATAATTACAGCCATGTAGACATCTAGGTGGAATCAGCTGGCGACGGTGTAAAAGGAGTGCGCTTCTTCTTCGCTCTAACATCGACCTGTAAGGCTGAGTTCATACTTGAGTCAGTTTTGCCCCCGTGACTGCCCAAATAAGTGAAGTGTGCAGTGATTCTAAGGCCCATTTCACATGAGTGAGTATTCCGCGTGGTTGCAATGCATGATGCGAACGCATCGAGCCTGCACGGAATCCGGACCCATTCATTTCAATAGGGCTG
Organism: Bufo bufo; assembly: GCF_905171765.1. Lineage (NCBI taxonomy): Eukaryota > Metazoa > Chordata > Amphibia > Anura > Bufonidae > Bufo > Bufo bufo. Next base: position 363,360,593 of record NC_053390.1, on the reverse strand, counting down.
TGTACATGTGCGTTGGTTTTCACGCATCACTTGTGCATTGCGTGAAAATCGCTGCATGTTCTATATTCAGCGATTTTCATGCAACTGCATAGAAGTGAATGGAGCTGCGTGAAAACCGCATCACATCTGCAAGCAAGTGCAGATGCAATGTGTTGTTTACTGATGGTTGCTAGTACATGTTGTTTGTAAACCTTCAGCTTTTTATCACGCACATGAAAAAATACATGAAGACGCATTGCACTCGCGCGGAAAAAACTGAACAACTGAACGCAATCGCAGACAAAACTGACTGAACTTGCTTGCAAAATGGTGCGAGTTTTGCTGAATGCACCCTGAACGCATCCGGCCTAAGGCCCCTTTCACACGGGGCGAGAATTCCATGCGGGTGCAATGCGTGAGGTGAATGCATTGCACCCGCACTGAATCCAGACCCATTTACTTCAATGGGGCTGTTCAGATGGGCAGTGATTTTCACACATCACTTGTGCGTTGCGTGAAAATCGCAGCATGTTCTATATTCTGTGTAAACTGTGCGCATCCAAAAACAAAATCTGTGACATACAGTGTACTTTTTCAGTAGAGGGTGTCCGCTGCGGACAGTGACATTAGCTGTGCCACACCTGCAGTGTAACGAGTGTGCTTCAAAAATTTATCTGTGACATACAGTGTACTTTTTTGCGTAGACGCTGCATACAGTGACATTACCGGTGGTACCTCATTACAGTGACATTCCCTGTAATTTTTCAGTAGCCGCTGATGACAGCATTGACATTATCTGCTGGATATCTCCTGTGCGACGTTTCCACATCCAAAATACCTTTCTAAATTTGTTTGCGCATACACTTTAAAATCCTACACTACTGTACGTGTTACAGACTTTTAATCATATATAACATTTAATATGAAGAAGGCGAGCAGTAAGGGATGGGGCAGTGGCCGTGATGCTGATGGTGCACACACAGGCCGTGGCCCGGGGTGCCGTGAAACTGTGCCTACTGCCAGAGCACAAGAAAAACAATCATCCACAATACCCAGCTTCATGTCCCAGTTTGCAGGGCGGCGCAGGACACCACACTTGAAGTCAGACCAGTTCAGGTAAGCACCATCCTGTCTTCTACCAAGTCCAGTCTCAGTAGCCAAGAGTCTGCTCAACCCAATCCTCACCCTGATCCTCCTTCCTCCCACCATGGAGAGTCTGGGCAAACAAGTGATCCCACACTCGGATATTCCGAGGAGCTCTTTTCAGCGCCAATCCTTAATTTGGCCCTCTTGCCAAGCATGCTTGAAGAGGGACAGATCTTGTGCCCTGATTCCCAAACTCTTGAGCATCCACAGTCACAAGAAGATGACGGTGGGGAACGGCAATTACTGTTTAATGAGGTGGATGATTATGAGACACGTTGCCAATAACTCAACGGCAATTACTGTCTCAAGAGGTTGAGGAACAGGATGAGACACAGTTGTCAATCGCTGAGGTAGTGGTTAGGTCAACAAGTCAGGAGGATGAGCAGAGTGAGGAAGTGGAAGAGGAGGTGCTGGACGATGAAGTCACTGACCCAACCTGGGAAGGTGGAAATCCGAGCGAGGACAGCAGTACAGAGGGGGAGGGATCTGCAGCACCGCAACAGGCTGGAAGAGGCAGTGGGGTGGCAAAAGGGAGAAGGTGGGCCACACCAAACAGGCCCGCAACTGTTCCCCAGAGCACCCCCTTGCGGAAATTTTCCTTGCCAAGGGGTAGGTGTTACGCAGTCTGGCGCTTTTTTGAGGAAAGTGCGGACGACAAAAGAATTGTAATTTGCAACCTGTGCCATACAAAAATGAGCAGGGGTGTGAACACTAGCAACCTCACCACCACCAGCATGATCTGCCACATGGCAGCAAAGCACCGTAATAAGTGGGCCGAATGTCTGGGTCCACAATCTGTGTCTGCGGGTCACACCACTGCCTCTCCTGTGTTACATGCTCACCAATCCACTGTCGAAGGTGTAGGCCCAGATCCCTCCCGCCCTGCACCCGGACCTTCGCAAGCACCATCAGCGACCACATCCACTTCCGTGTCCCAGCGCAGTGCACAAATGTCCTTACCCCAGGCATTGGAACGCAAGCGCAAATACCCAGCCACCCACCCACAGGCCATATCACTAAATGCACAGCTTCCCAAATTACTGGCCCTGGAAATGTTGCTATTTAGGCTTGTGGACACTGAAGTCTTCCGCAGCCTGGTGTCGGCTGCCGCCCTGCATTACGCAGTCCCCAGCCGCCACTATTTTTCAATGTGTGCCGTGCCCGCCTTTTCACCAACATGTGTCCTGTAACATCACACGTGCCCTGACCAAAGCAGTTACTGGGAAGGTCCACTTAACCACAGACACATGGACAAGTGCATTCGGCCAGGGACGCTACATTTCCCTGACTGCACACTGGGTGAATGTTGTGGAGGCCGGGAGCGAGTCATACCCCGGAATGGCACAGGTGCTACAAACGAAAAGGATTGCAGGCCCTACGTCGATCAGGGTTTCCGCCAGCACCTACGTTAGTGGCTCCAACCCCCACTTCTCCTCCTATGCTTCCTCCTCCACTTCCACCTCAGAATTATCCGCATGCAGCACCAGTCAGTCATCAGTCGGTAGCTGGAAGCAATGTAGCTGATATGCTTAGGGGACAAACAGCACACCACCGCAGAGCTGTGGCAGGGGATAAGAGACCAGACTGAGCTGTGGCTCCCCCCACTCAACTTAAAAGCTGGCATGGTTGTGTCTGATAATAGCCGTAACTTGGTGGCAGCTTTGGAGCTCGGCGAGCTCAGACACATACCATGCCTAGCTCACATCTAAAACTTAGTGGTTCAGTGGTTTCTCAAAACCTACCCCAATTTGCCTGAGCTACTGGTGAAGGTGCGCCACATTTCCTCAAGTCATCGACTGCTTCAGCCGGTCTGTCAACGCTGCAGCAGCGCTTGAAATTGCCAGCTCACCGACTGTTGTGCTACGTGAGCATGTGCTGGAACTCCATGTTCCACATGTTGGCCAGGCTTTGTGAGCAGCAGAGGGCAGTAGTGGAATACCAGCTGCAACATGGTCGTCGCCTTTCCAGTCAGCTTCCGCTATTCACAAGCGAGGAGCGGGCATGATGGATGTCTGACCTCTGTGAGGTTTTAAGAAACTTTGAGGAATCAACACAGATGGTGACCGCGATAACGCTATTATCAGCGTAACCATCCCACTTCTATGTCTACTCAAACGCTTGCTGCTCACAATTAAGGACGACGCTTTGCATGTGGAAGAGGTGGAAATGGGGGAAGACATTACACAGGGTGATAGCCACACCACCCTCAGTTCGTCTTCTCAGCACCCGAGCTTCCCGATGTGTTCGGCCCGAGCACCTGAGCACTATGGTGCTCGATCAACACTAGTAGGTTCCATTAGGGTGGTGTCACATACATGTGCATTTTTTTTTTTGCCAAAGCCAGAAATGGGTTGGGAGGGATTGAGAATGGAAGGACTTACCGATGTAATAGAGTTAACACTCATGCTTTCTGAAATTTCTGAGATGTGTTATCTAAACTAAACAAACACCTTCAATTGCTTTTCAATGGCTTTTGTTTCAAGATAAAACAATGATTTAAGAAATTTGAGTTAAGAGTTTGAGTGCTAACCCTGCTATATCTGTATATTTCTTGCTGGATCATCTTCTGGCTTTGGCTAAAAAAAACTATTAAAAAGTTGTGTGTGACACCACCCTTAGGCTGGCATGTGAAAGAAAACTAGCTATCTCACTGACTCTTGGTTAGCGGGAGTTCACACCAGTTTCAGAACTCCTCTTGTAACACTGGTATGGGGAGTACCCTAGGCCCATTAATATAAGTTGTTTAAAATTATTTAGGTATGTTATTTCTATGCAATGGAGCAACGTTTACTTTTAAGACTTTAAGAGAAATATATATCTGTGTGCTGTGTGTTTTCTTACAGGACTCCATAGGTCTGCAGAAATTTCTTGCATGGTGGGGCAGTGTGTAACATGCTGTTGTTTAGCTATGATGGTTTGCTGTTTACTATGGTATGTGTACTGTTATGATGTGCTACTGAACATATTTGACTTTGGGTGATTCCTAAGGATGTTATCTAAGTGGATACTCCCTACATGTACAGGGATCTAGATTCTGCTGGAGGGGAACCACAAGGTTGTTCCCTATTGGAGTAGTCTCTGTTCAGTAGACCGCTAAACTATGGGGTTCAAGAGAAACTAGTGTGAAACTCTGAGGGGTTAGGCAAAACTGTATTCAGGAACATGCCAGGGTAAAGGCAGCAGAGTTTGTGTGATCCAATAAACAGTCCAAGGTCAGACCAGGCAGCCCTGGGTCACAAAACAGGCGGAGGTCAGGTCAGGCAGTGAAGGGTTAAATTCAGAAATGAGCAGAGGTTAGTACACAAACAAAATAACAGCAAACATTTTCAGGACAGTAGAGTACTACTAGAACCTATTGCTCAGACACCCTCTAACAGGAGAAGGTGCCTTAAACACCCCAGGGTGTTCAGCCATAGGCTGAGGAAGGTTAAGGTATGCACATGCTGGCCCTTGTGCATGTCTACATGTTTACTAGGGCACTGCAAAGGCATCAGGGATCAGAGAGTATTTGGTCATATGTGGACACTGCCAAGCTATTAATCCACCAGAAACTGTCTATTTATAGGCTAGATGGTGAATTGCCATTTCAGCATTGAATCTTACCTCTGCATGCTGAAAAGAAGCTTAAACATTAGCCACTTCACGACCGCCCATTGACTATAAACGTCCGCTCAGAGATGGCAGCTGCATGTTAATCATGCAGCTGCCGAGTGGAGGGCCCGCTGTCAGTGACAGCAGGGCAACCCAGAAAGAAGGCAGGGACCGTTCATCTGTGTCCCTGCCTTCTAGATCTCTGTATACACAGCGCTCAATGACTGTCACCTCATTCCACAAAAAATGAGACCCTAACTAAGACAATCGGTCAAAAAATAAATAAGCTATGGCTCTCAGACTATGGAGACACTAAAACAAATTTTTTTTGGTTTCAAAAATGCTATTATTGTGTAAAACTTAAATAAATAAGAAAAAGTTCACATATTAGGTATTGCCACATCCGTAACGATCTTCTATATAAAAATGTCACATGACCTAACCCCTCAAGTGAACGCTTTAAAATAAATAAATTTAAACTGTGCTAAAACAACAAATTTTTTGGTCAACTTGCCCCATAAAGTGTAATAATGAATGATAAAAAAAAATCATATGTACCCAAAAATTGTACCAATAAAAACGTCAACTGTTCCTGCAATTTTTTCAAAATTGCTTTATTATGTAAAACTGAAATAAACAAACAAAGAAAGTAGACATATTTGATATCATTGCGCCCTAACAACCTGCTCTATAAAAATAGCACATGATCTACCCTGTCAGATGAATGTTCTAAAAAAATATAAACAGTGCCGAAACAGACATTTTTTGGTTACCTGGCCTCACAAAAAATGTAATATAGAGCAATTAAAAATCATATGTACCTCAATAGGAATTGGAACCAATGTCCCTTTCAAAGAACATGCCCATTATATTGACGCAGATGGACGGTATATATTCCTGAAGGGAACATTACATGGAATTAAGGTCACCTTAGTCAATATTTACACCCCGAACACTAAACAAGTTCCCTGGCTCACCAAGCTCCTACAATCCTTACACGAATTTAGGGAAGGACTATTAATACTGGGCGGTGACTTAAATTTGGCTCTGGACCATTCCTTAGACTCTACTTCAGCAAACCCCAACCTTACGGCCAAACAAGTTGGGATACTTAAAAGAGCGTTGGCTTCCCATCAAATCTCTGATACTTAGAGAATAGTTCACCCCAGTCTAAAAGATTTTACCTTTCACTCGGCAGTACATAGGACTTACCAACGCCTAGACTATTTATTTGTCTCTAACCATATTATTGAGAAGATTAAGCAAGCAGAGATTGGAGATATTTTGGTCTCTGATCACGCCCCGGTCACGCTAGAAATTCAACTGAAGGGTATCCCTCCTAAGGAATGGTCCTGGAGACTTAATGAAACTTTATTGGAAAACGAACAAGATAGGCTTAAGCTAGAAAGTAAACTGAAAACCTTTTTTGATATTAATGTCTCTCCTGATGTTAATAAGGCTATCGTATGGGAATCTCATAAGGCCTATATTAGAGGGGAACTTATAGCTCTAGGTGCCTGGGTACGCAAGCAGAGAACTGCTAAAATTAACTCTATAATAGCCCAAATCTCAGCTATTGAAAACATTAACAAACTTGCTCCTACGGATTCCAACTATGAAGACATTACCAAACTTAGAAGCCAGTTGAGAGACCTACTAAACATTAAATCTGCCAAAGCCTTTAGAGTAGCCAAATTTAAACATTACATACATGGTAATAGAGGTTCGAAACTCCTCACACAAATGATAAAAGGACAGAGAGAGAAAGCTTTCATACCTAATATAAAAACTGATAAAGGACTTAACACATCTAATACCCCATCCATAGCTAAAGAATTTGCCAATTTCTACTCAAAATTATACAATTTAGAACAGATTGATCCATCTCAGATGACCGAAAAAAATAGAACTATTTCTTAAATCGGTTCATGTCCCAAAACTAACCGAAATTGATAAAAATACCCTACTCTCTCCGGTTACAGTAAATGAAGTAACAGAAGTACTTGCGAGTGTTTCCCCTGGGAAATGCCCAGGCCCAGATGGGCTACCTATTATATATTATAGGAAATTCCAAGAATCCCTTATTCCACAATTCACAAATATGTGTAACTTCTTACTAAAGGGAGGTTCACTTCCCCCACAATCACTTATAGCACACATTTCAATTATCCCAAAAGAAGGGAAAGACCCCACCAAGTGTAGTAGTTATAGGCCAATCTCTCTACTTAATGTAGATGTTAAGCTGTGGGCCAAGCTGTTAAGCCATCGTGTCGCGGGGCTACTCCCTAAATTAATAAATGAGGAGCAGGTTGGCTTTGTCAAAGGCAGGGAGGGGAAACATAACGTAAGCAGAGCCCTACATGCCATTTATTACGCTAAAAAGCATAACGTCCCCCTGACTCTCATGGGAACAGACGCAGAAAAAGCCTTTGACAGGGTCAACTGGACCTTCATGGAGGGTGCTTTGCGACACTTTGGCTTCCCACCAATGCTTATAACTGCGATTTTCTCACTGTACCGTAATCCATCAGCTAGAGTTTTAGTTAATGGCACACTATCCCCACAGTTTAATATTCTGAATGGGACGAGACAAGGGTGTCCTCTATCCCCGACCTTATTCACCCTAACCCTTGAATTGCTTCTAAGCAAAATTAGATCCTCTGAGGTGATTAGAGGCTTACAAGTCAAGGGGAGGACTCATTCTCTAACAGCTTTTGCTGATGATTTATTATTCTTTATAACTAACCCCAAAGAAGCCATACCGGAAATCCTGAAAATTTTGTCAGAATATGGAGATATCTCAAACTTCAAAATTAATTATGATAAATCAGAGATTCTAAATGTCTCAGCCAATGTACGAAACTTAGAGGAGATAAAGTCCTACACCTCATTCCAATGGCCAACAGAAGCTATTAAACATTTAGGCGTTATGTTACCAGCAAACCCAAAAAACCTTTTCAGGCTTAACTATGTACCGCTATTCTCTAAAGTAAAATCCTTCTTGAGTTCAATTAAATTGCCCTACCTCTCTTGGATTGGCAGAAAAAATCTGCTTACCACATACGTATTACCTCAAATACTGTACACACTGAGATGTCTCCCTATCCCACTCTCCAATAAATACCTATCTGACTTCCGTTCACTCTTCACCACTTATCTCTGGCAAAACAAAAGATCACGTTTAGCATACTCTCTTATTATAAGGAAAAACACAAAAGGAGGCCTCTCATTACCAGACATCAAAACTTATCTACATATTTTATATTTTACTACTTTTATTTCTACCTACTACGATGCACTACTCTCATGAGGTCAGGTTACAAACAACCCATCATAAAAGAAGAATTCCTTCTTTAGATGCTCATTTATCTTTTACATCTAATTATCAAAGAACATGGCGTATAGTTACATACACAAAGTTCACTGACTATTCCTTAGATAAACAATTATTATGTATCTTAAAATGCTTGGAAAAAAGTGTAATTTTGTTCAAATACCTTGGAAATGTAATATGTACCATATTTGTTACTCCTCATGCATCATTTTGTACCAACTCTGTATCTAATTGAGAGTACATGTATCAATGTTTTCTTTGATTATATAAAATTCTCTCAAAATAAAGAATTTACAAAAAAAAAAAAAAAAATCATATGTACCCCAAAATAATACCAATAATACTGGCACCTTATCCCCTAGTTTCCAAAATGGGGTACATTTTTGGGAATTTCTACTGTAAGGGTGCATCAGGGGGGCTTCAAATGGGACATGGCATCTAAAAACCAGTTCATAAAAATCTGCCTTCAAAAAACCATTTGGGCGCTCCTTTTTTTCTGTGCCCTGTCGTGTGCCCTTACAACAGTTTACGACCACATGTGGTGTGTTTCTGTAAACCGCAGAATCAGGGTAATAAATATTGAGTTTTGTTTGACTGTTAACCCTCGATCTGTTAAAGAAAAAAATGGATTAAAATGGAAAATTTACCAAAAGTGTGAAATTTTAAAATTTTATTTCCATTTTCCTTTAATCCTTGTGGAATACCTCAAGGGTTAACAACGTTTGTAAAATCAGTTTTAAGTAACTTGAGGGGTGTGTTTTCTACAATGGGGTCATTTATGGGGGTTTCCACTATGTAAGCCCCACAAAGTGACTTCAGACCTGAACTGGTCCTTAAAAAGTGTGTTTTGGCAATTTTCTTAAAAATTTTAAAAATAGCTTTTAAAATTCACCCGTCCTAAAAAGAAAATGACATTTACAAAGTGATGCCAACATAAAGTAGACATATGGGGAATGTTAAGTAATAAATATTTTATGAGGTATCACTTTCTGTTTTAAAAGCAGAAAAATAGAAATATAGAAAATTGCGAATTATTAAAATTTTTTGGTAAATTTGGGATTTTTTCATAAATAATAGTGAAATATATTGACTCAAAGTAAAAGCGTTCCAAAGCTATACCACATAAAGTGACACATGTCAGATTTGCTAAATTAGGCCTGGTCAGAAAGGGGGCAAATAGCCAGGATGTGAAGTGGTTAATACATAAAACCACAAACAGTGATTCTAATAAAAAATTGGACGAAAAAAATCTAATTCTTGACTAAAATGCATCTCTATATTTTATTTGCATAAGGTCTCTAATGGACACCTTATGCAAATAAAGTATAGTCTGTAAGATGTAAGGAGTTTATACATAACACGTCTACACTCAATGTTTTATATGTTAAAGAAATGCAAAAACTGCAGGAATGAACCAACCACCTTTTGCATTTAAGTATTGGGAGTTATGTGTAGCATTTAATTTCCATCCCTCTATACAGCTGTAATCCTAATTAACATTGATAAATTCCTAAACCTAATATAATGCATTAACTAAGGGTACTTTTGGACAGGTAAAGTATGTGGGATTTATTGCTCCTGTGTTATTGACCAAACACCTGAAACTCCTGTAGATAAACAGAAAGCGAGTTAAAGCACAGTAGCATCGGTTTTGATAAACTAGGGGAGGCCCAAGTGTTGCATTCATAATATGGACTCAAAAAAAGCCCCTGTATTACACCTGTCTGAACAGTGGTTGAATACTGTTGTTAAAGCAAAACAAAAAACTATAGTCATTGAAAACAATAGTTTATGGTAACAGTCACTGAGCAAAAATGTCTTTATTTACTGATGAAAATTTCTTCCATCTACCAGAAAGTTATCAGGTATTTCTCTCTAGGGATAGTCATTATCATTAGTGATGGACGAACATAGGCCGGGATGTTCGCGAAATGCGCATTTGCGGTGGGCCCCATTCACTTTTATGACAGGCGAACCTGAAAAACCTTCAGGTCATATTTGCAGCCAGTAAACACTTACTAGAAGTACACAAATATTCCCACAGCATGGACAGTGACATACCAGAGGGGGATCATTGGCAAAAATTCCCCCAAAAAATATATATTTGAATCGGGGGCCATTTTTATGCCTCTTAAAGGGAAACTCTCAAAAATGTGTCCTGCTGGAGCCTAGAAATTTTTTATTTCCTATCGGTTTGATGTATACAAATGTGCAGCACTACATGTTTTTGTATCCTGCAGAGTCCATTAAAAAAATTAAGTTAATGTAATTTTTTTTTCTACCATGGAACTGTATGGTGAACGGACGCCACTGTACGGCATCAGTCTGAGGCATCTGTTAACGCATACATTTTTGGTATGCATTAAATGGATGGCAAAAATAGGATGTGAACCCAGCCCTAGTGTCAGAATAAGCACCAGTACACAGCGGAGCAGTGTGGTGGAGAGGGGAGGCCGCCATGTACTGACAGAGCACTACCTGGTCCTGGTGGTCAGGGTTGAGGACTGTGTTTCCCAAGGATCATTTTCTACTGGGAAATACAGGGCACTGTATAATACACTAGAATCTATATAATATAAAGGTATTAGCTCTACCCCCGAATAATAATACAATTAGGTGGTCATTTATTATATAGAAATAAGTCTATGTTAGGCGTATTTCTGACACAGATTGTGGCGCAAAGTTCCTTAGCACCGCAATCTGCATATTTTTCCCGCTCATGCCAGGTCTAAAAAAGGATGGCGTGGGCAGGTAAAGATATACAGTTATGGTGTCACGGCTGAGGATGGGGGAAACCCTCAGCCGTGTGCCGAAGGATGAAGGTCGCTGCTTGACCGGGACAAACAGGATTAGGGAGCCAGGTCACCTCCTACAGCGTCCCTAACCTGACCCTAACTCCTACCTGCATGGGCCGACCTTGAAGGTAGGAGGACCCATGCGCAGGAACCTCGGAGCCCTAACTTACCCTCCGACCGGTCCCTGGGCTAGGAGTCAGAGTAAGACATCCTGTTCCTTCTGGATACGGAGGAAGAGGAGTCTCACTGGCCAAGCTGCAAGGAAGGGAGAACAAGTGCAACCTATGGCAATGGCAGGTACTTGCCACAAGCATAACAGAGACCTACCACAGACAACAAAGCCTGGAACCCATGCGGATGTACTGCCCACAGACAGCAGGACTCAGCACACAAACACACAACACACGGGAACCCAGGACCACAGGTGCAATAAAGAAACATAAAACCAAACACATCATCCAGACACCAAAGGACATATATATAGCTTATGACCAGAAGGTTGGCCCCCACTGGCAGTTGGTAAGTAACCAGGAGGATGTCTACAGCCAGCATGGCTGAAACACCCTCTCTGGCTACTGCCTACAACTGAGGCTTTATAGGGCCAAGAGGCCACACCCAACAATCAGACACACCCCGTGACTCAACACACTGAAAGGGAGTTAACCCTTCCAAAACCACAGAAGGGAAAACATAACTTAAAGGGGAAGTGTCCAAACAACAAACACACTGTGGCTGTTGCCGCAGGCAACGACATGGGTGGCAAGCGTGTCCTGGGAGTCAGCCCGAAGGCCGGGACACTGCCACCACATGTACAACATACAACCAAACGTTGCCACGGACAGCCACAGTGAAGGGAAAATGTCAGTGCACACCAAACATAAACAAAGTGCACACAGACATACAAAAGTGCTTACAAACGCGCACACAACTCCGAGGGAACCGCACACATAGCTGTTGTCCGCGGCAACCGCACTTGAGGCTAACAACCTTATGCCTCAAGCTGCGGTTGACACTACAATCTAAAACCGCGGGCAACAGTATGCGGCTCCCAAGGAGTCACGGCCAAAACCGTGGCCGTGACATATGGCTATCCAGGTATTGGATACCACCGCCATACATTGACCGGATAACACCTCTGTACAGTGATAGGATAACACCGCCATACTGTGACCGGAAAAAAGGGAATAAGAGGGCACAGTACAGGGAATGACTAGGGGCACTGCACAGTGTGTGGTAAGAGGGCACAATGCAGGGTATAAGGAGGCACAGTACGGGGTGAGGGGCACAGTACGGGGTGGGGGGCACAGTCACATGACCCTGTGACATTAAAAGGTCCTAATGGTGAATGCGGTTCATACGCCACCATAATGAGAGGCAGAGGAGTGAGACAGGGGTGTAATTATGTGGTTAGAGATAAAAAATGTAACTGTTGGACAGGCCCCAAAAATTAGGCAATAGGCATTCACCTGACAGCAAAGAACTTCCATATCAGAAATACCTTAGACCACTATATTGATAGTTAAAAGTATCAACACAGAATTTTTGACTCAAAAATGACATGAAGTTAAAAGGGAGACATCCACTTTAAAGCAATCTGTGGCTTGAAATTAGTTATCTGCAGTTTAAACTACACCCCATCCTTTGCTTCTAGTGTTGAGCTCCAGTCGTTCTCGCTGCTGTTGGCTTTCCTAGCTGCTGAGATAAAATCCCATGCACACAGGTCACTGCTGCAGCCAATCACTGGCCTAAGCAGTACATAGCATGCTGAGGTCAGTTATTGCCTGCATGGTGGCCTGTGTACACAGAAAGGCACTACTGCAGCCAGGAAGATGATGCCAGTGGAGACGAGGAGTGGAGATCTTGCAGGAAGCGTCAGGGGAGATACAGGGTAAGTATGGCTTGTCCTGTTATTTTAGCACATTTATAAGGGAATTTCCAGCTTTTATTTAACTCAGACAACCCATTTAAGCTTCCAGTTGAAGCTCTGTTGAAGACCATGAGGAGGTGACCCATGTTTTCTCAAAATAATTTTATAATACCATATCTCTTTTGGATGTGCAGAAAATCCTATGGATATCTTAATTATAATTTCTCCGATAGGCAATATATAGAATTGCAGCTGGTCTATATACTGTATATGTGTAAGATTTAGAGCATTAAAGTAAACATATAATAATATCTATACTTGACTAGTGGTAAGTCTATTTAGGCGTAGCATATAATTTAGGCTATTTACATTTTCTTAATTATATAAAACATTTTTGTAAGAAATTCTTCTAGCTAACATTTTTGTAAATGCTTGCATTCTACTGTATGTACTAAAGAATAGGCTACTTTCACACTCGTGTTGGACGGATGGACGGATCCGTTCAGATAATACAACCATCTGCATCCATTCAGAACGGATCCATTTGTATTATCTTTAACATAGCCATGATGGATCCGTCTTGAACACCATTGAAAGTCAATGGAGGACAGATCCGTTTTCTATTGTGCCAGATTGTGTCAGTGAAAACAGATCTGTCCCCATTGACTTACATTGTGTGTCAGGACGCATCCGTTTGGCTCAGATTCATCAGACGGACACCAAAACGCCGCAGGAAGCGTTTTGGTGTCCGCCTCCAAAGTGAAATGGAGAGGGAACTGAGGCAAACTGATGCATTCTGAGCGGATCCTTTTCCATTCAGAATGCATTATGGCAAAACTGATCTGTTTTGGACCACAGGAGCCCTGAATGGATCTCACAAACGGAAAGCCAAAACGCGAGTGTGGAAGTAGACTTAGTAATTTTAGTCAATATTTTACTATATAATAAACAATAGTTCTTCATCTATCGCAACAGTCAAAATAACATTTAAAAAAATTGAAACACACTATGTGATTCATCAGGTCAACATCATTGAAAACCTAACTGCCTTCAGCAAACCATCTTTCTCTTATGTTTTTGTCATATTTAAATTAGAAGTTACTGCATTCAGCCTGGCATTTTCTTCTGAAAGGACTGAAAATCCCTTTGAAAGGCTAATATGGAATGAGTGAAAAATACCTCATTTATTCATTTTGAATTAACAAGACTTTTTATGAACAGAATTGATGGCAAAGCTCAGAACTAATGTACTGTAAAATGAATATGATATGTTAACAATGGCAGCATGATTTTATGACTGGAATACACTTTAAAAATGTCTGCTAAAGTATATTCTAAGCTTTTAGTAATTTCAGAATTTCATTTCATTAATAATTTTGCTTTAATGCAAACTGTGAATCTTTGATTTTGGCAGGTAGGAACAGAAATCTTAGTAGCAACTTCTTTTCTCATAGGAGCAAATGTTACATAGTCCTAGCTAGAAATTTAAAGACTTCAAGTAAATCAGTACAACAAAAACATTGTAAATCCATTTGTGGGAGTATAATGGCTCCATAAAAATGCCAAACTGTGTGGAGCAGTACTACCCAGATATTGCTGTAATATCTAACTCTTGCAGAGGATGAAAGATTTTTGGTCATGATGGCCAGGGAAGAAGATTCAGCCCATGTGGGCAGGGTACACTGCTCCAGTGTGTGCACTTGTGCAGACATTGGGTATGTAGCTTAGTCAGAACCCAAGTACCATAGAAGGCAAGGTCGAGAAATAGAGCCATGACAGGAAAGGTTACAGTGCGGTGGTCCAGTGTACAGTACGGGCAACAGAGTGTCAGTATAGTCGAGGTTAAAGGATCACTGAGTATAGAGACACATGAAAAAGTTTTGATTGTGGGGGTCTCAATGCTGAGACCCCAACTGATCTTTAAAATGAGGAGAAAGAAGGGCTTGCATATCATGCTCTCTCTCCTTGCAGTAAAATATGGAAATGAGGTGGGCCCCTAGATTTCTACTAAGCCTGTCTCCTGTAGCTAGGAAAAAGAGAACAATATATGAGTGCTTGATAATTTCTCCCCTTGGAGTATAGAGAGGCTAGGCATAATATTGTTCTGCAGTTGTTCTCAGCTCAGTCAAGGATGATTGATTGAAAAGTTTCAGAGACTGCTCAAGCATTGTTATCCTTGTTGCTGATGAAAGCTCTATAAAGACTGTTCTATGCATATATACAAATAACATGTTGAAATGGTCACAGTTTAAATATGCTTACTGTAGTCTTTTCAGTAATGAAAAAGCTAATTGCAACGCAGTCTAAGTCTGTTTATCCCATCTCCTCCTATACTATACAGATATATGTCACCCATAGAAGTCCTTGGGGGTTATTTTATCACTTTCCTTTCATACAGAGGGATACAAAGACTTTTTTCCCCCGTGCATTTATATGTATTTGTAATGCAAGAGAAAACGTGGCATGCTCCATATTATGAAGGTATACTGTCTTTAAAGAACTGCCTCCGCAATATGGTGCGGTACAGAAGTATATGTGGTGATAGAGGCCTTAGTCATTCACTGTTCATAAACATAAAACATTTACTAATATGTACTTGTCATTGCATTTGATAACTAACATATAACTAGATATTTAAATTATTTACTATTATCTTTTTAACAAAAGCAAAAGGGTTTTGTCAGCATGAACTTTCAACCCAAAATTTAATGCTAACAAGACCAGGATTTTATCATTAGCTGCTCTACTTCGGAAGATGAATACAGCAGGTTTCAGCTAATTTTAATTGCTTTCATTTCCCACCTGAATTCTGAAGGCTATAGCTCCTGAAGTAGAATATCTACTGCTTAGCCAGAGTGAAAGAGGAGAAGGGGGCAGTGGAGGAGAGAAACAGATTCTGTCTTCCTGTGTAGCTGCATATGACTTCAGGGAGAGGGTAACATAAATTTCTGTGTATGTTATCTATCCCTCTCTCCTCCATCTTAGAGAACATACTTGCTCTCTCATTGTCACATATTTCCAGGAGAGAAGTAGGAAGATGAGCACTTGCTTATCTAATAGTAAACCGTGTACCGGGGTGGACTCCCCAGAATACAGCGAAGTCACAGACAAGGAAAGCGACACTGACACCAGCTTAATATGCAAGAACAGAAAACTTTAATTAAACGACAAGTAATACCATAAGCATCACCAAAGCAATACAAACATGCATAGAAACGCTATATTCCGGACCCACAGTAAATGTCCCTGCCCAATGGACACCCCTAGCCGATGGCAGACACAGCAGAGCCTGCAAGTCATGCTGTGTCGCTACAGAGGACACCCCTAGCAGGTGGCAAACGCAGCAGAGCCTGCAAGTCAATAACTGCGCTGCAGTCCAGTACAGTACAGCCTAGCAAAACGATATAAATCCTAACTGACTAACTAATGCTAGGCCTAGGCTAGTCTCTGTAACTTCAGGCGCCACACAATATATTGCAATCAGTAACCAGGTGTACTGACCTGTGTCCGTTCTGGGCCCGAGGATGCAGTCTACCAGAGATGGCCACCAACTTCTCAGCAACCGTGCGGCCTTGCTTAATAGTGAGGCCTTCTGTCCACACACTGGACTGGTCTTCCTGGGACAACCTCTCTTTCAAAAGAGCCGGATACAGAAAGGATATTACAGCTACTCTCCTTCTTCTGAGTGTCCATTAACTGCCGGACATTTGTAAGCCAGGATGGAATCGGATTCAGTCCCTCACAGCACAATCCTTCCACCATGCCAGATCAACACACTTCCTGGTTCACTCACAGGCAGCAGCATGAGTCATCAACATGAGTAATCATCAGTTTTGCATATTTAAATCTCAGAGTGTTCTGGCTGTAGCTGCAAAACAGTGGCCTCTAGTGCCCGGAATGCCAAATGACAGTTTAAGTACAGACATTATGCAGAAATAGCTGTTTCACAATCTTTCATAATCACCACTTTGCGCCTAATAAGCCAAATAAATCACTTCAAACACTTGTACCCTCCACACACAAACATCAATAAAGTTCCATTTTACACTGCCCCTATCTTATATTGTATTCTTTATATATATATATATATATATATATATATATACACTCACCTAAAGAATTATTAGGAACACCATACTAATACGGTGTTGGACCCCCTTTTGCCTTCAAAACTGCCTTAATTCTACGTGGCATTGATTCAACAAGGTGCTGATAGCATTCTTTAGAAATGTTGGCCCATATTGATAGGATAGCATCTTGCAGTTGATGGAGATTTGAGGGATGCACATCCAGGGCACAAAGCTCCCGTTCCACCACATCCTAAAGATGCTCTATTGGGTTGAGATCTGGTGACTGTGGGGGCCATTTTAGTACAGTGAACTCATTGTCATGTTCAAGAAACCAATTTGAAATGATTCGAGCTTTGTGACATGGTGCATTATCCTGCTGGAAGTAGCCATCAGAGGATGGATACATGTTCTCATTCTGTTTACGCCAAATTCGGACTCTACCATTTGAATGTCTCAACAGAAATCCAGACTCATCAGACCAGGCAACATTTTTCCAGTCTTCAACAGTCCGATTTTGGTGAGCTCGTGCAAATTGTAGCCTCTTTTTCCTATTTGTAGTGGAGATGAGTGGTACCCGATGGGGTCTTCTGCTGTTGTAGCCCATCCGCCTCAAGGTTGTGCGTGTTGTGGCTTCACAAATGCTTTGCTGCATACCTCGGTTGTAACGAGGGGTTATTTCAGTCAACGTTGCTCTTCTATCAGCTTGAATCAGTCGGCCCATTCTCCTCTGACCTCTAACATCCACAAGGCATTTTTGCCCACAGGACTGCCGCATACTGGATGTTTTTCCCTTTTCACACCATTCTTTGTAAACCCTAGAAATGGTTGTGCATGAAAATCCCAGTAACTGAGCAGATTGTGAAATACTCAGACCGGCCCGTCTGGCACCAATAACCATGCCACGCTAAAAATTTCTTAAATCACCTTTCTTTCCCATTCTGACATTCAGTTTGGAGTTCAGGAGATTGTCTTGACCAGGACCACACCCCTAAATGCATTGAAGCAAATGCCATGTGATTGGTTGACTAGATAATTGCATTAATGAGAAATAGAACAGGTGTTCCTAATAATTCTTTTGGTGAGTGTATATATATATATATATATATATATATATATATATATACAGATGAAACTCGAAAAATTTGAATATTGTTAATTTATTTCAGTAATGCAACTTAAAAGTTGAAACTAACATGAAATAGACTCCTTACATGCAAAGCGAGATATTTCAAGCCTTTATTTGTTATAATTTGGATGATTATGGCTTATAGCAAAGTCACAATTTTGAGATACCCTTTGCTCAGGGGATATGAATTAATTAGCTGACTAGAGTGTTTTTTGAGCCTAGAATATTGAACCTTTTTACAAAATTCAAATTTTAAGCTGCATTAATGCAATTCCTTTTAATTTGCATTACTGAAATAAATGGACTTTTGCACGATATTCTAATTTTTCGAGTTTCACCTGTATATGTATGTATATATATATATATATATATATATATATATATTTTATATATATGATGTCAAAGAACACCCAATGTTAAGCCACATCCCCAAAACCACACACCTTGTGTCAAAAACCTTGTCAACATGGCTGGATTTTTTTAATTTTTTTTTGGAATGGTGACAACCCTGGGTACGCTGCATCACTATAATATAAACTTAATACATCTATAGGTCACAGAAAATACAGTACAATATCCGATAAAACAATACCAGAATTTCTGTTCTCTATTCATCTCACCTACAAAAATACATAATAAAACACAATAAGAATGGTACCAATGAAAACTACAAATCATCCTGCATAAAAACAAGTCCTCACACAATCATCAGAAAAAGAAAAATGTTCTGGGTCTTGGAATGCGGCAACAGAAAAACAAATTATTTTGTAAAAGTCTTTTTATTAGGTAGGTAATATAACATAATAAAAATAAAAATTGGTGTAATCATAATTACACTTACCTCCTACCTTGCTGAGCATATTAATATATAGTTTTGTGGGAAAAGATTCAGTGACTTCAAAGCCCAAAATAAGCATGATATAAAAGAGTAAATCACCAGGTTTACTGAATCTTTTCCCACAAAACTGTAGCTCATACATTATGCTCAATGTGGTAGGTTCTCTTTAAGGTCTCATACAGCTAAATTGAATTGACTGCTGGAAAACATAGGGGGAACATTTTTTATTTTATTGTAAGACTAAAATTAGTTATGCCACTAAGGGGTTAAAATGCACTTAAAGGGTGAGCAGAGACTGACCGCTGATTAGAGATGGCCTTGTGGTTTGCCCGGTGGTTGTTTTGCGGCGAATTTTGCTCATTCGTGATTCGACAAACATGCGAACATATGGAGATGTCCACCGGCACCATATTCTTTTACATTGTGAAGAACTTTGACCCATGACACATCCATCAGGTGGTACAGGACAGCCAATTGAGACATTTCAGCACATGGCCATACCCCCTACATTATAAATAAACTTGATCTGGCCGCCATTTTACATTCAGTCTTCTGCCAGTGTAGGGAGAGGTTGTTGTGTGGAGCAGGGACAGACTGTTTGGGACACCAAACGCTAGCTAATAGGGCCACAAAAGTCCTTTTAAGGACTGGTATAGGTGTGCTATCGATAGGTGTGACTTACTGAGGGGTGTAATATACTTATAATATACTTTCTAACATAGAAAGTATATTACAGTGCATTTGTATTGTGCAGCTTTTGTTTGCGGTTCTGCTGCGATACTGCAGCTACACAGAGGAGCAAACGCTATTGGAACAAATAATTTCTACTGGTGTGATTTACCAGTTGCCGCCAAAAAAACTGATTGAAGCAGGGGTGTTATATACCAATAACATACTTTCTATATAGTGCATTTAGGTAGTGCAGCGTTTGTTTGCGGTTTTGCTGCGTTACCTCAGATACACAGAGTGACAAACGCTATTGAAACAAATAATTTCTACTGGTGTGATATACCAGTCGCCCCCCAAAAAAATTTATTGAAGCAGGCGTGTTATATATCAATTATATACTTTCCATATAGTGTAGTTGGGTAGTGCAGCATTTGTTTGCGGTTTTGCTGTGTTACCTCATCTACAGATAGTGACAAACGACATTGGAACAAATAATTTCTACTGGTGTGATTAACCAGTTGCCCCCGAAAAAACTGATTGAAGCAGGGGTGTTATATACCAATAATATACTTTCTATATAGTGCATTTGGGTAGTGCAGCGTTTGTTTGCAGTTTAGCTGCGATACCTCAGCTACAGATAGTGACAAACGCCATAGGAACAAATCATTTCTACTGGTGTGATATACCAGTTGCCCCCAAAAAAGCTGATTAAAGCAGGGGTGTTACATAGCGAAGGACAAACATTGGCCGGGACGGTACGCGAACGTGATCAAATGTTCGCGAACCGCAAGTTCGCGGCGGGCCCCATTCACTTTAAAGGCAGGCGAACCTGGAATACCTTCGGGGCATATTTGTAGCCACCAAATACTTACAAGAAGTGCACAAATAGTCCCACAACATGGACAGTGACATACCAGATGTATTATTTGAATTTGCGATCTCCATTCATTATTTTCTTCAATGCGAATATATCGGCAATGTAATTTTCGCCTATGCGCATGCGCAAAATATGCGCGGCCTACTACAGCAACTGGGTTTCCAACAGACTGAAGTTGGATGCGATCAGAAAAGATGGTTGGCAACATTTTTCGCGAAGTTGAGGAAGAATTTCTGATCACTGTAAGTAATTTAACATTAAAGCAGTTTATTTGATTACATTTCACATGCATGTTATAACAATCGCTGTATATGCAGATCGAGTGTTTAAAAAAAGCGCCATTGCGAAAATCCCTAATGATGCGATAAATTTTTTCGCGGTACACACAACTTTACATTTTATAAGGTCTCATGAGATATTAGTGATTGGTGCACTAAGTATTGTTGTGAGAACTTGCCACTCCAGTACATGCCCCAAAAATTAGCCAATACAGCACACAACTTTGTAGGATTCTGTGGCTGGAGGGACATTAGGCGGTCACAGGATAAAAATTTAACTGTCGGCCAGTACAGGCCCTAAAAATTAGCCAATAGGTGTTCACCTGACAGCAAAGATCTTTGGATTCTGTGGCTGGAGGTACATTAGGCGGTCACAGGATAAAAATGAAACTGCCGGCCAGTACAGGCCCCACAAATTAGCCAACAGGCGTTCACCTAGCATCAAAGAACTTTGGATTCTGTGGCTGGAGGTACATTAGGCAGTCACAGGATAAAAATGAAACTGCCGGCCAGTACAGGCCACAAAAATTAGCCAACAGGCGTTCACCTAACAGCAAAGAACTTTGGATTCTGTGGCTGGAGGTACATTAGGCGGTCACAGGATAAAAATGTAACTGTCGGCCAGTACAGGCCCCAAAAATTAGCCAATAGGCATTCACCTGACAGCATAGAACTTTGGATTCTGTGGCTGTAGGTACATTAGGCGGTCACAGGATAAATATGTAACTGTCGGACAGTACAGGCCCCAAAAATTTGGCATTTAACGGACATAAAAGGCCTTTTATGCCGCTGTATTTACCTAAGAGAGGGACTATGATTTGTTCTGTGGGGTGGCGGATATTTGTGGGCTGTCATGAGGAATTTCAATTAAACATGGTTGACTCGTCACATGTGTTGAATTCCTCCGAGATCCATGCTTCATTCATTTTTAGAAATGTGAGGTAGTCCACACTGTCGTGAGCTAGGCGAGTGCGCTTATTAGTCATGATCCCCCCTCCTGAGCTGAACGTACTTTCGGACAAGACACTGGACGAGGGGCAAGCCAACAGTTCCATGGCAAATTGTGCCAGCTCTGGCCACAGGACAAGCATGCACACCCAGTAGTCCAGGGGTTCCTCGCTTCTCAGAGCGTCCACATCGGCCATTATTGTTCAATGTTTCACTATAGCTGAGACCTCCATAGGAGACACAGTTTCAGGGCAAAACAGCTCTCTATGGTCTGGGGGGCAGGAGATACTTGGCAATATGGTCATCTGCATTGCTGCTTCCTCTATTTGCTACATAGCGCTCACTGACTTCATTCACAATGAGTTCATTCACACTTATAAATGATCCTTGTCACAAAATTGTGACCGACGAAGATAGGCATTGAGCAATACAAGTTCACACATGAAGTTGCAGGAAAAGCTACAGATATTCCAAGTTCCCATATTGAAGCAAATCCAGGAGGAGAGAATCCCTCAGCTTGTTCTCACAACTCCCAACAACTGGCTACTCCCCCCAGTTTCATGGATATCCAGAAACACATTCGCCCCTCCGCTGTCTGTACTATCACTATCAGAGGGCTGGGGTTCACTACCCATGCACAGATGAATGCTTTGAAGCATGGCCAGACCCCTGTAGAAGTGTAGAGTTCCTAAACCTAATATTTCCTGAGGGTCACAGAGGTCATCAGCATACCTTATCTCTGGTACCAGGGAGATGTGAAGACCATCACTGCAACCCACGCTATGTAATACAATACACACTGACTAATAAAAGAAGCACATTGACCAGATATATACAAAATCATGGAAATTACAGTCCACGGTGACTCTCCTATCTTCTGCTCTGGGTTGCTGTCTGTTTTTGACAAGTGGTGACCTGACCTGTGTTGTGGCAGACCAAGGGTCAGTCACGTGATGATCGTTGCCTCGTGTTCAGGTGAATGACGTCGTCGGAGGAAAATGACAGAAGTAAGAGTATAGTTCAAAACTCTGCCAGGATCCCAAAATGAGAGTGTCCCGGGCCCTTTATTTATACACAGTTCAAAGGGTGTAGCCCCTCAAATGAAACATGATTGGTTTACAGATATTTCAATAATGGCTTTTGATTGGTACACAAATAATACTTCTGATTGGTTGGAACTGAATCCATCTACTGATTGGCTAATTCCAATAATGTGTTAACTGCTGAGTTAGGTTTATTGGCAAGAAATGCATATTTGGTTATTAGTATGTACATACACTTATCTTATCTTAACACACACGGCTAACTTCTATAGTTTTTGCTTATGTCTTCTCGTTGTTTTTCAGCTGTAAGCTGTAGCCATTTTCTATTGCGCACACAGAGAAATGAAAACATAAAGTCCTTTATAATATCTACTTTCAGAAAAGCTGGATAATTTCTTTAACATTTCCCTCCTCTTTTCAATTTTCTGTGGGTGCTGAAGAATGTCTTCACGTGGTAGACGTTTTGTTCTGAAGGCTTCATTGTATCATGTGTGTGTGTTGCTAACTACTAACCTGCCTGAACAAACAAATGACCCCTTAGACCGACCGTACTTCACAGAGTATACAGATAAGCTGCATAGACCATGCGATGCAAGCATCGATTCCAGTCTGTCTAGTAGTTGTCATTTGACTAAACATACATACATTTTATTAAAACCACATATGGCACACAAGCACACACTATCTAAGTGGATGACAACAGAAACTAGGGATATATCGCAGCACAGAAGCTTCAGACTGTCATCTCCAGGGCTGTTGCGTCATCTATTTTCAAGGGAGGGGATTTTTCCTACTGCAACGAGAAATACACAACATTTGTAATTTCCAAGCAATTAGCGATATCAAAACCAAGCCTATCACTACTACTATGGGCTTCAGCAAATCAGAGATCATATTGTTGAACCAGACACCTATGGACCCCATCCAAGAGAAGGGGTTCCATCCTTCTTTGGCTATGTCTCTAGCCTTTTGTTGCAAATCCTTTACCTTATTCATGTGGGCCTCTATGGGATCATGTGAATCTTCAACCCAGGTGCAGAATTCCTCTCCTATGACAGCACAAGTCCCACCCTCTATAGCTAGGAGGCAGTCTAAGGCCATCCTATTTCGGAGAGCCACTTTTCTGACTTGTGCCAGTTCCTCATTAAGGGCATGGATTGAACTTGTGGTCTCATTAATAATTCCATCCATGATACTGGCATATTTATTTAATTTGTTTGCTAACTCAATTCTCCAACCTGTCCAAGAAGGGAACCACAACCAAACTTTATCTGCTGATGTGAATAGCTCTCGTTTGATTCTAATCCTGCCAAGAAGAGTTTCAGGGGCATCGGTAAGTGAAATGTTTGAGCGTCGTCTGATGGCTGGGACAACTCTTCCTATGGTACAGTTGCCTCATGCCCCCATAGGGAGCCATGAGTAAGCTCGGTTACCACAAATGTAGTATAGTCCTTGGTTCAGGACTTTGGGAATCATCCTGCCGTGACGTCCCAGCCATTCCTGAAACCATATCATATTATCATACAATTTGGTATCACAATTCCATTGGTCCTCATCCATTTCTCCTTGTCAGGCACACCTGGGGGCACAAGAAGCTTTCATAGTTGGACAGAAACGCAAACTATTACAGTTAGTATTCACTATGTCACATGAAGTCTCCCCAAATTCCATATTGAATATCAGAGTAGCATTTCTACAATCTGTTTCCCCCACATATATCTGTGTTGAACTGACAAAGCGGCCCTTTATCTTAGCTATATGGTTCACATACATACGTAGGCCCCAAGCATATAGTGGGCGGAGAGATTATACCAGCAATCTTTAAGTATATCCCTTGATCAGAAATGGCATTATGTGAGGTGTGATCTACATCTATTTGAACATCATAACTATAGTCTGTGAGATTCAAATCATTCATAGAGTTTGGAACACCTATCAGAGGGATTCCCTTGTGGCTAGCGGGGATGTGAGAGCATATCCAACAGTCAGTAGTATTCAGCTGCTTGGCAGTCTGCTGATGTAGTTGCCAAATGGAATTTGTATGTTTTCCTCCTTTCACCTGCGCACAAAAACATAGAATACAAAGAAACAGCCAAGGCATTACATGCATTGTGATAGTCTACTGATCTACGTTACCCTCACAACTGGTTGGATCCACAACAGTGGGACTGCTTTCCTGTTCGTGACTGTCTGTCTTCAGAACCTTTTTGCAGTGACTTGCATGGACCCAGACTGGTCTCCTGTTCAGCTTGACGGCGGTGGTTGTGGTTAGTTGCACCTGATATGGACCGTCAAACCTTGGCTCCAGGGTCTTTCTTACATGCCTCTTCAGGACTGCCCAATCTCCAGGAACCAGAGAGTGTGTACCTTCAAGAGAATTAGGATCTGGTATAGAAGAGAAAACACGTAAATGCACCTTTGACAGATGTTCATGCAACTCCACCAAATATGAGGTCAGGGTAGAGTAGTCTGCTTGCAGCTGCTGTGGAAAATATAACCCTGTCCTTGGTGCAGAACCAAACAAAATTTCAAAAGGACTAAGCTTTTCTTGTCAAGTAGGAGTAGTGCGGATGGCATATAATACTACCGGCAAGCTTCTACCCAACCTAAATACTTTTGTAATTTTAATTGAATTGTCCCATTAAGTCTTTCCACCTTTCTGCTGCTTTCCGGAGGATGGGGAGTGTGCAGGGCTTGCGTGATCCCTAGAGTCTTCAGTATGTGTCCCATTATCTCCCCAGTGAAGTGGGTACCTCTGTCTGACTCTATCACCTCTGGAATCCCATATCTGCAGACTACCTCTGACAATATTTTCTTAGCAGTATTTTTAGCCATAGCCATAGTTACTGGCCAGCCTGAGAATACATTAATGGCTACAAGAACATACTCATATGTGCCCACCTTGGGTAGCTGTATGTAATCCACCTGCACTCTTTGAAACGGGTACAAGGGTTTCGGAGTGTGTTTCTTGGGGGTCTTTACAAACCTCCCAGGGTTATGTCTGGCACATGTAAGACAACCCTGAACAAACTTTTCAAAGAGGGTCTGAATTCCAGGGGCAAACCAATGTTCTAACACTAGTGCGCTCATAGCTCCTTTCGACAAATGAGTAGGGCCATGTGCTAAATTGGCCATCATTGGATACAAACTCAGAGGCAAACATGTTCTGCCATTTACCTGCCAGAGCTCTCCTGTCTTCGTGGCCCCCGCCTCCATCCATACCTTTTTGTCTTGAGGCGTTATCTGAGCCCGTAATTCCTGCAAGAGCGACAAATCTGGCATAGTTGGAAAAAACTATGTCAGGAGCGGCAGACCGGCTGCTTGTTTGGCTGCTTGGTCTGCTTGAGTATTTCCCAAGGCTAGCGGATCATCTCGCTTCACATGAGCTGGTACTTTAACAATGGCTACCTCTGTGGGCAGCTCTAGGGCCTCTATGAGGCTCTGTACTGCTTCTGAATTTTTAATCGCTTTGCCCGATGAAGTCAGAAATCCCCTAGTTTTCCAGATAACACCAAAGTCATGTGCTACCCCGAAAGCATACCTGGAATCAGTGTAACAATTTATTCTCAGTCCCTTACCCAATGTACATGCATCAGTGATTGCCTTCAACTCCGCCTCCTGTGCGGAAGCACAGGATGGGAGTGTTTTTTGTATGATTGCCTTACCATCTTGGATTACCGCATACCCAGTGACAAAGTGTCCTTGTTCATCATTCCACCATCTGGAGCCATCTACAAAATACTCAGCATCAGGATTAGTTAATGGTGTTTCAGTAACATTTGGTAACCCTTTTGTTTCTGCAATCATCAATTCATGACAGTTATGATTTGCAACTGGATCAGACATTTCTACTACTCCCACTCCCCCCTCCTCTTCTAAATCCACTGGCAACAAAGTAGCTGGATTTAGAACAGTACATCGCTGTAAGGTAATGTGGGGACTGAGTAGTGTCATCTCATACTTTGTGATTCTGGCTTGAGACAAATGTTTCAGCTTGGTGGTGTGTAGTAGTTCAGCAACTGAATGTGGTATTTGTAATGTGAGAGGGTGTTGTAGTACCAAGTCTTCTGTTTTTAGCACTAATTCAGAGGCTGCAGCGACAGCTCTGAAACATGTGGGTAGTGCTCTGGCAATACTATCCAAACTGGTAGAATAGTATGCAATGGGCCGCATACAGTCACCGTGTTTCTGCGTCAGTACATCTGAGGAAAATCCCCCTTGCTCATGACAATACAATATGAAATTTTGTTTGTAATTGGGGATGCCCAATTCTGGTGTTGTGGTGAGAGTGAGTTTTAATGCATGAAATGAACTCACAGCTCCTGGTGTGAGTTCAAAGGTCTCTCCTTTGAGGCAGTCATATAGTGGCTGCATCATCTGAGAGCAATCCTTAATCCAGGGGCAACAGTAACTGACAAGTCCAATAAAGGCACGCAGAGCCCTTGGAGTACTTGGCAAGGGGTGCTGCTATATAGCAGTAACCCTTTCAGATGTAAGGTGTTTAGTACCTGGAGAAATACAGTGACCTAGGAAAATCACAGTAGATTTACAAAGTTGCAACTTCTCCCTGGAGGCTTTACAACCATTTTCAGCAAGGAAAATAAGCAAAGATAAAGTTTCCTCTTTACACTGTTCAGGACTGTGGCAACAAAGCAACAGATCATCAATATATTGTAAAAGAACAGTGTCCGGATAGGTCGGCTGCCAGGACTGCAACACAGAATGTAGAGCAGTAGAGAAAATATCAGGAGAATTGGCAGCCCCTTGTGGTAAAACGACCCATGCATACTGCTTGTGACGGAAAGTGAAAGCAAAATAGGGCCGGCATTCTTCATCTAAAGGGACAGAGAAGACAGCATTTGCAAAATCAATGACAGTAAAATATGTGGCATCTATGGGTACTTGGTTTAGCAGCGTGTGTGTATTGGGCACTTGTGGTGTATTTATGACAGTTACAGCATTCACTGCCCTTAAATCATGTACCATTCGATAGACTGGAGGCTGACCCTTCACAGTCTGTCTCTTCTTCACAGGAAATAGGGGTGTATTAAAGGGGCTTTTTATAGGGATTATTAACTCTTTCCCCAACAGATGTTTTAGATCTTTTGCAATAGCATCTTCCAGTGAAGAATTTAGTGGGTACTGACGTACACATGGCGGCTTAATGCCATGTTTCAGCTGCACAACCACCGGAGTTACTGGTAGTCTGCCCACGTCTGTCTTGGAAGTTGCCCGCAAATGTGGTGGCACTTCAGACAGCCAATTTGGGGGTGTAAATTTAGAGGTAGAGGAGGCACTAAATATCATCAAGGAGATAAGTGCACACAGAGTCTCTTCAGGCACAGGGGCTGTAATTTGGGGTTTTCCTGAAGAGAAATCCACAGATGCTCTCATGGCACTGAGTACATCAGTCCTCAGAAAATTATATGGACTATCTGAGCTTACCAATACACGTGTGACAATAGATGCAGCATCATGAATGTTAAGTTTAACAGGCTTTGTTAGTGGGAGTTTAACAGACGTTCCCTCAACCCCTTGACAATAAATGTAATCTGAGGAGATAAGATCCTCAGGCACATATTTTTATTGTATTAGGGTATGGGCTGCTCCTGTGTCTACCAAAAAATCTATTGAATTCCCTGTGTCCTCACATGTGGATGTAATGATTAGTTGTGGACCTGGGGTTGTGTCAAGGAGTAGTTAATGTTGAGGGAACTCACAGGATTGCCATGACTTCATTGAGAGGTCTGGGCAGTAGCCTGACCTCTCCAGGGACATTCAGCTGAATAATGCCCCTTTTTCCCACAATTCCAGCATGTTACTTGGTCCCAGTTACATGGAGACTGAACACCACCTGGTACCCTTTTATGGAACCTGCCCTTAGGTTTAAAGGGTTGGTTAGCCATTATTGGCTTCTTTTTATTTTGCAAGTCTAGCTCAGCTCCCTTTGCTATAGGCACTGGGTCAGGGAACTGGCAGGTCCGCCACTCAGGGTGAGCCTTATTTACAGTATCCTGTATGGGTGCTTTTAATCCAGACATGAATGTATGTTTTAGTAGTCTCATGTCCTTACTGTCTCCTGTCTCATACCCATAGACAAGCCAGAGCTGTTCTAAAGCTGTGGCGTAGTCAGCTACAGTCTGCTTAGCGTCTTGTGTTTGCATCATAAAAGTGTCAGTCTGATTGTCCTGTTGCTCTTTTACCCAGGTTTTAAGGGCCACGATAAATTCCTGACCTTGCTGGTCTGTGGCCTTATCTGCAGGGACAGTACCAGGGGCCTTTGCCAATATTTGATTCTTAAGTACTTTCCCTCCTTTAGTCTCTAGAAGACTCTCCAGATCCGCCCAAGTGGCTTTATATGTGGTCTGGATACTTTCCAAGTAATGAGTAATGAGGGGGGAGTCGCAGAGAGCGACGAGGAGAAAGCAAAGCTGTTAAATATTTTTTTCTCCAATGTATTCACTGAGGAAAATAAACTGTCAGATGAAATGCTGAATGCTGAAATAAATTCGCCATTAAAAGTGTCCTGTCTGACCCAGGAAGAAGTACAACAGCGACTAAAAAAAATCAAAATAGACAAATCGCCAGGACCGGATGGCATACACCCCCGTATCCTAAGGGAATTAAGTAATGTCATAGCCAGACCCTTATTTCTGATATTTGCGGACTCTGTACTAACAGGGAATGTCCCACAGGATTGGCGCATGGCAAATGTGGTGCCAATATTCAAAAAGGGTCCAAAAACAGAGCCTGGAAACTATAGGCCGGTAAGTTTAACATCTGTTGTGGGTAAACTGTTTGAAGGTTTTCTGAGAGATGCTATGTTAGAGCATCTTATGGGAAATAAGCAAATAACGCCATATCAGCATGGCTTCGTGAGGGATCGGTCATGTCAAACTAATTTAATCAGTTTCTATGAGGAGGTAAGTACTAGACTTGACAGCGGCAAATCAATGGATGTCGTGTATCTGGACTTCTCCAAAGCATTTGACACTGTACCTCATAAAAGGTTAGTATATAAAATGAGAATGCTCGGACTCGGAGAAAACGTCTGTAAGTGGGTAAGTAACTGGCTCAATGATAGAAAACAGAGGGTGGTTATTAACGGTACATACTCAGATTGGGTCACTGTCACTAGTGGAGTACCTCAGGGGTCAGTATTGGGCCCTATTCTCTTCAATATATTTATTAATGATCTTGTAGAAGGCTTGCATAGTAAAATATCAATTTTCGCAGATGACACTAAACTGTGTAAAGTAATTAACACTGAAGAGGACAGTATACTACTACAGAGGGATCTGGATAGATTGGAGGCTTGGGCAGATAAGTGGCAGATGAGGTTTAACACTGAGAAATGTAAAGTTATGCACATGGGAAGGAATAATGCAAGTCACCCGTACATACTAAATGGTAAAACACTCGGTAACACTGACATGGAAAAGGATCTAGGAATTTTAATAAACAGCAAACTAAGCTGCAAAAAACAGTGTCAGGCAGCGGCTGCCAAGGCCAATAAGATAATGGGTTGCATCAAAAGGGGCATAGATGCCCATGATGAGAACATATTCCTACTACTTTACAAATCACTGGTCAGACCACACATGGAGTACTGTGTACAGTTCTGGGCTCCTGTAAACAAGGCAGACATAGCAGAGCTGGAGAGGGTCCAGAGGAGGGCAACTAAAGTAATAACTGGAATGGGGCAACTACAGTACCCTGAAAGATTATCAAAATTAGGGTTATTCACGTTAGAAAAAAGACGACTGAGGGGAGATCTAATTACTATGTATAAATATATCAGGGGGCAGTACAGAGATCTATCCCATCATCTATTTATCCCCAGGACTGTGACTGTGACGAGGGGACATCCTCTGCGTTTGGAGGAAAGAAGGTTTGTACACAAACATAGAAAAGGGTTCTTTACGGTAAGAGCAGTGAGACTATGGAACTCTCTGCCTGAGGAGGTGGTGATGGTGAGTACATTAAAGGAATTCAAGAGGGGCCTGGATGTATTTCTAGAGTGTAATAATATTACAGGCTATAGCTACTAGAGAGGGGTCGTTGATCCAGGGAGTTATTCTGATTGCCTGATTGGAGTCGGGAAGGAATTTTTTATTCCCCTAAAGTGAGGAAAATTGGCTTCTACCTCACAGGGTTTTTTTTTTGCCTTCCTCTGGATCAACTTGTAGGATGACAGGCCGAACTGGATGGACAAATGTCTTTTTTCGGCCTTATGTACTATGTTACTATGTTACGAAGGAAAGTACTGGGGACAGTACAGGGGTCTGGCAAAGTATTACACATGGCCAGCAACTCACTAGGAGTCCATGGCTTATTAACATTATAATCATGTGTTTCCACTTGCCCAGCTCTGACTGTGGGGAGGGTATTATTGACCAATGGGTATAAGCCCACACGAGAGTGTGGCTTGGGCCCCCCACAGGCTGAGCATCTCTCTCTTGAGTCTGGGTTTTGTTGTACACAATTAGGACAAGTCCACCCCTCCGGGCCATTATATGGAGGTGGTGCTGTGGGTGGAAGAGATTTTTGTGGGTTCTGGGGAATAATACAATGTACTTCAGAAGGGATGGTTAATTCTTTTGTTGGCAATTTCATTTCATCCCATATTTCATACATAGTCCCTTTGTCAGTGTATTTTGCCTTATGGGCAGTCATAGATATTCCCTGGGCTACATCATACAACATTGTGTCCTGGTCATATTTGTTATGGTCTTCCAACCACCCCTTAAAATTAGTGAGAAATTTCTGCCATACTGGACTGGTTCATCCAATTTTCCATTCACACCTGCTCCCAATTTCTTTAGCATTTGTCTACAGTCTTTGGTTGCTTCAGTGCTCTTTGCGCATTGCATAATATCAATTGCAGAGACACATTTCTCTGCTCCCTTCTCAGAGGAACGCTTACTCTGTGTAGCCTCTATCCCATGGGTGGCTCCTTGTAATTCACTATCCAGGTTCTCACACACCTGGTGAATTACAACAGTGCTGTGGACACGCTTCCGAGGCAGCACTATTAGTGGTGCTGTGGACACACTTCCGAGGCGGCACTACTTTCTTCTACTACCAGTGGTGCTGTGGGCACACTTCCGAGGCAGCACTATCCACTGGTTGGCAATACTACAGTATAGTCTTGCCCACACAGAGTAACTCACATGTCCTCTCTGGGGTTACTCGCTGGAAACCCCTCTACGTTCTTTCTATGGCACAGGAAGCACACAAATACTGCTATCCAAATGATTATAACTGCAACCACCCAATCCAAACTGGTATCATAATACCCACGCATGTATACACTATACAGCACAGGAGTTGGCAACAATGCAGTAATTCTTCCTCACACAATATCAACAGTGCATGTGAAATCACACATCATGACATAACATTGGAACAACCCCTGATCTCTGGCGCCTTTTCAGTTACCAACAAGGAACTGCAGGGCCCCTATCCAATCTTACTGGACAGCTTTATACACCGCCACTTCTTACAGCCTCCTCCAGGATAGGTCCGTCAACCTTTTTCACCAGAACCAGAGGCCTCCAGAGACAGGGACCGGACAAGCCAGTCAGCAAGCTCTACACTTTCTGCTTGGCTCAGGGGGAGCAGGGTCAGACCCCTCCTAGATTCAGCTTATCTCAGCCACTCACACATTCGTGCATTCATACGCCTAAAGACAGTTTTGCACATATAGTGGAAATAAAACATTCACCAGAACACGATACAGGCACCACGTTCACATACCACACTGCAGAACAGCGAGCAGAGCTCAGGAGACAGGCAGTAACACAATGGGTTACTTACCGCAGTCTTCCTGGGTCCTGGTCTCCATATCAGGGTCTGCAGCAAGGAGCGTTGTTGCAGTGCACGCATTCTCCACCAGAAAATGTTGTGGCAGACCAAGGGTCAGTCACGTGATGATCGTTGCCTCGTGTTCAGGGGAATGACGTCGTCGGAGGAAAATGACAGAAGTCAGAGTATAGTTCAAAACTCTGCCAGGATACCAAAATGAGAGTGTCCTGGGCCCTTTATATATACACAGTTCAAAAATGGCTTTTGATTGGTACACAAATACTACTTCTGATTGGTTAGAACTGAATCCATCTATTGATTGGCTAATTCCAATAATTTGTTAACTGCTGAGATAGGTTTATTGGCAAGAAATGCATATTTGATTATTAGTACGTACATACACTTATCTTAACACACACGGCTAACTTCTATAGTTTTTGCTTATGTCATCTTGTTGCTTTTCAGCTGTAAGCTGTAGCCATTTTCTATTGCGCACACAGAGAAATGGAAACATAAAGTCCTTTATAATATCTACTTTCAGAAAAGCTGGATCATTTCTTTAACGCCTGCTTCTGAAAAAATGCCGGAGCAGGTTTATTATAGTAGCAGCACCAAAACATGTCTCTGCATACTTGCTACCTGCACTGCCCATTATCAAAATACAGTGGGTGGTTGATACGGTGTTAACATGTGATTTGCTTAACTAGGCATCAATATTTTCTTGCATTAAGGCTTATTAGGATCATAGTTTATATCATTTGAAAATATTAAGGCTTTAACCCCCTAACTGTTTTGCCCCAGTCCAGCTTCAGCAGTGGCAAAAGTAGCTAACTGGAGGGGGAGGGCTGCTTTAGATGCTGCTATCTTCTGAATGGTAGCAGAGAAACATGCAACTGTTCTTGTTGGAAAGCTGACATTCCAGGCTTTCAGATAATACCAGAATGACAGCAATATGTTCAGTACAGGGGAAGATATCACTGATACGAGAATCACATAGCAATAACTATCACCGAATTAATGAATTCTCTTTAAAACATAACTTTTACTAGTATTAATTAGAAAATAGCCCCATATCAAAAAATTATAATAATTCGTCTTGTGCCAAATATATGCGGAAGAGCCTTACTTTATACTGGATATGATGATCCCAAATAGATAAAGCAAATATTGTAACTTACTGTTTTGAAGACAGCTGATTTGCACACGAGATAGTAGAGAAGTAAGGTCAGGGCAGGGGTGGAGGGGCCCACAAGCGGAGCACCTGCCTCGAAAGGAGCGACCCCACTTCTCGGTGGCTAAGCCCTCAACTGTCACCTGGTTTAGCCCTGCAGGTAAGTAAAAATGTACTCCTCCACGGTATATTCGTCCCCCGTCCTGACGCGTTTCCCCAGTCAGTAAAGGCTGGTTCATCAGGGGATCATAGATGAGGTAAGTAAAGATGGCAACTAAGATAATTGCATTGTGGTCTGGTATTGGTGTCCAAATTAAGTAAGGCACACTGGTAAACTCATGGCCATATCTTAAATAACTCACATAGGGCGCCAAACGGTGGGTCGGCCCTCTTTCCGAGCCAATGAACGCTTCTAGCTCAATAATCACACCAATTCCGGTGTTTGGAACGCACGCCCACCATGTGGAACGCACACGTGCATCCGCAACTGGAAGTGACGTGAATGTGGTCCCCATGTGACCTACGATGCGTGAGACACATTCCAAATTATATCAAGCCGTCCTGTATGTCAGAAGGAGCGGAGCTAAGTATGGGTATAGGCTTAGATAGAAATAGAAATATGTTGCCTATTGTGAATTATCTGGAAAGTGAGCAAAACAATAATTGCCCATACTGACACTGAAAAATACCTAAAATGGGGCTGAGGCACGGTACTAATGTCACTGGAGGAAAAAAATAATGCCACAAAGGACGCCCCGTATTATATGATAGACAGCCTGTAGCCTGGTTTGTTACTTGGCAGGAATACAGGCTTAACAATATAAATAACGATCCAATATATAAAGTTAACATAAAAATTGGCAACTAAGGCCTTGCTAAATAAAGCAACTAAATGAAATTTGCTCATTCAGGCCAAATGGATACACCGTTTTGAGGCGGTATATCCATTGGGCCTCCTTCCGGAGGATTCTATTGTTCCAATCTCCTCCTCTTGGTGACTGTCGTATCACCTCAATTACTTGGAATTTTAGGGTGTTGAGGTCACCGCTATGTACTTCTAAGACGTGGCGTGCAATGGGTTTATCTCTCCGATTTCTAACATCACCCAGATGCTTGCCCACTCGTCTTCTGAGTTCGCATTTGGTCTTCCCCACACAATTGAGTGGGCATGCACAGGTGCACAGATAAATGACACCCTGTGTACGGCAGTTGGAAAAGTCGCGCATTACATACGTTAAACCTGTGCTTACACTGGAGAAATATGGGGACTTAAGAATAAAAGGGCAGCAGATACAATCGCTGCCACATTTATAGGTACCCATTGGTTTATTAAACCATGTTTTTGCACTTGCCGGTTTTTGATAATGGCTGTGAACAAGACTATCCTTTAATGACCTACCACATCTATAAGTTATAGCCGGTGAGGGGGATAGAACATCTCGCAAATCAGGGTCAGTAAGGAGAATATCCCAAAATCTTCTAAAGATACTCCTTATTTTGTTATCCTCACAGTCAAATGTTCCAATAACTCTAATGGTACTTTTTGTGTCTGTATCTCGTTGTCTCTGAATGGGGTTAGTTAAAAGGGAATGTCGATCCATCTTGATGGAATGATGGAAAGAGTCCCTAAGTACTTCAGGGGGATATCCTCATTGTTGACATCTAAGTTCCTGGCTTGCGTATTAAATGAGCTAGGAGGATGATGACTGTACCATTGTAAAAGGCTATTTGTGCCCGTAGGTTTCCTGTAGATTTTAGTATGCAATTCCCCTTGATGCTTGGTAATACAAACATCCAGGAATGCAATGCTGTCTTTATCGATCTCATACGTAAAATGTAAACCTATTGGGTTAACATTAAGTTGGGCCACAAATTCAGAAAAGTAGTCCCTGTTACCGTCCAACAAGATAAAGATGTTGTCAATGTATCTCCCCCAGAACAGAATCCTGGGGGTCCATTGACGACAAGCCTCATTAAAGACAATAGTGTCCTCCCACCAGCCCTTACTTCTCTATTATCTGGTGTGCAAATCAGCTGTCTTCAAAACAGTAAGTTACAATATTTGCTTTATGTATTTGGGATCATCATATCCAGTATAAAGTAAGGCTCTGCCACATATATTTGGCTCAAGCCTAATTATTACTATTATTATTTTTTGATATGGGGCTATTTTCTAATTAATACTAGTAAAAGTTATGTTTTAAAGAGAATTCATTAAGGCTACTTTCACACTTGCGGCAGGACGGATCCGACAGGCTGTTCACCATGTCGGATCCGTCCTGCGGCTATTTCGCCGTGCCGCCGCTCCGTCCCCATTGACTATAATGAGACGGGGCGGAGCTCCGGCGCAGCACGGCGGTGCACGGCGAAAGCCGCCGGACTAAAAAACCTGACATGCAGTCATTTTAGTCCGGCGGCCTTTCGCCGCGCACCGCCGTGCTGCGCCGGAGTTCCGCCCCCATTATAGTCAATGGGGACAAAGCGGCGGTCCGGCGGCACGGCGAAATAGCCGCAGGACGGATCCGACAGGGTGAACAGCCTGTCGGATCCGTCCTGCCGCAAGTGTGAAAGTACCCTAATTCTGTGATAGTTAGTGAAAGTGAAAGTAAAAAAAGGTTTTACCCGCCATTATTCCCGACTTGATTTCTAACAGTGATTTTTCCTGTGTTGCTTGGACTTAAGCTGGTCTTGTATGAAAGCCTGGAGTGTCAGCTTTCAAACAAGACCAGTTGCATGTTGCTAGCTGCTACCATTCAGGAGATAGCAGCATCTAAAGCAGCCCTTCCCCCTCCAGTTTGCTACTTATCCCACTGCCCAAGCTGGACTCGGGCAAAACAGTTAGGGGGTTAATTTACTGCACATGCATATTTCTTATTCTAATGTCCTATCATTTCTTCACATGACCCTGAGAGGAAGTGGGGGGAAGACTTGCCTTGATTGGCTCCCAGGCTGAAAGACATCCTGGATCAGCCATTCAGTGCTGCAGCGGGCATGGAGGTGCCCTAACAGAATGAGCAGAATGTCATTCTGTGGTGGGCTGTGAATGAGGGTGGTTGGATCTTACAGTGTCTGCCAGAAAAATGATCTTAGGGAGTCAGGGATATGGTTGGAAATGTTTTTTTTTTATTGTTCAATTTAACGAAACCAGCATATATACATATATACTGTACATGATTACTAGTGATGAGCGAAGTTTTGAGAAATGTGATTCGATTTTGCCGATTCAATAAAATTTGACAAGAAATTTGATCAGTTGTGAATTAATTTGTCATGATGAATCACTTTGAATTAGGTATACCTGGTGGCTGAGGGAATGTATGGAGGGGCCTGCTGCAGTGAGCCTGCTCCATATGTGACAGTAACAGTGATAGTAGTGGCTCCATGACAGAGTGGGGAGAGTAGTAGCAGCAGCGGAAATAACAGTGACAGTAGTGGCCCCATGACAGAGTGCACAGAGTGGCAACAGCAGCAGCAGTAACAGTGATAGTAGTCGCCCCATGACACAGTAGGGAGGGTGTCAGCAGCAGCAACAGTGATGCACACGGCAAAATATGACACAATACGAGCCGTGTTAGTCACGCCAACTGATAGACTCTGTGATAAGCCAACTTGTTGACTCCGATATTTTGCCTGCACGTCTACCTCTTGGCTTTGGAATGGT
Organism: Bufo bufo; assembly: GCF_905171765.1. Lineage (NCBI taxonomy): Eukaryota > Metazoa > Chordata > Amphibia > Anura > Bufonidae > Bufo > Bufo bufo. The sequence goes on along the minus strand of NC_053390.1, from coordinate 363,323,393 downwards.
TGGATGGACTTCATTTCGTATTCTTCAAAATTTCATGACACATGATGCTGTTTCCATTTCCTTGGGAAATATTCTTCATGGCTGCTCCTGGATTCAAACCAGTGACCTTTCTCTTGAGAATCTACGTAATAACACACTGAGCTATTAGAGAATGTGAGAACAGGTTGTAGTTTGTAGTATACAAGAAGAAAAAAATGTTCCACCACCAGAAGCAAAACAGTAACAATGCAGTTAAAGAATCTGCATAACTAATCATATACTAAATAGTTGTAAGTGCAATATATGTATGTTAATTTTAATGAAACACGCATATATACGTGATTACTACAATAATACACAGGCTAGGGCAGCAATTTACTTGTGAGTGTTAATGTGAAATTGAGCATCAGGTCTCAAACGTTTGTTTATTCTATATCTACACTGTTGGAATTAAATTTTTGGGGGGATTGTTTAATGAAACCAGCATATATTCATGATTACTACAATAATACAGGGCAGCAATTTACCTGTGAATGTTAACATGAATTTGAGCATCAGGCTTCAGTCGTCCGTTTACATTTATTCCACATCCACACGGTTGGAATTTTATTTTTTGGTGCATTTACATACCTGTAAATATACATAATTACAACAACAATACACAGGGAGTCTCCCTGTTGATGGCTTGTGGAAGAGTGACTTGATTCTCGCTATGCGGCAATCTTCACTCCACGGTGGATACCTGGAGCAGCTGTTATGGGCAGGGACAGTACATGTCTTTTGCGGCCCACTGGGTCAATGTTTTTTGAGGCAGTGGAGATGCAGCACCCCAGCAATATGGCCGCCTCCCACTATATTACCGCCTCCCACTATATTATGGGGCTGGATTCCACAGCAGGAACTTATTTCCCCCCTCCACAGATACGGTCCCGTCCACAACAGCAGCAGGAAACAGCGTTGCTCGCACTACCCCTCCTTCCTATCACATGTGTCAAGTCAAGCGTTGACATGCTGTTTTGGAGCTAATCGGCCTGAGTGAAAGTGGTCACAACAGCAAGCAGTTGCAGCTAAAGTACATCAAGCAGCAGACATGCTGCTGGCTTTCACCCCATGACTCCTACTGAGCAAGGTGATCAGAGACAATGGGCGCAACATCCTGGCTGCCCTGAACCTGGGGGAAATAACAATGCTCCCTGCATGGCCTTTTATAAAAATGCACTGGCTTGTCCAAGGTGATCGCAGTGTCAAGGAGACTGTCCTTTTTTTCAGCCATTTTCATGTGGTGAGAAATGTTCTTCTGGACTTGCAGCATCAGAATGGTATGCAGCTACACCACTTAATCTGTGATGTTCCAACTCGCTGGAATTCAACATTACATATGCTTGAGCGTCTTGCTCATGCACTAGATCACCTCAGCATACAGCATGTGTTGTTTTCAGGTAGGGCAGTGGCAGCTCATGCCATTCATGATGCAGTTGTTCTTCACCCCCCTAATATGTATTTTTGAAGAGACGTAGACACTCATGCAACAGGTAGCGACGAAGGAGGAGGAAGAAGAATAGCTGACACATCTTGCTGTTCCCCCTGCAGCTTTTGAGGACCCACAATGTGAAACTCTCAGGCATGCTAGCCAGAATGGCAACCTGTAGACTCACTTGTTCATGCAGTGACAGGCGGTACATTGACATCAAGCAGTCTGATGCTATTAGACGCTCACTCTTAACCCCTTAAGGACTCAGCCCTATTTCACCTTAAGGACTTGGCCATTTTTTGCATATCTGACCAGTGTCACTTTAAGTGCTGATAACTTTAAAACGCTTTTACTTACCCAGGCCGTTCTGAGATTATTTTTTCGACACATTTTGTATTTAATGAAACTGCTAAAATTGGGTCAAAAAAGAAAATTTTTTTGCATAAAAAAATACTAAATTTACCAAAAATTTTGAAAAATTAGCAAATTTCAATTTCTCTACTTATATAATACATAGTAATACCTCCAAAAATAGTTATTACTTTACATTCCAAAAACACAGAAATATAGTGGCAATACTGGAGGAGCGGCTCAACCCCTAACACTGTAGCATGTTTTACATTGGGGGAGCAGCCCCACCGCATGTGGACCGCAGCAAACGACTATCCCCAGCAAAAAATGCATACGGTGGAGGAGGTCGGCGCGGTCCACATGCACCACAAGAGCATCCTACACAAAACGGAGCATTGTGCGGATGTAAATACAATCATATAAATCACAGAAAAAATGCACCAAACGGATATGCCACTGACTATACTGGCTAGTCATAAATACAGATATTAAAAGCTGAGACTTTCGCCAATATATTCCTGTCAGGAAAATATCGGAGCCCATCATTGCACCACGTCACGGTCACTCAGCATGGCAAAGGGTCCTACCACTACGCTACCTATGGTGTGAACACGGTCTGAAGGCGATGTAATCCAGCTCGCAGCCAGGCTTCCACACAAACGCCTAGCAGGACAACTAGTGCAATGTGAACAAAGCCAAGACTGCAAGCCACGCCCATATCAGACCCTGTGATGGAGGTCACCAGGTGCAAAAGAGTGTTTGAATGCCAGGTAACGGCACATACACTACATATAGAACAAGACAAAAACACAGAAATATAGTGGCAATACTGGAGGAGCGGCTCAACCCCTAACACTGTAGCGTGTTTTACATTGGGGGAGCAGCCCCACCGCATGTGGACCGCAGCAAACGACTATCCCCAGCAAAAAATGCATACGGTGGAGGATGTCGGCGCGGTCCACATGCACCACAAGAGCATCCTACACAAAACGGAGCATTGTGCGGATGTAAATACAATCATATAAATCACAGAAAAAATGCACCAAACGGATATGACATCCTCCACCGTATGCATTTTTTGCTGGGGATAGTCGTTTGCTGCGGTCCACATGCGGTGGGGCTGCTCCCCCAATGTAAAACACGCTACAGTGTTAGGGGTTGAGCCGCTCCTCCAGTATTGCCACTATATTTCTGTGTTTTTGTCTTGTTCTATATGTAGTGTATGTGCCGTTACCTGGCATTCAAACACTCTTTTGCACCTGGTGACCGCCATCACAGGGTCTGATATGGGCGTTGCTTGCAGTCTTGGCTTTGTTCACATTGCACTAGTTGTCCTGCTAGGCGTTTGTGTGGAAGCCTGGCTGCGAGCTGGATTACATCGCCTTCAGACCGTGTTCACACCATAGGTAGCGTAGTGGTAGGACCCTTTGCCATGCTGAGTGACCGTGACGTGGTGCAATGATGGGCTCCGATATTTTCCTGACAGGAATATATTGGCGAAAGTCTCAGCTTTTAATATCTGTATTTATGACTAGCCAGTATAGTCAGTGGCATATCCGTTTGGTGCATTTTTTCTGTGATTTATATGATTGTATTTACATCCGCACAATGCTCCGTTTTGTGTAGGATGCTCTTGTGGTGCATGTGGACCGCGCCGACATCCTCCACCGTATGCATTTTTTGCTGGGGATAGTCGTTTGCTGCGGTCCACATGCGGTGGGGCTGCTCCCCCAATGTAAAACACGCTACAGTGTTAGGGGTTGAGCCGCTCCTCCAGTATTGCCACTATATTTCTGTGTTTTTGTCTTGTTCTATATGTAGTGTATGTGCCGTTACCTGGCATTCAAACACTCTTTTGCACCTGGTGACCTCCATCACAGGGTCTGATATGGGCGTGGCTTGCAGTCTTGGCTTTGTTCACATTGCACTAGTTGTCCTGCTAGGCGTTTGTGTGGAAGCCTGGCTGCGAGCTGGATTACATCGCCTTCAGACCGTGTTCACACCATAGGTAGCGTAGTGGTAGGACCCTTTGCCATGCTGAGTGACCGTGACGTGGTGCAATGATGGGCTCCGATATTTTCCTGACAGGAATATATTGGCGAAAGTCTCAGCTTTTAATATCTGTATTTATGACTAGCCAGTATAGTCAGTGGCATATCCGTTTGGTGCATTTTTTCTGTGATTTATATGATTGTATTTACATCCGCGCAATGCTCCGTTTTGTGTAGGATGCTCTTGTGGTGCATGTGGACCGCGCCGACATCCTCCACCGTATGCATTTTTTGCTGGGGATAGTCGTTTGCTGCGGTCCACATGCGGTGGGGCTGCTCCCCCAATGTAAAACACGCTACAGTGTTAGGGGTTGAGCCGCTCCTCCAGTATTGCCACTATATTTCTGTGTTTTTGTCTTGTTCTATATGTAGTGTATGTGCCGTTACCTGGCATTCAAACACTCTTTTGCACCTGGTGACCTCCATCACAGGGTCTGATATGGGCGTGGCTTGCAGTCTTGGCTTTGTTCACATTGCACTAGTTGTCCTGCTAGGCGTTTGTGTGGAAGCCTGGCTGCGAGCTGGATTACATCGCCTTCAGACCGTGTTCACACCATAGGTAGCGTAGTGGTAGGACCCTTTGCCATGCTGAGTGACCGTGACGTGGTGCAATGATGGGCTCCGATATTTTCCTGACAGGAATATATTGGCGAAAGTCTCAGCTTTTAATATCTGTATTTATGACTAGCCAGTATAGTCATGGCATATCCGTTTGGTGCATTTTTTCTGTGATTACTTTACATTCCCCAAATGTCTACTTCATGTTTGGATCATTTTGGGAATGATATTTTATTTTTTGGGGATGTTACAAGCCTTAGAAGTTTTAAAGCAAATCTTGAAATTTTTCAGAAATTTTCAAAAACCAAATTTTTAGGGACCAGGTCTGAAGTCACTTTGCAAGGCTTACATAATAGAAACCACCCAAAAATGACCACATTCTATAAACTACACCCCTCAAGGTATTCAAAACTGATTTTACAAACTTTGTTAACCATTTAGGTGTTCCACAAGAATTAATGGAAAATAGAGATAGAATTTAAAAATTTCACTTTTTTGGCAGATTTTCTATTTTAATATTTTTTTCCAGTTACAAAGCAAGGGTTAACAGCCAAACCAAAGTCAATATTTATGGCCCTGATTCTGTAGTTTACAGAAACACCCCATATGTGGTCGAAAACCGCTGTACGGGCACACGGCAGGGCGCAGAAGGAAAGGAATGCCATACGGTTTTTGGAAGGCAGGTTTTGCTGAACTGTTTTTTTTTACACCATGTCCCATTTGAAGCCCCCTGATGCACCCCTAGAGTAGAAACTCCATAAAAGTGACCCCATCTAAGAAACTACACCCCTCAAGGTATGCAAAACTGATTTTACAAACGTTGTTAACCCTTTAGGTGTTCCACAAGAATTAATGGAAAATAGAGATACAATTTAAAAATGTAACTTTTTTGGCAGATTTTCCATTTTAATAATTTATTTCTGGTTACAAAGCAAGGGTTAACAGCCAAACCAAAGTCAAAATTTATGGCCCTGATTCTGTAGTTTACAGAAACACCCCATATGTGGTCGTAAACCGCTGTACGGACACACGGCAGGGCGCAGAAGGAAAGGAATGCCATACGGTTTTTGGAAGGCAGGTTTTGCTGAACTGTTTTTTTTGACACCATGTCCCATTTGAAGCCCCCTGATGCAACCCTAGAGTAGAAACTCCATAAAAGTGACCCTATCTAAGAAACTACAGCCCTCAAGGTATTCAAAACAGATTTTACAAATGTTGTTAACCCTTTAGGTGTTCCGCAAGAGTTATTGGCAAATGGAGATAAAATTTCTGAATTTCAATTTTTTGGCAAATTTTCCATTTTAATCCATTTTCCCCAGTAACAAAGCAAGGGTTAACAGCCAAACAAAACTCAATATTTATGGCCCTGATTCTGTAGTTTACAGAAACACCCCATATGTGGTCGTAAACAGCTGTACGGGCACACGGCAGGGCGCAGAAGGAAAGAAATGCCATACGGTTTTTGGAAGTCAGGTTTTGCTGGACTGTTTTTTTTGACACCATGTCCCAGTTGAAGCCCCCCTGATGCACCCCTAGAGTAGAAACTCCAAAAAAGTGGCCCCATTTTAGAAACTACGGGATAGGGTGGCAGTATTGTTGATACTAGTTTAGTGTACATATGATTTTTGGTTGCTCTATATTACACTTTTTGTGAGGCAAGATAACAAGAAATAGCTGTTTTGGCACCATTTTTTTTTTTTGTTATTTAAAACATTCATCTGACAGGTTAGATCATGTGGTATTTTTATAGACCAGGTTGTCACGGATGCGGCGATACCTAATATGTATACTTTTTTTTATTTATGTAAGTTTTACACAATGATTTCATTTTTGAAGCAAAAAAAAATCATGTTTTATTGTTTCCATAGTCTGAGAGCCATAATTTTTTCAGTTTTTGGGCGATTACCTTGGGTAGGGTAGGGTTTTTGCGGGTTGGGAGGACGGTTTTATTTGCACTATTTTGGGGTGCGTGTGACTTTTTGATCGCTTGCTATTACACTTTTTGTGATGTAAGGTGACAAAAAATGGTTTATTTAGCACAGTTTTTATTTTTTATTTTTTACGGTGTTCATCTGAGAGGTTAGGTCAAGTGATATTTTTATAGACCCGGTCTATACAAATATGTATACTTTTATTTTATTTATGTAAGTTTTACACAATAACAGCTTTTTTTTAAAAAAAAAAAGATGTTTTAGTGTCTCCATATTCTGAGCCATAGTTTTTTTTTATTTTTTGGGCGATTATCTCAGGTAGGGGCTCATTTTTTGCGGGATGAGGTGACGGTTAGATTGGTACTATTTTGGTGGGCAAACAGCTTTTTGATCGCTTGCTGTTGTACTTTTTGTGATGTGAGGTGACAAAAAAATTGTTTATTTAGCACTGTTTTTATTTTTTATTTTTTACGGTGTTCCTCTGAGGGGTTAGGTCATGTGATATGTTTATAGAGCCGGTCGATACGGACGCGGCGATACCTAATATGTATACTTTCTTTTTCAATATTTTTTACAATTTATTTAACTTTATTTGGGGAAAATGACGTTTTTGTTTATTTTTACTTGAAACTTTTAATTTTTTCAACTTTTTTTTCACTTTATTTTTTGTCCCACTTTGGGACTTGAACTTTGGTGGGTATATTCCTTTACAATCAACAATGCATTCCAATACTTCTGTATTGGAATGCATTGGCTGTATGAGTAATACTGTGTGTATTACTCATACAGCTTCCGGGGCCGTGGCAGCGTGACGCCTTCCTTAGACATCGCGATGCCTTCCATGCCATCGGGTCCACCCCACAGCTGCATGGGGACCCGATGGCACCGCCACACGCTGCCACTGCAATAGGTAAAAGCCGCAAACTGCAGGTCTGAATTGACCCCCCCCCGCATTGTGACAGGATGCCCGCTCAATGATTTCAGCGGGCATCCTCTCCGATTAACCCTGCCGCGCCGCAATTGCGGTTTAAACCCATGACGTAGCGGTACATCATGGGTCCTTAAGGACTCGGGAACCATGCCGCACCGATACGTCATGGGTCCCTAAGGGGTTAAGGCAAAATGGGGGAATTTTTTCTTCTCAAAGAAATGGAGGACAAATAACATTATTACAAGGAAACACTGTGTATGCGGCTTGCTGCCACGTATGGCGAGCAGACACCTGCTGCCAGCTTGTCTGAAAGGGAGGCCTCTCTCCGGCCCCCGCAGAGTCATCCTCCTCACACTGCCACAAGCAAATTAAGCCGCAGCCAAAGTAGCAGTTATTTCAGCCTCCTCAACATGATGCAGCAGTTTTTCCATGGGCAGCACCAGTCTGGGGCCAGTCAGCAAGCTAAAAGCTCCTGTCTCAACGCCCAGGTTCAGGCCTACCTAAACTCTGGCCTTGTCTCTGGTGTATACCCTGACCCCATGAATTTCTGGGCAGGCAGCCTCCAGTGTCATCAGAGGGTTTTCAGTGCCATGGAGGGCCTGGCAACACCCAAACAGACCAAGTTGTCCCCCGCCAGTGTCCAAAGCTTTACTTTTTTCAGATTTCACCAAGCCTGGATTCAGGAGGATTTTTAAACTCCTCCGGCTGATGCTCATGAATTGATCTGGCCTTCCTGGTGTTGCCCATTCTTGCCACTGTTGCTGTCTGCCTGCCTGCTGCCATCATGCCACTACTGTGACCTGTCTATAATCACGTTCTGTATGGCTGCTGCTGCTGCCTCCCTCATGCCACTGCTACAACCTTACTACTATCACATTCTGTATGGCTGCTGCCGCTGCCATCATTCTGCTGTTGCAACCTGCCTACCATCACATTTTGTATGCCTGCTGCTGCTGCCTCCATCATGCCGCCGCCATCACCCCACTGCTACAGCCTGCTGACCATCATCTTCCGTAAGGCTGCTGCTGTCTCCATCATGCTGCTGCCTTTCTGCCAACATGTACCATATGACTGCTGCTGCTGCTGCTCATTGCTAATCCCCTACTGCAACCACCATTAACGCAAAGCATCTACCACTACTACCACCACTACTACTACTATTACTACCGCTACCCATAGACGATTGATTTTATTCACTTTTTCACACCATGTTTTTGTTTCCATTGAACTGATCATGTTTTTACTCATAAATATAATAATTTTAACTGATACATAGGCTTCCATAGAAAAAAATGATGCAAAAATTTTACCAAATGGGAATTGCAGATGTCTGAGCTTTTCCATCCAGGAAAAAAATTCATGAGGCACTTTCAATTGCAATCAGAAAATCGAATTGACCAGAATAGGAAGATTAGTTAAAAAGATTGCATAGAATAGCATCTGCTTTGTCATTTACTTTAACTGATCAATTTTTTTACACAATGAGAAAAAAACATGACTGTCCTCCCACTGATGCACATCTTGTCCATGCCTTGATTCCAGGTAAAATTGGAAAAACTGAAAAAAAAAACTGAAAAAAAAAATATGGCGCAAAAGAAGCCTTACATGTTTTATTGTTCTAAAAGTATAGCTGTTTTTAATGTCACGTTATCTCTTTGCCTAGCATTTATTGTTATTGTTATGCAGTTGGCGCCGAACCATTATGTCAACAGATTTGACTTTGGGCTACTTCTAAGGGCGGAGGTCAATATCCAGAAAATGGCCAGGTCTGTACATGAGCAGACAAACAAAATACCTAACAGGAAACTAGTAGACTAGGAACCTATTGCTCAGGCACTCTCTCACAGGGACAAATGCCTTATATATCCTAACATTTGGCTGGTGAGGACTAGGGTGTGCACATGCTGGCTCATAAGAGTCAAAGGGAGCAAGTACCCACGCTCTGCAGACTGACAGAAAGAGGCTGAGCTGGCAAGCAGGCTGCAGCCTGCATGGATTGACAGAGCCACCCTGGTGGCAGGGGCCCACTGGGAGGAAGAGGGAAGCAGGATGCGGGTCTGCTCCACCAGGACTGAGACAGATAAGCAGAGCACCAGCGGCCACTGTACTAGTTTTTACAGCAAGACACGGAGGCTCATATTGCTATCTCTTCCTTTATTGTCCACCAATAGCAGCAAAGAAAATTTAAATAACCATAACAATCATAGACCCTCCCCTGTCAGCCCCTATAACATGCAGCTCCTCTTCTGGATCCTCCTCTTTCTTTGCTGCTGCCACCAGATAAGTAACATCTATATATTTTCCCTTATGTATAGTGACGTTTAATGTATGTATTGGCTTTTTTGTTTTTCCAAAACTGTTAACCCCTGAGCTTTCCTTTAGTTCAGGGGCTCTGTGCTGTGCTTATTTGGCACCTTGTTTGGGCTGTGCTTAACCTGCACCCTGTTGTCTTATCGCTTTGCCCTGCATTTTCCTTGTGTGGCTTTCCGGTTGCCATTTCCGTACATTCGCCACTATCATCCTTCTCCCCCCTTTGCTGGCGCCGCTCCTGCACGCTGTTTATTTCTACCTACCTTCCCTATCCCGCCGCTTCCTGTGGCTTTGCGATCCTCCGGTGTGGGGAGATCGCATGTGATCGCGGCAGCCATCTTGGGCGCATTGCGCCTGTCCTTCTATCTCTCCTGTGGTGCGAGATCTCGGTGGCCATTTTGGGCGCATCCCGCGCCTATTATCGCGAGATCTCGGTGGCCATCTTACCTGGACACTGACCAGACGCTCCGGTGCTTACGATCCTGCTGCAGCTCGTCTTTGGGGGTGATTAACTCCTCGCATTCAGCCTATCTAGCGCTACTACTTTCGGTCTATTAGGTCAGTGATCCTACCCCCTAGCTTCTAGGTTTATCAGGTTAGTGTTCTTACCCCCCTGGCTCCCTTATAGGTTGCCACATTTCATTATGTCTTCAGCAGACCAATCACCTGCCGGGCCTAATCCCCCTCCCTCCACAGGAGACATCCGGCCCTCTGACATTAATGCTCAGGCCCTTGACCTCCAGCGCTCTGTCTCCAGCACAATTATGGAGGCAATGGGGTCTATGTCATCCATTTTATCACAGACCATCTCACAGGCCTTGTGCTCGAGCACACAATAGTGATTCGGAATCAGACTTTTGGTCTGAGATGGAGGCTTATGCGGAGGCGAGTTGCCACTCTGAGGAGGAGGCTGATGATATACCAGGCACGGCATGCCCTAATCCTTCCACCTCCTTAACTAAGGATCCAGCCTCCAGCCTCCCTCGGGCGCTCCCTTGTTTGACCCGGATGCCCTCCACCACCCTAGGTCGGCGGAGTGGCTACCAGCTGCTCATGTGAGCAACTATCTTGAGCACTGGGTTCGCCGCCCTCTAAGCAAGGAGGCTCGTAGCAAACTCATGGCTGAATTCCCCAGACCCCTGGTCCCCAACAAGGTATGTGAGACCCCATCAGTTGACCCTAAAATTACCCAGTTCTTGGCAAAAAATGTCTGGAACCCCCCGCAAAGGGTTAGATTCAGCATTATGGAGCTGCCAAGACAAGCTCCTTGACATATTTGGCCCCCTTGCCAAAATATTTGAGATGGCCGAGATGGCCAGAGATGAAGTCTCTCCTATTGATCCGGAGGAGCTTACTGGTTGGATACAAAGGGCGATTTGTATCGCGGGTAGTACAAATTCGTCCCTAGCCATTGAACGGCGTAAGGCCATCCTATTTAAAATTGACCCTAAATTGGCAAACCTGGCCCTTACCGAGGCAGGTAAAGATGCGCAGGGTCTATTATTTGGGGAGTATTTTATCAAAGACCTCAGTCGCTTCGTGGGGGCGTTTACGGCCCTTGACAAAGCCCAGTCCTCAATGCGCAGGGTCTTTCAAGGACGGGTCTCCACCAGGGCCGGCAGTAGCAGGGGCAGCCTGTCCAGCTGTTCCAGTTTTCAAGCCCGCAGCTCAGGCAGAGGCTCCTTTACCCAAAGACCGCCTTTCCAGGAACAGAGGAACCCGCCTCCATTCTTCCCGGCCAGAGGTGGCCAGTGGCGATCAAGGTCCTTTAGAGGGAACCCGAATTTCCACAAATCATTCGGTAAGTCTATCCCCAGTGGGGACTTCTTTGGGTCATTGTGTAGGGGGCAGACTCCGTCACTGTTTCCACGTTTGGTCAAACATAACGTCAGACTCATGGGTGTTGACCACGGTGAGAGGCTTCCACATAGAGATCACGGACTCCCCGAGTCTCGTCCCTCCTCCCCCTCCGCTGTCATTATCACAGCCAGACAGAAAGCTCATAGACATCGAGCTCGTGTTCCTCTTTCACAAAAGGGCAATAGAAAGGGCTCCCCCTATTCCCGAGGGGGTCCTCAGCAACATTTTTCTGGTCCAGAAGAAGGGCGGTCAAATGCGGCCGGTAATAAATCTCTGCGCCTTGAACGCAGTGGTATGCTATCGCCACTTCAAAATGGAAGGGATTCACCTTCTTCGAGACTTGCTGATTCCCGGGGACTGGATGGTGAAGTTGGACCTCAAGGACGCCTATCTGACGGTTCCGATTGCCGCGACGTCCAGGGATCTTCTCCGTTTCCAATGGAGAGGCGAAGTGTGGCGGTTCACCTCTCTCCCTTTCGGCCTTTCTTCGGCGCCTTGGTGCTTCACAAAGCTGCTGCGCCCAGTCATGTCCTGGCTGCGGAGTCGAGGAGTTTGTCTTGTCATTTATCTGGACGACATCCTCATTATGCACCAATGTCGGTCGGTCCTGTTACATCATCTTCGTTGGACTTTGGATCTCCTGACGGGTCTCGGGTTTCTCCTGAACCTGGAGAAGTCCTGCCTCACACCGTCACAACGGATGGAGTTCCTGGGTTTTACGGTGAACTCTATCTCGGAATCCCTCAGCCTTCCGGCGGAGAAATTGCGGTCGATCCGCAAAGAACTGAGACACGCTCTATCGATTGTCTGCCTGTCCCTGCGACACCTGGCCCGCATCATTGGCCTGTTGGCCTCTTCGATTCAGGCGGTATTCCCGGCCCCTCTCCATTATCTCGCTCTCCAGCGGCTGAAAATTGCACACCTCCAATCCGGTGCCACTTTTGCGGATACGGTGGTTCTGGATACAGAGGCTCGGGAAGAGCTTCGTTGGTGGATCGACAACTTGGAGGCATGGAACGGCAGAGTGATTTTCGGCTTTCAACCGGAATTCACCGTGGAATCGGACGCGAGTCTCCAGGCTGGGGTGCTCACTGCGACAGAATTTCCACTGGGGGTCGGTGGTCGGAAGTCGAAGCCCGCCTCCACATCAACGCGCTGGAACTCCTGGCGGGTTCGTTTGCCATCCGGAGTTTTACCAACGGTATCGCCCATGCGTGCATCAGGTTGCGCATGGACAATGTTTCGGCAGTCCGCTACGTAAATCGATTGGGTGGCACCCAGTCGGCAACGTTGGCACGCTTAGCAAAGGAGTTCTGGTCCTACTGCCTATCCAGGGACATCATGGTGCAAGCGGAATACCTTCCGGGCTTACACAACTACCGGGCGGATTGGAGCTCCCAATACTTCGCGGACGGCAGCGACTGGAGACTAGCACCGAAGGTGTTTTCTGCAGTGTCGGAAACCTGGGGTCCTTTTGCCATAGACCTCTTTGCCTTCCGACTCAACGCTCACTTGCCCCGGTTCTTCAGCTGGCGCCCGGAGGCGGAAGCAGTGGATGCATTCCTTCAGGACTGGTCGACTGCTCTGCATTATGCGTTTCCACCTTTTGCTATGATTCCGAGGATGTTGTTACAGACTCGTCGTCAGGAGGCGGAATTGTTGGTGGTGGTCCCCTTTTGGGGGACTCAGGCTTGGTATCCGATCCTCCTGGAACTCCTAGTGGACGTGCCTTTCCTCCTTCCGTGTCAGACGAATCTTCTCCACGGACCTCAAGGCATACAACACCGTCTACTGATCGACAGCTCGCTTCAACTTCTGGCGTGCCGAATCTCAGGACGCCCGGAGAGGTCGAAGGTATTTCGGAGGCAACTAGACGCCTCCTGGATAACGCTTGGGCTCCCGGCACCAGAAAATCTTATCAGGCAGCCTGGGGAACTTGGGTTAGCTGGTGCTTGGAACGGGACCTGGATCCCATTTCGGCGTCTGTGACTCATCTTTTACAATTCCTTACATCACTTTTTGAAGCGGGAAAAGCCTATAGGACTATTAACCTATTCCGCTCGGCAATTTCCTCCACTCATCAGGGTTTCAACGGTGTTCCTGCGGGACAGCATCCGTCTGTTTCTCGCTTGTTGCGTGGCTTGCGCTTAGCTCGTCCACCCCGCCCACGCTTCACCACAACATAGGATGTCTCCTTGGTCCTCTCCTTTCTCTCCGCGTGGCCGGACAATCCGAATCTTCCCTCCGTCAACTGTTGGCTAAGTTGTTGACCCTTTTTTGTCTCATTTCCTGTAAGAGGGTTTCCGATGTGAGGGCCCTTGATCATGACGCGAGATCCTTTTCTCCTGAGGGCATCACGTTTAACATTTCACAACGCACCAAGACTAATATTAGGTCAGTGTCTTATCCCTGCTTTCCGGCTACTCCGGCGCTTTGTCCAGTGGCCTGTTTGAAGGAATATGAGTCTCGGACGCGGGCTCACCGCTCTTTGGATATCCCGCAACTGTTTCTCTCCATTCGCCATCCTTTCGGGCCAGGTTTCCAGTCCAACTCTGGCACGATGGATGAAGTGGATCATGTCCCTTTCGGGAGTAGATACTGCTGTCTTTACTGCGCATTTGGCCAGAGGCGCGATGGCCACTTCCCTGGCGATTTCAGGGGCTCGCTTGGAGGACATCTTACGTTTGGCTGACTGGTCTAGGGCCACAACTTTTAGAGAATTTTACTTTCGTCCGCCTCCTCATTTGTTCTCGTCTATTATTGATCAGCTTTGAACTTGCAATATGAGCCTCCTTGTCTTGCTGTTAAACTTAATGATTTTCCTAGTCTATGACGTAAAGTCATGGTTTTATTAAAGACACGGAGGCGAGTATTGCCCTCCCTGGTTGGTTCTTCCCGCCTATTTATATTATGATTCTTTATTTATTTATTTATTTATGCTGAAAGTTTTTTGGTTATTTATTGTGTGTATTTATTACCGTTGTATTATAAATTACGACCTGGCGGTTTATTACCGTTTCCGAGGGTCTGACTTTGTGCAGTCTTCTGCCTGGTTCTCACACTGGCTATATTATTTATTTTGTTTCAGGTTGATTTCCCGCAGTGTCTGGAGATCTACATCCTTCTGCGTTTCCAGGAGTATTAGCCATGTTGGATTGGTTCTACAGTTCGGTTAAAGCTGAGAGGTTGTCGCTTCCAGAGTCCGGTTCCAGTTCCGGTTCCAGTTGAAGTTCTAATGATGGTGTCAGAGATCCAAAGAAAGAGGAGGATCCAGAAGAGGAGCTGCATGTTATAGGGGCTGACAGGGGAGGGTCTATGATTGTTATGGTTATGTAAATTTTCTTTGCTGCTATTGGTGGACAGTAAAGGAAGAGATAGCAATACTAGCCTCCGTGTCTTTAATAAAACCATGACTTTACGTCATAGACTAGGAAAATCATTAAGTTATAGTCTGCATTATAATATATTGAAATTTGATGATTTACTGACACAATTACTTTTCAGTGTATTTTGTATATAATCATACTGTATAGCTGATTGGGCTTCACATCTATTTCAGTGATCATATTGCTACATGGCTCTTCTGTTTTAATTGTGGTTTCCATAAAGAGTCATAAATATGATTAGAACTGTTATGCTGTGTTTACACTGGCTCCATTCAGAGCCTCTGTCAGCAAACCTGTCAGATTCAACCAGAAGAACAGCACTGCATGTGGCACTGTTTTTTATTTTATTTTAGAAAAGACTGCACAACAGTATTCAGGAGACCCCGAAGTGATTGAAGTTAGTCATTCATCAGTGGAATCCATTATGAAGATATGGATATAACCTTAGTTTGTTCTGAAACTTTGATGCATTGGTAATTTGGCAATATTAACCACTTCAGCCCCCCTAGCTTAAACACCCTTAATGACCAGGCCACTTTTTACACTTCTGCACTACACTACTTTCACCGTTTATTGCTCGGTCATGCAACTTACCACCCAAATAAATTTTACCTCCTTTTCTTCTCACTAATAGAGCTTTCATTTGGTGGTATTTCATTGCTGCTGACATTTTTACTTTTTTTGTTATTAATCGAAAATTAACGATTGTTTTGCAAAAAAATGACATTTTTCACTTTCAGTTGTAAAATTTTGCAAAAAAAACGACATCCATATATAAAATTTTCTCTAAATGTATTGTTCTACATGTCTTTGATAAAAAAAAAAATGTTTGGGTAAAAAAAAATGGTTTGGGTAAAAGTTATAGCTTTTACAAACTATGGTACAAAAATGTGAATTTCCGTTTTTTGAAGCAGCTCTGAATTTCTGAGCACCTATCATGTTTCCTGAGGTTCTACAATGCCCAGACAGTACAAACACCCCACAAAGTAGACATTTCGGAAAGTAGACACCCTAAGGTATTCGCTGATGGGCATAGTGAGTTCATAGAACTTTTTATTTTTTGTCACAAGTTAGTGGAAAATGATGATTTTTTTTATTTTATTTTTTTATTACAAAGTCTCATATTCCACGGCAATACCACGTGTGACACTTTTTTGCAGCCTAGGTGGGCAAAGGGGCCCACATTCCAAAGAGCACCTTTAGGATTTCACCGGCCATTTTTTACAGATTTGTGGTATTGCCGTACTCAGGAGAAGTTGGGCAATGTGTTTTGGGGTGTCTTTTTACATATACCCATGCTAGGTGAGAGAAATATCTTGGCAAAAGACAACTTTTCCCATTTTTTTTATACAAAGTTGGCATTTGACCAAGATATTTATCTCACCCAGCATGGGTATATGTAAAATGACACCCCAAAACACATTGCCCAACTTCTCCTGAGTACGACGATACCACGTGTGTGACACTTTTTTGCAGCCTAGATGCGCAAAGGTGCCCAAATTCCTTTTAGGAGGGCATTTTTAGAAATTTGGATCCCAGACTTCTTCTCACGCTTTAGGGCCCCTAAAAAGCCAGCGCAGTATAAATACCCCACATGTGACCCCATTTTGGAAAGAAGACACCCCAAGGTATTTAATGAGGGGCATGGCGAGTTCATAGAATTTTTTTTTTTTTGGCACAAGTTAGCGTAAATTTTTTTATTTTTTTTTCTCACAAAGTCTCCGTTTCCGCTAACTTGGGACAAAAATTTCAATCTTTCATGGACTCAATATGCCCCTCACGGAATACCTTGGGGAGTCTTCTTTCCGAAATGGGGTCACATGTGGGGTATTTATACTGCCCTGGCATTCTAGGGGCCCTAAAGCGTGAGAAGAAGTCTGGAATATAAATGTCTAAAAATTTTTACGCATTTGGATTCCGTGAGGGGTATGGTGAGTTCATGTGAGATTTTATTTTTTGACACAAGTTAGTGGAATATGAGACTTTGTAAGAAATAATAATAATAATTCCGCTAACTTGGGCCAAAAAAATGTCTGAATGGAGCCTTACAGGGGGGTAATCAATGACAGGGGGGTGATCAGGGAGTCTATATGGGGTGATCACCCCCCTGTCATTGATCACCCCCTATAAGGCTCCATTCAGATGTCCGTTTGTGTTTTGCGGATCCGATCCATGTATCCGTGGATCCGTAAAAAACATACGGACATCTGAATGGAGCCTTACAGGGGGGTGATCAATGACAGGGGGGTGATCAGGGAGTCTATATTGGGTGATCACCCCCTGTCATTGATCACCCCCCTATAAGGCTCCATTCAGATGTCTGTATGTGTTTTGCGGATCCGATCCATGTATCCGTGGATCCGTAAAAAACATACGGACATCTGAATGGAGCCTTACAGGGGGGTGATCAATGACAGGGGGGTGATCAGGGAGTCTATATGGGGTGATCACCCCCCTGTCATTGATCACCCCCCTATAAGGCTCCATTCAGATGTCCGTATGTGTTTTGCGGATCCAATCCATGTATCCGTGGATCCGTAAAAAAACATACGGACATCTGAATGGAGCCTTACAGGGGGGTGATCAATGACAGGGGGGGGATCAATGACAGGGGAGTGATCAGGGAGTCTATATGGGGTGATCACCCCCCTGTCATTGATCACCCCCCTATAAGGCTCCATTCAGATGTCCGCATGTGTTTTGCGGATCCGATCCATGTATCCGTGGATCCGTAAAAAACATACGGACGTCTGAATGGAGCCTTACAGGGGGGTGATCAATGACAGGGGGGTGATGAGGGAGTCTATATGGGGTGATCACCCCCCTGTCATTGATCACCCCCCTATAAGGCTCCATTCAGATGTTCGTATGTGTTTTGCAGATCCAATCCATGTATCCGTGGATCCGTAAAAAACATACGGACATCTGAATGGAGCCTTACAGGGGGGTGATCAATGACAGGGGGGTGATCAGGGAGTCTATATGGGGTGACCACCCCCCTGTCATTGATCACCCCCCTATAAGGCTCCATTCAGATGTCGTATGTGTTTTGCGGATCCGATCCATGTATCCGTAAAAAACATACAGACGTCTGAATGGAGCCTTACAGGGGGGTGATCAATGACAGGGGGGTGATGAGGGAGTCTATATGGGGTGATCACCCCCCTGTAAGGCTCCATTCAGACGTCTGTATGTGTTTTGCGGATCCGATCCATGTATCCGTGGATCCGTAAAAAACATACGGACGTCTGAATGGAGCCTTACACGGGGGTGATCAATGACAGGGGGGTGATCAGGAAGTCTAGATGGGGTGATCACCCCCTGTCATTGATCACCCCCCTGTAAGGCTCCATTCAGACGTCCGTATGTGTTTTGCGGATTCGATCCATGTATCCGTGGATCCGTAAAAATCATACGGACGTCTGAATGGAGCCTTACAAGGGGGTGATCAATGACAGGGGGGTGATCAATGACAGGGGGGTGATCAGGGAGTCTATATGGGGTGATCAGGGGTTAATAAGGGGTTAATAAGTGACAGGGGGGGTGTAGTGTAGTGGTGTTTGGTGCTACATATTACTGAGCTGCCTGTGTCCTCTGGTGGTCGATCCAAACAAAAGGGACCACCAGAGGACCAGGTAGCAGGTATATTAGACGCTGTTATCAAAACAGCGTCTAATATACCTGTTAGGGGTTAAAAAAATCGCATCTCCAGCCTGCCAGCGAACGATCGCCGCTGGCAGGCTGGAGATCCACTCGCTTACCTTCCGATCCTGTGAACGTGCGCGCCTGTGTGCGCGCATTCACAGGAAATCTCGCGTCTCGCGAGATGACGCATATATATGCGTGACTCTGCGCAGGGCTGCCGCCTCCGGAACGCGATCCTGCGTTAGGCTGTCCGCAGGCGGTTAAACATATATATATATATTTTTATATAAATAAACTTAAATGTCTCACCCATCAATTTGCAATGGTGAGTTAGCTTTTAACATTAAGGAACTTTGCAGAATTGCTTGATTTTATTGGCAAATTAACTCAAATCATTATCCTCTTACATAACTTGTGAAAAAACTGGACAGCCTTCACAAGAAGATTTGAGTCCTCTTCAAAGGAAAAGGCTTTTCTCAAGTGAGATCACAAGTAAGTTACAAGAAAATAAGAGCCAGGAGTATCTCCAGTGGTTTCAAAGTATACTGTTAAATCCTTGATTAGATGTCCTAATTTAA
The DNA here is from genome assembly GCF_905171765.1 of Bufo bufo. NCBI lineage: Eukaryota > Metazoa > Chordata > Amphibia > Anura > Bufonidae > Bufo > Bufo bufo. Next base: position 363,304,342 of record NC_053390.1, on the reverse strand, counting down.
TGGATAACAAAAATAATTTCCATCCAATCATTTTGTTTAAATAAATGTGAAGCTACACAAATAGTCTCATATAAAGCAGTCAAGAAATGCAAGTGTAGTGAATTGAGAATTAAAAATGAAATATACATACAGTATACACATTCAGTCCATTGAAAAATATGAGGTCATACATTGGATGATAGGTAAATAGTTGGAGTAATTTATATTGCAAGCATTATCACTAGCCAATAGCCATCCCTCTACCGAATGGTTATAATGCAGCTGTTGCTACGCGAGCAACTGAGCATGCATCTGGCCATTTGTGCAAGTGAATCAGAGGGCCTCCCTGCCTCCATCTCTTCTGCATATTGCCATGATCTAGTGTTGAGGTGGAGGCAGCATCAGGAGGCAACAGAGTGGCAAGGTTACAGAGTGTGGAGGTGGCAGCAGCATGAGGAGACCACAGAGTGGCAAGGCGACATAGTGTGGAGGTGGCAGCAGCATGAGGAGGCCATAGATTGGCACAATGACAGTGTGGAGGTGGCAGCAGCAGCATCAGGAGGCCACAGAGTGGCAAGGTGACATAGTGTGGAGGTGGCAGCAGCACGAGAAGACCACAGAGTGGCAAAGTGACATAGTGTGGAGGTGGCAGCAGCATGAGAAGACCACAGAGTGGCAAGGTGACATAGTGTGGAGGTGGCAGCAGCATCAGAAGACCACAGAGTCACAAGGTGACATAGTGTGGAGGTGACAGGAGCATTAGGAGACCACAGAGTGGCAAGGTGACATAGTGTGGAGGTGGCAGCAGCATGAGGAGGCCACAGAGTGGCAAGGTGACATAGTGTGATTGTGGCAGCAGAATGAGGAGACCACAGAGTGGCAGGATGACATAGTGTGGAGGTGGCAGAAGCATCAGGAGACCACAGAGTGGCAAGGTGACTGTCACAACCTTTGTTTTGCGCTGTGACACTGTTGCCACACTTGCGGTTGCCCATGGCAACGTGTTGCTGTGAGAGCATGCGGTGGCAGTGTCTCGGCCTTCTTGGTGATTGCCGTGACATGGTTGCCACGCATGCTGTTGCCGGTGGTAACGTGTGGTTTGGCATGCTTGTGTGTGCACTACCCCTTTAAGTTGTATCCTCCCTCTGTCTGGTGCTGTAAGGGTTAACTCCCTGACTGGGTGGGGTCATTTGGCTTTTATCTTCTGTGGTTTCCTGGCTGGAGTCAGTGGTACTTCAGCTGTCGTTAGTGCTGGAGTTCTGCTCCAGTCCAGGGTGTTCCATCTGTCCAGTGAGGGCCACCCTTGTGGTCATAGATGTTCAATGTCATCTCGATGTCTCCTTCCCTTCCTGTCCCTATTTGTATGGAGTGGGTTATGTTCAGGGTGTTTGTATGTCTAGTTTGGTGTTACATGTCTGATGGTGTTTGGTGTCCAGCATGTTTGCTAGACATTCCCCTGTCTCATGTTTATTGCAGCTATGGGTGTCCTGGGTTCCTGTGTGGTTTGTGGTGTGTGCTGTGTCGTTGGTGTGTACAGCAGCACTAGTGCACGGGTTCCAGTCAGTATGTCTGTGGCAGGTAAGTGTGTTATTGGTTTTGCTTATCTACCATCTCCTTATGCTGTATGTGTTCCCCTCTCCTTACAGCCTGGCCTCAGATAGAGACTCCTGTTCCTCCATGACTGGTATGAACAGGTTGTCTCTTCCCTGCTCCTTGGTGAGGGATTACCAGGGCGACTTAGGGTCTCTAGGAATCCTGAGTATGAGTCGTCCTACCATCGGGGTCCGCTCATACGGTAAGGAGTCAGGGAGAGGATTAGGGACGCTGTAGGAGGTGACCTGCTCCCTTATTACTCTATTTGGCCAGGCTGATCCCTTTTACCCTTTGACACCGCACGGTGGGGGGTTTCCCCCACTCCCCACCGTGACAGTGACATAGTGTGGAGATGGGTGGCACTACCAGTACCAGCTGAATATGGTGGGTGAAAGAAGGAGCATTTGGCATCAGATGTGTGGCATCAGGCGGATGGCAGCTAGTGTTGATCAAGAATATTCGAATTGCAAATTTTTATTGCAAATATCGGCACTTCGAGAATTCGCGAATCAGTACACATGATCCCTCCATGCTTTTAGCTTGTGGGTCAATGAGAAGGCTGCAATATCTTTGACTTTAGGAGTAGTGTTGATTGCGAATTTTCGAAATGCAAATTTTCATAATGAGAATTTTCGTAATGCTAATTTTTGTAATGAGAATCAAAGAGATTGTGAAAACTCAGATCCGATGGTATATTCTAACCCCCAGGTGTTCCCATGGTGAAAGTGGAACAACTGTACATAAAAAATAAAAAAAAGACGAATATTCTAAAACAAGAATATATAGCAATATATATTAGAAAAAAAAATAATGCAGAACAATTTAGCTAATATAGTGCTATAATCTTTTTTTTAATAGTTGTAATTTTTTTCCAATCTGATCTTCAGATGAGAAAAAAATTACAACTATTAGACAAAGAAGATTATAGCACGATATTAGCTAAATTGTTCTATATTCGTTTTTCTTTTGAATATTCGCTATATTGTTATATATTCGTTTTTTAGAATATTCCGAATATTCTATAACAAGAATATATAGCAATATAGCGAATTATAATATTACGAAAATTCGCATTACGAAAATTCTCATTATGGAAATTCAACACTACTTCTAAAGTCAAAGATAATGCAGCCTTCTCATTGGCCCACAAGCTAGAAGAAGGGAGGGATCATGACTTCAGATGGAAAAAAAGATGAATATTCTAAAAAACAAATATATTCAATATAGTGCTATATATTTGGTTTTTAGAATATTCGCAATATTCTGAAACAAGAATATATAGCAATATAGCGAATATTCGAGATTTTTTTAAATCAGTACACATGATCCCTCCCTGCTTCTAGCTTGTGGGCCAATGAGAAGGCTGCAATATCTTTGACTTTAGGAGTAGTGTTGAGTGCGAATTTTCGTAATGAGAATTTTTTTAATGAAAATTTTCGTAATGCAAATTTTCATAATATAATAATTTGCTATATTGCTATATATTCTTGCTTTAGAATATTACGAATATTCAAAAAAAACGAATATAGAGCAATTTTGCTAATATCGTGCTATAATCTTCTTTGTCTAATACTGTAGTTGTAATTTTTTTCTCATCTGAAGTTCAAAGTGGAAAAAAATTCCAACTATTAGACAAAGAAGATTATATCACAACATTAGCTAAATTGCAAAATAACCATGGAGCCCCAGTTATGGGTCTTCAACACAGTGAAAGCCAGATATCCCTCAAAGGAAGGAAAACCGAGCAAAGGGGTGTCCCTATTACAGAGATCACCAAATCCACCATATTAAGTGGCCCCTATGTCAAGATCCCTCTCTTTTACAAGCTTTATATTTTAGCTATATTAGCTAAATTGTTCTACATTATTTATTTATTTTTTTCGAATATTCGCTATATTGCTATATATTCTTGTTTTAAAATATTACGAATATTCTAAAAAACTAATATATATATTTTTTTTAATCTATACAGTTGTTCCACTTTGGCATACTCCTCCCCGACAAGCGTCCCCGTCACCATGGGAACGCCTGGGGGTTAGAATATACCATCGGATCTGAGTTTTCACGATCTCATTGATTCTCATTACGAAAATTTTCATTACGAAAATTTGCAATCAACACTACTCCTAACGAATATTCAAATTCGCAAATATTTGACGAATATTGTATGAAATATTCGCGAAATATCGCAAATTCGATCATGACCCCTGCCACTCATCACTAGTGGCAGCATCAGAATATTTGCTGAGGTAGGTAGCTATAAGAAACCAGTCTCTTTTGTCAAAGAGTTGGTGTGGCACCATGGATGATCTAGTCTAATGCATCAGCCATTGGTGGGTGGAAATCCAGGCTGATTCACGGCTGATTGATCTTGACAAAGGTCAGTCTCTCCACATTTTGGGTGGACAGGCGAGTTCTTCTTGGGGTAACTATGGCCCATGCCGCACTGAACACCTGCTCTGATGCCACACTACTGGCAGGACAGCTTTTCTAGAGCTAACTCGGCCAGTTGCGGCCACAAATCCAGTTTGGCTGCCTTGTAGTCCAGCGGATCTTCAATGACGGCTGGCAGGGTGCACCAAGTATGCCACCTGCTCTATTTCTAGAGGATGGACGATGGCGCAGATAGGCAGCGGCCAACTGACTACATAGGATGTCTCCATAGTAGTTCGGTTTGTCCTCCCTCTCAGCGGGTGTAAAAAATGCACCCATTTTAGACTGGTAGCGAGGGTCCAACAAGGTGGAGAGCCAGAAGTCATCCCTCTGCAGAATGGTGACAATTTGGCTGTCACTAGAGATGGCCTTGCGGTTCGCCCGGCGGTTGAACTTTGCATGTTCGCTATTCGCCGAACATGCGAACATATGGAGATATTCGCGCCCGCCATATTCTTTTACATTGTGAAGAACTTTGACCCATGACACATCCATCAGGTGGTACAGGACCGCCAATTGAGACGTTTCAGCACATGGACATACCCTCTACCTTATAAATAAACCTGATCTGGCTGCCATTTTCCATTCAGTGTTTTGCTAGTGTAGGGAGAGGTTGCTGTGTGGAGCAGGGACAGGCTGTTAGGGACACCAAATGCTAGCTAATAGGGCCACAAAAGTCATTTTAAGGACTGGTATAGGTGTGCTATTGATAGGTGTGCAGTCTTCCTGTGGACTTACCATCACTTTATATACGGTATGTGACCTCATTCCTGTTCATCTACTTACCTGTTAAACTTCTGCGGTTATCTTGTGTTTTTGTGACCAAACACTCACTAAGTGTTTTGTCTTATAAACTGTTATGTGATTTGCACATGCACTTTATTTACCCGCTCAGACTATTTGAATAGATATATGCATATATATGTGTTCAGGGACCCACATTGAAGGGTTATTTCTCCTCTCCTTTGCTTAGATATAGGCTTGCACTTGCACTTTATATTTGACGAGATTATATACACTCCCATCAATAGTGGGTATCCCTTCAACATATATCTTATATGGTAACCTTGCCTTATTTAGATACATCCCTACCCGGGTCACTTCTGTCTTTTTACTATTTTTTGTACTCTACCAGCTCTCCCAGGATTGTGCTGCACTTTTGTGCATTTGTCTGTTATCTCCATGTATGCTTTTAATCATGTACCCAATAAAATAATATTTTTATAGTTCATCAGCTTTCAGTGCCCTTTTGTAGGTTTTCTACCTTATAAATAAACCTGATCTGGCTGCCATTTTCCATTCAGTGTTTTGCTAGTGTAGGGAGAGGTTGCTGTGTGGAGCAGGGACAGGCTGTTAGGGACACCAAATGCTAGCTAATAGGGCCACAAAAGTCATTTTAAGGACTGGTATAGGTGTGCTATTGATAGGTGTGATACACAGAGGGGTGCGATATATTTATAATATACTTTTATAATGAGTCAAAAACACATAGATCTATATAGTGATCACCTGGAAGTCAGGGGCCTAGGGGCTTACTAGGGACATTTTTATATAGGGTAAGGTTCCAGACGGGGTCGCTCTTATCAGGGCAGGTTGTCTGTGGTTAGGCTATCAGGGCCAGAATAGCACCCCCCTTTAGGGCAATATCAGGGACAGTTCTTTGCCCACCCTGTCCTTCAATACCACATCATTATCTAGCCCAGGGATAGATGTTTTTTGCTTTGCCTCCGGGATTCATGGATGTGCACTGGAACCCCCCGGATTGTGGTAGGACATATGGTTTCTCATTTGGTGCCGCCGAGCACCTGATTTAGTGCTGCCGAGCACTTGTTATTGCCTATCACATCTATGCTTTTTTCTTAACTTTAATAATTTTATTTATTTTCATTTTGAGGGATATCTTTTCCATTCACACGTCCGCAAAATGGGTCCGCATCCGTTCCGCAATTTTGCGGAACGGGTGCAGCCCCATTAATTTTCAGTGGGGCCGGAATGTGCTGTCTGCAACCACATTTGCGGATCCGCAAAACACTTACGGACGTGTGAATGGACCCTCATAGTAACATTATTAAAGGTTACGTTTTATCTTTATGTATATTCTAATGGATTGCCTTCCGTGTACAATCTTATAATATACTTTCTATGTTTGCGGTTCTGCTGCGATACTGCAGGTATATAGAGGGACAAGCGTTATTGGAACAAATAATTTCTACTGGTGTGATATACTAGTCTCCCCCCAAAAAAAAAAGATTGAAGCGGGGTGTTGTATACCAATATACTTTCTTTATAGTGCATTTGGGTGCTGTATAGTGCATTTGCGCATGCGCGTACGCGAAAATTATATTGCCGATAATTCGCATTGAAAAAAATAATAAATGGAGATCGCAAATTCGAATAATACATCTGATATGTCACTGTCCATGTTGTGGGACTATTTGTGCACTTCTAGTAATTATTTCTTGGCTGCAAATACACTGCTCAAAAAAATAAAGGGAACACTTAAACAACACAATGTAACTCTAAGTCAATCACACTTCTGTGAAATCAAACTGTCCACTTAGGAAGCAACACTGAGTGACAATCAATTTCACATGCTGTTGTGCAAATGGGATAGACAACAGATGGAAATTATAGGCAATTAGCAAGACACCCCCAATAAAGGAGTGGTTCTGCAGGTGGTTACCCCAGACCACTTCTCAGTTCCTATGCTTCCTGGCTGATGTTTTGGTCACTTTTGAATGCTGGCAGTGCTTTCACTCTAGTGGTAGCATGAGACGGAGTCTACAACCCACACAAGTGGCTCAGGTAGTGCAGCTTATCCAGGATGGCACATCAATGCGAGCTGTGGCAAGAAGGTTTGCTGTGTCTGTCAGCGTAGTGTCCAGAGCATGGAGGCGCTACCAGGAGACAGGCCAGTACATCAGGAGACGTGGAGGAGGCCGTAGGAGGGCAAAAACCCAGCAGCAGGACCGCTACCTCCACCTTTGTGCAAGGAGGAACAGGAGGAGCACTGCCAGAGCCCTGCAAAATGACCTCCAGCAGGCCACAAATGTGCATGTGTCTGCTTAAACGGTCAGAAACAGACTCCATGAGGGTGATATGAGGGCCCGACGTCCACAGGTGGGGGTTGTGCTTACAGCCCAACACCGTGCAGGACGTTCGGCATTTGCCAGAGAACACCAAGATTGGCAAATTCGCCACTGGCGCCCTGTGCTCTTCACAGATGAAAGCAGGTTTACACTGAGCACATGTGACAGACGTGACAGAGTCTGGAGACGCCGTGGAGAACGTTCTGCTGCCTGCAACATCCTCCAGCATGACCGGTTTGGCATTGGGTCAGTAATGGTGTGAGACCATATGCTGGTGCGGTTGGCCCTGGGTTTCTCCTAATGCAAGACAATGCTAGACCTCATGTGGCTGGAGTGTGTCAGCAGTTCCTGCAAGACAAAGGCATTGATGCTATGGACTGACCCGCCCGTTCCCCAGACCTGAATCCAATTGAGCACATCTGGGGCATCATGTCTCGCTCGATCCACCAACGTCACGTTGCACCACAGACTGTCCAGGAGTTGGCAGATGATTTAGTCCAGGACTGGGAGGAGATCCCTCAGGAGACCGTCCGCCACCTCATCAGGAGCATGCACAGGCGTTGTAGGGAGGTCATACAGGAACGTGGAGGCCACACACACTACTGAGCCTCATTTTGACTTGTTTTAAGGACATTACATCAAAGTTGGATCAGCCTGTAGTGTGTTTTTCCACTTTAATTTTGACTGTGACTCCAAATCCAGACCTCCATGGGTTAAAAAATTTGATTTCCATTTTTTTATTTTTGTGTGATTTTGTTGTTAGCACATTCAACTATCTAAAGAACAAAGTATTTCAGAGGAATATTTAATTAATTCAGATCTAGGATGTGTTATTTTTGTGTTCCCTTAATTTTTTTGAGCAGTGTATGAGCTGAAGGTTTTTCAGGTTCGCCTGCCATTAAAATGAATGGGACCCCCTGCGAACTTGTGGTTCGCGAACATTTGATTGTGTTTGCTCGTTCGCGAACCGTCCAGGCAGCTGTTACTAAGCAAGCAAGTGAGCATGCATCGGGCCAATTGTGCAAATGACTCAGAGGGACTCCCTGCCTCCATCTCCATTGCATACTGTCACAGTGTGGCTGGGTCCTTTGCCTCCTCTTCCTCATCGCCCTGTAGCTCCTCTGGCTTCCCCTGCTCCTTCTCTCCTGTCACATGTGTAGAAAAAACACCCATTTCGCTACACATTGCTTATGCTCTAATGTCCTCCTCCTTCTCCAGTTCAGCCCCCACAGGGCTCATGTTGCCGTGAGATCTAGGCGCCACGTCTTTAGTCCCCTGACCAGCCAGATTTACCAGCATCTGTTCCAGAACATGAATGTCACGAGTTGGAGGTCCCAGGAGAGACCACCGAGTCGTCGAGCAATAAACAAACAGAAATCAGGTACACACACAAGAGTTTATTGCACAAACAAAAATCAGGGAATGCAGCACAGACAAAACATGAGCTCTATGTACCGTCAGCACAGTGGGAGAAAACCCCCACTGCTCCACTGTCTAGTAATACTCCAGAGGGGCGTGACTAAGCGACTCCTGGTATTCACTAGAGCCCTAGATGGTAGGGTTAGACTTTGCAGCAGGAAGTTGCCAGGGTCCACTCTGGAGCGTGAACTAGACAGTGACAGCAGGAACAAATGGACAACAGGTACCAGAAGGTACCGACGGCACATAGGCAAACATAACAGACAGGCAAATACAAAACAGGGCAACTAATAACACAAGCAGGAGTTCACGCAAGGGAGCAGGAGTGGCAATGAACAGAGAAGGACTTGCTCCACCAGTGGTATACTGCGTGGCCTTGCGCATAGCACTCTGCAGCTAGGCGCTTGCTGAACCGAGACATATGAATACACACAAGGTAACTAAGAATACAAGCAGGAGTTCACGCAAGGGAGCAGGAGTGGCAATGAGCAGAGAAGGACTTGCTCCACCAGTGGTATACTGCGTGGCCTTGCGCATAGCACTCTGCTGCAAAGGCTTGCTGAACACAGACATATGAAAACACACAAAGTAACTAAAACATAACTGGCAGAACAGAACGACAGGAAAGAGGACGTCAAAGAGGACGAGAATGAACAAGTAGGGAAACCCACAGAGCACAGACAGACAGACACGGATCCCATGGGTCAGCAGCATGGGTGAGAGAGTACAAACCAGGAGCAGGACAAGACAACACACACCAGGAGAGCTGACACAGAACCGAGGAAACCTCAGCCTTATATACAGGTTCCATGGGTTCAGCAAAGAGGCCACACCCATGGAGCAGACAGAGAGGATTAATTCCTAATAGACACACAGGGGAGTTAACCCATAAAGAACCACAAATAACACACAGAAACAAAACTTCAGCGAGGAGCGCCGAATGAGCAAGGATGGAAGGTCACAGCCAGAGGTAACGACTGTGAAAATGAAGCAGTGGAATGACGTTGTTCATCCCGTAGTCCTGGCGAGTGAGAAATAACGTGGCCTCCTGAGCCGGAGCAAACCGCAGGTGTCATGCATGAGCTGCCACTGGCTGACATCGAAGTTACACAGGAGAGTACTCCTGTCCGCTTGGATTATCAAGAAATCGTTTATGACCCTTTTCTGTTCGTATAGTTGGTCCAACATATGAAGGGTGGAATTCCAATGGGTGGAAACGTTGCATATCAGCCTATGTTGGGGGATGCCATTCTGAAGTAGGGTGTGCTTTGCTTTGTACGAGTGGCTGAAGTGCATGCAAAGTTTCCTGGCCATTTTTAGGATGTCTTGCAGATAGGTGGAAGACTTCAGGAACCGCTTGACAACCAGATTGAACACATGTGCCATGCAGGGCGCATGGCTCTGCCTTCCTTGACGCAGCGCCGACACTATGTTTTTCCCGTTGTCGGTCACCATTATTCAGATTTTGAGTTCTCATGGAGAAAGCCAGGATTCGATTTCTTGATAAAGGACACAGAGCAGCTCCTACCCTGTGTGACTCCGTTCGCCCAGGCAAACGAGGTGCAGAACAGCATGACACCACTCTGCCCTGCACATGTGGTATGCTGGAGGGGCACTATGAATTGTCCCAGCAGTGGAGGCTGAGGACATGGTCGAGGATGAGGAGGCAGAGGCGGACTCTCCACCTCTGCTCGGCACAAGCCATCAGTTCTCTAAAAGGTGCAGAGTCCACCACTTGGAAAGGGAGGGACTGCAGCACCAGCAAATTGGCCAGGAGCACATTCAGCTTCTGCGCCCTTGGACTAGTGCATGCATACTGTTGTCTCTTGGCAATCGCTTTAGTGATCGATTGCTGATGGAATGACTGAGGAGGAGTAGAAGGAGTAGGAGGAGAAGCAGGAGCATTAGGACCAGCAGATGATGGGAAGGACAGACAGCTCCCTTCGGCTGAGGTGGTGGAGCCTTGACTGCCTGAAATCAGCTGCGTGCCACTGGGTGTTGCAGCGGTTGCTGCGGCAGACTGGACCACCACATCGGAGCCATGGTTCTCCCAGGCCACTTTATGGTGACGCTGCATATAATGACGCAGGGCCGTGATGCCAACATTGATACTCTTGCCACGATTCACCTTCTGCTCACAGATTCTACTAATGTTCACTGCCCATGGCGGCTTAACAAAAAACTTCCACACCGCCGAGTAGGTGATTTTACCCCCAACACTATGCAGTGACTGACTGCTACCACCGCTGCCTCCGTGAACCCGTGCACCGCTACTGCCCGGGCAGGTAGGCTCCTGAGAAGCGGGTGGTTTACCCCGGGCACGTTTGGTTCCTGACCTCCCACTTCTTCCACCCTGATGACTCCCAACCACGCTAGGGACTTGCTGGCTCCGCTGCTGTCTCACGGGCAAGCTACCACCCTCTTCTCCCGATGATGATGAAGCCCCTTCATCACGCGGCTCCCAAGTGCGATCAGCTACATCATCATCATCGAGTACTGTCTGCACGTCACTGATGTACTCCTCAACCGTCTCTGGGTCAGGAGCCTGACCGCTTGCAACACCAGCTCCCATGACACTCTCCTTATTACTACTTGCCTGCCTAGTGGAGGAAGCGGCAAATGTCTCCTTCACATCTTGGCTTGCCAGTAGCTGCTGACTGTCTTCTAGTAGCTTGTACTCACTGTATAGTGGAGCTGAGCCCACAGCATACAATACTTCTCTGGCTGTGGGAACAGAAAAGGACAGAGGCAGGTTGAGGACAGGTGAGGGCACAGGGCCTGCTCCTGGGCCATGCCAACTAAGGGTTGTGTCTGACGATCCCACTGACTCTTGGCTAGGGGTGTCTGATGTCACTTGCGACGAAGTCGAAGATAGAGTCAACCATTCAAGAACGGCTGGGTTGCTGATCAAGACACGACCACTAGCTGACACTGGGAGCTCAGGCCTCTCGAAGTGACACCTGCTGCCACGGCCCCTTACTCTGCTGTGACCTCTGCCTGTGCCAGAAACATTTAGGCCTCTGCCACTCACCTGTGCAGGGCCTGGCACTTCTCTTTCTGACATACTGTTAGATCAAATAAAAGGAAATGAACCTGCTCAGGACCGCCGTACGCAGGATTGCGTCTTTGCGGCGGTCCTGTTACTCTGGGTGGACGCGCCGGTGCGTCCTCTCGCTAGACGCGAGATTTCGGGCAAAGCCGGGCAAAGCCGGGCAAAGCCGTCCCGCGCATGCGCATCGCGGGCCGGCAAAATTTAAAAGACAAGTTCATCATCAACCTGCCAGCCAATGATCGTCGCTGGCAGGTTGATGATTTTCAAAAAATCGAATCAGAAGCCACCTAACACATTATATTTATAAGTGGTTAAGGCTGCCGGGCAGCCTGTATTTGTGGGAGGGGCAGAGGCCACGCCCCCACTGCCCTTATAACCTCGGCGGGAGTTACAGACGAGACGTGCAGCCAGTTACCTGGGTCTTCCGGTCACGTCTGGTTCCTGCACGTCCCGCGCCCTTAAGCCTCGATCCGGGTAAGTATTGGATCAGCTTCTCCTCGTCTCGGTCGCCCAGGTAAGCTAATATCCGATGCCTGTTGTCTGGTCGGATTCTTACCTCGGTGCGGGGGGCGGCATACGGCGGCGCAAGGCTTCTCCTCGCTGGGGGGACGGTGCATCCACGCGGGGGGGTTGGGCCAGAGCTCCGCTCACCTCCTGGTTCAGGCCGGGCGGCGCTGGCAAGTTGAGGGCGTATGTGTGTTCTGGGGGCGGCCGCGGGTGCCGGTTGCTAGGCACGCCGGCGGCTCCGCCCCTGGTTACGCTCTCACTATTGTCATAATCCCGCCGCCGGCCGGGGGTCGATGGAGATTGCAGAAGCACATGTAAGCCAGCGCGTGCTTTTCCTAGGCACGTGGCTGGTTTCCATGGGAACTGGCACCGTTTACTCTGTTCCCAAGTGTTCCACAATATGTGTTAGTGTTATAGCTGCTTTTCTTGCTGAACGCACCTCTGTCAAATCATAATGGGGAACTATTATGTCTGGGATTTGGCTTACTTGTATAGACAGTGGCCCCAAACGTATTGCACGGTCTACCTACATTTAAGATGGTGTTGGTACACCTTTCCACATAGATCCGCTATTTAGTTCCCTGCCTGTGATTGTCATATACGATTACCCTAACTTTAGATATCTTCTATTTTGCCCTGCTGTAGAGCGGTGTTATGGGCTCTCCGTGCGGGAGCAGCAGTGCCTATGTCTGTGGGAAACTGAAAAAAAAAAAAAAGGAAAATATATTTAATTTATTGTACATTTACATTGCTGTCATGCATCATCATATTGCAGAGTTTGCTTCTGGTCCAGTATCTGACGCTCCACTCCGTTCCAAGGATTCCTTACTTGCAGTAGGTGGTATGTCCGGTTTTTATATGGGTATGGTATGTGTCACGGGGGTTTGGCCGCAGGCACATTTTTCACGTCCCATATAAAATATCCATGGCATGTGGTTCCTCTGGGCACGTCAGGTTGTCATACCCGTCTCTCTCCCTCGTGGCTCGTCGGCTTGAAAACGTTCAGGCGCTATTCTGTCGCCCTCCCCGGTGGCAGATGATTCTGCCTGGAACGTCCAGGTTGTCACTTGTCTATTATGGTACGTCTGCTTGAAGCGTTCAGGCATTGTGGCGTCCGCCACTCCGGTGGCATGTAGTCCTGCCTGTAACTCCAGGTTGTCGCTTTGTTTATTGTGGTATGTCTGCTTGAAACGTTCAGGCATTGTGGCGTCCGCCGCTTCAGTGGCATGTGGTCCTACCTGAAACTCCAAGTTGTCATTTTCCTTATTGTGGTATGTCTGCCTGAAGCGTACAGGCAATGTTACGTCCGCCACTTCGTGGCACGGTCTTGTCATCTCATGTGGTACGTCCGCTTGAAGCGTTTAAGCATTACATTGGTCACTCCTGTGACGGGTGGTCCTGCCTGGAACGTCCAGGTTACCATACTCGTCTCCTGTTGCACGTCGGCTTGAAATGTTCAGGCAAAGTATGTCTGCCACGCCGGTGGCACGGGGTCCTGCCTGGAACGTCCAGGTTGTCATGTCATCTCCTGTTACACGTCTGCTTGAAACGTTCAGGCAAAGTATGTCCGCCACCCCGGTGGCACGTGGTCCTACCTGGTACGTCCAGGTGGTCTTACTCGTTTTTTGTTGCACGTCTGTCTGAAGCGTTCAGACAATGTCGCGTCAGCCGCCCCGGCGGCATGGTGTCCTGTCTAAGTACGTCCAGGGGGTCTTTTTCACCAATCTTGGCACACATTCGCCCATAGCAGCATGCATGACCCAGCAGCACGTCCGGGGGGCATGTCATCCTGGTTTATTGGCTCTTCTGTCCTCGTCATGGTGGCCTGGAAACATTTAGGTCATGTTTCTCGTTTACCCTTAGGGGCAGGTTGTATGGCCTGACGCAACCAGGTGGGTTATTCCCAGTGCATTTAGATTGTCATTCTTGTTCTTGTTTATACGGCAGCACGTTGGGGTCTCGGTGCCTTCGGTTTCCCATTAACAAAGCCTCCACCTCGGTCGGTGGTACGGGCCTCCAGTACGGTATCGTTATCATTTTCATCAAATTCCGTTACCAGGTGAGTATCAATTCAGGTCCGTCAGGCCGTCCATAATCTAGGGGCAGTCTTTCTGATAGAGGCCAAAAAGGGGGAGGGGCCATCGGGATGTCCAAGACACGCCTGGGTCGGTACTAGTAACAAAGGTTTTGTCCTCAGGTGATATCCAGGGCGTAGAGTATTGCAGCGTGTTCAACATGTCCCAGGCCTCAGACATCGACGATGCCTCGTCCATCTCCGGGTCCGTGGTTTCCGGTCTGGCTGGTCATGGATCCCTGAGGAACTGGACAATTCCAAAACTGGTGGCCGAATTGAATAGAAGGGGCATCAGTCACCCGGCTTCAGCCAGGAAAGCCGAACTTTATAGGCTGCTGGTATCTAGCCCGGGCCCATCCAGCGAGCAGCTGGCAGTACCTACTGTTCAGGCATCGCTGGCTCAGTTGAATGCCACTATGGGGAGTCTGGCTGCCTCAGTAGCAGACATCCAGCACAGGGTCATGGAGCTGGAGTCCAGGGCCTCTACCTCGTCGCAGTCGGTGTCGGCCTTGACGGCGGTGTCAGGGCCAGTGGCGGGTTCCCCAGGTATGTCGGCTACTCCGCCGGCCATTGTCCCAGCTCATTTTGTGGCGGAAAATATCAGGAGGGATATACTGGCAGGCAAAGAGGTCAACCTGGCATCTATCCTCATAGCATCCCATGATGCTAGCGAGCACAGAACCATTGATTGCGGGGAGGTGTCAGTAGTGATGAAGTCCAAAGATGCCCGTCTGAATCGCAAACTGTCCATACCCGAGTTTGTGCTCGCTTTCAGTTTGTTCAGGGACGTCATCTGCTCGGCACAGCCTAATAGGAGGGAGGAGCTGGACGCCTATCTATATCAGGTCACCGATTTGGGCCACAAGTATGGGGGCTCTGCGTTTTATGATTACCATCGGTCCTTCGCGGGTAAAGCCGCAGCCTCCCTAGCACAGTTTCAATTCATGACCAATTGGGCTGTGCTAGACATGGAGCTTTTCTGCAGGCATTTTGCAGGGCTCCGAGCCCCCACTTGTGGTTCATGCCAGTCCATTTTTCATGACACAGTATGGTGCCCCAACGAGGCGGCCTCCCATCCAGATAGAGCCCTTCCAGGTACATCAGGGGTCACCAGGGGTCCGGCCCTCATGGACAAGTTTGGTAGGCCGATTGTGTATCTGGGCAAAAGCCAGATATGTAATAATTTTAACTTCGGTCACTGCATGTTCAGTGGGTGCAGGGCCCTCCATGTGTGCACAGTCTGCTTTCGTGCACATCCAAGGTCCACCTGTCCTAAAAAGGCATCTAAACAGGCATGACTGACCGACATCAACGTTGATCTCCTGGGGGCACTCCTAGAAGGGCATGGTGATCAACAGTTTGTGGTGCATCTGCTTACGGGTCTGTCACAGGGGTTCCATACGGGGTTGGTGGCCCTTCCACATGCCAACTGGGAGTGTGAGAATCTCCTCTCTGCCAGACAGGATCCAGAGGCTGTGTAAGCGGCGATTTCCTTGGAGCTGGAAAAAGGGTTCCTCATCGGTCCGTTCGATTCTATCCCCTTTGAGGTATGGAGGGTTAACCCCATTGGAGTGGTGGCTAAGAAGGACTCAAATAAAAAAGACTTATCTATGATCTCTCGGCTCCTCATTCCTCTCACATCCAGTATCAACTCCCTCATACCATCGGAAGAGTTTAGTATGAAGTACTCCTCTATCGATGAGGCGATTCAGTTGATTCTCAAGGCAGGCAGGGGGGCCTGGTTGTCCAAGACAGATATTGCGGACGCCTTCAAACTGCTCCCGATCCATCCGCAACTGTGGCAATACTACGGCATCAAGTGGGCAGGCAGGTACTACTTTGCCAATCGCCTAACGTTTGGCTCAAAAAGCAGCCCATGGCTGTTTGACCATCTGGCCCAGGCCCTGCACTGGATCCTGGTCGAACATGGGCAGGCGCCCATGTGCATCCATTACCTGGACGACTTCCTGCTGGTGGAACACCCTTCCCGGCAGCCCTCCAGCTTATCCTCCCTGCTGGAATTATTCTCGGCACTCCAGGTTCCTGTCGCCTCAGGGAAGATGGTAGGTCCTTCCAAGACGATCACCTTCCTGGGGGTCATCCTGGACTCAGTGAGGTTGGAAGCAAGGCTCCCCGAGGAGAAGTTGCAGCAGATACGGTTAGCCATCCTGGAGACGTCCAAGGCCTGCGTACTGACCAAGACGAACCTCCAATCGTTGCTGGGCCGGCTGAACTTCGCCATGAGGGTCATGCCCCAGGGACGTACCTTTGTTTCCCGGCTCTTGCTGCTCCTGCAATCAGCCCCAGAGCAAGACAGTGTTATTCGGTTGGACCAACAGGCATGGCGGACCTGTCCATGTGGAATACATTTATGTCTTCATGGAATGGGGTAAGGTTGTTCATTCCCCCCCGGGACCCATCCTCTCCCACGGTTTATTCAGATGCAGCCGCATCCAAGGGCTTTGCAGCCATATTTGGCAATCACTGGCTGGCCGGTGCCTGGCCGTCCCAGATCACGGTGGACAGGGAGTCTCTTCGGTCATCCCCCCTGTTGGAGTTATATCCTTTGGTGGCAGCAGCCCATGTATGGGGCCACGACTGGTCAGACTCGAGGGTGTTGTTTATCACTGATAGTCAGGACTTGGTTGACATCATCCGTAGTGGCAGAGCTAAATCCCCTAAAATCATGACCCTCATGCGCAGGATGGTTTGGCTGTCCATGGTGCATAATTTTTGCTTTGAGTGCTCCCACATTCAGGGTTCCATGAATACGGCTGCGGATGCGCTGTCCCGGTTTAACACTAAAGTCTTTTTTCAGATTATGCCGCATGCAGACGCAACCGGGGCGGGCATTCCAGCTTACAGCGACCTGGTGTGGGATTAACGGCATTGATCAGGACAGCTAAAGATCTCTTGCACCAGAGCCTTTCTGAGAACACAGTCAGAAATTATCGCACGGGCTGGAACCTTTATAAGGAGTTTGCAAAGAATCATCCACAAGGCAACGTGGATGACGTGTCATTCGTGATGGCATTTATCGCGCATTGTCATGCCAACCTCGGTCTCGCGCACAACACCATCCGCCTTTACTTGGCAGGAATTCAACATCAGTTCACATTGAACAACCCTGCCCGAGTATCTTTTTTCACATCACAGGCCATCAAGGCCACGCTCCGGGGCATTGAGAAAGCCGGTACAAGTAGGCCAGTGGTCCGTCAACCCATGTCCGGCTCCTTGTTTAGGCAGTTGTCCTTGGCTCTGGATGGTAATCCTTTTGGGCCCTTGGTTATCACCGTCATTAAAGCCGCACTATACCTGGGGTTTTACGGGTTCCTCCGGCCGGGGGAATTCACCACTGCCGTCCGGAACAGCCATCATCTCCAGAAGCAGCACTTGACCTGGCATCACGACCATTTTATAATGAGCATCCTGTCTACCAAGACCGCTCAAACAGGACCTCCAACTCTGGTGAGGTTTTACCCCTCGCACAACGACTGGTGCCCGGTCAATGCGCTGCAGAAGTTGTCTTCAGGGCTGCAGGCTGCAGCCCTAGATAGTCCTCTACTGCCCTTTAAGGGGGGTCCATTGTCCACGTCTCAGTTCATGTCCCATGTCCGCTCCTTGGTTGCAGGGTTGGGTCAGGATCCCAAGGCCATCTCGGGCCACTCCTTTCGCATTGGGGCGGCCTCAGCCGCTTCTAGGCACAAAATACCACCGCATGTCATCAGGAGTATGGGGCGGTGGAGATCGTCTTGTTTCTCTAGATATGTACCAAATCCCAAATCCGAGATTCGTGATGCGTTCTGTTCACTTGCCCTGTAATGCTACAATAAAATGTTTAACAGTATGATTATGTCTCCATTTTTGGCCCCTTTTAGGCCTACCCTCGCTCTGGGCTCCCGGCATTAACCAGCCTTCGGTAAGCTCCGTGAATACGTTCAAGGGCCGTCGCCCTGACCACAAAAGGTTACGGCTGCCTGTATTTGTGGGAGGGGCAGAGGCCACGCCCCCTCTGCCCTTATAACCTCGGCGGGAGTTACAGACGGGACGTGCAGCCAGTTACCCCTCCCACCCTTCCCTTTTTCTCTTCAGTTCTATTGGGGTAGGCCCCCTTTTAGGCCTACCCTCGCTCCGTGAATACGTTCAAGGGCCGTCGCCCTGACCACAAATATAATGTGTTAAATGGCTTCTGTGCTCCTCACATCACTGTGAGCAGCTACCAACACCCCACTTAGCCCCCAGATCACCCTCCATCACCCTCCATCACCCCAATTAACCCCTTGATCGCCCCTGTCAATCACCTAGTGAAAGAGAAAAAAGTGATCAGTGTCAACTGTCACTTTTTTTTTTTCCACTGGTATTGATTTTTAGTTTTAGGATAGTTTAGGTCCCTTGGTTAGGTAGTTAGCGTCGGTTAGCGCCCAGCCCACCGCACCGCAGTCACTTATTCGCTGATTAGCATATCGCTAATCAGCTTTTGTACTTTTATAGTATCTGTAAGTGATCAAAACTGATCACAGTCAGATCTATAATTGTATTAGTGTCACATTAGCTTGCCCTCCACCCAAAACGCAGTGTTTGCCCGATCAGGCCTGATCGGTCGCCCACACATGCGTTCACCCACACCCGCCCCGCCGCAGTGACAAAAAACTTTTTGTTTTTTGATCACTGCACAATCACTTTACAAGCGCTGCGGCGATAAAAAAATCAGTTTTGATATTTTTTATCAATCGCAGCGGCCTCCGGTACTTCGCTAGCCTCCCCTTTGTAAGACAGGCTTGCTTTTTTTCTTGGGTAGTGTCAGGGAATACCCCTAAATTTAGTAGTCCAAATGGCAAACAGGGGGTATTCTTCTGAAGAGGCCTACAGGCTTCTGACCCAGTCGGATGAGGAATGGGAACCCTTATCTGACGAATCTAGCGGGTCAGAATATGAACCTGTAGAAAGCAGTGGCAGTCTGACCCAAAGTTGGGACGAGGAGGTTGAGGTCCCTGATAGCAGCAGGCGTACCCGGCCTCTTGTTGCTAGACCACAGGTTGCGCAGGATCCGTTTCAAGGGCAGCAGAGTGGGGCTGGCGCTGTCGGATTACGTGGTGAGGCATACACCAGCAGCGCAGCCCATCCTGGACCTAGTACCAGCACTGCCGTAAAACATGGTGAAGTGGCGAGCACCAGAAGGGCAGTTGAAGCTGGTACGGTGGCACGTGCAGTAGTTACCCCGTCGCAGCCACCGCACAGACAGGCCCGTAGAGCCCCTAGAATCCCTGAGGTGCTGGCAAACCCTGATTGGCAGTCACCAACTTCAGCCGCACCATTAGTTCCCCCTTTCACCGCCCAGTCTGGAGTTCGGGTTGAGATGGCTCAGATCGGTTCGGCCCTGGAATTTTTTGAGCTGTTCTTGACTGCGGAGCTCTTTGACTTAGTCGTGGCAGAAACAAATCGGTATGCTACTCAATTTATATCCGCCAACCTGGGAAGCTCTTATGCCCAGTCTTTCCGGTGGAAACCAGTCCAAGTTTTCGAAATTAAAATTTTTCTGGGCCTTCTCCTGAACATGGGTCTAACCAAAAAGCATGAATTGCGGTCATATTGGTCCACGAACCCGATTCATCACATGCCCATGTTCTCTGCTGCTATGTCCAGGACACGTTTTGAGACCATCCTGCGTTTCCTGCACTTTAGCGACAACACAACCTCCCGTCCCAGATACCACCCAGCTTTTGACCGGCTCCACAAAATTCGGTCCCTCATAGACCACTTCAACCAGAAATTTGCAGATTTGTATACCCCTGAGCAGAACATCTGCGTAGACGAGTCCCTAATACATTTTACCGGGCGCCTTGGCTTCAAACAATACATCCCAAGCAAGCGCGCCCGGTATGGGGTCAAATTGTATAAGCTCTGTGAAAGGGCCACAGGCTATACCCACAAATTTCAGATCTATGAGGGAAAAGATCAGACCCTGGAGCCGGTCGGTTGCCCTGACTACCTGGGGAGCAGTGGGAAGACAGTCTGGGACTTGGTGTAACCCTTATTTGGCAAGGGGTACCATCTTTATGTGGACAATTTCTACACAAGTGTGCCCCTCTTCAGGCATTTGTTCCTAGAACAGATTGGCTGCTGTGGCACCGTGCGACCTAGTCGCCGGGGCTTCCCCCAACGGCTCGTTACCACCTGTCTTGCAAGGGGGGAGAGGGCTGCCTTGTGTAACGAAGAACTGCTCGCGGTGAAATGGAGAGACAAGCGTGACGTTTACATGCTCTCCTCCATTCACGCAGACACGACAATCCAAATTGAACGAGCAACCAGTGTCATTGAAAATCCTCTCTGTGTCCATGACTATAATGCGCTCATGGGAGGGGTGGACTTCAATGACCAGATGTTGGCTCCCTATTTAGTTTCCCGACGCACCAGACGCTGGTATAAGAAGGTGTCTGTATATTTAATTCAATTGGCTGCATATAATAGTTTTGTTCTCTACAGTAAGGCTGGGAGAACAGGATCCTTCCTCAAATTTCAGGAAGAGATCATCGCGAACCTCCTGTATCCAGGAGGTTCCGTGGCCCCAACCACCAGTGTAGTGAGCCGTCTACACGAGCGACATTTCCCCAGTGTCGTCCGACCGCCACCCCGAAAAAAATGTTGTGTCTGTAGCAGGAGTGGAATAAGGCGTGACACCCGCTATTTCTGTCCTGACTGCCCTGACCACCCTGCACTATGCTTTGGAGAGTGTTTCCGGAAGTACCACACACAGGTACACTTAGCATAGGGATTGCATCTCACAGGACAGGCACACAGGGCTATTAGGGCCCTTTTACTCACAGCTGCTGCAAACCTCTCCTTTCACCTGGGATAAAGTGCATAATGTACTTCGCCACATCTTTGGGCGATTTGCGCTTTGCACATTGTCTCATGGGGAAGGAGAGGTTTGTCCTATAAAGGTAAAAAAAAAAAAAACACCAGTAAGCAAAAAAGTTAACTTTCAGTTCAAAAAGTAAAAAAAAGTTTATATGTTCTGTTCAAAAGTTATTATAAAGTTAATAAAATTTATTGCGTTGTGGCCTGGTTTTTTCTTTTTTGTTTTGTTTTTTTTACCTTCCAGGTGGACCAACCGATCGACTAGCTGCAGCACTGATGTGCCTTCTGACAGAAGCATTGCGCTGCTGTCAGATTACACAAGTCGGTGTATGCGGCGCTGCAAGACGAGATTTCTCCTCTGCAGTAAAAGATACGTTTGCCGAGGCATATGAGCTGAGGAGGCGGCGGTGTTCATATACTTTGGCAAACACTTTGTATATATATAAAATAAAAAAAAATCCCGGCAATGATTTATTCATCCATATCTATTGATGTGAATGGAGAAATCTGGTTTGCCAGGGCATACGAGGTAAATGGGTATGGATGTTGGGCGGAGCTCCTATGTCCTGGCAGACGCCTTTCCCCTCCTTTTTTTTTTTTTGGCAGAGATTTTTTCATCCACATTGATCGATGCGAATTAAGAAATCTGTGCCATTAATTTTTTTCTTTCAGCCCAGAGGCTGAACGAAAAAAAAAAATCTCATTACCCGTATGCTCAATATAAGGAGAATAGCAGAAAAATTTTAATGCTGGCCATACATGTAATGATTGCGGAGACCCTCAAATGCCAGGGCAGTACAAACACCCCACAAATGACCCCATTTTGGAAAGAAGACACCCCAAGGTATTCACTGAGGGGCATATTGAGTCCATGAAAGATTGAAATTTTTGTCCCAAGTTAGCGGAAAGGGAGACTTTGTGAGAAAAAAAAAAAAAAAAAATCTATTTCCGCTAACTTGTGCCAAAAAAAAAAAATTCTATGAACTCGCCATGACCCTCATTGAATACCTTGGGGTGTCTTCTTTCCAAAATGGGGTCACATGTGGGGTATTTATACTGCCCTGGCATTTTAGGGGCCCCAAAGCGTGAGAAGAAGTCTGGTATCCAAATGTCTAAAAATGCCCTCATAAAAGGAATGTGGGCCCCTTTGCGCATCTAGGCTGCAAAAAAGTGTCACACATGTGGTATCTACGTACTCAGGAGAAGTTGGGCAATGTGTTTTGGGGTGTCATTTTACATATACCCATGCTGGGTGAGAGAAATATCTTGGTCAAATGCCAACTTTGTATAAAATAATGGGAAAAGTTGAGTACGGAGATACCACATGTGTGACACTTTTTTGCAGCCTTGGTGGGCAAAGGGGCCCACATTCCAAAGAGCACCTTTCACCGGCCATTTTTACAGATTTTGATTTCAAACTACTTTGCACGCATTTGGGCCCCTAAAATGCCAGGGCAGTATAACTACCCCACAAGTGACTCCATTTTGGAAAGAAGACACCCCAAGGTATTTCGTGATGGGCATGGCGAGTTCCTAGAATTTTTTATTTTTTGTCACAAGTTAGCGGAAAATGATGATTTTTTTATTTTTTATTTTTCTTACAAAGTCTCATACTCCACTAACTTGTGACAAAAAATAAAAACTTCCATGAACTCACTATGCCCATCAGCGAATACCTTGGGGTGTCTTCTTTCCAAAATGGGGTCACTTGTGGGGTAGTTATACTGCCCTGGCATTCTAGGGGCCCAAATGCGTGCGAAGTAGTTTGAAATCAAAATGTGTAAAAAATGGCCGGTGAAACCCGAAAGGTGCTCTTTGGAATGTGGGCCCCTTTGCCCACCTAGGCTGCAAAAAAGTGTCACACATGTGGTATCTTCGTACTCAGGAGAAGTTGGGCAATGTGTTTTGGGGTGTCATTTTACATATACCCATGCTGGGTGAGAGAAATATCTTGGCAAAAGACAACTTTTCCCATTTATTTATACAAAGTTGGCATTTGACTAAGATATTTATCTCACCCAGCATGGGTATATGTAAAATGACACCCCAAAACATATTGCCCAACTTCTCCTGAGTACGGAGATACCAGATGTGTGCAGCCTAGGTGGGCAAAGGGGCCCACATTCCAAAGAGCACCTTTCGGATTTCACCGGCCATTTTTTACACATTTTGATTTCTGGTATCTCCGTACTCAGGAGAAGTTGGGCAATGTGTTTTGGGGTGTCATTTTACATATACCCATGCTGGGTGAGAGAAATATCTTGGCAAAAGACAACTTTTCCCATTTTTTTTATACAAAGTTGGCATTTGACAGAATACGAGACTTTGTAAGAAAAAAATAAAATAAAATAAAAATCATCATTTTCCGCTAACTTGTGACAAAAAATAAAAAGTTCTATGAACTCACTATGCCCATCAGCGAATACCTTAGGGTGTCTACTTTCCGAAATGGGGTTATTTTTGGGGTGTTTGTACTGTCTGGCCATTGTAGAACCTCAGGAAACATGACAGGTGCTCAGAAAGTCAGAGCTGCTTCAAAAAGCGGAAATTCACATTTTTGTACCATAGAATGTAAACGCTCTAACTTTTACCCAAACCATTTTTCTTTACCCAAACATTTTTTTTTATCAAAGACATGTAGAACAATAAATTTTGAGAAAAATTTATATATGGATGTCGTTTTTTTTGCAAAATTTTACAACTGAAAGTGAAAAATGTCATTTTTTTGCAAAAAAATCTTTAAATTTCGATTAATAACAAAAAAAGTAAAAATGTCAGCAGCAATGAAATACCACCAAATGAAAGCTCTATTAGTGAGAAGAAAAGGAGGTAAAATTCATTTGGGTGGTAAGTTGCATGACCGAGCAATAAATGATGAAAGTAGTGTAGGTCAGAATTGTAAAAAGTGGCCTGGTCATTAAGGGTGTTTAAGCTAGGGGGGCTGAGGTGGTTAAAACACCCCAAAAAAGTCTGATATTTTCTCACTTCACCACACAACGGCTAATAAGCCCTTTTTTTCATACTAATACACACAAAAAAGGGCTCTCCGGCAAATATATTTTTCTTTTGCCTCTTATACACGGCACAAAAAGCTTTAGAACATATTACTGCACTGCTGAACATCAAATATATTTTATTATTTTACCACTATTACACGACAAAAAACGCTTTATAACATATAACTGCACCACTGAACGGCAAATATATTTTTCTTTTGCCACTAATACACACCACAGAAGGCTTTAGAACATATAACTGCACCGCTGAATGGCAAATATATTTTTATTTTGCCACTATTACATGACAAAAAGGGCTTTAGAACACATGACTGCACCGCTGAAGGGCAAATATATTTATATTTTGCCACTAATAAACGCCACAAAAGGCTTTAGAACATAAAACTACACCACTGAACAGCTAATATATTTTTATTTTGCCACTATTACATGACAAAAAGAGCTTAAGAACATATAACTGCACCGCTGAACGGCAAATATATTTTTCTTTTGCCACTAATACACGTCACAGAAGGCTTTAGAACATATAACTGCACCGCTGAACTGCAAATATATTTATATTTTGCCACTATTACACGACAAAAAGTGTTTTGTAACATATAACTGCACCGCTGAACGGAAAATACGTTTTTCTTTTGCCACTAATACATGCTACAAAAGTCTTTAGAACATATAACTGCACCGCTGAACGGCAAATATATATTTATTTTGCCACTACTACACACCACAAAAGGCTTTAGAACACATAACTGCACCACTGAAGGGCAAATATATTTTTATTTTGCCAGTATTTCACGACATAAAGGGCTTTAGAACATATAACTGCACCCCTGAACGGCAAATATATTTTTATTTTGCCACTATTAAACGACAAAAAGGGCTTTGGAACATATAACTGCACCGCTGAACGCAAATATATTTTTCTTTTGCCACTAATTCACGCCACAAAAGTGTTTAGAAAATATAACTGCACCGCTGAACAGCTAGTATATTTTTATTTTGCCACTATTACATGACAAAAAGGGCTTTAGAACATATATTACTGCACCGCTGAACGGCAAATATATTTTTCTTTTGCCACTAATAAACACCACAAAAGGCTTTAGAACATAAAACTACACCACTGAACAACTAATATATTTTTATTTTGCCACTATTACACGACAAAAAGAGCTTTAGAACATATAACTGCACCGCTGAACGGCAAATATATTTTTCTTTTGCCACTAATACACGTCACAGAAGGCTTTAGAACATATAACTGCACCGCTGAACTGCAAATATATTTATATTTTGCCACTATTACACGACAAAAAGGGTTTGTAACATATAACTGCATCGCTGAACGGCAAATACCTTTTTCTTTTGCCACTAATACACAGTACAAAAGTCTTTAGAACATATAACTGCACCGCTGAACGGCAAATATATATTTATTTTGCCACTACTACACACCACAAAAGGTTTTAGAACACATAACTGCACCACTGAAGGGCAAATATATTTTTATTTTGCCAGTATTTCACGACATAAAGGGCTTTAGAACATATAACTGCACCCCTGAACGGCAAATATATTTTTATTTTGCCACTATTATACGACAAAAAGGGCTTTGGAACATATAACTGCACCGCTGAACGCAAATATATTTTTCTTTTGCTACTAATTCACGCCACAAAAGGGTTTATAAGATATAACTGCACCGCTGAACGGCTAGTATATTTTTATTTTGCCACTATTACATGACAAAAAGGGCTTTAGAACATATATTACTGCACCGCTGAACGGCAAATATATTTTTCTTTTGCCACTAATAAACGCCACAGAAGGCTTCAGAACATAAAACTACACCACTGAACAGCTAATATATTTTTATTTTGCCACTATTACACGACAAAAAGAGCTTTAGAACATATAACTGCACCGCTGAACGGCAAATATATTTTTCTTTTGCCACTAATACACGCCACAGAAGGCTTTAGAACATATAACTGCACCGCTGAACTGCAAATATATTTTTATTTTGCCACTATTAACGACAAAAAGGGTTTTGTAACATATAACTGCATCGCTGAACGGCAAATACGTTTTTCTTTTGCCACTAATACACAGTACAAAAGTCTTTAGAACATATAACTGCACTGCTGAACGGCAAATATATATTTATTTTGCCACTATTACACACCACAAAAGGCTTTAGAACACATAGCTGCACCACTGAAGGGCAAATATATTTTTATTTTGCCAGTATTACACGACATAAAGGGCTTTAGAACATATAACTGCAACCCTGAACGGCCAATATATATTTATTTTGCCACTATTATACGACAAAAAGGGCTTTGGAACATATAACTGCACCGCTGAACGGCAAATATATTTTTCTTTTGCCACTAATACACGCCACAAAAGGGTTTAGAAAATATAACTGCACCGCTGAACGGCTAGCATAGTTTTATTTTGCCACTAGTACATGACAAAAAGGGCTTTAGAACATACACTCACCTAAAGAATTATTAGGAACACCTGTTCTATTTCTCATTAATGCAATTATCTAGTCAACCAATCACATGGCAGTTGCTTCAATGCATTTAGGGGTGTGGTCCTGGTCAAGACAATCTCCTGAACTCCAAACTGAATGTCAGAATGGGAAAGAAAGGTGATTTAAGCAATTTTGAGCGTGGCATAGTTGTTGGTGCCAGACGGGCCGGTCTGAGTATTTCACAATCTGCTCAGTTACTGGGATTTTCACGCACAGTCATTTCTAGGGTTTTCAAAGAATGGTGTGAAAAGGGAAAAACATCCAGTATGCGGCAGTCCTGTGGGCAAAAATGCCTTGTGGATGCTAGAGGTCAGAAGAGAATGGGCCGACTGATTTAAGCTGATAGAAGAGCAACGTTGACTGAAATAACCACTCGTTACAACCGAGGTATGCAGCAAAGCATTTGTGAAGCCACAACTCGCACAACCTTGAGGCGGATGGGCTACAACAGCAGAAGACCCCACCGGGTACCACTCATCTCCACTACAAATAGGAAAAAGAGGCTACAATTTGCACGAGCTCACCAAAATTGGACGAATGTTGCCTGGTCTGATGAGTCTCGATTTCTGTTGAGACATTCAAATGGTAGAGTCCGAATTTGGCGTAAACAGAATGAGAACATGTATCCATCCTCTGATGGCTACTTGCAGCAGGATAATTCACCATGTCACAAAGCTCAAATAATTTCAAATTGGTTTCTTCAACATGACAATGAGTTCACTGTACTAAAATGGCCCCCACAGTCACCAGATCTCAACCCAATAGAGCATCTTTGGGATGTGGTGGAACGGGAGCTTCGTGCCCTGGATGTGCATCCCTCAAATCTCCATCAACTGCAAGATGCTATCCTATCAATATGGGCCAACATTTCTAAAGAATGCTATCAGCACCTTGTTCAATCAATGCCACGTAGAATTAAGGCAGTTCTGAAAGCAAAAGTGGGTCCAACACCGTATTAGTATGGTGTTCTTAATATAGGTGAGTGTATATTACTGCACCGCTGAACGGCAAATATATATTTATTTTGCCACTATTACACAGCAAAAGGGCTTTATAACATATAACTGCACTGCTGAATGGAAAATATATATTTTTTTGCTACTAATACACGCCACAAAAGGCTTTAGAACATATAACTGCACCTCTGAGCGACAAATCATTTTTATTTTTCCTCTTATACATGCCACAAAAGGCGTTAGAACATATAATTGCACTGCTAAACGGCAAATATATTTTTATTTTGCCACTAATACACGCCACAAAAGGCTTTAGAACATATAACTGCACCGCTGAACGGAAAAAATATTTTTATTTTTCCACTATTACAGGGCTCTAATTTTAGCACTTCACCACACAATGGCTAAGCCTTTTTTTCCCACTAATAGAAGCCAAAAAATGCTTTAGAACATACAATTGAACCGCACAAGGGCAAATAAGACATAAGAGGGTCAGAATAAATGTAGACAAACTCAAAATGTAAAACCTGTGATCTAAGAGCAATTCAGGCTGAAATATTTACTTCCCATTGCACTTCAACATATATTGCTTAAAGGGGTTGCCCCACGAATAATATTCTACAGTTTTGAAACCAGCACCTACATCTAAATTCTTTTGTAATTGCATGTAATCAAACATTTAGCATAGCCCCTGAGTTATTCAATAAAGTGTATCTGTATAGCACCACCTGCAGTTAGTTATTTTCTTATTTCTTTGACTTGCTCACTGAGAAGGCCGCACATGCTCAGTTTCATCCTTCAATTGCCCCCTGAGCTGTGACAGTCCCCTTGAGCTTTTAGCTTGATATAAATCTAGCAGAGCGATGAGTGGGGAGATCTCTGGCTCCATGAAAGGTACAAGGCTGTTTCTAGCTTTGTTAGAAAGAGGTCGTCATGTACTATATGATGTCTGATTTTTAGTTTTTACATTTGCAATGTGCCGGTCTGCAGAGGAAAACACGTGAGGTTCACGGTGGGCCGAAGGGTACAATAGTTCATCGGGTACTAATGGTTAGCAAATGCCTCCCTGAGCAGAGCAGTGCAGTGAAGGGGAGAACAGCACTAGATTCTCTGGGGCACACTCTATTACAGAGGATACCGGCCAGGTGGTGATCGAGGTGCCCTTGATGGTGATTGGATTTTTTAGGTGCTTGTGCGGCTGGGCCCCTGACTTAGGTATTGTCGTGACGCCAGTACCTTGATGGTGCAAAATGATGAGAGTGGTTGTAGTATGGAGATAGAAGAATGAGGCAGGGTTTAAATCCAACTAAGAACTTTACTGTAACCAGGATCTTGACAGAAAGCGATTTTACATCCAGTTATAAAACAGCCTCTGATAAACATGTAGGTTGGATGTGGCAAATCCCAGTAACAGGCTGTATATGTGGCTATGTCTCAGGCTATAGTAGGAGGTTGTGTACTCACTGGTATTTAGCTCTTTGCCTTGCTCCAATCTCAGTAAAGGTGATACAAGTCCTTTTCTTCTACACACTAGTGATGCAAAAGATGGCCTATCTGTCCTTGAAGTAACGGTGAGGCTGCCGGAAGCTAATAAACCTTCACCTTATTAGAAAGGCGCCTAGTGCCTAGAATAATGGCTATTGTCCTTCCTTTGTATTTCCACAATGAACTTAGTAAAATCATTTGGCACTCCTGAGTGGGGGGGGGGCGGGGGGGATCCGGGGGGGGGGCGTTGCCCCGGGCGGCACACTGCAGGGGGCGCTGTCCGCTGGGCTGGCACAAGTTAAATCGCGACGCTGTTTTTTTTTTTTCACACAGCAGGGCAGGGTGCAGAGCAGAGTGAGGAGGGGAGGCGGGGCATGCACGGCAGTTCCCAATAGGCTCCGCCCACCTTCCAGGCAGGAAAGACAGTGCAGGGCCAGGAGCCGGAGCAAGAAGAAGCAGAAGATGGGTGCTGCACTGTCGCTGAATCAGTAGTAGACTGTAGTCCAGCCTAGAGACAGTGATTCAAGCGACCCTGAGACAGAGTGAGTGACAGTCAGTGTTACTGTCCCAGAGTCCCAAAGTCCCACCCCCTGAGTGTGTAATTAGGTCAGTAGTGACTAATGTACTGTGTTGGCATGGGCTGAGGGCGGGCAGGCAGGCTTTAGGGGTAATATATGATAATATGAGTGAAGTGCCACTGTGCCAGTCAGTGCTATGAGAGCCAGGCAAAGGCTGCCAAGCAGATGGCACCATGGCACTGCACTGCGGTCAGGGTGCTGGTGAAGGATGACCAGGGACACTGAGACAGTACTGCCTCTCTGGGATGCCATCTGCCCATCTCTGCTGTCTATATACCAGGCCTACCCTGGTATATGGACAGCAGAGATGGGCAGATGGCATCCTCTGGGCAGTACTGTCTCTCTGGTCATCCTTCACCAGCACCCTGACTGCCACGGTCCTGCTTGGCCTGGCTCTTATGGCACTTCACTGCCTGGTGCTCGGCTATCAGCACTGAGTGTCAGTCACACTGTGACACTGACTGACACTCAGTGCTGATAGCCGAGCACCAGGCAGTGAAGTGCCATGAGAGCCAGGCCAAGCAGGACCGTGGCAGTCAGGGTGCTGGTGAAGGATGACCAGAGAGACAGTACTGCCCAGATGATGCCATCTGCCCATCTCTGCTGTCCATATACCAGGTCTACCAGCATTACCCCTTGATATACCACCTGCCCGCCTGGTCACCCCACCTAACACTCAGGGAGACAAGTGACTCAGACTGTTAGGTGTGGGGTGACCAGGCGGTATATGAAGGGGTAATACTGGTAGGCCTGGTATATGGATAGCAGAGATGGGCAGATGGCATCCTCTGGGGTTGTATCTTACATGGGACTATATGCTGGAGGAGCTGAAGGGAGAGTGATGTATTTTACATGGGACTGTATGTTGGAGGGGCTGAAGGCAGGACTGTGATGTATCTTACATGGGACTGTATGCTGGAGGAGCGGAAGGCAGGGGGAGTGATGTATTTTACATGGGACTGTTTGCAAGAAGGACTGAAGGCAGGGGGAGTGATTTATCTTACACGGGACTGTATGCTGAAGGAGCTGAAGGGGGCCATAATTATTACTATAATACTACAGAGGTGGTCATTATAATAATAATAATAATAATAATAATACAGAGGGGGCCATTATATATTATAATTATACAGAGGGCATTATACTTATGGGCACTACGGGGGAAGGGGACGTCTGTTATCTGAGGATGATAGTAAAGTGAGGAATCTAAAACATTTTCTGCGAAACTTTGCAGAGACGAGAAGCGGCTGAAAGAAGGTGTCATGACGGTCCTATCTCCGAATGAAGACGTTGAGGAAAGTCTATATCACAGGAGATGTCACTGGATGTAACAGGTATGTGGTGCTGTATTCTACTGTATATTTTATAGCAATGTATGTTATGTCCATCCAAATATCTGTTTCACGGTAGGGTAGAGGGGAGGGGGTATATAGAATTTGTCCCGCACTGCCTCAGCCTGGCCCCAGACTTGAGGTCACACTGTGTGTGTTCTGAATTCTGGGGCCTCACACCCATCTACTACATTATCTGTACTCAGAGAGTTATCACTGTGTTATTTGTGGTGTTACATAGGACTGCAGGAGACCTCTACTACATTATCTGTACTCAGAGTTATCACTGTGTTATCTGTGGTGTTACATAGGACTGCAGATGACATCTACTACATTATTATTTTTTTAAAGGGGCGTGGTCACAAGGGGGGGGCGCAATACTTGGCTTGCCCCGGGTGCTGGCTACCCACGCTACGCCACTGCTCCTGAGCAGTAGACGGTAGAATAAAAACTTCACCTCTGCCTATTTTCCTTGCTTGACACTGAGACTGTGAATTAGCTCCTCTGGGCCGTGGAGCCCAAGAGAGAGCTGAGAGTAGGGGTTCCTCTCCTTCCCCCTTGCCCCTTACTCCCTCTCCTCCTGCTTCCACACTCTAACTCCAACTCCCTAAATCTCACCAACCAACTAACTAGGCCTGAACTGTGGTATTTATACTGTGGTGCTATCCCCATCTAGTGGTGGAATGTGTGAAGTGCACCTAACAGCCTGTTAACAGGGATCTTTATACAAAAGTGCAATACAAAATGGTACAACATACAATATAATAGGATTTGCAGTGCCCACGTACACTAGTGGGACGCTGCACATTAGTCATGGAATTACCCCTTTAAAGGAAATGTGTCACCAAAAATTTTATTTGCCAGTTAAAACCAGATACTAACACATCTTTTTTTTCTATTCTGTTTTTATCATCTGATTGTAGATTTTTTTAATTCTATTTCCCGAACATGATTATGGTGGTTGCCATCTTGCCTGAGCTGTTCTTAACAGCATTTACAAAGCATTAAAAAAATTGCTTTATGGCAGCCTCATGGGCCATAGACACAATGGTCAGGAGGGGACCTCATTGACTTCTATGGGAGAGTTTTGTAAGCATGCTCTCTGACCTGTGCAGAGGTCATTGTACAAGGAAAGAATAGATAAGCTTTGACAATCTCCTATTACGAATGGCGGATCTTGTCTTATCTATACACAGAGGTGATCTCATTACAGGCAGGATTAGAATGAGTTAACTGCAGTAAAGTAATCTGTACAAACCAAGAAGTGGCGCATTATTAGACATAAAGGCCAGAGCGAAAACAGCAGGATTTTTAGTTTTAGTTTAAATATAAAAAGTGATATGGAAAATTAAAAATAACATCATCAAAAAATATTTAAAAATATATTAAACATAAAAAAGTGATTTAAACAGCAGGTCATTTTCTGATGACACATTCCCTTTAACTATTTCTGTAAGAGCAGACCTGTCTGTGGACAAAAGGTGATGGCAGAGATGAAACATCATATTGCACAGATAAGAAACACAAAAGTGCGATGTGTTTGTGTACATTTTGTGAATTCATCTATTATTGTTTGTATTTGTGGGCTTTGTGTAGACAATCGCACACTCTAAATTAGGCAAATGGACCTTTTTTAAATGGGGAGGGGGTGCGGGGAGATCATGCCATAGCCATAATATGCATGCTAAGATGCATTTACACAAAACACCCATTGCTATAAAATCCCATGAATGAACCCCAACAGATAGAACTAAAGATGAACATTAACAATCTTAAACTTGTTTCTAGAGTTGAGCGGACACCTGGATGTTCGGGTTTGACGGGTTCGGCCGAACTTCACAAAAAAGTTTGAGTTCGGGACCCGAACTTGACTTCGAACCCTATTGAAGTCAATGGGGACTTGAACTTTTGAGCACTAAAATGGCTCTAAAAAAGTCATGGAAAGGGCTAGAGGGCTGCAAATGCCAGCAAAATGTGGTTAAGAGCATATCAAGTGCTCTGCAAACAAATGTGGATAGGGAAATGACTTAAAATAACATAAAATACGTAAAAATAAAAAATAATAATCTTGATCTTGGAGGACGAGGTCCATATGGGGTAGGAGGTTGAGGAGGCGGTGGATGTGGCAGTGTAGGTGGAAGCGGCGGTGGAGGATGAGGAGGTAGCCTACACTGCTTTTTGGTTTTATTTTTTATTTTTTTGTTTAAATTAGGGTACACCCCAAAACATTGGGAAATATAACCTGTGATAACCCCTCCAGCCGTGTTAAACAAACGTTCAGACAATACACTGGCTGCAGGGCAGGCCAGCACCTCCAAGGCATAAAGGGCAAGCTCAGGCCATGTGCCCAATTTGGAGACCCAGAAGTTGAAGGGAGCAGACCCATCAGTCAGTACGTGCAGGCGTGTGCACACATACTGCTCCACCATTTCGCACGTCCCTGTGATGTCCACGATCCAATTGGATATCTGCTCTATCAACTTTCGATGTTCTTTTCTGCGCCTACCATGGTGATCACGGGTAGCGGGGAATCAGGGTTCCAGGCCCAAGAGGGAGCCTGAGAAAGGGATACCACATCCAAGGGAGGTCAATGGATGAAAAATAATTGTAATCGAGTGGAAATGTGGGACGAAGTATTAAAGCATAAGCTTCCAATTTAAGGAGGGGGTGCACGGCGGCAATTACCCACTCCCGACTCAGGGAGGTAATGACGATAAATAACAATCCAGGACTCTTAAGATGCCCTGTTATTGGAATGATTAATAAAAAATTATAGGGAATGTCACTAGGGTATTTTGGATTTGGAAACGTTAGACAGGAGAGGCGGCCCTGCTGCCTTTTTGTTGACTCTAGATAACTTCTGCCTGATCGTACGTCCCCGTGACGTCCACGATCCATTTGGATATCTTCTCTATCAACTTTTGATGTTCTTTTCTGAGCCTACCATGTTGATCACGGTTAACGGCGAATCAGGGTTCCACGCTGGAGAGGGAGCGTGCAAAAGAGATACTACATCCAAGGGAGGTCAATAGCTCCAATGTGATCGAGCAGAAATGTGGGACGTTGTTAACCCCTTAAGGACCGGGCTCATTTTCACCTTAAGGACCAGGCTCATTTTCACCTTAAGGACCAGGCCATTTTTTGCAAATCTGACCAGTGTCACTTTAAGTGCTCATAACTTTAAAACGCTTTGACTTACCCAGGCCGTTCTGAGATTGTTTTTTCGTCACATATTGTACTTCATGACACTGCTAAAATTGGGTCAAAAAAGTTAATTTTTTTGCATAAAAAAATACAATTTTTACCGTAAATTTTGAAAAATTAGCAAATTTCAAATTTTCTGTTTCTCTACCTCTGTAATACATAGTAATACCCCCAAAAATTGTGATGACTTTACATTCCCCATATGTCTACTTCATGCTTGAATTGTTTTGGGAATGATATTTTATTTTTTGGGGATGTTACAAGGCTTAGAAGTTTAGAAGCAAATTTTGAAATTTTCAGAAATCTTCAAAATCCCACTTTTTATGGACCAGTTCAGGTTTGAAGTCATATTGTGAGGCTTAGATAATAGAAACCTCCCAAAAATGACCCCATTCTAGAAACTACACCCCTCAAGGTATTCAAAACTGTTTTTTCAAACTTTGTTAACCCTTTAGGTGTTCCACAAGAGTTAATGGCAGATGGAGAAACAATTTTGAAATTTATATTTTTTGGAAAATTTTCCAATATAATCAATTTTTTCCAGGAGTAAAACAAGGGTTAACTGCCAAACAACACTCAAAATGGGTTGCCCTGATTCTGTAGTTTGCAAAAACACCCCATATGTGGTCGTAAACTACTGTTTGGCCGAACGGTAGCACATAGAAGGAGGGGAACACCATATGGGTTTTGGAAGGCAGATTTGGCAGGACTGGTTTTGTTTATACCATGTCCCATTTGAAGCCCCCTGTTGCACCCCTAGAATAGAAATTTCAAAAAAGTGACTCCATCTAAGAAAGTACACCCCTCAAGGTATTCAAAACTGGGTTTACAAACTTTGTTAACCCTTTAGGTGTTCCACAAGAGTTAATGGCAGATGGAGAAACAATTTTGAAATTTCTATTTTTTGGAAAATTTTCCAATATAATCAATTTTTTCCAGGAGTAAAACAAGGGTTAACTGCCAAACAACACTCAAAATGGGTTGCCCTGATTCTGTAGTTTGCAAAAACACCCCATATGTGGTCGTAAACTACTGTTGGCCGAACGGTAGCACATAGAAGGAGGGGAACACCATATGGGTTTTGGAAGGCAGATTTGGCAGGACTGGTTTTGTTTATACCATGTCCCATTTGAAGCCCCCTGTTGCACCCCTAGAATAGAAATTTCAAAAAAGTGACTCCATCTAAGAAAGTACACCCCTCAAGGTATTCAAAACTGGGTTTACAAACTTTGTTAACCCTTTAGGTGTTCCACAAGAGTTAATGGCAGATGGAGAAACAATTTTGAAATTTCTATTTTTTGGAAAATTTTCCAATATAATCAATTTTTTCCAGGAGTAAAACAAGGGTTAACTGCCAAACAACACTCAAAATGGGTTGCCCTGATTCTGTAGTTTGCAAAAACACCCCATATGTGGTCGTAAACTACTGTTTGGCCGAACGGTAGCACATAGAAGGAGGGGAACACCATATGGGTTTTGGAAGGCAGATTTGGCAGGACTGGTTTTGTTTATACCATGTCCCATTTGAAGCCCCCTGTTGCACCCCTAGAATAGAAATTTCAAAAAAGTGACTCCATCTAAGAAAGTACACCCCTCAAGGTATTCAAAACTGGGTTTACAAACTTTGTTAACCCTTTAGGTGTTCCACAAGAGTTAATGGCAGATGGAGAAACAATTTTGAAATTTCTATTTTTTGGAAAATTTTCCAATATAATCAATTTTTTCCAGGAGTAAAACAAGGGTTAACTGCCAAACAACACTCAAAATGGGTTGCCCTGATTCTGTAGTTTGCAAAAACACCCCATATGTGGTCGTAAACTACTGTTTGGCCGAACGGTAGCACATAGAAGGAGGGGAACACCATATGGGTTTTGGAAGGCAGATTTGGCAGGACTGGTTTTGTTTATACCATGTCCCATTTGAAGCCCCCTGTTGCACCCCTAGAATAGAAATTTCAAAAAAGTGACTCCATCTAAGAAAGTACACCCCTCAAGGTATTCAAAACTGGGTTTACAAACTTTGTTAACCCTTTAGGTGTTCCACAAGAGTTAATGGCAGATGGAGAAACAATTTTGAAATTTCTATTTTTTGGAAAATTTTCCAATATAATCAATTTTTTCCAGGAGTAAAACAAGGGTTAACTGCCAAACAACACTCAAAATGGGTTGCCCTGATTCTGTAGTTTGCAAAAACACCCCATATGTGGTCGTAAACTACTGTTTGGCCGAACGGTAGCACATAGAAGGAGGGGAACACCATATGGGTTTTGGAAGGCAGATTTGGCAGGACTGGTTTTGTTTATACCATGTCCCATTTAAAGCCCCCTGTTGCACCCCTAGAATAGAAATTTCAAAAAAGTGACTCCATCTAAGAAAGTACACCCCTCAAGGTATTCAAAACTGGGTTTACAAACTTTGTTAACCCTTTAGGTGTTCCACAAGAGTTAATGGCAGATGGAGAAACAATTTTGAAATTTCTATTTTTTGGAAAATTTTCCAATATAATCAATTTTTTCCAGGAGTAAAACAAGGGTTAACTGCCAAACAACACTCAAAATGGGTTGCCCTGATTCTGTAGTTTGCAAAAACACCCCATATGTGGTCGTAAACTACTATTTGGCTAAACGGCAGGACATAGAAGAAGGGGAACGTCATTTTTGGAAGGCAGATTTTGCTGGACTGGTTTATTGACACCATGTACCCTTTCAAGCCCCCTGATGCACCCCTAGAGTAGAAACTCCATAAAAGTGACCCCATCTAGGAAACTACGGGATAAGGTGGTTGTTGTTTTGGGACTATTTTTGGGGTAAATTTGATTTTTGGTTGCTCTATATTAGTCTTTTTTGAGGCAATGTAACAAAAAAATGTAATTCTAAAATTGTTTCTACATTCACTATTTGGTTTTGTGGAACACCTAAAGGGTTAACATAGTTTGTAAAGTAACTTTTGAATACCTTGAGGGGTGTAGTTTCTTAGATGGGGTCACTTTTTTGGAGTTTCTAGTCTAGGCTACATCAGGGGGGGCTTCTAATGGGACATGGTGTCAAAAAAAAAACTGTCCATCAAAATCTGCCTTCCAGAAACCATATGGAGTTCCCTTCGTTCTATGCCCTGCCGTGCGGCTATATAGCCATTTACGACCACATATGGGGTGTTTCTGCAAACTACAGAATCGGGGCAATAAATATTTAGTTTTGTTTGGCTGTTAACCCTTGCTTTATTACCGGCAAAATGGATTCAAATTGAAATTTTGCCCAAAAATTGGTGTTTTGGCACAGTTTTTATTTTATATTTTTAACACCGTTCATCCGAGGCGTTTGGTCAAAAGTTATTTTTATAGCGACGACTTTTACGCACGCGACGATGCCCAATATGTATGGCTCTCAGACTTTGGAGACACTAAGCAGGCATCCTAAAACTGCGGCCCTCCAGATATTGTAAAACTACAATTCCCACCATGCCCTGCTGATGGCTGTAGGTTGTCTGGGCATGCTGGGAGTTATAGTTTTACAACATCTGGAGGGCCGCAGTTTGAGGATGCCTGCTCTAAAACTAATATTTTTTGGGGAAAGAAAAATTGTTTCCGTGTCTCCAAAGTCTGAGAGCCATAGTGTTTTATGTTCTCTAGTGGACTGTTGAGGATTATAAAAATTTAGTACTCCATGGAAGTGTGATACTCCCTGAAGCAATTGATAATGCAGAGGCCCGGATGATCGGGGCAAGTGTCACATTGAGTAGTGGTGTCCTTCCGTATCCCCCTCTTGTGACACACTCTGCACTTTTTTTGGGTTCGTCCCTTCTTTCCAGTATGGGGGACCACACCTGGAAAGTGTTGGCCAGGGACGATCCGGGCGCCTCCAATTCCCGAGGTACTCCGGCCTGCTCTTTCCCGGTCCGAAAAGATCAGGTCTTTGAGGACTGCCTCATAGAACTGGAGGAATGTCCCTGTGCTGCCAGCGCTTCGGGATAGTACAAAAGAGTTGTACATGGCAACCTGTACCAAGTAGACCGCAACTTTTTTGTACCATGCCCGGGTTTTGCGCATGGCGTTATATGGCGTGAGGACTTGATCAGAGAGATCAACTCCTCCCATATACCGATTGTAGTCGACGATACAATCGGGCTTGAGGACCGTTGCCGCGGTACCTCGCACAGGGACAGGGGTGGTGCCGTTACCGTGGATTGTGGACAGCATAAGGACATCCCTCTTGTCCTTATACCTGACCAGCAACAGGTTTCCACTGGTAAGGGCACGGGTCTCACCCCTGGGGATAGGTACCTGGAGGGGGTAGGCAGGGAGGCCGCGTTGATTTTTCCGCACGGTCCCACAAGCGAACGTGGATCTGGCGGCAAGGGACCTGAACAAGGGAATGCTGGTATAAAAGTTATCCACGTACAAGTGGTAACCATTATCCAGCAGTGGGTACATAAGGTCCCACACGAGTTTCCCGCTAACACCCAGAGTGGGGGGACATTCTGGGGGTTCAATACGGGAATCTCGCCCCTCGTACACACGAAATTTGTAAGTGTACCCTGAGGCACTCTCACAAATTTTGTATAGCTTCACGCCATACCTCGCCCGCTTTGTGGGAATGTATTGGCGGAAACTGAGTCTCCCCTTGAACGCAACGAGAGACTCATCAACCGCGACCTCCCTTCCAGGTACGTAGGCCTGCTGAAATGTGGCCCCAAAGTGATCGATGACCGGCCGTATCTTATACAGCCGGTCATAGGCAGGATCACTTCGGGGGGGACATGCTGCATTATCGGAATAATGCAGACATTTCCGGATGGCCTCAAACCGGTGACGTGTCATGACCATACTGTACAGTGGGGTCTGGTAGAGTATGTCCCCACTCCAGTATTGCCTGACACTGGGTTTTTGGACTAGACCCATATGCAGCACGAGGCCCCAAAATGTCCTCATTTCGGCTGCACTGACCGGCGTCCAGCCACCGGGTCTAGCCAAAACTGAGCCTGGGTTTTGAGCGACGAACTGTTGGGCGTACAGATTCGTCTGCTCCACCATCAGATTCACCAGTGAGTTACTGAAAAAAAAACTAAAATAGTCTATTTCAGTAAACCCCACTGTGGGAATCTGGATTCCAGGATTGCCAGCAAAATCCGGAATCTCAGGCTCAAAGTCCACTGGGGGACACCAGCTAAGTTCATCGGCAGGGGGCTCCGGTGGACTTATTTGGTGGGCCGGGAAACCAGTACGAACCCCAGGGCGGCTCGTACTAGGGTGGGCCACAGGATCCCTAGCATGTGGGGCCCCTGGCTCCGCCTGGCGGCGTCTCCGCCGCCTTGGTGGCTCATCGTCATCAGATGATGATGAGGAGGATGCGGATGACAAAAGGAATGTGGGGTCATCCTCATCCTCACTGGGGCTCTCAGAGTCGGAGGCAATCTGGGCGTATGCCTCCTCGGCCGAGAACATCCGGTGGGCCATGGGTGTGTGTGCGTGTAGGTGTGCGTGTGTGGCAAACTTTATTATATGTGCGTGTGTGTGGGGGCAACGGGTGTTCGCGTACTAAAAAGTCCAGGCAAAAAAATGGGCAAGTGTTAGAAAAAAAAAAAGTTAAAACTTGCTGATCAGCGGTACAACGCTGATCAGCGGTCGGTGGGGTGGTGGGGCGGGCGATGCGCTAACAGTGGACGGACGCTAAAAAGTGCCGGCCAGTCAGCGCACGCAGAAAAAAAAAAGTGGTGGTGAGTGGGGGGTGGGGGGTGCTGGTGGGGGGTGGGTGGGGGGGGGAGGCAGGGGGGGGGGGGGGGGGAAGTGGCTGGTGGGGGGTGGGTGGGGGGGCAAGTGGCAGGAGGGGTCTGGGTTAGGGTTAGATGGAAGTTTGGAAGTTTGGAATAAAAGTACTTTTTTTTTTTTTCTAACTTACTTTTCCCTTCTTTCCCTGCCTAACGGTGCCTCTCCCTCACTGACCCTAACCTACCTGGGTGGCGATGGGTGCAGGAGGGTGATGGATGCCGATTAGGGGGACACAGGAGCTCGTTCTGGACGGTGCTGCACGGTCAGGGTGCTGGACAGGAAGAGGAGGGGAGAGAGGAGCGCAGGAAGTTTGAATCTCGCGCCTCTCTCCCCTGCACCAATCAGCACCCTGGACAGCGGCATTCAGCACCAGGGCCAGCACCGCCTCTCCAAATCCTCGGACTGCGATAGGTGGTGTATAATTATGCCACCGATCGCAGTCTTTTTCCGGTTCATCGGGTCACAGGACACCCGAATGGACCGGAAACGCAGAAAACCGCAGGTCTGAATTGACCTGCGGTTTTCTGCGATCGCCGATACGGGGGGGTCAAATGACCCCCCCCTGCATTGTTACGGGATGCCGGCTGAATGATTTCAGCCGAAATCCCGTTCCGATTAACCCCTGCGGCGCCGGAGTTCCGATTTTAAGTCAGGACGTACCGGTACGTCCTCGGTCCTTAAGGACTCGGGAAATAGGGCGTACCGGTACGTCCTAGGTCCTTAAGGACTCGGGAAATAGGGCGTACCGGTACGTCCTAGGTCCTTAAGGGGTTAAAGTTGAAGCATCGAATGAAAGGAGGAATTTTAGAAATTTAATTCCCTGTCACCTATGCAGAGCATGGGTTTTTCATCGCCAGAAATAGGTTAATGTCACCCACCAATGGAACAGATGATTTTTAAAAATTTCAGTCCCTGTCACATATGCAGAGCAAAGGTTTATTCACGGCAAAAATTGTAAAATGTCACCCAAGAATGTAACAGACGAATTATTGAAATGTATTTCCTTGTCCACTAGGTAGAGCAAAGGTATATCACAGCCAAAAAATGGTGAATGTCACCCAACAATGTAACAGAAAAATTTGAGAAATGTATTAACCTGTCCACTAGGTAGAGCAGGGGTATATCACAGCAAAAAAATTGGTGAATGTCACCCGACAACATAACAGAAAAATTTGTGAAATTTATTAACATGTCAACTAGGTAGAACAGGGGTATATCACAGCCAAAAATTGGTGAATGTCACCCAACTATGTAACAGAAAAAGGTGTGAAATTTATTAACCTGTCAACTAGGTGGAGCAGGGGTATATCACAGCCAAAAATTGGTGAATGTCACCCAACTATGTAACAAAAAAATTTGTGAAATGTATTAACCTGTCCACTCGGTAGAGCAGGGGTATATCACAGCCAAAAATTGGTGAATGTCACCCAACAATGAAACAGAAAAATTTGTGAAATTTATTAACCTGTCCATTAGGTAAAGCAGGGGTATATCACAGCCAAAAAAAGGTGAATGTCACCCAACTATGTAACATAAAAATGTGTGAAATTTATTAACCTGTCAACTAGTTAGAGCAGGGGTATATCACAGCCAAAAACTTGTGAATTTCACCCGAAAAGGTAACCGACAAATTAGTTAAATTTGTTTACCTGCCTACTAGGTAGAGCAGGGGTATATCACAGCCAAAAATTGGTGAATTTCACCCGACAATGTAACAGACAAATTAGTGAAATTTGTTAACCTGTCTACTAGGTAAAGCAGGGGTATATCACAGCCAGAAATTGATGAATTTCACCCGAAAATGTAACCGACAAATTAGTGAAATTTGTTTACCTGTCTACTAGGTAGAGCAGGGGTATATCACAGCCAAAAATTGGTGAATTTCACCCGAAAATTTAACAGACAAATTATTGAAATGACATAAAATAAAATCAAATACGTAAAAATAGGTGGAGGTCCATATAGAGTAGGAGGTTGAGGAGGCGGTGGACGTAGCGGTGTAGGTAGAAGTGGAGGTGGAGAAGGACGAGGTAGCCAACACTGGTTTTTGGTTTTAATTTAAGTAGTATAACAATGGCTGGGTAAGGCCGGTATACATGTCTATTCTGCACAAGGTACGGACAAGTCCTGTGAGATCCATGCCTGGTTCATTTTAATGAACGTGAGCTTATCCACTTTGGTTCTGGACAGACGGCTGTGCTTGTCTGTGATAACGCCCCCTGCCGTGCTAAACACACGTTCAGACAATACACTGGCTGCAGGGCAGGCAAGCACCTCCAAGGGGTAAAGGGCAAGCTCAGGCCATGTGCCCAATTTGGAGACCCAGAAGTTGAAGGGGGCAGACCCGTAATTCAGTACGTGTAGGCATGTGCACACATACTGCTCCACCATGTTGCTGAAATGCTGCCTCT
The DNA here is from genome assembly GCF_905171765.1 of Bufo bufo. Lineage (NCBI taxonomy): Eukaryota > Metazoa > Chordata > Amphibia > Anura > Bufonidae > Bufo > Bufo bufo. Next base: position 363,262,051 of record NC_053390.1, on the reverse strand, counting down.
TGCTAAGATGTTCCATATCAGCTGGTGGTGCTGGTTGTTGTGGCGTGCTAACAAAGCTTATCCACATTTCGGCCTTGCTAACCCTGCCTTCTGAGGTGTTGGTGATGCCCCAGCTGCGTTGGCGACCTCTTCCTCCTCCTCTGCCTTTGCCTTGTGCTTGCACTGTGCCACCGATGTCAGATGGGAATGCCATCAGCAGGGCGTATACCAGCATGTGCTTGTACTTGCGCATCTTCCGATCACACTCCAGTGACGGAATTAAGGACGTAGGCATGGCTGTGATGGCTTCTAAGGGCACAAGAGTAAAACGCTTGTTTATTGGCTGCTCTTTCAAAAAATGCCATTAAATCGTCGAACACCGAACTCGAACCCAAACATTTACTGAAAAGTTCAGGTCCGCGGTCCAAAAATCCTAAAGTTCAGTACGAACCCAAACTTTACAGTTCGGGTTCGCTCAACCCTACTTGTTTCTCGTATGCCACACTCACATTATCAACATATTTCTATTATGTTACATAATGTATTCTAGTACTGGAGTCTGGATCATTTTAAATTATAGCTTTGTATAGTGTTGGCAGGGATTGGAGGAGACTTTTGCTGCCTTATAGGTATCTTCAAGTCATATTTCTTAGACATTTTTCACAGCTTTGTATACTTGCTATGTTTGAACCTCCCTTTCCCTGATGTTTACAAAAAAGAGAAGAAAAGTAGAAAAAATTATTACGGGGTGGGGGAGGATTTTATAAAAGCCAGTTTTCTGGGCCAGTTTGCACAATTGGCAATTTTTTTAATTTTTGTGCCTTTCACATTTTTTTTTTTTTAACTGGCCTAGGCTTACTAGGAGGGGCCATGGCCTTCCACAGCCTTAAAGATTTTTCTATAATTTAAGACAGAAACTGGCATAAATTTCAAATCTACTGCCAAATATATTGAGATGCCTTATTCCTGTGCCTTTATTAAGACTAGCATATAAAACGCCAGTCTTAATTAATATCTCTATAATTATGGATGTAGGAGAGTTAACACACACACTTGGTGAGTTATCACATTTAGTTAATGCGTTATCTCTGTGACTGTTAACTCTGCTGCATCTGTATCTTTTTTTAATCAAATCTTTATTTAAGATTTTTTCTTTTGTAAGTAAAGCAAGAGAAAGACATTGTACAAATAAACAATGAAGAGAAAACACAGAACATATCCTTGATCTGATACAGAGTATACACAGTGCATGATTGAGTACATATAGAGAAATGAAAAAAAACACAATAATTGCTCGTGTCTGACAATTCCACCTCTACACTAAAAGGTGAGCCTAAGCAGTATATAGTGAGGTCATACGTTTTAACGACAACCTAACGGTCCAAGTCACACATGAATCAATCAGGCTACTAAGCTACTTTACCAGTTATACAATGGTACATTAAGTGCAGTACAGCGTAATTAGCCACACTAACATTTCCTATATCAACCAGCACCATTATCAAATAAGTCCTAATTATGTGAGGAACTTTTAACCTGGGTGTGATTATCACACCACTTCAGCCATGGATTCCACACCAACAGATACTTATCATGGGACAGAGATTCCCAACTAGACAGCTCCTCCAGCTGACAAATCTCCTGTACTTTGTCAATCCAATCAACCAATTGTGGTGCTTTGCTGGTGAGCCAGAACATAGGGACTAGTAGCTTCGCTGCGGAAACTAATGAGGCTATCAGGGAGTGCTTTGCCAGCACAAACTTGACATTGGGCAAATTAAGCAAAGCCACTAAAGGAGTAAGTGGCGAGGAGGAGGGGCAAATCTCCTGGATGCATTTGGAGATCATATCCCAGAAGGGGGAGATCAGTGGACACTCCCACGATATATGGAACAACGTGCCTTTAGCACCTCTACACCTCCAACACTGATCTGAATGTGAGGAATCCATGGCATGAAGTTTGACAGGCGTGTTGTACCATCTAGTGACTAGCTTATAGGCGTTTTCCTGGATCCTAATACATCTAGAGTACCCATGTGAATGACAAAGAATCCTATCTACTGTTTCACTGTCAAAGGAGGTATTCATGTCTTTTTCCTATTGAGAGCTGAAAAGGGGTTTGGATGTACCTTCAGTGTCTAATAACTTATTATATAACTTAGAGACGATCCCTCTCTTGTTCGTTTGTTGCGTCAGAATTGTATCGTACCAAGTAGGATCAAGATGGCCAGGAGTACACTTTATATATTGAGTGCATATTTTCAAGAATTATGAATGATGTAGAAGTGACCATGGAATATGTGGGAAGCTAGTTCGGAGCCATTGAAGGGAAGGGACCTCACGCTGTTTCAAGAGGTCACCTACTGCAACCATGCCTAGCGCCGCCCATAGACCCAGGTCATCCTGGAAGCCTTTGGTTAGTAAGTATGGTAAATAACATATAGAAGTAAACGGGGACAAACATTGAGAGGGGTATATGTGTGCTGACATTTTAGACCATGTGACCAGAACGCCATTGAGAGGGTCAAGTTTGCCCAAACCTTTGCTACCTTTAACTACCGCCTTAGGATCCCATAAGCCTGCTAGACCCCTTGTACCTAGTAACTTCCTGGCTATCTGGCATCCCAGCTTGCAGATCTTAGGGTTGCTGAGTTCAGAGTGTAATCTTAGTTGAATTGCTCTGTAATAAGTAGCCGCGTCTGGGAGTCCGAAGCCACCTCTAAATCTAGGTTTAGCTAAAACCTTATATGTAAATAGCACAAGGTTGGTGGCTCACTTTCTGATCCGCTATTGGGTAGGTGCACTGCCCAACAGCACTCCCTAATGCTGGTAAAGTAAAAAGGTAATTAATTGAATTGGGCGTCACTCTTTATCAGGCAACACAGACAAGTTGGTTGGTATATCAGATTTTTTTTTTTTTTATATATATGATACTTTAAAATAATTTACAACATGTTGCATAAAATTCATACATCCAATCAATGTTAAAACTCTGAGAGCAAAGAAATCACACTGCTATCCAGGCAAGGGTGTAAACCCCATAGACTTTACCGACAGGTCCTGGAAGCTTAAAGCACCGCATCTGACAAACTGGTGCCCAAACGGGCCGAACACAGGAGGGGTAAATACTCTATATATTCTATACAAAGTATAGCATTGGATTATTGCAACTTGTCAAAATCTGGGGATGATATTGATCTCTTTGGACATTGCTCTATTGAACATTGAGCTCTCCCACAAGTATAGCTGCTAATACATTCCAGGGTTATAATTGCCTTTGGACTTATTGGCTCAACAGCCCATCCCCCCCCCCCTCCTAAGGACTTTTAGTATATAGAAGTGTATATTTTGAAGTTTTAGTCTGTGTTTTAACATTGATTGAATGTATGAATTTTATGCAACATGTTGTAAATTATTTTAAAGTATCATATATAAAAAAAATTCTGATATACCAACCAACTTGTCTGTGTTGCCTGATAAAGAGTGACACCCAATTCAATTAATTACCTTAAAACCTTATATACAAGTCTAGGACTGCTTTTTCCCCATATAAAGGAGGAGAAAAGGCTGCCTACTTGTGCCAGAAAAGATTGAGGAAGGGGAATGGGCAGGGTCTGCAAAGTATATAGTAGTTTGGGCAAAATATAAGTTTTTAGTAAAGGGATCTTAATATCTGCGAGTTGTTGTCTAATACAGGATAGTAACGGCGAATAGTTCTGGGAAAATAGCTGGTTAGGGTCTTTTGTCACCTTGATGATTAAGTAACTAATGTAGGAGTCATGCCATTGAAATGGGAAATCTTTATTAAGTCTCTGTTAACAAGCGGGCAATGTTAATGTCTAAGGCTGTGCATTTAGAGAGGTTAATTTTAAAGTTGGACAGGGAACCAAATATGTCTAATTGTTTCAGGAGGGCTGGGAGCGCTTCCTCTGGTCTTGTTAAAAAATATTAGCATGTCGTCCGCGAATGCGGCTACAGTATGTACCTCATTCCCCATTGTTAGCCCTTGGATTGCAGAATCTTGTCTCAAAGCTTGGATGAACATCTCCAAGCAGAGTATGAACAATGTGGGCGAGAGCGGGCACCCCTGCCGCGTCCCATTTGTTATACTAAAGGTAGGTGATAGTATGCCGTTTACTTGGACTTTTGCGGAGGGGCTAGAATACAGAGACAGCACCGCATTAACAAACTGCGAGAGGAGGCCGAATTTCAACAGGGTGGCTGTCATATAATTCTAATCCACCCTATCAAACGCCTTTTCAGCGTCAGTGCTGAGAAACGCGAGCTTCTTCCCATACTTAAAGGCGAATTGCTGAGCTTGTAGAACTCGAAACGTGCTGTCTCTGCACTCCCTGCCCCCCACAAAACCAGATTGCTCTGGAGATTTAATCCCTGGTAATAAAGGGGAGATTCTGCTGGCTAAAAGTTTCGCCTTCGGTTTCACGTCTGCGTTTAATAGCGAAATCGGTCTGAAGCTGGAAGGGACCTCTAGGTCTTTGCCCGGTTTCGGCAGCACAATAATATGTGCCTCCAATGCCTGTTTAGTCAGGGGGGTACCGTTCAACAGTGAGTTGAAAAAGGCAACAAGTTGTGGGCCTAGAACTGGGAGAAAACGTTTATAGTAAGCCACCGTGAGACCGTCTGGACCAGGGCTCTTACCTGACCGTGTAGTTTTAAGGACCCTTTTTACCTAATCTAGGGTTATAGGGGCCAACAGGGTTAGTTTAGAAGATTCCGTAAGAACTGGTAGATTCAACCGCTGTAAAAACTTCCCTATTTCCTCCTCCCTTGCTAGCACTAAGTCCCCATGTTCCCCATGCCTAAGATTATACAGAGCGTGATAATAATCGCTGAATATTTTTGATATCTTTTGAGTGTCTGTTGTGAGAGACCCATCTTGTGATCTCATATGCTTGATAAAGACTTGGTCATCTCATTTTTTGATGAGTGCTGACATGATCTTACCTCCTCTATTTCCGTGGACATAAAGTTTGTGTTTTACTCTCAGATAAGCCCTAGACGCTTTCATGTTTAACAGCCCCTTAAGTTCTTGTTTTAGGATTTTATGTTCTTCTAAATCCCTCAATGCGAGTGACTTTTTATGAGAAGCTTCAAGTGTGGCAATAGCAGATCCAACATTTTCCTCATTCAGCTTTTTTTGACGTGGGAACCCAGCGCTTTGAACTCCCCACGTATCACCGCTTTATGCGCCTCCCATACTATGGCCCTAGATGATGTGGAGTCGACATTCAGGGAAAAGTACTCTTGCAACTTTTGTGATATGGATTCCACTTGTTTCTGTGAGTCAAGGAGAGTGTGATTCAATCTCCAGGTCCATTCTCTTCCACACAAGTCAGGGAAACTGATGACAAAGGAGACTTATGCATGGTCAGATACCGTGATATTATGAACCACAGAGGATTGAACCGCTGGTAAGTATCTATCAGAGATGAAGAAATAATCCAACCTCTGGCAGGACTTATGAGGATTTGAGTAGAACGTATAGTCTCGTCTATCCCCATGCACCGATCTCCAGACATCACTGAGGTGAAGAGCTCTAAGATGCGATTGGGCCGACTTGAGAGCGCGAAATGAGATGGCCGATTTCTGGGTTGAAGAATCAAACAGGGGGTTTAGGCTGAGGTTGAGGTCCCCCCCTACTAAAAGGACGCCGGTGGCAAAGGCACTGGTTTTGTTAAGCACATCTTTTAACCAGCTGACCGTTTTTACATTTGGCGCATACACATTGCATATAGTGCCCGTCAGATGGCCTATTTCTCCCTTCAATAGAAGATATCTACCCTCCGGATCTTTTAACTCTGAGTGTAACGTAAAGGGTATACCTCGTTTGAATCCAATGCTGACTCCTCTTGCTGCTGAGCTATTAGAAGTAGCATGATACCATAGGTTAAAAGGGGAGTTACTTAGGTTAGGCACACGGGAATTAGAAAAGCGGGTCTCTTGAATGAGGGCTATATCAACTGCAATTTTTTTGAGGACTTGAAAAATTCTGCTGTGTTTCATGGGATTATTATATCCATGTACGTTAAAGGTGGAAAAGCTTAACGTTAATGGGGCCATTGGTATTGTCTATAGGACCCCGAGCTAAGGCTATACCTCTGACCAGACATCAAGGATATACATAACAAATCAAACAAAACCGGGGGGGGTTAGTAAGTACGCACGCTAGTAGCATGTGTATCCCGACCAGCCCAGAACCCCACCATCCCAGCCTCGTCATTAACTATGCTGCATCTGTATCTTGCCAGGGGTTGTTTTCTCCTGACACCTTAGTAAAGCTTGTTACATTTTTTTTTACAAAACTAATGGAATAAATATAATATAAAAGGAATACTTGATCACTTAGTTTATTCTTCTGAAAAAAAATCTTAGCAATTTTAGAAAAGTTTGCCCTTTAAATGTTCATGTTCGATACAAAAGAAATAAACACAAGCACAAAGAACTGGATGAATGATTGAAGAAACCTCCCAGCAAAATCATATCACATCCAGGAAATTGCTGCTAATTGCATGAAGCGAGATTGCTGTGCCCTATGATTTAAGGTCACCTTCTTTAAAAAGATTATGAGTTTAGAAACATATTCTTTTATGTAAAGGTAATTTAAAATGTATTTCAAGAATAATAGAATTGGTCAATTACTTATGCTAACTTATGTGTTGACTGTAAGAGCTCAGATTATATTTTCTCTAGTTTATAGTTAGAACAGAAAGCCAAACGTTTGACAAGAAAAGATGAAAAAGTTAAGAAAAATAATAATACTCAGAGTAATTTGTGTGAAGTATCTAGTCCATCCAAGTGAACAAGTTAAAATTTTTTTTAATCATTTAAAGAAAACACTTATGAAATCACCTTCTTTTCGTATCTGTGTTTCTTTCCCTACTCCATACCACAATCTGTAGCTGGCAGCCTGACATTGTGATTTGCATGATATTATATGTGGGTATATAATTTTCTAAGGGCATCTTAACTGATTACCAGCATGCATCTCCTGTCTACTAGTTTCTTTATGAAATCAACTGTGCTTAAGTCTATGATAAAAGCCTAGTAAGCCACAGCACTAAAATAGTTTGCATATAATGGTTTATGCTGGTAAAAATTAGTTACTTTATGTCTGTACTGCCAGTTGTAAAACGCAAAGAAATAGTAAAGATTATAAATTATTTATGTGTATAGCTGTTAATACTGATTAGGGAGACACTTCTCAAGACTGGCATTACCATAAGCCAGTTTTGATCCCCTGCGAACTTGAGTAAGTTGTGCCTAATTCATTAAGAGGCAGATGCCTCTTAATGGCTCTTATTACATTTATTACATCTCTGGCACTCTGTGTGCCCGAAACTCAAATCTACACCATCTAGGGGCTGGCATAGACTTGAGCTATAACTTAAGCCAGTTTCTGTTGTCAGTTATAGTAAATATGGCAGGCCATGATAGACCCCGCACCTCCTGCTAAGCCACACCACTGTTCTCATCACTTTAGTGGCTAGAACCTCAAAAAGTCACAAATTATGGCGCAAATACGGTGTTCACCATAATTTTTGACTTTTTAATGCCACAATAGGGGTGTAAAACATTGATAAATGCCCCTGTTAGTGTAGACTGTAAAATTTTATTAATTACATTCATAATAACCTGTTCAAGTTACTGTAGCTTCATGGCTACATCTATGTATGTTTTTGGACACTAACCAAAGTTATTTTTTATAACACTTTGAATATATTTTTACAACATATTAGAAATATAATTTTCCATATACACTCACCTAAAGAATTATTAGGAACACCTGTTCTATTTCTCATTAATGCAATTATCTAGTCAACCAATCACATGGCAGTTGCTTCAATGCATTTAGGGGTGTGGTCCTGGTCAAGACAATCTCCTGAACTCCAAACTGAATGTCAGAATGGGAAAGAAAGGTGATTTAAGCAATTTTGAGTGTGGCATGGTTGTTGGTGCCAGACGGGCCGGTCTGAGTATTTCACAATCTGCTCAGTTACTGGGATTTTCACGCACAACCATTTCTAGGGTTTACAAAGGATGGTGTGAAAAGGGAAAAACATCCAGTATGCGGCAGTCCTGTGGGCAAAAATGCCTTGTGGATGCTAGAGGTCAGAGGAGAATGGGCCCACTGATTCAAGCTGATAGAAGAGCAACGTTGACTGAAATAACCACTCGTTACAACCGAGGTATGCAGCAAAGCATTTGTGAAGACACAACACGCACAACCTTGAGGCGGATGGGCTACAACAGCAGAAGACCCCACTGGGTACCACTCATCTCCACTACAAATAGGAAAAAGAGGCTACAATTTGCACGAGCTCACCAAAATTGGACTGTTGAAGACTGGAAAAATGTTGCCTGGTCTGATGAGTCTCGATTTCTGTTGAGACATTCAAATGGTAGAGTCCGAATTTCGCGTAAACAGAATGAGAACATGTATCCATCCTCTGATGGCTACTTCCAGCAGGATAATGCACCATGTCACAAAGCTCGAATCATTTCAAATTGGTTTCTTGAACATGACAATGAGTTCACTGTACTAAAATGGCCCCCACAGTCACCAGATCTCAACCCAATAGAGCATCTTTGGGATGTGGTGGAACGGGAGCTTCGTGCCCTGGATGTGCATCCCTCAAATCTCCATCAACTGCAAGATGCTATCCTATCAATATGGGCCAACATTTCTAAAGAATGCTATCAGCACCTTGTTGAATCAATGCCACGTAGAATTAAGGTTCTGAAGGCAGTTCTGAAGGCAAAAGTGGGGTCCAACACCGTATTAGTATGGTGTTCCTAATAATTCTTTAGGTGAGTGTATGTATACACGTATGTTTAAGTAAGCTATCCACTATTCAAATCTACCCATAATGCCTAAAAGGGTTTTTCCAGTTTGCATCAACATTGCTAAAAATAATCATTTATGAAAGTAGTTATAATTTTGTAATGTATTTCTTTTATCTTTATTGCTCCTATTTTCTGTTCTGGGCTGTGGTCACATTACCATGTCTAGGCAGCTCTTTCTTATTTCCTGTGATAACATGCCCATGGACATTTCAAAGCAGCAACAGGGGCAGTGATCCGGGAGTATTTATGTAACTTGCTGGAGGTGAAGAGATGTAAACTAGCTGGGATTGTTATGGGTAGTGATAGAGGAGTGTCTATGTAACTAGTTGGATTGAAGTAGCTATAAACTAGCTGGGTGTTCTTAGGGCCTGTGCTGGAGCCGTGGTAGAGAAAGGAAAAGTGCATGCAAACAAACCAGAGTGATATGTTTACAGTGTAAAAATCGGTCAGAATAGGTTAGGGTCAGGATAGTCTAAATTGAAAAAAAAAGCATGGAGAAGATGTACATGAAGTAAGCAACTGCATGAGTTTATATGCTAAAACCATAGTATTCCTGGAAAACCCATTTAACCGCCTCACGTCCGCCCATAGGATATAAACGTCCTATGGGTGGACGTCTATTTCTGACAGCACGTTTTAAAACGTCCTGTCAGAAATAGCAGCTGCACGCTAATCGTGCAGCTGCTGATCGGGTTGCCCGCTGTCAGTGACAGCAGGGCAACCCAGAGATAAGGCAGGGACAGTTCCCAGGTGTCCCTGCCTTCACGATCGCTGCAGACACAGCGCTCACCGAGCGCTGTGTCTGCAGAGCAGGAAGCGCTGTGCGCTTCCTGTTCCGGCCCCGCCGTGACCGGAGTGTGCAGGAGCTGTGTGAGGTCTCTCAGAGACCTCGATCAGCCCTGCTGTGAGGCTGTACAGCGCTGGATTGCTGCTGTACAGCCTCTATAGGGGTGCATTTGTCCTGTAACTGGGGCTACTATCTCAGCCCCAGTTACAGGAGAAATCAACTGTGAAAAAAAAAAAAAAAAAGTGAAGTAAATGTCCCCCAGAGGTCTTGTATGACCTTATGGGGGACGAAAAGTGTAAAATAAAATAAAAATAAAATAAAGTGTTGAAAAAATAAAATAAAAAAAAGGTTCACATGTAAAAAAAAAAAATAAATCCCAAGTAAGGAATAAAAAAAAAAAAAAAAAATAGAAAAAATAAAATAAAATAGACATATTTAGTATTGCCGCGTCCGTAAAAACCAGCTCTATAAAAATATCACATGACCTAACCCCTCGGGTGAACACCGTAAAAAATAAATAAAAAAAACTGTGTCAAAACAAGCAATTTTTGTCACCTTGCATCACAAAAGGTGCAACACCAAGTGATCAAAAACGCGTATGTCCCACAAAATAGTACCAATAAAACCGTCACCTCATCCCGCAAAAAATGAGCCCCTACATAAGAAAATCTCTCAAAAAATAAAAAAACTATAGCTCTCAGAACATGGACACATTAAAACATAATTTTTTGGTTTCAAAAATGCTATTATTGTGTAAAACTTTAATAAATGAGAAAAAGTATACATATTAGGTATCGCCACGTCCGTAACAATCTGCTCTATAAAAATGTCACTTGACTGAACCCCTCAGGTGAACGCTGTAAAAATAAATAAATAGAAACTGTGCTAAAACAACCAATTTTTTGGTCACCTTGCCCCATAAAGTGTTATAATGAATGATCAAAAAATCATATGTACCCAAAAATAGTACTAATAAAACTGGCACCTTATCCCCTAGTTTCCAAAATGGGGTCACTTCTTGGGAGTTTCTACTGTAAGGGTGCATCAGGGGGCTTCAAATGGGACATGGCATCTAAAAACCATGTGGAGTTCCTTTCCTTCTGCGCCCTCCCGTGTGCCCATACAGCAGTTTACGACCACATGTGGGGTGTTTCTGTAAACCGCAGAATCTGGGTAATAAATATTGAGTTTTGTTTGGCTGTTAACCATCGATGTGTTAAAGAAAAAAATTGATTAAAATGGAAAATCTGCCAAAAAAGTGAAATTTAAAAATTTGATCTCCATTTTCCTTTAATTCTTGTGGAACGCCTAAAGGGTTAACAAAGTTTGTAAAATCGGTTTTGAATACCTTGAGGGGTGTAGTTTCTACAATGGGGTCATTTATGGGGGTATCCACTATGTAGGCCCCACAAAGTGACTTCAGACCTGAACTGGTCCTTATAAAGTGGGTTTTGGCAATTTTCTTACAAATTTGAAGAATTGCTTCTAAACTTCTAAGCCTTCTAACGTCCTAAAAAAATAAAATGACATTTCCAAAATGATGCCAACATAAAGTAGACATATGGGGAATGTTAAATAATAAATATTTTATGAGGTATCACTTTCTGTTTTGAAAGCAGAGAAATTGAAATTTAGAAAATTGCGAATTTTTCAAATTTTTGGGTAAATTTGGGATTTTTTCATAAATAAAGGTGAAATATTTTGACTCAAATTTATGACTATCATGAAGTACAATGTGTCACGAGAAAACAATCTCTGAATGACTTGGATAAATAAAGGCGTTCCAAAGTTATTACCACATAAAGTGAGATATGTCAGTTTTGCAAAATTTGGCCTGGTCAGGAAGGGGGCAAAGGGCCCAGATGGGAAGTGGTTAAAATGAACATATTGCAACTATTTATCAATAGTGATCAACACTATTGCATGCCTATTTATCCTTGTATTACAAGTAGCCTTCCTAGCAAATGGGCAACAATGGATATTGAGTATGTTGCACCCTCATCTGTTGAAAAACATATACTCCACAGAAAGCAAACACCTACAGAGTTCAATTTATTGTTAAACCACAATGGTACGGCCATAGTTTATTCAGTTCTGAGAGGATGCTGCAGCCAGATTAATCTACCTTTGACAGTGACAATCATTTGTAATGCGCTTTTCTCACAGGGACTCAAAGCACAGGGATATTTGTGTGGTTGGGGCTACTCTCTGGGAAGTCATTGACTACTACATAGTTGCTCAACTCCCAACACATACTAGAGTCAAAGTGAAATTTCAGTGAGTTGGAACATCTGGGCTCAAGCAGTGCAATGGGAGACATTTCTGTCGCTGCAAGTCTAGGAGGGAGTTCTTTGCACATAAGAATGGCTGAAATGTGAGGACAGCCTCCTGGACATGATCAGCACCCTCTGCAAGCCACAGTACCTTTTAAAAAGCATTTCAAAATGTGATATATAGCATGCACCATGAAGAGAGCATGTGTTATCCCCAAATGATGTTACTGCCATTGTCACTGACCACCAAGCCCAGTTGAAGTTGGTGGGGAGACAGCCAGGGGTATGTTTGATGCTTCATTGCAGGATAACACTGTGGGATGGGAGGAAGTTCATGGAGGAGGAAGATAAGTGCCTGGTGTGGAACCAGACCAATACAAATTTTTTAGGTGTCAATAAAACTTGGCCTCATTGCTGCAATGGTGCGTTACCAATGCCATAAAAAACATTGACTCAGTCGATTTTGTAAGACCTGTACTGTCCCTGTCCATAACAGTTGCTCCAGGTGTCCACAGAGGAGTGCACCTTGCCACACTTCTATAATTCTCCTCCATGAGACAATACAATGCAGGGATGGCTTTTTTTTTTTTTTTTAATAATGCCTGCTAGTATTGTAATGACCCAGAGTGGAATTACTACCTCTTTTGTACCACCACTATCTTTATTGGTGTCTCATGTGTCATCTCTTATATTTATTGCCATTTCCTGCAATATGTGTTTATATATTTCCAGATAAACTACTGTTTAAGTGTAATGTGCCTGGTTCACCAGCAGATGGCGACAATCTGTGCAGAGCTAGTTTCTCTGGGATGGAGCCTTCCTTCCATTCCAGCCCCCTCTGGAGAGGGAGGGGTTTAGTGTTAGGGAAGTCAGTCTAGCTTACCCCCTCATAGAGAGAGGTTGTGTGTCGGCCAGCAGAGCACTGTCTGCTCTGTGGTCCTGTAGGCCCTGGTTTCAAGTTCTACATGTCCCCTCCTGGGCTTGCATTTCCAATGTCCAAGCTAAGCAAACTTGAAGCCAGGAAGAAGTTCCTAGGGTTACAGATAAAGATAAAGTAAGATAAAGTAAGAGAGACTACAGCTAAGCTAAGTTCCAGCAGAAGAGGAAAAGTTCCTATTTAGCCCAGCCAGCATAGCAGAGCTGAGAGAGCTAGAGCATAGCAGAGCTGAGATTGTTCCAGAAGTGTTTGCCTGCCAAGTTAAGCCAATACCTGTGGATGACCAAGATCATGTTGAAAGATTGTTCCTTGTTGAAAGTTTATGCCAAGTAAAGCTGTGCTCAACGTTACTACAAAGTCTAGACTCCATTTATTCTACTTCCTTCATCATCAGTTATTCATCTCTTTTTGCACTGCTTCGTCCGACCACGTCTGGGATCCAAGGATATCCAGGTAGGAGCACCGTGACACGTGCATACAACAACTTCAGAGAGATTGTAGGCCACTCTACAATACTCCATGTCCTTGTTGCTTAACTGCAACTGGCGTTACGACTACTTGCTCTGTAAGAGGAACATATATAGTAAAAATCTCCTAGGGGCAAGGGATACCCCAGGCATGGGCAACAGGGCTTTGCAGTTACAGTATCTTTCAGCAAGGCTGAACACATGCCATGAGCTCCCTAAAGGCAGCACAATCCACTTAAGTGGTATGGCAGCATCTGCACTGGCAGCAACTTGACGATGAAATAGAGTAGGAATAGGAGGAGTCTGAGCAGGAGAAGCAGGAACTGAAGATGAGAATGACAAGGACACTATACTGCATGTGGATGCAGCCTGGCTGCTGTAAAGGAGGCCGGGAGAAGTAGGACACTCTTGATGTGCTAGCTGACAGACAGTTCTATTATTTTTCCACAGGATATGGTGATGCTGCTTCATGTGCTGCAGTAGAGCCATGATGCCTATGTTTGTGTTTGAACACCAGAGGCTTATTTTTATCCTGCAGATCTCGCATATGGCAATGCTTTTGTCCACTGGCACTGAGGAGAAAAACTGCCAGATAGGAGATACTCAAACAGATCTACCAGCAGCCGAGCTTGGCCTAGCGTGGCACTTTTTGAACCTGCATACACAGTATCAGCGGCATCATCAGTTCCCGAGCTGACCATAACAGAAGCAGGTCTGGCCATGGCAGTTTTTTCTGATGTTCTGGCTATACATCGCCTATGCACTTTATTTTCATTGCTGTAGCTACCACCCCCTCCTCTGATATAACCTCCTTCTCATCAGCACCCCTATCTGGCTCCCAGATCCTGTCCAACACAAAATTATTCTCATATTCCTCACCCTCCCTGTCACTTTTATGGGCTCCTGCGTTACTCCAGTGAAATTCTTTAGCTATAACACTGAAATGTATTTTGCAGTAATATACAACACATTCAATAACACATGTATAATGTGTTGGTAAGTAGTGAGGGGATTTGCTCTGGTAGACAGGCTTGCGAACGCAGTACAGAGGCAATGACGTCTTTAACTTAAACAGTGCAGTGTAAAGTGACAACAAAAAAGTCAGTTTCAGGGAAAAACAGTCACCTTGAGTCTGGTGTTTGTTCACACCAGGCTGCAGCACATAAGTCCTTGGGTGAAGCAAAAGTCCACGTGCTTTTTCCCAAACAATATAGCAGGCCTTAGTCCCGGCCCAAACTCTCAGGCTCCAACATCCAGACTGACAAACCTCCACTATCAGATGGAGGATAATTCACACAGCTGAGACTGCTGGCTGGGTTTTTATCCCAAACCAAAACCCGGCCTGGAACGTGGGGAACAGCCACCCACCCTGCACTTTCGCCACACTAAATAATCAATAGTGTCAGTCAGCACTAGCTGCCGCTGACACTTAAAATTACCGGCTCTTACCTCACCGAGGCCAGGAACCTCAGTGACACTTATCTTCCATCAATGACGGCCCCTTGCACTTTCCTACAGTGGAAACTGAGTTTTAGAAAAAAAGTGTGGGGGGGGGGCAGTTCCTCAGTGTTTGCAGCACAATGTATGCTATTTGGGTGCTCGTAATAAGCCTAGGAACTGTTGAAGCTTTTTTTTACAAAAGAAAATCTGTCTGGTTGTTCTTACAATAAAATATTAGCTTCTTGTAACAAACTTACCTGTCTGGGCTCCAGCAGCACGATCCTCAGCCTCTGTATGGCTACGTCGGGAGAGACGCGCTGCTGAGCTGCGACCCCTGGTGACGCGATCGCATCCTTAGTAACAGGATTCAATGCTCACGCACAATCCTATATATCTGGAGTACTCCTAATAGGACCAAATGGCTAGAGTGCGGCTGCAAGAGATATTCAAATGAACCGCTTGTATGTCCAGGACATGGATGGCAATTTGCCAGGTGATTGAAACAAAAGTTCAAACAAAGATTACAAAATGTCCTTGCTGTATTCTCATCAAGAGAGGTTCTGCATTCACATAATCTGTAACAGATCTTAGCCGCAACTGTTAGACAGTGCTCCACTTACTTTTTCGCTTGCGGAGCAATATTTCAGACAAGCTCACTCAGCGTCTCACGTGTCCAGCCAGGTAATGAATCGCTGGGTTAGTGACGCAGGCGTCTGAAGCCGTCAGACCAACGGAAGCTGGTTGAGCTGAGCTGAGCTGGTAATTGCCTTAGCCTGTCAGGCCGGCAGCAGTAGATGTTACAAGGTTTTACCTTGATTTGCGGCAATAGTGACACAGGTGTAGTCCACTTTTTGAGTAGTTAGTGAATGCAAACCTTTAAAGCGGTATGGGACGTCTTTGGATACTTTAAAAATCCTCAAAGAACTGGAAATTGAAGCAAAGTCCTCCTCTTGCAAAAAACGCACCGACAGCCTTGGTCTCTATACACACTAGACGCGTTTCGGAAACAAGTTCCTTCCTCAGTAGATAATCATAGAATGCTCAGTAGATAATCATAGAATTCTATGATTATCTACTGAGGAAGGAACTTGTTTCCGAAACGCGTCTAGTGTGTATAGAGACCAAGGCTGTCCAAGTTTTAGTGTCCAAAGGGCCAGTGGAGTCCGAGGAGCCCATGCGAGTGGGTATCATGTCTTCTCATCAACGGAAGGAACACTGCTTGAAGAATGACATTTGCTTCTAATGCTGCAGTCCTGCATATCAACTGTGATCCTGACCTTCTAGGCTTAAGGTGTAAAACTTCAGTTTCTGAGTGATGATCGAGGAGGTCACTCAGATTCACAAGTATTTTCCAAAAAGAGTGATAGGGTTCTACTGCCTGTAAATCTGTCTTCACAAGGAAGGTCTGTTTCTGGTTTAGCTTTTTTGGATTCGGGGGCTGCAGCTGCTTAGTTAATTTAAATTTTGTGTCAGCCTTGGTTCTTGTGGTATGTAAACTAACTGAACCCATTCCAGTTTTTGGGGTGGATACTACTCCCTTAGCTGGAAGGTATATTGAGTATAAAACCCCTGAATTGGTTATAAAGATCTGGTCTATTCATTCTGAAATGTATTCGTTATTTGTCAGAAAATAGTATGTGCTGATGCCATCTTGGGATTACCCTGGTTGAGGGCGCATAGTCCTGTCTTTAATTGGAGTTCTGGTGAATTAGTAAAATGGGGGCTCAGTGCTCTAATCATTGCTTATGTATCCAACTCTCTAGAGGAAGGACCACTACATGAGTTTGTTAAGTACTTTCAGCATGTGATGAGCAGCATAGGCAAAATTCGTTTTCGCGATATTTGGTGAATTTTTGGCCTAAAATTCTCCATAAATTCTCAAATTCTAGAATTTGTGATCTCCAGTCATTATTTTCTTGATTGTGAAAATCGGCAATGTAATATGCGCGAATTGCGCGCGCAATACAGGCGTGGCTCACTTTTGCTACATTTTTCAAGCTGCTAGACATTAATCCCTATCACAGCACAGTAATTCCTATCACACTACCTAATACCCTGCACTGGAACGTATCAGCTACACTATATCACTATCTAACTTACACTGACTATCTCCCACTAACTATCTATATTATATATATATGAGCTAACTATCTACTGTAATTGAATAAGGATCCAGATGACTCAGCAAAGCACAGAGCAATGACACTGCTCTCTTAGAACTGCAAAAAACAGCAGGAAATAGCTGCAGGGGAATTTCCTATTATAGTAAGGGGAAGGCAACTTTCTTATTGGTTGCTAGGGATGTTGCTAAGCTCAGACAAAGATATTGCAGCCTTCTCATTAGCCCACAAGCAAGAAGCAGCGACGGTACTGATGAAAAAAAATCTAGAATATTCGCGATTACGAAGATATAGCACTATATTGTAGATCTTCGCGAATATTCGAAGTGCCGATATTTGCGATAAAAATTTGCGATTAGAATATTCGCGATCAACACTACTCATTCAGACTGATGTCACCAAACCATTCATTGTTGAATTGGATGCTTCTGAGGTAGGGATGGGTGCCGTACTGTCTCAAGGGTCATCTTCCTTAAGCCATGTGCATTTTTTAGAGAATTGTTTCCTCCACCAAGAGGAATTAAAATATTGGAAATCAGGAACTGCTGGCTTTCAAATGGACCTTTGAGGAATGACAACATTTCTTACAAGGGGCTCACCACCAGTTCATTGTACTTACGGATCACAAGTACCTGATATATCTAGACACTGCTAAGCGCTTTAATCCTAGACAAGCACACTGGGCCTTGTTCTTCACCCAGTTTAATTCTATTGTTATTTATCATCCTAGGTGGGGTAGTTTTGGTACTTATGTTTTTATCAATACTGAACCTGGTAACATTCTTCCTCTAGGTATAGTCATTGCTGCCATTAATCCTCCACGTTGTCAGGATTTGTTTCCCAGTAATCTTCCTTCTTGTAAATTGTTTGTTTCTCTAATCTTTGCCTTAACGTTATCATTGCTCTGTACTTGCAGGTAATCCAGCAATTGCTGGTACTAGACATCTGGTCTCCAGAACCTAATGGTGGCCTACTTGGTCACATGATGTGTTTTTACGCGATTTGTCCAAAACAATCTGGATTGTCCAAAACAAAAATCTGGATTTGTTTGGCAGGGCAATTTTTGTGAAATTCAAAACAAATCTGATATCTTTAGAATTAATTTGCTCATCTCTAATGTGGACAATGTGCCTTTTATATCTTCAATGTATACCGAGATGCTCAACACATTCTATTCGACTGCAGAAAAACTTTGTTGAATAAGCAGTAGTCAGAAATATTAGTATCAATGCAGCCAATGACTTATATAGACTTTCTTTGGTGTTTTGTACAGGATGTTCTTTCTTTTCTAGCCAGACCACATAAGCTGAAATGATACAAAATATAGCAATTTACTTTAAATGAAATTTCCAGGTTTCTTTCTCAGCTTATTGGGTTCTGACAGTACAGAAACATAATACTGAACTCTAATGTAATTTCAAGAGCCTGCACAACCTTATTAGTTTCAACAACAAATGTGTCTGGAAAATGAAGCCTTTTTAAAAATATATATTCTTCCAAGGTATAGAAAACATAAAAATAAAATTAAGAAATTAAAATATTTTTATTTACATAGGTCACCAAGCAAGGAAAACTAATAACAGGCGTAATGGCAGTGGGTGTGAAACCACTGTGTCAACCAATAGATTTGACTTACCTACTCACCTACTTTCTTGAGTTGCCTCTGTTTGATCTGTTTGATTGACAGCTGATCCATGTGAGGTCAAGAGACACCACTGTCAAGCACTGGGACGTCAGGCAAAATCATAATCAATAACAAGCTGAAGCCAGAACTAGCAGAGTATATGCAGCATTGTAAATAGTCAGAGGTCAGGACGGACAGTCAATACGAAGGTCAGGTATGGGTCATGCCAATAAGCAGGGGGTCACAAACCAGGAAATAGGCAGAAAGTCAGTACACGAGCAGACAACAAAAACAGCACACCTTCACATGATACTATCAAGCTGGGGAACCTATTGCTCAGTTACCCTACCACAGGGGAAGGTGCCTTAAAGAAGAACTCCAGCAAAAAAAATTATTCTCTGACCTGCTAGAAAGGTACATTATGTAATTTGTAGTGAATGTAATCTTCTTATAAGTCACTGTATTTGTGAGCTATTCCCTCCCTTCTAATTTTTAGATGTATCATGTGACCAACTCTCTGATCAACTGACACAGGTTAATTCTTTATTCATTCCTATTGGACTGACATTGAGGCTCCCATAGGAATACATAGAGAAACTGACTTCCTGTCCACACATAAGCTGTGTTATTTGGAAAGTCTGATTGCTGGTCACATGACACAGCCAAGAAGCAGAAGGGAGGGGATAGCTCACGAATACAGACGCTGGTAAGAAGATTACCTTCATTACAGGTTAGCTCCCAAGACCTTTCCTCTGGACCAAAACCCTTTCAATCTACCAGGAAGAAGGTTTTACCTCAGATTTTCTTTATGTTCACAATATTCTTGACTTTGTATACATTCTCACTGCTGAAAGGAGCAGAAGAAGGAAAAAAACCTCTGGAATAATGTTTGAATACATTTGGCTACAGGAGGGAACATGAAAAGAATTAGGAATATGTAAAGAGGCAGGAAGGCGCAAACACCAGATTCAATTGTCTCAACATCTGTAAAGGACCAATGAAGCGTTGTGCCAACTTGTACAAGGGTACATTGAGTGTGATGTTTTTTGAGGAAAGCCAGACCTTGTCCCCAGGAGAAAACTGAGGTGGAGTCCTACGCTTATGGTCAGTAACCCTCTTCATAAGAGCAGAAGCCTGAAGCAGGGAAGTTTTAAACTGGGTGAAGTGGCTGACAGTAGCCTCAGCTTCCGGAACTCTAGAGGAGGCAGTTAACGGAAGAAGAAACCTTAATTGATGGCCAGAAACTATGAAGAAAGGGGTCTTACCAGTAGAACCACTAGTAGAGATAAGCAAAGTTTAGAAAAATTTGATTCGGCAGCTTTGCCAAAGTTCACCAAGAAATTAAATAAATTTGTCACAAATCTCTATAAGGGCTCATGAACACGAACGTATTTTGTGTCTGTGTCCGTTCCGTTTTTTGTGCAGTCCGTATTTGGAACCATTCACGTCAATGGGGGCTCAAAAAAACGGAAATGTGCATTCCATTTCGGTATGTCTGTTCCGGAAAAAATTGAACATGTCCTATTATTGTCTGCATTACGGACAAGGATAGGACTGTTCTGTTAGGGGCCAGCTGTTCCGTTCCACAAAATACAGAATACACACAGACATCATCCATATTTTTGGCGTATCCGTGTTTTGCAGACCGCAAAATACATATGGTCATGTGCATGAGCCTTTAATCTGGTATACCCAGGCCACTCTGCCCTAGGGTACGGCCACATGAGCGGCCATGCTGCGGTAAAGAACCATGGAACCAATACAGGCATGGGTCACCAATTATCCTGCAGCTGCCTTTCATTTAATAATGAAGTCACTTCGCTCAACATTACCTACTAGAATGTTTGTTGTAAGAAAACTTTGCCCAAGGGAGAAAAGCAACCCAGTCACTGTGAAGTGAAGTGTTTCAGATAGTTAACAAGGATTAACATTCTTCACCTGTCCATTAGATTTCAGATGGTAACTCAAGGAAAAGTCCAACTTTATACACAACAGTTTGCAAGTAGCTCTCCAGAACATGGAGACTCGATATAAAAGGGCATGCAGCCGAAGAATGTGTTCCACAAACAACTTGGCCAGTTGACTAGCAGAGGGGAGGTCGGGTAGAGGTACAAAGTGAGCTTTCATTGAAAAGCGGTCAGCCATCACCCAGAAAACTGTGCATACCGAGGAAGAAGGCAGGTTGGTGATAAAGTCCATTGCAATATGATGCCATGGGAAATGGGACACAGGCAAGAGAAGTAAGAGCCCTGCAGGTCTTTGTTTTAGAAACTCCTTCTGGGCACATTTACTGTAGAACAGGTGGCGGCATAGTCCCAAACATTTTTAGAAATTGAAGGCCACTGGTAATGTCGAGTAATCAGGTCAATAGTGATGATCGGCAGGGACAATATTCAAATTCGTAATATTTCGCGAATATTTGGGTGAATATTCGTCATAAATTTGAGAATTTGAGAATTCACCATTATTTTCTTGATTGCGAAAAACAGCAATGTAATATGCACATATTGCGTGTGCAATACAGGCATGGGTCACTTTTGCTACATTTTTCAAGCTGCTAGAAGTTTCCTGAGACTGGAGAAAATGGTTGGCATGGCAGAACATTACAATAGCTTTATATTTAGATAGAGTGCTCCAATATATTCGCAATTGCGCAAATCGGCAATTAATGATGCGCATATTTTGGCACAATAACTGCAACTTTACATTTTAGCAGGTCTAACTACATATTACTGATTGGTGAACTAAGTTTTGTTGTGAATTCACAGCACTATGTCTGTAGCATGTATGTATGGACAGCAGAACCTATCACACTACCTAACACCCTGCACTGGAACCTATCAGCTACACTATATCACAATGTAACCTAGACTGACTATCTCCCACTAACTATCTTTATTATATATATTAGCTAACTAACTATCTAATGTAATGACACAGCAAAGCACAGAGCACAGCAATGACACTGCTCTCTCTCTCAGAACTGCAAAAAACTGCAGAAAATGGCTGCTGGGGAGTTTCTTATATAGTAAGGGGTAGGCAACTTTCCTATTGGTTGTTAGGGATGTTGCTAAGCGCAGACAAAGACATTGCAGCCTTCTCATTGGCCCACAAGCAAGAGGCAAGAAGGGATCATGGGTTCAGATGAAAAAAATCTAGAATATTTGCGAATACGAATATATAGCACTATATTCAAAATCTTAGCGAATTCTCAAAGTGCCAATATTCACGATTAAAATTCGCGATTCGAATATTTGCACCCAACACTACAGATCAACAGTCTTGTGAAGACCAGGGTGACTGGTGACTTTGGAGTAAAACCCTCACAGCATGACCTGGAATAAATTACCTGTACTAGTAAGCAGTGCCCAAGAATTGCTGGTTAGCTCACAGACCTATAGGACAGGGCCAGTCCAAGACTGTAGTCAACTTTTCGGGATCCATTTCAATATCAAAGAAGTAATTTCAAATGTCTGTTCTTCCTCAAGCACTGGAGGATACGGTGTGAAGTCAGGTCAGGAGTTAAAATCTAGATGTAGTCCAAACAGACCCCTACACAGATATAGAGGAGATCACAATAGACAACATTAATGAATTCCTGAAAAACAGCAGGGGCGTAACTGAGGCCAAAAGGCATGACAAGTTATTCATATTGAATGTCTTGGTGTACAAAGTGGTCTTCCACTCATCACTCTCTGTAATCTGGATCACATTGTAAGCAACTCAGAGATACAATTTCATGAAGATCCTGACACCTCTGAGCCTATCAAAGAGCTCAAATGTACTTGTTTTTTTACATTGATTTTATTCAGACTAATCTATACATGGCCAAGTGGAAGCGTCATTTTTCTTGACAAAGAAGAAACCAGTACATGCTGGCAAAAAGGACTTTTGGATGAAGCCCCTCTAGAGATTCTCTTTAACCCCTTCCGGATACAGCCAGTTTTCTGCTTCCTTAGAGAGCTTAAATTTGCAAATCTGACATATAGTATGTAACTTTATGTTATAATAACTTTACAATGCTTTTACTTATCCAAGTGATTCAGTTTTTTCAGGACATTGTACTTGAACTTACTGTTAAATTCTGGTCAATGTTTTCAAAATTCTAAATTTACAGAAAATTATAAAATGGAAAAGTTAGCAATTGTGTAAACTTGAATTTCTCTGCTTTCTAAGACAGATAGCGATACCTCACAAAATAGTTATTAATTACGATTCACCATAAGTCTACACTATGTTGTCATTATTTTGTAAATATCATTTAATTTTTTTAGGACGTCTTAGAATTTCAGACACAATTTTTCACATTTCTAATACATTTTCCTAAATATACTTTTAAAAGGACCTATTCATTTCTGTACTGACTTTGAGGGGCTTACATTATAGAAACAACCCATAAATGACCCTTTTAAAGAAACTTTGTGGTCCCTTTAAGTGTTGGCTAAAGGAGTGCCATTTAATTGGAGGGCAGATTTTCATGAATGGTTTTGAAATGACGCATTTGAAGAGACCATGAGGTACCCCTACAGTGTAAGGGTACTTTCACACTTGCGGCAGGACGGATCCGCAAACGTTTCACACTTTTGGCAGCACTTACCTGCACGTTTATTAGCTGCGTAGCAGCCAACAAACGTGTGGGGAGGGGACTCGAGCATCGCGCTCGAGCACACGCGGTGTTTGGCCAAGCATAGCGATGCTCGAGCCGAACTGGTTTTTGGCCGAGCATGCTCGCCCAACACTACTCACTCAAGGGATGTAGTTTCCAAAATGGGGTCACTTTGGGGTTTTAGGGTACTTTCACACTTGCGGCAGGACGGATCCGACAGGCTGTTCACCCTGTCGGATCCGTCCTTCCGCTATTTCGCCGTGCTGCCGGACCGCCGCTCCGTCCCTATTGACTATTATGGGGACGGGGGCAGAGCTCCGGTGCAGCACGGTAGTGCACAACGAAAGGCCGCCAGACTAAAAGTCCTGCATGTCCGACTTTTTAGTGCGGCGGCTTCTCACAGTGAACTGCCCCGTCCCCATTATGGTCAATGGGGACGGAGCGGCGGTCCGGCGGCACGGCGAAATAGCGGAAGGACGGATTCGACAGGGTGAACAGCCTGTCGGATCCGTCCTGCCGCAAGTGTGAAAGTACCCTAAAACCCCAAAGTGACCCCATTTTGGAAACTACATCCCTTGAATGAGTAGTGTTGGGTGAGCATGCTCGGCCAAAAACCAGTTCGGCTCGAGCATCGCTATGCTTGGCCAAACACCGCGTGTGCTCGAGCGCGATGCTCGAGTCCCCTCCCCACACGTTTGTTGGCTGCTACGCAGCCAATAAACGTACAGGTAAGTGCTGCCATTCATATTGGCTACTGGCATTACAGTGATTGGCTGGCCGGAATGCCTCATTGGGTGCTATATAGCACCCGATGACGCGTGTCTTAGTCAGGGAGAGCTGTGCTGAAGAAGAGACAGATAGTGTAGGGAGTGAAATACTAATATTTTAATTGAAAAAACTTGTTAGAGAGTAGACCCAAAAGTCCTTTTAAGGACTATTGTTGTATCTGGCAGCAATATAATTATTAGCGCAACCTGCGCTAAATTGCATGGAACTGTTAGAGACCCAAAAGTCCTTTTAAGGACTATAGTTGTATCTGGCAGCAATATAATTATTAGCTCAACCTGTGCTAAATTGCATGGAATTGTTAGAGATCCAAAGTCCTTTTAAGGACTATATTTGTATCTGGCAGCAATATATATTTTTAGCGCAACCTGCGCTAAATAGCTTGCAATTGTTTGGCCACTGCAGACAGCAACATTATCTGCGCCACATCTCCTGTATAACGTGTGCACAGCCTAAACATATCTGTGACATCCAGTGTACTTTTTCTGTAGACGGTGTCTGCTGCAGACAGTTACATTACCTGCGCTACATCTTCTGTATAACGTTTGCATATCCGAAATATCAGTGACATTCAGTCAAATTTTTTTGCTGCTGGTGTCAGCGACGTTACTTGTGCTACATCTCTAGTATAACGTTAGCGCATCTGAAATATCAGTGACATTCACTGTAATTTTTTTTGCCGCTGGTGACAGCGACATTATCTGCACTACATCTCTTGTGTAACGTGTGTGCAGCCTAAAAATATCTGACATTTAGTGTACTTTTTCTGTAGACGGTGTCCGCTGCGGACAGTTACATTACCTGCCCACATCTCCTGTATAAAGTTTGTGCATCATAAATATCAGTGACGTTAATTCAGTGTAATTTTTTATTAGCCGCTGGTGACAGCGACTATACTTGTGCTATACTTCCTGTATAACATTTGCGTGTCCTAAATATCAGTGACATTAATTCAGTGTAATATTTTATTAGCCGGTGGTGACCTCGACATTACTTGTGCTATACCTCATGTATAACGTTTGTGCAACCTAAATATCAGTGACATTCATTCAGTGTCATTTTTTATTAGGCGGTGGTGACAGCGACATTACTTGCGCTATACCTCCTGTATAACGTTTGTGCAACCTAAATATCAGTTACATTCACTCAGTGTAATTTTTTATTAGCTGCTGGTGACAGCGACATTACTTGCGCTATACCTCCTGTACAACGTTTGTGCATCCTAAATATCATTGACAATCATTTAGTGTAATTTTTTATTAGCCGGTGGTGACAGTAACATTACTTGCGCTATACCTCCTGTATAATGTTTGTGCATCCTAAATATCAGTGACATTCATTCAGTGTAATTTTTTCGCCTGTGGTGACAGTGACATTACTTGTTCTATACCTCCCGTATAACGTTTGCACATCCTAAAATTATCTGTGACATTCAGTGTACTTTTTTTTATAGACGCTACAGACAGCGACATTATCTGTGCTACATCTCCTTTTTAACTTGTGCTCATACTTAAAATATCTGTGTAATTTATTTGCGCATAGACTTACAAAACCTGCACTACTGTACGTGTGACATACTTGCAAGCATATATACTATTTAATATGCACAAGGCGAGCAGTAAGGGATGGGAAAGTGGCTGTGCTGCTGATGGTGCACGCAGAGGCCATGGCCCTGGCTGCGGTGAAACTGTGCCTGCTGCCAGAGCACAAGAAACACACTCATCCACGATAACTAGCTTCATGTTCCAGTTTGCAGGGCGGCGCAGGACACCACTCTCAAAGTCAGACCAGTGCGACCAGGTGGTTGGTTGGATTCCAGCAGATAATGCTTCCAGTCGGTTAAGCACCACCCTGTCTTCCACAAAGTCCAGTCTTAGTAGCCAAGAGTCTGGTCAACAGAATCCTCACCCTGATCCTCCTTTCTCCCACCATGGAGAGTCTTGGCAAACAAGTGATCATAAACTCGGATATTCCGAGGAGCTTTTTTCAGCGTCATTCCTTGATTTGGCCCTCTTCCAAGGCCGCTTGAAAAGGAACATGAAGAGATCTTATGCCCTGATTCCCAAACTCTTGAGCATCCAGTCACAAGAAGATGATGATGGGGAACGGCAATTAGTGTTTCACGAGGTGGATGATGATGAGACACAGTTGCCAATAAGTCAACCGCAATTAGTGTCTCAAGAGGTTGATGATGAGGATAAGACACAGTTGTCAATAACTGAGGCTGTTGTTAGGTCAACAAGTAAGGAGGATAACCAGAGTGAGGAAGTGGAAGAGGAGGTGGTGGACGATGAAGTCACTGACCCAACCTGGGAAGGTGGCAAGCCGAGCGAGGACAACAGTACAGAGGGAGAGGGATCCGCAGCACAGCAACAGGCTGGAAGAGGCAGTGGGGTGGCAAAAGGGAGAAGGCGGGCAGCACCAAACAGGCCCGCAACTTTTCCCCGGAAAAGGGGTTGGTGTTCCGCAGTCTGGCGCTTTTTTGAGGAAAGTGCGGACGATAAATGTCATTTGCAACCTGTACCGTACCAAAATGAGCAGGGGCGTGAACACTAGCAATCTCACCACCACCAGCATGACCCGCCACATGGCATCAAAGTGTCTGCAAGTCACACCACTGCCTCCTCTTCCCATGTGTTACATGCTGGCCAATCCCCTGTCCAAGACGCAGGCCCGGATGTCTGGACCTTTATAATATTTTTACAATTAGACAGCACTCGAACTGGTTGGTATGATAATTCGTGAATTTATTCAGCCGGAGATGATGGTGCACAACAGTACAGTTTCGGGATGGAAAGAAGCCCTTCATCAGGCTGGTGTACAGAAGAAAAAATAGGAAACAAAATCAGACCATGATTTGGGAACATAATACATTACATAAATATTGGTATGCACCTGGACCTTCGCAAGCACCATCAGCTAGCACATCCACGATGACGTCATCGACAGCTTCCGCCGGTCTGGCAATGCTGCAGCAGCGCTTGCAATTGCCAGCTCACCGACTGTTGTGCGACATGAGCATGTGCTGGTACTCCACATTCCACATGTTATGAGCAGCAGCGGGCAGTAGTGGAATACCAGCTGCAACATGGTCGTCGCCTTTCCAGTCAGCTTCCACTCTTCACAAGCGACGAGTGGGCATGGATGTCTGACCTCTGTGAGGTTTTACGCAACTTTGAGGAATCAACACAGATGGTGAGCGGCGATAATGCTATTATCAGCGTAACCATCCCACTTCTGTGTCTACTCAAATGCTCGCTGCTCACAATTAAGACGGACGCTTTGCATATGGAAGAGGTGGAAATGGGGGAAGACAGTACATAGGGTGATAGCCATACCACCCTCAGTTCGTCTTCTCAGCGTGAATTGGATGATGATGAGGAGGAGCAGGAGACGGTTGCCTCCGCTACAGAGGGTAGTACCCATGGAAGTTTTATTCCATCTGTTTAGCGTGAATAGGTAGAAGAAGAGGATGAGGAGATTGAGAGTCTTCCTCCTGATGATTACAGCGAAGTCTTGTCTGTTGTCACATGGCTGACTTTATGTTAGGCTGTCTTTCCCGTGACCCTCGCGTTGTACGCATTTTGGCCAACACCAATTTCTGGTTGTTCACCCTTCTCGACCCCCGCTACAAATAGAACTTCTAATCTCTCATTCCTGTGGTGGAGAGGACGAGCAAAATGGTGCAATACCAGAAGGTCCTTGTGGAAAAATTGCTCCAAAACGCTGGCTGCAGAGTACGTAGTTCCTTGGCCAACCAAGGAGGGGATACGAGGGGAACACACAGCAGTTTCAACAGGCAGGGCAACACTCTCCAAGACCTGGGAAAAATTTATGACACCCCGCCAGCACCCTCAACCTGATGCACGGCCTAGTGTCACAAGGAGGGAAAAATTTGGGAAGATGGTGAAGGAGTACGTAGCAGACCGTGTGAGCATCCTCAGTGATCCCTCTGTGCCTCACAACTATTAGGTGTCCAAGCTGGACACATGGCATGAACTGGCGCTCTACGCCTTGGAAGTGCTGGCCTGCCCTGCCGCCAGCGTTTTGTCAAAGCGTGTATTTAGTGCTGCTGGTGGCATAATAACTGATAAGCGCATCCGACTGTCAACTGAAAATGCTGACCTGTTGACTCTTATAAAAATTAACAAGGCCTGGATTGCCTCTGACTTCTCTATTCCACCAGAGGAAAGCGGCTGAACATAAAGGCACTCTAAATGTGGCTTTTATGGTGTATTGAATACACTGTATTCATATGCACCCCTTCCACCACTAAAAAGGGTATATGGTTCAATCTCCCTTTTTTCATCCTCCTCCTCCATCATATCAAAATGCTTATTGGGCTGCCCTCGCTCCTAATGTTTTAGAAGGTCAGCTTAGCAGCAGGCCCTCACCTATAATGTTTTTGAGGGTCACCAGCAGGCCCTCAACCATAATGTTTTTGAGGGTTGCCAGTAGGCCCTCACCAATAATGTTTTAGAGGGTCAGCAGCAGTCCCTCACCCATAATGTTTTAGAGGGTCACCAGCAGGCCCTTGTTCTTAATGTTTTAGAGGGTCACCAGCAGGCCCTCGCCCCTAATGTTTAAAATGGTCAGATCAGCAGCAGGCACTCGCCCCTAATGTTTTAGAAGGTCATCTCAGCAGCAGACCCTCACCCCTAATGTTTTAGATGGTCAGCTCAGCGGCAGACACTGACCCCTAATGTTTTAGATGGTCAGATAAGCAGCAGGCACTCGCCCCTAATGTATTAGAGGGTCAGCTTAGCGGCAGGCCCTCGCCCCTAATGTTTTAGATGGTCAGATCAGCAGCAGGCACTCGCCCTTAATGTTTTAGAGGGTCAGCTCAGCAGCAGGCCCTCGCCCCTAATGTTTTAGATGGTCAGATCAGCAGGCCCTTGCTCCAATAGTTTTTCAGGGTCACCAGCAGGCCATCAATCATAATTTTTCAAGGGTGTGTATGATGCCCTCCTTTATGTGTAATAAAGGGTGTATTGGAGTGCCGGTTCCTTGTAATTTTTGGCAGCCCTTTTACTTAGTGCATAGGCTTTATGAGTGTAGGAGTCCCACTACATGAACAATTGTACCACAATGTGAATGAGGCCCTCCTTTATGTGATATGCAGGTTGTATCGAAGTGCCTCTTCCTTGTAATTTTTGGCAGCACTTGCACTTGATATACAAGTAAATATACAGAAAAGAATGTTTCCTAACAATTTTTACTCTAAAATCGATTTTATCTTCGGTTTGGTGCATATTATTGTCAGTCTGTAAAAGTGGCGTACTACTCGGACAACATTGTTCCCAGCGGCGACCTGGGAGTCCAAGATGCATCCAGACATCCTCCCCATGCTTTTCCCGAACCATCTCAGTGGTGTTTCCATCAATTTCTGACCTTTTCCTATGAACCAAACACCCTCCCCTCTTCAGAGCAGGGGGTGCCTGGTTTAATGCTCGGATTCTCCCATTGACTTCCATTGTGCTCGGGTGCATCCCGAGGTGTTCTACTCGAGCACCCAAGCACCCGAGCACTTTGGTGCTCGACCAACACTAGTAGTGAGTACTTTCACCCTACAGGCATTGCATAGAATTTAGGAACATTTGGCTTCCAATAAAATGTTGCTATATCCCCAGATTTTTCACAAGGGGTAACGGAAGAAAAATAACCCAATAACTTGTTAAGCATTTTTTCCTGGATATGGCAATACCCCATAGGTGGTCATTAACTGCTGCATGGGCCCACTTCCCAATTACTAGCTGAGGAAGATCACTGATGTGGCCACTGATTGGCTGAGTAGGCATTTCTTGTGTGTTAAGAGAGATCAGGAAGCAGAGATCAATGAGCAGCCGGTAAGACCTGGTCTGAAGAATCACAGTTCCTTTAAAACATGTGAACATCCAGGTGGATGTGCATCTCTCACATGGAGATGTGATAGCACCAGGATACACTATGAGAAGAAGGCAGTGGTTATGCTCTGTGTTTTGCTGGGACACTTTGGGTAACATGTGGATGTTACATTGACACTCGTAATGAGCGAAGCGAGCTTCGGATCCTAGATCCGAAGTTGCTTTGCTCAAAACTTCTGTTTAATGCTGTAGGTAGATCCATCTCTGCATAGCATTAAAATGTATGGCTTCCGAAGAGGCAAAGTCAGTTAAGTAATTTTAAAACTTGGATCCGAACTCGAGGTATCAGTCGGAACCAAAGCCAAGGTCGGATCCAGGTTTTAAAATGGTTTTTCAGTTTAAAAATGAAATGCCTAAGTTATAACCGACTTCGCATCGTCGAGACCATACATTTCCAAGGTCCATTTACACGTAGTGTGCTCTCCGCATCCCGTTCTGCCCCATTGAGAATGAATGGGTCCGCACCCGTTCCCGATATTGCGGAATGGATGCGGACCCATTTGCAGACGTCTGAATGGAGCCTTATGCTGTACAGAGACTGATCTTCATACAGCATTAAACTAAAGTTTTGAGCAGGCAACTTAAGATCTAGGATCCGAAGCTCTATTCGCTCATCACTAATTGACACATTCCACCTACAAAAACATTGTTGCAAACTAAGTACACCCCTTCATGGCAACAGTAGTCTCTAATGGCAACAATATTTTTCAGAAAAATTATACACTCTGCCAAACTGAAAAAATGTTTAGGAATTGTTTGAGTAACATGACAAAGTGTTCAAGGTGTTGACTTGGCTTCCAAAGTCACCAAAGGTGGATCTTCTCAACATGTGGAATGTGTGAACCTTGAAGGTCCTACCACCCAAGTTACATGATCTGTTGTTAATGTCTTGGTGCCATGTACTACATATGATACCTTTACAGGTTTTATGGAGTTCATACCCTAGTGGGTCAGCGTAGCGTTTTTTATTTTTTTGCGGAATGTGGGAGACCTCCATAATACTAAGTAGGTGGTGTTTAAGCTGATAAATATATGTTATTGTTATTATTTCAGCATTCTGCCACAACATATTTCCTCCCAATTATATATTCACATACACTGACATTCAAACCAGTTACCTGGTGTAGGGGTTACACAAATTCCTGTTAATGCTGCCCTTGGACAGCACTTTTGATTAATAAGACTGTCCAAGGGGATAGGATAAAACTTTATAGGAAAGTGACATAATGGCTTAAAAAATAAATTAGACATTAATCACCCCACCAATCCCATACTGCTGTTTTAGCACTTACTAGGATCCCACTCATTGGCTGAGGTAGGTCACTGCTGCCACTAGGGATGAGCGAATCGACTTCGGATGAAACATCCGAAGTCAATTCGCATAAAACTTTGTTCTAATACTGTACGGAGCAGGAGCTCCATACAGTATTAGAATGTATTGGCTCCAATGAGCCAAAGTTATTGCTTCGCGAAGTCTCTTGGAACCGAACCTGAGTTCAGGAAATGGTTTTTTACAGTTCAAATTAATTTATAAAGTTATTGTGCGAAGTCTCGCGAAAATGTGTCCGATCAGAAACTCCTTTGACACAGAGCACCACATAAAACATAAACTATAAAGTTTTATGCTTTCAGATAGGCAGTTTATCACATTACACTGCAACAGTGACTATTCCATGTCTTTATTTTTCTTTTGTTTTTTGCTGAATAGCTGAGAAAAATATTAAAAGTTGTTGTGCCTTGATTTGATAGCTCTCTGCTGTATATCCATTTGTATCTCTGTCAATGTGACACTGATTCCCTGCACTGTCTAGAGAAACTGGTTAGCATTACCTTTTTGTGAGATCTAAGTGGCTGTGCCGTATTTTTACTGTGAAAGCTGGGCCATTTGTTTTGAGTGTTATTGCATTTGATAGCTACCTTCAGGGAATGTCTTTTTCAAATGTTTATTTCTATATATTCTTGTCGGTTATGAGGACAGAAGGCAAAAAGAAGCCTTGACTTTTTATAGCATGGCATCCAAATGAGATGGAAGTTCTTAGGGTTTATTAAGCTTTTTCATGTGTGTGTATGTGTGAGTGTGTGGAATACATTTTAACGGGAGCAGATCTGAACTGCAAAGATGTATTTGAAATGAGCAATATCATTGGAATGAATGTGTTGATAAGCCTGCGGTTCAACTCTAGGGCTGAATTATTTGATGGCAAATCTTTTCCTTGACTAGCACATTGCCATCTTATGGAAATTCTAAAAGACGCCAAACGAAAAATAGCTTATGTTTTCTTATCTCTGGATGACACTTTGCATTTTTCAAATTATGATAGTTTTTACTTTATTTAAAAACAAATATTTTAGCTACAATTTCATAGCATAAGGTACATTGTACTCTCTTACAAATATCATAGTCAAAATAACAAAATACATCAAATAGGATATGTTTATTGGTAAGTTTTTTCAGAACCTCACAGACGCTATCTGAATTAAGGATTGATTGGCAGCAGATATCATCTAGACAATTAAAGGGAATCTGTCACCAGCGAACTCCCTATCAAGCTGTGCGCATAGACACATACTTGTGGTTCACCTGATTAAAATGCTGTTTTTCTTTTGCTCATCTGCGGCTACGTTATTGAGCTATGATACTTTTTCCTAATATGAAAATTAGGCCTTTAGTGCAATGATTGTGTCACCTTTGCTCTTGTTGCGCTTTGTCGCATTTCTGTGACCAGCTCCTCCCTTGCTGTTTTTATTGACAAGGCCAGGATATGGCAAAAAGCGAGTGAGGAGTGGTCACAGAAAGCAGTCGAGTTTGGGTGCAGGAAGGACAACGATGACACCCTCATTACACAAAATGCCTAATTTTTAATATTGAGAAAAAGTAGCATAACTTAAAAACATTTTAAAAATAACATTTTAAACAGGTGGACTATAACTGTGTGTTTATGCAAACAGCAAGATAGGGAGGTCGCTGGTGACAGATTCTTTTTAAATATAAATAATGATGAGCAAATTTCTTCAAATTCTATTTGGATTTAATTTGGTCTAATCGGTCGATCTATTCGATTGGGGTCTGAATAAATTTGACCCGAATCAAAAGTGCTCCAATAGCCCTAAAAAGTTGTGGATGACATTCTGGGGTCTTCTAGGTCTGTATGCAACTCATTTAAAGCTCTTTAACCCCTTAGCGACCAGCCTGTTTTGGGCCTTACTGAACAAGCATTTTTCTTCCTTTTTTCATTGTCGCGTTTCAAGAGCTATATAAAATATTTTTATTTTTCCATCTATATAGCTTTATGAGGGCTTGTTTTTTGCGGACAAGTTGTAGTTTTAATGGCGCCATTTTGGGGTACACATAACTTTCTGATTAACTTTTATTAACTCTTTCTGGGAGGGAAATAGGAAAAACAGCAATACTGCCACTGCGTTTTTACATTATTAGTAATTGCGGCGTTCATTTTTCAGTATAAATAACATAATATCTTTATTCTCTGGGTCAGTACGATTACAGTGATACAAAATACATATAATTTTTTACATTTTACTACTTTTTTTTTTGCAATAAAATCCCTTGCATTGCCGCTTCCCAAGACCCATAACTTTTTTTATTTTTCTTTCTAACGAGTTGTGTGAGGGCCTAATTTTTGCGGGACGACTTGTATTGTAAATGGCGATTTTTGATCGCTTGTTATTAAGTTTTTTTGGAGAATAAATTAGCAATTATGTCTTTTTTTTTCTTTTTTTTTATGGTGTTCACCGTAGGGGATAATTTACATGATATTTATGTAGTCCAGGTCATTACGGATGTGACAATACCAAACATATGGGGAAGATTTTTTTTTTGCATTTTCTTTAATTGAAAAGCATATTTTCAATGGAAAAAAAGCGTAATTTTTTTAATGGGATTTTTTATTGAATAAATTAGTTCTTTTTTTAAACTTTTTTTTACCACTTAATAGTACCACAAAAGGATTACACCATACAGCTTTTTGATTGCTTTTAAAATGCAATGCACTCTCCCTATAGTGCTTTTAATGGCAATGCTATTCTGACATAGAAAAGCGCAGCCTGCTGGAAATTATTGAAGGCTGGTCTGGGGCCTACATAAGACCTCAGGCAGCCTTCACACATATCAGCACCCCGCGATCGCATTTGCAGGGTGCCGATGGGAGACTGATGAAGTCCGCTCTCTCTGTCAGCACTTTACATGCGGCAGGCGCCATTGCCCGTGGCATGTAGTGTTAAACAGCTCGGATCGGAACTCCTGCCGGTCGGGACTGTTAGAGCAGGGCCGCGGTTCTCATGTGAGAGCTGGTTCCCCGCTCCCCGCTGCACGGGGGACCTGAGCAGCGCTTAGACTGGGCCGACTTAAAAAAGCAAACCTAAGGTCCCTTAGTGACCGCCGTAAAAACACGTATGGGTGGTCACTAAGGAGTTAATTCCAAACCAGCATTAGTAATCTTAAAGTGACAGTGACATATATGGCTATGGGTAAAAGCATGGCTGCTGGTGGTAACACACTGCACTGCAATGGTCCAAGAAACCACAGCTTTTTATATGCAAATGCCTGCCAGTGAGTATACACAGGTCTGCCAGAGTGGGAGCCACTATTTTTTAGAGATTCTCCTGTATGGTTTATATGGCATACCCCCTTATAATGTCCATTTGCCATAAAAGGGTTATTTTAATAATATTTTGTATAAATAAAATATTGTTTTCAGTGAGCTACTTTACGAAATAAAGTCATGTGCCATTTTAATATATCTAAAATATAGGAAATGCTTGTAATACATGGCCTGCAATTAATTTGAAAAATGAAAATAATTTTTAATATTTTATATTTTTTATATAATACATTTAGTAAAATTTACCCTTACCAGCAATCAGTATTCTACATTTGTATATCATATAAATCAGGGAATTGTATGTAAGAGGTATGGGTCAGACCATACCAGGATCTTGTTGGCCAGTGAGTGTTGTACATGGGCTTCCCACTCAAGAATGGTGGAAGGAATCGGGCAGACAACTTGTAACAATGTTTTTACTGAAATCATGTGGGGCAACAAGCTTAGCGATTACAAGAGTCTCACAAATAGCAACTGACATAATGGTTATAGGCTTGATGATCTTTAAATCTTTACTGGTCCAACAGGCTTGCTTGTTATAATGGCATTGCAGCCAACCTAATGGGTTGTAACAACTCTATCCTGGAGTCTCCCTCTGGTGGCTATGATGAAGATGGCTATGCTGCATGGTGTAGGCCAAGGCTACTCTCCATATGGTGTGCCCTCTATCTAGGCGTGAGTACAGGATACTGATCATCTCCACACGGCACAAAAACACACTCACATTATGTATGTGTGTTGTATCACAGTTGGGGACAAATTAAGTTAAATTCTAGGTTTGTGTGTGCATGTATTTGTGGGCAGGCGCCACACTGAACATATTCCCCAGATGAAAAAATGCCTAGCTGCAGCTTTGCATAAGCAACAATAAAATAGAGAGCTATATTACCTTGATCTCCTGTATTAGTAGTTTTTAACTAATCTAAATAAAAAGTAAATTTTACATTTTACAGTTTTAAAAGATAAAGCTAGAAGAACCACAGAAAAGTTTATTTTTTGGCTTACGTTTGAGCCACTATGAAACAGAATGTTAGCTATACTGTGATACAAAAATAATTATTGCAGATACTGAATGATAGCTGGCAACATTTCATAAGTCCATTATCTCCTTTATTGTCCAAAGTCCTCAGTAATCCTGGATAAGTTCTTTTTTAGAGCATGAAACATAAATTTGGCACAGGCTGTGATCATTTGAGTTGGTGCCAATGTGGAAATGCTTGGCTATTACAATTTTGCATTGTGCTAAACATTTAGACACAATTGTTTACATTACTGTTATGCATATGGAAATCTGTTCCATAACGGCTAGTAATAAAGAGCAATTAACTTCCAAATGCAGATTGTCATTTCAGTTTTCATCTTTTCAGCAACAGTGTGGCTGGTTTCTGTTTTCATCATATTTCCTTCATTTTAGTTTACTTTTTACATTTCATTTTAATGAACATGCATAGAATTAAATTAAACAAAATAGTCCAGAAAATGGCATTTGGTAACTGAAAATCATAACAAAGAGCAATAATGCTTTAGTTTAAATTAATGTGGACATTATACCTAGACATAGTAGACATTTTGCATAGATTCATCCTATGAACTATTGTACCTATCTGCTTCATAGGAACCAGAAACTTATTTTTTTTAAACGTATAATATTTATTTAAGAGAAAAAATGACAACAAGGTCAATCATGAGATCACATAAAGTCTTACTATTTGGATGTATACATGCCTTGCACTCTTTAAAGCTGGCCTATTTTGAGTCTTTAGGATGGATAGGACTGACCAAGCAATGTTTTCCTTTTTTTTTTATTACATATCAAGAGACACAAATGTACAATTTTCTATAGTTTTTTTTATCCACTTAAGGATCACTCAACAACTTCAAATATTGGGGCAATCCCTTGGCCTCTATTCAGCACTGCTTATAAAAAGCCATTGTATTTCCAGCGTGGCAGCGAATGTTGCTGTACGACACAGCAGTTTTCACTGGGAAGATGGGGAAGGATCGCAGCATTAACCTCTTGGCTGTCACGGTTAACTGTGGCTGCCGCTTCTACATGGGTAGAAAAAGGGAGGGGTCAATCATAGGGTGCCGACAGTTGTCCAGACAAGAAGGGATCCAAAAAAAGTTCTCAGGTTAGCTTTGGCTACAGCCTATTAAGCTGTGCAAATGGGACAGCCTAATAAATAGGCAAACATGCTTTGGTATACTGGGTATACTAAAGCATTATAAAGGCAATTAGATTGTAAAGTTCCCTAATAGGACTAAAGAAATTATTTAAGTTTAATTATGTTTACTATTAAGAAAATGTGTTCCCAGTATACAAAAAATTAGTTTAAAAAATATATTTATATATGGTGTTGCCACCATTGTGAAGACATGTAAAGACATTTAACCCCTAACGTATAATCACATATATGTACATGATTGGCATTAACTGGTTCTATGGAGTGGGAGCAATGACACCTGCTGGCAGTGATGACTCAAACCACCATGGATCAAAACTTTTGATATGTCTCTATGACATATCAAACGTTTTCTAAAAACTCAGTGACCATTTAGCTCTTTTACTTCATATTGTGCTCTCTCTCCACGCTATAGTAAATGGTCTCATGGACTTTCAATTGAGTCCACCTATTTTCCTTTCCAGCAGTGAGGAGAGAGAGCTCTATATGCAATCGGTTCTCTCTCCTCGTTCCAGTTATTGGTGGGGGGGTTCAGCACTCAGACCTCCATTGATCAAAACTTTTGATAAGTCTCTATATGACATATCAAATGTTTTCTGAAATCTCAATGATCCTTTAATAAAAGTTAATCATTATATGTAAAGGTACCATAGAAAAATAGAACTTATCTCACAGAAAACAAGCCTTCATACTGCCAAATCATTGAAAAAGAAAAAAAGTTATTGCTCTCTGAATGCGGTAAAAAATAATAAAAACATTCCGCTAACACAAGTTCTCTAATGAAGGGGTGTAAACACTCCAGTACTGAAGTTGCATAGTTTAATAAAACCATTTTGGGGTCCATTTAATTTAATTTAATGATTACCTTTTATGATTTGGAGGGCTAGGGGTGAAAACAGTAAAAATAACATGTTAGTGGGGCTTTCACGTGACTGCATGTATTTTGCAGCCTGTGTGGCATCCACATTTTGTTGTGGACCCATTGACTTTAATGGGCCTGCAGTCTGCATTTTGCAGCAAAGTATAGGACATAATTCACAGTATGAAATAATATATAGCGTAGGAATATAAGGCTGTATATCACTGAATAATTATCCTACTAAAACTTAACTTTTATATCATTAACAATTAAAATAGGTCCCATAAATAAAGTGTTTAGATAGTGTTTAGATAGCTGCATATATAAGATAAGATAGGCTTATGCACAAATAGGCACAGGGTATATAGGCATAAGGAGTACGATTTTGGACTAGGTAGTCCCCACTCACGGTTTGATGAATTTGCTGTTGTGGAGATGTATCGTGCCACAGCAGAGTATACGTGTTTGTGGTAGGAGGGTCCACAGGAACAAAATGATAGATATTCACTGCAGGTATCCTAGAAAAGTGATGTAGTCACCGGCTCTCCTTATGCAGGACGGGTAGGTAGCTGGGAGAACTGATATCCCTAGCCAACTAGTGAGGTCCTGCCTAAAAGCGGAGAGGTCTCCCGCCTATATGCGGGAGAATCACCCCCAAGGGAGCGACCCCACTTATCGATGGCTATCCCTGTTATCCTGGCCCTGAAAAATATTCTCCCAGTGTCAGCACAGCCAAAAGAGAGATAATCTGTTATCCCAACGCGTTTCCTCCGATAAAATATATCACCGGATTCATCAGGGGATGTCAAAATAGAGATACAAAAATGGATCAATGGCACAATCGCCGTTAGCTCGATAGCTCTCTTTGGATGGTGTCCAACTGAATAATACAGTCCCATGCCAGGGCAGTATAACTACCCCACAAGTGACCCCATTTTGGAAAGAAGACACCCCCAGGTATTTTGTGATTGGCATAGTGAGTTCATGGAAGTTTTTATTTTTTGTCACAAGTTAGTGGAATATGAGACTTTGTAAGAAAAAAAAATAAAATCATCATTTTCTGCTAACTTGTGACAAAAAATAAAAAATTCTAGGAACTCGCCATGCCCCTCACGGAATACCTTGGGGTGTCTTCTTTCCAAAATGGGGTCACTTGTGGGGTAGTTATACTGCCCTGGCATTCTAGGGGCCCTAATGTGTGGTAAGTAGTTTGAAATCAAAATGTATAAAAA
Organism: Bufo bufo; assembly: GCF_905171765.1. NCBI lineage: Eukaryota > Metazoa > Chordata > Amphibia > Anura > Bufonidae > Bufo > Bufo bufo. The sequence continues at coordinate 363,223,371 of NC_053390.1, read as the reverse complement.
ATGACCTGTGAAATCCTAAAGGTGCTCTTTGGAATGTGGGCCCCTTTTCCCGCCTAGGCTGCAAAAAAGTGTCACATGTTGTGGTATTGCCGTACTCAGGAGAAGTTGGGCAATGTATTTTGGGGTGTCATTTTACATATACCCATGCTGGGTGAGATAAATATCTTGGTCAAATGCCAACTTTGTATAAAAAAATGGGAAAAGTTGTCTTTGCCAAGATATTTCTCTCACCCAGCATGGGTATATGTAAAATGACACCCCAAAACACATTGCCCAACTTCTCCTGAGTACGGCAATACCAGATGTGTGACACTTTTTTGCAGCCTAGGTGGGCAAAGGGGCCCACATTCCAAAGAGCACCTTTCGGATTTCACCGGCCATTTTTTACAGATTTTGATTTCAAACTACTTCGCACGCATTTGGGCCCCTAAAATGCCAGGGCAGTATAACTACCCCACAAGTGACCCCATTTTGGAAAGAAGACACCCCAAGGTATTTCCTGATGGGCATAGTGAGTTCATGGAAGTTTTTATTTTTTGTCACAAGTTAGTGGAATATGAGACTTTGTAAGAAAAAAAAAGAAAAAAAAAATCATTATTTTCTGCTAACTTGTGACAAAAAATAAAAAGTTCTATGAACTCACTATGCCCATCAGCGAATACCTTAGGGTGTCTAATTTACGAAATGGGGTCATTTGTGGGGTTTTTCTACTGTCTGGACATTGTAGAACCTCAGGAAACATGACAGGTGCTCAGAAAGTCAGAGCTGCTTCAAAAAGCAGAAATTCACATTTTTGTACCATAGTTTGTAAACGCTATAACTTTAACCCAAACCATTTTTTTTTTACCCATTTTTTTTTTTTATCAAAGACATGTAGAACAATAAATTTAGAGAAAAATTTATATATGGATGTCGTTTTTTTTGCTAAATTTTACAACTGAAAGTAAAAAATTTCATTTTTTTGCAAAAAAATTGTTAAATTTCGATTAATAACAAAAAATGTAAAAATATCAGCAGCAATGAAATACCACCAAATGAAAGCTCTATTAGTGAGAGGAAAAGGAGGTAAAATTCATTTGGGTGGTAAGTTGCATGACCGAGCAATAAATGGTGAAAGTAGTGTAGTGCAGAAGTGTAAAAAGTAGCCTGGTCATTATGGGTGTTTAAGCTAGGGGAGCTGAGGTGGTTAAAAAAAAAAAGGGGGGGTGACAATGGCCAGGAGGGGGCGTGACCAGTCGCCTCAACAAATTTATTTTCATTTTCGCCAGTTTTCTGACTGAAATAAAGCCAGAAGTACAAATTGATCTGCTCACATAGCGAGGCGCCTCCTGTCTATCATCACACAACTTGCTCCCAGCTGACAGCCTAGAAATCATCTATGAGTATATGATTACCCTTCACCTGGAGAAAATGAGAAATAATTGTAGTACTACATCTCTGTATACAGTGTACATGGGGGTCACACATCTGTATCTACAATGTACAGGGGGTCACAAATTACCAGTGTACACGGGTACCTTATAAACAGTATATAGTTGTATGTGTCCTACCTGTACACTGTATATAGAGACACCCCCTTCCCTGTACACTGTGTATTATGATAATAATGAGATCCTTCGGTGCAGGGGGTCACACATCTCTATATACAGTATACAATGATGGTGGTGGTGGGGGTCACATATCACTGCATACAGTATACAGAGGGTCACACATCTATATACCGTATACAGTGGTGGTGATGGGAGTGGGGATCACATATCACTGCATACAGTATACAGAGGGTCACACATCTCTATATACAGTATACAGTGGTGGGGGTCACATATCAATGTATGGGGGTTTCACATATCACTATATACAGAGTGCAGGAAGGAGAGGGCACACATTTACAGATGAGATCAATGACTGCTGCTGATATCACTGACCTCAGCCATATTGATAGCTCAGGAGGGGTTAAACTGTTGGTCTGGCTGTAATAAACATGTCTGTGATAAGATGACAGAGCAGAGGGGCCATAAACAGGACAGACACTGGGATTGCTCACACTTTGTCTTCCACAGCACCTTCCTGGCTCTGCTACATCCTCACATACAGCAGTAGCCTCTCGGTACAGGAGACAGAGTGGATGGAGTCTACAGACAGTCAGCTTCCATCAGCCATCACAGCTTCTCCTCAGTCTCCCTTTCTCCTGCAAAAGTTTCTTTATTTCTGCTTGAATCTTCCTGCTAAGCCCCTCCAGCCCTGCACAGCCAGGAGTGTCAATCACAGAAGGAAAGCACATCTGATACAAGCAGGGTGCTTTAGGACCCAGGGAGCAGCACACTCCTTCAGGCATGGACGAGTTTGCTCCTCCATGGCACGTGCAGCTATGGACGAGACAGGCAGCTGTAAGAGCAGGACAGGAGAGGGCATGGCTGCCAATAGCAGGAAAACCAGGCAGATCTGCTTCAGAAGATATATTAGTAAGTGTAATATCTCCCTACTTTCTTTACAGTTGTAATAAGTGCTAACAGAGTGGCCAACACCTTTAAGGAACATATAATTTTAATATACTTAATTAACCTCTACTGATAGTTTGAAGGGGTTGCGCAGAGCAAATCTGCCACTTTTTTTATGCCATATGCTATGAACTATAAATAACATTTTTTATTTGGGTCGTTACAATTACAATAGGACCATACTGTACACCTAATGTTTTTAGCTTTTCTCTATTAAAGGATTTTTAAAGAAAGAATTTTGTTTATTTTCTTTTTCAAAGAGACTTTTTTCATTAAGCATTAAATTAATTTTACATTTTTGTTCTAATCATGTTTGAGGATTTGAAGCAACAACCAGTTAATGCCAAAAATAATATTTTGGAATAACTACTATTTTTGAGCATGATTGTCTGTCAGTGTGTACTACAGACAAGCAACCTACAGAATTTAGCCATGCCTTTGTTACCAACTTACTATAACCCACTGGGTACCCACGATCACAATTTCCTTATATCATGTCGTCACTATTAACCATATCTTCTAAGGCAGGCATCCTCAAACTGCGGCCCTCCAGCTGTTGTAAAAATACAACTCCCACAATGCCCTGCTGTATGCTGATACCTGTAGGCTGTTCGGGCATGCCGGGAGTTGTAGTTTTGCAACAGCTGGAGGGCCGCAGTTTGAGGATGCCTGTTCTAAGGGGTTAAACATCTTGCAATGGCAATTTTTTCAATGCTAGCCGTTACCTATGGAACTCTCTGCCTGAGGAGGTGGTGATGGTGAGTACAATAAAGGAATTCAAGAGGGGCCTGGATGTATTTCTGGAGTGTAATAATATTACAGGCTATAGCTACTAGAGAGGGATCGTTGATCCAGGGAGTTATTCTGATTGCCTGATTGGAGTCGGGAAGGAATTTTTTTATTCCCCTATTCCCCTAAAGTGAGGAAAATTGGCTTCTACCTCACAGGTTTTTTTTTTGCCTATGTTACTATGCTACCTCAGAAGTATAATTGTAAATAATAGCCATGTTCTCACTATTTAACCCATGGGAGTTTGGCGGTGCCCACACTGTATTTCGACATATATATACATCAACAAGCCTTAGCTTACAGTGCATTTAGGTGTATATGTATATGCAGGATGGAATTAAATACCATGTATCATCAAAAAATGACATTAACTTAACATTATTAACTCCAGTTTTCAACTTCTGCCTTATTCAGATCAGGTTTTATATCAATATCATTTATTAGCATAAAGAATGTACCGTATTTCTGGACTATACACATATGCCTTCATCCAATCAGAATGGTCAGTTGCACATCACTGGATCTCACTCACAGGCATCATTTTAATATGCTTAAAGGCTATGTACACCCATGGGGATTTTTTTTTTATTGCATTGTACATTTTGAGCTAAAAATAATTTTTTCAGTTGGTCTTTTTTTTCTTCAAAAATGTTGAACCCTTTTTTCTGTACAACCTTGATATTCTCTAGTAGCAGGTTCTGTGTTTTTACTGTTTCCCAACAGGCAGCTCAGCTGATGGCCCCCTATCTCTGATCTCTAGCCTTAAAACACTTATTATAGCTCATTTCTTATCATACTGATAAGAATGTAACTTTAATAAGTGTTTATGACCTTTTAGTTATTTAGAGAGGAGGTTTATTAGATGACCCTACTGAATTTATTTTTAGATAACCCTTTGTGATAGAATGGCTGAATATTTTTTTAATAAAGACCAACTGAAAAAAATAAGATTTTTAGCCCAAAATAAGTAAAATGCAATCATTAAATAAAATTGCCCCTGAAGGTGTAGCCTTTAAATTCATTTTTGCAGGCTGATCTGTAGTTTTTATTGGTACCATTTTGAGGCATGCATAACTTCTGGAGAATTTTTTCAATCAATAGTTTTTTGGAGGCAAACTAACTAAAAAATGGTGATTAAATTACAGCATACACCATTACTGGATAAATATGTTTATATTTTAATAGCTCAAACATTTTTTTCTGATGCAATCATTGCAATGATGTTTAGATATTTATATTTTTTATGTGAAAAGGGGGAAGAGGTAGTTTGAATTTTAAATTATTTTAAAAAATTATATTTTGAAATATAAAACTTAGAAATATATAAAATATATCAAAAACTTTTCTGTGACCTTATTTTTAAGCCCACACACGGGGCAATTATTATTATGCTTATATTATAAACTGCAATCTATGGGGAAAATGCTATATCCCTATTAAGCCCCTCAATAGGAACTTTAATATGGCAGTCCTCAGAGCCTTCAGAAGGCTCCAATCTGTCATAACAAGTGAACAGAAACCACAATCTCGTCACAAATAAATTATTCATATGGCAGAGGGAAGTCCCTCTCTCCAAATAATGACTGAGATACAGTGGTCACAATTTAACACGATATTTGATGGGTTAAATGTTCATGATCTGAGTTATCTCAGATCATGGACACTGCTGGCAGATGACTGTTTTGAAAAACAGCAGGCATAGGCTGGGTATGGCATCCACTAAGCTCTTTAGTGGACACCATGTTTAGATCTAGAAATTGGTCATAAATGCATGGTGGATTTTGGGAAGGGGTTAAAAATTGCTTTGTGTTACCATATTTTGACACATATACTTTTTATTTTTCCATTGATGGATTTGTGTTAGGATTTGCTGTTTATTGTGGCAGCTATTTTTATTGGTAATATTTTGACTTACATATTACTTTTTTAGCATTTCTTTATAAATTTTTTTGGGGAGGTAAAGTAAAAAAAAAAGGTAATTCTGGATTTTTGTTTCTTTTTACAGTATTCACTGGGTGGGATAAATAACAGAGTGCCTCCAGGGTGTAATAGGGGTCCTAACATGCAAGGCCCGGGAGCCTTCACAAGGCATCTGTTTGCTATGGCAACTGCTGAGCACCCCAAGATTGCAACATGGGGGGCAACGTGAGATCAAGGAAGCCTCCTCCCTCTGTGTAGCCGCTAAGATCCTTTGGCATCTGAGAAGCTTAATGGCCAGAATTGGAGTTCTTTCCAACCCCAGCCTTAGTAGGCTGGTGTCAGGCACCTATATAACACAGCTGGCACCTACTTTTATATATAAATAATAAATAAATAAATAAATAAATAATGGCTGCACACACATATAAGCAGTAAAGCTGAGAAATGGGGATCATTCTAAATTCAAGTGGTACTATACCTACTATTGGAATCAAAGGAAGCTCTTAGCGCACATTTTGATCAAATTTCGGGCCCATCCACCACGCGTCAAGGTGGCTTCTGCGCACGGGTCCCTATCACTAATATACCGCCTCTCTTGGACTTATCCAAGTCCACATTATCAGGGCAGTGAAGGAACCAGCTTCATTTGTACTTTACTCAGAAGCTCCAGGCAGATGGGAGTGTGCTCAGATAAATATTACAAGAAAGTTTAGACTGGCATATTCTTATTCATAATCATAGTCATGGGTGCACATCCATAAGGCAAACATAATAAATAATAAAAATAATGGCTGCACACACATATAGGCAGTAAAGCTGAGAAATGGGGATCATTCTAAATTCAAGTGGCACTATACCTACTATTGGAATCAATGGAAGCTCTTAGCGCACATTTTGATCAAACTTGTGTCGGGCCCATCCACAACGCGTCAAGGTGGCTTCCGCGGACGGGTCCCTATTACTAATATACTGCCTCTCTTGGACTTATCCAAGTCAACATTATCAGGGCAGTGAAGGAACCAGCTTCATTTGTACTTTACTCAGAAGCTCCAGGCACTCTGACTATGATTATGAATAAGAATATGCCAGTCTAAACTTTCTTGTAATACCTACTTTTATATAGTGGGCTTATATCTTTAGTCCATTCCAAACAATACCTGCACACCTACAACATATAATTACACCATTGTGTGGACAGGGGTTAAGCTGCACTTTACTATGGAAATATTAGTCTAATGCAACCTCTAGCTGTAAAGAGAACTGTAACACTGTCTCATTCAAAAGAATGGGATTATGATACAGTTCCCCGAATAGCCAGGAGACTAAGAGAGCCAATGTGCTGAAAAATCAAGAGATATATAATCAGTGCCATCACTGTATACAATAGAAAAGCCCCTTCAAGATGGTGATAATATGAAGGGGGTGCAGTTGACTCTTGTGGGGGACACCGCAGGTGGAATTTTGCATGGTTATTGTGGAAGTCTATTGACTGCTGTTCATGTGGGAGAGCTGCAACCACTCTTCTCCACTACCACAATCTGATCCTTTTTTTATCATATATGTGAGGGTGCTCACGTATAAAATGCTGTGAGGCTCATCTGGCTTATAGGGCTATAGTTATGCAATTTTTTTTTTAGTTTGGCATATATATCTGAATCTCCAAGCCTTGATTACAGCACTGCTAATAATGAATGAAAGGCACTGTAATGTACATATAGTACAATGCACACTTATAAACCTTGTAAGCATTATTGTTTTATAAGTATGAGTTTTGTCCTCATTTTGCTTTTCTAAATTTCATAAAATACCTTAGTACTGCAAAGTTAATACCGGATTTGAACCTGGAACAACACTTAGATGATTTCAAGTTCTGCTCTACTTACAGTAATTGCCTTCTAAAGTTTTGCATTCAGTCGTCTATTGCATTACACTATGCCTAACATTTCCCTTTGCTCAAATTGTCCAAAACGTTTGTACTATAATATCTAAAATGGAGTTCTTAATGGACTCATGCAGTACTCACTAAAGCAGTGATAAGAGCAATAAATTTCAGTGAGCTTGAAAAAACTAAGAGTCCTGAACAGTTATGCATACCAATTTTACAAAGAGATTCAACGTGTACTTTTGCTTTTTAACATTTTTTGTATTTTCATTTTTTTCTTTTTCCACATATTTTTTGCAAAGTTTATAATACATATGCTATTATGTTTCTAATCCACTTACAGTGTGTTAAATTATGGAAGTTGACGCCACAGGCTTATGCGCCTCCCACCTTTTACAAGTAGTTTAGTTTAGATTAGAAAGTGTAGCAGTAAAGCAAATCGCTCCAAACTCTGACAGACTACATATTACAATAATCAGTATGATATAAACCATTCTGTAAACTCCATGTGTAAGGCTTGCTGTAAGGTATAGTTGTAAGCAATGGTAAGAGTAAATACATTGTATAGACAACCTATTGGGCTGGTACCAGTATATATATATAGCCAGGTCCATAAATATTGGGACATCAACACAATTTTAACATGTATGGCTCTATACACCACCACAATGGATTGTAAATGAAACTAACAAGATGTGCTTTAACTGCAGACTGTCATCTTTAATTTGAGGGTATTTACATCCAAATCAGGTGGACGGTGTAGGAATTACAACAGTTTGCATATGTGCCTCCCACTTGTTAAAGAACCAAAAGTAATGGGACAATTGGCTTCTCAGCTGTTCCATGGCCAGGTGTGTGTTATTCCCTCATTATCCCAATTACAATGAGAAGATAAAAGGTCCAGAGTTCATTTGAAGTGTGCCATTTGCATTTGGAATCTGTTGCTGTCAACTCTCAAGATGAGATCCAAAGAGCTGTCACTATCAGTGAAGCAAGCCATCATTAGGCTGAAAAAACACAACAAACCCATCAGAGAGATAGCAAAAACATTAGGCGTGGCCAAAACAACTGTTTGGAACATTCTTAAAAAGAAAAAACGCATCGGTGAGCTCAGCAACACCAAAAGGAGGTAGGTGTATGTGTGTCAAAGTCAACAATCAAGAGAAGACTTCACCAGAGTGAATACAGAGGGTTCACCACAATATGTAAACCATTGCTGAGCCTCAAAAACAGGAAGGCCAGATTAGATTTTGACAAACGACATCTAAAAAAGCCTTCACAGTCCTGGAACAACATCCTATGGACAGATAAGACCAAGATCAACTTGTACCACAGTGATGGGAAGAGAAAAGTATGGAGAAGGAAAGGAACCGCTCATGATCCTAAGCATACCACCTCATCAGTGAAGCATGGTGGTGGTAGTGTCATGGCGTGGGCATGTGTGGCAGCCAATGGAACTGGTTCTCTTGTATTTATTGATGATGTGACTGCTGACAAAAGCAGCAGGATGAATTCTGAAGAGTTTCGGGCAATATTATCTGCTCATATTCAGCCAAATGCTTCAGAACTTATTAGACGGCGCTTCACAGTGCAGATAGACAATGGCCTAAAGCATACTGCAAAAGCAACCAAAGAGTTTTTTAAGGGAAAGAAGTGGAATGTTATGCAATGGCCAAGTCAATCACCTGACCTGAATCCGATTGAGCATGCATTTTACTTGCTGAAGACAAAATTGAAGGGAAAATGCGTCTGGTGATGTCTATGCGTTCCAGGCTTTAGGCTGTAATCGAATGCAAAGGATTTGCAACCAAGTATTAAAAAGTGAAAGTTTGATTTATGAATATTATTCTGTCCCATTACTTTTGGTTCCTTAACAAGTGGGAGGCACATATGCAAACTGTTGTAATTCCTACACCGTTCACCTGATTCGGCTGTAAATACCCTCAAATTAAAGCTGACCGTCTGCAGTTAAAGCACATCTTGTTTGTTTCATTTCAAATCCATTGTGGTAGTGTATAGAGCCAAACATTTTTGAATTGTGTTGATGCCCCAATATTTATGGACCTGACTGTATATATATATATATATATATATATATATATACAGTTGCAATAAAAAGTATGTGAACCCTTTGGAATGATATGAATTTCTGCACAAATTGGTCATAAAATGTGATCTGATCTTCATCTAAGTCACAACAATATACAATAAGGAAAGCAGAAAGGTACCTCGGCGCAAAAATCCATCAAACAGGTGCCAGGATCAGATGTAAAATCTTTTATTGCAGCGATACAAAGCGTTTCGGGGAATCACTCCCCTTCATCAGGTACAAAGGAGCTGCACATGTATTAGTAAAAGAAAGACACACATATTTATACCTGTAAGCACCACCTACAAGGGGGTCACAGGTCAAAGGAGGTGTTCCCCTACATGAATTCATAGCAGGTGTATTGTGCATTTTAACACAATCCTCATTTCATTACCACTTATAGTAGCAACCATAAAGATGTGAGAAATATACTCTCCAAACACTGGCACATCCTTAAAAAAGACCCATTTATAGGTAAATCTTTACCAACGCGTCCGCCTCTGACATTTAGAAGAGCAAGAACCCTAAAAAATCTACTGGCACCTAGTAAGCTACGCGAACAACATAATAAAGGAGCGGTATCAACTGTCAGCTCTTTTTTACTATCGAGATTAGTAGGTAGTTCAAAATGTAGACAACCCAAATGTCTATGTTGCCTCTCCATACGCAATTCCACCTCATTTCGAAATAACAACACTGGAGAAATTTTCAATATTAAACAACAATTGGATTGTGGGTCAAAAAACGTGATCTACATACTTGAATGTCAGTGTGGATTACAATATGTGGGATGCAATCAAATCAATCGAAATGTTCTGGATCTACAGACTGAACAGCTTGAATCCTCAGGGTTCAAATGAGGCTTTCGAAATCAATTTATAATTTCCAGGTACATTGTAGTATGGCTACCATTAACAAATATATGCACGCCACTAAAGTAGGGCAAACGGATCTTTATAATACTGTTCACTGCTCATACCAGACCCAGATAATAATCCCCGCCCCATATGATCAGATGATTTGATCATTGAGCTTTACCAGTGGTTTTGGTCACAATTGCACCGCCTGTCGTCCCGGGGGGGGGTGTGTTTGTGTATTCGCGCGCCTGTGCAATCCCATGCATATGCGCGCGTGTCCATGAATCCCTTCTCAGTGAAGTGACGGTGCGATGGTGATTGTTTACCATTGATTGATAAACTTATTATTATTATTATTCTTTCTGGATGTGCCCTGACGTCTGCACCACCAGAAAAAAAAAATTTGGTAATTTTTATGTATTTTACATTTATATTCATGCATTAATTAGCGGGATATATATGCATTTTATTGTCTTATCATATTTGATTTTATTTTATCTAATCGTATGCATTCAATCGTATGAGCTTATCCCTTGTGATTTTTTAAAATTAGATTATCTATAGATGCCACCCGTTTCTATACATTTAGGAGCCTCACTTTAATTATGACCTAATTTGGTTTTTCCAACTTCGGCTGTATGGCCCATATACTTTGCTCTGTCTCCGTAACAGTAGATCGCCTCTATACAACAGAAGCGTCCCTGTTACCTAGCAGCGGCCCTCACGTGACCCGGCCCCGATCACCTGATGCCGGTCCGGAACACGTGACACGATCTTAGACAGCAGACTGCTCTCGCACCACCAGAGCGTCTCTGTCACTTGGCAACGGCACTCACGTGATCCGGCCCTGCTCATGTGATGCGGGTCCGGAACTTGTAGTAGAATCACATCATCAATATGCGCTATATCGGCCGCTCTAGTTGCGCTTTCTGATGCGCTGTCAATTGCTCTTCATTTAAGTGCCGGCCTTCTTTTGTCATGTGATTACGAAATTTGCTTCATATAAACAGTGAGCATTGTTTATTTTTGATTTACTACGGTGAGAGGAAAACAGGCTTATGGACACCATCAGTTGTCTATGAGGATTGTGTTAAAATGCACAATAGACCTGCTATGAATTCATGTAGGGAGCACCTCCTTTGACCTGTGACCCCCTTGTAGGTGGTGCATACAGGTATAAATATGTGTGTCTTTCTGTTACTAATACATGTGCAGCTCCTTTGTACCTGAGGAAGGGGAGTGATTCCCCGAAACGCGTTGTATTGCTGCAATAAAAGATTTTACATCTGATCCTGGCACCTGTTTGACGGATTTTTTGCGCCGAGGGACCTTTCTGCTTTCCTTATGCCATTTGCCTTCCTGGGGACTTCAGGCGTCTCCTTCAAGTAGATCTCTTGTGATCCTGTGGCTGCATACCGCCTGTTAAGCTGTTAATAGTGTTGTGCCTACATTTGCACAACCACGCAAGGTGAGCCTTGTAATTTACTTTCTATCCATTTAATTGTCTGCACAGAATTACCCTATGGCGCGCACATCTGTTTTTTTTACAGTTTTAATCAAGCCTTATCACAACAATATACAATGACAGTCTGCTTAAACTAATAACACACAAAGAATTACATGTTACCATGTTTTTATTGAACACACCATGTAAACATTCACAGTGTAGGTTGAAAAAGTATGTGAACCCTTGGATTTAATAAGTGGTTGAACCACCTTTGGCAGCAATAACTTCAGCCAAATGTTTCCTGTAGTTGCAGATCAGACATGCACAACGGTCAGGAGTAATTCTTGACCATTCCTCTTTACAGAACTGTTTCAGTTCAGCAATATTCTTGGGATGTCTGGTGTGAATCGCTTTCTTGATGTCATGCCACAGCATCTCAATCGGGTTGAGGTCAGGACTCTGACTGGGCCACTCCAGAAGGCGTATTTTCTTCTGTTTAAGCCATTCTGTTGTTGATTTACTTCTATGCTTTAGGTCGTTGTCCTGTTGCAACACCCATCTTCTGTTGAGCTTCAGCTGGTGGACAGATGGCCTTAAGTTCTCCTGCAAAATGTCTTGATAAACTTGGGAATTCATTTTTCCTTTGATGATAGCAATCCTTCCAGGCCCTGACGCAGCAATGCAGCCCCAAACCATGATGCCCCCACCACCATACTTTACAATTGGGATGAGGTTTTGATGTTGGTGTGCTGTGCCTCTTTTTCTCCACACATAGTGTTGTGTGTTTCTTCCAAACAACTCAACTTTGGTTTCATCTGTCCACAGAATATTTTGCCAGTACTTCTGTGAAACATCCAGGTACTCTTGTGCAAACTTTAAACGTGCAGCAATGGGTTTTTTTGGACAGCAGTGGCTGCCTCTGTGATATACTCCCATGAAATCCATTCTTGTTTAGTGTTTTACATATTGTAGATTCGCTAACAGGGATGTTAGCATATTCCAGAGACTTTTGTAAGTCTTTAGCTGACACTCTAGGATTCTTCTTCACCTAATTAAGCAGTCTGCGCTGTGCTCTTGCAGTCTGCGCTGTGCTCTTTACAGGACGGCCACTCCTAGGGAGAGTAGCAGCAGTCCTGAACTTTCTCCATTTATAGACAATTTGTCTTACCGTGGACTGATGAACAGCAAGGCTTTTGGAGATACTTTTATAACCCTTTCCAGCTTTATGCAAGTCAGTAATTCTTAATCGTAGGTCTTCTGAGATCTCTTTTGTGCAAGGCATCATTCACTTCAGGCAATGCTTCTTGTAAAAAGCAAACCCAGAACTGGTGTGTGTTTTTTTTATAGGGCAGGGCAGCTGTAACCAACACCTTCAATCTCATCTCATTGACTGGACTCCAGTTGGCTGACACCTCATTAGAATTAGCTCTTGAAGATGTCATTAGTCTAGGGTTTCACATAATTTTTCCACCTGCACTGTGAATGTTTACATGCTGTGTTTAATAAAAACATGGTAACTATCAATTCTTTGTGTGTTATTAGTTTAAGCAGACTGTGATTTTCTATTGTTGTGACTTAGATGAAGATCAGATAACATTTTATGACTAATTTGTGCAGAAATCCATATCATTACAAAGGGTTCACATACTTTTTCTTGCAACTGTATATATATATATATATATATATATATATACACAGTACAGACCAAAAGTTTGGACACACCTTCTCATTCAAAGAGTTTTCTTTATTTTCATGACTATGAAGGCATCAAAACTATGAATTAACACATGTAGAATTATATACATAACAAACAAGGGTGAAACAACTGAAAGTATGTCATATTCTAGGTTCTTCAAAGTAGCCACCTTTTGCTTTGATTACTGCTTTGCACACTCTTGGCATTCTCTTGATGAGCTTCAAGAGGTAGTCCCCTGAAATGGTCTTCCAACAGTCTTGAAGGAGTTCCCAGAGATGCTTAGCACTTGTTGGCCCTTTTGCCTTCACTCTGCGGTCCAGCTCACCCCAAACCATCTCGATTGGGTTCAGGTCCGGTGACTGTGGAGGCCAGGTCATCTGGCGCAGCACCCCATCACTCTCCTTCATGGTCAAATAGCCCTTACTTTCAAAGTTTTCCCAATTTTTCGGCTGACTGACTGACCTTCATTTCTTAAAGTAATGATGGCCACTCGTTTTTCTTTACTTAGCTGCTTTTTTCTTCCCATAATACAAATTCTAACAGTCTATTCAGTAGGACTATCAGCTGTGTATCCACCTGACTTCTCCTCAACGCAACTGATGGTCCCAACCCCATTTATAAGGCAAGAAATCCCACTTATTAAACCTGACAGGGCACACCTGTGAAGTGAAAACCATTTCAGGGGACTACCTCTTGAAGCTGATCAAGAGAATGCCAAGAGTGTGCAAAGCAGTAATCAAAGCAAAAGGTGGCTACTTTGAAGAACCTAGAATATGACATATTTTCAGCTGTTTCACACTTGTTTGTTATGTATATAATTCCACATGTGTTAATTCATAGTTTTGATGCCTTCATAGTCATGAAAATAAAGAAAACTCTTTGAATGAGAAGGTGTGTCCAAACTTTTGGTCTGTACTGTATGTCTGGCGCAAAAACAACACTGCACATCACCAAAATAACACCATACCCACAGTCAAGCATGGTGGTGGCAGCATGCTGCTGTCACGGCTGAGGATGGGGAAAACACTCAGCCGTGCGGTATCAGGAGATGTAAGGTCGCTACTTGGCCAGTAAACACAGAATTAGGGAGCAGGTCACCTCCTAGAGCTTCCCTAATCTGACCCTGACTCCTAGCTGCATGAGCCGCCCTTGAAGGTAGGAGGGCTCATGCTCAGGAACCTTGGATCCCTTCTGACCCTCCGTCGATCCCTGTACTAGGAGCTGGGTAGACAGCCCGTTCCTCCTGGACACAGAGTAACAGGAGTCTAAAATGGCCAAGCTATAAAGAAAAGGGAACATAAACAGACATATGGCAATGGCAGGTAAGTGAGACTAGTACCACACTTACCTGCCACAGACACACAACCTGGAACCCATGTGCAAGTGCTGCTGTCCACAAACAACACAAAGAACACCGCACACACAGACATCACACGGGAACCCAGGAAACCATATTCTGCAATAAATAAAGACCAAACAAACATCTTCTAAACACCATACATAAACCTATGACCACAAGGGTGGCCCCCACTGGCAGATGGAATACACAGGAGGCTGCTCCAGCTAACCATGGCTGAAGTACCCCTCAGACAAGTCATATTCACTAAGGCTTTATAGGGCCAAGTAGCCACACCCACAGTCAGACACACCCAGTGTTCACACACACAGAAGGGATTTAACCCTTCCAACACCAGGCAAGGGAAGACGAACACTTAAAGGGGAATACACACAAACAAACACACTTCACCTGTTGCCGCGGGCAACGGCATGCGTGGCAATCATGTCCTGGGGATCAGCCATAGGGCTGAGACACTGCCACCACATGCACACAACACCACACATTGCCACGGGCAACCAAGTGAAGGAAAGTGTCTCAAAACAAACCACTGGCCGTGACAGCTGCTTTGGGGCTGTTTTTCTTCAGCTGGAACTAGGGCCTTAGTTAAGCTAGAGGGAATTATGAACAGTTCCAAATACCAGTCAATATTGGCACAAAACATTCAGGCTTCTGCTAGAAAGCTGAACATGAAGAGGAACTTCATCTTTCAGCATGACAACGACCCAAAGCATACATCCAAATCAACAAAGGAATGGCTTCACCAGAAGAATATAAAAGTTTTGGAATGGCCCAGCCAGAGCCCAGACCTGAATCCAATCTGTGGTGTGATCTGAGAAGGGCTGTGCACAGGAGATGCCCTCGCAATCTGACAAATTTTATTATTATATTTTTTCTTCCCTCTACCTAAAAGATTTCAGTTTGTTTTTTAATTGAGTGGTACAGTTTATAGGTCACATTAAAGTTGGAAAAAGTTCTGAAATGATTTATCTTTGTCTAATTTTTTTACATCACAGAAACCTGACATTTTAACAGGGGTGTGTAGACTTTTTATATCCACTGTATGTGGTATCAGCTGGCGACTGTGTAAAAGGAGTGCACTTCTTCTTGGTGCTAACATCGACCTGTAAGGCTGAGTTCATATTTGAGTTATTTGGTCAGTTTTGGCCCCATGACTGCCCTAATAAGTGAAGTGTGCAGTGATTCTAAGAGCATGTCATACAGACTCGCAGTATTATTTCACTACCAAAGCAGACTCCCTATGCGTGTTACTACAAGGCACAGTGTTCTACGCCACTATAAAGGCTCTCAGCAGCCAGGAAATAGCATTTTTTTTTAATGTAATTCGCCTCGAATATATTCGGATCAAACCAAATTTTTCACAAAAAATTTGGCGAACCGGCAAATCTCTATTTTTTTTTATTCGCTCATCTCTAGTGAGAACCCACTCTTTCTAGACTTGGCTGTTCTGCTTTTTGGAGTTTAGTGATGCCAGACTGGGGGTATTTCTCTGATGGCAAATCTGGTTTATCTTAAAGACCACAAATTGAGATAGCAGATGAGTAACCAGTGCAAATGGTAGTACAGGACGGCACATTGTTTGCTGTCTGTAAGCTTGGAAACACATAGGCCTGTATAGGAACTGTATACACAGACCACTAAAAATGTATTCAAGAATATTTGGAAGGGTACAGACTCAAAACTGTTTGCAGAAACCTGACCTTGTGTCCGTACTCAAAAATTTCTTCATCTTGCATAAATCCTTTAAAAAACCTGTATGTGTAATTTTGATTATAGATTTCGCTATACTCATTCCACAGATAAAATCTCACAAGTTTGTTTATTAATTACACCAGATCAGCATTATATATACTCCACTGAAAGAACTGTGTCTGTAAAACAGCTGTATTGCACATCTGCTCTTTTGTGATTTTGCTGATGTTGAGATGAACTTGAATATCCATTCTGCTATGCTTCACTAACTCAGCCCATGAGACATGGAACAGCTTAGCACAATAATCAGTAGTGTAAACTCTCTCCTGATCTGCACAGGATTATTGAGGAATAGGAAGCATGCTTTACTTTCTATTACACTTATTTCTTCTCTCTGGCTACAGGACATTGTGTAATACACTCCTAAGAAAGTCTAACAGACGCACATTTTCTAGTAGGCAAATATCATTGCTGCCCCTCATTAAAGGGAAACAGACAAAAGTTTTGATGTTGTGCTGTTTATTTAGTTATTCCCATATTGCAGCTGTAATCATTTTTCAAAGGCTAGCTCAAATATAATAATAATCATATTAGGCCTCTTTCACACTTGCGTTGTCCGGATCCGGCGTGTACTCCACTTGCCGGAATTACACGCCGGATCCGGAAAAACGCAAGTGTACTGAAAGCATTTGAAGACGGAACCGTCTTCCAAATGCGTTCAGTGTTACTATGGCACCCAGGACGCTATTAAAGTCCTGGTTGCCATAGTAGGAGCGGGGAGCGGGGGAGCGGTATACTTACAGTCCGTGCGGCTCCCGGGGCGCTCCAGAATGACGTCAGAGCGCCCCATGCGCATGGATGACGTGATCCATGTGATCACATGATCCATGCGCTTGGGGCGCCCTGACGTCACTCTGGAGCGCCCGGGGAGCCGCACGGACGGTAAGTACACTGCTCCCCCGCTCCCCGCTACACTTTACCATGGCTGCCAGGACTTTAGCGTCCCGGCAGCCATGGTAACCACTCTGAAAAAGCTAAATGTCGGCTCCGGCAATGCGCCGAAACGACGTTTAGCTTAAGGCCGGATCCGGATCAATGCCTTTCAATGGGCATTAATTCCGGATCCGGCCTTGCGGCAAGTGTTCCGGATTTTTGGCCGGAGCAAAAAGCGCAGCATGCTGCGGTATTTTCTCCGGCCAAAAAACGTTCCGTTCCGGAACTGAAGACATCCTGATGCATCCTGAACGGATTTCTCTCCATTCAGAATGCATTAGGATAATCCTGATCAGGATTCTTCCGGCATAGAGCCCCGACGACGGAACTCTATGCCGGAAGACAAGAACGCAAGTGTGAAAGAGCCCTTAGTTATGTTTTTGTTGGTGGACAGCTTCAGTCTTGCTGCACGCCTACAATTTACTTTTACATCTCTTTTTCATCTTCATCATTTACAAGTTTGTATATTAAAAATAGATATACTTTTAAGGACACTGTCTTCATAATATCAGAAGTTCAAAACATTGCATTTTACACCACAAAGTCAAGTGCCATTGGCTATGAGTAGATGTTATGCAGTCAGTCTCATAAAAGTAACAAATAATATCTAATTTCATGGCGGGTTTTCTGCTTTATTTATTTTCCTTGACTGTTTGTGCTTACATGTAGACCTCTCAACTGTAAAATAATTTTTGATCAGCAGGTGGCGATTAATCCACTATGATACCGAGCACACACCTGGTAAGGGTACTTTCACACTAGCGTTTTTCTTTTCCGGTATTGAGTTCTGTCCTAGGGGCTCAATACCGGAAAGTTTTATCCTAATGCATTCTGAATGGAGAGCATTCCGTTCAATATGCATCAGGATGCATCAGTTCAGTCCCTCTTATGTTTCTTGGCCGGAGAAAATACCGCAGCATGCTGAATTTTTTTCTCCAGCCAAAAATCCTGGACACTTGTCGGGATGCCAGACCCGGCATTAATTTCCATTGAAATGTATTAATGCTGGATCCGGTACTAAGTGTTATGGAAAACCGTATCCAGTTTCCCGATCTTACCTTACACAGACCTTCAAAAATTAGAAAAAAATAAATACAGGATCCGTTTTTCCGGATGACAACCGGAAAGACAGATCCGGTATTGCAATGCATTTGTCAGACGGATCCGCATCCGAATCCGTCTCACAAATGCATCCGTTTGCGTCTGGATTGTCAGATCCGGCAGGCAGTTCCGGCGACGGCACTGCCTGCCGGAATCCTCTGCCGCAAGTGTGAAAGTAGCCTAAGGGGGCTTGTAGAAAATTCTGACATTGATCGACACCCTGCATAACTGCATATTATACTTATAAGAAGAAACATCACAGATATAGACTGACTGAGAGAATGCACTCCAGTAAAATTCTTAGTTCCCTGCAATATATCTCAGTGAATAGGGAGAGACATATAAATAGCAATTTTCACTTCTCATTAATGGAGTATGCAAAAAAAATAATAATAATCAAACAAAATGGTTCTTAGCTGTGACTTTACTTATACACTCAGGACATTGAATGAAGCAGATGTGTGCCTAAGTGGCACTTTTCCTATTGAGGAGCATCCATCTTCAAGCCTTACCCATGCCAGGGACTTTAACATCGACAGTAAGATTTGGATTATATTATCCAAATTAATACCCAGCTGTTTCTTCTCATTTCTGGCACTTTATAACACTGGGATCAAAAAAACTATTTTGCAAACAAAGTGGAAGATTATTTTGAGCAATATTCTTATCATAGTAAAAAAAAATAATCTGCAACTGGATTATTGATGAAATTTTTTTTTCATGTGTTGCATACATTTTTAACTTGATATTTCAGCTTGTAGTTTTGTTTTTGCTTTTTACCCTCAATATACCATAGCCAGTGAAAACATGGTTAACAGTTTTGTCTAAGTATACCTTAAAGGATAAAGAAATGCTGAAGAAACTACTGCATGCATAGGAAAAATGGTTAGCATTTAAGCTGCAAATGTATGCTTCAGGTCAGATCCCTGCCACTTCCCAAATGATTCATAGCTTGATTGTATCTCCCCAGACGTGGAGAATACTTTAAAAGCAATTAGCCAAGAATAAAATAAAAAAAACAAGGTGATATCTGCTCTCTGCAGGTTGCTTACACAATGTGTCGATCATCATTTAAAAGTCAAAGGTTCTGGCAAAAGTTGGTGGGGATATCCGGCGGGATGACGTGAGTGTACGTCGCGTCTCGATCTCCCCCACTGCTGGCCTTCCCCTTCCAGGCCGATGTCGAACAGCTGATGCTGATGCCGAAACAGCCGAGATGGAACAGCTGATGCCCTGAGTTGTGAGCCGCGACGCGCCACTATACTCCACCTGGTCTTGTCGCTGGATCGTCTCTGCTGATTGTGGGGAGTTGCTGGCTACGGCACTGCTCCTGTCCCTCGACTGGGCTCCATCGCTGCCCCGCTTCTGGTTCCTCCATTTGCCGTCCTCGCTTGCTGCCACTCTGCCTGCTCTGTCTGCGTGCTGTCGTTCGGCTCTGTCTCCCCGGCTCCGATCGATTGGTCTTGCCTGGCTGCTGGCTCCATCTGCTGCCTCCTGCTCTTCTTGCCACTGGACCGCCTGATTCCACCTTGCCGCTCCTGCTCCTGCCTGCTACCGGACTGCCGCCCTGTTGGATATCTCAACTGTTGGATACCTCGGCTGTCTCCCCTTTACTTCGCCACTGCACCGCCACAGTCACGGCGTGCTTCGGGATTAGGCCGCCGGACACGTGAGAATAGCAATTCCATTCAGTTATTCTATACCTGCCGTACTGTTGATTTTTCTGCTATATTGCTGCAAGAGGGATAGCAGTGTATATTGCTGTGAAGAGGGCATAGTTTTGTTTATGTTGAAATCTTGTGCCGTCTGGGGAAAAGGGGGTAAGGAGGAGACAGGGTGAGAAAGGAAAAGTGGGAAAAGAGGGCACAAAGGGAAGAAAAAAAAAAAAAAAAAAAAAAAAGGGGGAAAAAAAAAAGGGAAAGAAGAGACAGAAAAAAGGGTTAATAGGTGAAAGAAAATATATATAAAAAATAAAATAAAAATGAAAACCTGGTAGGGGGAGAAGGGAAAGGAAGACTAAAGCAGAAACTTAAGTAGAAGGTTAGGGGGGGGGGGAATTGGGGAGAATGCCCCCAAAGCGACGCTCAGTTGATTCCTCTTCAATTAAGTCTGGGACTAAGACCCCAGAGAACAAAATCGACAAGTTTCTGAAATCGCCCTTTTCAAATGAAAAGAACCTAGCCAAAACTAAACCCCCTGCCAAACTGAAAAAATTCGCTAAAACTTCCCAAAATGATGAACTTTCTGAGGATGGACTGGAGGGGGCAGACCAGGAGGCAGGCGAGGACTGTCTCTCTGCACAAATGCGAACTGAATACGACCCATCTGTCTTGGACAAAATCCTAAGCGCTGTGGAAAATAATGGCACTTTAGTGCAAGAAATGTCCACCCAATTGGGGTCAGTGCAGAGCGATATTTCATTAATAAGAGAAGACCTAGTAAAGATCCGGGACCGAGTCCTTAGTGTGGAAAAAACTGTCGACTTTTTGCAAACGGACATGGATACGTTAAAATCTAAAACTCTGCTTCTAGCCTCAGAAAATCAAGCACTTCAAAACAAACTAGAGGACTTAGAAAATAGGTCAAGGCGCAACAATGTCCGCATAATTGGTTTCCCAGAAGGAGTGGAAGGCCGACAGCTGGAGGAACAACTTAAAGATGTGATTATGCATAGCTTCGGCAGCGATAATTTCTCTTCTATGTTTCAAATAGAAAGAGCCCACCGAATTCCAGGAGGGAAATTGATTCCGGGGAGACCGCCGCGTGCAGTGTTAATCAAATTACTACTATCCGCGGATAGAGATATGATCCTGAAAAGAGCAAGAGAATGTACACCTATTGAATACCAGGGCACTAATCTGCTCTTTTTTCCTGACTTTGCGCGGCAGACCCAGGAAAAAAGGAAAAGCTTTATAGAGATAAAGAAACGCTTGGCGGCTAAGGAGATTAAATATTCCCTACAGTATCCTGTGAAATTAAGAGTAATTCACAATGGGACTTCTCTTTTTTTTGAGACACCACAACAGGCATCAGACTGGATGGATCAAATAAGCATTTGAAATTGTGTACTACTATGATCGGAGGGATGGAAGGGGGGGGGCCAGGCTGGGGGAGAACGGCCGGTGGTTAGAGGTTCGCTGAGTAGTTCGGGCGGATCAATGGATAGGGGGGGGAGGGGTACCCACCTTGCAGGAATGTTTTTTTTTTTTTTTTTTTTTTTTTTTTTTTTCTTTTCTTTTTTTCTTTTCGGTGAGCGATGTCCACTAGAATAGTAGCTTGGAATGTCAGAGGACTTGGGGAAAGAGTTAAAAGGCAAGCGATCATGGATGCATTAAAAAGATATCTTCCAGCAATTATTTGTATAGTAGAAACCCATTTAACTAAAGAAACCTTGTTCCGTCTGACAACGGGATGGCAGTCCCAATCGTATCACTCCACCTTTACTGGCTCCTCTAGGGGTATTTCGGTTCTTATTCATAACTCCATAGATTTCACCCTTATAAAATCCTACATAGATGCTCAGGGTAGATTTATCTTCTTGCATGGTAAGCTGCATGGCGACAGCTATATTCTTGCCTTTTTTTATATACCTCCGCCATTCTCAATGTACCCACTGCTTCAACTAATGCTATTTTTTGAAAAAAGACCAGAATGCCGCTTAATCCTGATGGGGGATTTCAATGCGGTCCTTGACCCTAATAAAGATAGATTTTCAATAGATGCAGAAAGGGGGAGGAATTTCTGTAATTCCCCGCTGTCTCAATTTTGTTTAGAGGTTGGAGTGGTGGATATATGGGAATATCTTGGCGGTGGAAAGAGAGTATATTCTTGTGTTAGCAGGGGGGGTAGAGCAATGTCTAGGATCGATTTAGCACTCACCAATGAGAGCAACTTGAGTAATATCTGCAAGATGCGATACGGAATAAGAACAGTTTCGGACCACTCACCCGTACTGATTGAGGTTTCCAGCGGGGAGAATAAGGATATTAGGGGGCTAGGATTTAAGTTGAATCCATACTGGCTCACTATTATGGACAATCTGCAGTCGATTAAATTATTGATGTCCTCCTTTTGGGAGGTCAATCTTCCCTCCGCCAGTATCAATACAGTATGGGATGCCTCGAAAGCATATTTGAGGGGGGTTTTTATAAGTGAGATTGTCGCAGCAAAGAGAATATTTAGGAAGAAAGAGGAGGAATTGGTTCAGATTGCTGTACTTACAACTGAGAGATATACTAGCCATCCAACTGAACACAACAGGGAAGAGATGCAGAAGGCTAGCTGCTCTCTGGAGAAATATGTAACAGAGAAAGCAAACCACAGGGTATTTTTTAAGGGGCTTAATTACTTCATCGAGTCTGGACGCCCGGGGAAACTTTTAGCTAGAATTATTTCACAACAAGACAAGAAAAAACTATCCATTACTTCGATCCGTAATGTAGAGGGCAAAACCATAACAGATTTAGAGGGAATTGAGAATACTTTTTTACAATACTTTGCCCAGACATATAGATCCTCCCCTGGTCTGTCAGCTGAACTGGCGATGCGTTTCCTGGAGAAAATTTCATTTTCTACTTTAAACGAAGTTCAGAGGGAATATCTCGAGGAGGAGATGTCTCTTATAGAGCTGCAGGAGGCCCTTGGGTCTGTCTCGGGGAACTCATCGCCAGGAGTGGATGGCCTTCCATATGAGGTCTATCGCAAGTATAGTGATGTCATCCTCCCTCAGTTGCTAGAGGTTTTCTCCCGGGCAACACAGGGAGGGAGACTACCACACTCTATGATGGAGGCTCTTATTGTTTTAATTCTAAAAAAGGACAAAGACCCGGCAGAATTGAGCTCCTACAGACCAATATCATTATTAAATACCGATGTTAAGTTACTATCAAAAGTTCTGGCTAGGAGGCTTTCGCGGGTTATGCCCACGATTATTCACCCAGATCAAAATGGCTTTATGCCAAATAGGGGTACTCATCACAATCTGCATAGGCTATTTACGAATATTCAGTCCCCAGGGCGTGGTGCCCGCTCCATCCTGTCGTTGGACGCTACTAAAGCCTTCGACAGGGTGGAGTGGATTTTTCTCTGGGAGGTAATGAAAAGAATGGGCTTTGGCCCAAGATTTATGGCGATGGTCCAGCTACTTTACAATTCCCCAGTTGCCAGGATCAGGATCAATGATTCGACGACAGAGAGTTTCACTTTGGGAAGAGGTACCCGTCAAGGCTGTCCCCTTTCCCCCTTTTTATTTAATATTTATATTGAACCTTTAGCGGCTTTGATAAGACAGGACTCGGAGGTGGTTGGTTTTGGCATAATGGGGCAGCATGACCGCGTATCTCTTTACGCAGATGATATCCTGGTTTTCATCCATCAAACAGATACGACTCTTCCTCGTATAATGGACTTGGTTGGCCACTTCTCCGAGTTATCTGGACTTGAGATCAACTGGGATAAGACCGTCCTTCTTCCTATAGATGAGTTGCGAGGCGAATTTAATAATCAGGTAACGATCTCTGATTCAATAAAGTACCTGGGGATAACAGTTTCTGCTAAACCTCAAGAATATTTACAACTTAACCTAATTCCTTTGTTAGTAAAGCTAAGAGCAAAAATTAAGATATGGCAAAAAATTCTTCTAGCAAGAGCGGATAGAATTTCAATAATAAAAATGGTAGTGCTTCCCCAGGTTCTTTATGTCTTGCGCAACTCGCCTATATGGATTACAGATAAACACTTTAGATTGATAGAGCGGGTGCTCAATGATTTATTATGGGGGAGGAAGCGCGTGAGATTGAAGGCACTCTATTTCTCTATGCCCTACAATCGGGGAGGTCTTAACCTCCCCTATTTTAGGGGCTACTTTGTGGCCTCCCAACTCTGCCTTTTTAATGATTGGGAAAATAGCCCCTTCTGCAGTAAAGTGGTGAAAGATGCAGGTTTTTCCGATTTTTTTACCGTACTGGAATCTGATTATTTGTCAAATTCAATTAGAGGGTTTACACTGTTCTGCAGAATGGCTATAAAGACTTGGTCGGCCATAAGGAGCTGGTGTGGAGTTAAGGCATCGCTTATTTGCACCCCATTATGGCATAACCAAAAACTTCTTAATTTAAAAGACTTAAGTTGCCGCCAGTACTGGAGGACCAAAAATGTGCAATACTTACATCAAGTAGTTAGTGGAGGACAAATTTTGCCCCTTATGGAACTAAGGGCAAATTTAGGCGAGGTGGCTTGGTATGCATATTTCCAACTGAGGTCAGCACTTTCTAATACTTTGAATAGTCACCTTTTTATTATAGATACTTCTGTATTTTTACAGGACTTAATTTGTAAGAAAATTGTCACGAGAATTAAACTATCTCACTGTTATAGACACTTAATGGATAATTTTTTTTTGGATGTTTACTCTCCGGGACAGAGAGCCTGGTCTTCTCTCCTTTCAGAGGCAGGCCCTCCTAACTGGGAGAATATAGGGGAAAGTTTAAAATTGGTTTCACATAATTTTAACCACACTGTTGTACAATTTAATATTTTGCACAAAATTTATGTAACACCCATATGGTTATATAGAAGAGGACTCAGGGCTTCCTCTGACTGCCCCCGTTGTGGCGAGCCCGAGGCAGATCATTTACATCTGTTCTGGGACTGCCCAATGGTGAGTAGTTATTGGAGCCTGGTCCAAAAGAATCTGGCGCGTAAACTTAGAATTGTGGTTCCCTTGTCTCCCAGGATATGGGTCCTGGGAGATTTATCTGAGGTTAATTATCAACCCATAAAAAGCCATTTGCTGACTAAGGTGATGTTCTTAGCTAGGCTCCTGATTTCTAGATCCTGGTTTTGTTCTTCCGCCCCAGACTGTAATAACTGGCTGGGCTTGGTAGAGAAAGTGAAAAGTTACGAGAAGATCCTGTACAAAAAAAGAGGATCCTATTTAAAGTGGAATAGCTTATGGAAAGATTGGGATACGACTAATTAATTATGACCCCTTTTTCCTTTTTTTTTTTTTTTTCTTTTTTTTTAATTTTTTTTTTTTTTTTTTTTTTTTTTTTTTTTTTTCTTCCTGCAAGGTGGGGGGGGGGGGGGGGTTTATGGGGTGAGCTGGGGAAAATTCTAGCTGTCCGGCTTTTCTGTATGTATTATATTGATTAAGAATGTGGAGGTATATTGGAAGCATGGGAGGGTCTCCAGGACTGAAGGAGGGGGGACTTCCCGGTATTAAATAATGGTGGAAATTTTTTATCCAGGTATAATATCGAGCGGTACATGGGTAGGGGACCGTGGCTCGAGGTCTGGAGGTGCCCAGGTATCGGGCGCGGCTCGGGATACGGCTCTTCCCGTCAGACATGGGGCTCGATTGCGGACAGGGAGGTGACACACGCGGTGGGCGCGCTACTATGTGCTCATTTAAAGAGACAGAGCAGGTATCTGGCTCTGCTTTTTGCTTATATCCTTTTTAATTGCTGAGTGACACTCGGTTCGAGTTCTCTGCCGCATGAAATATCAATGCGAATAAACGCAAAGTATGGTGAACCATGCAACTGATAGCTGACTTAATCATATGGGGATGAGGCAGTAAAATATACGAGTGGGTTTCTACCACTGTGGTAAAAGACTGCTGGACCCCCCTCTCTGGTTTTTGCTTTATCAAATGCCTGCGATTAAAGATCGCTGCAAGCTCGCCTTTGGGCAGCATGTGAGCATAAAGCGATCGGCCACATGAGTGCCAGTCCTTCCGCTCGTACTTGCCCGTGTCTGGGGGAGGGCGTGCGCGAGCGGCGCTCGCTGCCGGGCGGCTGTCTGGATTTCGGGCCCCTATCCCTGTAGCGAATGGAGAACCTGGGCTAAGTGGGTTGCTTTTTCCATTTGCATTATCAAGCCTAGGATGTCGGGTGAGCCCTGTCACCCTCCCCAGTAGGAGACCTCCCTTTGATTTTCAAATACTGACATTATTATGGATATCTGCATGAAATTATTGTCAATTATGTTTACAGATCAGAATTGGCGGATCTATGGAATTTATAATATTAAGTATGTAATATGGATTTAAATTTTTGTATTATAACAATAAAATATTTAAAAAAAAAAAAAAAAAAAAAAAAGTCAAAGGTTCTGATTTTAAAAAGTGGGCTACTTGATGGAGATGGAATCTATACTCTGTATGCTTCCATAAACAACCATTCTCTTTTGTTACCAATGTTAACAGCTATGAATACCTTAGGGGCAATTTTTATGTTTGTATATTACTAGTGATGATCGAGCTTGCTTGGCAGTTCGACTCGAGCATCTCGATGCTTGGCACATTGCGGTATTCGGCCGAATACCGCATGTGCTCGAGCGCAATGCTCGAGTCTCTGCCCCGCACATTTCTTGGCTACTGTGCAGCCAATAAATGTGCAGGTAAGTACTGCCCTCCCTGTAATGCCGTAGCCATGTTGGCTGATTGCATTACAGTGATTGGCAGGCCGGAACGCGTCATCGGGTGCTATATAGCACCCGATGACGCATGTTCGTCTTATTCTTAATCAGGGAATGCTGTGCTGAGGAATGGACAGACAGTGTAGGGAGTTATTTAAGAATATTTTTACCACCAAAACTTTTCAGAGATCCAAAAGTCCATTTAAGAACTATTGTGTGTGTGGCAGCAGCAATCTATATTATTAGCGCAACCTGCGCTAAATAGCTAAAACTTTACAGACCCAAAAGTCCTTCTAAGGACTGTTGCGTGTGGCAGCAATATCTATTTTTAGCGCATCCTGCGCTAAATAGCGTACAATAGTTAGACTGCTGCAGACAGCGACATTAGCTGCGCCACATCTCCAGTGTAAAGTGTGCGCATCCCAAAAATATCTGACATCCAGTGTACTTTTTCCGTAGACGGTGTCCTCTGCGGACAGTGACATTAGCTGCGCTAAATCTCCTGTGTAAAGTGTGCGCATCCAAAAAATATCTGTGACATACAGTGTACTTTTTCAATAGATGGTGTCAGCTTCTGACAGTGACATTACCAGTGCCACATCTGCAGTGTAACATGTGTGCTTGAAAAATTTATTTGTGACATATAGTGACATTATCGGTGGTACCTCTCCTGTATAACGTTTCCTCATCCCAAATACCTGTGACATTCCCTGTAATTTTTCACTAGCCGCTGGTGACAGCATTGACATTACCTGCGGGATATCTCCTGTGTGACATTTCCACATCCCAAATACCTTTTTAAATTTGTTTGCGCATACACTTCCAAATCCTACGCTACTGTACGTGTGACAGACTTTCAATCATATATAACATTTAATATGAAGAAGGCGAGCAGTAAGGGACGTGGCAGTGATGCTGATGGAACACGCAGAGGCCGTGGCCCTGGGCACGGTAAAACTGTGCATGCTGCCAGAGCACAAGAAAGACAATCATCCACGATACCTAACTTCATGTCCCAGTTTTCAGTGCGGCGCAGGACACCACGTTTGAAGTCAGACCAGTGTGACCAGGTGGTCGGTTGGATTGCAGCAGATAATTCTTCCAGTCAGTTAAAGCACCACCCTGTCTTCCACCAAGTCCAGTCTCAGTAGTCAAGAGTCTGCTCAACCCAATCCTCACCCTGATCCTCCTTCCTCACACCATGGAGAGTCTGGGCAAACAAGTGATCCCACACTCGGATATTCCGAGGAGCTCTTTTCAGCACCATTCCTTGATTTGGCCCTCTCGCCAAGCACGCTTAAAGAGGGACGTGAGATCTTGTGCCCTGATTCCCAACCTCTTGAGCATCCACAGTCACAAGAACATGATGGTGGTGAATGGCAATTAGAGTTTAATGAGGTGGATGATGATGAGACACAGTTGTCAAGGAGTCAACCACAATTAGTGTATCAAGAGGTTGATGAAGAGGATGAGACATGGTTGGCAATCACTGAGGTTGTTGTTAGGTCAACAAATCAGCAGGATGACCAAAGTGAGGAAGTGGAAGAGGAGGTGGTGGATGATGAGGTCACTGACCCAACCTGGGAAGGTGGCAAGTCGAGCGAGGACAGCAGTACAGAGGGGGAGGGATATGCAGCACCGCAACAGGCTGGAAGAAGCAGTGGTGTAGCAAAAGGGAGAATACGGGCTACACCAAACAGGCCCTCAACTGTTCCCCGGAGCACCACCTTGCGGGAATCTCCCTTGCCAAGGGGTAGGTGTTCTGCAGTATGACGTTTTTTTGAGGAAAGTGCGGACGACAAAAGAATAGTAGCTTGCAACCTGTGCCTTACCAAAATGAGCCGGGGTGTGAACACTAGCAACCTCACCACCACCAGCATGGTCCGCCACATGGCATTCAATCACGGTAATAAGTGGGACGAACGCCTGGGTCCACAATCTGTGTCTGCGGGTCACACCATTGCCTCCTCTTCCCCTGTGTTACATGCTGGCCAATCCCCTGTCGAAGGCACAGGCCTGGATGCCTCCCGCTCTGCACCTGGACCTATGCAAGCACCATCAGCAACCACATCCACTTCCGCATCCCAGCGCAGTGTCCAAATGTCCTTACCCCAGGCATTTGAACGCAAGTGCAAATACCCAGCCTCCCACCCACAGGCCATAGCACTTAATGCACAGCCTTCCAAATTACTGGCCCTGGAATAGTAATTAGGCTTGTGGACACTGAGGCCTTCCGCAGCCTGATGTCAGCGGCCGTCCCACGTTACTAAGTCCCCAGCCGCCACTATTTTTCACAGTGTGCCATGCCCACCTTACACCAACATGTGTCCCGTAACATCACACGTGCCCTGACCAATGCAGTCACTGGGAAGGTTCACTTTTCCACGGACACATGGACAAGTGCATTCGGCCAGGGATGCTAAATTTCCCTGACGGCACACTGGGTGAATGTTGTAGAGGCCGGGAGTGATTCATACCCTGGGAGTGCACAGGTGCTATCGACGCCAAAGATTGCGGTCCCTAATTCCATCAGGGTTTCTGCCACCTTCTACGTTAGTGGCTCTAACCCCCAATTATCCTCCTCCGCTTTCTCCTCCACTTCCACCTCCAAATTATCCGTGTGCAGCACCAGTTAGTCATCAGTCGGTAGCTGGAAGCAATATATCAGTGCAGTGGGGAAGCGGCAAAAGGCCGTGCTCAAGCTGATATGCTTAGGGGACAAACAGCACACCGCCACAGAGCTATGGCAGGGGATAAGAGACCTGACTGAGCTGTCGCTCTTGCCACTCAAACTAGAACCAGGCATGGTTGTGTCTGATAATGGCCATAACTTGGTGGCGGCTTTGGAGTTCGGCAATTTCACACACATCCCATGCCTAGCCCACGTCTTAAACTTAGTGGTTCAGCGGTTTCTCAAAACATACCCCAATTTGCCTGAGCTACTGGTGAAGGTGTGCCGAGTGTGTGCACAATTCCGAAAGTCATCAACAGCTTCCGCCGGTCTGGCAACGCTGCAGCAGCGCTTAAAATTGCCAGCTCACCGGCTGTTGTGCAATGTGAGCACGCGCTGGAACTCTACATTCCACA
This sequence comes from Bufo bufo, assembly GCF_905171765.1. NCBI lineage: Eukaryota > Metazoa > Chordata > Amphibia > Anura > Bufonidae > Bufo > Bufo bufo. The sequence goes on along the minus strand of NC_053390.1, from coordinate 363,193,545 downwards.
TGTTGGACAGGATTTGTGAGCAGCAGAGAGCGGTAGTGGAATACCAGCTGCAACATGGTCGTTGCCTTTCCAGTCTTCCACTATTCTTCACAAGCAAGGAGAGGGCATGGATGTCTGATCTCTGTGAGGGATTAAGTAACTTTGAGTAATCAACACAGATGGTGAACGGCGATAACGCTATTATCAGCGTAACCATCCCACTTCTGTGTCTACTCAAACGCTCGCTGCTCACAATTAAGGACGACGCTTTTCATGTGAAAGAGGTGGAAATGGGGGAAGACATTACACAGGGTGATAGCCAGACCACCCTCAGTTCATCTTCTCAGCGGGAATTGGACAATCAATAGGAGGAGGAGCAGGAGACGGTTGCCTCTGCTACAGAGGGTAGTACCCATGGAAATTTAATTCCACCTGTTCTGCGTGGGTGGGCGGAAGAGGAGGAAGAGGATGAGGAGATTGAAAGTGATCCTCCTGATGATGACAGCGAAGTCTTGCCTGTTGGTACTCTGGCGCACATGGCTGACTTCATGTTAGGCTGCCTTTCCCGCGACCCGCGCGTTATACGCATTTTAGACAACACGGATTACTGATTATTCACCCTTCGTGACCCCCGCTACAAAGAGAACTTCTCATCTCTCATTCCTCTGGTGGAGAGGACAAGAAAAACGGTGCAATACCAGAAGATACTTGTTGAAAAATTTCTCCAAGAATTTCCATCTGACAACGCTGGCGGAAGAGTCCGTAGCTCCTTGGCCAACCGACGAGGGGAGACAAGGGGAAAACACAGCAGTTCCATCAGAGGCAGGGCAATACTCTCCAAAGTCTGGGACAGTCTCATGACACCGCGCCAGGACCTTCACCCTGATGCCCGGCCTAGTGTCACAAGGAGGGAAAATTTTTGGAAGATGGTGAAGGAGTACATAGCAACTATTGGGTGTCCAAGATGGACACGTGGCACGAACTGGCGCACTACCCCTTGGGAGGTGCTGGCCTGCCCTGCCGCCAGCGTTTTGTCTGAGCGTGTATTTAGTGCTGCTGGTGGCATTATAACAGATAAGTGTATCCGCCTGTCAACTGAAAATGCTGACAGGCTGACTCTTATGAAAATGAACAAGGCCTGGATTGACCATGACTTCTCGACTCCACCAGAGGAAAACTGATGAACATAAAGACACTTTAAATGTGTTGTTTATATGTGCTGAATATGCTGTATTCCCATGCACCCCTTCTACCACAAACAAGGGTATATGGTTGAATCTTCCTTTTCTCATCCTTCTTCTCCTCTTCCATCATATCAACACATGCTTATTCATCGCATATAATGCCCTCGCATATATTCCCTTCGCATATAATGTTTTACAGGGTCAGCTGACCTTCAGGCCCGCACCAAAAATATTTTAAAGAGTCTACTCACTAGCAGACCCGCACCTCAAATCTTTTACAGGGTCAGCTCACCAGCAAGCCCTCGCATATAATTTTTTACAGGGTCAGCTCACCAGCAGGCCCTTGCATATAATGTTTTACAGGGTCAGCTCACTAGCAGGCCCTCGCATATAATTGTTTACAGGGTCAGCTCACCAGCAGGCCTTCACCTACAATCTTTTACAGGGTCAGCTCATCTGAAAGCCCTCACCTACAATCTTTTACAGGGTCACCACACCAGCAGGCCCGCACCTAAAATTTATTACAGGGTCAGCTCATTAGGCAGGCCCGCACCGAATTTTTTTTACAGGATCAGCTCACCTGCAGGCCCGCACCAAAAATCTTTTACAGGGTCAGCTCCCCTAAAGGCCCTCGCATATAATTATTTAGAGGGTCATCTCACCTGCAGGCCCTAACCTACAACCTTTTAGAGGGTTAGCTCACCAGCAGGCCTTCACATAAAAATTTTTATGGGGTCAGCTCACCAGCAGGCCCGAACCTACAATCTTTTACAGGGTCAGCTCACCAGCAGGCCCGCACCTCAAATGTTTTACAGGGTCAGCTCACTAGCAGGCCTTCGCATATAATGTTTTTCAGGGTCAGCTCACCAGCAGTCTTTCATCTACAATCTTTATAGGGTCAGCTTACCTGCAGGCCTGCACCTAATATCTTTTACAGGGTCAGCTCACCAGCAGGCCTGAAAGGATTTGGACCTTTCTGGACCTCTACGACCACCTTGGTTTGATGTCACTGACGTCAGGAGAGATGTTTCTCAGTTGGCAATAATAAACACACACACAAGTATTACTGAGAAACACACTAACTTTATTATGCTATTGCTTGGCCTTATATAGGCAGTAGAAAAGTTTGCATAACAACAGCATTAAACCAATCATAAAGATAAACATTGGTGCTCACACACATACTACCGGAACATCCTTTTATGGTATGTAATACGTCACATAAAAGAATGTACGCAGTTGTGCCGAATGACCCTGAATGAGACAAGAACGTTTGTTCTAGTCTAGGATATTCCCAAAATCTGTCTTTGGACAGATAAGGAAACCTAACTCACAGAGAGGGATGTGAAACAGTGTGTGGGTAAGATATTATAACAATTCTGTACATGTAAGAGAAGACAAGATGGAGTCACATTTCTCTTCAATCCCCTCTTAGAACCAAATTTCTTAGATAATATGGTTCTTGACCTTTTCCCTGTATACCGCCAGATATTTTCTATATCCTTCATGTGAGTTGTCTTCAGGATTAGGTAGCAGAGTCTCATAAAATGACATATTTGATACTCCTTTCATTATCGGTTTCCGTACACATGGTATGATACATGTTGCAACTAATGCTATTACTACACTGCGTGCAGAATTATTAGGCAAATGAGTATTTTGACCACATCATCCTCTTTATGCATGTTGTCTTACTCCAAGCTGTATAGGCTCGAAAGCCTACTACCAATTAAGCATATTAGGTGATGTGCATCTCTGTAATGAGAAGGGGTGTGGTCTAATGACATCAACACCCTATATTAGGTGTGCATAATTATTAGGCAACTTCCTTTCCTTTGGCCAAATGGGTCAAAAGAAGGACTTGACAGGCTCAGAAAAGTCAAAAATAGTGAGATATCTTGCAGAGGGATGCAGCACTCTTAAAATTGCAAAGCTTCTGAAGCGTGATCATCGAACAATCAAGCGTTTCATTCAAAATAGTCAACAGGGTCGCAAGAAGCGTGTGGAAAAACCAAGGCGCAAAATAACTGCCCATGAACTGAGAAAAGTCAAGCGTGCAGCTGCCAAGATGTCACTTGCCACCAGTTTGGCCATATTTTAGAGCTGCAACATCACTGGAGTGCCCAAAAGCACAAGGTGTGCAATACTCAGAGACATGGCCAAGGTAAGAAAGGCTGAAAGACGACCACCACTGAACAAGACACACAAGCTGAAACGTCAAGACTGGGCCAAGAAATATCTCAAGACTGATTTTTCTAAGGTTTTATGGACTGATGAAATGAGAGTGAGTCTTGATGGGCCAGATGGATGGGCCCGTGGCTTGATTGGTAAAGGGCAGAGAGCTCCAGTCCGACTCAGACGCCAGCAAGGAGGAGGTGGAGTACTGGTTTGGGCTGGTATCATCAAAGATGAGCTTGTGGGGCCTTTTCGGGTTGAGGATGGAGTCAAGCTCAACTCCCAGTCCTACTGCCAGTTTCTGGAAGACACCTTCTTCAAGCAGTGGTACAGAAAGAAGTCTGCATCCTTCAAGAAAAACATGATTTTCATGCAGGACAATGCTCCATCACACGCGTCCAAGTACTCCACAGCGTGGCTGGCAAGAAAGGGTATAAAAGAAGAAAATCTAATGACATGGCCTCCTTGTTCACCTGATCTGAACCCCATTGAGAACCTGTGGTCCATCATCAAATGTGAGATTTACAAGGAGGGAAAACAGTACACCTCTCTGAACAGTGTCTGGGAGGCTGTGGTTGCTGCTGCACGCAATGTTGATGGTGAACAGATCAAAACACTGACAGAATCCATGGATGGCAGGCTTTTGAGTGTCCTTGCAAAGAAAGGTGGCTATATTAGTCACTGATTTGTTTTTGTTTTGTTTTTGAATGTCAGAAATGTATATTTGTGAATGTTGAGATGTTATATTGGTTTCACTGGTAAAAATAAATAATTGAAATGGGTATATATTTGTTTTTTGTTAAGTTGCCTAATAACTATGCACAGTAATAGTCACCTGCACACACAGATATCCCCCTAAAATAGCTAAAACTAAAAACAAACTAAAAACTACTTCCAAAAATATTCAGCTTTGATATTAATGAGTTTTTTGGGTTCATTGAGAACATGGTTATTGTTCAATAATAAAATTAATCCTCAAAAATACAACTTGCCTAATAATTCTGCACTCCCTGTATAATAATTATCAGGATAATAATTCCCAACTGTACAAGTGCCTTTTTCCAGTTAGTGAACCAGCCAAAATACTGATCCCAAGGGTTATCGATACCTGAGTTTCTTTTGAGCTCGATTGATAAATCCTCGAGTTTCTTTATTGCCAGTGTGACCTTACCATTAGGGCCGGTGTTGTTGGGTATGAACGTGCAGCAGGAAGAGGGGTCTGTCAATACCTTACAGACACCACCTCTTTCTGCAAGTATCATATCGAGTACCATGCGGTTTTGAAATGTCATAATGGAATCTGCCTGTAACTGTTCTGCTACACCCTGTAACGCATCCCTGGTGTAGTTTACAAACCTTTGTTGATTATAGTAAATATAGTTGATCCAGTCTACATTTTTGTTGATTATGTGGGGAATTATGGATTCAAATCCTGCTACCACCTGACCTCTGGCCTTGAATTCATCAGGGACCCCTCTTGGGACCCCGATGGCATCAATATACACGTGTGGGTCGAAGCTACCTTTTGGGATGGCACGACGGTTGCGTATATGTGTGTTGGTGTCTTTTTCATTTTCAGTGAAGATGTGTATGTTCATGATGGCTTTAGCAAGGGCACATTCACCTTTCCAGGAACCCTCAAGTCTAGATCTTATCTTTCCATCCCCACAGATCCAATATACATCTCCAATCGAGCATACTTGATTCTGTGTGAGGGAGGTATCTGTTTCACTGTAAGTTGCACAGTATCCTTCAGTGAAATTACCCAGGGATCTTCCTTGACCTCCCCCTCTGTGGCAGGTATAGTTACCAGGATAGATATGTATACCTGCACCAGGGCGGGGAGTTTTTATGAGGAGTGGGTATTTTTCCTTCCATTATTCACATGCAGACTGGTTACTAGATGAATTTGAGAATAATTGCAAAAAACATTCCTCAACACTAGAGGGCAATATTAAGGGCACAGTACCTAGGTGAGGCTTAGCGGTCCCACATATATAACAATTACTTTTATTTACTGAAGCTGCACTGTACTTCATCCATTCTAACCATAGGTTGGTATCAGAGAACCCAGTTTCTGCTGCCAGGGTATCCTCATAGGTAGGGTCAGAAATAGCCAGCATGTTTCCTAGGGACTGTATAGGGGTTTTTAGAGGGTATGTTTGTTTCTGAGGGTATGTCTATTCTGAGGATTGCCACATATCTCTTATTTCAAAGTGTTTGGTGACCATTGAAATCTCTGCCCCCCTATGTCGTGAAAGTACCATCCCAGCACGTAATCTCCTTCATCACCTTTGTTGGGGTTTTCCATGTTTATAATTATTTTCATCTCAGACACCATCTTAGGGCATGGCCACCCTGTAGGATATAGGCTAACATCTATGTGACAGTCCCCTCCGTTGATAATTGCCATTCTACTAATCAAGGATTTACTATTCTTATCCTTTCGATTAAGGGCATTCTGTGGTTTATACCCCCAGTCTTCTCCTGTATTCCATCCTACTGACCCCCAGTATGCGCATCTATTACCCCAATAAGGGTCAGTAATACAGATATAAGCCTGTCCATTCTTGTAGTGGTTGCCGCATCTCGTGGAAGAACTGCACTTCATTATGCTGCATAAACAGAAGGAGTAAGTTGCAACTTGAGTACTGGAGGAATTGTACCAGAAGGTAGTGATTCCACCTTTCTGAGTTATAGCAACTTCAGCTTTGTTATCCTCCGGCAGAGTCATTAGGATCGTCAGTAATCCCACATTCCAAGTAAACCATCTGTGCCATCTTCCAGAATTGAGGGAGTGCATCCTGGTGGAGGTCAGAGCTGTCTGCACCCGTTAGTACCTCACTTTGTTCTTTTTCGAGATCAGGACTGTCTGTCCCCGTTATTACCTCCTTTTGGGGTGCCTCCTTTACCAGTTTCACTCTGGTGGCTTGGATCCAAATAGGTGCTTCTTCCGTGAGTACTGCTGTGCGGGTCACGGCTACCACTGTAGTCGGTGGTCCGTAGGTGAAGTCTCCTGCAAATTTTCCTTTCTTTAATTTCTTTATCAGCACGATATCTCCCACTTGGAATGGATGAGTTGGTTCCTGTGGAAGACAAGGAGACTTACAAGCAACTTTTTCCTCAATTTCACTTAGGGTTTTAATCAATCTGGTTACATATTCTTCTCTAATGAGGTCGAGGTCCCCTTCCTGTACTACCAGAGGGTTCTCTGCCCATGGTGTGGGAAAAGGTCTCCCCATAAGTATCTCAAATGGTGATATCCCTAGCTTTTTATTAGGGGTCATCCTGATCTCAGCTAAGACTATTGGCAGTATATCTTTCCATTTCTCAAATGTGCCCCCTGTTGCCTTTCTCAATTTATCTTTTAGGGTTCTGTTCATGCATTTCACAATGCCGGAGCTTTGTGGGTGGTATGGGAAATGAAATTTCCATTCAACCTTAAAGAGTCTTGTCAGCTAATTGTTTACCTTTGAGGTGAAAGCTGGCCCTTGGTCAGATTCAATTATCAATGGACAGCCCCACCTTGGAAAGATGTCATGTGTCAGTATCCTTGCTACTGTTTTGGCATCTTCTGATCTTGTAGGGTAGACCTCTGGCCATCTTGAGAACATGTCAACTATGACCAAGGCGTATTCTTGTTTACCTTTCTGTCTAGGTATGTGTGTGAAGTCTACCTGCAGATGTGTAAAAGGAGTGGTGGGGTAATCAAGGTGTTGATGTGGGACTTTGACATTGGTGTTTGGGTTGTTCCTCAAACATGTGATACACCTTTCCACATAATCTGACACTAACTGTTTAATGCCTGTAATATAGAAATTCTGTGCTAGAAGCATGTGTGTTGTTTGAATGCTGTTGTGTCCTACTCCATGAAAATGTGCAATGAACAGAGGGGAGCTGTGCTGTGGTATGCATGGTTTCCCCTCTTTGCAGATTAATCCTGTCCTAGGATTCTTCTGCAAGATTGGATAACACCAATCGGCCATTTCATCGTCAGTAGCTGAGGACTGGAGATCCACAAGCATCTGAGTTAACTCAAGTGAAGAAGGTACTAATTTCACCATTTGCAATGTGGCCGGGGCCATCAGTGCAGCCTTCTTGGCCTCCGCGTCTGCCAGGGCATTGCCTTGGGACACATGATCTTAACCACCAGTATGCGCCCTGCAGTGGACAATTGCAATCTGTGAGGGCAATCTTATGGCTTCTAAAAGTTGTATGACAAGTTGTGAATGTGAGATGTGCTTACCATCAGCTGCAATGAATCCTCTCCTTTGCCAAATGACCCCATGGTCCCAGACCACTCTATGTGCGTACCTGCTGTCAGTGTAAATGGTGACTGGCTTGCCTTCATGTAGTATGCAATTAATTCTGCTGCTTGTGCAGATTGGTATGTGATGGGTCTGGCTTCCAGGACAACATCGGGTAGCATAACAATAGCATATCCTGCATGATAAGTGTTGTCATTTGGTCTGCTGCAGGATCCATCAACAAAAACATCAGGAGCCCCTTCTACTGGTACAGATTGTAAATCAGAGTGGGGTGATGTCTCATGTTGTATGGCGTGTATACAATCATGTGCCTCTGTCAAGTGATCCTCAGGTTTTTTAAGTCCTAATAGGGCATTCAAGATAGGTGCTGGACCTGAGGTGTGTGTGTTGTGTATTTGATTTGGAGGGAGGGATTGCTGAGGAGTAGAATCTCATATCCAGATAGTCTTTGTGTGGACATGTGCTGTGTGTGTATGCCTTTGAGAAGGCCTACTACATCATGTGTGGTGTACAGGATAGTCTCATGTCCCATTGTGAGTGGCATTGCAAGCTCAACCATCATAGCACAGGCTGCAAGAGATCTCAGACAGGCCAGCATTCCTTGGACGGATGCCGGAACCACCTTTAAGAAAAAGGCACAAGGACGTAACTTGCCTCCGTGATATTGTGTCAGCACACCCGCCATGGTTTTACAATTTTGTCGAGCATATACTTGGAATGTGAGTTTGTAGTCAGGGAGGCCCAAACCTGGACTTGTCATTAAAGAACATTTCAAATATTCAAATGTATTAAAGATTTCCTCAGACCACCTGATGAGATCTGGCATGTCTGCCAGAGTGGCTTGTCTCATTACATTGTCATAGTAGGAGCAATCAGGAATCCATTGTCTGCAGTAGTTTATCATACCAAGGAAAGATAACATTTCTTTCTTGGTGTGCAGGGTGACCAGGCCCGCTACAGACTGGACTCTTTCTGTGCTGATTCTCCTTTCTCCCTTTGTGAGAACAAAGCCCAAGTATTCAACTTGCTTTTTACACCATTGCATTTTCTTGCATGACACCTTATGTCCACATTCAGACAACCATTTCAACAAAGATAAACCATCTGTTACATTGGTCTCCTCTGACAGACTGCACAATAACAAATCACCCACGTATTGCAAGAGTACAGAACCCTGGGGGGGTGCCATGGTTTTAAACTGGCTTGGAGGACAATGCTGTACACTACAGGTGAATCAGCAAATCCCTGGGGCATCCTGCACCAGGTGAGTTGACGACCCTCAAAGGAAAAATCAAAAAGGAGTCTGGTCTGCTTGTCAACCGGGATAGAGAAGAAAGCATTTTTCAGGTCTATAACGCTGAAACAAACAGCATCTGCTGGGATGATTGAGAGCAGTTGTGTCACATCAGGTACAATGGGTGCAATAGGGATGATGAGACTATTAATTGCCCTTAAGTCTTGTACAAATCTTACCGTACCATCAGCCTTCATCACCGGATTGATGGGTGTACTGTATGGTGAGACAGTGTTCTCTAGGACTCCGGTCCGTAGGAATTCCTGTATCATGGATCTTAACCCTTCGATTTTCTCTTTCGATAGTGGGTATTGTTTTTGGTACACCGTGGTTGCATCTGCTCTGAGTGTGGCCCTATACGGAGTACAGTCAACGAATCCTGTGTCATAGTCTCCGGATGACCACAGGTTAGTGTCAATGTCCTCCAATTCTTGTGACTCAAATGTAGCGAGTGTAGAAAAAATGATGATGATGATGAGGGTTTGGCAATAGGTATGAGATCTGATCGCACATCCAGTTCTCCCTGACATGCAAAAACCTTGAGTTTCAACTTGCAGAACAAATCTCTACCTAAGAGGTTTACTGGACACTCAGGGATGATGCTGAAAGTGTGGTCAGTGATGTAATCTCCGTCTATGGTTTCAAGTGTCAGTAAGTCAGTTTTGTATGTTTTTGTAAGAACCCCATTGATTCCCATGGAAGGATCGGACTTTCTTAAAGGACCTTTGTAAAAATCCCTACACAGGACACTGGATGTGGCTCCGCTATCTACCATGAAACCTACCTTTCTCCCCGCTACTGTTAAGAGAATGACAGGTGAGTCTTTCCAATGTTTTGTGACCTGTGTGAAAGTGGGGGTACCGTCCTCTGGGCAGCATCAGTGTTGACCCTGTTGGTTCCAGTCAATGGAAAACCTTGGGTTCTGGCTATCCCTTACCTGGGGCTGAGTGCAAGGTTTGAGTAGCGCTGTTGTCTGGGCAACGGGCATTGCCTCGCCCAGTGTCCCTCTTTACCACATTTAAAACATACAGTGGCAGATGGTGGCTGCTGCTGCTCAGGGGTTTGATTTGGGCTGTAAGGTTTCTTTTGAGAGTGGGGTGGACCTCTGTTACCTTGACCTTGATAGCCTCTGTTCCTGTTCCCCCATCCCCTCTTGTTTCTGTTGCCGGCATACACATGAGTAGTTATAGATTTCTTTACCTCGAAACAAAAAACCAAACAAGTGGAATTAATATATCAAAAATGTCAGACCCGGTCTCGCGCTCAGGGTCTGACATCCACTCCGCCACCATGTCTTCAGGTACGTCCTGTCATTAGTACAGCTTCATACATCTTACAGGGTACCCTTGTATGCATCTATAGTGGGTCCCTTGTATTCAGGCGCACATTACTTCTGATCTCCACCAGTGACTTTCATTTATTGGTATTATTATCATTGGTCGGTTTTGGTGCCCATGAATTTTGGTGTATGTACGTCATGGCTCACGGTTTACCAGATCTGGTCTGTGGTACCTTGTGTACATAACCCTATTGGGGGCGACCTTCATATGCTACACCATCCTGGTTATCTCTGAGCCTTACGTTCTCATCTTTTGGTCGTACCTACCTGTGCCTTATATTGCACAGTTCTATTGGAGGTGGTCTTGGTGTCACCGGCCCTGTGCTTCTCCGTACACTGTATACCATCCTGTTGTTCTCCATACTTTATATATTTTATAATAAATGACATTTTTGATATATTAATTCCACTTGTTTGGTTTTTTGTCTATTCTGGATGTTGTACAAGTGGTAAACATAGCTGTCTAAGTTGACAGAGCTGCCTTTTTGTAGGTTAATAATATTTACCTCGAAACAGCCTGCTGCCTCTTTCTCATATAAATGCTTTTCAAAATCCGCAACGTCATCAGAAGTCCAGGTGGATACGTTCTGTTTCACGGTAAGCATCAAACTAGGCAATAGGTTGTTTACAAAGGTTGAGATAACCAAACTATCCTGGTTAGTCACTGTGAGACCTGCTTCGTGTTTCCAGCAGTCTATGAACTGTTTCCAGAAGTCAGTAACTGACTCATTGTTCTTTTGTTTGCATGCTACAGCTATGGGGAGGGAGGACCTCTGTTTGAAAACCTCTTTCATGTGTTCTGTGAGTTCTTCCCACATCTTATTCCTGCCCTGTTCTGTGTTCAGGCTGTATGTAATAGCATCGGGAGTTGTCTGAATGAGGCTAATGCTGGGTATTTTAACCCAATCCCAACCTGAGTGCATCCCTATTATACCATCCACTATCAGCTTCATATCCTCCTGTGTGTAATTTCTCCCCTTACATGCCCTTTTCAGATAGGTGATAGTACCTAATGGTGCTGTAGTGGGTTTGGGACAATGTTTGATAATCCTATTGATGTCCTCTATTTCTATGGGTTTCTTCATTAACTGATCTCCTATTGTCATAAAGGGGAATGAATCCTCATGTCCCTTCTCCTGTTCTTTACTTCTAGTGTGTTGAGTGACGGGTCTGGTTAAACTATCTTCCTCCCTTTGTGTCTTTTCAGTGAAACGTGTGTTTTTTTGTACAACCTGTCGGGGGGGGGGGGGGGGGGGGGTAGGTGGGAGATGTTGCGTTGATGAGACACTAGGGGGTGATTTGTTGAACATAACAATTTTATCCCGAACACTGGGTGATTCTATTGGTGTATACACTTGTCCTCCTGTTGCTTCAGTAGAAGAATCAGGTTGTTTAAAGACAGACGCTGATATCTGTTCCACCAAGGACACAGGCAGGCGGGGTGCTGTGGGCACTGGTTGCAGGACAATATGACCCGCAGCCAATATTTCCTTCTCTGAGAAAGAAGGGTAGAGCTTCTGAATGCTCGATTTCTTTTCAGTCACCGTGTGGTTTTTTGTTACACTCTGGGTTTTGTATGGCGGTGGTTTTTCTAGGATTTTGTTCTCTCTTCCCTTTCTGAGGTCCACCTCAAGATCATGTTTATTTGAGTCATTGGGTACCTTTGTAGGTGATTTGGCCTTTTTTGTGGGCCTATCATACCAATGACATGCTATTTCTAACCATTGTTCTCCTCCTTTTTGCATATATGTTGTTTCCCACTGTGGGTCTGGGTCAAAGTGTGGCCAGGCGACTTTGTCTCCCAAACACTGTCCTTTGACCATATCCATGTGATAGGGACTATTGTCACCGTCACGTGGAAATGGACTACATGTGTCCATAAACTCTGTCCATCCTGACAAGTTATCTACCCACGGATTGATGAGGTAGTAATTTGTGGGACTAACCCTTGCAATATATTCTTTACATGTTTCTCCTACATTTGGAGGAGGAAACTCCACTTTTGAATCTTGTCCACCCATAATAATATATGACAATACACAGCAATAGTAACAAGGAGGTATGTCTGTACACTTACCACCCAGACAAGACCTCCACAAAACAAGACAGATAATCAATAATTGATCTTATCACTTTATATAGTAATAGTAATCTTATCTATATGGATCAAACCAAGGTAGGTCAGTCTCCCTGAGACTGTTCTCTTACATGTACCCCTGGTACTAAAAAATCTCTGTCGACAGTTAGATAAAGTAAATAGATCTCCCGGAGATCCTATGGTGTGTCCCTGACACAAAACAAATCTCCCTGAGATTTATTTCTGTGCGTGGCACTCCAAGTGCCGGCCTTATTCATGAAAGTACTCCAAGTACTTATTATAAACTACCGGAGTTTATTTTTAAGGCTTAACAATGTATCTATCACGGTCGGCGTGACTATCACATACGTGACACAGAGGGAGGGAACAAGGAAGGCCCTGCCCAAGTGAGAGGGAAGGTGGTGACCCCTGACTCACCTAGCGGCTGGCACCTGGCTGCCCTGACGTCCCTAGACGGGTTCCTCACCCGTACGCCGATCACGTGCCTAAAGCCCTGGCTTTCCCTAAGCTGAGCCCTAGATAGTGAACAGGGCGGTGGGAACACTAGTCCGCACCACTAGCTCTAAAGGAAAACACCAAGGGAAGGACAGACAATACAAACTCAACATATAATCCCAGGTGGGCAACAACAGGAGACAACAAGAAGCCCAACAGGGATCCGGAGGGTAGCACTCTGGAACGACAACCAGGATTCACAACTCCAGTGGGTCAGTATAGATGTCCAGGCAGGAAGCTCTATAACTAGCAACTAGAGAAGAGTGAAGGGAGAATATAAGGAGGTTGGGAGTGGCAGACAAGAAACAGCTGAGGAGGAGAAGCTACGGATCCCTGATTGAGACAAAAAGGATAGCAAGGCAAACACAGAAAACAATCACTAAGAAACAACGTGATCTTTAGATATAGAGCGCGCAGCCACCCGCTGCGACCTCCTGACCCCGGGTATAACGGAGTCAGACGTGGCTCTTGATACCCTCGTGACAGTATCCCGGATACATAAAAGCTCACGGGTAGAGATGTGGCCAGTGCCCTCGGACCGGGCAGTGGACAAAAGGGATGTCTCTCTTACCGGACACGAGGATGGCTTTCCCTATCGCGGACAGAGCCCCCAAACTGAAAGGATTTGGACCTTTCTGGACCTCTACGGCCACCTTGGTTTGATGTCACCGACATCAGGAGACATGTTTCTCAGTTGGCAATAATAGACACACACACAAGTATTACTGAGAAACACTCTAACTTTATTATGCTATAGCTTGGCCTTATTTAGGCAGTAGAAATGTTTGCATAACAACAGCGTTAAACCAATCATAAAGATAAACATTGGTGCTCAGACACATACTACCGGAACATCCTTTTATGGTACGTAATACGTGACATATAAGAATGTACGCAGTTGTGCCGAATGACCCTGAATGAGACAAGAACGTTTGTTCTAGTTCTAGGATATTCTCAGAATCTGTCCTGGGACAGATAAGGAAACCTAACTCACAGAGGGGGAATGTGAAACAGTGCGTGGCTTAGATATTATAACAATTCTGTACATGTAAGATAAGACAAGATGGAGTCACATTTCTCTTCAAGGCCCGCACCTAAAATCTTTTATAGGGTCAGCTCACCTGCAGGCCCTCACCTAATTATACCTAATAGGTAATTTGCACGCATGCTGCCTTGCTTGGATGTGGTAGACGTAGCCATTTCTCAGGCTCCCTCTCAGGAATCGAACACTTATTCATCGTTACCCGTGGTCACCATGGTTTGTGCTTAAAATAACGTCGAAAGTTGATAGGGCAGACATCCGAATGGATCGTCGCCGTTACGGGGACGTGCGATCGGCCTCAAGTTATCTAGAGTCACCAAATCGGCAGCAGGCCCTCGCCCATAATGTTTTAGATGGTCAGATCAGCAGGCCCTTGCTCCAAATGTTTTTGAGGGTCACCAGCAGGCCATCAATCATAATTTTTCAAGGCTGTCAGCTCACAGCCCTCCTTTATGTGTAACAAAGGGAGTATTGGAGTGCCGGTTCCTTGTAATTATTGGCAGCCTTTTCACATAGTACATAGGCTTTATGAGTGTAGGAGTCCCACTACATGAACAATTGTACCACAGTGTGAATTAGGCCCTCCTTTATATGATATATAGGTTGTATCGGAGTGCCTCTTCCTTATCATTTTTGGCAGCACTTGCACTTTATATAAAAGTAAATATACAGGAAAGAATGTTTCCTAACAATTTTTACTCTAAAATCGATTTTATGTTCGGTTTTGTGCATATTATTGTCAGTCTGTAAAAGTGGCATACTACTCGGACAACATCATTCCCAGCAGTGATCTGGGAGTCCAAGATGCATCCAGACATCCTCCCCATGCTGTTCCCAAACCATTTCGGTGGTATTTCCATAAATTTCTGACCTTTTCCTATGAACCAGGCACCCTCCCCTCTTCAGAGCAGGGGGTGCCTGAATTAATGCTCTGGTTCTCCCATTGACTCCCATTATACTCAGGTGCTCGGTAGAGCACCCGAGCATCCCGATGTGTTCTGCCAGAGCACCCGAGCACTTTGGTGCTTGATCAACACTATATATTACCCATTTTAAGCTTTAGTTTTTGTTCTACAGACTAAGTATCAGTCTATCAGCAGAGTATCCTGCTTTCAGGTTACTGCTCTGACAACTCTATGTACAGCCTTTATCTCTCAACTTCTGATATTTAGTAAACACATTTAAGCTATATTGTTATCAGTTTGAGCAGAATTAATATATAATAAGTGTTTTTGAGCTGTCAGGTTTCAGATATAAGGGCTATACAAGCCATTAGAACAGCAATCCGACAGGTTCATTGTGATACTGAAAGCAAAATACTGTGCTGATAGACTGAAACTTAATCCCGCAGAAAAACTGTTGAAAATTTTTAATAAAGACAAATTGGAATAATGATATTAGCCCCAAATTAGTAATAGAAGAATCATAGGAAATTGGCCCCAAAGATGTTTATAGCCTTTAAGGAAGAATGGATTCTACAAAATAGATGATCTGAAGAATACAGTGCCTTGCAAAAGTATTCACTCCCCTTGACTTTTTTCGTATTTTGTTACATTACAGCTTTAAATTCAATGTTTTGTTAATCTGAATTTTATGTGATGGATCAGAACACAATAGTCTAATTTGGTGAAGTGAAATGAGAAAAATATATAAATAAAACTATTGTTTAGAAATAGAAAACAGAAATGTGCGTATGTATTCACCCCCTTTATTAGGAAGCCGATAAAAAGCTCTGGTGAAACCAAAAACCTTCAGAAGTCACATAATTAGTGAACTGATGTCTGCCTGTGTGTAATATAAGTGTCACATGATCTGTCATTACATATACACACCTTTTTTGAAAGGCCCTAAAGATTGCAACACCTAATCAAGAGGGACAACAATAAGCAGTACTGTCACGGATGTTGTAGGGGAGAACACCAAAGGGCAACAAGAAGGAAGGGAAAAGACACTAGGCCTCACCGCTAGGGAAGGAAAAGGGTCACCATCTATAAAACCCTGCTCCTGGCCCTAACTCCTATCCGTATGAGCACCTCTCGATGGTAGAAATGCCCATACACAGGAACCTAGAAAACCCTGGTGGCCCTCAGTTGCCCTAATAGTAATGACCGGGCAGAGACAACCCGCTCCTTTCCTGGTGAAGGAACCAGCGTCTCGCTGAGGCCTAGTAAACAACAAAGATGGGGGGAATACAAAACACAACAAGCGGAACACTTAACTTCTGCGGCTGATGGATGATGGACGAACAGGACTTCACCACGAACCACACTCCAGCTCTTCCAAAAACAAAATGAAGCTATCCAGAGCAAGGAGTAATGGGTAAAGTCAGACTAAATAGGGGGAGGTGAAGGTCACATGATCTACACTTGAACAGGGAGTGTGGACATACCAGCAACACACAGACAAAGTGAAACCAAAGGAGGCTGTCAGATAACTAATGTGCAGATATTCTTTCAGACCTTCTCAAACCTGTCACCGGCGTGACACGTACGCTCCATAGAGTTGGGCTTTATGGCAGAGTGGCAAGAAGAAAGCCATTACTTTCAGCTAAAAACAATAAGGCACATTGTGAGTTTGCGAAAAGGCATGTGGGAGACTCCCAAAATGTATGGAGGAAGGTGCTCTGGTCTGATGAGACTAAAATTTAACTTTACGGCCATCAAAGAAAACACTGTCTGGCGCAAACCCAACACATCACATCACATCACCCAAAGAACACCATCCCCACAATGAAACATGGTGGTGGCAGCATCATGCTGTGGGTATGTTTTTCAGCAGCCGGGACTGGGAAACTGGTCAGAGTTGAGGGATATTCTTGAGCAAAACTTGCACCATGATCTGAGGCTAGCATGGAGGTTCACCTTCCAGCAGGACAATGACCCCAAACACACTGCTAAAGCAACACTTGAGTGGTTTAAGGGGAAACATGTAAATGTGTTGGAATGGCCTAGTCAAAGCCCAGATCTCAATCCAATAGAAAATCAGTGGTCAGATGTAAATATTGCTGTTCACAAGCGCAAACCATGCAACTTGAAGGAGCTGGATCAGATTTGCAAGGAGGAATAGGCAAAAATCCCAGTGATAAGATGTGGCAAGCTCATAGAGACGTATCCAAAGCGACTTGGTGCTGTGATTGCCGCAAAAGGTGTCATGGTCTTACCTTCCTTGCTGTTCTCCTTCGTTTGACATGTGCTGGCGGCCATCTTGGTTTCTGGGTTTCTTGTAGCCTTCCACCCTGCGGCTCCTCCTTCCCACTGGGAGGAGCTGGATGCCTAGCTCATATATATAGGAGGTCTGTGGCTTCAGTTCCTTGCTTGGTCCTCCTGTGTTCACATGCTTCTAAGACTGCTGCTGCTTCTGGTTCCTGATCCTGGCTTCGTCTGACTACCCTGCTGGTTCCTGATCCTGGCTTCGTCTGACTACCCTGCTGGTTCCTGATCCTGGCTTCGTCTGACTACCCTTCTGGTTCCTGATCTCTGGCCTCTCAAAGACTCTGCTTCGGTTTCACCATTCGTTTGGACTTTTGCTTTACAGCTTTATTTTCAATAAAGCCTTCTTATTTTCACTTATCTCTTGTTGTACGTCTGGTTCATGGTTCCGTGACATTAGGACCAAGCCATGAGTTCTGACGGTACAGGGCCATCCTCGCTACCCATGCTGGTTGCCAGACTTGATCAGCAGGATCACCTGTTGGGTCGGTTCGCTGTGGCGTTGCAAACCCTGCTTGAACGCACGGCTTCATTTCGCTCCCGTTGCCGATGGGTCGGTTGTCGCTCCTACTGCCGCTCCGGTTGTTGCGCCAGAGCCTACCCCGACACCTGTTGTTGCGCCTGCGGTGTTTCGGGGTATGACCGGTTCTGCCCTCTTCCACAGCGCTTTGGGGGAGAGCCAACTCAGTGCCGAGGTTTCCTTAACCAGGTGGGCATTTATTTCGAGTTGCTGCCACATGCCTTTCCTACTGAGAGATCAAAGGTGGGCTTCTTGATCTCGCTGCTCTCGGACAAGGCCTTGGCCTGGGCCAGTCCTTTATGGGAGAACAACAATCCGGTGGTTGCCGAGTTTTCCGGTTTTGTTGCTTCTCTTCGGAAGGTATTCGATGTGCCGGCTCGTGCTGCCTCTGCCGCGAAGCTCCTTATGTCCATCAGACAGGGTTCACGATCCGTAGCTGAATACGCCATTGAGTTTTCGTACCCTGGCAGCAGAGGTGGTATGGAATAATGAGGCTCTGGTCGCTGCTTTCTCTCATGGTCTCTCGGATGCCTTGAAGGATGAGGTTGCAGCTAAGGACCTACCAGTGGAGCTCGAGTCTCTTATTTCTTTCCTGATTTTGATTGACACCAGACTCAGGGAGAGACCTTCCTTTAAGGAGAGCCTGCGGAGGTCTTCTAACAGATGGCGCCTACGTTTGCTGTCCCACCCGTGCCTCCCTCTCCTCCCACGCCTCCTGGGGATGACTTGTCTGGGGGTGAACCCATGCAGCTGGGGTTTGCTCGCCTGTCCGAGGGGGAGAGGGTACTCCGGAGACGCGAGGGTCGATGCATGTACTGTGGTCTCGGTGGGCATCTTCGGTTGGCATGTCCGAACCGTCCGGGAAACGCTCGTACCTGAGATCCTGTCGGGGGCAGATCTTGGGTGGAGTCTCCTCGTCCCCGGTTTCCCGTGTTGACAAACCACTGATCACTGTTGTCCTCTCCTGGGGCGGGGGCTCGGTGACGACCCAGGCGTTGGTGGACTCTGGTGCTGGTGGTTTGTTCATTGATAGTGTGTTCGCTGCCGCCAATTCCATTCCTCTGCAGGCTCGAGGTTCCCCACTGGCTCTTGAGGCGATAGACGGCAGACCCCTTCTGTCGTCACACGTGACTCATGAGACCCTTCCAGTGGGGATAGCCATTGGTGCCGTTCACAGAGAGTCGGTCTGCTTCCAGGTTATTTCGTCTCCACACTACTCGGTGGTCTTGGGGTACCCCTAATCCGACTTTCGATTGGAGATCGGCCGAGATCCTCTCGTGGTCACCGCAGTGTACTTCCTCGGACTCTCTGTTGCCTCCTGAATACGAGGAGTACCGGGATGTATTCGATAAGGTGCGCGCTGTTGCCCTACCTCCGCACCGCCCATACGATTGTGCCATAGAGTTACAACCTGGTGCCGTTCCTCCTCGTGGCAAAGTCTATCCACTGTCGGTAGCGGAGAATGAGGCCATGGAGGAGTACGTGAGGGAGGCGCTTTCACGCGGACACATTCGCAAATCCTCGTCCCCGGCAGGGGCTGGATTTTTCTTTGTGAAAAAGAAGGGAGGTGAGTTGAGGCCTTGCATCGATTACAGGGGTCTCAATCGCATCACGATCAAGGAACGCTTACCTGATACCCTTGATTTCCGAGCTGTTCGATCGCCTTAAAGGGGCCACGGTCTTTACCAAACTCGACCTGAGGGCGGCATATAACCTGGTAAGGATCAAGGCGGGCGATGAGTGGAAGACCGCGTTAACACCAGGACCGGTCATTATGAATCCTTGGTTATGCCCTTTGGTTGTGCAATGCGCCCGCAGTCCTTTCAGGAATTCATCAACGATGTTTTCCGTGACCTGTTGCAGCAGTGTGTGGTGGTCTTTTGGATGACATCTTGGTTATATTCTGAATCCATGGAGGCCCACAATCTGGATGTACGACGTGTGTTGACAACGGTTACGATGAGAACAAGCTGTTCGGTAAGCTTGAGAAATTCGAATCTTCACCGATCCCAGGTAACCTGTCTTAAGGTTACATCATTTCCGCTGAGGGGTTCTCATAGGATCTGAGAGGTTTCGGCTGTCATACAGTGGCCCATGCCCCAGTGGTCTTCGTTCTCCTGCAGCGCTTTTTTGGGCTTCGCCATTATTATCGGAAGTTCATACAGGGACTTTTCCATGCTGGCCAAGCCTCTCACCGGATCTGACCAGGAAAGTGCAGTAATTCCCAGGTCTGGACCGCTCGAGGCCATCCGAGCTTTTGAGGCCCTAAAGTCCGCTTTTGGTGTCGGCTCCGATTCTGTCGCATCCCCAACCCTGGGTACTGCCCTTTGTCCTCGAGGTGGTCGACCGTCTGAGACTGGGAGTAGGCGCCCTTCTGTCTCAGCGTAAGAACACCAGAGGGTCCCTCTGCTTCCTGTCGTGGGTTTTACTCCCGGAAACTGTCTTCCGCGGAGGTGCAACTATCAGATTGGTGACTGGGAGTTATTGGCCATCGTGGCAGGCCCTTTAAGAATGGAGGCACTTGCTCGAGGGTTCGGTGGTTCCGGTTCTCATCCTGACGGACCATAAGAATCTGACCTACCTTTCTGAGGCCAAGAGATTGACGCCACGTCAGGCCAGATGGGCTCTGTTCTTGTCACGTTTTAATTACGTGGTCTCCTAACCTACCCGGTTCCAAGAACATCAGGGCGGATGCCCTATCACGGCAGTACTCGAACTGTCCAGGGAGGAGTCGATTCCGACTTCGGTCATACCTCGAATCAGATCCTGGCCGCCATTCGCACCAGCCTGACCTCTCCCTGGGTGAGCAGATTTTGGCGGCTCAATCTGGTGCTCCCTCTGGGAGACCCAACGGCAGATGTTTTGTGCCAGAGGAGTTGCGCACTCGGTTGTTGCGAACCTACCATAACTCCAATGACCGCGGGGCATCCTGGAAAGAATCAGCTGTCCTGGGCTGTTTCACGTCTGTTCTGGTGGCCTTCCCTACGTTCCGACATCGCCGCATATGTAGCGGCATGCTCCGTTTGTGCCCAGAGTATGTCCCCTCGGCACCTTCCGTTGGGGCCCCCTTCTGCAACCCATAGCCACCGGGGAGCGCCCATGGTCACACCTGGGGATGGATTTCATTGTGGACCTCCCTGCATTCCGAGGCCATACGGTCATTCTCATGATTGTGGATCGGTTTTCCAAAATGTGCCACTGTGTTCCTCTCAAGAAGTTACCCTCTGCACAAGAGTTGGCCACGATTTTTGCCAGGGAGGTCTTCCGGTTGCACGGTTTGCCCAAGGAGATTGTGTCGGATCGGGGGAGTCAGTTTGTGTCCAGGTTCTGGCGCGCCTTTTGCTCCCAAGCTGGGGATTCATCTCTCCTTCTCCTCGGCCCTACCACCCTCAGTCCAATGGGGGCAGCAGAACGATCCAATCAGGCCTTGGAGCAATTCCTTCGTTGCTATGTCTCCGATCACCAAGACAATTGGGTTGACCTTCTGCCTTGGGCTGAGTTTGCCAGGAACACGGCGGGTGAACTCTTCCTCTGGGACGTCTCCCTTCATGGCCAATTATGGGTTCCAACCTGCCGTGTTACCGGAGGTATTCTCTCCCAGGATATTCCGGCTGTGGAGGATCACCTTCCGTCCCTACGTGCTTCTTGGGTACAGATCCAGAAGTCCCTTGAGGCCTCTGCGCAGCGCCAGAGACTCCAGGCTGATCGCAGACGAGCGCCTGCTCTTCCTACCAGGTCGGAGACCGTGTATGGTTGTCCACCCGCAACCTCAACCTTCGAGTGCCCTCTCCCAAGCTGGCGCCTCGCTTTGTTGGTCCCTTCCGAGTGCTTCGCAGGGGTAAACCGGTAGCCTATGCCCTTGCGCTTCCTCCTGGCATGCGGATCTCTAACGTGTTTCATGTCTCCCTGTTGAAGCCACTGGTGTGTAATCGTTTCACTTCCTCGGTCCTCGGCTCGTCCGGTCCGAGTGGTCAATCATGAGGAGTATGAGGTGAGCAATATCCTGGATCACGGCCTGGTCCGCGGTCGGGTGCAGTTTTTGGTCCAATTGGCGGGTTATGGTCCAGAGGAGCGTTCTGGGGTTTCCTCCGCAGATGTCCATGCTCTGCCTTGCTCCGAGCCTTCCACGCACGCTTCCCTCAGAAAACCGTTTTTTGCTCCGCGGAGGAGGGGCCCTTGAGGGGGAGGTACTGTCATGGTCTTACTTCTTGCTGTTCTCCTTCGTTTGACATGTGCTGGCGGCCATCTTGGTTTCTGGGTTTCTTGTAGCCTTCCACCCTGCGGCTCCTCCTTCCCACTGGGAGGAGCTGGATGCCTAGCTCATATATATAGGAGGTCTGTGGCTTCAGTTCCTTGCTTGGTCCTCCTGTGTTCACATGCTTCTAAGACTGCTGCTGCTTCTGGTTCCTGATTCCTGGCTTAGTCTGACTACCCTGCTGGTTCCTGATCCTGGCTTCGTCTGACTACCCTGCTGGTTCCTGATCCTGGCTTCGTCTGACTACCCTTCTGGTTCCTGATCTCTGGCCTCTCAAAGACTCTGCTTCGGTTTCACCTTCGTTTGGATTTTGCTTTACAGCTGTATTTTCAATAAAGCCTTCTTATTTTCACTTATCTCTTGTTGTACGTCTGGTTCATGGTTCCGTGACAAAAGGTGGCTCTACAAAAGTATTGACTATTGACTTTAGGGGGATGACTAGTTATGCACATTGACTTTTTCTGTTATTTTGTATTATTTGTTGTTTGCTTCACAATTAAAAAATAAAATAAAAACATCTTCAAAGTTGTGGGCATGTTCTGTAAATTAAATGATGCAAATCCTCAAAAATCCATGTTAATTTCCAGGTTGTCAGGCACCAAAATATGAAAAAAGTCAAGGGGGGAATACTTTTACAAGGCACTGTATGTGCTTTCTAAGTACTATCATGCAAATGAGATAGTTATCCTGAAACTTTGGCGAACTTTAAAATTTAGCACTTAATTCTGAAATAATAATACATTTCATTGTATACATATAGCTAAGGCTACTTTCACACTAGCGGCTAGTTTTCACCTGTTGGATCCGTTCCTGCCGCTAGTGTGAAAGTACCCTAAATGTGATCTGACTAGGATCAGCCTGACCAGTTGGTCATCAAAGAGTCATATATTGCAAGATACCTGCAACAATTGAAGGATTTTCTACAAGTAAAGATCTTCCCCATTATTTTACAATTCTGATATGTATTTTACTACCTGAATCCTGGCTGATTTAGGCTAATTTCACACCACATTTGAGGTATATAAAATACATTTCATTGTATACATATAGCTAAGGCTACTTTCACACTAGCGGCTACTTTTCACCCTGTCGGATCCGTCCTGCCGCTATTTCGCCGTGCAGTGCACGGCGAGAGCCGCCGGACTGAAAGTACTGCATGTCCGACTTTTTAATCCGGCGGCCTCTCACCGTGCACTGCAGTGCTGCCCCGGAGCGCCGCCCTGTCCCCATTATAGTCCAATATGGATGGAGCGGCAGTGCGGCGGCACGGCAAGATAGCGGCAGGACGGATCTGACAGGATGAACAGCCTGTCGGATCCGTCCTGCCGCTAGTGTGAAAGTACCCTAAATGTGATCCTGACTAGGATCAGCCTGACCAGTTGGTCATCAAAGAGTCATATATTGCAAGATACCTGCAACAATTGGAAGGATTTTCTACAAGTAAAGATCTTCCCCATTATTTTACATTTCTGCATATGTATTTTACTACCTGAATCCTGGCTGATTTAGGCTAATTTCACACCACATTTGAGGTATATAAAATAAAACCTTTTTAGGCTACTTTCACATCTGCGTTTTTAATTACGGTTTTTAAGATCCGGCAGAGGATCTCAAAACCTGGGATAAAACGGTTCAGTTTTGTTTCCATTCATTGTCAATGGTGACAAAGCTGATCAGAAAGCATAAAGTATGCATCCGTTCAGTTTTGTTGTGTTTGGTGCCGGACACTGCTGCAAGCGACATGAAGATCAATTTAAGTCAATGGTGCCGAATTCGTTTTATTTTTTGTTAGTGAAAAAAATGGATCCGGCGCCCATTGGCTATTTTTATACTGGATCAGTTTTGATTTAATACAACCAGATCCGGACAAAAACAGATGCATCCGGATGTATTAAATGGCACGGATATGTTTAATTCCAGTTTTGAGATGCTCTGTTGGATCTCAAAACCAGAATTAACAACACAGATGTGAAAGTAGCCTTATACATATGCTGATATCTCTATTGACCACCTAAATGGGCAATTGTATGCAAAATAGTGTTGATCGCAAATTATCTAATCGCAATTTTTTATTGCGAATATTGGCACTTTGGGAATTTTCAAAGATGTAGAATATAGTGCTATATATTCGTAATCACGAATATCTTTGATTTTTTTTCAGCAGTAACCTCCCTTCTTGCTTGTGGGCCAATGAGAAGGCTGCAATATCTTTGTGTCACGGCGGACAGGATACAAGATACACAGAATAACAACAAACAAGTGTCTAGGCAAGAAGCTGGGATAAAGGTCACCTCCTGACAATCCCTAACAGCTCTCCCTAGACTTCTATGCCCATGTTCAGACCCTGAAGATGGGAATAACGTGTCCCCGTGCCTAGGCTGAAGATTCCCTAAAATCCCTAAGATGGTGAAAGGGGGGGAAAGAGGCAGCCTGCTCCCTCAGGACCTGGAGGGAGCCGGCGTCTCTCTAACAGCCTAGAAAGACAACCACAAGATAACAAGACCAACTTATCTTTACTGAGCAGGAACAGCCAAATCCTTCCTTCCTCTGAGCCAGACAGAAGCTATAACCCACACAGGACACTGGAGTGGGCGTAATTTAAACTCAAACCAACGACCCCACCCAGTGCACCTGAAGGAAGGCGGATAGCTCAACTCCAAAACAAAACCAAAAGGCTACACACGTGCAGCTAACCTGTCAGACCTCCGCACATAGCCAGAGCAGGGCATGACAGTACCCCCCTTCTACGGGTGACCTCCGGACACCCCGGCACAAACTTTATCCGGGTGGGGATCTCTGTAAAGCCCTCACCAGTCATCTGGCACTAACATCCACAGCCGGAACCCACATCCTCCTCCTCAGGGGCCGTATCCCCTCCAGTGTACCAGATACTGAAGTGAACCCCGAAGAACTCTTGAGTCGAGAACCCCTCTCGAACTCTAAATTTCCATCAACCAGAACAGGGAGGAGGAGGCAATGGCGATGGTTCCACCGGTTTCACATATCTCTTCAGTAAAGATTTGTGGAACACATCATGGATCCTCCAAGTCTGCGGAAGATCCAGACGAAACGCTATTGGATTGACCACCGCAGAATATTTTGTAAGGTCCAATAAATTTGGACCCAGTTTCCAAGATGGTACTCTCAGTTTAATATTTTTTAGTAGATAACCACACCAGATCACCCACACAGAGGTCCGACCAGTCATACGTCTCTTGACAGCCATTCGCTTATACCTCTCATCCATCTTCTCCAAATTCACTTGGATCCTCCCCCAGATAGAAGACAAGGCAGAAGAAAATCTCTCCTCCTCTGGCATCCCAGAGGAATAGTCCCAGAAAAGGTACCAAATTGAGGATAAAAGCCGTATGCACCAAAAAATTGCGACTTACCCGTGGACTCCTGCCTACGGTTATTCAAAGGAAACTCTGCTAGGGACAAGATTGAGGACCAGTCCTCTTGATTCTCAGCACAAAGCACCTCAAGTAGGTCTCCAGGTTTTGATTAGTACGCTCTGTCTGCCCATTTGACTGCGGATGAAAAGCTGAAGAGAACGAAAGTTGAATGCCAAGCCGAGAGCAGAACGCCCTTCAAAACCTGGAGACAAACTGCGTGCCCCTATCAGAAACCACATCCGAGGGAATGCCATGCAATTTCACGATATTATCAACAAAATCTGAGCAAGAGTCTTGGCATTGGGCAGACTGGCTAACGATATAAAGTGAACCATTTTACTAAAACGGTCAACAACCACCAAAATTACTGTTTTCCCCGGAGGAACTCGGCAGATCCGTAATAAAGTCCGTAGACAAGTGCGTCCAAGGACGAGACGGAATAGACAAAGGAAGAAGTGAACCAGCAGGTCGAGTATGAGCAACCTTTGACCGTGCACAGGTTTCACAAGCTGCTACGTAATCCTCAACACTCTTACGTAACCCGGGCCACCAGAACCTCCGGGACACAAGATCAAAGGTGGACTTACCACCAGGATGTCCAGCAAGGACAGTATCGTGAAGTTCCTTGAATACCTTGTATCGCAGTCCATCAGGAACAAACAACCTCCCTGGGGGACAAGAACCAGGAGCCCCCTCTGGGCTCCCAACACCTCCATCTCCAATCGGGGTACAGAGCGGAGACCACCACCCCATCAGCCAAAATCGGAGCAGGGTCCTCTGAATCACATCCCCCAGGAAAACTGTGAGACCACGCATCTGCCTTGATGTTTTTAACCCCTGGCAAAAAGTAACCACAAAATTGACCTGGCAAAGAACAGTGACCATCTGGCCTGTCTAGGATTCAGACGCTTGGCAGATTGCAGGTAAGCCAAATTCTTATGATCCGTATATACTGTAACGGGATGAGACGCCCCCTCCAACCAGTGATGCCATTCCTCAAAGGCCAATATGATGGCCAGCAATTCCCTATCTCCTACATCATAATTCCTCTCGGCGACCGAGAGCTTCTTGGAAAAAAAAGCACACGGAACCCATTTGCCAGGAGATGAACCCTGCGACAGCACTGCTCCAACCCCCACTTCTGATGCATCAACCTCCACCACGAATGGCTGAGACACATCGGGCTGCACCAGAATGGGAGCAGACGCAAAACATTCCTTAATAGCCGAAAAGGCCTGCAATGCCTCATCCGACCAGACAGAGACGTCGGCGCCCTTATTAGTCATATCGGTCAGAGGTTTTACAATAGTAGAATAGTTCAAGATAAATTTTCTATAATAATTAGTAAACCCCAAAAACCGCATCAAAGCTTTCTGATTCTCCGGTCGGTCCCATTCCAGAACCGCCCAGACTTTTTCAGGGTCCATACGAAAACCAGAGTCAGAAAGCAGATATCCCAGAAACTGAAGCTCCTGCACAGAAAACACACATTTCTCCAATCTGGCATATAATTTATTCTCCCGAAGGATCGTCAAAACCTGTCTCATGTGATCCTGATGGGGTCTTCAGATCAGGAGAGTAAATTAGAATGTCATCCAAGTAAACTACCACGAACCTCCCCACAAAATGATGGAAAATGTCATTGACGAATCGCTGAAATACCGCTGGCGTGTTAGTTAACCCAAAAGGCATAACCAGATTCTCGAAATGACCCTCGTGCGTGTTGAAGGCCGTTTTGCCACTCATCCCCTTCCTTGATTCTGAAGGGTTTGATAAATCCAACTTGGAGAACACCTTGGCTCCAACAATCTGATCAAAAGATTGGAGATCAAAGGAAGGGGATACGGATCACGGACCATAATACAGTTCAATTCCCGGAAATCCAAACAAGGTCTCAGCGATCCATCTTTTTTCTTTACAAAGAATAAACCCACTGCCACCGGAGACTTAGATGGCCTAATATGACCTTTTGCCAAACTCTTGGCAATATACTTCCGCATGACCTCTCTTTCAGGCTGAGAAAGATAGTAAAGCCAAGACTTTGGCAACTTAGCCCCTGGGATGAGATTAACTGGACAATCATAGTCACGACGAGGGGGCAATTCCTGAGCCCCACCCTCCGAAAAGACATCCGCAAAAATCTGAGAGATACTGAGGTAATGCCGTAGTAGACACAAGAGATAGATGTGCCAAGACAATTGTCCGAACAAAATTCACTCCAACCAATGATCTGTCTTGCTTGCCAATCTATAATTGGGTTATGTTTTGTCATCCACGGTAATCCTAAGACTATAGGAGCGGGCAAGTCCTTCATGATAAAACAAGACATGATCTCAACTGTGAATCACCCACCCTTAACAGAGCAATATGACTGAGACTCCTTTGAGAAAGAGGGGAAGAATCAATTGCGAAAACCGGAATCCCTCTTTCTAAAGTGCAAGTACTTAGACCTAGATTTTGAAAGAAAAGAAAATCAATAAGGTTTACCCCAGCACCACAGTCAATGAAAACTTCAACAAAAAAAATTCTTGAGTCTAGCGCCACCATACCTGGAAGGAGAAAATGAGTATTACAGGGAGCTTGAATAACTGCTTGCTCCACCACCCCATTCACACTACCAAGAGTCAGGGATGTTTTTTCTTTTTCTTTAAATAAACCTCTTTGTGATTCTTTCTCATCAACATGCGGTTTAACAAAAGGACAAGCAAAATAAAATGACCACCTTTTCTACAGTAATAACATAGTTTATGCAACTTCCTAAAGTTCCTACTACCAGAACGGAAAAATACCTGACCCAGCTGCATGGGTTCCTCCCCTACCCCAGAGTTACATGTCATATCACCCTGGGGAGCAGGTGAGACAAAAACCACTCACAGAAGAGGATCCCTTGCACGGAGGGAACCTTACACCTCTCTCTATACGTCTATCCGTTACTGCCAAAGACATAGCATTCTTCAATGTATCCGGGTACTCATGAAAAGCAAGGGCATCTTTCAATCTCCCAGATAACCCCTGACAAAACCTGACTACGTAACGCAGGGTCATTCCACTCTGATTCGGTAGCCCATCTCCTAAAACTCAACGCTGTAAGCCTCTGCAGTATGTTCACCTTGTAATGAATTATGCAATTTAGATTCTGCTATCGAGACCCGATTTAGATCATCATAAATTAATCCAAGGCTTTAAAAAATTCTTCCACCGACCGGAGGGCCAGAGAAACCGGACGGCAGAGAAAAGGCCCAGGGTTTGCGCGTCCCCTTTAAGCAGGGAAATGATTATCCCTATCCTCTGACTCTCATCACCAGACGAAGATGGACGCAGCCGAAAATACAATTTGCATGACTCTTTAAAGCGGATAAAGTCATCCACACCCCTGCAAATCTATCAGGGAGAGCGACTTTAGGCTCCCCATTAAATTTGACTTCCTCCTATTGCACCTGATGCCAGAGCATTCTGAACACAGTGTGGACCGAATTACGCAGATCCGCAACCTCTAGGGATAATCCCTGCATGCGATCAACTAGCGCATCAATTGACTCCATCTCAAAACAGCTGTGAAATGGCAGTCAAGGTATTGGCGGGTTATAATGTCACGGCGGACAGGATACAAGATACACAGAATAACAACAAACAAGTGTCTAGGCAAGAAGCTGGGGATAAAGGTCACCTCCTGACAATCCCTACCAGCTCTCCCTAGACTTCTATGCCCACGTTCAGAGCCTGAAGGTGGGAATAACGTGTCCCCGTGCCTAGGCTGAAGATTCCCTAAAATCCCTAAGATGGTGAAAGGGGGAAAGAGGCAGCCTACTCCCTCAGGACCTGGAGGGATCCGGCGTCTCTCTAACAGCCTAGATAGACAACCACAAGATAACAAGACCAACTTATCTTTACTGAGCAGGAACAGCAAATTCTTCCTTCCTCTGAGCCAGACAGAAGCTATAACCCACACAGGACACTGGGAGTGGGCGTAATTTAAACTCAAACCAACGACCCCACCCAGTGCACCTGAACGGAGGCGGATAGCTCAACTCCAAAACAAAAACAAAAGGCTACACACGTGCAGCTAACCTGTCAGACCTCCGCACATAGCCAGAGCAGGGCATGACACTTTGTCAGAGCTTATCAACATCCCTAGCAACCAATAGGAAAGTTGCCTACCCTTTTACTATATAATAAACTCCCCAGTAGCCATTTTCTGCTGTTTTTTTGCAGTTGTGGAGAGAGAGAGAGAGAGAGAGAGAGAGAGCAGTGTCATTGCTGTGCTCTGTGCTTTCATCTGGATCTTATTCCTTATCCAATTGCATTAGATAGTTAGTTAGCTCATTTATATATATAGATAGTTAGTGGGAGATAGTGTAGGTTCGATAGTGATATAGCGTAACTGATAAGTTCCAGTGCAGGGTGTTAGGTAGTGTGATAGGAATTACTGTTTCTCTGCTGTCCTTACATAGATGCTGCAGACATTCTGCTATGATGTCACAACATTACACACCAATCAATAATATCTACTCAGCCTGATAAAATGTGAAGTTGCATGTATTGCGCAAAAAAATCTGGTTGATCATTAGTGCCCGAGTGCGCAAATCTCGAAAATAATGACTCAAGATCACGAATTGTAGAATTTGCTCATTTATTGCAATTATTATGCAAAAATTAACGAAATATCGCAATAAATGAATATTGCCTATGTCGCTCATCACTAATGCAAAAACCAGTCTGCATTCACCTATTTAAAAAAAAATAATGTATACTTTTTTTCAAAATGGAGTCAATGACAGACATAAGTTTGAGACCATATAGACATTCATGTGTATTCTTTTGACCACACTTGTTTTTAGTCTTAATGTTAAATAAATGACTCTCAGAAGGGGCTGGACTGGTACTGAAAAGCAACCCTGACGCACAAACCCCACTAGCCCAAACACATTATCAAGCACCCCCTCATATCACAAAATATAGCAGTGCACACTTCAACAAATTGCAGTTTCCTTAATCATGTACAATCTTAAAGGGATTCAACACTCTTTAATAGCCCCTCACAATCTAGCCTAATAAAACTTTTGGCATAAATAGGGATGAGCGAACCCGTGGAAGTTCGTACTTGACCTGAACTTGACCCCGAACCCCATTGAAGTCAATGGGGACCCGAAATTCACTTTATTTTCTGTTATAACATGGTTATATTGGAAAATAATAGCATTCTTAAGGCAGAAGCAAAAGAATATGCTATGCAGTCTCTTCAGCGAGATCAAGTTGATGAGGTGAGTTGTTTTTATTTAATCTGTAAATGGCCATTTTCTTTTGCATTCTGTCTTAAGAATGTTATTTTTCTGATATAACCAGGTTATATCGGAAAATAATAAAATCACCTGAACACCAAACCCCGAACCCGGACTTTCAGTGAAAAAGTCCGGTTCGGGTCGTGTACCCGAACTCGCAAAGTTCGGTATTGAACCTGAACTTTATAGTTCAGGTTCGCTCATCTCTAATCATAAACATATGCCACAAAACTTACACTTTTATTAACTTTTCAAATTTTTGGCATAAGTGCTGTTACTCCAACGCCCTTTGCATTTTCCTAAAATAATCTACGCCAGCAGGGGGCTTGAGTAGATTTCAGTTCAGGCCCATGCTGCGCTCAGTGCTGAATGCTGCGCCTAATTTCTGATGATGTGTAATCCTTGTCATAAATCAGGAGCAGCATTCGGTAGCGTGCCTGGTTATGAAAGCCTGGCCATACCAGACCGGGCTCTTATAAGTCTGTCCCAGAGTCTGTGTATGTGTATATTAAAATTTGAAAGCTATCGTCTACTATTGTAACATTTAATTACAGGGTCTAGGTCTCCAGAAAGCCTAGTATATTAATTACGCCAAAGATTTTGCTAAATAAAAATGTCAGGTATTAGCTAGCATCCCCTAACATGTTTCACTGCCATCAGGGAACTGGAAAACACAGTACATAATCAGAATGGTTGAGAGTGCTATATAAGGGTTCTGTCCATATTATAACAATGATGTAGGGAGCGTGCCTGCAGGCACATGATTATGGCGTCAGGACATGATTTTCACTACTGATCTCATGAAATACCCTCTATCATGTGCTTACTCCAGAGGAATTTCAGGAAGAGAAGACCTGTACTCGATTACTTAATTGCACTGCTGGACTCTTTCTGAGCTCGCTCTACTGGGCTTGCTGCACTAAGTGGGCTTCTGAATAAGTGGAGTTTAAAGAACCAGAATTTAAGACAAGGAGCAACAAACTAAGGTTTAATTGATTTTCCTAGTCTTTTTGAGAAGGGTCAAATCATTGGCATGCATCAAGCAGAGAAAACATCTAAGGAGATTGCAGAAACTACTAAATTGGGTTAAGAACTGTCCAACGAATTATTAAAAACTGGAAGGATAGTGGGGACCATCGTATTCGAGGAAGAAGGTGGCGGGATGAAAAAATCCTGAATGATCATGATCGGCAGTCACTTAAACGTTTGGTGAAATCAAATCGAAGAAAAACAACATTAGAACTCAGGGCTATGTTTAATAATGAAAGTAAGATCATTTCCACACGCACAATGCGAAGGAAACTCAAGGGATTGGGACAACAGCTGTGTAGCCATAAGAAAACCACTAATCAGCGAGGCAAACCAGAAAAAAAGGCTTTAATTTGCTAGGGAGCATAAAGATTGGACTCTGGAGCAATGGAAGAAGGTCATGTGGTCTGATGAGTCCAGATTTACCCTGTTCCAGAGTGATGGGCGCATCAGGGTAAGAAGAGAGGCAGATGAAGTGATGCCCCCTCATGCCCAGTGCCTACTGTACAAGCCTGTGGGGGCAGTGCTATGATCTGGGGTTGCTGCAGTTGCTCAGGTCTAGGTTCAGCAACAGTATGTGCCTCCAAGAATGAGGTCAGCTGACTACCTGAACATACAGAATGACCAGGTTATTCCATCACTGGATTTTTGTATATAGAAAGGCTGAGCACTCTCCCAATGGACCACTAATACAGACTATTCAAAATTATATTTATATTTATTACACCGATATATAGATCAGAAACTAAAAATACACCTTAAATAACAATACAATATAAAATTATTTGAATAAAAAAGCGTTCAAATAAAAAGCGTTCAAATAAAAAGCATTAATGGTGGTATACAAAAGATTAATGTATGCAACCTGAATAATATGCTGATTGAAAAAAAAAAAAAAAAGGAGTCGATATCTATTCAGTATGTTCAATGTGAAAATAATTTTCGACCATAAGAAAATAAATGTTCGAATAAAAATAGGAACAGTTATTTCCTTTCGGATAAATGTCCAGACTGGAATTTGGTATTCGATATGAACTTGCAATAATAATGTGTTCAATATGTTCTATGTGAAAATAATTTTCGACCGTAAGAAAAATAAATGTTCGAATAAGAATGGGAACAAGTTTTTTCCTTTCGGATATATGTCCTGGACTGGAATATAATATTCGATATGAACTTGCAATAATAATGTCGATTAGATATTATTCAATCAATATTCCCTGTATGGCAATGCGAAAAGGCGGAACATTCACTCTTGCGAAATGCCGTCTGGCTATAGCTCACGGTGGCGTCCCACGTGGCTTATGGAGTCAGATTCGGCTGGGTACCTGTTAGTGATGATTCAACAGGAGCAATATGAACGGAGTAGCCCTCTGTGTAAAGGTTCTTTAGTAGGAGAGTCTTTAAATGCAGCTCTGTCACTTCAAGGGTTTAAATGTTCGCTATATGCCATATGAATCCATCAGGGTAAAAAGAAGTCGATTCCAGTAGTTGAAGTCAAAAACGTCCATCAGCTGATGTGCGGGTCTTTTGAAACCAGACGCGTTTCGGGGTCTTTTCCTCGCCCCTTCCTCAGTGGTAGCCCGCAAAACGAAATAAGCCCCTTTTTATACCCAAAATCCTCCATAATTGGGCAAAAAGGGAAATCTGGAATGGATCTAACAACTTGTTTGAGTTGGTTGCATATAAAACCCGATATGGAATAGAAAACTTATCAAACATCACCAAAAAGACCAAAATCTCACAAATAATTCCTTTTAAATAATCCATAATGAAGTTATATATCAACATACAATATAGTCTATAAAGCAAATAGTGCTCTGAAGAAACGCAGGTGGCATTTCTTCTAACTCATGTGTTTTTCCCATGCGTTTTCTCAGAATCCCTACATCTACAGACCATACCTAAACAATAGGCCTCAGGATTTTCCAAGAAATTTGTGTAAAAAATATTTAACAGCATCTAATACATATATATGTATAAATATATAGGACCATCTGTATCCCAATGATATAATTTTCCAAAAAACGCAATTGCGGTTTTATTTTTGATCAATGCGGTTTTCATGCGTTTTTCAAAATTTTGATCATAATGGCTCTACATATGTCTGCATGTTAATCACAAATGTCTTGGGTAATGGTAGCATATAATATACAACATAAACCAGATAACTATGAATAATATAGGCTAAAACATACTATATATCAGTAATTAAATTTTGTTTTTTAAAAAAAAATTTACCATTGAGTGCTATTTATTTAGTGTATTAATGAGAATGCATATGCAATTAAAATTAAAATATCGCTTTTTTATGTTGATATCTATGTGGGTTAAAATGAATAAGGGCACTTGCGAAAAGGTGTAATATTAAGAAATAATAAGACATGAAATATATTCGTAAACTTCCTCATTTGTCTATTTTCGATAATTTACTTCACTGATCATTTCATGGGTGTTCTATAATGGATCTTCCAAATAATTGTACAGTGACTTTTTCAAAAGACATTTCAAAGGGGGAATGAACCCAAGGGGATGTAGAGGATTGGGAGCCCTCCAGCCGAGAAGACCAGAGTGGTTAAACCAAACCACCTCTGGGCCTGAGTCAGATGAGGGGCGCCCAACCTAGGTGGGTATTAAAGAAAGCCGTAGAGTTCTGATTCGGCATTCAAGCCGAAGGTATATTGAGTCAAATTTAAAAATAAATCTGGACTCAATACGGGACATTTGTTTAATGTGGTCCCCGCCTCTCCAGTGGGGTTTGACCCTTTCAATGTCTGCGAAAGTACAAGACACCTGGATTTTGATGTGATACAATTTGAAATGTCTGGAGACAGTATGTTTTGTCTGATCCAGTCTTAATCTTTGTAAAATGCTCCGAAACTCTCATCCTTCAAAGTTCTTTTCGTGCGACCAATATATTGTTTGTTGCAAGGGCACTGAAGAATATATATACGTTTTTACTGTTACAATGTCAAAAAGTCCTTATTTTCATGTTTTAAAACCATTCGAGTGGATATAACTTCTTGTTGTTTTCTTGGAGAATATGTTTTTTTTTACAATTAGAACAAGTATTACATCTAAGATGCCTTTCAAATTTAATCCTCTTATGAATAGTTGGGTCTGAGGTAGATTTTCCAAATTTAATGTCGGGCAGATTTTCAAAACCTAGCTAGATTAGGAGCTTTAGTATAAATAATATTTGGCTTCCTAGTTAATGATGTTTCCCTATGATTTTATCTTTTTGAAACAAAATGCCAATGTTATTTATGATACTTTTCAATTTTTTTTTAGTGTGATATTTGAAAGGAGATATGATGTTAATCGCTCCAATTCCTCCCGTTTTTTCCCTGGACTATAGGGTTCTCGATCTTTTCCAGGGATTTATTAAAAAAGGTCTGTCTATCTAAAGCTTTTATCTTATTAAAAGAATCCTCAACTAATTTCATTGGGTAATTTTTTTCTTTAAATTGTGATTTTAATGTTTCAGCTTCTTGTTCAAAGGTGTCATTGAATGTACAATTCCTTTTTAAACGTCTAAATTGGCTGCTGGGTATATTAAGCAGCCACCTAGGTAAATGACAACTGGAATGTAAAATAAAACTGTTTCTCGCCGTTGGTTTTTGATATGTTGAACATATCAATTTGTCTTGTTCAACATTAATATTTAAATCAAGAAATTCCAAATGCGTTTTACTGATTACAGAAGAGAAACGAAGATTTAATTGATTCTTATTAATCATCTCCAAGAATGAAGCCAAGGATGATTCATTGCCCTTCCAAATAAAAAGAACGTCATCTATATAGCGTTGCCATAGTAACAGGCTCGTCCCCAGTAATGGATGTATAGTGGTATCTTCCCAATCTGCCATAAAAAGATTGGCATAACTGGGGGCGAACCTGGTACCCATAGCTGTCCCAGAAGTTTGAAGATAATATTCCATATCAAAATAAAAATAATTATGTTTTAAAATTAACTCATCGCCCTCTGCTATAAAGTCAATTTGTTCCTCATGGTAGCCCCTACTGTTTTTAAGTTGATTAATCATTGCTGATATCCTTGAGTGTGATCAATGGAAGTTATAATGTCCTGAACATCTAGGGTGCCCAGGGTCCATTCAGAATCATACGTTAACCTTTTATAATGTCTACTATTGAGTCGTGTCCTTAATGTAAGACTTTGTATTTTAACGACTGGTTGTAGCAGATTATCTATATATTGGGAAAGGTTCGCTGTAAGAGAGCCTATCCCTGAGATAATAGGGCGACCAGGAGGTTTCAATGGATTTTTATGGACCTTGGGCAGACAATAAAATGCTGGGAGTCTACATTGAGTATGTTAAAATAAATTTCGCTTCAGATTCTAACAAAATATTGTTTTGTGTGCCTTTAATACAATAATCATTTAAGACCTTTTTAAAACTTTCTATTGGATCTACATTTAGTTTGGTGTAAGTGTTTTTATCCGCTAATTGTCTTTTACATTCTTCATTATAATCCAAAGTGTTCATAATTACAATAGCGCCACCTTTGTCGGCGGGGCGTATTGTAATATTTTCTTTTGATTGTAAAGATTTGATGGCTTGGATTTCTAAATTAGAGAGGTTATTTTTTGTAAATTTGATATTTAAAGATCTTAAATCCTGTTCAACATTTTTACGGAATGTGTTCATTTCCGGACTGATTTCTTGTCTGGGGAATTTTACTGATTTAGATTTCAATTCAGTATGTATATATTTAGAATTCCTCTCCTGACAAGAAACGACTGGATTTTTAAGGAAATATTTTTTAAGACAGAGTTTTGCCGAATGTATTTTTCAATCCCTATTTAAATATCGAATTTATTTGCTTTAACAGTTGGAGCAAATTTAAGTCCTTTATTAAGGAGTTTAATTTGGGATTCGGTTAAAATGGCATCACTTAAGTTAATAATGGCATCTTGATGTGAATTTATTTCCTGTGATAATTGTGGTGCCTTTCGTTTACTCCTCCGTGTTTTTCTCTTCCTATTTGGTGCAGTGTTTTTTGTGTATTTTTCTGTTTTTCTCCTGTGGCCATTCGTGTTCCTGATATTGGTATGTCTCTAGGTGATGTTTCTCGGGGGGCTCTGTGGTCCCAATCCCTGGGTTCCTCAAATTGGTATGGGTGTGAGATGGGGTGAGGTATAACGTGGTCTGTTCGTGTGAGTGTTTCGTGTGATTGTGATGTTGTCTTGTACGTGTTCTGTGGTGTGGCCGTGTCTGATCTAAAAAATGATGATCATTAGGTGAGTGCTTCATACCTATTGGAGGTTGGGATGGTTGGACCTATTCTGTGTTGTTTCTTGTGGGAAAATAGTGTCATTAGATTTTGTGGGTTCTCTACTATATGTGTCTTCTAATTGTAAATGATCCACACTTTGAATGTATGGAGTATTTTGATGCCTTTTTTCATAATAATTAAATTTCTTATATTTCCTTTCAATGATGTCATTTCCCAATTTATCTATGCTCCTGCAAAGTTTTTCCTGCCAGGAATTAAATTCCTCATCTTTTGGAAATTTTCTATAATTTCTTTCATCTTAGAAATTTTAACCGTGGTTTCATCCAAGATCTGGTCCTTCTTTAATAATTAGTTGGATCAGTAATATTGACTGATCAAATAGAAGTTTCTCCCATTCCTTGGTGAAATCGGTATTAACAAGATCCTGTGCTGGAGTTTAGATAATAATAGACCTTTAGGGATATAACCATTCTCAATATATTGCAAAAGTGATCTGATCTCCCATCTTTGTTTGAGTTGTTTGTGTAGGGAGATTTCAAGTTCTCTGAATGCTTCAGTCATAGTTTGGTCAATATTGGTATTTACTTCTCTATGATCAAATTTATACATCTCTACTTTTTGACGTTTAGTCTCCATGTGGTTCCAAATGTCCATAGTGGAAAGGCAATGGAGCTCACCAATAAGGGTGAAAAGGATAAAGATATATAAAGAGTATGGTGGCTCTTTATCGCCTTTCACTGTGGATGGGTGCTACTAAGCCTGATGACTCACCCGGTCAAATAAATTAAAAATGTATATAGAAAGGCTGAGCACTCTCCCAATGGACCACAATACAGACTATTCAAAATTATATTTATATTTATTACACCGATATATAGATCAGAAACTAAAAATACACCTTAAATACAATACAATATAAAAATTATTTGAATAAAAAAGCGTTCAAATAAAAAAGCGTTCAAATAAAAAGCATTAATGGTGGTATACAAAAGATTAATGTATGCAACCTGAATAATATGCTGATTGGAAAAAAAAAAAAAAAGGAGTCGATATCTATTCAGTATGTTCAATGTGAAAATAATTTTCGACCATAAGAAAATAAATGTTCGAATAAAAATAGGAACAAGTTATTTCCTTTCGGATAAATGTCCAGACTGGAATATGGTATTCGATATGAACTTGCAATAATAATGTGTTCAATATGTTCAATGTGAAAATAATTTTCGACCGTAAGAAAATAAATGTTCGAATAAGAATGGGAACAAGTTTTGGATTTTTTTCCTCCCTGATGGCACGGGCATACTCCAAGATGAAAACATCATGAGACATCATTTTCACATATGGATTGGCCTCCACAGAGTCCAGTCCTTAACCCCATTGAGAATCTTTGGGATGTGCTGGAGAAGGCTTTGCGCAGCAGTCAGACTCTACCATCATCAATGCAAGATCTTGGTGAAAAATTAATGCAACACTGGATGGAAATAAATCTTGTGACATTGCAGAAGCTTATCGAAACAATCCCACAGCGAATGCGTGCCGTAATCAAAGCAAAAGGCTTTTATTTTTATGGACAAGCAGTGTATATGTGTGTGTGTGTGTGTGTGTGTGTATAAACATAAACTGCAATCATCATTCTGTATTCCAGTAAAAGGCCCCCGTACATCATTACATTAGATACATCACACACTTAACTCCTTAATGCCCGATGGCTTACATGTACTCCAGATCTGGACCCGACTTAAATCCCAGTGACGTAAAATGATCTGCATGGTGATCGGGCGGGTGCAAGGGTCCTGCAGTCACTGATAGCCAGACCACTGCTGTATGCGCTGGCATCAGTGAAATCACAGATGCCGGTCCATTAACCCCTGCATGGCCGTGGTCAGAGCTGACCGCGGCAAGTGCGAGCTTCAAACGTGTGAGGGGTGTCCATCGGGTCCCCGTGCTGCTGTGACAGGGACCCGATGGCAGGGAAGGTAGCCCTATGACTTCTTTAGGCTTCGTGGCTGACTTCCGGGAGGGCCTGTGAAATCCAGCCCTCTCTATTACACTGGTAATACACGTACAGCCAATGCATTACAGTACAGAATTATTTTAATGCATTGTAAAGGGGATCAGACCAACAAAGTCCCAGAGGGGGACAAATAATAAACTGGGAAAAAAATGTTAAAAAATGAAACGTTTCCTAAAAAAATATATTTTTAATTAGAAAAATAAAGCGTCCTTTTACCAAAATAAAGTTAATTTAAAATTGGAAAAATAGGGATTTTTTTTTACATATTACGGTATCGACGCGTCCGTATCAAATGTCTCTATAAAAATATCACATGACCTAACCTCAGTTGAACACGGTTAAATTTTTTTAAATAAAAACTGTGCTAAATAAACAATTTTTTTGCCACATTACATCACTAAAAGTGCAGCACCAAGTGATCAAAAAGGCGTGTGACCTCCAAAATAGTACCAATCAAACCGTCACCTCATCAGGCAAAAAAAATATAACAAATATGGCTTTCAGAATATGGAGACGCTAAAATATTATTTTTTTCAGTTCCAAAATGCTATTATTGTGTAATACTAAAATCCCCCAAAAAAGTATACATATTAGGTATCGCGACATCAGTAATAACCAGCTGTATAAAAATATCACATGACCGAACCCCTCCGGTGAACACCGTAAAAAAAATAAAACTGATAAAAAAAATGTGTCAAAGAAGTCTTTTTGTTGTCACCTTACATCACAAAAAGTGTAATTCCGAGTGATCAAATTTTTTGTAAATTTGGTATGTTTTTAAGTATAAAAATTAAATTTTGAGAATGAATTTAACCACTGTAATGAAAAACTATATGTGACGAGAAAACTATTTAAGAATGGCCTGGATAAGTAAAAGCGTTTTAAAGTTACTACCACATAAAGGACACATGTCAGATTTGCTAAAAATGGCCTGGCCAGAAAATGGCCCTGTCATTTAAGGGTGAATTTTCATATGTTATGAGTTCTGAGTAGAGTTGAGCGGACACCTGGATGTTCGGGTTCGACGGGTTCGGATGAACTTCACAAAAATTTCAAGTTCGGGACCAGAACTTGACCCCGAACCCGAAACCCATTGAAGTCAATGGGGACCTGAACTTTTGAGCACTAAAATGGCTGTAAAAAAGTCATGGAAAGGGCTAGAGGGCTGCAAATGGCAGCAAATGCGGTTAAGAGCATGGCAAGTGCTCTTCAAAAAAATGTGGATAGGGAAATGTCTTCAAATAAGATAAAATACATAAAAATAAAAATAATAATCTTGATCTTGGAGGACGAGGTCCATATGGAGTAGGAGAGGTTAAGGAGGAGGTGGATGTGGCGGTGTTGGTGGAAGTGGCGGTTGAGGATGAGGAGGTAGCCTACACTGCTTTTTGGTTTTATTTTTTATTTATTTTTGTTGAAATTAGG
Organism: Bufo bufo; assembly: GCF_905171765.1. Classification (NCBI taxonomy): domain Eukaryota; kingdom Metazoa; phylum Chordata; class Amphibia; order Anura; family Bufonidae; genus Bufo; species Bufo bufo. Next base: position 363,153,286 of record NC_053390.1, on the reverse strand, counting down.
GTACACCACAAAATATTGGGAAATATACCGTAACCTGTTATAACCCCCTCCAGCCGTGCTAAATAAACGATCAGACAATACACTGGCTGCAGGGCAGGCCAGCACCTCCAAGGCATAAAGGGCAAGCTCAGGCCAGGTGCCCAATTTGGAGACACAGTAGTTGAAGGGGCAGACCCATCAGTCAGTACATGTAGGCGTGTGCACACATACTGCTCCACCATGTCGCACATGATGTCCACGATCCAATTGGATATCTGCTCTATCAACTTTCGATGTTCTTTTCTGCGCCTGCCAAGTTGATCACAGTTAGCGGCGAATCAAGGTTCCATGCCGGAGAGGGAGCGTGAGAAAGGGAGACCACATCCAAGGGAGGTCAATGGCTGCAATGTGATCAGTTGTGATCACTTAGTGTGCACTTCCTATCAGTCCGGCCCGGGTACAGGAAACAAATGCTCCTGTACCGCGGATCGAACAGAGCTCCGGCCACGCTACACTAGAGGTGGGGGTAGAATGAGAGTGACAAGGGAGGGGGGGTGGAATAATGAGAGTGACAAGGGAGGGGGGGGTGGAATAATGAGAGTGACAAGGGAGAGGGGGGTGGAATAATGAGAGTGACAAGGGAGAGGGGGGAAATAATGAGAGTGACAAGGGAGAGGGGGGGGTGGAATAATGAGAGTGACAAGGGAGGGGGCATGGAATAATGAGAGTGACAAGGGAGAGGGGGGGGTGGAATAATGAGAGTGACAAGGGAGAGGGGGGGAATAATGAGAGTGACAAGGGAGAGGGGGAGTGGAATAATGAGAGTGACAAGGGAGGGGGGGGAATAATGAGAGTGACAAGGGAGAGGGGGGGATAATGAGAGTGACAAGGGAGAGGGGGGAATAATGAGAGTGACAAGGGAGGGGGGGTGAATAATGAGAGTGACAAGGGAGGGGGGGGAATAATGAGAGTGACAAGGGAGGGGGGGAATAATGAGAGTGACAAGGGAGGGGTGGGGGAATAATGAGAGTGACAAGGAAGGGGGGGAAGGGGGGAATAATGAGAGTGACAAGGGAGGGGGGGGAATGAGAGTGACAAGGGAGGGGAGAGGGTGACAAGGGAGGGACTAGGGAGGGGTGGGAGAGAGTGACAAAGGAGGGGGGGAAGAGAGTGACAAGTGAGTCCCCAGAGCCAGACTAAAAGCCAGACTGCAGCCAGAGACCAGATCATCTTATTGTCCTGGTGGTAAGTAGACAATGCAATATGTTTATTATTTAATTGTTTAGTTATTAATACTACATTGGAAACTAATTTACCTCACATTTAGGGTCCATTCACACAAAACACGGACAGCGGCAATGTGCGTTCCGCATTATGCGGACCGCACATTGCCGCACTAAGAGAATATGCCTAGGACATGTTCTAGGCATATAGGACATGTTCTATTTTTTTCAGGAATAGGACATGTTCTATTTTTTTCAGGATCGGAATTGCGTATCCGGGTCCGCAATTCCGGATCGGGGCTGCACGTTGTGCGGCCCCATAGAAATGTATGGGTCCGCAATTCCGTTCCGCAAAAAGAGACGGCTACAAGAAGCGGGATTAACCCTATGGGAAACATAGCAGTTCTTTTAATTTAAAAGCTGAGAAAGGGGTGTAACATGATATGGGCAGATCATCTGATAAGGGGGGGGGGGGCGGCAATTTTTATCTTGCCTAGGGCGGCAAAAATCCTTGCACTGGCCCTGTGAAAGGGCCAATTAAAGATGAATTTTAGAAATTTAAGTCCCTGTCAAGTATGCAGAGCAGGGGTTTTTCATCGCCAGAAATAGGTTAATGTCACCCACCAATGAAACAGAGGATGTTTTAAAATTTCGGTCCCTGTCACCTATGCAGAGCAGGCGTTGATTCATGGCAAAAATGGTAAAATGTCACCCAAGAATGTAACAGAAAAATTTGTGAAATTTATGAACCTGTCTACTAGTTAGAGGAGGAGTATATCACAGCCAAAAATTGGTGAATGTCACCCGAAAATGTAACAGACAAATTAGTGAAATTTAATAACCTGTCAACTAGGTAGAGCAGGGGTATATCACAGCCAAAAATTGGTGAATATCACCCGACAATGTAACAGAAAAATTTGTGAAATTTATTAACCTGTCTACTAGGTAGAGCAGGGGTATATCACAGCCAAATATTGGTGATTTTCAACCGAAAATGTAACCGAAAAAGTTTGTGAAATTTGTTTACCTGTCTACTAGGTAGAACAGGGGTATATCACAGCAAAAAAATTGTGAATTTCACCCGAAAATGTAACAGACAAATTAGTGAAATAACATTAAAAAGAATACGTACAAATTTAAAAAAATAATCTTGATGTATGAGGTGGAGGTCCATATGGAGTAGGAGGTTGAGGAGGCTGTAGACGTGGCGGTGTGCGAGGAAGAGGCGGTGGAGGAGGACGATGTAGCCAACACTGGTTTTTGGTTTTAATTTTTTATTTATTATTTTATTAGGGTACACCCCAAAAGAGTGGGAAATATCAAAAATACAATGATCAATTGTGCTGTATTATAACAATTGCTGGTTAAGGCCGGTATACATGTCTATTCTGCACAAGGTACGGACAAGTACTGTGGAATCCATGCCTGGTTCATTTTAATGAACATGAGCTTGTCCACATTGGCTGTGGACAGGCGGCTGCTCTTGTCTGTGATAACGCCCCCTGCCGTGCTAAACACACGGTCAGACAATACACTGGCTGCAGGGCAGGCCAGCACCTCCAAGGCGTAAAGGGCAAGCTTAGGCCATGTGCCCAATTTGGAGACCCAGACGTTGAAGGGGGCAGACCCGTCATTCAGTACGTGTAGGCGTGTGCACACATACTGCTCCACCATGTTGCTAAAATGCTGCCTCCTGCTATGATGTTCCATATCAGCTGGTGGTGCTGGTTGTTGTGGCGTACTGATAAAGCTTTTCCTCATTTTGGCCATGCTAACCCTGCCTTCTGAGGTGCTGGTGGTGCCTCAGCTGCGTTGGCGACCTCTTCCTCCTCCTCTGCCTTCTCCGTGTGCTTGCACTGTGCCACCGCTGTCAGCTGGGAATCCCACCAGCAGCGTGTCTACCAGCGTGAGCTTGTACTCGCGCATCTTACAATCAAGCTCCAGTGACGGAATTAAGGACGGTACGTTGTCTTTGTAACGGGAATCCAGCAGCTTGGCCACCCAGTAATCAGCACAAGTAAGAATGTGGGCAACTCGGAGGTCGTTGCAGAGACACTGCAGCATGTAATTGCTCATGTGTGCCAGGCTACCCAGAGGCAACAACAAGCTGTCCTCTGTGGGAGGTGTATCGTCTGTGTCCTCAGTATCCCCCCCAGCCACGCACCAGTGATGGCCATGAGGTGGTTTTGGTGCCACCCTGCAGTGAACACGGTTCCTCCTCCTCCTCCCCTTGTGCCACATCCTCTTCCTCATTGCCAGAAGCGTTTTTTTCAAGGAGGCCTAGAAGTGGATAGTAATGCTGAGAACGGCGTTATCGGCACTGGCCATGTTGGTGGAGTACTCGAAACAGCGCAACAAGGAAAACAGGTCTCGCATGGAGGTCCAGTCATTGGTGGTGAAGTAGTGCTGTTCCACAGAGCAACTCACCCGTGCGTTCTGCAGCTGAAACTCCACTATCGCCTGCTGCTGCTCGCACAGTCTTGCCAGCATGTGCAAGGTGGAGTTCCACCTTTTAGGAACGTCGGATATGAGGCAGTGAGTGGGAAGGCCGAAGTTACGCTGCAGCGCTGACAGGCGAGCAGCAGCAGGGTGAGAACGCCGAAAGAGCGCACAGATGGCCCGCACTTTCTGCAGCTGCTCTGAGTCATTAAAAAGCAGAAGTGACTGCTGCATGACTTGGGGCTCAGACTGCTTGGCTGATTTGCAAGGGGGTGAGGTGAAAGACTGATGGACATCGGCTGTAGGTGCTAACTCTGATCTTTCAGCAGGAGACTGGGTGGGAGACATTGTGAAGGAACTGGAGGCACTGTCAGCAACCCAATCTACTATCGCCTTTACTTGTTCTGGCCTCACATTCGTAGAGCCGCATTAGCCCCAACCAAATAACGCTGAAGGTTCTGTCGCCTACTCGCACCTGAAGAAGGTGTTTCACTTGTGCGTGTAGCTGGCACAGATCGACCACGTCCTCTTCCTGCAACAGGAGCTTCACCAGCAGCACCATGATCGGGGCCACGTCCCTTATTCAACGCTCTCCTCATTCTCCGCAAATTTAGTCTTTTTTCCAAAATGGGTGGTTTTTTTTAAGAACAGAAGATAACAGCAGTATCTAACTCATGTATTTCACACTTATAGATGCCGTAAAGGCTGCAAATTTTGTATTTTTACTAAAATGGGTGTTTTTTTTAAATAACAGCAGATAACAGCAGTATCTAACGCGTGTATTTCACATGCATAGGCCCCATATGGAAGGTATTGCCAAAAATGGGTGCTTTTTTAAACCCAGAAAATGATTGCTGTATTTCAAGCTTGTATTTAACAATGACAGATGCAGCAAGGGCTGTAAAATTTAGTATTTTGCCCAAAAAGGGTGCTTTTTAAAACCCAGAAAATGATTGCAGTATTTCAAGCTTAAAGAGTACTAGAGTTGAGCGGACACCTGGATGTTCGGGTTCGACAGGTTTGGCAGAACTTGAAAAAAAAGTTCGTGTTTGGGACCCGAACTTGACCCTGAACCCGAACCCCATTGACGTCAATGGGGACCCGAACGTTTGGCCACTATAATAGCCCTGGAAAGAGATAGAGAGCTGCAAAAGGCAGCAAAATGTGCTTAAGAGCATGGCAAATGCTTCGCAAACAAATGTGGATAGGGAAATGAATAAAAAAAACATAAAAGACCTTAAAAAAATAAAAATTAGGATTGATGGTAGGAGGAAGAGATTGAGGAGGCGGTGAATGGGTGGATGTGGCCGTGTAGGCTCACGTGGCGGTCTAGGTGGAAGCGGCGGCGAAGGAGGAATAGGTAGCCAACACAGATGTGTGTTATTTTGCAATTTTACATAGGGGTATCCCCCAAAATATTGGGGCATATAAAAAATAAAGAAAGGAATAAGTGCACTTGAGTACAAGGATGGATGATTGAGGCTGTTAGAACTGTCTATTCTGCACAAGGTACAGACAAGTCTTGTGGGATCCAGGCCTGGTTCATTTTAATGAGCGTTAGCTTGTCCACGTTGGGTGTAGACAGGCGGCTGCGTCTGTCTGTAATGACGCCTCCTGCCGTGCTAAATACATGTTCAGACAGTACACTGGCTGCAGGGCAGGTGTCACGGATGGTGTTACAGAAAACTAGAAGACACAAATGAAGATCCGACTGACTTGATCTAAAACTAAGGAACAAAAGGGTAAGCCCTGTAACAACGCTAGCTCTCTCTTTTACTGCTCAGCCTATGCGAAAATCTCAATGGTAGAAATTTGCATACCCTCATTCCTCGACTGTATGACACATGAACACCCTATAATAGTGAGGGGACACGACCACCGGCTCCCTACACTTAATACGGAGGGAGTCAGGGTCACCTAAGATCAAGCCAACAGGAAAACAGAAATAAAGAAACAGACTTATCTTGTGGATGCAGTAGTAACAGCTTCTAGCATCAGCACACTCCAGGAAGTTGTATAAACGCAAAGTGATGCAGTATGGGAGGGGATTTAAAGGGATGCAATCAGTGCAACTAGATGACAGCTGAGAGAGGGAAACGAGATGACAAAAGGAAAGCAAAACAAAAGAACCTCAAGCAGGAGGTTCTGAAGAATGTCTGTCAGAGCTTCTCAGATGTCTGGCGGTGACAGCAGGCCAGCACCTCAAAGGCATACAGGGCAAGCTCTGGCCATGTGGACAATTTGGAGACCCAGAAGTTGAATGGGGCAGAACCATCAGTCAGTACGTGTAGTCGTGTGCACAGGTACTGTTCCACCATATTGTTCAAATGCTGCCTCCTGCTAACACGCTCCATATCAGCAGTTGGGGACGGTTGTTGCGGTGAGGTGACAAAGCTTTTCCACATGTCGGCCATGCTAACCCTGCCTTCTGAGGTGCTGGCGCTGACACAGCTGCGTTAGTGATCTCTTCCTCCACAGACGTCCCGCACTTTATGCAGCAGCTCTGACATGTCGGGGTAGTTGTGAATGAATTTCTGCACCACCAAATTCAACACATGCGCCAGGCAAGGGATGTGTGTCAAATCGGCTTGTCCCAGAGCTGCAACGAGATTTCGCCCATTATCGCACACCACCAGGCTGGGCTTGAGGCTCACTGGCAGCAACCACTCGTCGGTCTGTTGTTCTATACCCCGCCACAACTCCTGCACGGTGTGGGGCCTGTCCCCCAAACACATCAGTTTCAGAACGGCCTGCTGAAGTTTACCCCTGGCTGTGCTGAAGTTGGTGGTGAAGGTCTGTCGCTGACCGGGTGAGAAGGTGGTAGAAGAGGAGGAGGAAGCCGAGTAGGAAGAGGAGGCAACAGGAGGCAAAGAATGATGCCCTGCGATCCTTGGCGGCGGAAGGACGTGCGCCAAACAGCTCTCTGTCTGGGGCCCAGCCGCCACTACATTTACCCAGTGTGCAGTTAGGGAGATATAGCGTCCCTGGCCGTGCTTACTGGTCCACGTATCTGTGGTTAGGTGGACCTTGCCACACATGGCGTTGCGCAGTGCACACTTGATTTTATCCGATACTTGGTTGTGCAGGGAGGGCACGATCTCCTGGAGAAGTAGTGGCGGCTGGGAACGACGTACTGTGGGACAGCAAGCAACATGAGCTGTTTGAAGCTGTCTGTCTCCACCAGCCTGAATGACAGCATTTCAAAGGCCAGTAGTTTAGAAATGCTGGCATTCAGGGCCAGGGATCGAGGGTGGCTAGGTGAGAATTTACGCTTTCTCTCAAAAGTTTGTGAGATGGAGAGCGGAACGCTTCCGTGTGACATGGTGGAGATGCTTAGTGACGGAGGTGGTGTTGTTGGTGGCACATCCTCTGTTTGCTGGGCGGCAGGTGCCAATGTTTCTCCAGAGGCGGAGGAAGAGGCCGAGGAATCAGCAGAAGAGGGAGCAGGAGGGGCCTGACCTTTCTTGGTTTTGAAGGTGCTTACTCCACTGCAGCCCGTGTCTCGCATGTAGATGACTGGTCAAGCAGGTTGTGCTAAGGTTCAGAACGTTAATGCCTCGCTTCAGGCTCTGATGGCACAGCGTGCAAAACCACTTGGGTCTTGTCGTCAGCACATTGTGTGAAGAAGTGCCATGCCAGGGAAACTCCTTGAAGCTGCCTTTGGTGTGCTCGCTCCCCTGGTGATGGTGGCCAGTAGCAGCGAACTGTTTTGGCGACAGCTGCTCTGCTTTTGCACCCTGCTCCCGCTTTTGCTACGCAGTTGGCACGGTCTCACCACTGCCTCTTTCTCCGAACTCTGAAGTCAGTGGCACGACCTTCATTCCATGTGGGGTCTAGGACCTCATCGTCCCCTGCATCGTCTTCCACCCAGTCTTCCTCCCTGACCTCCTTTTCGGTCTGCACACTGCAGAAAGACGCAGCAGTTGGCACCTGTGTTTCGTCATCATCATAGACGTGCTGAGGTGGTATTCCTATGTCCTCATCAGGAAACATACGTGGTTGTGCGTCAGTGCATTCTATGTCTTCCACCCCTGGGGAAGGGCTAGGTGGATGCCCTTGGGAAACCCTGCCAGCAGAGTCTTCAAACAGCATAAGAGACTGCTGGCATGACTTGAGGATCAGACTGGTTTCCCGATATGCACGGGGGTGATGTGACAGACCTGATGGGCATGGGTTTCAGGCGCCACCTGTGCGCTTTTTGCAGAAGCCTGGGTGGGAGATAATGTGAACGTGCTGGATCCACTGTCGGCCACCCAATTGACTAGCGCCTGTACTTGCTCAGGCCTTACCATCCTTAGAACGGCATTAGGCCCAACCAAATATCGCTGTAGATTCTGACGGCTACTGGGACCCGAGGTAGTAGGTTTAGTAGGAAGTGTAGCTGTGGCATAACGGCCACGTCCTTTCCCTGCACCAGAGGCTCCACCAACACCACCACCACGACCATGACCGCGTCCCTTATTAGATGTTTGCCTCATAGTTAGCGTTCACCAAGCAAAGTAAAAAGTGGTTAAGTCTGTTAAAAATAATTAACTGCCAATAAAAACCCTGATGAAGGGTATTGCACTCAAATTATTTTTTTTAAACTCTATATGACAGCGGGTAATTTGTGGCCTAAATTTCACAGTAACTTATGCAGGTCTAATCCAGATGTCCAGTATATCAGAGTGTTTTTTAACCCCAGTAAGCAAAAAGCCGTATTTGTGGCCTAAATTTGACACTCACTTATGCACGTCTAATCCCAGATGTGCACTATATCAGAGTTTTTTTAAACCCCAGTAAAGCAAAAAGCTGTATTTCTGGCCTAAATGTGACACTCACTTATGCACGTCTAATTCCCAGATGTGCACTATATCAGAGTTCTTTTTTTAACCCCAGTAAGCAAAAAGTCGTATTTGCGGCCAAAATGTGACACTCACTTATGCACGTCTAATCCCAGATGTGCACTATATCAGATTTTTTTTTTTAACCCCCAGTAAGCAAAAAGCCTTATTTGTGGCCTAAATGTGACCACTGACTTATGCAAGTCTAATCCAGATGGGCACTATATCAGAGTTTTTTTTTAACCCAGTAAGCAAAAAGCTGTATTTCTGGCCTAAATGTGACATCACTTATGCACCCATAATCCTAGATGTGCACTATATGAAACAGATGTGTTTTTTTTTTTACCCCAGTATGCCCCCGGTAATGCAAAAAGCCGTATTTGTGGCCTAAATTTCACAGTCACTTGTGCACGTCTAATCCTAGATGTGCACTATATGAAGCAGATGTTTTTTTACACCCCAGTATGCCCACAGTAAGCAAACAGTTGTTATTTCTGGCCTAAATGTGATACTCACTTATGCACGTCTTAATCCCCGATATTGCACCCTATATGAAACAGATGCTTCTTTTTTTTACCCCCAGTAAGCAAAAAGCTGTATTTCTGGCCTAAATTTCACAAGTCACTTGTGCACGTCTAATCCCAGATGTGCAGTACAGTACAGACCAAAAGTTTGGACACACCCTTCTCATTCAAAGAGATGTGATAAAAAGAAAAAGAAAACAAAACGAGCGGCACTCACCGTTGATAGGCAGGTTACTTTATTCCATGGCAGGAGGGGGGTGCAAGGGTTGCAGATACAGCAGCAAATAAGCAACAGCCGTTTCGCGCGTGTATGCGCTTCTTCTGGCTTTCCTGGAAAGCCAGAAGAAGCCGCATACACGCCGCGGAACGGCTGTTGCTTATTTGCTGCTGTATCTGCAACCCTTGCACCCACCTCCTGCCATGGAATAAAGTAACCTGCCTATCAACGAGTGAGTGCCGCTCGTTTTGTTTTCTTTTTCTTTTTATCACATATGCTCACTGCAGCTACAAGCTGAGCACCTCCGTGAGGCCACCACTCCTCGGCAGTCGCATCCTGACAATTTTAGGTTTGGTGTAGTGCCACTGGTTATCTGCTCTACATTTTACATGAACTTCTCATTCAAAGAGTTCTTCTTTATTTTCATGACTATGAAGGCATCAAAACTATGAATTAACACATGTGGAATTATATACATAACAAACAAGTGTGAAACAACTGAAAATATGTCATAATCTAGGTTCTTCAAAGTAGCCACCTTTTGCTTTGATTACTGATTTGCACACTCTTGGCATTCTCTTGATGAGCTTCAAGAGGTAGTCCCCTGAAATGGTCTTCCAACAGTCTTGAAGGAGGTCCCAAAGATGCTTAGCACTTGTTGGCCCTTTTGCCCTCACTCTGCGGTTCAGCTCACCCCAAACCATCTCGATTGGGTTCAGGGTCTGGTGACTGTGGAGGCCAGGTCATCTGGCGCAGCACCCCCATCACTCTCCTTCATGGTAAAATAGCCCTTACTTTCAAAGTTTTCCCAATTTTTCGGCTGACTGACTGACCTTCATTTCTTAAAGTAATGATGGCCACTCGTTTTTCTTTACTAGCTGCTTTTTTCTTGCCATAATACAAATTCTAACCGTCTATTCAGTAGGACTCTTCAGCTGTGTATCCACCTGACTTCTCCTCAATGCAACTGATGGTCCCAACCCCATTTATAAGGCAAGAAAATCCCACTTATTAAACCGACAGGGCACACTTGTGAAGTGAAAAACCATTTCCAGGGGACTACCTCTTGAAGCTCATCAAGAGAATGCCAAGAGTGTGCAATGCAGTAATGAAAGCTAATGGTGGCTACTTTGAAGAACCTGATATGACATATTTTCAGTTGTTTCACACTTGTTTGTTAGGTATATAATTCCCACATGTGTTAATTCAATAGTTTGATGCCTTCAGTGTGAATCTACAATTTTCATAGTCATGAAAATAAAAGAAAAACTCTTTGAATGAGAAGGTGTGTCCAAACTTTTGGTCTGTACTGTATATCAGAGGGTTTATTAACCCCAGTAATCAAAAGCCATATGTGTGGCCTCTAAATTTCACAGTCACTTATTGCACGTCTAATCCCTAGATGTGCACTATATGAAACAGAGGTTTTTTTTCACCCCAGTATGCCCCAGTAAGCAAAAAAAACTGTATTTCTGGCCTAAATGTGACACTCACTTATGCACGTCTAATCCTAGATGTGCCACTATATGAAAAAAGATGGGTTTTTTTTACCCCTGTAAGCAAAAAGCTGTATTTCTGGCCTAAATGTGACACTTACTTATGCACGTCTATTCCTAGATGTGGATTATATAAAACAGATGTTTTTATTATCACCCCAGTAAGCAAAAAGCTGTATTTCTGGCCTAAATGTGACACTCACTGATGCACGTCTAATCCTAGATGTGCACTATATGAAACAGATGGTTTTTTTTTCACCCCATTAAGCAAGAAGCCTGTATTTCTGGCCTAAATGTGACACTCACTTATGCACGTCTAATCCTAGATGTGCACTATATGAAACAGATGTTTTTTTTTTTTACCCCAGTAAGCAACAAGCTGTATTTCTGGCCTAAATGTGACACTCACTTATGCACGTCTAATCCTAGATGAGCACTATAGGAAACATTTTTTTTTTTTTCACCCCAGTATGCCCCAGTAAGCCAAAAAGCTATATTTCTTGGCCTAAATGTGACACTCACTTATGCACGTCTAATCCTAGATGTGCACTATATGAAAAAAAGTTTTTTTATTTAACCCCAGTGTCTCAAAGCAGTATTTCTGGAATTGCAGACATGCAGATATCCTGTGCTGGTGCACTATCGTTGCATAAAATGGCTGCCGATTATGTATTGATATTGACTAACTGAAGGGAAAAAAGTTCATTTCAGTAGTAGTTGGCTCAGGGGCAGGCTTAAAACAATTGTGCACTGCACCCACAAAACACATTTGCTGTAGATCGCTGAGTAAAAGAAGCAGTTCTTCATAAGATTTCTCCCTGATCTCTCCCTCACAGCAGCTGCAGCCTATCCCTACACTAATCCGAGCAGAGTGACGGGCGGCGCTACGTGACTCCAGCTTAAATAGAGGCTGGGTCACATGCTGCAGTTGGCCATCACAGCCATGACAATAGTAGGCATGGCTGTGATGGCCTTTTGGGGCAACGTAGTATGATGCTTGTTGATTGGCTGCTGTGCAGCCTATCAAATAGCGCCAAGAAAGCGCCCGAACAACCAAAACTTTTACTTAAATGTTCGGGTTCGGGTTGCCCGAAAACCCTAAAGTCGGTACGAACCCGAACTTTACAGTTCGGGTTCGCTTAACACTAAAGAGGTCCTTTCATTCCAACAAAAAATCGAAACTCAGTATGCTGACACAAAGAGCAGCGCCCAGGGATCTCCCCTGCACTTACTATTATCCCTGGGCGCCGCTCCCGTTTCCCCGGTATAGGCTCGGTATCTTCAAATTTTCGGCCTCAACAGGGAGGAGCCTGCTCTTGTTCTCCTGGGCATCTCCTTCTCCCAGGGCTGGAGTGCTGGCCAATCGCAGCGCTCAGCTCATATCCTGAGAGGTTTTTTTCTCCCAGGCTATGAGCTTAGCCTATACCGGGAGAACGGAGCAGCGGCCCAGGGATAATAGTAAGTGCAGGGAGATCCCTGGGCGCCGCTCTCCAGTCAGCAATACTTAGTTTAGATTTTTTGTTGGAATGAAAGGTCCTCTTTAAATTTCACACTGACAAATGCTGCATAGGCCCCAAATTGAGGGTATTGCCAAAAATGGGTCCTTTTTTAAACCCAGAAAATTATTGCTGTATTTCAAGCTTGTATTTAACAATGACAGATGCAGCAAAACGCTGCAAAATTAGTATTTTGCCCTAAATAGGTGTTTTTTTTAATAACAGAATATGACAGCAGTATATAACGCTTGTATTTCACACTGACAGATGCAGCAAGGGCTGTAAAGTTTAGTATTTTGTCCAAAAAGGGTGTTTTTTAAAAACCCCAGAAAATTTATTGCAGCATTTCCAAGCTTAAATTGCACACTGACAAATGTTGCATAGGCCCCAGATGGAGGGTATTGACAAAAATTATTGCTATATTTCAAGTTTGTATTTAACAATTAGTAGGCATGGCTGTGATGGCTTCTTAGGGCACACAAGTTAAATGCTTGTTGATTGGCTGCTCTGCAGCCTTTCAAAAAGCGTCATTAAATCACCGAACAACGAACCCAAACTTTTACTGAAAAGTTCGGGTTCGGGTCCAGGGTCCAAAAATCTTAAAGTTCGGTACTAAACCCGAACTTTACAGTTCGGCGTCGCTCAAACCCTAGTTCTTAGTTGTTTGTCTAAATTCTGAACATTGTGTGATGACAGGGGTTCCACCTTCCCTCAGTCCGTCGCAGGTCCTCGACGGACCAGATGGAGGTGGTGGGGGTGTCGGCAAGGAGGAAGACCATGCCGAACCCTCCCAGCAAGAGCATGAGGCACGAACAATACTACCTGAAGTGGGTTGAGGAGGTGGAGGTTGCAGAGTCTGGGTCCCTCCCAGAATCCAGATTACACACACACCCGGCTCCTGATGGGAGGAGGTTGTCACCAGCCCATGTCAAGAGGGTAAATATTTTCACACAGCAATATCATTCGGTATCCATGCATCTTAATCTGAATTGCACTTAATAAAAAATAAAAAAATTATATCCCTAAGAGTACTAATTAAATAAAAAATTAAAATGGCCCAACTGCAAGCACAACATGATGCAGGCATGCAGGACATGCAGAGGTGGCTACAAGACATGCAGAGGCAGCTGCGCAAGATGGAGGTGCTGCAAGCTGCCTGCATGGAAAGGAAATGTCAGACCTCCATGAAGTGTTGAAAAGTTGCCTTATAGGCCTGTTTGTAAATAAATATTGTTTTCCTGTTATAACAATGGTTATGTTTTTTAAAACTGTTATGTTTTCATGTAATTTAAACCGATAAGGTTGCAGTAAGGACCCTTTTAGTCCTGGGTAATACTCATCTGGATCAGACACGAAGCAGCAGCAGGTAAATGGTAACATGGTAATATAAGGCCCTACACATAGCTCCCACCACACTCATCAGGACAAACAGAAGCAGGTAAATGGTAATGGTGTAGTATAAGGCCTACACACAGCTCGGCCAAACATATCAGGACAGACAGCAGCTGGTAAATAGTAATGGTGTAGTATAAGTCCCTACACATTGCTTGGCCAAACTCAGTCAGAACAGACAGGAGCCGTTTCTTTATTTGTAGGATGAATATGTTCTCACGAATGGGTCCCGCCAGACCAGGGCTTCCCAAAAAATAAACTTATATACCTCTGACAGCAGCATGTTCTTTGTTGGGAGCATGAATGTGTTCCAATGCATAAAAATTTCAATATATTCCTTTGACAATTTTTATTTTAAAGCATTTTTCAGATTGTAAAGCCCACAAGAAATTTCAAAAAATTATATATATATATACAGTACAGACCAAAAGTTTGGACACACCTTCTCATTCAAAGAGTTTTCTTTATTTTCATGACTATGAAGGCATCAAAACTATGAATTAACACATGTGGAATTATATACATAACAAACAAGTGTGAAACAACTGAAAATATGTCATATTCTAGGTTCTTCAAAGTAGCCACCTTTTGCTTTGATTACTGCTTTGCACGCGCTTGGCATTCTCTTGATGAGCTTTAAGAGGTAGTCCCCTGAAATGGTCTTCCAACAGTCTTAAAGGAGTTCCCAGAGATGCTTAGCACTTGTTGGCCCTTTTGCCTTCACTCTGCGGTCCAGCTCACCCCAAACCATCTCGATTGGTTCAGGTCCGGTGACTGTGGAGGCCAGGTCATCTGGCGCAGCACCCCATCACTCTCCTTCATGGTCAAATAGCCCTTACTTTCAAAGTTTTCCCAATTTTTTGGCTGAGAAATCCCACTTATTAAACCTGACAGGGCACACCTGTGAAGCTCATCAAGAGAATGCCAAGAGTGTGCAAAGCAGCAATCAAAGCAAAAGGTGGCTACTTTGAAGAACCTAGAATATGACATATTTCAGTTGTTTCACACTTGTTTGTTATTTATATTATTCCACATGTGTCAATTCATAGTTTTGATGCCTTCAGTGTGAATCTACAATTTTTATAGTCATGAAAATAAAGAAAACTCTTTGAATGAGAAGGTGTGTCCAAACTTTTGGTCTGTACTGTATATATATATATATATATAGTACAGACCAAAAGTTTGGACACACCTTCTCATTCAAAGAGTTTTCCAGTATAGGTTAGCTGCGCATGTTGGCACATTGCTTCCGCATTACAAAGAAAAATGTTATGCAATAATGTGATCGCTTCGAAGGAGGAATAACTCCCAAAATGTTGACATTGCTGCAAGAATATTATATATACCACAAGGATGAGTATAACGCCAGTAACACCCAACCATGTGGAGAGGTCAACATGGAAGTCAGGCATCCTTTTCAGGACGACAGACAACACCACGTTCGCACCTATATCCTGAATAAAACAAACAAGAAAATAATAAAATAATGAAATTTAATTAGGGTCCTCAATCAGTCCTATACAATGTTAACTGCACAAGACCTTTCGACAAGTGAAGCCCACATGCGGTCCCCACCAAATTTTAGTAAGAACCACAACTAGGGCCGCCCAAAACCCAAGTAAAGCAAAATTATAACATATAAAATAAAATAAATTTAAAAAACTTTTTTGGGTGAATGAAGTGTAACACTGCATGATTATATTTTATTCAAACGAATCTTAATATATATATATATATATATATATATATATATATATATATATATATATATATATTGACAATCTATGATGAACAGAGCACATGTGCAAATAAATTAAGCATGCACAACAGTTTTAGAGAATTCTAATAGTCAATAGTTGATAAGTTCAAGGGGCGAATAAGTTGTCTATATTGGTAGTCCTCAGCAGTAGCAGGACAAACAGCAGCAGCAGATAATTGTTAAGGGTTTAGTATAAGACCCCACACCTAGCTAGACCAAACTTAGCAGGAGCAGGTCAGACTGCAGCAGGTCAATGGTAATGCTGTAACTGTAAAGCATACACAGAGCTTTGCCTAACTTGGCAGGAACAGAACAGACAGCAGCAGGGAAATGGTAATGCTGTATTATAGGGCATACACATAGCTGGGCCTAACTTAGCATTATCAGGACAGACAGCGGCAGCTGGTAAATAGTAACGCTGTAGTATACGGCATACACATAGCTGGGCCTAACTCTGTAATATCAGGACAGATAGCAGCAGCTAGAAAATGCTAACACTGTAGTGTAAGGAGTGCACATAGCTGGGCTTAACTTAGCAGAAACAGAACAGACAGCAGCAGGGAAATGGTAATGCTATAGTCTAAGGCATACACATAGCTGGCCCTAATTCAGCAGGAACAGAACAGACAGCATCAGGGAAATAGTAATGCTGTAGGACAAGGCCGACACATAACTCATCAAGATCAGGACAGACAGCAGCAGCAGATAACGGTAACTGTGGAGTATAAGGCCAACACATAACTCAACATGATCAGGACAGACAGCAGCAGGTACATGGTAATGGTTGAGTCTAAGGCCTACACATAGCTCGGCCTAACTCAGCAGGAATAGACAGCAGCAGGTTCTTTGCAGCAGGAACAGAACAGACAGCAGCAGTGAAATGGTGATGCTGTAGGACAAGGCCAACACATAACTCATCAAGATCAGGACAGACTGCAGCAGCAGAAAACGGTAACGGTGGAGTATAAGGCCAACACATAACTCAACATGCTCAGGACAGACAGCAGCAGGTACATGGTATTAGCCTACACATAGCTCAGCCTAACTCAGCAGGAACAGACAGCAGCAGGTTCTTTGTTTGCAGCAGGAATGTGTTCCCAGGAATGGGCCCTCACCAGACCTTGGCAACAACAAAAATAAACTTAGATACCTCTGAAAGCAGCAGCAGGTTCTTGGTTTGCAGCAGAATTTTTTTCCCAGGAATGGACCCCCACCAGACCTGGGCAACAACAAAAATAAACTTAGATACATCTGAAAGCAGCAGCAGGTTCTTGGTTTGCAGCAGAAATGTGTTCCCAGGAATGGACCCCCCACCAGACCTGGGCAACAACAAAAATAAACTTAGACACCTCTGAAAGCAGCAGCAGGTTCTTTGTTGGCAACAGGAATGGGATCCCATGCATACAAAATGCAATATTTTCTTTTGACAAAATAGTTTATCGATTGTATTTTAGGTTTCTACAGCCCACAATAAATAAGTACGACATTAGCTACACACACTACCTGCACCGGTCTGCTCTCTGTTTCCATATCTGGCACATCGAGTCTAGAGAAGAACACTGCAGTAACGCAGCCAGCCGTGCCGTGTGCTGATTCCTCCAAGCCAGAGGGCAGCAAGACTGGCGTGGTTTAGCAGTTTCTCTCTCATTCTCCTCTTGTCTGTGAAGAGTCATGGTTACTGACGCTCGCACGACTCAGACATGATCAGCACCACACGCACGCCGGGTTCCAGCCATCTACAGCACCCAGCCGTCCTCTGCCCATCAGAGCACAGAAGCCATGGAGAGGGATTGACAAGGACCCTTAGCGCCCGTAACTGACGGCGGGGGCCAAGTAGTCGCTTGCCGATTCAGGACTCGTTCATTTTGATAAATGTCAGTCTGTCCAACGGTGTCAGTGGACAGACGGGTCCGCCTGTCGGTGACCTCTCCACCTGCCGCGCTGAAATCGTCTTGCTCAGACAGTACGCTGGAGGGGGGCAAGACAGTACGTCCAGCACATACTGAGGCAAGCTCACGGCAGGTGTTCCAGCCTGGCAATCCAGTACTCAATGGGGTCGTCGGTGCTGATGCTGTAGGAAGCATCGATGGACCCCATGTAGTCCGCCACCATGCGGGCCAGACGCTGGTGGCGACTGCTGATGCTGCTACTGGATCGAGCAAGCTGGTAGAACAGCCTCATCTCACCCATAAGATTACCTTCTCGGCTGGAGGTGCTTGGGACAGCCACCTGCTAGTGAGATGGGCGGGGAGAACTGGAGCATGAGGCTGTGGGTTTGCCTGCCTCCAGCCGGAGGAGCAGATAGGCCTGCAATTTTGCATATGGTCCTTCCTCCATTCTGGCTGGGATGAACTGCTCCAGTTTCCCCGTTGCAGTGAGGTCCTAAATTGGGTGGCCAACCAAAACTCTTCTTATCCCCTCCTGACCAGGCCCAGACATTTGGACGTCGAAAAACTACTCAACATATTCTTCCACCTCCTCCTCCTCGTCCTAGGCCTGGTCTTGGTGAAGCATTGTTGCCTCTTCTTGCTCCACAAGGCATTCTCCCCCAGCCTCGAACAGACGATCTAGTGTCCTGTCCAGCAGGAAACACTATGGAGAGCACATCATTGAGGCCGACATTGCTCCCCCCGCTGACCATCTTGGTTGCCTGCTGGAATGGGGCCATATACGTGGCAGACCTGGTGTATCTGCCCCTGTCGCTGACAGCGTGATCCAGCACTAGGGATACATTCTGCACAATGTGATGGTGTAGGGCAGGGACGCCGGTCCTGGCAAAGAAAATGTCAGCTTGGAACCCCCGCCATCTGGGTTGGGCCTGCTCCAATATCTGCCGGAATGGATTGCAGTCCACCAATATTTGAAGGGCAGAAGATAGTGCGGCGATATTCCTTGCAAGAGCCCCATTGAGTAAACGCACGCATCGGTCCCCCCAGGGGCGTAGTGCTCCGGTGCTTTCAAATGCGTCAGCAACCTGGACGGCAGTGGAGGCGATAGAGAGGAGGGTGCAGAGGAGGCAGAGGTCTGGCTGCAGGTACCAGTACCTCTAGGAGAGGGAGTGGGGGAGTGGGAATGCATTGTTGGAAGGGGTTGAGGTGGCTGCAGGACAGTGGCAGGAGCTGCAGTCCCCTGCGCACTGCTGCTGGTGCTGCTACGACCATCCTGGATCTGTTCGCACTCCTGCCAGTGGTTGACTCAGCCGAGCAACAGACCTCCCTCTCTTCACCCTGGCATGGCATAGCTAACAGATGGCAGCTGTCACATCGTCTGCTGCCAGGGTGAAGTAAGCCCAAAACAGGCGACTACGCACTGACCTCCTTTCAGACTGAGGTGGTGCTGGCTTGCACCCTGTTCGGGCTCGGTGCGCACAGGTGGAGCCAGCACCTGCTGCTGCCTCCTCCTTCTGTGGATTATCAGTGGAGCCCCTGGCCACTGGGCTCCCTGGTGACCGTTTGCCTCCAGTACCTACTTTCCTCATCAAGTGCTGCTGTCACCTGACAAGGGAGGTGGCACCCATTCCTAAATCACCCACCTCTTCATCGCCTGTAATGTCAGAACCCAAGGTTGACCAGTGGTTGACTGAGAGGAAACAGCAGACGTGAAGCCCCTAACCTGGCTCTTCTGTCCCCTTGCTGACGCCTGGGTCTGACTAGGTAACAGGGGTTTCTGTGGCCTGAAACCAGTAGGTACCCCCCTCCTCCTCCTCCGCCTACTCCTCCCATCCCTTCCAAAAGGTCCTGACCATCCGGACCAAAGCTCTAGCTCACTAGCCTGCATTACTTCTCCAAGATGTCCTCTCACTGTCGCTGTCAAAACAGCTATCAGGGTCGATTCTTGGGGACTGGGGGCTGCAGGAGGTGGAGAGCTGCTGCTGCTCAGAGCCGGGCCAGAGGACTCTGCGCCACTGGCTTGTGTCACGAATGAAACCCACTGCCTCGGCGTCCTGAGATAAATGGGGAGGCTGCCACACCCCAAAAAATCACCGATCAGGCAGACGCCCCTGCCATCTGCTCCCGCCCCCTCCATGGGTAGAGAAGCGGCCCCATGCTGGCAGGGGTCTAGCACTGGGAACCTAATTCCCCTACCACGATCACGGCTGCAGGCACGACCACTTCCACTCATTATTTCATCAAATGAGTAAATGGCCATAATGTTTTTAAAACAACAGAAAAAACAAATGTAGAAAGACATAATGAGGAGTTTGGGCAAACTTTATTGGGTTGGTGACAATGGGACAAAAAGAAAAAAAATAGAAAACGAACCCTTAAACAATAACACTAATATAGAGGTAAAGACTTTGTTTTTTTGCTTTTTGTTTAGTTTTTTTCACAGACAAAAGACAGCTACAAACAATCCCCTCCCTAGCAAACGAAACCCTAAAACAGTAACACTAAAACATAGGCAAAGACTTTATTTTTATTTTTTTCACAGACAAAAGACGCAGACAATAATCCCTCCCTAACAAACAAAACCCTAAGGCCTCTTTCACACGGGCGAGTTTTCCCATACTGTCTGAAGGGGTGGTGATAATCACCCTCTACCCTGATCTTGAGGTGAAGGTGTTAAAGGCTCAGGGAGACAAACCAGACTCGTGTCCCTCTGGGAAACCATTTGTGCCGCCGGAATTGAGTCACAAGGTGTTGGAGGAACATCATTGTACGGTTCTTACAGGACATCCTGGGAGTAGGTCCACTGCCAACCTCATACAGGTATCTCGTAGATTCTGGTGGTCAGGGTGGCGTAAGGGTGTGAAGGACTATGTGCCAGCCTGTATTACCTGTGCACGGGCCAAGGTGACACATACTCGACCTTCTGGATCTTTACTTCCGTTATCAATTCCGTCCAGACTATGGACTCATGTATCCATGGACTTTATCACTGATCTACCTAATTCTTCAGGAAAGACAGTTATTCTGGTGGTAGTTGATCGCTTTAGTAAAATGGTACATTTTATTGCATTACCAGGCCTACCTAATGCTAAAACCCTTGCATAGATATTTGTTGACAACATTGTGAAGCTTCATGGCATTCCCTCTGATGTGGTCTCAAATCATGGGACTCAGTTTGTTTCCAGATTCTAGAAGGCGTTCTGTACTCGTCTGGGAATTCAACTGTCCTTTTCTTTGGCTTTTCATCCTCAGTCGAACAGACAGACAAAGTGCACTAATCAGAGTCTGGAGACTTACTTGAGATGTTTTGTATCTGAGAACCAGGAGGAGTAGTCTTCCTTTTTGTCTTTGGCAGAGTTTGCCATAAACAATCGTAGTCAGGAGTCCACTGGTGAGTCGCTCTTTTTCGGGTCCTATGGATTTCACCCGCAGTTTGGTACATTTTCTGGTTCTAATACTTCTGGTATCCCTGAGGAAGAAACGTTTTTCATCTTCATTGTCATCAATATGGCAAAAAATTCAAAACAACTTAAAAAATATGGGCAACAAATATAAATGTGTGGCTAACAGGAAATGTATGAATGGTACGGACCTAAGTGTGGGTGATTCTGTGTGGCTGTCCACAAGAAACATTAAGTTGAAGTTGGGTCCAAGGTTTATCGGCCCATATAAGATCACAGCAATTATTAATCCTGTAGCTTTTCGTCTTGAGCTTCCTCAGGCCCTGAAAATTCATAATGTGTTCCATAGTTCTTTGTTGAAAAAATATGTGGAACCTTTAACAGCAATCTTCCTTGCCACCCGCTCCGGTCATGGTGGACGGTAAATTTGGAATTCGAGATCGCGAAAATAGTTGACCTCTCGAGTTCTCCGTGGATCCCTTCAAAATATTGTCCACTGGAGAGGTTATGGACCGGAGGAGAGGATGTGGGTGCCAGCAATCCGACGTTAATGCCAATCAATTAGTGAATGATTTTCATAGATCTCCCCCGGATAAGGTCGGTGCTGGGTGCTCAGAGGTCACCTGTAGAAGGTGGGGTTCTGTCACGGACGTTCCTATGGCAGGTACCAGGAGATCGGAGAGGACTGGCAACTCGTGGGTTAAATTGACAAGTTCAGTGTGGATGTTATTGTGTCTGTGTTTTGGTGGATGCCATACCCCTTGCTTCAGGTGTTGCTTGTTGGTAATTTACCTTTCCATAAGTAGCAACTTCTCCATCTTGAAGGTGAAGTTTATAGATTTTCTTCCTGCTTTCTAACTAGCCTGGTCGGCTTGTACTCTGAGGTGCTTCTGGAGTTGCCAGTATTTCTACTTTCAGATAATCTTGTCTGTTCTTATTGTTTTGTGTTTGTTTATATTCCCTGTTGTTTGTATCTGGTCCTGAGACAGAGACTTCCATTCGTCCATTCTGGGAGGAATGGGTTTGTCTTTGGACCTAACCTCATTCCAGGGCATTAAGGGATATAACGGTCTAGGTATTCAGCATTATGAATATTTCCTACCTTTAAGGTCTATTCATATTGATAGGTAGTTAGGGCCCCGGATTAGGGTTGTTTAGGAGGTGACCTGTTTCTTCCCTAGTTTTCAGGCCCAGTTACTGTTCCCCTTCCCTCCTGTGTTTAGTGTGGAGTTTTTCCCCCACACTGATCGTGACAGCTACACTAACTAACCTACACTATCTTTTTGGATTATATATACACTGAACAAAAATATAAATGCAACACTTTCGGTTTTGCTCCCATTTTGCATGAGCTGAACTCAAAGATCTGAAACATTTTCTAGATACACAAAAGACCCATTACTCTCAAATATTGTTCACAAATCTGTCTAAATCTGTGTTAGTGAGCACTCTACCGCCGAGATAATCCATCCCACCTCACAGGTGTGGCATATCAAGGTGCTGATTAGACAGCATGAATATTGCACAGGTGTGCCTCAGACTGCCCACAATAAAAGGCCACTCTAAAATGTGCACAGTTTTGCCTTACTGGGGGGCAATCTCCGTTGCATAGAGTTGATCAGGTTGTTGATTGTGGTCTGTGGAATGTTGGTCATTCCTCTTCAATAGCTGTGCGAAGTTGCAGAATATTGGCAGGAACTGGAAACAAACGCTGTCGTATTACCGCCGATCCAGAGCATCCCAAACATGCTCAATGGGTTGACGTGTCGGTTGAGTATGCTGGCCATGCAAGAACTGGGATGTTTTCAGCTTCCAGGAATTGTGTACAGATCCTTGCATTATGGGGCAGAGCATTACCATGCTTGCATCACTGTCGGTGATAGTCGTGGATGAATGGCTCAACGATGGCCATCAGGATCTCGTCACAGTATCTCTGTGCATTCAAAATTGCCATCAATAAAATGCACCTGTGTTCGATGTTCATATCATTTGTCTGCCCATACCCTGACCCCACCGCCACCATGGGCCACTCGTACCTGTTTTTGACAGTTTGTAGCAGAAATTCTTTGGTTATGCCAAACCGATTGTTGCTGCAACTGTCCAGATGGCTGGTCTCAGACTATCATAGGAGGTGAACATGCTGGATGTGGAGGTCCTGGGCTAGTGTGGTTACTCGTGGTCTGCGGTTGTGAGGACAGTTTCTCAGAAACGCCCTTTGGAGACGGATCATGGTAGAGAAATGAAACCATTCATTGCCTCTTTGCGCTCAAATGATGAAGTCGAGTATGTTGATTTGTTTTATGCCATTTCAGGGAAAAACTGATTTGTTACCCACGTGGAAATTCGGTTTTCTGGTGATTTGCTCAATTTATTATTTACTTATTATCCTCACTTATATAGCACTGATATTTTCCGCTGTGCCTTTACAGACATTAGCATCACGCTGTCCCAATGGGCTCACACTCTTAGATCCCTATCAGTATGTCTTTGGAGTGGGGGAGGAAACTGGAGTACCCAGAGGAAACCCACACAAACACAGGGAGAACATACAAACTCCATGCAGATGTTGTCCTTGGTCAAATTCAAACCCAGGACCCCAGAGCTGCAAGGCACTAGTGCTAACCACTGAGTCACCCTGCTGCCAACCTTAAAAAGTGAGCTTTTGGTGACTTCCTGGTAAACTTGTTGTTACAGTCATGAAGCAGAGTGTGAATTCTCAAAGCCAGAATTCATTTGACATCTATCCTCTATCCTCTGTTAGGTTTTAAACTGTGCAGGAGGATATCCAGTTGGCAATATCAAGAATGCTCATTGATTTGCGGTAGTGGTGCTGTTGTGGCAAGGCATTAGTTAGGAATGGAACCAAGGTTCATCCACTAGGAGAACAGTGTAGAGGTCAGGCATAGTATAAAAAGGATTGAAGCAAAAGTTTATTCAGGAGTATCTAGGAGTCAGTACCAGAAGTAGTATTTATATGTGTTGTAATCTGAAAGGAGGGAGCAAAGTTGGAAAACAAAGCATAGGTCAGGAACAGGAATATTAATAGCTATCCAAATGTACTAGGAATAAGGAGTCAGGGAGGAAAAATCTTAATCTGTGGGCAATGTATGAGACAGCTAGCTGTGGCTGGGTTTAATTTGAAGGGCTTATATGAGCTCATCACAAATATCAGAAATCATGTTGCATGGTGTTAATGATAAGATGACAAGGACTCTGTGTCACTAACCGCAAAAAAAAAAATTCTGGAGAACCTCAATAGAAACTTTGTGTGTGCTGTACCATGTGGCCCAGAGCGGGTAGGGTTTCATCTCTTGGCCAGTACACAAAGTGTGAGATGTGCCACCCAAGCTTGGATTTCCTTGCCTTCCAAGAAACAGTAAATGGACTTTTGTTTTGCGCTAAGTGAATTTTCCCCCCTATCATGCAGGTATTGGGGGAGTTACAGGGACAATCAACTATTTTAATATTTAGGTCAGACCCCCATTACCCTAGTTTTCCAATAGTAGCCTCCACTTTTGACTATTGGGAGATTCTGTAACATGAACCAAAAGATGAAGGTATAAATCATATTTCAATATTTCAAACCATAAATCAAGTTTCATATTTTCTGAGGGCAGTCAACACTAAGGCCATTTGCTCTGCCTACCTCTAGGTGCAGAAGACTTTTAAGTGTTAGGTCTCCTTTTATTTTTGTCACTTTTTTTATATTTTTTAAGCACTGTACCTTTTTTTTGTATTATACCTTTAAAACTTTAATGGTCATTCCACAATGATAAATAATAATGATTACTAGGTGTGTGCCCAGGTGAATCCCGGGCCATAAAGGATGTCTGTCATGCATTACGGCCCAGGCCTCCTTATCCAGCCACGTTCTCTCCAACAAGAGCAATGCAGAATAATCATCATCCCTGCTGAGTAGAAGAGTGCACAGGCCAAATGTTATTCCCTGTCCTGTCCGCTCTCCTACTTAGAAGGTGTGATTACTAGGGTTGAGCGAACCCGAACTGTAAAGTTCACGTTCGTACTGAACTTTAGGATTTTTGGACCCCGAACCCGAACCCGAACATTTCAGTTAAAGTTCGGGTTCGGGTCCGGGGTCCAAAAATCCTAAAGTTCGGTACGAACCCGAACTTTACAGTTCGGGTTCGCTCAACCCTAGTAATCACACCTTCTAAGTAGGAGAGCGGACAGTATTTTCCAGATCTGCAAGTGTTAAATTCAAGTTTAATATATACAGCTTTCATATTCTGTTACCAAAAAAATACTTTTTTGGCAATCTACAACATCTGTATTAGTCAGCGTGCAATTTAAGGTAGAAATACACCCATTATTTTCTGGGGTTTGAAAAACACACTTTTTTTTTTTAAACAGTATTTTCCAGATCTGCAAGTGTTAAATTCAAGTTTAATATATACAGCTTTCATATTCTGTTACCAAAAAAATACTTTTTTGGCAATCTACAACATCAGGCCTTGCAGCATCAGCACGTGTGAAATTACAGGCTTATATACTGCTGTCAAATTCAGTTGTTAAACAAACACTCATTTGGGCACAAAAAATTTTGTTGGCAGCCTTTGATGCAGATGTAATTGTGAGATACACACTTAATACATTTGGGATACATTCAGAGATTTTAAATACCGCCATTTGGTGCACCAATATTGAATTCAGGCCTACAGATGTTCAGGCCCTCTGAGATACTACCTCTACATACAGGGGTTTGAATTAGGCATTTGAAATACAGCCATTTGAAATACAGCCATTTTGTGCAAAGATATATTTACTTCAGGACTACAGAGGTTCAGGCCCTTTGAGATACCACCTCTACATACAGGGGTTTGAATTAGGCATTTGAAATAAAGCCATTTGAAATACAGCCATTTTGTGCAAAGATATATTTAATTCAGGCCTAAAGAGGTTCAGGCCCTCTGAGATACCACCTCTACATACAGGGGTTTGAATTAGGCATTTGAAATACAGCCATTTGAAATACAGCCTTTTTGTGCAAAATATATTTATTTCAGGCCTACAGAGGTTCAGGCCCTCTGAGATACCACCTCTACAAACAGGGGCTTGAATTAAACATTTGAAATGAAGCCATTTGAAATACAGCCTTTTTGTGCAAAGATATATTTACTTCAGGCCTACAGAGGTTCAGGCCCTTTGGGATACCACCTCTACATACAGGGGTTTGAATTAGGCATTTGAAATAAAGCCATTTGAAATACAGACATTTTGTGCAAAGATATATTTAATTCAGGCCTACAGAGGTTCAGGCCCTCTGAGATACCACCTCTACATACAGGGGTTTGAATCAGGTATTTGAAATACAGCCATTTGAAATACAGCCTTTTTGTGCAAAGATATATTTACTTCAGGCCTACAGAGGTTCAGGCCCTCTAAGATACCACCTCTACATACAGGGGTTTGAATTAGGCATTTAAAATACAGCCATTTGAAATACAGCCATTTTGTGCAAAGATATATTTACTTCAGGCCTACACTGGTTCAGACTGTGTGAGATACCCCCCTAGATACAGGGGTTTGAATCAGGCATTTGAAATACAGCCATTTGAAATTCAGCCATTTTGTGCAAAGATATATTTAATTCAGGCCTACGGAGGTTCAGGCCCTCTGAGATACCACCTCTACATACAGGGGTTTGAATTAGGCATTTGAAATACAGCCATTTGAAATACAGCCTTTTTGTGCAAAATATATTTACTTCAGGCCTACAGAGGTTCAGGCCCTCTGAGATACCACCTCTACAAACAGGGGCTTGAATTAGACATTTAAAATGAAGCCATTTGAAATACAGCCTTTTTGTGCAAAGATATATTTACTTCAGGCCTACAGAGGTTCAGGCCCTTTGAGATACCACCTCTACATACAGTGGTTTGAATTAGGCATTTGAAATACAGCCATTTGAAATACAGCCTCTTTGTGCAAAGATATATTTACTTCAGGCCTACACTGGTTCAGACCGTGTGAGATACCCCCCTACATACAGGGGTTTGAATCAGGCATTTGAAATACAGCCATTTGAAATACAGACATTTTGTGCAAAGATATATTTACTTCAGGCCTACAGAGGTTCAGGCCCTCTGAGATACCACCTCTACATACAGGGGTTTGAATTAGGCATTTGAAATACAGCCATTTTAAATACAGCCTTTTTGTGCAAAGATATATTTAATTCAGGCCTACAGAGGTTCAGGCCCTCTGAGATACCACCTCTACATACAGGGGTTTGAATTAGGCATTTGAAATACAGCCATTTGAAATACAGCCTTTTTGTGCAAAATATATTTACTTCAGGCCTACAGAGGTTCAGGCCCTCTGAGATACCACCTCTACAAACAGGGGCTTGAATTAGGCATTTGAAATACAGCCATTTGAAATACAGCCATTTTGTGCAAAGATATATTTACTTCAGGCCTACACTGGTTCCGACCGTGTGAGATACCACCTCTACATACAGTGGTTTGAATTAGGCATTTGAAATACAGCCATTTGAAATACAGCCATTTTGTGCAAAGATATATTTACTTCAGGCCTACACTGGTTCCGACCGTGTGAGATACCCCACTACATACAGGGGTTTGAATCAGGCATTTGAAATACAGCCATTTGAAATACAGACATTTTGTGCAAAGATATATTTACTTCAGGCCTACAGAGGTTCAGGCCCTCTGAGATACCACCTCTACATACAGGGGTTTGAATTAGGCATTTGAAATACAGCCATTTGAAATACAGCCATTTTGTGCAAAGATATATTTACTTCAGGCCTACACTGGTTCCGACCGTGTGAGATACCACCTCTACATACAGTGGTTTGAATTAGGCATTTGAAATACAGCCATTTGAAATACAGCCATTTTGTGCAAAGATATATTTACTTCAGGCCTACACTGGTTCCGACCGTGTGAGATACCCCCCTACATACAGGGGTTTGAATCAGGCATTTGAAATACAGCCATTTGAAATACAGACATTTTGTGCAAAGATATATTTACTTCAGGCCTACAGAGGTTCAGGCCCTCTGAGATACCACCTCTACATACAGGGGTTTGAATTAGGCATTTGAAATACAGCCATTTTAAATACAGCCTTTTTGTGCAAAGATATATTTACTTCAGGACTACAGAGGTTCAGGCCCTCTGAGATACCACATCTACATACAGGGGTTTGAATTAGGCATTTGAAATACAGCCATTTAAAATACAGCCATTTTGTGCAAAGATATATTTACTTCAGGCCTACACTGGTTCAGATCATGTGAGATAACCCCTTACATACAGGGGTTTGAATCAGGCATTTGAAATACAGCCATTTGAAATACAGCCATTTTGTGCAGAGATGTATTTACTTCAGGCCTACACTGGTTCAGACCGTGTGAGATACCCCCCTACATACAGGGGTTTGAATCCAGGCATTTGAAATACAGCCATTTTGTGCAAAGATATATTTACTTCAGGCCTACAGAGGTTCAGGCCCTCTGAGATACCACCTCTACATACAGGGGTTTGAATTAGGCATTTGAAATACAGCCATTTGAAATACAGCCTTTTTGTGCAAAGATATATTTACTTCAGGACTACAGAGGTTCAGGCCCTTTGAGATACCACCTCTACATACAGGGGTTTGAATTAGGCATTTGAAATAAAGCCATTTGAAATACAGCCATTTTGTGCAAAGATATATTTAATTCAGGCCTAAAGAGGTTCAGGCCCTCTGAGATACCACCTCTACATACAGGGGTTTGAATTAGGCATTTTAAATACAGCCATTTGAAATACAGTCTTTTTGTGCAAAATATATTTATTTCAGGCCTACAGAGGTTCAGGCCCTCTGAGATACCACCTCTACAAACAGGGGCTTGAATTAAACATTTGAAATGAAGCCATTTGAAATACAGCCTTTTTGTGCAAAGATATATTTACTTCAGGCCTACAGAGGTTCAGGCCCTTTGGGATACCACCTCTACATACAGGGGTTTGAATTAGGCATTTGAAATAAAGCCATTTGAAATACAGCCATTTTGTGCAAAGATATATTTAATTCAGGCCTAAAGAGGTTCAGGCCCTCTGAGATACCACCTCTACATACAGGGGTTTGAATCAGGTATTTGAAATACAGCCATTTGAAATACAGCCTTTTTGTGCAAAGATATATTTACTTCAGGCCTACAGAGGTTCAGGCCCTCTAAGATACCACCTCTACATACAGGGGTTTGAATTAGGCATTTAAAATACAGCCATTTGAAATACAGCCATTTTGTGCAAAGATATATTTACTTCAGGCCTACACTGGTTCAGACTGTGTGAGATACCCCCCTAGATACAGGGGTTTGAATCAGGCATTTGAAATACAGCCATTTGAAATTCAGCCATTTTGTGCAAAATATATTTACTTCAGGCCTACAGAGGTTCAGGCCCTCTGAGATACCACCTCTACAAACAGGGGCTTGAATTAGACATTTGAAATGAAGCCATTTGAAATACAGCCTTTTTGTGCAAAGATATATTTACTTCAGGCCTACAGAGGTTCAGGCCCTTTGAGATACCACCTCTACATACAGTGGTTTGAATTAGGCATTTGAAATACAGCCATTTGAAATACAGCCTCTTTGTGCAAAGATATATTTACTTCAGGCCTACACTGGTTCAGACCGTGTGAGATACCCCCCTACATACAGGGGTTTGAATCAGGCATTTGAAATACAGCCATTTGAAATACAGACATTTTGTGCAAAGATATATTTACTTCAGGCCTACAGAGGTTCAGGCCCTCTGAGATACCACCTCTACATACAGGGGTTTGAATTAGGCATTTGAAATACAGCCATTTGAAATACAGCCTTTTTGTGCAAAGATATATTTAATTCAGGCCTACAGAGGTTCAGGCCCTCTGAGATACCACCTCTACATACAGGGGTTTGAATTAGGCATTTGAAATACAGCCATTTGAAATACAGCCTTTTTGTGCAAAATATATTTACTTCAGGCCTACAGAGGTTCAGGCCCTCTGAGATACCACCTCTACAAACAGGGGCTTGAATTAGGCATTTGAAATACAGCCATTTGAAATACAGCCATTTTGTGCAAAGATATATTTACTTCAGGCCTACACTGGTTCCGACCGTGTGAGATACCACCTCTACATACAGTGGTTTGAATTAGGCATTTGAAATACAGCCATTTGAAATACAGCCATTTTGTGCAAAGATATATTTACTTCAGGCCTACACTGGTTCCGACCGTGTGAGATACCCCACTACATACAGGGGTTTGAATCAGGCATTTGAAATACAGCCATTTGAAATACAGACATTTTGTGCAAAGATATATTTACTTCAGGCCTACAGAGGTTCAGGCCCTCTGAGATACCACCTCTACATACAGGGGTTTGAATTAGGCATTTGAAATACAGCCATTTTAAATACAGCCTTTTTGTGCAAAGATATATTTACTTCAGGACTACAGAGGTTCAGGCCCTCTGAGATACCACATCTACATACAGGGGTTTGAATTAGGCATTTGAAATACAGCCATTTAAAATACAGCCATTTTGTGCAAAGATATATTTACTTCAGGCCTACACTGGTTCAGACCATGTGAGATAACCCCTTACATACAGGGGTTTGAATCAGGCATTTGAAATACAGCCATTTGAAATACAGCCATTTTGTGCAGAGATGTATTTACTTCAGGCCTACACTGGTTCAGACCGTGTCAGATACCCCCCTACATACAGGGGTTTGAATCCAGGCATTTGAAATACAGCCATTTTGTGCAAAGATATATTTACTTCAGGCCTACAGAGGTTCAGGCCCTCTGAGATACCACCTCTACATACAGAGGTTTGAATTAGGCATTTGAAATACAGCCATTTGAAATACAGCCTTTTTGTGCAAAGATATATTTACTTCAGGACTACAGAGGTTCAGGCCCTCTGAGATACCACATCTACATACAGGGGTTTGAATTAGGCATTTGAAATACAGCCATTTAAAATACAGCCATTTTGTGCAAAGATATATTTACTTCAGGCCTACACTGGTTCAGACCATGTGAGATAACCCCTTACATACAGGGGTTTGAATCAGGCATTTGAAATACAGCCATTTGAAATACAGCCATTTTGTGCAGAGATGTATTTACTTCAGGCCTACACTGGTTCAGACCGTGTGAGATACCCCCCTACATACAGGGGTTTGAATCCAGGCATTTGAAATACAGCCATTTTGTGCAAAGATATATTTACTTCTGGCCTACAGAGGTTCAGGCCCTCTGAGATACCACCTCTACATACAGGGGTTTGAATTAGGCATTTGAAATATAGCCATTTGAAATACAGCCTTTTTGGGAAAAGATATACAAACCGGATTCCAAAAAAGTTGGGACACTAAACAAATTTTGAATAAAAACTGAATGCAATGATGTGGAGATGGCAAATGTCAATATTTTATTTGTAATAGAACGTAGATGACAGATCAAACGTTTAATCCGAGTAAATGTATCATTTTAAAAGGAAAAATACGTTGATTCCAATTTTCACAGTGTCAACAAATCCCCAAAAAGTTGGGACAAGTAGCAATAAGAGGCTGGAAAAAGTAAATTTGAGCATAACGAAGAGATGGAAGACCAATTAACACTAATTAGGTCAATTGGCAACATGATTGGGTATAAAAAGAGCTTCTCAGAGTGGCAGTGTCTCTCAGAAGCCAAGATGGGTAGAGGATCACCAATTCCCACAATGTTGCGCAGAAAGATAGTGGAGCAATATCAGAAAGGTGTTACCCAGCGAAAAATTGCAAAGACTTTGCATCTATCATCATCAACTGTACATAACATCATCCGAAGATTCAGAGAATCTGGAACAATCTCTGTGCGTAAGGGTCAAGGCCGTAAAACCATACTGGATGCTCGTGATCTCCGGGCCCTTAAACGACACTGCACCACAAACAGGAATGCTACTGTAAAGGAAATCACAGAATGGGCTCAGGAATACTTCCAGAAACCATTGTCAGTGAACACAATCCACCGTGCCATCCGCCGTTGCCAGCTGAAACTCTACAGTGCAAAGAAGAAGCCATTTCTAAGCAAGATCCACAAGCTCAGGCGTTTTCACTGGGCCAGGGATCATTTAAAATGGAGTGTGGCAAAATGGAAGACTGTTCTGTGGTCAGACGAGTCACGATTCGAAGTTCTTTTTGGAAATCTGGGCCGCCATGTCATCCGGACCAAAGAGGACAAGGACAACTCAAGTTGTTATCAACGCTCAGTTCAGAAGCCTGCATCTCTGATGGTATGGGGTTGCATGAGTGCGTGTGGCATGGGCAGCTTGCATGTCTGGAAAGGCACCATCAATGCAGAAAAATATATTCAGGTTCTAGAACAATATATGCTCCCATCCAGACGTCATCTCTTTCAGGGAAGACCCTGCATTTTTCAACAAGATAATGCCAGACCACATTCTGCATCAATCACAACATCATGGCTGCGTAGGAGAAGGATCCAGGTACTGAAATGGCCAGTCTGCAGTCCAGATCTTTCACCTATAGAGAACATTTGGCGCATCATAAAGAGGAAGGTGCAACAAAGAAGGCCCAAGACGATTGAACAGTTAGAGGCCTGTATTAGACAAGAATGGGAGAGCATTCCTATTTCTAAACTTGAGAAACTGGTCTCCTCGGTCCCCAGACGTCTGTTGAGTGTTGTAAGAAGAAGGGGAGATGCCACACAGTGGTGAAAATGGCCTTGTCCCAACTTTTTGGGGATTTGTTGACACCATGAAATTCTGATTCAACATATTTTTTCCTTAAAATGGTACATTTTCTCAGTTTAAACTTTTGTTCCGTGATTTATGTTCTATTCTGAATAAAATATTAGAAGTTGGCACCTCCACATCATTGCATTCAGTTTTTATTCACGATTTGTATAGTGTCCCAACTTTTTTGGAATCCGGTTTGTATTTACTTCAGGCCTGCAGAGGTTCAGACCCTGTGAGATACCCATGTTAAAAAGATACTGGGCACTCTCTTAATACAGGAACCTCACAGTTTATTAATAATACAACACATAAACAATTCATATATTACTATTTAAAACAATAAAACGTACAATCCGGATATTAAAAGGTTCCTCAAACTTTTGGTACCAATAATAACATAAAGCCTCTGGGTATTTGAGGGATGCAACAAGTCTTATAGTGTAATGTCCATCCAAATTGTTTTGGATATAGTAGAAATCGTTCTTTAGAATATTTTGCACAAAAATCTCCACGGAACGAAGTAGCAATACAGCTAATGATGCAGTGATTTATTAATGCGGCGTCCCGCTATTGCTCACTGTTTCGCTGTGAAATTGTGCTCCGCTGCTGTGTCGGTGCTTTGAATTCGGGGATGTCTTGTGATGGTCACGATCTCTTGTCTGTCTTTCCGGCGCCGCTCCGTGAAGTCTAAGAGCCGGCACTTGGATAAATTTACAGCCTCCTTTTTCCGCGCTGGGCTTGCTGTGCAGGTGAGCGTAATAAGCTCATACAGCCAAGCTTCAGAGAGTGCGCGTCGGGTCTGCGGTTGAAGACAGGAATAGTTCCGATACAAGCGGTATTTTATCACAAAAAGTCCAAGTCCATCAGGGGGTCCTAGCACCAAACGCGTTTCGGGGTCTGTTGTTACCCCTTCCTCAGTGTGAGATACCCCCCTACATACAGGGGTTTGAATTAGTCATTTGAAATACAGCCATTTTGGGCAAAAAAATCTTTTATTGAGGCCTAGTCTGGTTCAGGCCATGTGAGATACACCCTTTACATACTGTCGTTCTATTCTACTATTAATTAAACACCCATTTAGGGCAAGATCCTAAATTAAAAAAATATGAGGAGAGCGTCAAATAAGGGACGTGGCCCACGTCGTGGTGCTGCTGGTGGAGCTCCTGTTGCAGGGAGAGGACCTGGTCGATCTGTGCCAGCTACACGCACAAGTGAAACCCCTTCCTCAGGTGCGAGTAGGCGACAAAACCTACAGCGGTATTTGGTCGGGCCTAATGCTGCTTTACGAATGATGAGGCCAGAACAAGTACAGGCGATAGTAGATTGGGTTGCTGACAGTGGATCCAGTTCCTTCACAATGTCTCCCACCCAGTCTCCTGCTAAAAGACCACAGTTGGCACCTGCAGCCCATGTCCATCAGTCTTTCACCTCACCCCCTTGCAAATCAGCCAAGCAGTCTGCGCCCCAAATCATGCAGCAGTCTCTTCTGCTTTTTGATGACTCTGTTAGCAGGGTTTTCCAGGGACATCCACCTATCCCTGCCCCAGAAGTAGAAGAGATTGAGTGCACCGATGCCCAACCATTTATCTTTCAAGATGAGTACATGGGAGGACCATCGCAACACGTCTAGGATGATGACGAAACACAGGTGCCAACTGCTGGGGCTTTCGAAAATGTGCAGACCGACAAGGAAGGCAGGGGTGAAGACTGGGTGGAAGATGATGTGGAGGATGATGAGGTCCTCGACCCCACATGGAATCAAGGTCATGCGAGTGACCTATGAACTTCGGAGGAAGAGGCGGTGGTCGCACAGAGCCGCCAGCACAGCAGAAGAGGGAGCAGGGTGCAAAAGCGGAGCGGCCATCCTCTAGACAGTACGTCTCCTACTGCCCACCGCAGCAAGGGATCGAGCACACCAAAGCCAGCTTCCTGGCGTGGCAGTTCTTCAGACAATGTGCTGACGACAAGACACGAGTGGTTTGCACGCTGTGCAATCAGAGCCTGAAGAGAGGCATAAACGTTCTCAACCTGAGCACAACCTGCATGACCAGACATTTAACCACCTCAGCTCCCCTAGCTTAAACACCCTTAATGACCAGACCACTTTTTACAATTCTGCACTACACTACTTTCATGGTTTATTGCTCGGTCATGCAACTTACCCCAAATTAATTTTACCTCCTTTTCTTCTCACTAATAGAGCTTTCATTTGGTGGTATTTCATTGCTGCTGACATTTTTACTTTTTTTGTTATTAATCGAAATTTACTGTTTTTTTTTGCAAAAAAATGACATTTTTCAATTTCAGTTGTAAAATTTTGCAAATAAAACTACATTTCTATTAAATTTTTTCTCTAAATTTATTGTTCTACGTGACTTTGATAAAAAAAAAATGTTTGGGTAAAAAAAAAAAATGGTTTGGGTAAAAGTTATAGCGTTTACAAACTATGGTACAAAAATGTGAATTTCCGCTTTTTGAAGCAGCTCTGACTTTCTGAGCACCTGTCATGATTCCTGAGGTTCTACAATGCCCAGACAGTAGAAAACCCCCACAAACGACCCCATTTCGGAAAGTAGACACCCGAAGGTATTCGCTAATGGGCATAGTGAGTTCATAGAACTTTTTATTTTTTGTCACAAGTTAGCGGAAAATGATGAGTTTTTTTCTTATTTTTTTTTTCTAACAAAGTCTCATTTTCCGCTAACTTGTGACAAAAAATAAAAAATTCTAGGAACTCGCCATGCCCCTCACGGAATACCTTGGGGTGTCTTCTTTCCAAAATGGGGTCACTTGTGGGGTATTTATACTGCCCTGTCATTTTAGGGGCCCTAATGCGTGAGAAGTAGTTTGAAATCAAAATGTGTAAAAAATGCCCTGTGAAATCCTAAAGGTGCTCTTTGGAATGTGGGCCCCTTTGCCCACCTAGGCTGCAAAAAAGTGTCACACATGTGGTATTGCCGTACTCAGGAGAAGTTGGGCAATGTGTTTTGTGGTGTCTTTTTACATATACCCATTCTGGGTGAGAGAAATATCTCGGCAAAAGACAACTTTTCCCATTTTTTTATACAAAGTTGGCATTTGACCGAGATATTTATCTCACCCAGCATGGGTATATGTAAAATAACACCCCAAAACACATTGCCCAACTTCTACTGAGTACGGAGATGCCACATGTGGGCCCAAAGGGGCAAAGGGGCCCAAATTCCTTTTAGGAGGGCATTTTTAGACATTTGGATCCAAGACTTCTTCTCACGCTTTAGGGCCCCTTAAATGCCAGGGCAGTATAAATACCCCACATGTGACCCCATTTTGGAAAGAAGACACCCCAAGGTATTTTGTGAGGGGCATGGCGAGTTCATGTAAAATTTTATTTTTTCTCACAAAGTCTCCCTTTCCGCTAACTTGTGACAAAAAATAAAATTTTACATGAACTCGCCATGCCCCTCACAAAATACCTTGAGGTGTCTTCTTTCCAAAATGGGGTCACATGTGGGGTATTTATACTGCCTTGGCATTTTAGGGGCCCTAAAGCGTGAGAAGAAGTCTGGAATATAAATGTCTAAAAAAATTTACGCATTTGGATTCTGTGAGGGGTATGATGAGTTCATGTGAGATTTTATTTTTTGTCACAAGTTAGTGGAATATGAGACTTTGTAAGAAAAAAAAATAAAAAAAAATAAAAAAATGTACATTTCCGCTAACTTGTGCCAAAAAAATGTCTGAATGGAGCCTTACAGGGGGGTGATCAATGACAGGGGGGTGATCAGGGAGTCTATATGGGGTGATCACCCCCCTGTCATTGATCACCCCCCTGTAAGGCTCCATTCAGAGGTCCGTATGTGTTTTGCGGATCCACGGATCCATGGATCGGATCCGCAAAACACATACGGACGTCTGAATGGAGCCTTACAGGGGGGTGATCAATGACAGGGGGGTGATCAGGGAGTCTATATGAGGTTATCACCACCCTGTCATTGATAGCCCCCCTGTCATTGATCACCCCCCTGTAAGGCTCCATTCAGAGGTTCGTATGTGTTTTGCGGATCCGATCCATGGATCCGTGGATCCGCAAAACACATACGGACGTCTGAATGGAGCCTTACAGGGGGGTGATCAATGACAGGGGGGTGATCAGGGAGTCTATATGGGGTGATCACCCCCCTGTCATTGATCACCCCCCTGTAAGGCTCCATTCAGACGTCCGTATGTGTTTTGCGGATCCGATCCATGGATCCGTGGATCCGCAAAACACATACGGTCCTCTGAATGGAGCCAGACTTACAAGGGGGTGATCAATGACATGGGGTGATCAGGGAGTCTATATGGGGTGATCACCCCCCTGTAAGGCTCCATTCAGACGTCCGTATGTGTTTTGCGGATCCGATCCATGGATCCGTGGATCCGCAAAACACATACGGACCTCTGAATGGAGCCAGCCTTACAGGGGGGTGATCAATGACAGGGGGGTGATCAGGGAGTCTATATGGGCTATATGTCATTGATCACCCCCCTGTAAGGCTCCATTCAGACGTCCGTATGTGTTTTGCGGATCCGCGGATCGGATCCGCAAAACACATACGGACGTCTGAATGGAGCCTTACAGGGGGGTGATCAATGACAGGGGGTTGATCAGGGAGTCTATATGGGGTGATCAGGGGTTAATAAGTGTAAGGGGGGAGTGTAGTGTAGTGGTGTTTGGTGCTACTTATTACAGAGCTGCCTGTGTCCTCTGGTGGTCGATCCAAGCAAAAGGGACCACCAGAGGACCAGGTAGCAGGTATATTAGACGCTGTTATCAAAACAGCGTCTAATATACCTTTTAGGGGTTAAAAAAATCGCATCTACAGCCTGCCAGCGAACGATCGCCGCTGGCAGGCTGTAGATTCACTCGCTTACCTTCGGTTCCTGTGAACGCGCGCGCCTGTGTGCGCGCGTTCACAGGAAATCTCGCCTCTCGCGTTTGTGTTTTGCGGATCCACGGATCCATGGATCCATGGATCGGATCCGCAACCACATACGGACGTCTGAATGGTGCCTTACAGGGGGGTGATCAATGACAGGGGGGTGATCAATGACAGGGGGGTGATCAGGGAGTCTATATGGTGTGATCACCCCCCTGTCATTGATCACCCTTCTGTTTTGCGGATCCGATCCATGGATCCGTGGATCCGCAAAACACATACGGACCTCTGAATGGAGCCAGACTTACAAGGGGGTGATCAATGACAGGGGGTGATTAGGGAGTCTAGATGGGGTGATCACCCCCCTGTAAGGCTCCATTCAGACGTCCGTATGTGTTTTGCGGATCCGATCCATGGATCCGTGGATCCGCAAAAAACATACGGACCTCTGAATGGAGCCAGCCTTACAGGGGGGTGATCAATGACAGGGGGGTGATCAGGGAGTCTATATGGGCTATATGTCATTGATCACCCCCCTCTAAGGCTCCATTCAGACGTCTGTATGTGTTTTGCGGATCCGCGGATCGGATCCGCAAAACACATACGGACGTCTGAATGGAGCCTTACAGGGGGGTGATCAATGACAGGAGGGTGATCAAGGAGTCTATTATGGGGTGATCAGGGGTTAATAAGTGTCAGGGGGGGGAGTGTAGTGTAGTGTAGTGGTGTTTGGTGCTACTTATTACAGAGCTGCCTGTGTCCTCTGGTGGTCGATCCAAGCAAAAAGGACCACCAGAGGACCAGGTAGCAGGTATATTAGACGCTGTTATCAAAACAGCGTCTAATATACCTTTTAGGGGTTAAAAAAATCGCATCTACAGCCTACCAGCGAACGATCGCCGCTGGCAGGCTGTAGATCCACTCGCTTACCTTCGGTTCCTGTGAACGAGCGCGCCTGTGTCCGCGCGTTCACAGGAAATCTCGCCTCTCGCGAGAGGACGCGGCGGCGCATCCACCCAGAACAACATGGCCGCCGCCAGGACGCAATCCTGCGTACGGCGGTCCTGAGGTGGTTAAGTGCAAAGCACGAGCTGCAGTGGAGTAGACACCTCAAAAACTAAGAAAGGTCTCTGGCTCCTCCTGCTTCCTCTTCTGCTGCAGTCGCAGCCTCTTCATCCACCTCTGGAGTGACAGTGCCACCTGGCACCACGCAAACAGAGGATCTGCCAGCAACACCTACACCTGGGTCACCAAGCATCTCCACAATGTCCCATGCAAGCGTTCAGCTCTCCATATCCCAAACGCTGGAGAGGAAGTACCCCCCCTACCTAGCCGCGATCCCTAGCCCTGAATGCCAGCATTTCTAAATTACTGGAAATGCTGTCATTCCGTCTGGTGGAGACGGATAGTTTTAAAGGCCTTATGGCGGTAGCATTCCCACAGTACGTCGTGGCCAGCCGCCACTACTTTTCAAGACGAGCCATCCCTTCCCTGCACAACCAAGTAGGGGACAAAATCCGGTGTGCACCTCGCAACGCCATTTGTGGCAAGGTGCACCTGACTACGGATACATGGACCAGTAAGCACGGTCAGGGCCGTTATAGCTCCATAACAGCACACTGGGTAAATGCAGTGGCGGCTGGGCCTGTGGCGGATAGCAGTTTGGCGCATGTCCTTCCACCACCAAGGATTGCAGGGCACTTCAGTTTGCCTCCTGTTGCTTCCTCCTCCTCCTCTGCTTCCTCGTCCTCTACCAGCTCCTCATCCGGTCAGCGTAACACCTTCACCACCAACTTCAGCACAGCCAGGGGTAAACGACAGCAAGCAGTTTTAAAACTTATTTGTTTGGGGGACAAACCACACACCGCGCAGGAGCTGTGGATGGGCCTTGAACAACAGACCGATGAGTGGTTTGTGCCAGTCAGCCTCAAGCCCGGCCTGGTGGTGTGCGATAATAGGCGAAATCTCGTAGCAGCTCTGGGACTAGCCGGTTTGACGCACATACCTTGCCTGGCGCATGTGCTGAATTTGGTGGTGCAGAGATTCCTTAAAAATTACCCGACATGTCAAAGCTGCTGCATAAGGTGCGGGCCGTCTGTGCGCGTTTTAGGCGTTCTCACCCCGCTGCTGCTCGCCTGTTAGCACTGCAGCGTAACTTCGGCCTTCCTGCTCACCGCCTTATATGCGACGTGCCCACAAGGTGGAACTCCACCTTGCACATGCTGGCCAGACTGTGCGAGCAGCAGCAGGCGATAGTGAAGTTTCAGCTGCAGCACGCACGGGTGAGTCGCTCTGCGGAACAGCACCACTTCACCACCAATGACTGGGCCTCCATGGGAGACCTGTGTTCCTTGTTGCGCTGTTTTGAGTACTCCACCAACATGACAAGTGCCGATAACGCCGTTCTCAGCGTTACTATCCCACTTCTATGCCTCCTTGAAAAAACGCTCTTGGTGATGATGGAAGAGGATGTGGCACAGGAGGAGGAGGAGGAAGAGGGATCATTTCGTAGGGTTTCCGGCCAGTCATTCCCAAGTGGCTCCGAGGGTGGGTTCCTGCACCCACAAACCCAAGGTACACAATTGTCCAGCCAGTGCACAGTTCTGGAGGATAAGGAGGTGGAGGATGAGGAGGAGGAGATGGAGGAGGAGTAACCATGTTCACAGCAGGGTGGCACACAGACCAGCTCATGGCCATCACTGGTGCGTGGATAGGGGGATACAGAGGACAGCTTTTTGTTGCCTCTGGGCAGCCTGGCACACATGAGCGATTACATGCTGCAGTGTCTCCACAACGACCGCCGAGTTGCCCACATTCTAACTTGTGTTGATTACTGGGTGGCCACGCTGCTGGATCCCCATTACAAGGACAACGTACTGTCCTTAATTCCGTCACTGGAGTGTGATCGTAAGATGCGCGAGTACAAGCGCACGCTGGTAGACGCACTGCTGGTGGCATTCCCATCTGACAACAGGGGCACAGTGGAAGCACAAGGCGAAGGCAGAGGACGAGGAAGAGGTCGCCAATGCAGCTGGGGCACCGCCAGCACCTCAGAAGGCAGGGTTAGCATGGCCGACATGTGGAAAAGCTTTGTCAGCACGCCACAACAACCAGCACCACCAGCTGATATGGAACGTCTTAGCAGGAGGCAGCATTTCACCAACATGGTGGAGCAGTATGTGTGCACACGCCTACACGTACTGAATGACGGGTCTGCCCCCTTCAACTTCTGAGTCTCCAAATTGGGCACATGGCCTGAGCTTGCCCTTTACGCCTTGGAGGTGCTGGCCTGCCCTGCAGCCAGTTTATTATCTGAACGTGTGTTTAGCACGGCAGGGGGCGTCATCACAGACAAGCGCAGCCGCCTGTCCACAGCAATTGCTCATGTTTGTATTTTGGATATTTCACACTCTTTTGGAGTGTACCTTAATTTTACAAAATTAAATTAAAACCAAAAACCTGTGTTGGCTATCTCGTCCTCCTCCACCGCCGCTTCCACCTACTCCGCTACGTCCACCGCCTCCTCAAACTCCTACTCCATATGGAACTCCATTTAAATCCATTTTTTTTTTTTGTACGTGTTTTATTTTATATCATTTCACTAATTTGTTATTTACATTTTCTGGTGAAATTAACCAATTTTTGGGTGTATAGTACCACTGCTATACCTAGTAGGCCGGTTAAACAATAATAAAATTGGTCTCTTACATTTTATGGTGAAATTCAAATATTTTTGGGTGTGAAGTACCACTGCTATACCTAGTAGACAGGTTAAACAATAATAAAATTGGTCTCTTACATTTTATGGTGAAATTCACAATTTTTTGGGTGTGATGTACCACTGCTATACCTATTAGGCTGGTTAACAAAAAAAAATAATAATTGTCAGTTAAATTTTCTGCTGAAATTCAGCATCTTTTTGGTGTGAAATACCACTGCTATACCTAGTAGACCAGGGGAAAAAAAAATTGTCAGTTACATTTTATAGTGAAATTCAGCAATTTTTGAGTGTGATGTACCACTGCTATAGAGGGAAAAAAAAGGAGACAATGCAGCAGCACTCTGCAAATCAGACAAAGTACAACAATGCTTACAAAAATTATAGTGCTAATACTACGCTTATTTACAAAAGCGAGATGCTTGGTCAATGCACCCCGTACAAAATCATCTAAGCCCGTATGCCAAACGTCAAGGTCGATCCCTGTTACACGGGTCCCAACACTAAATACTACCTGTTATGCGCCATAATGACCGCCATAAAAATTCTGGGAGTGTTGGACCACATGCATGTTGGATCCACTCTGTCCTTTTTCCATTTTTGTGCCAAAATGTCTTTGCCATGGCGGCGTGCACCTGCCGCACTGGGAGTGTCTGACTAACCCCTCCTTTTTTTGCAGATTTACAATGCTGGAGATGTGCACTCCAGCGAGTCGTAGCACTCCTGATTAGCCTGTCTGCCCCATAGGCTGATTTTACTTATTTTCAGTATAAAGCTGTGGCCTGCTCTCACTGCATTCATTGGAAGCTGTTCTAGCACCAGGAAGGCCGTATAGAGTGGGCTCTGCATGCAAGTTGGTACCTGCAATCCCTTGTAATGGAGGCCATTTTGGCACAAAAAATGGAAAAAGGCAGAGTGGATCTAACATGCATGTGGGTCCAACACTCCCTGAATTTTATGGCGGTCATTATGGCGCATAACAGGTAGTATTTAGTGTTGGGACCTGTGTAACAGGGATCGCCTTGACGTTTGGCCTACGGGCTTAGATGATTTTGTACGGGGTGCATTGACCAAGCCTCTCGCTTTTGTAAATAAGCGTAGTATTAGCACCATATTTTTGTAAGCATAGTTGTACTTTGTCTGATTTGCAGAGTGCTGCTGCATTGTCTCCTTTTTTTTTCCTCTAGGTCTTTGCCATGGCGGGCGTGCACCTGCGCACTGGGAGGTGCTGACTAACCCCTCCTTTTTTTGCAGTACCACTGCTATACCTATTAGACCGGTAAAAAAAAAAAAAATAACATTTGTCAGTTACATTTTAGGGTCAAATTACCCAATTTTTGAGTGTAGTTGACAGCTTAATAAATTTCAATAATTTTTATTTTTACTTTTTCGGGTGACAATAAACAATTGTTTTCTGTCATAGACCCCTGCTCTACCAAGTAGACAGGTTAATTAATTTCTGTCATTTTTCTGTTACATTCTTGGTTGGAACATTATACAATTTTTGACGTGAATAAACCCCTGCTCTGCAATTTCTGAAATGTTTCTTTAATTGATGCGCGCCACCTCCTTTGATTCAATGCTTAAACTAAGCAAGTTGTACCACATTTAGCTTCAATACATTGTCCCACATTTCGCTATACTCTTTTGGCCAACTTTTGCGCCTCAATAGCTTTTCCCCACATTTCTTATTGATCCCAAATTTTTTAAATAAATTTATCTCCC
The DNA here is from genome assembly GCF_905171765.1 of Bufo bufo. Taxonomy (NCBI): domain Eukaryota; kingdom Metazoa; phylum Chordata; class Amphibia; order Anura; family Bufonidae; genus Bufo; species Bufo bufo. The sequence continues at coordinate 363,110,526 of NC_053390.1, read as the reverse complement.
TTAAATTTGGTCTCTTTTTCTCACGCTCCCTCTCCGGCCTGGAACCCTGATTCCCGCCACCCGTAATCACCATGGTAGGCACATAAAAGAACATTGAAAGTTGATAGAGCAGATATCAAATTGGATCGTTAACATCACGGGGATGTGCGACATGGTAGGGCAGTAAGTATGCACATGCCTACACGAACTGACTGACAGGGGTCAGCCCCTGCAACTTCTGGGTCTCCAAATTAGGAACATGGCCTGAGCTTGCCCTTTACCCCTTGGAGTTGCTGGCCTGCCCTGCAGCCGGTGTATTGTCTGATCGAGTGTTTAGCACGATTGGAGGGTTATATTTCGCAATGTTTTGGGGTGTACCCTAATTTTAAAAAATAAAAATACATTTAAAACCAAAAAGCAGTGTAGGCTACCTCCTCCTTCTCCACCGCCACTTCCACCTATACCGCCACATCCACCGCCTCCTCAACCTCCTTCTCCATATGGACCTGGTCCTCCTAGATCAAAAGTTTTATTTTAGTTTTTTACGTATTTTATGTTATTTTAAGTCATTTCTCTATCCACATTTGTTTGCAGAGCACTTGCCATGCTCTTAACCACATTTTGCTGGCATTTGCAGCCCTCTAGCCCTTTCCATTACATTTTTACAGCCATTTTAGTGCTCAAAAGTTCGGGTCCCTATTGACTTCAATGGGGTTCGGGTTCGGGGTCAAGTTCCAGTCAAGTTCCGGTCCCGAACTCGAACTTTTTTCCGAAGTTCGGCCGAACCCGTCGAACCCGAACATCCAGGTGTCTGCTCAACTCTAGTGATTACGACTCACACCTGCTGGGGAGAGTGAGATGCGCTCCACTCTTCAGGAGACCCGACTAGGTGAGTATCTAGTACTAATATAAAGGGGACTCTAAGAGTGTGCACTACTGTGTGTGGGGGTATTAAGAGGGAGCCCTACTGTGTGTGAGGGCATTAAGGGGGGCACTACTGTCTGTGTATGAGCATTAGCCTGAACCAATGATGAGGAAGGAACGGGCCCCCTTTAGGCACTATAGTTAATCTGTAATCACAGTTCTGTTCTTGAGAAGCTGAGCTCAAAAAGACAAACAAAAGGACAGTGGGAAATAAATAGCAGGTGGGTTTCAACTAAGGTCCTGACGAATAATTCAATATGTGAATTTCAGAACTAAATGAACACAAATTATGCATGCTATAGTTTTTCACAGTATAACAAATGGTACACAGTTTTTGGAAAGTTTAAAAACAAGCTTGCATACAACAAAATTCTTCATGTAGATGGTACAGTACATACAGTATGGTTCAGTAAACCTATAGTAGGTTCCTGTTATATGCATAACATTCACAAAGCCATAGCAAATATTAATGGTGCATAGGCAACTAGATAATACATTTTTACATTGTTTTATTCATGTGTAAATTAAATAGTCCTCACAGTAGTAAGAAACTGTCAATTAATTTCTATGATCTATGCATTGTATATGCAGTGCCATATATTAATAGAGATTGCCTTGGAGTGAATGATCCTGTAATAGTATACTGTCCTTTAATAGCAGACAAGGTCACTGTCGGAAGGACACTGTCTAAAAACACATAATTAAATATCTTGTTTTATAGTACCATGTAACATGACCTAAAGCACAGGAACATATTTTACTGAGCAAGATAATTTCACTTGTTGCTTTAAACCATGATGTCTACCCAAATTACAGGAACACAGTCCATTAGGCAGAAATGTAAAAAACACAATTCTAATTAACCTTTTTCCAATATCTTGACTTGGCATCCATATGACTTGTGGTCAGGTAATGGTCATTGTAAAAATCATTGGTCAACTGTGCACAGCGCCCAATATATACCTATTGTACCTAATTCTACTGCTTACTAATTTTAAAGAGGCCACCCCAGAATGACAATGTATCCTGTATCACAAGATAGGTACTAAATAAATTAATAGAAAGAGTTAATCCTCCTGCGAGAGGTGGGTACTACAAGCGAAAGCTCCTAAATAGGGAGTCCCATTGGATCTTTCGCATGGGTTCTCGAGTTCCAGCAGGATTGAATCGTAAACCATGATTTAAATCTGCATTACTGATCCTTGCTCATAATATATATCTTCTAATTTTATGTTTTTTGATATATCCAGCTTATCTCTATGTGATCTTTGCTCTCATCCTTAGGGCTCTTTCACACCTGCGTTATTGTCTTCCGGCATAGAGTTCCGTCGTCGGGGCTCTATGCCGGAAGAATCCTGATCAGTTTTATCCTAATGCATTCTGAATGGAGAGAATCCGTTCAGGATGCATCAGGATGTCTCAGTTCCGGAACGGACGTTTGTTGGCCGGAGAAATACCGCAGCATGCTGCGCTTTTTGCTCCGGCCAAAATCCGGAACACTTGCCGCAAGGCCGGATCCGGAATTAATGCCCATTGGAAGGCATTGATCCGGATCCGGGCCTTAAGCTAAACGTCGTTATCGGTGCATTGCCAGAGCCGACATTTAGCTTTTTCAGAGTGGTTACCATGGCTGCCGGGACGCTAAGTCCTGGCAGCCATGGTAAAGTGTAGTGGGGAGCGGGGAGCAGCATACTTACCGTCCGTGCGGCTCCCCGGGCGCTCCAGAGTGACGTCAGGGCGCCCCAAGCGCAATGGATCACATGATGCATGGATCACGTCATCCATGCACATGGGGCGCTCTGACGTCATTCTGGAGCGCCCCGGGAGCCGCACGGACTGTAAGTATACCGCTCCCCTGCTCCCCGCTCCTACTATGGCAACCAGGACTTTAATAGCGTCCTGGGTGCCATAGTAACACTGAAAGCTTATGGAAGACGGTTTCCGTCTTCAAATGCTTTCAGTACACTTGCGTTTTTCCGGATCCGGCGGGCACCTCCGGCAACGGAAGTGCATGCCGGATCCCAACAACACAAGTGTGAAAGAGGCCTTACCTGGCACTTGGATAGTAGGCGGAACCCTAATTTGTGTGTCTGTTCCTGCGAATCACAATCACCTGTGAGTGCCAGGAAGTTCAGCTATTTTAAGAATGTAGCCATTTAGCAACCAACTTATCATGAATAAGGATCTGTATTAGAGTATCCGAAAGAGGTAGACTTGCTTGCCATGTTGGATTTTTTTATTCTGTGAGCTATTGGAATAAAGAACTATGTCTTTTTTTGGAAGCTGAACATCCCATCTTATTTTCCTTCAGTTCTAAACTTGGTGCCTTTTCCAAGCACAGTCCGTTGCTTCCATCTCAAGACTGCTCAGGTGAGCGCCAGCCCTTGGAACCTTTTACCTTTGTGTTTTCACCAAAATATTTGATAGTCTGATCAGTCCCCCATCAAAGTCTATGAGACTTCTTTTCACATCTAGAGATGTCCACACCTTTACCTTAGCTTCAATTTGATTAAGGACTCAGGGATCATGGGTGTGGCATGGGTGGGGAAGGGGACAGGCCGGAAGGCCCGATTCATTCATCATTTTCTACACCTGTTTTTCTATGCCTCCTCATAACTTTGACGATCCTCCTCCAACGATGGGGCTTTATAAGACCGGCCACCCAAACGCCGGTCTTTAATAAATGATCCCCTTAATTTTTCATGAAACAAATTCATACACACTGTTGTGATATGCAAACCCTTGACAGACTGCATCTCACAATAGAACCCCTTGGGAGCTGCACATAGGCACAAATCGAATAGACATCTCTTGGCACAATATCCAAAATCTTTTTAAAATTTTTTAAAAGTTAAAAAAAAAATAAAGCTGCTCATTTTGTTGCAAACTTACAGGGACATGTCCAGCTGAGAGGAAAGGTAAGAAAGGACACCTTTTTATTAAAATAAGCTCAGCACAAGGCTCCAGAGTTCAAACTATCTCTGTCTAAAAAGGCAAGCTTCAGCATTCCCTTGGTGATAATGAAATTGACTTGAAAAGTTAAGCCCCATCCTCTTACATAGCAGCCATCCTCCCATTGTAACCAAAGACAGAGACAAAATAGTCTAATGTTTTACATATCAGATCACTTTTCAAGTGGGTTTATTTTATTGCAATTGTCAGTTTAACATGGGCAGTCTTCATAATGTGCTAATACTGCAAAATATACTGTCAAAGGATTAAACTATTTGGTTCTGCTACATACTTATGACTTCCCCTTCATTTTATATGTGACTTATCAAAACTAAGAAGACAGGTTGGCGTTAGCAGGAGGTGCTCAAACCCACATGCAGTTGTGCATATATATAGGGGAGCAAATCCTGCACTTGTGGCCGTTGCTAATGGCAATCCCCAGCAAATGCCTACAATGGAGGATGCCCGCGGCGAACCACAAGTACCACAATAGACATCCTACACAAGGTAACAAGTGCGGATGTCATAATTAATCTAACAAAACAATAACAAACACTGGTGCACTCTGCAGTCTCACTAAATCCTCAAACTGATTTTAAAATTGAGAGATTAGTCCATCATGTCCTACGGTTAGAACATGTCTAAGCCCGGACAACCACGACAAGGTTTCTCAAGTAGCCCGGGACCCTACACTCTCCTACCTGAGCCGTATGGGCGATACCAGGAGCCAGTGGGCAAATTACAGGAGCATTAAGGCCGACTCACAAACAACTCACCAGTTACCTCCAGCATGTGGCCATGCTTGCAATGGGAGGAGGGAGGAGTCTGTGAGTCCACTCAAGACTTGCTGATATGTCCCATGCCTCACAGGTGCAACTAAATGTGGCCTGTAGTGGAAAACAAGCACCTTTAAATAGGAGTTTATACACCTCCAGAATACATATATACAAACTAAGAGACAGGTTGGCGTTAGCAGGAGGTAACTGGTGAGTTGTTTGTGAGTCGGCCTTATGCTCCTGTAATTTGCCCAAGGGCTCCTGGTATCGCCCATACGGCTCATGTAGGAGAGTGTAGGGTCCCGGGCTACTAGAGAAACCTTGTCGTGGTGTCGGGCTTAGACATGTTCTACACCGTAGGACATGTTGACTAATCTCTCAATTTTAAAATCAGTTTGAGGATTTAGTGAGACTGCAGAGTGCACCTGTGTTTGTTATTGTTTTGTTATATTGTATATTAATTATGACATCCGCACTTGTTACCTTGTGTAGGATGTCTATTGTGGTACTTTTGGTTCGCCGCGGGCATCCTCCATTGTATGCATTTTGCTGGGGATTGCATTAGCAACGGGCCACAAGTGCAGATTTGCCCTCCCCCTATATATATGCAAACTGCATGTGGGTTTGAGCACCTCCTGCTAACGCCAACCTGTCTTCTTAGTTTGTATATATAGATACCTGGAGGTGTATAAACTCCTATTTAAATGTGCCTGTTTTCCATCTACAGGCCACATTTAGGTGCACCTGTGAGGCCTGGGACATATCAGCAAGTCTTGAATGGGACCTCACAGACTCCTCCCTCCTCCCATTGCAAGCATGGCCACATGCTGGAGGTAACTGGTGAGTTTGTTTGTGAGTCGGCCTTATGCTCCTGTAATTTGCCCACTGCTCCTGGTATCGCCCCATACGGCTCAGGTAGGAGAGTGTAGGGTCCCGGGCTACTTGAGAAACCTTGTCGTGGTGTCCGGGCTTAGACATGTTCTACACCGTAGGACATGTTGACTAATCTCTCAATTTTAAAATCAGTTTGAGGATTTAGTGAGACTGCAGAGTGCACCTGTGTTTGTTATTGTTTTGTTATATTGACTTATCAAAACTAGCAAAACAAGTGCTAAGCAAAGGTGAAATAGCTGCCCAATGGTCATGAAATCAGACCTAATCCTAAGCCACACTGACTAGTTTGTATCCTTTGTAGTATTAAGTTACATAGGTATAACCATAAAGTGTTCATCTTGCACCATTTTACTTGAAATATCTTAAAAAGGTAAGGAAGGACCACACCAGTAGTTGAGATTGAAAAAAAAAAGATAAAGTTCTCATCAAGTCAAACCGATAATAGTAATATTTTTGTCCAGAGGAATTCAAAACCCGTACGAGATGGATGTCAATTTAGGCCATTTTAGGGTGAAAATAATCCTACCTCGCTCTAAGTATATAGCAATCAGAAAAATCCTTGGATCAATGTCCCTTCACCAGAAATCTAGTACCTATAACATATTACTTTTAAAAAGGCACCCAGGCCCCTCTTGGACTTGTTCAATGAATCAACTATCACATGTTGTGGCAGAGAGCTCAATAATCTCGGCTCTTACAGTAAGAATCTATGCCTTTGATAATAGTAACATTTTGGATTCCCTCTTGATGTACAGGAAATCCATTTGTCCTGGTTAATGGCCTTGGTGTAAAAACATCATTGACAGACCTATGTATTCTTTATTGATATACTGTATTAGTACATTGTAATTATGCCACTCTAAGCCACCTTTTATCCAAACTTTTTTTTTACCTCGGTCAACCTCATCTGTACTCACTCTAGTTAAAGGGCATTTCTAGTTAAAGCAAATGTGTAACTATGACTCTGGTTGACCTGTTACATGTGTGCTGAAGACATCTGTGTTGGTCCTATGTTCATATGTTTCCAAAAAAAGAGAAAAAAAGTATGGATCGCACCTACCATGGTATGCATTGAAATGGAAGTAGGCCAAGAGTTTTCTGGGGCAGGATACCCAAAAACTCATTTTTCCAGGTTTGCCATGAAGAGATTTGCATATTGCAGTGCCATTTTACTGCCCATTGAGGGTCCCAGTGCACTATAAATATATCTCCTTGTCAAAAGAGAAATAGTTATGGGGGTGGATGGATTTGGTCAGTTGTACAGGACTCTGAGACAATCCCATTCGCCTCCAAGTATACTCAGCAAGCAGTTAATCCATCATTATGCGGGATATTCAAATACAACGATTCCATATTCCATGGTTGCCAAGATTATGCCTTTAGGGAGGGGACCTATGGTTGACAGTTTGTTCAATACGTCATTGGTGTCCTGTAGATAACTTGTTGTGTTCCTCACTAATAGTTTGAGGATGCCCTCTATCCATTCTGAGATTTTTTCAGTGAGGGTCCCATGCCTGAAATGATCGGCCTCCCCTGGATTCTCTGCTTTGTGTATTTAGGGAAGCATGTAGAATAATGCGATCCTGAGATTCTCAGTAACCAAGTCTAAAGTTGAGCGGATCCTTCAAGACGGCCTCAATACAGACATCCCTGTATCGAAAACCTATTGATCGTCCTACATACCTCAAATGGGACAGCTTTTACCAAAAACATATTAAAAAGTCCATCATCCATAGTCATGCATCAGAATATAACTGAATCTGTTTCAGCCCATCAGAAAAGGATGAGCATTACAATATCTGAAAAGGATATTTTTACACCAGGGCTATCATCCTGCTTCAATGAAGATCAGATCACAAGAGCCACCAAGATCGCCAGAAGTCAACTTCTCCAATACAATGAAAAGAAACAGAACCAGTGCGTACCTCTGGTTGTGACCCTACCACCCACACCTAGAGGTACCTGAGGAAACTGCCAAAAAATGACATCATTTCCTACATAAGGATGAACGACTAAAAACAATCTTCCCAGATCCCCCTTACTAGCTTTACCGACAACCTCCAAATCTAAGGAATATTCTGATCAGATCAAGTTCAAGGCCATGTAACCACAGAAAACGGAAACCATCCCTGTAATATAAGAAGATGCAAAATTTGTACCATTAATGACAACAGACAAGATCCAGATCCCCAACACACAACAGGACTATAAGATCCCTGGGGACATTTACATGTTCTACATCTAATTTTTGTTTTTTGATTCTCTGCACTAAATGTCCTGTTGTAGGCCTCTACGTTGGAGAAACAGGACAGAAACTCAATGCAAGGATGATGTCCCACCGCCACACAATTAAAGAGAAGAAGCTACACTTTTCTTTGTGGCTAAGCATTTCTGTAGCCCAGGACACAATGAAGAACACATGAAAGTTTTCATATTAAAAGGTAACTTCAAATCCCAAAGAGGTAGAAGAATTTGGGAATACAAATTCATAACACTGCTTGACACTTTGACGACAGGACTGAATTTGTCCCCGGGATTTATGACACACTACAAGATCTAAAGAGTCTTCTATAGACATAGTCGGGCACCAGTCTCTGAGATAACATCAATTTAGAGGACCATAAAAACTTTCACACCCTTATCTGTAAGATAATTAAGGACTCATTCACAAGATCTTTGATATATTCTGTTATTTTTCAATGTCCATTTCATTCCCCCATGTCTCTGTTCTTATTGTATATATATTGCTGTTTCTTCATATATTCTTGTAGTATGCCTGATGAATGGACTGGTGATGTCTCGAAAGCTCGCTATGTAACATCATTACTTCTATTTTTGTTAGCCATTAAAAGGTAATCAAACCTGCAATACTCTTATTTTGTTTCTCTTAATGAGAGCACTAAACTAGTTTTCTATTGGCTAACACGGTACCAGACTTTTGCCTTTTTTCTTTTGACCACTTTTGAGATACTGTACATGCCACTGGTTGCTAAAATTATAGTTTGCCCTACACTTACATCACTTAAACTACACAGCTGTATGATATTTGTACTTCTGGCCAGCTGTCCATTTTTTAGCAATTTTAAAAATATATATCTTCAAATGTGGTCTTTCCTGTCCTTTGCATACCATGTTCTCTGACCTATGGACTTCTGGGGAGGCAGACTGGAACAGTGGGACGAAGTGGCCAAGTATGCTCTCTCTGTTCTCTTTTGCCAAGCCTCTAATGTCATCTCATGGAGGATTTCTATATGGCAGGGATTGATCTGACACCCAAATGGACCAAGTTGCTCTTTATTAGTGTACAGTCAAATATTAATTTTCTAAAAATGAATGAGGCATGGTTCTGTGAGGATTTTTCGCGCTCCTCTGGCTGAGGCAGATCAATAGATCTGCCCTTGCTGATGGATCATGCCACTGCTGCTGGCGACCTGACTACTGTAATTTTCTGTACCACATGGCTGATGCTGCAGCTGCCATCATGCCCCTTGTAACTGCCTGGCCACCATCATATTCTGTACCGTATAGCTGCACTGCCATTGCCACCACAGTCACAGCTGCTATTCCCTACTGCTAACTCCCTATTGCCACTTCATTACTGCTACACAGTCGGCACTACTACTACTACCACCCCTAAACAGCGCACCTACTGCATATTCTGTTCCGTGCTGTGCTGCTACTGCTGCCTCTACTATTGCGACCACATGCCACTATTACCATGCCCTTCCCATATCCACACTGTACTGCTATGGCTCCCAATTAAAAGTGAGGAATTTTTACAGGCTTGTTTTAGAACAAGAACTCTTCTTTGGACAATTAAAACTTGTGCATATATAAATACAAGTATTTGGGGGTTATTATCTCTCCTTAGGCAGAGAGCCTTAATCGTGTGTGAGAATTATAGTCCATACATGTTCCTTTAGAATTCTAGGAAGGGGGTGCAAATGAGCTCTTAGCAAGCTCTGCCTCTTTTTGCTACCAGATGTAAGGTAGCTATCCTATAAGTCAATGTTCAACACTTTTAAATAGCCTTTTTAAAGGGTCGAACATTGACTTATAGGATAGCTGCCTTACATCTGGTAGCAAAAGAGGCAGAGCTTGTCAAGAGCTGATTTGCATCCCTTCTTCCAAAATACTGCCTACATTAAGGCATCATTTTTGGATCCTTGTATAGAATAAGCCACTATTGCTTCTGGCAATTAATATTTGTGTTTGTATATGTTTGAACATGCATTCTGCCCACCTTAAGGTATCATTTTTCGATGCTTGGACCCAACAAGCCACTGTCTTTTTCCTATAACACCGTATGTGTTAAAACACCATCTGCCCCTATAAGGGCCAATTTTTGGAAGCTTTGTAACATGAAAAAGCATAACATATGTGATGGTGCAGTGTGTTTTTAAACACATAGTTTAACACCGTCAACATGTGATAACCCACAGCTATATATGTCAATGCTATCGCTGTCACTGCATTCAAGAACTTGGGAGGGGGAGAGAGAAAGCAAAAATTTGTAAAAAAAAAATTAACAAGCAACTTTTCATTAAAAAAAAACCTTGGAGACTAGAAGGTGTTATATGCCAATTTTCAGGGCAATTGGAGAAACCTAATTTAATGTAGAGGTGATTCAGAGACAAATCGAATATAATTTTTTTTTGACAAATCGGACATGAAAAATTGCTTATATAGGGCCAATCCCCTTATAAACCTATTCTTTTGTGCCAGTTCTCATGGAACAGAGTGTGTCATAGAGGTCCTACATGGTTAGAAATAAGGGTCTGTCTATAATAGTACTTAAATCCTGCAGAACTAAAGGTGGATGACATCTAGACTAGCTACTATATTTGCCTATTTTTTTTTTTCATGCTACGCATGCACTTCTTGAGAAAGTGCAACGTGCCGCCCCCCCAGTGCCGATCGTGTCCCCAGTTTTATAGGAATGCGGCCTGCGGAACCATCGCTCCCCAGGGTTAGGCTCCAAAGCAATAAAGGGTGAGAGTAATGTAGAGGTGGAGAATAAGTCGAGTCCAGACTAAAGTTCAACAGCTTTACTTGAATCAACTTGCATCTGTACAAAAAGTGATCTATTTTCTTGGTTCCAGCAGGTTTTGGGGATAACTGGCAGGCAAACTTGAATATTCCACTTTCTCCTTCTCTGCTGTGTTTAAACTTGGCTTTAGTCAGGTAGCTGGACTCTGCAGTGATTCTGGTACATTTGGAGTGGGGTGCCTTTGATTGTTGACCCCCTTGCAATAATCTGTTTCTTAAAGAGGACCTTTCACCACTCCATGCCTGTTTTTCACCACTGGCATGCCTGTTTTAAAAGCTTTAAGCATTCCCCATATAATAACAGTTCTGGGCATCTATTTTTATGGCTCTATGTTGTGCCATTCCTTTATTATAACTACTAGAAGTTATGAATGAATTGCTATTGGCCTTCAGTAAGGGTACAGAGGGAAGGTAACCAGTTGGGGGGTGTACCTGCACAGACATAATCTATCCAATCAGTGCTGCCATTTTTAGACTGTGCAGGTACATGCTCTCTCAACTTGTTACCTCTCCCCTGTGTACCCTTACTGAAGATTAACAGCAATTTATTCATAACTTCTAATGAAGTAGTTATAATAAAAGAATGGCACAACATAGAGCCATAAGAATAGATGCTCCAGAACTGTTATTACATGGGGAATGCTTGAAACTATTAAAACAGGCATGTCAGGAGTGGTGAAAGGTTCTCTTCAATCTGTAAGGAGTCACTGTGCTCTAGGAGCTATTTCACTCTGGAGAGACTCCTGCTGCAGGAGGGGTAACCTTCCCCTCACTGCTACATCTTGACATGTCTGATTCCAACACTAGCATCCACTAAGACTGACTTCCTGCAGCTCCTTCCTTGGTAGGTAACAGGATTCGCCCACTTCTGCCCAAAACGGGAGGAAAGAAATGGTAATTTTCATTCTATCTAAAGATCACTTTGCCATATATCCACATTACATGTAATACAAGAAATAACAGTTACATAGCAATGGTTAGGAATGCACAAAGTAGGAGGACCTGGAATCAATACACAGTTGAAATTATGGTTAGCCTATAGAGACAGTAGTAGGGCATAGGAATGGTAATACCACTCTGGGATATTACAGAATCAGCTTACATTAAAAAAATTATTTACATTATTTCTAATCATGTCATCTGTCAATGGATTTTCATGTGTAAATAGAAAAAGAAGGCATCCTTTTCCCCATCCTTCTCCACCATTACACCCAGATAATTTTTAAGAGGTTCAACACTCTAAAGAGGTTGTCTGTTTTTGATATATTGTTGACATATCCTCAGAATAGGTCTTCAATATCAGATCTGATATTGATATGATGTTTACCTGCTCACGGTCAACATTGCAGCAGCGAGCAGGTGCCTCTGCCACAGCTGATCTGATATTGATGACTAGTATTGAGCAAAGTGAAACATTCAAAGCGGAATTCGGTCTGAAGATTAGGAAAACTTCAACTCTAAATCAATGCTAATTACCTTGCACTTCATGGTATCAAATAATTTTTTCTAAAACGGCGGCTGCACATGTTAGAAACTGAAAGTAGGGTATAGAGGAGACAAGCCCTGGAACGTGAGATCACCTAAAATGCCATGCAGGTAGCCAATGTGCAGGTAGCCATCCCCCTGTGATGTTACAGCTAGGCAGAGCCCTATAAAAATACAATCAGATTACCAATAAGAACCTCAGGACATAATAATAAATATAAAGACCTAGCCAAACATGCCGGATCCTCTGATTATCCAATGACCATCAAGGGCATTCCTGTAGGTCAGTTTTTAAGACATATCTGCTCCAGGCGAGTGTTTTGGCAAAAAGATTTTGCAATAGAGGATAAAATCAAAGAGACATTAGATAAGGCTATTTATAAGTGAAAAATTCCCATGGTGACTCCCTACTGATAAGTAAGATCAAACAAGACCCAGATTAAAACCTAGATTAATAACGTCATTTAATTTCCACTGGGGCAAAATACGTCAGATCATGGACAGATATTGGCCGATACTTGGAGGAGGTTGCGGAATCTGGGGGATATCCTTACTAGTAACCATTATATTCCACTATTGGAATGTAATGTTTTTTTCCATGTGGTAATTGTCAAGCTTGCCAATATATGATGAGAAGCATGATTTATTAGGACACATAAGTACAGGATTGTACATCACATTACTTGTAGAGCTTTAGCAGTGATCTATTTTGCCACTTGTCCCTGCAATTTGGTGTATGTGGGCATGAACACGAGGGAACACAGTATTAGAGTATGTGAGCAAAATCAGCAAAGACGCTTAGGGCAGAAGAGCTGGGCAAGATACAGCCCATTGGCAGGCACTTTAAAGAAAAGCATAAATGCAATCCTAAGGGGCTACGGATATGTGGCATTGACAGGGTCCTGCTGGGATGTAGAGGTGGGGACGTTAAGAAATTACTGCTACAGAAGGAGGACAAATCGAACACAATACTAAAAACCGTGATACCATTGGGGCTTAATGAGACTGTCAGTTTCAAGTCCTTTTTGTAATAGCATCATTCGCCATTTTAACTATTGGGGAATTGTATTTTTACTATTTTTGTTCTATTATTCTTTTAGTCTTTGCAGGTTGACTTGTATTTCAGATATTCAGGGATTCATAGACATGAGAAGCTATTTACAGTTTGGACCCTTACAAGCACTAGTTTACACTTGGTGGCTTTTTTGTGCTTAGTATCACTATTTTAAGTAATGCTGCGATACAGTATATGTGATTGTGTCTTTGCACTACTGTATGGCTGTAATGAACTATCTATTTAAACTTTGTTTTATTGTACACCTTGCACTTTTATAGTTTTCTAATTACATATTTTTTACACGTCACTTTTTTCTATATATGGAGATGGATGCTTCACTTAGTGATTAATGATGGTCTGATTATATACGTTTTATAGCACTTTTTAACAGTGCCCAACTGAGGATTCTCTATCTATGTATTTACCTAATATCATGGTTCCTTATTGAGTTCAGACGCACCCTGCGCATGCACTGTGATGGCCCATGACGCTGTGCCTGTTTGCCTGTTTCCATGCTGACAGAGCAATCTACGTGCCTACATAGTGGCACTGTTGCATCATCATGTGGGTACGTCTCAAGATGCGGGTCTGGTTCTGGCATGAGCGCCGCGGTAGTGGATTTCATCACATCATGTCAGGTGTGCGTCATAATTAAACCTTAAGTGTTACCTATTTTGCCCCCTACATAATACCCCTATTTGCACTCATTTACTGCTTCCTGATGAAGACAGCTCGGTTGCGAAACTTACGTCGAGCACTTCTTTCTTTTTTCACTGAGTGGACCGGACCATCTCCATTATAGGTATATACTGACTATATATTATCTGTCTTTTATGATGTATATAAGGCGGGAAGGTTTTTCCCAGCTATCTCTGGATGCCACAGTAATACTAGTGTTTGATGCATTTGGCGTCATTATTGTAAACTATATTGCTTTTTGCAATTTCTGCATTGTACCAGATTTTTGTAGTGCTGTTAAACAAGGTACAAATTTAATATGCACATATTTCTTGTTTCAGAGACAATTGTGGTGCCATGTTACACACTGCGTAGCCTTGGTAAAAAATTATTTTACTAGGTATACTCCAAGGCGGGGGGGGGGGGGGGGGGGGGGTCTAAGGGGTATTTTACCTGTCCCCTCAGATTATTGATGCAGTATTCTACTGTAGATGTATATTTTCTCACATACATTTTCTATATATAGACAGGTACAAGTCCACACATTTGGGTTCCAAAGTATACACTCAGTGTGCTTCCTTGTCCACAGCAGTACTATGGGGCTATTTTCCATCTCACCCTAGTTGTCTCACCTATTTGTTATTTGTCTTATTACTTCTATAAACTTTTGCATTTTTATACATGGTGTTGGTGTTCTTTATCTAAAAGAGTTATTGGCTCTCTTTGTAGGTTATATAGCCCTATAAAACCCTGATCCCAAGCAGTCACCACCATTTTCGTGTGAGCTAAGCATAAAAAGAGATATGTGACAAGACTCTCATGCACTAGGGAAAGTGTTGCTGCAAAATGCAAACTGTTAATAGAAAGTACAGGGAGAGTGTAGCCATGTGCATCACTGTACAGTGCACCAACATTTATAGCTAATCCTTTCTGTTAGTGAAATAGTTACTGTGCGTCATTATTAAATGCACATCTAATATATCGCCGTGTGCATCACTGTGCAGTGCACCGACATTCATTGGCTAATCGGTTCTGTTAGCTATACAGATATTACACACTATGGCAAACAGAGAGCTGTCTGGGCCCTCCAAAGGAATGGGCTGTGGCAAAAATTATGCTGTAGCTGGCACAAGTAGCAGCAGAAGAAGGAGGAGTGGTAACAGCCGCAGCAACAGGCCAGAGCTGGCACTGTTGTTCAACGATCGCGTTTTTACCAACAATCCAGCTGTACTGGAATGGTTGACTTGCTCTTCACAATCATCTCAAGTCACAACAGATACACACAGCCAGGAATCGGTGGGTTCCTCTGAAACCACACTTAGTTGGCATGGCCCAGGAACTGCCTCTATGCCCTCAATTGTCCTGAACTTGCCTCTTGCCTTTGCTGCTCCTTCTGTTAGCCAAGTAATGATAGCTGCTGGCTCTGCTCTGCTTTTCAGCGAGGATGAGCTTTGTGAAGACGGTAAGCAGTTACATGTCAGCCCAGACTTGGAGGAGAGGTCTGCTGCAGACTCCTCTAGGCGTGCAACTATCAATGATGACAGTTGGGTGGGAGCACATCTTGCATGGATTTTGGCTTACAAATACTGATCAAATACTGATGCAAAATGTACCATACTGACCAAATACTAACCATGTAAATCAGACTTCACATATGCTCAAACTATAGATTAATTTTTTTCTTGGATGGATCAGAAGAATAAAAATTTTTTTTTTTTTTTATTCAGAACGAATCAAATTTCTTGTCGAACTTCGGCGGAGCTTCGTCACAAAGCACATTTCTTTGTAAGTAGTGGGTGTAATGACAGGAAGGGGTAATTGCACCGCCCCCCTTCCCCCATCAATGTACCCCTCAGACGCTGCGTTCATACATGATCGTGGCATCTGATAGCAGTAATCCGGTGTAAAAAAAAATAATATTTAAATCATACTTACCCTCATCCATTTGATTGCAAAGAGCCGGCTGCCTTCATCTTGATTGAAGATCTAGCAAGAAATCTTGCATGGCCCATGATGAAGTCATCACGTCGGCCAGCATGGTGACATCATGCGTCACTGCATACGAGATTTCGTGCGAGATCTTCAATCAAGATGGAGACGTCCTGCTCTTCGTGCTCAAAATCAAGTATGATTTTTTTTTTTTTTAACATTTCTGTTAAAATCGATTTGTTACCACGAAACACAAGGAAAATTGGCTTTCCAGGGGATTAAATTTTCCATTAATTTCAGATCAATTTCCATTTCATGGAATTCAATTCCGCCAACAATATAAATCTCCCCCAAATGTGCTTTTGTTTTCCTTTTGCATTTTTACAGTACTATGCCAGGGAATTTCAATAAATGTCCAGTGCCTATTTCTTACATTGCACTCCTGTTTTGGCATATTATTGCGGGCATTACATATGAAGTATACAAAACTGTTTGCACTTTAAATCTACAGTACAGTATGTAAAGACATTGACATAAGATAAGGAAATTATAAGATAGGTTTTCTAACATAAATGGAAATACAGTACATATGATTCTTTTTATCTGGATAAAAACTAGAATGTGTGGATTTAGATGGAACCACCAGAGATATACATATTAAGCCTGTTAGAGTATGACCCATTGAATTTGTATGCTCGTTATATTCTTCTTTCTACACTTGGAATATAAGAATATAGTACGAGAACATGATAGAGAAAGAGTTTCAGTAGGAACCCAAGAAACGTAGTGAAAGCTACATTTGCTTCTCCTTACACGCACATACATATATGCAGCGTATATGCTTGCAATTTCCTGATAAGACCTGACATTTGCTCTGCCATCATTATATTGTTCAGCTGCTGAGATCTGAGCGCCATCAAATTGACAAAGATAACAGAACACATAAAAGGGCAAAGAACAAACACAAAAGAGACTGGCTGTCTCCAAAGTAACACGTGTTGATGCTATAGATATAAAAGATTGAAAACATACAGTGAGAGATATTCAGCTGTCTTTTCATATCATTTGCAAATGTATATATTTAATGTGTGACTTCATGGGTCACATTTCAATAATGTTGTCAGCAACTACAAATGGCACTATGAATGTTACATCATCAAAGGACTCCTTTCCAGCCAAGTGCTTATCTTTGATCAGTGTCTGTAGTATAAATCCTGTTTTGCCGAGGGAACCTTCTTATTTGATTTTATCTTCCAAATAGGGATTGAGATTGCCGTTCTTTTCCTTAAAATACTAAGTGATTAAAAAGTTTGAAGAAACTGTTCCAGCTATAGCAAGAGAGAATAGTTTTAAAGCTTCCTTTGTAAAGCTTAATTCTGAAGATTGACAATGTATAAAGTATATTATACATACCGTAGGTAAGAAAAGAATATAGCATGAGCTGCACGGTGTGCATGCCATATTGTTTTCTTTCTATCTCCTCTGAAACTGGATTAAGGGAATAATGGAAAACTAATGATATTACTGTTAAATATATGCAGTGTTACATCCCCACATAGCAGAATAGCTGCAGAAAATTTCCGCAAGAATCCACAGAAAAATCTGCAGCGGCCAATCAGCTTTAAAGTGTCCAGATTTTGAAGACTTGCTTATGGATGTCACCTGGTTAACCCCTTCCTGACACATGACGTAATAGTACGTCATGGTGGCAAGTGACTTGCCACAATTTACCGTACTATTACGTCATGGTGATCGTGCGGGCACCGGAGCAGTGAGCGTCCAATCACTGCAGGGGCCCCTTATAGCCGGGCCCCTACTGTATCCGCCGTCGTCGCTGTAAAAGCCGATGCCGGAGGATTAACCCCTTCTATGCCACGGTCAGCGCTGACTGCGGCATAGAAGGGGCCTGCGGTCAGTGAGGGATCCCATTGGTTTATCACTGCGGTGACGGGGACCTGATGGGTGAGAAGGCAGCCCAATGCCTTGCAGAGGCATTGGGACCTGCCTTCTATGGAAGCCTAGGAGATTCAGCCCCAGGCTGGGTTTCCTAGGCAACTGTTAGTGTAATACACTAACAGGCAATGCATTACAATAAAGGATGTATTGTAATGCATTGCAGAAGGGATCAGCCCCCTAAAATTTGGGAGATAAATAAAGTAAAAAAAAAGTTTTAAATAAAGTTTCAAGTAAAAAAACTAAACGCCCCTTTCCCTTGATTTTATAATAAAAATTTGAAAATAAATAACCAAAACACACATATTAGGTATCTTCACATCCGTAACAACTGGCTCTATAAATATATCCCATAATATACCCTGTCAGATGAACACCATAAAATTATTTTTTTTTAAATGCCAAAAAAAAAGCATTTTTGTCACCTTATGTAATGTAAAAACCAGCTCTATAAAAATATCACATAATCTAACCCTTCAGGTGAACACTGTAAAAAAAAAAAATATGAAAACCCATTTTACATCACAAAAACTGCAACACCAAGAGATCAAAAAGGCGTATGCCCCGCAAAATGGTACCAATCAAACCATCACCTCATCCCACCAAAAATGAGAGACTACTTAAGACAATCGCCAATAAAAAAAATAATACAGCTCTCACAATATGGAGACACTAAAACATAATTTTTTTGCTTCAAAATGCTGTTATTGTGTTAAAGTGAAATAAATAAAAAAAAGTAGACATATTAGATATTGCCACGTCTGTAAAAGCCAGCTCTTTAAAAATTTCACATGACCTAACTCTTCAGGTGAAAACGTAAAAAAAATTTAAAAAAATAAACATTGGCAAAAAAAGCCATTTTTTGTCACCTTACATCACAAAAACTGCAACACCAAGCAATCAAAAAGGAGTATGCCCCCCAAAATAGTACCAATCAAACCGTCACCTCATCCCGCAGAAAATTGGACCCTACCTAAGACAATCGGACAAAAAAATTAAAAAAACTATGACTATGGAGACACTAAAATATGATTTTTTTTGTTTGTTTCAATTCTATTATTGTTAAAGTTCAATTCTATTGTTTCAATTCTATTATTGTTCTATTATTGTGTTAAAGTTAAATAAAAAAAGAAAGACATATTAGGTATCTTCACGTCCATAACGACCTGCTCTATAAAAATATCACATGACCTACACCCACAGGTGAATGCTGTAAAAATAAATTAATAAAAACTGTGCCAAAACAACCTAATTTTTGGTCACCTTGGTGTGTAATAATGAATGATCAAAAAATCATATGTACCCAAAAATAGTACCAATAAAAACATCAACTATTCCTGCAAAAAAAACGAGCCACTGCACAAGAAGATCGTCAGAAAAAAAAAATATGGAGTTCAGAAAATGAAGACACAAAAACATAATTTTTTTCAAAAAAATCAACAAAGAAAATAGACATATTTGATTTCAACGCGTCCGTAACAACCTGCTCTATAAAAATAGCACATGATCTAACCTGTCAGATGAACATTGTAAAAAAACATAAAAATTGTGCCAGAACAGCTATTTTTGGTTATCTTGCTTTACAAAAAACTTAATATAGAGTGATCAAAAATCATATGTGTCACAAAATAATACCAATAAAACTGTCACCTTATACCATAGTTTCCAAAATAGGATCACTGTTTTGGAGTTTCTACTGTAGGGGTGCATCAGGGGGGCTTCAAATGGGACATGGTGTCTAAAAACCACTCCAGCAAAATCTGCCCTCCAAAAACCATAGGGCGATACTTTTCTTCTGAACCCTGCCGTGTGCCCTTACAGTAGTTTACCACCAGACGTGGGGTGTTTCTATAATCTTCAGAATCAGTGTAATAGATATTGAATTTTGTTTGGATGTTAACCCTTGATGTGTTACAGGAAAAATAGATTTAAATGGAAAATCTGCCCTAGAAATTTCATCTCAATTTTCCTTTAATTCTTGTGGAACACCTAAATGGTTAACAAAGTTTGTAAACTCAGTTGAAAACCATGAGGGGTGTAGTTTCTTAAATTGGGTGGTTTCTACTATGAATAGCTTGGATAAGTAACAATGTTACAAAGTTATTACCACATAAAGTGACATAAGTCAAATTTGCAAAAAATGCCTGGGCAGGAAGGCGAAAACTGGCCGGCGGTAGAAGGGGTTAAAACAGGTGGGCAGCAATAGTAAAAGAAGAAACAAAACAAAACGGAATGCTCATGTTTTTTGGTGCTTACGTGACTCCCTTGCCTGCTATCATGCCAGTCTCTGCAAATTGTGTCTCTGTGATTGGCTGCAGTGGTCACATGGGACAATATGTCATCATAGAATGCTGGATTGGAGGGAAAATGAGCCAGGGAAGAGCCAGGAGAGGTGAGAATATATATTTTTTTTATTTTAACAAGTTTTATTTTATTTAGGACTTTCAGATTTTGCTGCAGATCCATGGATAATCTGTCAAAGCAAAAATTGGGGTTTTGAATTTCCCCTTCCACATCAAACTCATTTGAGAAAAAACAAAACAAATCTGTGTCAGAAATTGACATGCTGCACATTTAAAAATCCTCACAGCAGGTCATTTTATGCATGACAAAATTTATTCAGCATATAGATGATATTTGTACAAATCTCATTCAATTTGTTAGCACTATAATCCAATGCGGATTTTCCTGAAAATCCCAAACAATTCGGTAACTTGTAGTTGTAAATTAACCCTTTCAGGACCAAGCCATTTTTCACCTTTCTGCCTAGGCCATTTTTAGCAAATCTGACATGTGTCACTTTATGTGGTAATAACTTTAAAATGCTTTTACTTATCCAGGCCATTCTGAGACTGATTTCTCGTCACATATTGTACTTCATGGCAGTGGTAAAATTGAGTCAAAAATTTCATTTTTATTTATAAAAAATACCAAATTTACCAAAAATTTAGAAAAATTAGCATATTTCTAAATTTCAATTTCTCTACTTTTATAATAGATAGTAATAACTCCAAAAATAGTTACTACTTTACATACCCCATATGTCTACTTCATGTTTGGAGCATTTTGTGAATGCCATTTTATTTTTGGGGGACGTTAGAAGGCTTAGAAGTTTAGAAGAAAATCTTCAAATGTTTAAAAAAATTTCCAAAACCCACTTTTTGAGGAACAGTTCAGGTCTGAAGTCACTTTTGTGAGGCTTACATAATAGAAACCACCCAAAAATGACCACATTTTAGAAACTACATCCCTCAAGGTATTCAAAACTGATTTTACAAACTTTGTTAACCCTTTAGGTGTTTCACAAGAAACACCCCATATGTGGTCGTAAACTGCTGTACTGACACAAGGCATTGCGCAGAAGGAATGGAACGCCATATGGTTTTTGGAAAGCAGAATTCACTGGGATAATTTTAAGCTTCCATGTCACATTTGAAGACCCCTGATGCACCCCATGAGTAGAACCTCCAAAAAAATTACACAATTTTGGAAAATACGGGATAAGGTGGCAGTTTTGTGGGTACTATTTTAGGGTACATATGATTTTTGGTTGCTCTATATTACACTTTTTGTGAGGCAAGATTTTTTGTTATTTACAATGTTCATCTGACAGGTTAGATCATGTGGTATTTTTATAGAGCAGGTTGTTACGGACGCGGCGATACCTAATATGTATACTTTTTTTTATTTATGTATGTTTTACACAATAACAGCATTTTTGAATTAAAAAAAATCACGTTTCAGTGTCTCCATATTCTGAGAGCCCTAGTTTTTAAATTTTTTGGGCAATTGTCTTCACACAGATCGGCACCCCATGATCGCATTTGCGGGGTGCCGATGGGAGACAGAGGGAGTTCACTCCCTCTGTTAGCACTTTACATGCAGCGGGCGTCATTGCCCGTGGCACAGGGGCGTAGCTAGAAATGACTGGGCCCCATAAGAAAAAAGATGTTATGGCCCCCCCTCCCAGATCTCCCACCCCCACATACCTCTCAGACCTTGCTGCCACATCCGCAGCTCCTCATGCACTTGCGACAGTTACGCGTAGGACTGAGCACAGACAGTTGGTCACTGGCAACGCATTTGTGCCAGTGTAGGAAATGTATGAATCTAAATGTCTGTGTATTAAAGTAGGACTAGTCAGAACTGCTGCCCAGACTGCAGGACCACTCCAGGGGTCAAGTCCTGGGAAAAAAAGTGTGGGAACTCACCCAAGATCCACTGCCACCCCGAACTCCCCCCCCCCAAAAAAAAGTATATATATATTTCGCAGAAAATTCAGTGCAACATAAAACATAAACAAAAACTGGAATTTGCGCTATATGTCTGTTCTGACATAATTAGTCTCTTCCATATTATAAGCTCCCTTTATATATAATTTACTTACAGTTCTGAAGACTCAGGGGTCCTGGCTGGCTGGCTTGGCCTCAGGGGTGCCGGCAAGCTTGGCCTCAGGGGTGCTGGCAGGCTTGGCCACAGGGGTGCTGGCAGGCTTGGCCTCAGGGGTGCTGGCAGGCTTGGCCTCAGGGGTGCTGGGGTGGCTTGGCCTCAGGGGTGCTGGGGTGGCTTGGCCTCAGGGGTGCTGGGTGGCTTGGCCTCAGGGGTGATGGCAGGCTTGGCCGGGCAGAAGGAGTGTGGGAGACTGTGAGGCCTTATTTCTCCAAGCTGCTCTGGAAAATATTTTTCATTATACTTCAGGTCAGACCACCAATCAGACTCCCAATGTTAATCAGACCTCAGCTAACAGCCCCAATAAGATCCCCAATGTTAATAAGACCTCAGATAACACCTCAGCTAAGACCCTAATATGAATAACCCCCAATCAGACCTCAGATAAGAGCCCAATGCCTTATAGCAACCACCAGTAGCCTCATAGCAGCCCCCAGTAGCCTCTCCACCAGCCCCCAGTGCCTCTCAATCAGCTCCCAGTGCCTTTCACCAGCAGCCCCCCAGTGCCTCTCCATCAGCCCCCAGTCAGTGCATCTCCATTAGCCCCCAGTCAGTCTCTCAACAGCCCCCAGTACCCTCTCCATCAGCCCCCAGTGCCTCTCCATCAGCGCCCAGTGCGCCCTCCCCGGTATTAAAATCATTGGTGGGCAGTGCGCCCTTCTCCCCTCCCCTGTATAAAAATCATTGGTGGGCAGTGTGGCCTCCCCCCTCCCCTGTATTAAAATCATTGGTGGGCAGTGCACCCTCCCCCCCTTTATTAAAATCATTGGTGGGCAGTGCGCCCTCCCCTGTATTAAAATCATTGGTGGGCAGTGCGCCCTCCCCCCATTATAAAAATCATTGGTGGGCAGTGCGCCCCCCTCCCCTGTATTAAAATCATTGGTGGGCAGTGCGCCCCCCTCCCCAGTATTAAAATCATTGGTGGGCAGTGCGCCCTCCCCCAACCCCCCCCCCCCCCCCCACATTAGTGGCAGCGGCAGTTCCAATTGGAGTCCCAGCAGCATAATGCTGGGGCTCCGATCGGCTACCATGGCGGCCAGGATGCTACTGAAGTCCTGTCTGCCATGGTCAGTTAGTCAGCAGCATACTTACATGCGCTGTGGCCGCCCGATGCTCCTTCTTTTTGTAACTCGTCACAGGTCTGTGCGGTGCATTGCTTATGCTTATTACTCTGCTGGGACTCCAATCGGAACTGTCGCTGCCACCAATGATGGGGGGGAGGCTGCCCCCTATCGTACCGCCCCCTATCGTACCGCCACCCACTCACCACATGAAATTATATTTTTTTTTAATTCTCAGCCGGTGGCGTAGGGCCCCATAGCCATTGTTAAACAGCCCGGATGGGCACTCCTGCCGGTCCGGGGTGTTAGAGCAGGATCGTGGCTCTCATATGAGATCCAGGTCCCCACTCCCCGCTGCACGTGGGACCGTGCAGCGTTTAGCATGGGCGGCCATAAAAAAGCGGCAGCCCAGCCTAAGGCCCCTTAGTGAAGCCTTAAAAACACGTATGGGTAGTCACTAAGGGGTTAAAAAATATATGAAAAAAAAAGTTTAAATCACCCCTCTTTCCGTATAATTAAAAAATAAATACCTAAATAACATTAAATATAAACATCATGGGTATCACGTGATCAAAAACGCCCGTACTATTAAAATATAAAAAAAAAATCAAATATGGAGAATGGAACAACAGAAAAAGGGACAAAATGGCCGATTTGCCATTTTTTTCATTGCTTCTCTTACGCAAAAAAAATTTAATAAAATGTGATCAAAAAGTCACACGCACTCCAAAAAGGTATCAATAAAAACTACAGATTGTCTCGCAAAAATTGAGCCCCTATATAGCTCAGTATATATAAGTATAAAAAAGTTATGGGGGGTTAGAATATGGTGATGTAAAAAAATATATATTTTTCAAAGTTTAAATGTATTTTACACTATTTAGACATAAAAAAACAATACATATGGGGTATTTTTGTAATCGTACTGTCCAAGAGAATGAAGGGCATGGGTGCGATTTTCACGCATGGTTGCTAGGTGACGATAGGGATGGGGACCCGATCTTTATTATTTTCCCTTATAACATGATTATAAGGGAAAAT
Organism: Bufo bufo; assembly: GCF_905171765.1. Taxonomy (NCBI): domain Eukaryota; kingdom Metazoa; phylum Chordata; class Amphibia; order Anura; family Bufonidae; genus Bufo; species Bufo bufo. Next base: position 363,086,299 of record NC_053390.1, on the reverse strand, counting down.
AATAGCATTCTTAATACAAAATGATAAAATTAGGGATGGAGGGGTTAAAAAAATAAAAAAATAAAATGAAACTCACCTCATCCACTTGTTCGCACTCATGCTCTGTGATACTAGACTGCGCAGCAGCGCAGCCCAGTATCGAAAAAATGGAAATCCCGGCCTCGTACCGGGGCAAAAGTATCGATTGGGTATCGAAATTTCGATACCCGCAACAACCCTAATAGCAGTGGTATATCACACCCAAAAATTGGTGGATTTCACCTGAAAATGTAACAGACAAATTAGTGATTTTTTTTTTTACCTGTCTACTAGGTATAGGAGTGGAAAAACAAAAAAGACCATAGGTGTCCAAATGGGGAATGGAAAGCAGTGTTCACCCAATCTAGCCACAAAGGACACCCGTAGTTCTAACTCGGTACTAGCTCCCGAGTGAAACAAGCGAAAAAACAAAAGAACGGAGCTCATAGTACCAATAGTAAAAATATTTTTTTATTGTAACATAATTAAAAAAGTGTATATATATATATATACATAAAGAAAGGAATAAATGGCCATTAAAAAGTGAATAGGAGCAGAAAAAGAGCGCCACCCTGGGATAGCACACGTGTCAATTGTGAAAAATGATGATCAATGGAATAAATTATATACGGTACAATGACCAACCAATGAGCAAAAATAACCTGGATACAGGATGAGTCAACGGTCAAAAGTAAACCTACACGGCAAAAAACTACAGAGGGGTTTGTATTGCAAGTGCAACATGAATGAAATAAGAAACAAATCACAGTAGAGACCAGGTATAGAATATCCTGCATCAAATGCCGTATAGGTAAAGAAGAAACAGGGACTCACCAAAAAGACCGTGTGATATGTCACCCAGGATGACGCTACCCCAACGCGCGTTTCGGCGTGCCTTCGTCTGGGGGTAACACCATCACTGTGAATCATGTATTTACAGGCTCTCTCGACCAATCAGATGTTGATTATACATACTTGTCCTCAGCCGTGCATGTGTAATGGCGCGCGGCGCTCCAGTCAAACCGCGCCCAGCTTCCTCCCGGCCGGCGTCCCGCCTACACGCCCTGCAGCTCCAGGGGACAGCTATGGGGGCAGTATGTGCGCCCTCATATGCGAATCTGTTCCTGGGGCTGTGGGAGAGGGACCTCTTCCTGTCAGACAGACACGTCATCATGGACCGCGCCATTTTATGAATTAAAGGACTGTTTCCTTAAATACATGATAAGAATAAGTGCAATTCATATTATAATCAAGTGCAATGAGTTGAATAAAATGACAGTGCATAATGAATAAAAGTGAAACCTGCGAAAGGGGGGGGGAGGGGAGGGGGGAAGGGGGGGGAGGGGAGGGGGGAAGGGAATGGAAGGGGGAAGGGGGGGGAAGAAGGGGAGAGGGAGGGGGGGAGGGAAAAGGAAAGAGGAAGAGGAATAAGGCGAGAAGAAAATGATAAAAATGTTAACAAAAATGTGACAGTGCACATTGGAACATAATTACCATGTTCAAAAAGAAATGTACATGTGAAATAAACACGTATTGAAGGACAAACATGATGAGGGGGACAGAAGGATGAATCTATGATATACAAACAGGCAAATATTAAGCGTATATCTGTAAAGTTGACACGATCCAGCAAATGCTGAAATAACGAAAGTAACAGACTGAAGGGAAGTGCAGCTATTGCGGGCATGAGTAGATAGAAGATATGAAGATGTGACATCCTATACAAGAAAAGGTGATGGAAAGAGAGAGCATGTTAGAAAAATTAATTAAAAATAACAAAAAAAGTTAAAAAATAATAATGGGATCCACAGGCGTGGTCCCTGCGGTTACAAGAAAGATGAAGATGGAATTGTCATTTAGACCCCTGGGGCGTTAAGTCCCAAGAGTCCAAATCCAGCGGCTCTCCTTTTGAGCCAGCCTCTTGGATACATTGCCTGCACGTAAATCAACCTGGACACAGTCGATCCCTCTAACCTTAAGAAGTCTGGGATTACACAAGTGAAACTCTTTAAAGTGTCTCGCAATTGGTTTAGGAACTTCATCCTCTTTTATTTCCTGTGCATTCAGGATGTCCTTTACATGTTCACGTACGCAGATTTTTAGTTCGCGTGTTGTCAGGCCCAAATATATCTTGGGGCATGGGCATGACGCATAGTATACCACCCTCAAACTAGAACATGTAAGGGAGTGATGAATCTTAAAGGACCTAGTTCCAGAGGAGTGCACAAAGTCAAAAGATCATTCCATGTTAGGACATGCGGCACATCTGCCACATGGTCTAAAGCCAATCTTGAGTCTGCTTTGTCCAACAAAGAGTTGGGGAGATGCTGGTTGTAAATAGCTTCTGACTAGGTTATCTCGTAGAGTGTTAGCCCTACGTGCTGTAACTAAAGGTCGCATAGACAGAAGTTTCTCTAAAATGGGCCAATGTAGGGCCAGACACTTCGTCATTTCATCCCAACGTGAGTGGTATGTGCTTATAAATCAGATATTTTTGTCGGGTACCTTGTCTCTTTTAGTTTGTAGCAGTTGTGTTTGTTGTTGTGTCTTAGCCCGCCAGTACGCCTTTTTAATGGAGCGGTGGCTGTAGCCTCTCCTAAGGAAACAGTCCTTTAATTCACTGGCTTGTTTTTCAAAGGTCGCATCGTCGGAACATATTCGACGAATGCGCAAAAATTGGCCAACGGGAATGGCAGAGATAGTGTTTCTGGGGTGCAGAGAAGTTGCATGCAAATAAGCATTGACGGCAGTCTCTTTACAGAAAACATCAGTCCTAAGAGTGCCGCCAGCATCCCTGAACACTGATACATCTAGAAAATCAACTCTTTGTTTGTGATACATATTGTGATACATATAGGTGAGTTTGATGTTTCTGGAGTTATTATTAAGTAGTTTGAAAAAATCATGAAGTTGTCCCTCAGTTCCCTGCCAGATCAAGAAAACGTCATCAATGTACCGCGCCCATAAAATGGCGCGGTCCATGATGACGTGTCTGTCTGACAGGAAGAGGTCCCTCTCCCACAGCCCCAGGAACAGATTCGCATATGAGGGCGCACATACTGCCCCCATAGCTGTCCCCTGGAGCTGCAGGGCGTGTAGGCGGGACGCCGGCCGGGAGGAAGCTGGGCGCGGTTTGACTGGAGCGTCGCGCGCCATTACACATGCACGGCTGAGGACAAGTATGTATAATCAACGTCTGATTGGTCGAGAGAGCCTGTAAATACATGATTCACAGTGATGGTGTTACCCCCAGACGAAGGGACGCCGAAACGCACGTTGGGGTAGCGTCATCCTGGGTGACATAGCATACGGTCTTTTTGGTGAGTCCCTGTTTCTTCTTTACCTATACGGCATTTGATGCAGGATATTCTATACCTGGTCTCTACTGTGATTTGTTTCTTATTTCATTCATGTTGCACTTGCAATACAAACCCCGCTGTAGTTTTTTGCCGTGTAGGTTTACTTTTGACCGTTGACTCATCCTGTATCCAGGTTATTTTTGCTCATTGGTTGGTCATTGTACCGTATATAATTTATTCCATTGATCATCATTTTTCACAATTGACACGTGTGCTATCCCAGGGTGGCGCTCTTTTTCTGCTCCTATTCACTTTTTAATGGCCATTTATTCCTTTCTTTATATACTGTATTTTTCACTTTATAAGATGCACTTTTTCCCCCCAAAAGTGGGGGGAAAATGGCCGTGCGTCTTATAAAGCGAATACTTCGCTGGCCTCTATGCTGCACAGCGCGGCCAGCGAAGTATCAGTGACAGTGTGGAGGAAGGAGGCGGGGACACTCATGGCGGGGCCCGGTGCAATCTGATCTACATTCAATCTGATCTACACTCACCAAAATTTTATTAGGAACACCTGTTCTATTTCTCATTAATGCAATTATCTAGTCAACCAATCACATGGCAGTTGCTTCAATGCATTTAGGGGTGTGGTCCTGGTCAAGACAATCTCCTGAACTCCAAACTGAATGTCAGAATGGGAAAGAAAGGTGATTTAAGCAATTTTGAGCGTGGCATGGTTGTTGGTGCCAGACGGGCCGGTCTGAGTATTTCACAATCTGCTCAGTTACTGGGATTTTCACGCACAACCATTTCTAGGGTTTACAAAGAATGGTGTGAAAAGGGAAAAACATCCAGTATGCAGCAGTCCTGTGGGCAAAAATGCCTTGTGGATGCTAGAGGTCAGAGGAGAATGGGCCGACTGATTCAAGCTGATAGAAGAGCAATAACCACTCGTTACAACCGAGGTATGCAGCAAAGCATTTGTGAAGCCACAACACGCACAACCTTGAGGCGGATGGGCTACAACAGCAGAAGACCCCAACGGGTACCACTCATCTCCACTACAAATAGGAAAAAGAGGCTACAATTTGCACGAGCTCACCAAAATTGGACTGTTGAAGACTGGAAAAATGTTGCCTGGTCTGATGAGTCTCGATTTCTGTTGAGACATTCAAATGGTAGAGTCCGAATTTGGCGTAAACAGAATGAGAACATGTATCCATCCTCTGATGGCTACTTCCAGCAGGATAATTCACCATGTCACAAAGCTCGAATCATTTCAAATTGGTTTCTTGAACATGACAATGAGTTCACTGTACTAAAATGGCCCCCACAGTCACCAGATCTCAACCCTATAGAGCATCTTTGGGATGTGGTGGAACGGGAGCTTCGTGCCCTGGATGTGCATCCCTCAAATCTCCATCAACTGCAAGATGCTATCCTATCAATATGGGCCAACATTTCTAAAGAATGCTATCAGCACCTTGTTGAATCAATGCCATGTAGAATTAAGGCAGTTCTGAAGGCAAAAGGGGGTCCAACACTGTATTAGTATGGTGTTACTAATAATTCTTTAGGTGAGTGTATATCTAATTGTATATGCTCTGTACGGTACTTACTGTAGTACCGTAAGTAAGGCGCAGATCGGCATCTCCCTCGGTCATGCGCCGCTTGCCGCACCTCCTTCCTCATGCGCTGTCTGCTCCAGCTCCCTCTGTCATGCGCCACCTGCCCCAGCTCCCTCTGTCATGCGCCGCCTGCCTGTTCATTTATAAAGTGAGATAAGCAGGCAGACGGAGCATGAGGAGGGAGCTGGGGCAGGCGGCGCATGACAGAGGGAGCTGGAGCAGACGGCGCATGAGGAGGGAGCTGCGGCAGGTGGCGCATAACCGATGGAGATGCTGGTCTGCGCCGTCTTAATGCTATACTTACGGTACTACAGTAAGTACCATACAGAGCATATACAATTAGATATAGATCAGATTGAATGTTTAACAGTTGAGGGGCCCGGTGTATTAGAGTAGAGTCACTGCACAGGGCCCCGCCATGAGTGTCCCCGCCTCCTCCCTCCACACTGATGCATCTGATGGGGGATCTGTAGATGACACTTATGGGGATCTGTGGATGACATAAGTGTCATCCACAGAGCCCCATAAGTGTCATCCACAGATCCCCCATCAGTGTCATGCACAGATCCCCCCTCAGTGTCATGCACAGATCCCCCCTCAGTGTAATGAACAGATCACCCCTCAGTGTAATGCACAGATCCCCCCTCAGTGTCATTCACAGATCCCCCCTCAGTGTCATTCACAGATCCCCCATCAGTGTCATCCACAGATCCCCTATAACAGTGCGTCATCCACAGATCCCCATAACAGTGCGTCATCCACAGATCCCCATAACAGTGCGTCATCCAAGGACCACCATTAGTTCAAAAGCTACCAAAAGCACACCTTTTGGTTTAAAATATTTTTTTCTTATTTTCCTCCTCAAAAACCTAGGTGCGTCTTATCATCAGGTGCGTCTTATAAAGCGAAAATTACGGTATATGCTTTTTAATCATGTTACAATAAAAATATATTTTTACTATTGGTACTATGAGCTCCGTTCTTTTGTTTTTTCGCTAGGTATAGGAGTGGTATATCACACCCAAAAATTGGTGAATTTCACCAGAAAATGTAACAGACCAATTAGTGAAATGACATAAAATAAAATAAAATACGTACAAATTTTTTAAAAAAACTTGATTTATGAGGTGGAGGTCCATATGGAGTAGGATTTTGAGGAGGCGGTGGACGTAGCGGTGTAGGTGTAAGATGGAGGAGGACGAGGTAGCCAACATTGTTTTTTTTAATTAGGGTACACCCCAAAAGAGTGGGAAATATCAAAAATACAAGAATGAGCAATTGCGCTATAATATAACAATGGCTGGGTAAGGCCGGTATACATGTCTATTCTGCACAAGGTACAGACAAGTCCTGTGGGATCCATACCTGGTTCATTTTAATGAACGTGAGCTTGTCCACATTGGCTGTGGACAGGCGGCTGCACTTGTCTGTGATAACGCCCCCTGCCGCAATAAACACACATTCAGACAATACACTGGCTGCAGGGCAGTCCAGCACCTCCAAGGCGTAAAAGGGCAAGCTCAGGCCATGTGCCCAATTTGGAGACCCAAAAGTTGAAGGGGGCAGACCCGTCATTCAGTACGTGTAGGCGTGTGCACACATATTGCTCCACCATGTTGCTGAAATGCTGCCTTCCATATCAGCTGGTGGTGCTGGTTGTTGTGGCATGCTGACAAAGCTTTTCCACATTTCGGCCATGCTAACCCTGCCTTCTGAGGTGATGGTGGTGCCCCAGCTGCGTTGGCTACCTCTTCCTCCTCCTCTGCCTTCGCCTTCTGCTTCCACTGTGGCTCCGCTGTCAGGTGGGAATGCCCCCAGCAGCGCGTCTACCAGCGTGCGCTTGTACACACACATCTTACGATCACGCTCAAGTGACGGAATTAAGGACGGTACGTTTTCCTTGTAACGGGGATCCAGCAGCGTGGTCACCCAGTAATCAGCACAAGTTAGAATGTGGGCAACTCGGCGGTTATTGCGGAGACACTGCAGCATGTAATCGCTCATGTGTGCCAGGCTGCCCAGAAGCAACGAAAAGCTGTCCTCTGTGGGAGGTGTATCGTCTGTGTCCTCTGTATCCTCTGTGATCCACGCACCAGTGATGGCCATGAGCTGGTCTGGGTGCCACCCTGCTGTGAACACGGTTCCTCCTCCTCCATCTCCTCCTCCCCCTCATCATCCTCCAGAACTGTGCCCTGGCAGGACAATTGTGTACCTGCCGTTTGTGGGTGCAGGAACCCACCCTCGGAGCCACTTGTGAATGACTGGCCGGAAACCCTATGAAATGACCCCTCTTCCTCCTCCTCCTCCTGTGCCACATCCTCTTCCATCATCGCCAGCAGTGTTTTTTAAAGGAGGCATAGAAGTGGGATAGTAACGCTGAGAACGGCGTTATCGGCACTAGCCATGTTGGTGGAGTACTCGAAACAGCGCAACAAGGAACACAGGTCTCGCATGGAGGCCCAGTAATTGGTGGTGAAGTGATGCTGTTCCGCAGAGCAACTCACCCGTGCATACTGCAACTGAAACTCCACTATTGCCTGCTGCTCGCACAGTCTGGCCAGCATGTGCAAGGTAGAGTTCCACCTTGTGGGCATGTCGCATATGAGGCGGTGAGTGGGAAGGCCGAAGTTACGCTGCAGCGCTGACAGGTGAGCAGCAGCAGGGTGAGAACGCTGAAAGCCGGCACAGACGGCCCGCACTTAATGCAGCAGCTCTGACATATCGGGGTCATTTTTAAGGAACCTCTGCACCACCAAATTCAGCACATGCGCCAGGCAAGGGATGTGCGGCAAACCAGCTAGTCCCAGAGCTGCTACGAGATTTCACCCAGTATTGCATACCACCAGGCCGGTCTTGAGGCTCACTGGCACCAACCACTCATCGGTCTGTTGTTCAAGGCCCGTCCACAGCTCCTGCGCGGTGTGGGGTTTGTCTACCAAACAGATAAGTTTTAACACTGCCTGCTGTTGTTTACCCCTGGCTTTGCTGAAGTTGTTGGTGAACGTGTTACGCTGACCGGATGAAGGGATGGCATGCCTGGAAAAGTTGTGGCGGCTGGGCACGACGTACTGTGGGACAGCCACTGCCATAAGGCTTTTAAAACTCTCCGTCTCCACCAGACGGAATGACAGCATTTCAAAGGCCAGTCATTTTGAAATGCTGGGGGTACTTCCTCTTCCCTCCAGTGTTTGGGAGATGGAGAGCTGAACGCTTCTGTGGGACATTGTGGAGATGCTTGGTGACCCAGGTGTTGGTGTTGATGGCAGATCCTCTGTTTGCAGGGTGGCAGGTGGCACTGTCACACCAGAGGTGGATGAAGAGGCCGCGACTGCAGCAGAAAAGTAAGCAGGAGGAGCCAGAGACCTTTCTTGTTTTTTGAGGTGTCTACTCCACTGCAGCTCGTGCTTTGCACTTAGATGCCTGGTAATGAAGGTTGTGCTCAGGTTGAGAACGTTTATGCCTCGCTTCAGGCTCTGATTGCACAGCGTGCAAAACACTTGTGTCTTGTCATCAGCACATTGTCTGAAGAACTGCCACGCCAGGGAACTCCTTGGAGCTGGCTTTGGTGTGCTCGGTCCCTTGCTGCGGTGGGCAGTAGCAGGCGTACTGTCTGGGGAAAGTAAAAATGAAAAGGACGATTCCGGCACTTATTGTTCTTCCCATAAAATCTTCCTCTTTATTGAATCACATCATATTCGGAACAGTATCACAAAAAAGCAAATTTGGGGCACTGCGCGTGCAATCTAATGTGCCACCAGATACAGTACAGACCAAAAGTTTGGACACACCTTCTCATTCAAAGAGTTTTCTTTATTTTCATGACTATGAAGGCATCAAAACTATGAATGAACACATGTGGAATTATATACATAACAAACAAGTGTGAAACAACTGAAAATATGTCATATTCTAGGTTCTTCAAAGTAGCCACCTTTTGCTTGGATTACTGCTTTGCACACTCTTGGCATTCTCTTGATGAGCTTCAAGAGGTAGTCCCCTGAAATAGTCTTCCAACAGTCTTGAAGGAGTTCCCAGAGATGCTTAGCACTTGTTGGCCCTTTTGCCTTCACTCTGCGGTCCAGCTCACCCCAAACCATCTCGATTGGGTTCAGGTCCGGTGACTGTGGAGGCCAGGTCATCTGGGCAGCACCCCATCACGCTCCTTCATGGTCAAGTAGCCCTTACTTTCAAAGTTTTCCCAATTTTTCAGCTGACTGACTGACCTTAATTTCTTAAAGTATTGATGGCCACTGGTTTTTCTTTACTTAGCTGCTTTTTTCTTGCCATAATACCAATTCTAACAGTCTATTCAGTAGGACTATCAGCTGTGTATCCACCTGACTTCTCCTTAACGCAACTGATGGTCCCAACCCCATTTAAAAGGCAAGAAATCCCACTTATTAAACCTGACAGGGCACACCTGTGAAGTGAAAACCATTTCAGGGGACTAACTCTTGAAGCTCATCAAGAGAATGCCAAGAGTGTGCAAAGCAGTATTCAAAGCAAAAGGTGGCTACTTTGAAGAACCTAGAATATGACATATTTTCAGTTGTTTCACACTTGTTTGTTATGTATATAATTCCACATGTGTTAATTCATAGTTTTGATTCCTTCAGTGTGGATCTACAATTTTCATAGTCATGAAAATAAAGAAAACTCTTTGAATGAGAAGGTGTGTCCAAACTTTTGGTCTGTACTGTATGAGTGGTGTGTTAAGTAGTACTATTCTTATCAGTTTAATCCCTGTTACGTCCCCTATCAGGGGACGTGTATGTGGAATCGATTTTAGGAACCGGGAGATGGAAAAAGATGCTTGGTCGGTCCTCCTACTTCAAATTTGGGGCACTGCGCGTGCAATCTAATGTGCCACCAGATATGAGTGGTGTGTTAAGTAGTACTATTCCTATCAGTTTAATCCCTGTTACGTCCCCTAACAGGGGACATGTATGGAATAGATTTTAGACAACTGAAAAGAGTTGTCAATAGTTGACACACTCATGACATAAATTTTATACCTTTATGCGTCAATCTTGGTGTAGTTATGACTGTGCTCGTGCGCACGTTTGGGAGATTGCAGGCGATGGGGTTTTTTCAAAGCCTATGGTCGTGCTGAGGTAGTTCAGTGACAGGTAAGTGACCCAGAAAACAATGATTCTGCAGTGTGGGCCCATTGTTGGCCTAGTAGGCTTTAATGATCACCTTAGATGATCACAAAGAAAATTTATGTTTTTTCTATGCAAAATTATCCAGCTTTTGGTCTGTTCACAATGAAGCAACGACCTTATCATCTGGGGTGTGCCAACATTGCCATTGCCAACACACTCATAGAGGTGGTCGCTTCATTGTGATACGCAAGCCCCTTCACCACAACAAGGTAACGATCACGAAGGGCAATTGACACATGTATGTGCCTTTTTTTTGTTTGGTTTTTGAAGCCACAGTGCAGCACCAGAGGACAGAAAAATTAGGCATGTGCACATGCCTGAAAAATTTGGTATTGTTGCAGAAAAATTGATGTTTGTTTCCCAGGCAGAAAGTGCCCTAAAACATTGCGGCTTGAACCCTAGTTGGTGGCGGATAAGTCACGCAAGTCACCCGGCATTCAGAGATAAAATACAGCAGCGTGTGGACCATTTTTAGCCCAAAGCAGCTCATCTCATCAGGCTTTTTCCAGTCGAATGTATCGCCCACTGTCAGTCCCTTCGGGATCCATCCCTCATTCATCTTAATAAAGGTGAGGTAATCTAGACTTTTTTGACCTAGGCGACTTCTCTTCTCAGTGACAATACCTCCTGCTGCACTGAAGGTCCTTTCTGACAGGACACTTGAAGTGGGGCAGGCCAGAAGTTCTATCGCAAATTGGGATAGCTCAGGCCACAGGTCAAGCCTGCACACCCAGTAGTCAAGGGGTTCCTCGCTCCTCAGAGTGTCGATAGCTGCAGTTAAGGCAAGGTAGTCTGCTACCTGTCGGTCGAGTCGTTCTCTGAGGGTGGACCCCGAAGGGCTGTGGCGATGAGTAGGACTTAAAAAGCTCTGCATGTCCTCCATCAACAACACATCTGTGAAGTGTCCTGTCCTTGCCGGCGTGGTCGTGGGAGGAGGAGGATTACTTTTACCTCTTCCCCTGTTAGATTCCCGTTGTGCTGTGACATCACCCTTATACGCTGTGTAAAGTATACTTTTTAATTTATTTCGGAACTGCTGCATCCTTTCCGACTTCCGGTAATTCGGTAACATTTCAGGCACTTTCTGCTTATACCGGGGGTCTAGTAACGTGGCCACCCAGTACAGGTCATTCTCCTTCAGCCTTTTTATACGAGGGTCCCTCAACAGGCACGACAGCATGAAAGACCTCATTTGCACAAGGTTGGATGCCGAGCTACTCATGTCCCGTTCCTCGTCCTCAGTGATCTCACTGAAGGTATGTTTTTCCCCCCAGCCACGTACAACAACACGAGTACCAGATAGGTGACAACGAGCACCCTGGGATGCCTGTTGTGGTTGGTCTTCCTCCTCCTCCAAGCCACATTCCTCCTCTGACTCCTCTTCCTCATAATCCTCTTCCAGCGTTGCCGCAGGTCCAGCAAGCGATGATGATAAGGCTGTTTCTGGTGGTGATGGTGACCACAACTCTTCCTCTTCACGCTCATCTACGGCCTGATCCAGCACTCTTCACAGGGCACGCTCCAGGAAGAAAACCAATGGTATGATGTCGCTGATGGTGCCTTCGGTGCGACTGACTAGGTTTGTCACCTCTTCAAAAGGACGCATGAGCCTACAGGCATTGCGCATGAGCGTCCAGTAATGTGGCAAAAAAATTCCCAGCTCCGCAGAGGCTGTCCTAGCACCCCAGTCATACAAATACTCGTTGACGGCTTTTTCTTGTTGGAGCAGGCGGTCGAACATTAGGAGTGTTGAATTCCAGCGTGTCGGGCTGTCGCAAATCAAGCTCCTCACTGGCATGTTGTTTCGCCGCTGGATATCTGAAAAGTGCGCCATGGCCGTGTAGGAACGCCTGAAATGGCCACACACCTTCCTGGCCTGCTTGAGGACGTCCTGTAAGCCTGGGTACTTATGCACAAGGCGGACAGGAGTGCTGGTCCGGTGTGACTCTCTGCTTTCAGGCAAGTCAACCCCAAGACGGCGTGACACTGCCGTATTCGGGATGTGGAATAGCCCCTGGGGAGCTGGGGGGTGCCGTTGATGTGGAGCAAGACACAGCAGCAGAAGAGGACTCAGTCGAGGAGGTTATGGAAGAGGATAGAGTAGGAGGAGTAGAGGAGGTGGCAGCAGGCCTGCCTGCAAGTCATGGCGGTGTCACCAACTCCTCTGCAGAGCCACGCATTCCATGCTTGGCAGGCGTCAGCAGGTTTACCTAATGCGCAGTGTAGGTGATATACCTGCCCTGACCGTGCTTTGTAGACCAGGTATCACTGGTCAGATGGACCCTTGCCCCAACACTGTGTGCCAGACATGCCATTACTTCCTTTTGCACAATCGAGTACAGGTTGGGGATTGCCTTTTGTGCAAAGAAATTTCGGCTGGGTACCTTCCACTGCGGTGTCCCAATAGCTACAAATTTGTGTTGCTTAAAGGGAACCTGTCACCAGTATTTTGTGTATAGAGCTGAGGACATGGGTTGCAAGATGGCCGCTAGCACATCCGCAATACCCAGTCCCCATAGCTCTTTGTGATTTTATTGTGTAAAAAAACTGATTTGATACATATGCAAATTAAGCTGAGGTGAATCCTGTCCCTGACTCCACCAGCTTGTATGGAAAAAGCTGGCGGGCTAAGAGTTCAGACAAGCTAGCTGTCAGACGCCGGGCAAGGGGGTGACTTTGTGACATTGGCTTCTTACGCTCAAACATGTCCTTAACAGACACCTGACTGTGGGCAGATGAGCAGGAACTGCTCAAGGCGAGAGACGGAGTGGCGGATGGTTGAGAGGGGGCAAGGAGGACAGCAGTGGTTGACGTGGCTGAAGATGCTGGACCAGGAGGAGGATGGCGGCTTTGAGTTTGTGTGCTGCTTGTACTCATGTGTTGATCCCATAGGCGTTTGTGATGTGCGATCATGTGCCTTCGCAAAGCAGTTTTACCTAGGTGGGTGTGGGACTTCCCACGACTCAGTTTCTTTTGGCACAGGTTGCAAATGGCATCGCTGTTGTCAGAGGCAGACACACAAAAAAAATGCCACACTGCTGAGCTCTGCAATGACGGAATTCTGGTGGTGGCAACAGCATGCGTTGATTGGCGTGCTGTCTGGCTGACCCCGGGTGCCGATGCATGTTGTCTGACTGTACCACTAGCTCCTTGCGACGACCTCCCCCTGCTTCCAACTCGTCTCCTCCTCCTCTCTGTCTCCCCATCTGAACTTCCCCCCTATTCTTCTTCTCTTCTAGCGGGCACCCACGTGACATCCACGGACACATCGTCATCATCAACCACTTCACTTGTATCTGACAACTCAGCAAAGGAAGCAGCAGCGGGTACAACATCATCAACATCACACTGTACGTCCATGTGTGTAATACTGCCTGACTGAGACATATCCCTGTTATCTACATCCTCTGGCAATAATGGTTGCGCATCACTCATTTCTTCCAACTGATGTGTAAATAACTCCTCTGACAGATCAAGTAAAGCGGCTGTGGTGCTAGTGTTGGTGGTGGCGGCAGGCGGGCGAGTGCTAACTTGAGAGGTGCCCGAAGCTAAGCTGGAGGAAGATGGTGCGTCAAGGTTCAGAGCGGAAGCTGTAGAAGATTGGGTGTCCTGTGTTAGCCAGTCAACAATGTCCTCAGAACTTTTCGAGTTCAGGGTACGTGGCCTCTGAACACTGGGCATTATTCTGGGGCCAAAGGGAATCACAGCACCACGACGGCCCCTGCGGGGTGGCCTGCCTCTGCCTGTCATTTTTTTTCCGATTAGTGGTACTATGCGTGCAAGCTACTGTGACACCAGATATGAGTGACACTGTGCACTGGCAGAAGTTGGCAGAGTAGACGTTGTAGGTCTGACACACACGCTTGCAGACAACTAACTGCTATTCAATCTATTACAGTCAAAATTGTAGTTTTTTTTTTAATGTACACTACTGTTACACCATATATGAGTTGCACTGGTGTGACACTGTGCCCTGGCAGGGCCTGAAACGCACACGCGTGAAGGAAACTGACTGCTATTATTTCACAGTCAAATTTCTAGTTTTATTTTTTATGTACACTACTGTTACACCAGATATGAGTTGCACTGGTGTGACACTGTGCCCTGGCAGGCCCTGAAACGCACACGCGTGAAGGCAACTGACTGCTATTATTTCACAGTCAAAATTGAAGTTTTTTTTTAATGTACACTACTGTTACACCAGATATGAGTTGCACTGGTGTGACACTGTGCCCTGGGAGGGCCTGAAACGCACACGCGTGCAGGCAACTGACTGCTATTATATTACAGTCAAAAAAGTTTTTAGTTTTTTTTAAATGCAAGCTATTGTGACACCAGATATGAGTGGTGGCACTGGGCAAGTGGGCACAGTATACGCTGTGAGCCTGACACACACGCTGGCAGGCAGGCAACTGCAATTAGATTACACAGGGAAAAAAAAGCAGACTGATGTTCTAGCCCTAAAAAGGGCTTTTTGGGGTGCTGTCCTTACAGCAGAGATCAGATGAGTCTTTCAGGACTGTAGTGGACACTGAATACACAGGCCTAGCTAACGCTTTCCCTATTAAATCAGCAGCAGCAGCACTGTCTCTCCTCTCACTAAGAATGCAGCTTCCGAATGAATCTAAAATGGATGCTGTCCAGGAGGTGGGAGGGTTTGGGAGGGAGGGTATGATGCTGATTGGCTGGAATGTGTCTGCTGACTGTGAGGTACAGGGTCATTAGGAACCCAGCTCTAAGTTGAAATCGCAATGCGATTAATATAGCCTGTATTAATCGCATTGCGATTACAACTTAGATCTGAGTTCCTAATGGTTGTATTGCTAGAATTGCCGAATATAACGAATATAGCGCTATATTCTCAATCTTCGTTATATTCTAGCAATACAACAACCCATTAGGAATCCAGCTCTAAGTTGAATTCGCAATGTGATTAATATAACCTGTATTAATCGCATTGCGATTACAACTTAGTCAAATTTGTGACACTGCAGCTTCCGAATGAATCTAAAATAGATGCTGTCCAGGAGGTGGGAGGGTCTGGGAGGGAGGGTATGATGCTGATTGGCTGGAATGTGTTTGCTGACTGTGAGGTACAGGGTCAAAGTTTACACAATGATAACGAATAGGGGGCGGACCGAACATCGCATATGTTCGCCCACCGCGGCGAACGCGAACAAGCGATGTTTGTGGGGAACTATTGGCCGGCCAATAGTTCGGGACATCTCTAGCAAGAAGACCCTCCAACCTGAAACGTTTAGAGCTCATTGCTAAAGATGAATGGGCAAAAATACCTGTGGAGACATGCAAAAAGCTGGTCTGCAATTATAGGAAGCGTTTGATTGCTGTAATAGCCAATAAAGGCTTTTCTATTGATTATTGAGAAGGGTATGAATAATTTTAAACTGGAAACTTTTAGCTCAAATGTAAATAAAAGCTGAGAAATGTTTTTTTTTCCACAATAATGCCTCTTGTACATCATCTTATTATCTTTTGGGAGACACCTATTTCATTTCCCGTCAAAAAATTACTTGCTGGTTGAATAAAAGTAACTTTAAGTCAAAATTTGCCTGGGGTATGAATAATTATGGGCAGCACTGTATATAGTGCAGGTGCCATTTTGTGCTGCAAAAATACAGCGCTGTCGATTTTTTTTAAATTAAAGCACAATTTCTGTAACTTACCCCAAGTCAGTTATATGTTTGACCAAATATACCAGTCAAATTTTTAAGTTGAGAATTTTGTTTGGCCCGTGAACGATTTTACAAATATCCAAATGGCCCTTGGCAGCAAAAAGGTTCCCAACCCCTGCTCTATAGCATTCAGTTTCACTGCATCTGTTGCTTCTCTTTCTCAGTGAATCTGTCGGAGAGCTGCTCAGATTGCTCGATCTGTAGCTT
This sequence comes from Bufo bufo, assembly GCF_905171765.1. Classification (NCBI taxonomy): domain Eukaryota; kingdom Metazoa; phylum Chordata; class Amphibia; order Anura; family Bufonidae; genus Bufo; species Bufo bufo. The sequence continues at coordinate 363,070,290 of NC_053390.1, read as the reverse complement.
TTCTCTTTAGTTCCTTGACAGTTCATAAATAGTGTTGAGCGGACACCTGGATGTTCGGGTTCGACAGGTTCGGCCGAACTTCAGAAAAAAGTTCGAGTTCGGGACCCGAACTTGACCCCGAACCTGAACCCCATTGAAGTCAATGGGGACCCGAACTTTTGAGCACTAAAATGGCTGTAAAAATGTAATGCAAATGTTGTCAAACAAATGTGAATAGGGAAATGACTTAAAATAACATGAAAAACGTAAAAAAAAAATATTATCTTGCTCTAGTAGGAACAGGTCCATATGGAGTAGGAGGTTGAGGAGGTGGTGGATGTGGCAGTGTAGGTGGAAGTGGCGGTGGAGGAGGAGGAGGTAGCCTACACTTCTTTTTGGTTTTAAATGTATTTGTATTTTTTTTAATTAGGGTACACCCCAAAACATTGGGAAATATAACCTGTGATAACCCCCTCCAGTCATGCTAAACACACGTTCAGACAATACACTAGCTGCGGGGCAGGCCAGCACCTCCAAGGGGTAATGGGCAAGCTCAGGCCATGTGCCCAATTTGGAGACCCAGAAGTTGCAGGGGCTGACCCCTGTCAGTCAGTTCGTGTAGGCGTGTGCACATTTACTGCCCCACCATGTCGCACGTCCCCGTGATGTTCACGATCCAATTTGATATCTGCTCTATCAACTTTCGATGTTTTTTTATGCACCTACCATGTTGATCACGGGTGGCGGGGAATCAGGGTTCCATGCCAGTGTGGGAGCATGAGAAAGAGAGACCAGATCCAAGGGAGGATTCATTTTTTAAAATTTAAAATTATAGAGTTGAAATATGGGAGAAATTATTAAAGCGTAAAAGTGTGAAAACTTTTCAAAGTTTAAGCATTGAATGAAAGGATGTGGCACGCATTAATTGCTGAATAATATATAAAAAAAAATTCCTTGTCATCTATGCATAGCAGGTGTTTATTCACGTCTAAAATATTATAATGTCAACCCAAGAATGTAACAGAAAAATTATTGAAATTTATTAAACTGTCAACTAGGTAGAGGAGGGGTATATTTCACCCAAAAATGTAACTGACAATTTTTTTTTTTTTTTTTTAAATGTCTACTGGGTATAACAGTGGTACATCACATCCAAAAATTGGTGAATTTCACCGGAAAATGTAACTGACAAATTTATATATATATTTTTTCCTGTCTACTAGGTCTAGGAGTAGTACATCACACCCAAATATTTTTGAATTTCACCAGAAAATATAACTGATAATTTTTTTTTTGTTTAACCTGTGTACTAGGTATAGCAGTGGTACTATACACCCAAAAATTTGTTAATTTCACCCTAAAATGTAAATGACAAAGCAGCGAAATGATATAAAATAAAACACGTACAGATAAAAATTTATGAGGTGGAGTTCCATATGGAGTAAAAGTTTGAGGAGGGGCTGCGGTGGGCAGTAGCAGGCGTACTGTCTAGAGGATGGCCGCTCCGCTTTTGCACCCTGCTCCCTCTTCTGCTGTGCTGGAGGCTCTGTGCGACCACCGCCTCTTCCTCTGAACTACATAGGTCACTCGCATGACCTTGATTCCATGTGGAATCAAGGTCCTCCACATCATCGTCATCCACATCATCTTCCACCCAGACTTCACCCCTGCCTTCCTTGTCGGTCTGCACACTTTCGAAAGCCCCAGCAGTTGGCACCTGTGTTTCGTCATCATCCAAGACGTGCTGCGATGGTCCTCCCATGTACTCATCTTGAAAGATAAGTGGTTGGGCAACGGTGCAATCAATCTCTTCCACTTCTGAGGCAGGGCTAGGTGAATGACCCTGGGAAACCCTGCTAACAGAGTCATCAAAAAGCAGAAGAGACTGCTGCATGACTTGGGGCGCAGACTGCTTGGCTGATTTGCAAGGGGGTGAGGTGAAAGACTGATGGACATCGGCTGCAGGTGCCAACTGTGGTCTTTCAGCAGGAGACTGGGTGGGAGAGAATGTGAAGGAACTGGATTCACTGTCAGCAACCCAATCTACTATCGCCTGTACTTGTTAAGGCCTCACCATTCGTAGAGCAGCATTAGGCCCGACCAAATACCGCTGCAGGTTTTGTCGCCTGCTCGCACCTGAGGAAAGGGTTTCACTTGTGCGTGTAGCTGGCACAGATCGACCACGTCCTCTCCCTGCAACAGGAGCTCCACCAGCAGCAGCATGACCTGGGCCACGTCCCTTATTTAACGCTCTCCTCATATTTTTCAAATTCAGAATCTTGCCCTAAATGGGTGTTTAATCAATAGTAGAATAGAACGACAGTATGTAAACAGTGTATCTCACAGGGCTGAACCAGACTAGGCCTCAATTAAAGATTTTTTTGCCCAGAATGGCTGTATTTCAAATGTCTAAATCAGACCCCTGTATGTAGAGGGTGTATCTCACACGGTCTGAACCAATGTAGGCCTGAATTCAATATTGGTGCACCAAATGGCGGTATTTTAAATGCCTGAATCAAACCCCTGTATGTAGAGGGTGTATCTCACAGGGCCTGAACCAGTGTAGGCCTAAATTAAATATTTCTTTACCCAAAATGGCTATATTTCAAATGGCTGTATTTCAAATGCCTAAATCAAACCCCTGTATGTAGAGGGTGTATCTCACACGGCCTGAACCAGTGTAGGCCTGAATTTAATATTGGTTCACCAAATGGCGGTATTTCAAATGCCTGAATCAAACCCCTGTATGTAGATAATGTATCTCACACTGTCTGGACCAGTGTAGGACTGAATTAAATATTTCTTTGCCCAAAATGGCTGTATTTCAAATGCCTGAATCAAACCCCTGTATGTAGAGGGTGTATCTCACACGGCCTGAACCAGTGTAGGCCTGAATTTAATATTGGTTCACCAAATGGCGGTATTTCAAATGCCTGAATCAAACCCCTGTATGTAGAGGGTGTATGTCACAGGGCCTGAACCAGTGTAGGCCTAAATTAAATATTTCTTTACCCAAAATGGCTATATTTCAAATGTCTGTATTTCAAATGCCTAAATCAAACCCCTGTATGTAGAGGGTGTATCTCATACTGTCTGAACCAGTGTAGGCCTGAATTAAATATTTCTTTGCCCAAAATGGCTGTATTTCAAATGCCTGAATCAAACCCCTGTATGTAGAGGGTGTATCTCACACGGCCTGAACCAGTGTAGGCCTGAATTCAATATTGGTTCACCAAATGGCGGTATTTAAAATGCCTGAATCAAACCCCTGTATGTAGAGTGTGTATCTCACACTGTCTGAACCAGTGTAAGCCTGAATTAAAGATTTATTTGCCCAAAATGGCTATATTTCAAATGGCGGTATTTCAAATGCCTGAATCAAACCCCTGTATGTAGAGGGTGTATCTCTCACAGCCTGAACCAATGTTGGCCTGAATTCAATATTGGTGCACCAAATGGCGGTATTTCAAATGCCTGAATCAAACCCCTGTATGTAGAGGGTGTATCTCACAGGGCCTGAACCAGTGTAGGCCTAAATTAAATATTTCTTTGCCCAAAATGGCTGTATTTCAAATGCCTGTATTTCAAATGCCTGAATCAAACCCCTGTATGAAGAGGGTGTATCTCACACTGTCTGAACCAGTGTAGGCCTGAATTCAATATTTCTTTGCCCAAAATGGCTGTATTTCAAATGGCTGTATTTCAAATGCCTGAATCAAACCCCTGTATGTAGACGGTGTATCTCACACGGCCTGAACCAGTGTAGGCCTGAATTCAATATTGGTGCACCAAATGGCGGTATTTCAAATGCCTGAATCAAACCCCTGTATGTAGAGGGTGTATCTCACAGGGCCTGAACCAGTGTAGGCCTAAATTAAATATTTCTTTGCCCAAAATGGCTGTATTTCAAATGCCTGAATCAAACCCCTGTATGTAGAGGGTGTATCTCACACTGCCTCAACCAGTGTAGGCCTGAATTAGATATTTATTTGCCCAAAAAATGGCTGCATTTCAAATGCCTGAATCAAACCCCCTGTATGTAGAGGGTGTATCTCACACGGCATTAACCAATGTAGGCCTGAATTCAATATTGGTGCAAGAAATGGCGGTATTTCAAATGCCTGAATCAAACCCCTGTATGTAGAGGGTGTATCTCATACTGTCTGAACCAGTGTAGGCCTGAATTAAATATTTATTTGCCCAAAATGGCTGTATTTCAAATGGCTGTATTTCAAATGCCTGAATCAAACCCCTGTATGTAGAGGGTGCATCTCATACGGCCTAAACCAGTGTATGCCTGAATTCAATATTGGTGCACCAAATGGCGGTATTTCAAGTGCCTGAATCAATCCCCTATATGTAGAGGGTGTATCTCACATGGCCTGAACAAGTGTAGGCCTGAATTTAATATTGGTGCACCAAATGGCGGTATTTCAAATGCCTGAATCAAAGCCGTGTATGTACAGGGTGTATCTCACATGGCCTGAATCAGTGTAGGCCTGAATTAAAGATTTCTTTGCCCAAAATGGCTGTATTTCAAATGGCTGAATCAAACCCCTGTATGTAGAAAGTGTATCTCACACTGTCTGAACCAGTGTAGGACTGAAGTAAGTATTTCTCTGCCCAAAATGGCTGTATTTCAAATGGCTGTATTTCAAATGCCTGAATAAAACCCCTGTATTCAGAGGGTGTATCTCACACGTTCTGAACAAGTGTAGGCCTAAATTCAATATTGGCGCACCAAATGGCAGTATTTCAAATCTCTGAATCTAACCCAAATGTATTAAGGGTGTATCTCACAATGACATCTGCATCAAATATTTTTTTTGCCCAAACGAGTGTTTGTTTAACAACTGAATTTGACAACAGTATATAAGCCTGTAATTTCACACGTGCTCATGCTGCAAGGCCTGAAAATAGTGTTTTTTGTCAAAAAAGTGTGTTTATCAAACCCCAGAAAATGATGGGTGTATTTCTAGCTTAAATTGCACCCTGACTAATCCAGATGTTGTAGATTGCCAAAAAAGTGTTTTTTTGGTAACAGAATATGAAAGCTGTATATATTAAACTTGACTTTAACTCTTGCAGATCAGGAAAATACAGTTTTTTGGCAAAAAAGTGTGTTTTTAAAACCCCAGAAAATGATGGGTGTATTTCTAGCTTAAATTGCACATTGACTAATACAGATGTTGTAGAGTGCCCCAAAAAATGGTGATTTGCAATGTCCCAAAAGTTCAGATGCAGTGCTGGTGCACTGAGCTTGCATAAAATGGCCGCTGCCCACCTAACTAACAGAATTATAAAAGTTATTTTTTTTGGTCAATGGGCTCAGGGCAGGGTAAAATAAGTCCTCATCCAGCTATGTGAGCAAAAAAGTAAAAAAGTTATGGAATTTGGAAGGCTGAAAGGAAAAAACAAAAAATGATAATACTAAATTGACTGATTTACTTGTAAACAAGGGCTAAATCAAAATGCGTGTGCAGTCAGTTTGCTTACACATGTGCATTTAAAAGTAACATACACTAACTGTTTTGTCTTGGTGGTTGAATTTTTCGTTGGTATTTCCTGTACACCTACTGTACAGTACTGTATAGGAATTTTGAATAATTGTTCCTATGCAAAGATGTTTTATAAGAATGGTATGGAATGAATAGCCTTAATGACAAATTGTGCAGTGTGTGTAAATAGGTTTAGCATATCTTATATTGCCAGAAGCAATCTAGAGTCAAAATGTCATGTCAGTATAGAGCAAACCATTTATTCTATCGGATCAATCATGTTTGTCGACAGAAGCACCAAAAGCTATTGTCTTGCTGTATGATCTATTAGAAGTTTGTAACCCTTTAAATAAGAAGTGGTACTGAAAATGCTTTGCAAAAGATGTTATTAATTGCCAAAAGGAGGTCTATTGCCGATAATGTATGCAAGTTAATTATTTCTGAGCTACATCTGCCAAATCTAATGTCATAGAAAATGTCAAAAGTATACACCCCACCGTCATGGCTCATATGAGTTTTGGCAGCATTAATCTAGGCAGCATTATTCATAGGGCAGAACATCACATTATTTCTGACCTCTCAGAGACAGAGGTAAGCTTAGAGCCTAATAAAATCAAAACTAGAAGCTAATAAGAACAAGACTTCATTTGGATGAACTGTCTTTAGGAAATTATCTGAAACAGTTTGTAGGACAACTGTAAAACTTTCAGTGTATTTATCCTTGGAATAAAAGGCTCATGTAAATACTGTAAAGAGATTTGAAATACAAACCGGATTCCAAAAAAGTTGGGACACTATACAAATCGTGAATAAAAACTGAATGCAATGATGTGGAGGTGCCAACTTCTAATATTTTATTCAGAATAGAACATAAATCACGGAACAAAAGTTTAAACTGAGAAAATGTACCATTTTAAGGGAAAAATATGTTGAATCAGAATTTCATGGTGTCAACAAATCCCCAAAAAGTTGGGACAAGGCCATTTTCACCACTGTGTGGCATCTCCCCTTCTTCTTACAACACTCAACAGATGTCTGGGGACCGAGGAGACCAGTTTCTCAAGTTTAGAAATAGGAATGCTCTCCCATTCTTGTCTAATACAGGCCTCTAACTGTTCAATCGTCTTGGGCCTTCTTTGTTGCACCTTCCTCTTTATGATGCGCCAAATGTTCTCTATAGGTGAAATATCTGGACTGCAGACTGGCCATTTCAGTACCCGGATCCTTCGCCTACGCAGCCATGATGTTGTGATTGATGCAGAATGTGGTCTGGCATTATCTTGTTGAAAAATGCAGGGTCTTCTCTGAAAGACATGACGTCTGGATGGGAGCATATGTTGTTCTAGAACCTGAATATATTTTTCTGCATTGATGGTGCCTTTCCAGACATGCAAGCTGCCCATGCCACACGCACTCATGCAACCCCATACCATCAGAGATGCAGGCTTCTGAACTGAGCGTTGATAACAACTTGGGTTGTCCTTGTCCTCTTTGGTCCGGATGACATGGCGTCCCAGATTTCCAAAAAGAACTTCGAATCGTGACTCGTCTGACCACAGAACAGTCTTCCATTTTGCCACACTCCATTTTAAATGATCCCTGGACCAGTGAAAACGCCTGAGCTTGTGGATCTTGCTTAGAAATGGCTTCTTCTTTGCACTGTAGAGTTTCAGCTGGCAACGGCGGATGGCACAGTGGATTGTGTTCACTGACAATGGTTTTTGGAAGTATTCCTGAGCCCATTCTGTGATTTCCTTTACAGTAGCATTCCTGTTTGTGGTGCAGTGTCGTTTAAGGGCCCGGAGATCACGGGCATCCAGTATGGCTTTACGGCTTTGACCCTTACGCACAGAGATTGTTCCAGATTCTCTGAATCTTCGGATGATGTTATGCACAGTTGATGATGATAGATGCAAAGTCTTTGCAATTTTTCGCTGGGTAACACCTTTCTGATATTGCTCCACTATCTTTCTGCGCAACATTGTGGGAATTGTGGGAATTGGTGATCCTCTACCCATCTTGGCTTCTGAGAGACACTGCCACTCTGAGAAGCTCTTTTTATACCCAATCATGTTGCCAATTGACCTAATTAGTGTTAATTGGTCTTCCATCTCTTCGTTATGCTCAAATTTACTTTTTCCAGCCTCTTATTGCTACTTGTCCCAACTTTTTGGGGATTTGTTGACACCGTGAAAATTGGAATCAACGTATTTTTCCTTTAAAATGATACATTTACTCGGATTAAACGTTTGATCTGTCATCTACGTTCTATTACAAATAAAATATTGACATTTGCCATCTCCACATCATTGCATTCAGTTTTTATTCACAATTTGTTTAGTGTCCCAACTTTTTTGGAATCCGGTTTGTAGAATCAGTGAGTAAATGTTAGTGACAATATACAGTGATCAACAATTGGCACTATAGCATGGGTGGCCAACCTTACAGACACAAAGAGCCCAAAAAATTAAAATAAAGTATGACTACCAGGGGCCACAAGCTATACATTTACACACGCCCTACAAGATGCACCTAGGTTTTAACAAAGAAAAAGAAGAGAAAAAAAAAAAGATTTTTCATCTGATCTGAGGTCTGATAAAAATATTTTTTTCTTATTTTTCATTAGCAGAGAAAAAAATATATATTTTTTTTTCATCAGACCTCAGATCAGACTCCTAAATCAGATCAGATCCCCAATCCTCATCTGACCTAAAATAAGATCCCCAAACCTCATCAGATCCCCAAATCAGACCCCCAAAATAAGACCCCCAATGCTCAGATCAGACAACACAAATCAGACTTCCAGTGTCAGACCCTCAGTGCTCATATCTCCCCCCCAATGCTCAGATCTCCCCCATGCTCAGATCCCCCCATGCTCATATCTCTCCCCTTCTTAGATCTGACCCCATACTCAGACCTGACCGACCTATGCTCAAACAAGACCCATCATGCTCAATTCTGAACCCCCATGCTCAAATCTGAACCCCCATGCTCAGATCCCCTATGCTCAGATCAGACACCCATGCTCAGATTAGACCCCATTGCTCAGATCAGGACCCCCATGCTCAGATCAGACTCCCATTGCCCAGATCAGGATACACCCCCCACCATGCTCAGATCAGAACCTCCCATGCTTAGATCAAACCCCCATGCTCAGTTCTATAATTTAAAAAAATCTCTTCCCCCTCCTGATCAGGCACTGGGCTCCTGCTTGGGCACCTGCTACTCTGCAGGTCTGACACGCTCTCCACTGTGACCTGATGAGCACAATGTCAGGTCATAGAGCGTGTCTCCACGTACTACGTTCTCACACTGTGTGCATCAGGACGTAGTGGAGAGTGAGCTGGAGCTGCAAAGTAGCAACAGTGCCCAATCAGGAAAAGAGATCTGAGCATGAGGTGAAGAGTGAGCCGGCCTGACTGCTTCCCGGCTCCACAGCTAGAGCCGCACTTGAAGAAGCAAAGAGCCGCATGCTCAAGAGCCAAAGGTTGGCCATCCCTGCACTATAGTATTGATTTTTATATTTTATATCTTTGATATAATTTGAGACATACTGAAACATAAAAATGGCTTCACATTTTGGCAGCACGCCATTTACACAGATATCGATTTTATATTATTTAAATAAGACAAGCAATAAAATATTAGAATCCTATATCAAGATTTAGGTCTTATGCTCATGGCAATGCAGCAAACAGAAACTCTTTACGGCACTTATTTAAATACTAGTAGAAAATTAAAGTGCTGCAGTATTGTACTTCTAGTGGAAAATCCAGATTGCTTGCCATGATATTTTCAGGTGGAGTCACACAGTTTCAGGTAAATTCTCTTAAAAACAACCTCAGTATGCCGCTATATAAAATAAAAAAAGTGCACAGTGGAACATAGCAGGCTACATGCTGTTTGTTAGCACCGTCACCCATGCGTTCATCCTTAGCACTCTGACATTATTTTCTACTGTATTGGTGTCTTTGCAGCTTCTGAGCCTCACTAGCCTGCTTGCTTCTGACTGTGTTTCCGAATCCTAACCTCTGACTGTCTTTTCGACCTGCCTCTGACTGCTGACTCTGCCTATTATTGTATCCCTTGGTTCAGACCCAACCTGGTATTTTGCCTGTGAGTTGTCTCTTACCTTGGTATCGTTGTTCCTCTCCCATCTTTGACCTGGAGTCGTTTTCTGGTTTCTGCATTGGTGTTCTGATTTTATTTTTGGTATCTGATTCTGACTTTAAGCTGGTTCTGTCTGTCTACCGCCTATTCACATAGCAGTGTAGGGAACATAGCCCAGTTGGGGTCACCATTTAGGGAGAGTCGTCTAGTTAGTAGGGTCAGTGGTGGGTTAGAGACTAGGGGATGCACTTTTCTTGACCTATGTGACAGTTGTAGGATACCTTTTGTTATCTGAAATCAGCAGACAACTTCTGCCTCTATTTTCTCTTCCTTTTTTCTTTATTTTTCCCCTTTATTTTTTCTTCTTCTTTCTCTTTCCCTCCCTTCTTTCTTCTCTCCCCTTCCCCTTTGTTCCCTTTCTCTTTTTTCCCTCTTTTTTTATCTTCTTCTCTCCCTGTCTTTCCTCTCATCCCTCTTCACCCCTTTTCCTCATTTTCATTATTTGATAGTTCCTCCTAGTTCACACCCTTCCAGCCTTTCTAAACACATTTACACTCATTTTGATTTTAATTTCTGCTGCTTATCTTTCACACACACCACCCATAATCTTACCTGACCATAAGCAACGTCTGATTTCCAAGATGCTCAGTTCACCAACTGTTCCTACAGCCAGCCCTATAACCATACACACAAAGGGTGATGTGCAGAGTCCAGTTACTATAACACTTGGCCCATCACGCAGGAGCTTCACTTACCCCTTCTTTGGCTGGCTCTGCGCCTTCACATATAGGCAGTGTGTGTGGGTGAGGGCTGTCCTGGGAAGAAGTGTGACATACCTACACTGTGCCACCTCTCAGTAGTGTCATGTATACATAATGCCTATATTGTTGCCGTTTCCTCTGGTATGCGCTGATGCATGACTTACTGTTATAGGATGCTACAGGAGCAGCCGCCCCTCATAGCAGACTCTTCCACTCTCTATTCCACTTGTGCCAGATATTAATCTTCTTTCGTGTAAGGCTACTTTCACACTGGCGTTTTTTGTGGAGCCAGTCATAAGCAAGGTGGCCTCTTGGATGACAGGTGTTATTGTCAGCGAAATGCATAAAGCACATGATGACCTCAAAACGTGCCCTGGACATTGCAGCAGAGAACATGGGCATGTAATGTATTGGGTCTTTAGACCAATATGACCGCAATACATTTTTTTTAGTTAGACCCATGCTGAGGATAAGGCCCAAAAAATTTTTAAACTCGGAAACTGTGACTGGTTTCCACCGGTAAGACTGGGCATAGAAGCTTTCCGGATTGGCGGTAATAAACTGTGTGGCGTAGCGGTTGGTTTCTGCCACAACTAGGTCATAGAGATCCGCGGTGAACAGCTCAAAAAACTGAAGGGCCGATCCTAAATGAGCCGTCTCCACGCGAACTCCAGACTGGGCGGTGAAAGGGGGCAATACGGGTGCGGCGGAAGCAGGGGAGTGCCAATTAGGATTTGCCAGCACCTCTGGGAGACTAAGGGTTCTACGGGCCTGTGAACGTGGTGGCTGCGACGGGGGAGTTATTGTACGTGCCACCATACCAGCTGGAACTGCCCTTCTGGTGCTCGCCACTTCACCAGGGAATATGGCAGTGCTTGTAGAAGGTCCAGGATGTGCTGCGCTGCTGGTGTATGCCGCACCATAAAAAAGAACAGCGCTAGCACCACTCTGCTGCAAATGAGGCTCATCATGCGGGGTATGCAGAACCCTGACATAGGATCGGGTATGCCTGACCGTAGCAGGGACCTCTACCTCGTCATCTTCGCTAGCCGTTAGAGTGCCACTGCTGTCTACAGGTTCATATTCTAAACCACTGGATTCAGCGGGTGAGGCGTCCCCATCGCTTTCATCCATCACGGCCAGAATCCTGTAGGCCTGTTCAGCGGAATACCCCTTGTTTGACATTTTGGGTTCACTAAATTTAGGGGGTATTCCTCTGAGACTACCCAGGAAAAAGAGCAAACCTACCTTGTAAAAAGGAGTGCTTGCGAAGTAAAGCTGCGATCACTAATAAATATCCAAAAAGCTCAAAAGTGATCTTTATAGCGGCGCAGCGATTTTACAGTGTTTTTGCAGTGATCAGAAAAAAAAAATTCTGTCACTGCGGTGGGGCGGACTGAACGCAAGTGTGCGCACAAGATCAGGCCTGATTGGGCGAACACTGCGTTTTGTAGAGCCTAAGGTGACCCTAATGTACTTATATAGATCTGAATGCGATCAGTCTTGATCACTTACAGATACTATATAGTACTAGTGCTGATTAGCGACAGCGATGACGCTAATCAGCGACTAATCAGTGACTGCTGTGCGGTGGGCTGGGCGCTAAACTGCCTAGCAAGTAGCTAACTACCTGGCGGTGATAAGGGACCCTTACAGGGGGGTGATCAATGACAGAGGGGTGGACAAGGGGGTGATCAGGGTGATCAGGGAGTCTAATATGGGTGATCAGGTGCTAAATAAGGGGTTTATAAATGACAGGGTAATGTCTAATGTGTAGTGTGGTGATTTGGTGCTACTTACAGAGCTGCCTGTGTCCTCTGGTGGTCGATCCAAGCAAAAGGGACCACCAGAGGAGCAGGTAGCAGTTATATCAGACGCTATTTTCAAAATAGCGTCTGACATAACCATTTCATTGGTCATTTCAAAAATCCACAGCCTGCCAGCCAATGATCGCGGCTGGCAGGCTGCAGATGAACTTGTGAACTACGCGATCCTGTGAACGCGTGCTCCTGTGAGTGCGCGTTCACAGGAAATCTCGGCTCACGCGAGATGATGCCGATCGGCGTTAGTGTGACCTGGCAGCGCCGCAGAGAAAACGCCTTTCGGCGTTAGCGAGACGGGAGGTGGTTAAGGTACGTCCAATATATTGTGTTTTACAGGGGCACTCTAGCAAGTAGATGACCCCGCTGTTTCACATGAAAGGTTCCCTTTTATTTTACACTCCTTCTGTTTTGATGTTGATATCACCGTACTCTTATTGGTGTTTCTTTTATCTTCCTTGGCCCTGTTTTTGCATCCCATACAAAATCCGCACCATGTGAACACATCCCAATGAGTGCGGAATACCATTTCTTTATTAGAGCATCCATGTACTATTTTGTTCCTAACTGTTGGGGCTCATTTAAATACAAAAGGGGGTTTATTTGGAATTAACTCCCCTATTACACCATCATTCTTAAGGACATTCCAATTTTTGTTTATTATTTCCCTGATGCGAGGGCAATGAACAGAATAAGTGGTGGAGAAAGCAAATTTGAACCTATCACCATTATTTCTCTTTTTATGTTGGTCACTAGTTGCTTCATCCTTATTTATTACACTTTAGGCACATTTTGGATCCAAGGTCTATAATGGAAACTCCTTCTATCAATGTAACCATTGCGATCTGTCGGTTTAAAGTAGGTTTTAGTTTTTATCTTCCCTTGTTTAACCGCAATTTCCAGATCCAACAAGTGGATCACACTCTTACTGACATTCTCAGTGAACACAACATTCCAGGAATTGTTATTAATGTATACTATGAAATCCTTAAGCGTGGCCTCTGTACCACGCCAGATGCAAATGCAGTCGTCGATATACCTCTTCCATAATTGCAAACAACCTTCTCCATTCTCTACACACAAGGGGTCAATATAAAAATGTTCCCAATATGACATAAATAAATTTGCGAAACTGGGTGCAAATTTAGCACCCATCGCAACGACAGATATTTGCAGATAAAAAAATTTCTCATACCAAAAATAATTGTGGGTGAGACAATATTTAATTCTGTATTCTGAAATCCAACTAGTTAAGGAATCCAACCCCGAGATTATGGGTCTCCCTGGGGGCTTTTCAGCATTTTTGTGTACTTTAGGGAGATAATATATCTCGCTAAAACCCCCAGGGAGATCCATAATCTCGAGGTTGGATTCCTTAACTAGTAGGATTTCAGAATACATTGATATATTCCTACAGAAATATGTCCCCACAATCCCTTCCTTTCTCCGGGACACGGGGCAGGTACTAGAAATCCTTAGGGATTTCAGTGCCATCCCAGAGAATACATACATGGTGACACTTGATGTCACTTTCTTATATACCATAATACCCAACAAAATAGGACTAAAGGGTGTACGTTTTTATATTTAATTGGAGTGAGGTGTCAGCCAACTGGAGTCCAATCAATGAGAGGAGATTGGAGGTGTTGGTTACAACCGCCCAGCCCTATAAAAAAAACAGACACCTGTTCTGGGTTTGCTTTTCACAAGAAGCATTGCCTGATGTGAATGATGCCTCGCACAAAAAAGCTCTCAGAAGACCTACGATTAAGAATTGTTGACTTGCATAAAGCTGGAAAGGGTTATAAAAGTATCTCCAAAAGCCTTGCTGTTCATCAGTCCATGGTAAGAAAAATTGTCTATAAATGGAGAAAGTTCAGCACTGCTGCTACTCTCCCTAGGAGTGGCTATCCTGTAATGATGACTGCAAGAGCACAGCGCAGGCTGCTCAATGAGGTGAAGAAGAATCCTAGAGTGTCAGCTAAAGACTTACAAAAGTCTCAGACATATGCTAACATCCCTGTTAGCGAATCTGCGATACGTAAAACACTAAACAAGAATGGATTTCATGGGAGGATACCACAGAGAAAGCCACTGCTGTCCAAAAAAAACATTGCTGCACGTTTACAGTTTGCACAAGAGCACCTGGATGTTCCACAGCAGTACTGGCAAAATATTCTGTGGACAGATGAAAACAAAGTTGAGTTGTTTGGAAGAAACACACAACACTATGTGTGGAGAAAAAGAGCCACAGCACACCGACATCAAAACCTCATCCCAACTGTGAAGTATGGTGGTGGGGCATCATGGTTTGGGGCTGGTTTGCTGCATCATGGACTGGACGGATTGCTATCATCGAAGGAAAAATGAATTCCCAAGTTTACCAAGACATTTTGCAGGAGAACTTAAGGCCATCTGTCCACCAGCTGAAGCTCAACAGAATATGGGTGTTGCAACAGGACAACGACACAAAGCATAGAAGTAAATCAACAACAGAATGGCTTAAACAGAAGAAAATACACCTTCTGGAGTGGCCCAGTCAGAGTCCTGACCTCAAAACAATGCTGTGGCATGACCTCAAGAAAGCGATTCACACCAGACATCCCAAGAATATTGCTGAACTGAAACAGTTCTGTAAAGAGGAATGGTCAAGAATTACTCCTGACCATTGTGCACGTCTGATCTGCAACTAACTACAGGAAACGTTTGGTTGAAGTTATTGCTGCCAAAGGAGGTTCAACCAGTTATTAAATCCAAGGGTTCACATACTTTTTCCACCTGCACTGTGAATGTTTACATGGTGTGTTCAAAAAAACATGGTAACATTTAATTCTTTGTGTGTTAGTTTAAAGAGGACCTTTCACTAGTGTACAAACTAAAAACTAACTATATCTGTGGGCAGAGCGGCACCCAGGGGTCCCCCTGCACTTACTAATATGTCCGGGCGCCGGACCGTTCGCCCGGTATAGGCTCCGGTGTGTGCAGCTCCGTCTGTTGTACTGGACTGATTTTTTGTATGAGGCGTGTCCCTTGCTGCAGCGCTGGTCAATCGCAGCGCACAGCTCATAGGTCACACACTCTAATATTTTGTTGGACCGCCTTTAGCTTTGATTATGGCACAAATTCGCTGTGGCATTGTTTCTGCAATGTCACAAGATTTATTTCCATACAGTGTTGCATTATTTTTCACCAAGATCTTGCATTGATGATGGTAGAGTCTGACCGCTGCGCAAAGCCTTCTCCAGCACATTCCAAAGATTCTCAATGGGGTTAAGGTCTGGACTCTGTGGTGGCCAATCCATGTGTGAAAATGATGTCTCATGCTCCCTAAAACACTCTTTCACAATTTGAATCCTGGCATTGTCATCTTGGAATATGCCCGTGCCATCAGAAAAAATCCATTGATGGAATAACCTGGTCATTCAGTATGTTCAGGTAGTCAGCTGACCTCATTCTTGGAGCACATACTGTTGCTGAACCTAGACCTGACCGACTGCAGCAACCCCAGATCATAGCACTGCCCCACAGGCTTGTACAGGAGGCATTAGGTATGATGGGTGCATCACTTCATCTGCCTCTCTTCTTATCCTGATGCGCCCATCACTCTGGGACAGGGAAAATCTGGACTCATCAGACCACATGACCTTCTTCCATTGCTCCAGAGTCCAATCTTTATGCTCCCTAGCAAACTGAAGCCTTTTTTTCTGGTTTGCCTCACTGATTAGTGGTTTTTTTACGGCTACACAGCTGTTCAGTCCCAATCCCTTGAGTTCCTTTCGCATTGTGCGTGTGGAAATGCTCTTACTTTCACTATTAAACATAGCCCTGAGTTCTACTGTTGTTTTTCTTCAATTTGATTTCACCAAACGTTTAAGTGATCGTCAGGATTTTTTTTTTTCCGCCACATTTCTCCCTCGAATACGATGGGTCCCCACTATCCTTCCAGTTTTTAATAATGTGTTTAACAGTTCTTAACCTAATTTTAGTAGTTTCTGCAATCTCCTTAGATGTTTTCTCTTCTTGATGCATGCCAATGATTTGACCCTTTTCAAACAAAACTTTTTGAATTGCATAAGCAGGGTTTCTCACAGCGCGCCATCGCTGCTGAGGTAGAAAGCAGTAAGACAGTCATTTGGAATTTCTTAAATGATCCTGAGGGTTATGGAACAAAAAAGTCAAGTGGAAGACCCAAAAAAAATTCATCAGCACTGAGCCGGAGGATCCAATTGGCTGTCCGTCAAGACACTAGACGATCCTCGACCCAAATTACTGGTGCTGACTGCAGCCCTATAACCATCAGACGGCATCTGAGACTGAATGGCTTCAAAAACAAAAAACGTCTTCAAAGACCTTGTCTCCTTGAACGCCACAGAACTGCTCGTTTGGACTTTGCAAGAGAGTGCCAAACATGGGACATTCAATGGTGGAAGAAAGTTTTATTCTCTGCTGAGAATTTTTCTTAACCTTGATGGTCCTGATGGTTTCCAACGTTACTGGCATGACAAGCAGATCCCACCTGAGATGTTTTCTAAGCGCCACAGTGGAGGGGGCGCCATAATGGTCTGGGGTGCTTTTTCCTTCAGTGGAACAATGGAGCTTCAGGAAGTGCAGGGGCGTCAAACGGCCGCTGGCTATGTCCAGATGTTGCAGAGAGCATTCCTCATGACTGAGGGCCCTCGTCTGTGTGGTAACGACTGGGTTTTTCAACAGGACAACGCTACAGTACTCAATGCCCGCAGGACAAGGGACTTCTTCAAGGAGAATAACATCACTCTTTTGGCCCACCCTGCGTGTTCCCCTGATCTAAATCCAATTGAGAACCTTTGGGGATGGATGGCAAGGGAAGTTTACAAAAATGGACAACAGTTCCAGACAGTAGATGGCCTTCGTGCGGCCGTCTTTACCACTTGGAGAAATGTTCCCACTCACCTTGCATCAAGCATGCCGAAACTAATTTTTGAAGTGATAAACAATAACGGCGAAGCTACTCATTACTGAGTTCATGTTTGGAAGTTGAATTTCTATTTTGGGGGGGTTTAGTTTTTTTTTGGAGGTGTGGTCCTAAACTTTTGATCAGCTGAAAAACAGCCTGTTTCAGTTTATTCATTGTTTTCATTAAATTGAATGCCCAAAAAATGTTTTGTCTCACTCCCATTTCTTCTTGTTGCATGTTGGAACCTTGTTAAGATCCAGCCATGCTAAATATGATTTTTTGCCATTTTTCAAGTGATCTTAAACTTTAGATCAGGACTGTATATATATATATATATATATATATATGTGGTTAAGGCTGCCGGGCAGCCTGTATTTGTGGGAGGGGCAGAGGCCACGCCCCCTCTGCCCTTATAACCTCGGCGGGAGTTACAGACGGGACGTGCAGTCAGTTACCTGGATCGTCCGGCCACGTCTGGTTCCTGCACATCCCGCGCCTTCAAGCCTCGATCCGGGTAAGTATTGGATCGGCTTCTCCTTGTCTCGGTCGCCCAGGTAAGCTATATTTTCGATGCCGGTCCTGGTCGGATTCTTAACTCGGTGCGGGGGGCGGCATACGGCGGCGCAAGGCTTCTCCTCACCGCGGGGACGGCGCATCCACGCGGGGGGGCTGGGGGCCGGAGCTCCGCTCACCTCCTGGTCCAGGCCGGCTGGCACTGACAGACCGAGGGTGGGTGTGTGTGCTCCGGGGGCGGCCGCGGGTGCCGGTTGCTAGGCACGCCGGCGGCGCCGCCCCTGGTTACGCTTCTTTGTTGGTCACCGCCGCCGGCCGTGGTCATGATAGATGGCAGAGGCGCATGTAGGCCAGCGCGTGCTGTTACTACGCACGTGGCTGGTTTCCATGGGAACTGGACAACGGTTTTTAAGCCTGCTGCGCTGAGGCATGATTATTACAGGCTGCTAACGCTGGTTGGGAATGTCATGCAATTACGGTAGTTGTGGCTTGAACGTTTTCCTTAAATTGAGCAACAGAAGGAGAACGTTGGAGAAATAACCCAGTTAGCAATGCCACCCACACCTCAAGGCAAATGCCAGTTACAAGGTTTACGTTTTTTTTAGGTGCTGCAAATAACTGCCTGCACGCCACATAAACAAGCCGTGCACGATGGCAGTGTCGTAAATCATGAAGCCTTCCAGTGTGGAGCAAATATATAAATCTACTGAAACGGGTTTGCTTCTTACGGATCAATTTCACATAACACAAATGCCACCACTGAGGGCATGCACTTGGGGACTTCATACCTAGGTCTGTGATGTGACAACAGCTAACTTGTTGTAAACTGTGCGAGTAGTTGTGGGGTGCAAGCAATTATAATAGGGAACTATTATGTCTAGGTTTGGCTGGCATAGACAGTAGCCCCAAACGTATTTCACTGTCTACCTACAGTTAGGATGGTGGTGGTACACCTTTCCACATAGATCGCTATTTAGTGCCTGCAGCAGCGCCGATGTCTGTTATGTTTAAAAAAAAAAAAAGGGAAAAAATATTTAATTTATTGTACATTTACATTTCTGTCATGCATCATCATATTGCAGAGTTTGCTTCTGGTCAAGTATCTGACGCGCCATTCCGTTCCAAGGATTCCTTACTTGCAGTAGGTGGTATGTCCTGTTGTCATATGGGTATGATATGTGTCACGGGGGTTTGGCCGCGGGCACTTTTTCACGTCCCATATGTATATCCGTGGCATGTGGTTCCTCTGGGTACGTCATGTTGTCATTCCCGTGTCTCTCCATCGTGGCTCGTCGGCTTGGAAACGTTCAGGCGCTATTCTGTCGCCCTCCCCGGTAGCACGGGATTCTGCCTGGAACGTCCAGGTTGTCACTTGTCTATTTTGGTACGTCGGCTTGAAGCGTTCAGGCATTGTTGCGTCCGCCACTCCGGTGGCATGTAGTCCTGCCTGGAACCCCAGGTTGTCGCTTTGTTTATTGTGGTACGTCTGCTTGAAGCGTTCAGGCATTGTGGCGTCCGCTGCTTCGGTGGCATGTGGTCCTACCTGAAACTCCAGGTTGTCTTTTTCCTCATTGTGGTATGTCTGCCTGAAGCGTACAGGCAATGTCACGTCCTCTACTTTGTGGCACGGTGTCCTGCCTGGATGTCCATGGTGTCTTGTCATTTCATGTGGTACGTCCGCTTAAAGCGTTTAAGCATTATATTGGTCACTCCTGTGACAGGTGGTCCTGCCTGTAACGTCCAGGTTGCCATACTCGTCTCCTGTTGCACGTCTGCTTGAAACGTTCAGGCAAAGTATGTCTGCCACGCCGGTGGCATGGGGTCCTGCCTGGTACGTCCAGGTTGTCAAGTCATCTCCTGTTACACGTCTGCTTGAAACGTTCAGGCAAAGTATGTCCGCCACCCCGGTGGCACGGGATCCTACCTGGTACTTCCAGGTTGTCTTACTCGTTTTGTTGCACATCTGTCTGAAGCGTTCAGGCAATGTCGCGTCAGCCGCCCCGGCGGCATGGTGTTCTGTCTAAATACGTCCAAGGGGTCTTTTTCACCAATCTTGCACACATTTCGCCCATAGCAGCATGCATGACTCAGCAGCACGCCCGGGGGGGGGGGCACGTCATCCTGGTTATTGGCTCTTCTGTCCTCATCTTGGTGGCCTTAAAACGTTTAGGCCATGTTTCTCGTTTACCCTTAGGGGCAGGTTGTACGGCCTGACGCAACCAGGTGGGTTATTCCCAGTGCATTTAGATTGTCATTCTTGTTCTTGTTTATACGGCAGCACGTTAGGGTCTCGGTGCCTTCAGTTTCCCATTAACAAGCCTCCACCTCGGTCGGTGGCAAGGGCCTCCAGTACGGTATCGTTACCATTTTCGTCAAATTCCGTTACCAGGTGAGTATCAATTCAGGTCCATCAGGCCGTCCATAATCTAGGGGCGGTTTTTTCTGCTAGAGGCCAAAAGGGGGAGGGGCCATCGGGATGTCCAAGACACGCCTGGGTCGGTACTAGTAACAAAGGTTTTGTCCTCAGGTGATATCCAGGGCGTAGAATATTGCACCGTGGTCAACATGTCCCAGGCCTCAGACATCGACGATGCCTCGTCCATCTCCGGGTCCGTGGTTTCCGGTCTGGCTGGTCATGGATCCCTGAGGAATTGGACAATTCCGAAACTGGTGGCCGAATTGAATAGAAGGGGCATCAGTCACCCGGCTTCAGCCAGGAAAGCCGAACTTTATAGGCTGCTGGTATCTAGCCCGGGCCCATCCAGCGAGCAGCTGGCAGTACCTACTGTCCAGGCATCGCTGGCTCAGTTGAATGCCACTATGGGGAGTCTGGCTGCCTCAGTAGCAGACATCCAGCACAGGGTCATGGAGCTGGAGTCCAGGGCCTCCACCTCGTCGCAGTCAGTGTCGCCCGTGACTGCGGTGTCAGGGCCAGTGGCAGGTTCCCCAGGTATGTCAGCTACTCCGCCGGCCATTGTCCCAGCTCATTTTGTAGCGGAAAATATCAGGAGGGATATACTGGCAGGCAAAGAGGTCAACCTGGCATCTATTCTCATAGCATACCATGATGCTAGCGAGCACAGAACCATTGATTGCGGGGAGGTGTCAGTAGTGATGAAGTCCAAAGATGCCCGACTGAATCGCAAACTGTCCATACCCGAGTTTGTGCTCGAGTTTAGTTTGTTCAGGGACGTCATCTGCTCGGCACATCCCAATAGGAGGGAGGAGCTGGATGCCTATCTATATCAGGTCACCGATTTGGGCCATAAGTATGAGGGCTCGGCGTTCTATGATTACCATCGGTCCTTCGCGGCTAAAGCCGCAGCCTCCCTAGCACAGTTTCAATTCATAACCAATTGGGCTGTGCTAGACATGGAGCTTTTCTGCAGGCACTTTGCAGGGCTCCGAGCCCCCACTTGTGGTTCATGCCAGTCCATTTTTCATGACACGGTATGGTGCCCCAACGAGGCGGCCTCCCGTCCAGATAGAGCCCTTCCAGGTACATCAGGAGTCACCAGGGGTCCGGCCCCCATGGACAAGTTTGGTAGGCCGATTGTGTATCTGGGCAGAAGCCAGATATGTAATAATTTTAACTTCGGTCACTGCATGTTCAGTGGGTGCAGGGCCCTCCACGTATGCACAGTCTGCTTTTGTGCACATCCAAGGTCCACCTGTCCTAAAAAGGCATCTAAACAGGCATGACTGACCGACATCAACGTTGATCTCCTGGGGGCACTCCTAGAAGGGCATGGTGATCAACAGTTTGTGGTGCATCTGCTTATGGGTCTGTCACAGGGGTTCCATACGGGGTTGGTGGCCCTTCCACATGCCAACTGGGAGTGTGAGAATCTCCTCTCTGCCAGACAGGATCCAGAGGCTGTGCAAGCGGCGATTTCCTTGGAGCTGGAAAAAGGGTTCCTTATCGGTCCGTTTGATTCTATCCCCTTTGAGGTATGGAGGATTAACCCAATTGGAGTGGTGGCTAACAAGGACTCAAATAAAAAAAGACTTATCTATGATCTCTCGGCTCCTCATTCCTCTCACATACCCAGTATCAACTCCCTCATACCATCGGAGGAGTTTAGTATGAAGTACTCCTCTATCGATGAGGCGATTCAGTTTATTCTCAAGGCAGGCAGGGGGGCCTGGTTGTCCAAGACGGATATTGCGGACGCCTTCAAACTGCTTCCGATCCATCCGCAACTGTAGCAATACTACGGCATCAAGTGGGCAGGCAGGTACTACTTTGCCAATCGTCTAACGTTTGGCTCTAAACGCAGCCCATGGCTGTTTGACCGTCTGGCCCAGGCCCTGCATTGGATCCTGGTCGAACATGGGCAGGCGCCCATGTGCATCCATTACCTGGACGACTTCCTGCTGGTGGAACACCCGGCCCAGCAGCCCTCCAACTTATCCTCCCTGCTGGAATTATTCTCGGTGCTCCAGGTTCCGGTCGCCTCGGGGAAGACGGTAGGTCCTTCTAAGACGATCACCTTCCTGGGGGTCATCCTGGACTCAGTGAGGTTGGAAGCAAGGCTCCCCGAGGAGAAGTTGCAGCAGATACGGTTAGCCATCCTGGAGGCGTCCAAGGCATGCGTACTGACCAAGACGAACCTCCAATCGTTGCTGGGCCGGCTGAACATCGCCATGAGGGTCATGCCCCAGGGACGTACCTTTGTTTCCCGGCTCTTGCTGCTCCTGCCATCAGCCCCAGAGCAAGACAGTATTATTCGGTTGGACCAACAGGCCATGGCGGACCTGTCCATGTGGAATACATTTATGTCTTCATGGAATGGGGTAAGGTTGTTCATTCCCCCACGGAACCCATCCTCTCCCACGGTTTATTCAGATGCAGCCGCATCCAAGGGCTTTGCAGCCATATTTGGCAATCACTGGCTGGCCGGTGCCTGGCCGTCCCAGATCACGGTGGACAGGGAGGCTCTTCGGTCATCCCCCCTGTTGGAGTTATATCCTTTGGTAGCAGCAGCCCATGTATGGGGCCACGACTGGTCAGACTCGAGGGTGTTGTTTATCACTGATAGTCAGGACTTGGTTGACATCATCCGTAGTGGCAGAGCTAAATCCCCTAATATCATGACTCTCATGCGCAGGTTGGTGTGGCTGTCCATGGTGCATAATTTTTGCTTTGAGTGCTCCCACATTCAGGGTTCCATGAATACGGCTGCGGATGCACTGTCCCGGTTTAACGCTAATGTCTTTTTTCAGGTTATGCCGCATGCAGACGCAACCGGGGCGGGCATTCCAGCTTACAGCGACCTGGTGTGGGATTAACGGCTTTGATCGGGACAGCCAAAGATCTCTTGCACCAGAGCCTTTCTGGAAACACTGTCAGAAATTATCGCACGGGCTGGAACCTTTATAAGGAGTTTGCAAAGAATCATCCACAAGGCAACGTGGATGACGTGTCATTCATGATGGCATTTATCGCGCATTGTCATGCCAACCTCGGTCTCGCGCACAACACTATCCGCCTTTACTTGGCAGGAATTCAACATCAATTCACATTGAACAACCCTGCCCGAGTATCTTTTTTCACATCACAGGCCATCAAGGCCACGCTCCGGGGCATTGAGAAAGCCGGTACAAGTAGGCCAGTGGTCCGTCAACCTATGTCCGGCTCCTTGTTTAGGCAGTTGTCCTTGGCTCTGGATGGTAATCCTTTTGGGCCTTTGGTTAGCACAGTCATAAAAGCCACCCTATACCTGGGGTTTTACGGGTTCCTCCGGCCGGGGGAATTCACCACTGCCGTCCGGAACAGCCTTCATCTCCAGAAGCAGCACTTGACCTGGCATCACGACCATTTTGTCCTGAGTATCCTGTCTACCAAGACCGCTCAAACAGGACCTCCAACGCTGGTGAGGTTTTACCCCTCGCACAACGACTGGTGCCCGGTCAATGCGTTACAGCAGTTGTCTGCAGGGCTGCAGGCGGCTGCCCCAGATAGTCCTCTACTTCCCTTTAAGGGGGGTCCATTGTCCACGTCTCAGTTCATGTCCCATGTCCGCTCCTTGGTTGCAGGGTTGGGTCAGGATCCCAAGGCCATCTCGGGCCACTCCTTTCGCATTGGGGCGGCCTCAGCCGCTTCTAGGCACAAAATACCACCGCATGTCATCAGGAGTATGGGGCGGTGGAGATCGTCTTGTTTCTCCAGATATGTACCAAACCCTCAATCCGAGATTCGTGATGCGTTCTGTTCACTTGCCCTGTAATGCCACAATAAAGTGTTTAACAGTATGATTATGTCTCCATTATTGGCCCCTTTTAGGCCTACCCTCGCTCCGGGCTCCCGGCATTAACCAGCCTTCGGTAAGCTCCGTGTTGTACGTTCAAGGGCCGTCGCCCTGACCACAAGTGGTTAAGGCTGCCGGGCAGCCTGTATTTGTGGGAGGGGCGGAGGCCACGCCCCCTCTGCCCTTATAACCTCGGCGGGAGTTACAGACGGGACGTGCAGCCAGTTACCCCTCCCACCCGTCCCTTTTTCTCTTCAGTTCTATTGGGGTAGGCCCCCTTTTAGGCCTACCCTCGCTCCGGGCTCCCGGCATTAACCAGCCTTCGGTAAGCTCCGTGTTGTACGTTCAAGGGCCGTCGCCCCCTGACCACAAATATATATATATATATATATATATCTGCAAATTTACTATATATTTTTCCTTTCATAGACCATACACTTAGGAAGATTTATTTGATTAAAAGAATCTGAAACATTGAGCCCTATTAACATTATACTATTATTGTGGCCTAATGAGTCAGTACTGAATACAATTTAAACCTTTTTCACAACATCAAGTAAGCGCCAGAAATTATTATCTTCTTATACACACAAATGATTGACTCCCTGACGAAGGCACGCCGAAACGCGCGTTGGGGTAGCGCCATCCTGTTTGCTGACATACGGCACTTGTCTTGGTAGGTCTCTCTTTATTTCTATAATGACATCAGGCTATATGGGTAGAAGTTGGTGGTGATTTCTGACGCTCTTTTGGACTAGTGGTTATTATTCTGTTAACCTGCTGTCCCCATGTATAAAGTATGTAATTATATGTGACCTACCTTTGTGATATTTTTTGATTCATTATTTATTATATATTAATTTATGACAACACTGTCTGTAGCGTATGTCCCATCAGGGTGGTGTTTTTCTCTGTCCACTTGGTTTTTAATGACTATGTCCTTGATATATATCATGTTTTGTAATTAATAAAGTATTTATGATATTTAATAATAGTACACAGTCAGCTTTGTTTCTTCTGTAGGTTTTACACAAATGATAGTGTCAGAAGAAACAGTGTCTTGAACTGAACAAACTCCAAAAACGATGCCTTAATTATGCCTGCTTGTGTATATACATACAGACCATAGTGTATAAACACTATCTTGTTCTGAACAAGCTTCCAAAATGTATGCCTTAACGGGGGTAGATATCTGTCCATGTTTATAGACATAAAAGTATCAAAAGAAGCAGTAACAAGTGTCCTGAACAAGTGTCCAAAAATGTTCCCTTTTTTGGAGCACCAGCAGCACAATGAGGATGTGCTACCTAATGGACAAGTCAGGAGATGTGTGACTGTGTAGAGGTAATAGGGGTAATAGTATCTGCAGTGGAAGCACAATATGTAACCTAACAGACAAGGCAGTAGATATGTAGCTGTTTATGAGAAGTAGGAGTAGTGGCAAGGCAGAAGATATGTGGTTGTGTAGTAATTGTAGTGGCAGGGCAGTGAATGTGTGGCTGGGTAGGGGTAGTTGTAATAGCAGTAGTGAGAGCAGAAGCCATGGTGACAGCAGCAGCAGGGTTACAGTTTAGAACATGATGGCACGTAAACAGTGGCAGTGGCATTCGTAAATAGCCAACCTCAGCAAAGGCAGATCTATTTATTGTTCTCACCCAGGGGTATGTGTTAAGGCTGGCCGCAGGCTAGCCTGGATTTGTGGGAGGGGCCGGTACCTGTCTTAAGCAGTCTGGCTCTCCCAGGCAGCACGTCGGCATTCGGACGTCTGCTACTTCCGGGTGTGACGTCATCAGCAAGCGTCCTGCACGAGTCGGATCTCAGAGAAGCCGGGTGTACCTTTCCCTTCAGTCTGCAAGCTGTTCAGGTCGTTTTCCAAGATAACTGGTTTGTTTGGGGAGCGTGGCAACGTGGAGGAGGGTAGGAGGGTGTGTAGAGAGGGGGAAGTGTGCCGGAGGATCGCTTCTCCTCACTGCGTTCAGGCACATGCAATTCAAGTTTTGGCACCAATGGGCAGCATTGTCACATAGTTGGAGCTCATTGCTTGTCTCAGCATAACCTGTATCTAAGTTCATACAGGGGCTGCGAGTCATCTGGGCTCAGCAGGTTAAACTCTGGCAGCTGGGTCCTGGTGCCATTACTGAGTTGATTACTTACAAGGTTGCTGCTTGTGCACATGTTTGACACTCATCACATACACTACATACATACCTTAGACACATAGTTCGCACATCAGGAAGTTTGACAAAAAAAAAAAAAAAAGGGTACAAGTGGATTGTTAAATAAAGAAAAAAAAAAAAAGAGTGGGTTGTTCAAATAAAGAAAAGAAAAAAAAATGAATTTTTTGGGATAAAAAAAAAAAAACCTTTATCCACCAAGCTTCATCCATACACCTCTAGCATAGGTACATCCACCAATACAGCTACACGCTCGCACGACATACACACCCCGTTTCATCTCGTAGACTAGTGTCATACGTCATACGGTCTGTTTTCCACAAATCCTATACTTACATACATCACCTACCACGTCTGTAGGTTCTTTAGCCCGCAGTATTCGTTTTTAATTAATCTGCCACGTCACAGATTCACACAAACTCGGTCTCGCTTCATACGTCAGTGGAAACGACTATCATACTCCCTGTCAGCCTCGAAGGCTTTTCGTTCGATCGTTTCACGCTGCTGGGGGGGGAAGGGGAGGGGCTTAGATTCCGTCATCTTGTTTGTCAGCTTACGGGCAGCAGATCGTAGGGTTAACAGGTTGTTTTTTTTTTTTTTTTCTCTTCTCTTTTTCTTTCTTCGTTTTTTTTTTTTTTTTTGTTCTTGTTTTGTGGTGTTTGTTGTGTTGTTTGCAGTGGTCTACGCCATCTGCAACTTCAGCCAGTGCAGGCTCCTGCATGTCTGTGCCACATGTTTTAGGGCACATCTGGTCACGGTCTGCACATTGAAGCCGGCGTGACTGAGCCGGGTGAATGTGGAGGCACTAGACCAGCTGCTGCGGCTTCATCCGGTTCAGCCGTTCCGTACATTCCTGGTGGAAGGGTTTTCACGGGGGTTTCACACTGGGCTCATTACCTTGCCCCAGCAGACTCATGAATGCCCCAACTTGCAGTCGGCTTCTAAACATGCTGGTCTGGTGGATTCACTCTTGGCAGTTGAGCTGGACAAGGGTTTCATCATTGTCCTTTCCAGTCCCCTCCTTTCTGCACTTGGAGGGTGAGCCCGGTGGGGGTGGTGCAGGGAAAATATTCCAATAAATTTCGTTTGATTTATGATTTGTCTGCTCCACATTCTTCCCACGTTCCTAGTCTCAACTCGTTGATTCCGTCCGAGGAATTTCCTTGAAGTATACTTCCGTAGACCAGGCTATCCAGGTCATTCTTCAGACAGGCATGGGGGCTTGGCTGTCCAAAGCAGATGTCTCTGATGCGTTCAAACTGCTGCCCATTAGCCCATCTCTCTGGCAGTGGCATGGCATCAAATGGAGAGATGCGTACTATTTCGCCACCAAGTTGACGTTTGGTTCCTAGAGCAGCCCCAGTCTGTTTGACAGGTTAGCGCAGGCACTGGAATGGATTTTGTTGGAACAGGGTTGCCAGAATGTCATTCACTACCTGGATGATTTTCTGTTGATTGAAGAACCCTCACAGGCACCTGTTGACTTGCAGGTTCTCTTGCAGGTCTTCAAGGAGTTAAACATTCCAGTGGCCAAACACAAAACAGAAGGGCCTGCGCAGGTTGTCACGTTCTTGGGGATCTCTCTGGATTCACGTGCCATGTCAGCCAGTCTGCCACAAGACAAACTCGACAGAATCAAATCAGGTGTCCGTTCCTTGCTCATGTCTCAGGTTTGCACCAAGAGAGAATTGCAGTCTCTGTTGGGCATGTTATACTTTGCCATGAGGATCATTCCTCAGGGTAGATCATTCATTTCAAGATTGCTAGTCTTATTACAACAGACCAGTGATTTGGACGCATCAGTGCATCTTAATGCGAACGCCCGAGCAGATCTGTTCATGTGGGACAGATTTCTCAGTGGGTGGAACGGCATTTCCATGTTTATTCCGAGGGCCACTTCTGATTCTCCACACGTATTTTCAGACGCGGCTGCCTCGGTAGGTTTCGCGGCCATATTTGGCTCACATTGGTTCGCCGGCTCATGGCCCACACACGTGCTACAGTTGCCGGGGTTTTTTCAGATGTCGGCATTGTTCGAGATCTATCCTATCGTAGCAGCTGCTAAAGTCTGGGAGCATAGGTGGTCGGGTCACACGGTGGTTTTCCACGCTGACAACATGGCGACCGCAGAGATCATTAACAAGGGCAGATCTAAATTGTTACTGATCATGTCTTTCATGCGTAGATTGACCTAGATAGCTCTGGAACAGGGGTTTCATTTTCATGCCCTGTTTTTGGACGGGGTCAGCAACGTTGCAGCTGATGCTTTATCTCGTTTTGATTTTTCCCGCTTTTTCTTACAGAACCCAGAAGCAGACTCAGTGGGCACCCCGGTACCGGACTGGCGGCTGCTGGTCTTGGATTAGACTCTCTGATGGTGGTCGCCAGTTCACTCATTACCAAGTCTTTGTCGGCCAGTACGTTGCGGTCGTACCGCCGAGCGTGGGTGGTTTTTTCGAACTTTAAGTTGGCATATCCTAGAGGTGACACAGGTCAGGTCAAGTATATGGTGGCTTTCGTGTCTTATTGTCATTCGGTATTGGCTTTATCCTACAACACCATTAGGCTATATTTGGCTGGGGTGCAGCATTTTTTTGGCACTTCAAGAGCCAGACAGACCCTCTATATTTTCAGCTCACCCGATCAAGGCCATCCTCAGAGGCATTCAAAAAAGCCAGGTCACAGTCAAGTCGGACCGTCGACCTATTAAGGGGGACACGTTTCGTAGCCTGTCGGAAGTTCTCACATTGTCACCGTTCGGAGTCCTTCCCAGCCTGGTGATCAAGGCGGCGATGTACTTGGCGTTTTACGGGTTTTTAAGACCAGGTGAAGTGACACAGGCCAGACAAGGGGCGGTGGCTCTCCGCAAGGGAGATTTAGTCAGGATGGGCAGTAACTCATTCGCAGTTGCCTCACAACAAAACAAGGCAGGTAGGTCCCGGCCATGTAGTTAAGTTCTTCCAGACCACAAACGCATGGTGTCCAGTGACAGTCTTGGACAACCTCTTGCTGGCCCTTAGTCTTCACAGCCCCACCGACCCATTACTTCCATTCCCTGTTGGTCCACTGACGTCCAGCCAGTTCATCAAACATATTCGCATCCTGTTGACCAGTGTAGGATTGAATCCGGCTCAATTCTCGGGGCATTCTTTCTGCATCGGTGTGGCATCCGCAGCGTCCAAGCATGGAGTCCCTGTGCATATCATTAAACACTTGGGGCGCTGGCGCTCGGGGTGCTTTGTACGGTATATCCCGGAGCCACAAGCGGAGCTGGTCCAAGCATTCAGTACATTGACAGAGTAGCACCTCAGGCCAATCCTTCCCTCACTGGTGGGTTTTGCCCCCTTTTTCAGGCATACCGACCTAGTGAGGCCAAGGCACACCTCAGGCCAATTAGGTAGGGGGGTGGTGGTTGGGCATCTTCCACTCGTTTAGGTCCTGACCACAAGTGTTAAGGCTGGCCGCAGGCTAGCCTGGATTTGTGGGAGGGGCCGGTACCTGTCTTAAGCAGTCTGGCTCTCCCAGGCAGCACGTCGGCATTCGGACGTCCCCTGCCCACCCATTCCCATTCTTCATTCAGTCATTCAACCATCACATTCAGGGTATGCCCCCTTTTTCAGGCATACCGACCTAGTGAGGCCAAGGCACACCTCAGGCCAATTAGGTAGGGGGGTGGTGGTTGGGCATCTTCCACTCGTTTAGGTCCTGACCACAAGTGAACATCCTCATGGATCCATGCCTCAATCATTTTGCTCAACCTGCCGCAATGAAAACCCTTTCTGAGAAGTTGGACAAGATACTACAGCAAGAGTAAGAGAACAGGGTGTGTACTGGAAAAAGGCCACAGTCCAAGTAGGACTGAACCTGGTTGTTCAGGTGTATATCTGCTTGCTGATGTGCAACAACCTGGCAGAGCACATGAAAAAACTGCTATCATGTTCATTAAACTAAATTGGATGCTTGATAGATCTTCTGGTTGTTGTGGATGTAGAGATGGCGGGGGTAGGTCACTCAGCAGGGGTATAGAGGGGCCTCCTGGACAGATACACAGGCATCTACTCACTGAAAGTCGCGGCAAGCTATGTACACAGTGTGTCCTGGTAACACAGCAATGTGGCCTCACTTTCGGCATCAGGAAAATATTTCCCTGTTTGTCTTTGATAGCAAGGGTCTAAACAAATCCCTGTCCAGTAGTCATGAGTGTGCTTGATGCTAACATATGCCTGTCCACAAATAAGCATGCCATGCTCAACATTTCACCCAAGAGCCGACCAAGTTAATACTGGCTCTACTCCCCACTGCGATCATTGGTCATGATTAGAGTTGAGAGAACACCTGGATGGTTCGGCCAACTTCACAAAAAAGTTTGAGTTCGGGACCCGAACTTCACCCAAACTTGACCCCGAACCCCATTGAAATCAATAGGGACCTGAACTTTGGAGCACTAAAATGGCTCTAAAAAGTAATGGAAAGGGCTGGACGGCTGCAAATGGCAGCAAAATGTGGTTAAGAGCATGGCAAGTGAAATGTGGATAGGAAAATGACTTAAAATAACAGAAAATATGTAAAAATAAGAAATAATAATCTTGATCTAGGAGGTCCTTATGGAGTAGGAGGTTGAGGAGGCGGTGGATGTGGCAGTGTAGGTGGAACCGGCGGTGGAGGAAGAGGAGGTAGCCAACACTGGTTTTTGGTTTTGTTTTATATTTTATTATTTTTATTTTTTTTATTTTTTCAAATTTGGGTAGACCCCAAAACATTGGGAAATATAAAAAAATAAAACAAAGAGAAAGTTCGCTGGAGTACAACAATGGCTGGGTGAGGCCGGTATACATGTCTATTCTGCACAAGGTACGGACAAGTCCTGTGGGATCCCTGCCTGGTTTATTTTAATAAACGTGAGCAGGTCCACATTGGCTGTGGACAGGCGGCTGCGCTTCTCTTTGATAACCCCTCCTGCCGTGCTAAACAAACGTTCAGACAATACACTGGCTGCATGGCAGGCCAGCACCTCCAAGACATAAAGGGCAAGCTCAGGCCATGTGCCCAATTTGGAGACCCAGAAGTTGAAGGGGGCAGACCCATCAGTCAGTACGTGTAGGCAAGTGCACACATACTGCTCCACCATGTCGCACGTCCCTGTGATGTACAGTACACGATCCAATTGGATATCTTACCTATCAACTTTCGATGTTCTTTTATGCGCCTACCATGGTGATCACGGGTAATGGGGAATCAGGGTTCCATGCTGGGGAGGGAGCCTGAGAAAGGGATACCACATCCAAGGGAGGTCAATGGATGAAATGACATCGAGCGGAAATGTGGGACAAGTCATTGAAGCAGAAGCATTCAAGTAAAGGAGGGGGGCATGCGGCAATTACCCACTCCCGACTCTGGGAGGTAGTGACGATAATGTGACGGTCACGTACACTACACACAGGGGGAGGATAGTGACCACTGCGCTCCACCCTCACCCCTGGCCCTGCCTACTTGCCTCGCAAGTCCTAATGACAGGGGACAACTAGACGGTAGTCCCTAACTTTATGATATGTGCTGGGAAGACAGACAAGACAAATAACGGAATGTAAACGGACCGGGTGAGAACCAAAGAGCTACAAAGTACAAAGGTTTAAGCAAAGAATGGTCAGGAGAAGCCGGGGCCAAATACCAGGAGAGTAGAGAAGTATTTATAGTGGAGCCCGACATACAGACAAGTCGAGCACCGAGTGATCAGTTCGGCGCTCAAGGCAGTTGTCACGAGGGTATCAAGAGCCACGTCTGACTCCGTTATACCCGGGGTCAGGAAGTCGCAGCGGGTGGCTGCGCGCTCTATATCTAAAGATCACGGTGTTTCTTTATGATTGTTTTCTGTGTTTGCCTTGCTATCCTTTTTGTCTCTCTCAGGGATCCGTAGCTTCTCCTCCTCAGCTGTTTCTTGTCTGCCACTCCCTACCTCCTTATATTCTCCCCTCACACTTCTCTAGTTGCCAGTTATAGAGCTTCCTGCCTGGACATCTATACTGACCCACTGGAGTGGTTAATCCTGGTTGTCGTTCCTGTGTGCTACCCTCCGGATCCCTGTTTGGCTTATTGTTGTCTCCTGTTGTCGCCCACCTGGGAATATATGTTGAGTCTGTGTTGTCTGTCCTCCCCTTGGTGTTTTCCCTTAGAGTTAGTGGTGCGGACTAGTGCTCCCATCGCCCTGTTCACTACCTAGGGCTCAGCTCAGGGAAAGCCAGGGCTTTAGGCACGTGATCGGCGTACGGGTGAGGAACCCGTCTAGGGACGTCAGGGCAGCCAGGTGCCAGCCGCCAGGTGAGTCAGGGGTCACCATCTTCCCTCTCACTTGGGCAGGGCCTTCCTCGTTCCCTCCCTCTGTGTCACGTATGTGATAGCCACGCCGACCGTGATAGCAGTCCTAGGAGCAAGGAGCCTCCCAGCTAGCAAAGCCGCCCTGGGAACGAGGCCAAACACAGATCCTCGCTCCCGAAGCTAAGCAACAGGTCTGCAGTTGATGGGAGACTGAGTGCGCCTTTGGCGCCCCGTGACTAACCCCTCCTTTTACGAGGTGCCACCGGACCCAAGACTTCAGGCGATGGCCTTTCAGGTTGTTCTAAATGAAATTTTTGAACCAGTCTAGGAGCATGAACCTCCCTAGCAGGAACCCAAGATCTCTCTTCGGGTCCATACCCCTTCCAGTGAATCAGGTACTGTAAGGAATTACGCACTCTCCTGACATCCACTATCTTAGACACTTCATACTCGTCAGCATCATTAACAAGAACCAGTGGAGGCGAGGCTTTTGACGGTACAACAGGTTCAAAATATTTTTTAAGTAGAGATTTATGAAATACATTATGAATGTGGAACGATTCGGGCAGCTCCAACTTAAACGATACCAGATTAATCACGTCCGTGATCTTATACGGTCCAATAAAACGAGGAGCAAATATTCTAGAAGCTACCTTGAGAGATAGATTTTTGGAGGACAACCATACTTTATCCCCAACCTGAAAGTTCACCCCCTTAGAACGTCTCCTATCGGCCTTGAGTTTTTGGGAACTTTGAGCCTTTTCTAGGTTCGATTGAACCCGGGCCCAAACTGTGCACAGTTCGGAGGAGAGTTTATCCGCTTCAGGGTTAGAGGAGGAGACGGACGACCCAGAATGAAAACTGGGATGAAAACCATGGTTACAAAAGAAAGGGGAGACCCCAGCAGAAGAATTAACACGGTTATTCAAAGCAAATTCAGCCAACGGAAGGTATTTAACCCATAATTGCTGGTCATCAGCAACATACGACCTCAGGAATTGTTCCACAGACTGATTAAGTCGTTCAGTCTGCCCATTACTGTCAGGGTGGTAGGCGGAGGAAAAAAGGAAAAAGACAACGAAATCTGACATCTTTGACAGAAAGCCCTCCAAAATTTAGACACAAACTGCACACCCCTGTCAGATACAATATTTTCCGGGATACCATTTAACCATACAATTTCTTTCACAAAAATAGACACCAAGGTCTTGGCATTTGGGAGTTTAGACAGAGGAATGAAATGAACCATCTTGCTAAACCTATCGACCACTGCCCAAACCACAGTCTTACCCTCTGCCGGCGGCAGGTCAGTAATAAAGTCCATTGAGATATGGGACCAGGGTCTACTGGGAATGGGTAGGGGTCGTAGGTTACCAGCAAGGCGAGTCATAGGTGTCTTAGACCTAGCACAAACCTCACAGGCTGACACGTAGGACTTGACATCCCTAAATAGAGTGGGCCACCAATAAGATCTAGAAACCAGCTCTCTAGTGCCCTCAAAACCAGGATTTCCACAAAAGGCAGAATCATGACACTCACCCAACAGCTGGAGACGAAATTGTATGGGGACAAACAACTTAGCTGTTAGGGTGGATGCCGGGGCCAGATGTTGTTCAGCCTTAATGAGAGCCGAGATATCTTGGGTTAAGGCTGCTACGAAGATATTTGCTGGTAGGATGGATTCAGGCTGTGCCTCTGTAGGCTGAAAAGCATGGAAGCTCGAGATAATGCATCAGCCTTCATGTTTTTACTTCCAGGCCTGAAAGTAATGGAGAATTCAAAACTAGCAAAAAACAGTGCCCATCTAGCCTGACGGGGAATCAACCTCTTAGCAGATTCGAGAAACATAAGGTTCTTATGGTCAGTGACAACAGTTACACAATGCCTTGCCCCCTCCAGAAAATGCCTCCACTCCTCAAATGCCCACTTAATGGCCAGCATCTCCCGATTCCCTATGTCGTAGTTTCTCTCGGTGGAAGAAAATTTTCTGGAAAAGAATGCACACGGTCTCAGGTTAGTGAGACTAGCAGGACCTTGTGAAAGGACTGCTCCCGCGCCGTCTTCAGACGCATCCACCTCCACAATATAAGGTCTCTCCTGATCTGGCTGGATCAGAATGGGAGCGCTACTGAAATCCTTTTTTAGTGTTTCAAAAGAAGTAATGGCCTCAGTAGACTAGTTCTCCAAATCCGCCCCTTTCTTAGTAAGGTCGGTCAACGGTTTACCAATTACTGAAAAATTCTTAATAAATTTACGGTAGTAAAGAACCGTTGTAAGTAGAGTTGAGCGAACACCTAGATGTTCGAGAAGTTCGGCCGAAGGTAAATCCCCTGCAAACAAATGTGGATAGGGAAATTAATTAAAATAAAAATAAAAAAAATAAAAATTAACCAATATCAATTGGACAGAGGTCCCATAGCAGAGAATCTGGCTTCACGTCAGCAGAGAATCAGTCTCTTCATGCCATAGCAGAGAATCTGGCTTCATGTCAGCAGAGAATCAGTCTTCATGTCATAGCAGAGAATCAGGCTTCACGTCACCCACCACTGGAACAGGCCACTGTCACATATTTAGGCCCCGGCACCCAGACAGAGGAGAGAGGTCCTGTAACAGAGAATCTGGCTTCATGTCAGCACAGAATCAGTCTTCATGTCATAGCAGAGAATCAGGCTTCACGTCACCCACCACTGGAACAGGCCACTGTCACATATTTAGGCCCAGGCACCCAGGCAGAGGAGAGAGGTCCCGTAACAGAGAATCTGGCTTAATGTCATCACAGAATCAGTCTTCATGTCATAGCAGAGAATCAGGCTTCACGTCACCCACCACTGGAACAGGCCACTTTCACATATTTAGGCCCCGGCACCCAGACAGAGGAGAGAGGTCCCGTAACAGAGAATCTGGCTTCATGTCAGCACAGAATCAGTCTTCATGTCATAGCAGAGAATCAGGCTTCACGTCACCCGCCACTGGAACAGGCCACTGTCACATATTTAGGCCCAGGCACCCAGGCAGAGGAGAGAGGTCCCGTAACAGAGAATCTGGCTTCATGTCATCACAGAATCAGTCTTCATGTCATAGCAGAGAATCAGGCTTCACGTCACCCACCACTGGAACAGGACAGTGTCACATATTTAGGCCCCAGCACCCAGACAGAGGAGAGAGGTCCCGTAACAGAGAATCTGGCTTCATGTCACCCACCACTGGAACAGGCCACTGTCACATATTTAGGCCCAGGCACCCAGGCAGAGGAGAGAGGTCCCGTAACAGAGAATCTGGCTTCATGTCAGCACAGAATCAGTCTTCATGTCATAGCAGAGAATCAGGCTTCACGTCACCCACCACTAGAACAGGCCACTGTCACATATTTAGGCCCCGGCACCCAGACAGAGGAGAGGTTCATTCAACTTTGGGTTGCCCAGAAATATAATGGTAAAATGAAAATAAAAATAGGATTGAATGAGGAAGTGCCCTGGAGTACAATAATATATTGTTAAGGGGAGGTAGTTAATGTCTAATCTGCACAAGGGATGGACAGGTCCTGTGGGATCCATGCCTGGTTCATTTTTATGAACGTCAGCTTGTCCACATTGGCTGTAGACAGGCGGCTGCGTTTGTCTGTAATGACGCCCCCTGCCGTGCTGAATACACGTTCAGACAAAACACTGGCCGCCAGGCAGGCCAGCACCTCCAAGGCATAAAAGGATAGCTCTGGCCACGTGGACAATTTGGAGACCCAGAAGTTGAATGGGGCCGAACCATCAGTCAGTACGTGGAGGGGTGTGCACAGGTACTGTTCCACCATGTTATTGAAATGTTGCCTCCTGCTAACACGTTCCGTATCTGGTGGTGGTGCAGTTAGCTGTGGCGTGGTGACAAAACTTTTCCACATCTCTGCCATGCTAACCCTGCCCTCAGAGGAGCTGGCCGTGACACAGCTGCGTTGGCGACCTCTTGCTCCTCCTCTGCCTTCGGCTTCCACTGGTTCCCCTGTGACATTTGGGAATGCTCTCAGTAGCGCTTCTACCAACGTGCGCTTGTACTCGCGCATCTTCCTATCACGCTCCAGTGTAGGAAGTAAGGTGGGCACATTGTCTTTGTACCGGGGATCCAGCAGGGTGGCAACCCAGTAGTCCGCACACGTTAAAATGTGGGCAACACTGCTGTCGTTGCGCAGGCACTGCAGCATGTAGTCGCTCATGTGTGCCAGGCTGCCCAGAGGTAAGGACAAGCTGTCCTCTGTGGGAGGCGTATCGTCATCGTCCTGTGTTTCCCCCCAGCCATGCACCAGTGATGGGCCCGAGCTGCGTTGGGTGCCAGCCCGCTGTGAACCTGCTTCATCCTCATCCTCCTCCACCTCCACCTCCTCCTCATCCTCGTCCTCCTCGTCCTCCAGTAGTGGGCCCTGTCTGGCCACATTTGTACCTGGCCTCTGCTGTTGCAAAAAACCTCCCTCTGAGTCACTTCGAAGAGACTGGCCTGAAAGTGCTAAAAATTACCCCTCTTCCTCCTCTTCCTCCTGGGCCACCTCCTCTTCCATCATCGCCCTAAGTGTTTTCTCAAGAAGACATAGAAGTGGTATTGTAACGCTGATAACGGCGTCATCGCCACTGGCCATGTTGGTGAAGTACTCGAAACAGCGCAAC
This sequence comes from Bufo bufo, assembly GCF_905171765.1. Taxonomy (NCBI): domain Eukaryota; kingdom Metazoa; phylum Chordata; class Amphibia; order Anura; family Bufonidae; genus Bufo; species Bufo bufo. Next base: position 363,033,293 of record NC_053390.1, on the reverse strand, counting down.
AGGGCACACAGGTCTCGCATGGAGGCCCAGTCATTGGTGGTGAAGTGGGGCTGATCCGCAGTGCGACTGACCCGTGCGTGCTGCAGCTGAAACTCCACTATGGCCTGCTGCTGCTCGCACAGTCTGTCCAGCATGTGCAAGGTGGAGTTCCACCTGGTGGGCACGTCGCATATGAGGCGGTGAGCGGGAAGGCCGAAGATACGCTGTAGCGCAGACAGGCGAGCAGCGGCAGGGTGTGAACGCCGGAAGTGCGAGCAGACGGCCCGCACTTTATGCAGCAGCTCTGACATGTCGGGGTAGTTGTGAATGAACTTCTGCACCACCAAATTTAGCACATGCGCCAGGCAAGGGATGTGCGTCAAACCGGCTAGTCCTAGAGCTGCAACGAGATTTCGCCCATTATCGCACACCACCAAGCCAGGCTTGAGGCTCACCGGCAGCAACCACTCGTCGGTCTGTTGTTCTATACCCCCCCCACAACTCCTGTGCGGTGTGAGGCCTGTCCCCTAAACATATGAGTTTCAGAACGGCCTGCTGACGTTTACCCCGGGCTGTGCTGAAGTTGGTGGTGAAGGTGTGTGGCTGTCTGGATAAGCAGGTGGAAGAAGAGGAGGAGGAAGCTGAGTAAGAGGAGGAGGAGACAGGAGGCAAAGAATGTTGCCCTGCGATCCTTGGCGGCGGAAGGACGTGCGCCAAACAGCTCTCCGCCTGGGGCCCAGCCGCCACTACATTTACCCAGTGTGCAGTTAGGGAGATATAGCGTCCCTGGCCGTGCTTACTGGTCCACGTATCTGTGGTTAGGTGGACCTTGCCACAGATGGCGTTGCGCAGTGCACACTTGATTTTATCGGATACTTGGTTGTGCAGGGAAGGCACGGCTCTCTTGGAGAAGTAGTGCCGGCTGGGAACAACAACACTGTGGGACAGCATGAGCTGTTTGAAGCTGTCTGTGTCCACCAGCCTAAATGACAGCATTTCATAGGCCAGTAGTTTAGAAATGCTGGCATTCAGGGCCAGGGATCGAGGGTGGCTAGGTGGGAATTTACGCTTTCTCTTGAGATGGAGAGCTGTTTGTGAGATGGAGAGCTGAACGCTGCCGTGTGACATGGTGGAGATGCTTGGTGACGCAGGTGGTGGTGTTGGTGGTACATCCCATGTTTGCTGGGCGGCAAGTGCCAACTTCCCTCCAGAGGCGGAGGAAGAGGCCGAGGCAGCAGCAGAAGAGGTAGCAGGGGGAGCCTGAGTGAGTTCCTTGTTTTTAAGGTGTTTACTCCACTGCAGTTCATGCTTTGCATGCAGATGCCTGCTCATGCAGGTTGTGCTAAGGTTCAGAACGTTAATACCTCGCTTCAGGCTCTGATGAGACATCGTGCAAACCACTCGGGTCTTGTCGTCAGCACATTGTTTGAAGAACTGCCACACCAGGGAACTCCTTGAAGCTGCCTTTGGGGTGCTCGGTCCCAGGTGGCGTTGGCCAGTAGCAGACGAACTCTCTTGGCGGCGTGTGTTCTGCTTTTGCCCACTGCTCCCTCTTTTGCTACGCTGTTGGCTCGGTCTCACCACTGCCTCTTCCTCTGAACTCTGAAAGTCAGTGGCACGACCTTCATTCCATGTGGGGTCTAGGACCTCATCGTCCCCTGCATCGTCTTCCACCCAGTGTTCCTCCCTGACCTTCTGTTCGGTCTGCACACTGCAGAAAAACGCAGCAGTTGGCACCTGTGTTTCATTATCATCAGAGACGTGCTGAGGTGGTATTCCCATGTCCTCATCAGGAAACATAAGTGGTTGTGCGTCAGTGCATTCTATGTCTTCCAGCCCTGGGGAAGGGCTAGGTGGATGCCCTTGGGAAACCCTGCCAGCAGAGTCTTCAAACAGCATAAGAGACTGCTGCATGACTTGAGGCTCAGACAGGTTCCCCGATATGCACGGGGGTGATGTGACAGACTGATGGGCATGGGTTTCAGGTGCCACCTGTGCGCTTTCTGCAGAAGACTGGGTGGGAGATAATGTGAACGTGCTGGATCCACTGTCGGCCACCCAATTGACTAATGCCTGTACCTGCTCAGGCCTTACCATCCTTAGAACGGCATTGGGCCCCACCAAATATCGCAGTAAATTCTGGCATCTACTGGTATCCCTTTACGGACAGAATTACACTTGGAGATGCACGGTAGCGTGTGACGTTATTGAGAATGACCCTATCAGCAACTTCAATGTAATATACCCTTTTATGGATAGATTTAAACTTGGCCTGCTACAGCGGAAACCACTGATTTAGGGAATTGCTAATTTGGGAATTGTATTTCAACCCAGAAAAATATATATCCTTTGCCAGACAGCAGACAGTATTACAATTGGCTAGCCACAGCTGAAACACCAGATTTAGGGTACTGCTATTTTGGCAATTGTATTTCAACCCTCAATAAAATAGCAAGCACAGCCAAGCCCCTGATGTAGGATATAGCAAAAAAACAAACACACTGTTGGTGGTTAAATGGACTTGGTGGCAGCTTGTGCTGGCGCACCACAAGACACAAAATGGCCGCCGATCACCCCAGAAAAAAGTGACAGAAAAACGCTCTGGGCAGCCTAAAAACAGTGAGCAATTAACTAGCAGAAGTTGAATGATACACAGCTGTAGATCGATCACTTCAGCAAGTGTTTTTGATGAGTAAATCCCTGCCTAATCTGTCCCTAACAGCAGCAGCTGCATCCTATTCCTACACTGATCAGAGCAGAGTGACGTGCGGCGCTACGTGACTCCAGCTTAAATAGAGGCTGGGTCACATGCTGCACTGGCCAATCACAGCCATGCCAATAGTAGGCATGGCTGTGATGGCCTCTTGGGCAAGTAGTATGACGCTGTCACGGATGGTGTAACAGAAAACTAGAAGACACAAATGAATATCCGACTGAATTGATCCAAAACTAAGGAACCAACGGGTAAGCCCTGTAAGCCCTAGCTCTCTCCCTTACTGCTCAGCCTATGCAAAAATCTCAATAGTAGATATTCGCATACCCTCGTTCCTCGACTGTATGACACCTGAACACCCTATAATAGTGAGGGGACACGACCACCGGCTCCCTACACTTAATACGGAGGGAGTCAGGGTCACCTCGGATCAAGCAAACAGGAAAACAAAGATAAATGAACAGACTTATCTGTAGCAGCATCAGTTGTAGCATCCAGCATGCACACACCCTAGGAAGTTGTATAAACCGCAAAGTGATCCAGTATGGGAGGGGATTTAAAGGGATGCAATCAGTGCAACTAGATAACAGCTGAGAGAGGGAAACGAGATGACAAAACAAAAGAACCTCAAGCAGGAGGTTCTAAAGAACGTCTGTCAGAGCTTCACAGATGTCTGGCGGTGACAGACGCTTGTTGATTGGCTGCTTTGCAGCCTTTCAAAAAGCGGCAAGAAAGCGCCGAACACCGAACCCGAACTTTTACGTAAATGTTCGGGTTCGGGTCCATGTTACGAACACCCCAAAATTCGATACGAACCCGAACTATACTGCGGACCCATTCAAGTGCCCCGTGTATTGCGAACCTGCCGTATGCGGGTGCACAACGCCCATGTGCATGAGGCCTTAGACACACACAGGGGCACACACACAGGGACAAACAGACACACACACACACACACACAGACAGACACGCACACACAGGGATGGACAGACAGACAAGCACACAGAGACAGACACAAACATCATGGCCCTCAGAATACACCCGGATCTGTACTATAAACCCTCTTAATTGCATCAGATTCTACTCTATCTGAACCCCACTGCCCCTGAGTGCTCCACCTGCCCCCTCATATATGAGCTCCATCTGCTGCGCCTCACCTCCCCATGAAGCTCTGTGTTCTCCAGGACTGTAGCACATCCTACCTCACTGGACTGCTTGCAGGCAGACACAGCCCCTCCTCCTTCCATTAGCTGCTGCAGGCAGGGTTTGTCAGCACTTCCCTCCTTTTGTCATGTGACCATGAAGGACCATGTGACCAGTGACATCACAGACGTGCTTCTAACAACTCCATTCTAGCACAGCATCTCCATCTACCAAAACTCCATCTACCCTGTTCTGAGTACTGAGGCCACCCACCCCAGCAGTGCACATGGCGAAAATTGTATGCATTGCTAGGGTAAGCTGCCCTAGAATTCAGAACAGGCAGGACACAGCTGCAGGAGTGAGCGGGCACAGTGGGCCCCCCCAGGAGCAATGGGCCCCGATACTTGCCCGGGTGTGCCGCATGCTGACGCCGGCCCTGACTCTATACATTGTGCTTCTGCACAGCCACTGCTCCCTGCTTTAAGTGAAAGCCATAGCATCCAACCAAAAGACCACTACTGCTACCACTAGGAGCAGAGAGAAGGGTTGTAGGTTACCTGTAGGGTTGAGTGAACCCGAACTGTAAAGTTCGGGTTCGTACCGAACTTTAGGACTTTTGGACCCCAGACCCGAACCCGAACATTTCAGTAAAATTTCGGGTTCGGTGTTTGGTGATTTATTGGCGCTTTTTGAAAGGCTGCAGAGAAGCCAATCAACAAGCGTTTAACTCTGTGCCCTTAGAAGCCATCACAGTCATGCCTACTATTGGCATGGCTGTGATTGTCCAGTGCAGCATGTGACCCAGCCTCTATATAAGCTGGAGTCACGTAGTGCTGCACATCACTCTGCTGTGCTTAGTGTAGGGATAGGATGCTGCTGTTATGAAGGAGAGAATAGGAAAAAAACTTTAATTAGAACTGCAATTGAACTCAGCAATCTACGATTTTGTTGTGTGGGTGCAGTGCACGATCTTTTTACCCTGCCCTGAGTCCAGTGACAGAGAAAAATAACTTTTATCCGTCTGTTAGTTAGGTGGGCAGTGACGGCCATTTTATACAAGCTCAGTGCACCAGCACTGCATATGTGCTTTTGTGACATTGAAATCCAAGCTTGAAATACTGCAATAATAATCTGGGTTTAAAAAAACACAAATTTTTGGCAATATCCTACATCTGGTGCCTTTGCAGCATTAGTCAGTGTGCAATTTAAGCTAGAAATACAGCTATAATTTTATGGGTTTTAAAAAACACCCTTTTGGGGCAAAATACTCAATTTTACAGCCCTTGCTGCATCTGTACATGTGAAATTCAAGCGTTATATACTGCTGTCATATTCTGTTATTTAAAAAACACCTATTTTGGGCAAAATACTTAATATTGCAGCCTTTGCTGCATCTGTGATTGTTAAAAAAAAGCTTGAAATACTTCAATAATTTTCTTGCTTTTAATAAACACCCATTTTTGGCAATAACCTCCATCTTGGGCCTCTTCCGCATTAGTCAGTGTGCAATTTAAGCTAGAAATACAGCTATAATTTTCTGGATTTTAAAAAACTCAATTTTTGGGCAAAATACACAATTTTACAGCCCTTGCTGGATCTGTACGTGTGAAATTCAAGCGTTATATACTGCTATCATATTCTGTTATTCAAAGACACCCATTTTGGGCAAAATACTTAATTTGCTGCCTTGTCTGTATCTGTACATGTGAAATTCAAGCGTTATATACTGCTGTCATATTCTGTTATTCAAAAAACACCCTTTTTGCCAAAGTACTTAACATTGCAGCCTTTGCTGCATCTGTTATTGTTAAAACAAGCTTTAAATACTTTAATAATTTTCTGGGTTTTAAAAAAAACACCCATTTAGGGCAAAATACTTAATTTGCGGCCTTGTATGCATCTATCCGTGTGAGATACACCCTTTAGATACGGTTGTTCTATTCTGCTATTAAAAAAACACCCATTTAGGGCAAAAATCTTAATTTGCGGCCTTGTCTGCATCTGTACGTGTGAGATACACCCTTTAGATACGGTTGTTCTATTCTGCTATTAAAAAAACACCCATTTAGGGTAAAAATCTTAATTTTGCAGCCTTTGCTGCATTTGTCATTGTGAGATACACCCTTTACATACTGCTGTGCTATTCTGGTATTAAATAAACATTTTGGGCAAAAAAATTTGCAGCCTTTACTGCATATGTCATTGTAAGATACACCCTTTAGATACTGTTATTCTATTCTGCTATTAAAAAACCCACCCATTTTGGGCAAAAATCTTAAATTGCGGCCATGTTTGCATCTGTACGTGTGAGATACACCCTTTAGATTCTGTCGTTCTATTCTGCTATTAAAAAAACACGCATTTAGGGCAAAAAACTTTTGCTGCATCTGTCATTGTGAGATAAACGCGTTAGATACTGTTGTTCTATTCTGTTATTAAAAAAACACCCATTTTGGGCAAGATCCTAAATTTGAGAAATATGAGGAGAGCGTCAAATAAGGGACATGGCCCCGGTCGTGGTGCTGATGGTGGAGCTCCTGTTGCAGGGAGAGGTCGTGGTCGATCTGTGCCAGCTACACCCACAAGTGAAACACCTTCCTCAGGTGCGAGTAGGCGACAGAACCTTCAGTGGTATTTGGTCGAGCCTAATGCGGCTCTACGAATTGTGAGGCCAGAACAAGTACAGGCTATAGTAGATTGGGTTGCTGACAGTGCATCCAGTTCCTTCACATTGTCTCCCACCCAGTCTCCTGCTGAAATATCAGAGTTGACACCTGTAGCCATTGTCCATCAGTCTTTTGCCTCACCCCCTTGCAAATCAGCCAAGCAGTTTGAGCCCCAAGTCATGCAGCAGTCTGTTCTGCTTTTTGATGACTTTGTTAGCTGGGTTTCCCAGGGCCATCCACCTAGCCCTGCCCCAGAAGTGGAAGAGATTGAGTGCACCAATGCCCAACCACTTATGTTTCAAGATGAGTACATGGGAGGACCATTGCAGCACGTCTCAGATGATGACGAAACACAGGTGCCAACTGCTGGGGCTTTCGAAAGTGTGCAGACCGACAAGGAGGGCAGGGGTGAAGACTGGGTGGAAGATGATGTGGAGGACGATGAGGTCCTCGACCCCACATGGAATCAAGGCCATGCGAGTGTGTAGTTCAGAGGAAGAGGCGGTGGTCCCACAGAGCCACCAGCACAGCAGAAGAGGGAGCAGGCTGCAAAAACGGGGCGGACGTCCCCTAGACAGTACGCCTGCTAATGCCCACCGCAGCAAGGGATTGAGCACACCAAAGCCAGCTTCAAGGAGTTTCCTGGAGTGGCAGTTCTTCAGACAATGTGCTGACGACAAGACACAAGTGGTTTGCATGCTGTGCAATCAGAGCCTGAAGCGAGGCATAAACGTTCTCAACCTGAGCACAACCTGCATGATCAGGCATCTAAGTGCAAAGCACCTCAAGAACCAAGAAAGGTCTCTGGCTCCTCCTGCTTCCTGTTCTGCTGCAGTCTCTGCCTCTTCATCCACCTCTGGTGTGATAGTGCCACCTGCCACCCCGCAAACAGAGAATCTGCCAGCAACACTGCCATCTGGGTCACCAAGCATCTCCACAATGTCCCGTTTAGCTCTCCATCTCCCAAACACTGGAGCGGAAGAGGAAGTACCCCCTATCCACCCTCGATCCCTGGCCCTGAATGCCAGCATTTCAAAATGACTGGCCTTTAAAATGCTGTCATTCCGTCTGGTGGAAATGGAGAGTTTTAAAAGCCTTATAGCGGTGGCTGTCCCACAGTATGTCGTGTCCAGCCGCCACTACTTTTCCAGGCGTGCCATCCCTTCCCTGCACAACCAAGTGGGGGACAAAATCAGGTGTGCACTGCTCAACGCCATCTGTGGCATGGTGCACCTCACTACGGATACGTGGACCAGTAAGCTTGGTCAGGGACGTTATAACTCCATAACAGCGCACTAGGTAAATGCAGTGGCGGCTGGGCCTGAGGCGGATAGCAGTTTGGCGCACGTCCTTCCACCACCGAGGATTGCAGGGTGCTTCAGTTTGCCTCCTGTTGCTTCCTCCTCCTACTCTGCTTTCTCATCCTTTTACCGGCTCCTTATCTGGTCAGCGTAACACCTTCACCACCAACTTCAGCACAGCCAGGGGTAAACGACAGCAGGCAGTTTTAAAACGTATCTGTTGGGGGACAAACCCCACACCGCGCAGGAGCTGTGGACGGGCCTTGAACAACAGACCGATGAGTTGTTGGTGCCAGTGAGCCTCAAGCCCGGCCTGGTGGTGTGCGATAATGGGCAAAATCTCGTAGCAGCTCTGGGACTAGACAGTTTGACGCACATCCCTTGCCTGGCGCATGTGCTGAATTTGGTGGTGCAGAGATTCCTTAAAGATTACCCCGATATGTCAGAGCTGCTGCATAAAGTGCGGGCCGTCTGTGCGCGTTTTTGGCGTTCTCACCCTGCTGCTGCTCGCCTGTCAGTGCTGCAGCTTAACTTCGGCCTTCCCACTCACCGCCTCATATGCGATGTGCCCACAAGGTGGAACTCCACCTTGCACATGCTGGCCAGACTGTGCGAGCAGAAGCCGGCGATAGTGGAATTTCAGCTGCAGCATGCATGGGTGAGTCGCTCTGCGGAACAGCACCACTTCACCACCAATAACTGGGCCTCCATGCGAGACCTGTGTTCCTTGTTGCGCTGTTTCGAGTACTCCACCAACATGACCAGTGGCGATAACGCCGTTCTCAGCATTATTATCCCACTTCTATACCTCTTTGAAAAAACGATGTTGGCGATGATGGAAGAGGATGTGGCACAGCAGGAGGAAAAGGAGGAAGAGGGATCATTTCATAGGGTTTCCAGCCAGTCATTCACAAGTGGCTCCGAGGGTGGGTTCCTGCACCCACAAACGGCAGGTACACAATTTTTCAGCCAGGGCTCAGTTCTGGAGGATGACGAGGTGGAGGAGGAGGAGGAGATGGAGAAGGAGGAGCCATGTTTACAGCAGGGTGGCACCCAGACCAGCTCATGGCCATCAGTGGTGCGTGGCTGGGGTGATACAGGACAACTCCTACTCTATATGGACCTCCACCTCATAAAGTTTTTTTTTTTTTGTACGTATTTTATTTTATTTCATTTCAGTAATTTGTCTGTTACATTTTTGGGTGAAATTCACAATTTTTTGGGTGATATACCACTGCTATACCTAGTAGACAGGTAAAAAAAAAACACTAATTTGTCTGTTACATTTTCGGGTGAAATTCACAAATCTTTGGGTGTGATATACCCATGCTCTACCTAGTAGACAGGTAAAAGAAATTCACTAATTTGTCTGTTACATTTTCGGGTGAAATTCACCAATTTTTGGGTGTGATATACCACTGCTATACCTAGTAGACAGGTAAATAAAATTCACAAATTTGTCTCTATACATTCATGGGTGACATTTGACCATTTTTGCCGTGATTAAACCCCTGCTCTGCATAGATGATAGGGACCTAAATTTCAAAAAATTGTCTGTTACAAGGTGACATTTTACCAATTTTGCCAAATACAAAACCCCTGCTCTGCATAGGTAAAAGGGAATTGAATTCCATAAATTCTTCTTTAACCCCTTAAGGACACAGCCTTATTTCACCTTAAGGACCAGATTGTTTTTTCATCCCATATTGTACTTCATGACACTGGTAAAATGAAGTAAAAAAAATGAATTTTTATTTATAAAAAAATACCAAATTGACAAAAAAAAATTAAAAATTGCAAATTTTCAAGTTTCAATTTCTCTACTTCTATAATACATAGTAATACCTACAAAAATAGTTATTACTTACATTCCCCATACGTCTACTTCATGTTTGGATCAATTTGGGAATGATATTTTATTTTTGGGGGATGTTACAAGGCTTAGAAGTTTAGAAGCAAATCTTGACATTTTTCAGAAATTTTCAAAAACACACTTTTTAGGGACCAGTTCAGGTCTGAAGTCACTTTGTGAGGCTTACATAATAGAAACCACCCAAAAATGACCCCATTCTAGAAACTGCACCCCTCAAGGTATTCAAAACTGATTTTACAAACGTTGTTAAAGCTTTAGGTGTTCCACAAGAGTTAATGGCAAATGGTGATGAAATTTCAGAATTTAGATTTTTGGGCAAATTTTCAATTTTAATAAAAAAAATTCCAGTAACAAAGCAAGGGTTAACAGCCAAACAAAATGCTATATTTATTTCCTTGATTCTGTAGTTTGCAAAAACACCCGATATGTGGCCGTAAACTACTGTACTAGCACACAGTAGGGCGTAGAGGGAAAGGTGCGCCGTATGTTTTTTGGAAGGCAGATTTTGCTGGACTGGTTTATTTACACCATGTCCCATTTGAAGCCCCCCTGATGCACCCCTAGAGTAGAAACTCCATAAAAGTTACCCCATCTAAGAAACTACACCCTCAAGGTATTCAAAACTGATTTTACAAACTTTGTTAACCCTTTAGGTGTTGCACAAGATTTAATGGAAAATAGAGATACAATTTTAAAATTTCACTTTTTTGGCAGATTTTCCATTTTAATAATTTTTTTCCAGTTACAAAGCAAGGGTTAACAGCCAGACAAAACTCAATATTTATGGCTCTGATTCTGTAGTTTACAGAAACACCTGATATGTGGTCGTAAACTGCTGTACGGGCACACGGCAGGGTGCATAAGGAAAGGAATGCCATACGGATTTTGGAAGGCAGATTTTGCTGGACTGTTTTTTTTTACACCATGTCCCATTTGAAGCCCCCCTGATGTACCCCCAGAGTAGAAACTCCAAAAAACTGACCCCATTTTGGAAACTACGGGATAGGGTGGCAGTTTTTTTTTTGGTACTAGATTAGGGTACATATGATTTTTGGTTGCTCTATATTACACTTTTTGTGAGGCAAGGTAACAAGAAATAGCTTTTTTGGCACCGTTTTTTTTTTGTTATTTACAACATTTATCTGACAGGTTAGATCATGTGGTATTTTTATAGAGAAGGTTGTCACAGACGCGGCGATACCTAATATGTATACTTTTCTTTTTATTTATGTAAGTTTTACACAATGATTTCATTTTTGAAAAAAAATAATCATGTTTTAGTGTCTCCATAGTCTGAGAGCCATAGTTTTTTCAGTTTTTTTTCAGTTTTTGGGCGATTATCTTAGGTAGGGTCTCATTTTTTTGTGAGATGAGATGACTGTTTGATTGGCACTATTTTGGAGTGCATATGACTTTTTGATCGCTTGCTATTACACTTTTTGTGACGTAAGATGATAAAAAAAATTTTTACACCGTTTTTATTTTAATTTTTTTTACGGTGGTCATCTGAGGGGTTAGGTCATGTGATATTTTTATAGAGCCGGTCAATTCGGACGCGGCAATACTTAATATGTATACTTTTTTTTATTTACGTAAGTTTTACACAATGATTTAATTTTTGAAACAAAAAAAAATCATGTTTTAGTGTTTCCATAGTCTAAGAGCCATAGTTTTTTCAGTTTTTGGGCGATTATCTTGGGCAGAGTATGATTTTTGCAGGATGAGATGACGGTTTGATTGGTACTATTTTGGCGTACATGCGACTTTTTTGATCACTTTTATTACCTTTTTTGGAAAGTAAGGTGGGCAAAATTTCAATTTCCTCATAGTTTTTATTTTTTTATTTTTATGGCGTTCACCGTGCAGGGAAAGTAACATGACCCTTTTATAGATCAGGTCGTTACGGACGCGGCGATACCTAATATGTGTAGTGTATTTTTATTTTATTTTTTATTCAGTGATAAATGTGTTTTTTTTTATCTTTTACTTTTTTCACTTTTTTTTACATTTTTGTGACCCAGACCTATTTGGTTCTTGAAGATCCAGTGGGTCTGATGTCTGTATAATACAGTACAGTACACTATATAGTCCTGTTGCCATGGGAACCTTCACCGTCTGCTCAGTTGTAAGGAGGGGGTAAGGTGGGGGGCTCCCTCTGTCACCCCATCCTGCCTGAGGGCTGCAAAGGCACAGCAGCACCCCGATCGGAGAGGGAGAGAGCCCCCATTGACGGTTAACCTTTTCCATACAGCGGTCCGTACTGACCGCGGTATGGGAAGGGTTAAACGGCTGACATCACAGCACAGATGTCAGCCGTTTATACCAGAGTGTCAGCAATGTGCTGACACTCTGGTATAACCACTGGACGCCAATGAATATTCAAGAGGAGGCCACACCGCCCGCCCGCACCGCCTGCAACCCCCCCCCTGCACCACCCGCCGGTATAAATCATTCAGGGGTGCAGGGGGGGGTGAAAAATCTTATTTTAGGCATATTAACGTTTCTGATCCCCGCGGTCAGGGACCGCGGGGATCAGAAACTGCAGAAAGCGCAGCAAACCACAGGTCTGAATTGACCTGCGTTTTTAAGCGATCACCGACACGCGCATTTAGCCGAGGTGCCTGCTCAATGATTTAAGCAGGCACCTTGTTCCGATCACCGCCCGCGGGGCGGCAGTGATCGGAACAACACATGACGTACCGGTACGTCATGTGTCCTTAAGGACTCGGGAAACATGCCGTACCGGTACGTCATGTGTCCTTAAGGGGTTAATTGATGCGCGAACCCTCATTTCATTCAATGCTTAAACTTTAATAACTTGTCCCACATTTGCGCATCAATAATTTGTCCCACTTTTCCGCTCGATCATATTTAATTTAAAAAAATTTACCTCCCTTGGATGTGGTCTCTCTTTCTCACGCTCCCTCTCCGGAGTGAAAGCCTGATTCGCCGATAACCGTGATCAACATGGTAGGCTCAGAAAAGAACATCGAAAGTTGACAGAGAAGATATCCAAATGGATCGTGGATGTCACGGTGACTTGCGACATGGTGGGGTAGTATGTGTGCACACGCCTACACAAACTGACTAATGGGTCTCCAAATTGGGCACATGGCCTGATCTTGCCCTTTACGCCTTGGAGGTGCTGGCCTGCTCTGCAGCTAGTGTATTGTATTTTGGGGTGTACCCTAATTTAAAAAAAATAAAAATAAATTTAAAACCAAAAAGCAGTGTAGGCTACCTCCTCCACTGCCGCTTCCACCTACATGGCCACATCCACCGCCTCCTCAACCTCCTACTCCTTATGGACCTCGTCCTCCTAGATCAAGAATATTATTTTTTATTTTTACGTATTTTATGGTATTTAAAGTAATTTCCCTATCCACATTTGTTTGCAGAGCACTTGCCATGCTCTTAACCACATTTTGATGCAATTTGCAGCCCTCTAGCCCTTTCCATGACATTTTTACAGCCATTTTAGTGCTCAAAAGTTTGGGTCCCCATTGACTTTAATGGGGTTCGGGGTCAAGTTCGGGTCCGGAACTCAAACTTTTTTGTGAAGTTCGGCCGAACCTGTCGAACCCGAACATCCAGGTGTCCGCTCAACTCTAGTTACCTGAATCTTCTATAATGTTAATATACTATTTGTAGGACTTTGGACAGAGCTTGCGTTTCTGCGACAACATCTGTAATGCTAAATAGGACCCTAAAGATGTAATTGTCACTAACTTTAGATGGACTATATTTTATTGGGTTTATTGTGTTATGTGAACATATTTCTTTCTTTTTATTGTTATTTTCATATTTCATAGTGACTTATTCAACATTTGAATTCCTTCATTGAATATAATTGCTCCCATTTTAAGAACTATTAATGCATTCTGTTTTATTTGGATGAGGCCCCAAAAAATATAAATAAATTGCATTCATTGTGAAGTAGTTATGGCTGACCAAGATTGCATTCTTTCTGATGCCCTGAGTAAAATGTTGCAGTAATTATATGCATCATAACAGAATATATAAGGTACTGGATACATGATTATGTTTTGCGCATGTGGCATAATCTGAGTATGCCAAGATTAAAAAATGTATTGCGGTTTAATAAAATATTAAAAAATAACCACATTCTAAATGTCTACGTTCATGACCTCTACTATGGAGGCTATATATCATACACAAGCACAGCAAATGTAACCTGTGTAGATCACCTTTATTAGTAATCCTGATGCAATTATACTGCTTATTATTATTTGCATTGTAATTATTGAACTATATAGTATTTACTTAGTTAAGTAGAGAATATGCTGTGTATATAGTTTTTTCCCAAGGTTTTGCTATAGCCTCATAATGGAGTTATTTTTCTGTTTTTAAACATTTCTTTTGATTAGAACCCAGAGGTGCTGTTTTTATTTAGTACAAGCAATATATTTTGTGTTTCTTTGTGAACCGAGGTCATGAAATCTTAGCTGGGGTAATAACTGTATGTTTCTTAATGTTATGATAGATCTATTTAGACGTGGCCCAGGGATTGTGTTCTCTCAGTGTACATACAAAAGTATCTCAAAAGATACAAATAGTACATTTTCCTAAAGTAGCATTTTTGTACATAGAATTTTTAGTAATTTTTAACAAGTTAAAAAGGTAAAAACATTTCAAGATCAGTTTGATCAACAATCTTTATCCAGAATTCTAGTTAAGTGTAACCTGTAATATTAATATACTCAAGAAATGCATCCAGGCCCCTCTTGGACACCATCACAACCTCCTCTGGCAGAGACCTCCTGTCACGGCGGACAGGATACAAGATACACAGAATATCAACAAACAAGTGTCTAGGCAAGAAGCTGGGGATAAAGGTCACCTCCTGACAATCCCTACCAGCTCTCCCTAGACTTCTAAGCCCATGTTCAGACCCTGAAGGTGGGAATAAACGTGTCCCCGTGCCTGGGCTGAATATTCCCTAAAATCCCTAAGATGGTGAATGGGGGAAAGAGGCAGCCTGCTCCCTCAGACCTGGAGGGAGCCGGCGTCTCTCTAACAACCTAGACAGACAACCACAAGAAAACAAAACCAATTCATCTTTTACTGAGCAGGAACAGCAAATCCTTCCTTCCTTCCTCTGAGCCAGACAGAAGCTATAACCCGCACAGGACACTGGGAGTGGGCGTAATTTAAACTCTAACCAACGCCCCCACCCAGTGCACCTGAAGAGAGGCGTATATAGCTCAACTCCAAAACCAAAACAAAAGGCTACACACGTGCTGCTAACCTGTCAGACCTCCGCACATATCCTGAGCAGGGCATGACAGTACCCCCCCTTCTACGGGTGACCTCCGGACACCCCGGCCCAACTTTATCCGGGTGGGATCAGTGAAAAACCCTCACTAGTCGCCTGGCACTAACATTCACAGCCGGAACCCACATCCTCTCCTCAGGGCCATATCCCCTCCAGTGTACCAGGTACTGAAGGGAACCCCGAAGAACTCTTGAGTCGAGAACCCTGGAGATCTCTAACTCTAAATTTCGATCAACCAGAACAGGGGGAGGAGGCATTGGCGATGGTTCCACCGGTTTCACATATCTCTTCAGTAAAGACTTGTGGAACACATCATGGATCCTTCAAGTCTGCGGAAGATCCAGACGAAATGCTACTGGATTGACCACCGCAGATATTTTGTAATGTCCAATAAATCTTGGACCAGTTTCCAAGATGGTACTCTCAGTTTAATATTTTTAGTAGATAACCACACCAGATCACCCACACACAGGTCCGGACCAGTCATACGTCTCTTGTCAGCCATTCGCTTATACCTCTCACCCATCTTCTCCAAATTCACTTGGATCCTCCGCCAGATAGAAGACAAGGCAGAAGAAAATCTCTCCTCCTCTGGCATCCCAGAGGAACTAGTCCCAGAAAAGGTACCAAATTGAGGATGAAAGTCGTATGTGCCAAAAAATGGCGACTTACCCATGGACTCCTGCCTACGGTTATTCAAAGCAAACTCTGCTAGGGACAAGAATGAGGACCAGTCCTCCTGATTCTCAGCCACAAAGCACCTCAAGTAGGTCTCCAGGTTTTGATTAGTACGCTCTGTCTGCCCATTCGACTGCGGATGAAAAGCCGAAGAGAACGAAAGTTGAATGACAAGCCGAGAGCAGAACGCCCTCCAAAACCTGGAGACAAACTGCGTGCCCCTATCAGAAATCACATCCGAGGGAATGCCATGCAATTTCACGTTATTATCAACAAAAATCTGAGCAAGAGTCTTGGCATTGGGCAGACTGACTATCGATACAAAGTGAATCATTTTACTAAAACGGTCAACCACCACCAAAATTACTGTTTTCCCGGAGGAACTCGGCAGATCCGTAATAAAGTCCATAGACAAGTGCGTCCAAGGACGAGACGGAATAGACAAAGGAAGAAGTGAACCAGCAGGTCGAGTATGAGCAACCTTTGACCGTGCGCAGGTTTCACAAGCTGCTACGTAATCCTCAACACTCTTACGTAACCTGGGCCACCAGAACCTCCGGGACACAAGATCAAAGGTGGACTTACCACCAGGATGTCCAGCAAGGACAGTATCGTGATGTTCCTTGAATACCTTATATCGCAGTCCATCAGGAACAAACAACCTCCCTGGGGGACAAGAACCAGGAGCCCCCTCCTGGGCTCCCAACACCTCCATCTCCAATTCGGGGTACAGAGCGGAGACCACCACCCCATCAGCCAAAATCTGAGCAGGATCCTCTGAATCACATCCCCCAGGAAAACTGCGAGACAACGCATCTGCCTTGACGTTTTTAACCCCCGGGCGAAAAGTAGCCACAAAATTGAACCTGGTAAAGAACAGTGACCATCTAGGATTCAGACGCTTGGCAGATTGCAGGTAAGCCAAAATCTTATGATCCGTATATACTGTAATGGGATGAGATGCCCCCTCCAACCAGTGACGCCATTCCTCAAAGGCCAATTTGATGGCCAGCAATTCCCTATCTCCTACATCATAATTCTTCTCGGCGATCGAGAGCTTCTTGGAAAAAAAAGCACACGGAACCCATTTGCCAGGAGATGAACCCTGCGACAGCACTGCTCCAACCCCCACTTCCGATGCATAAACCTCCACCACGAATGGCTGAGACACATCGGGCTGCATCCGGAATGGGAGCAGACGCAAAACATTCCTTAATAGCCGAAAAGGCCTGCAATGCCTCCTGCGACCAGACAGAGATGTCGGCGCCCTTCTTAGTCATATCAGTCAGAGGTTTTACAATGGTAGAATAGTTCAAGATAAATTTTCTATAATAATTAGTAAACCCCAAAAACCGCATCAAAGCTTTCTGATTCTCCGGTCGGTCCCATTCCAGAACCGCCCGGACCTTTTCGGGGTCCATACGAAAACCAGAGTCAGAAAGCAGATATCCCAGAAACGGAAGCTCCTGCACAGAAAACACACATTTCTCCAATTTGGCATATAATTTATTCTTCCGAAGGATCGTCAAAACCTGTTTCACATGATCCTGATGGGTCTTCAGATCAGGAGAGTAAATTAGAATGTCATCCAAGTAAACTACCACGAACCTCCCCACAAAATGATGGAAAATGTCATTGACGAATCGCTGAAATACCGCTGGCGCGTTAGTTAACCCAAAAGGTATAACCAGATTCTCGAAATGACCCTCGTGCGTGTTGAAGGCCGTTTTCCACTCATCCCCTTCCTTGATTCTGATCAGATTGTAGGCCCCTCTTAAATCCAACTTGGAGAACACCTTGGCTCCAACAATCTGATCAAAAAGATCGGAGAATACGGATCACGGACCGTAATACGGTTCAATTCCCGGAAATCCAAACAAGGTCTCAGCAATCCATCCCTTTTCTTTACAAAGAATAAACCCACTGCCACCGGAGACTTAGATGGCCTAATATGACTTTTTGCCAAACTCTAGGCAATATACTTCCGCATGACCTCTCTTTCAGGCTGAGAAAGATTGTAAAGCCGAGACCTTGGCAATTTAGCCCCTGGGATGAGATTAACTGGACAATCATAGTCACGACGAGGGGGAAATTCCTGAGCCCCACCCTCCGGAAAGACATCCGCAAAATCTGAGAGATACTGAGGTAAAGCCGTAGAAGACACACCAGAGATAGATGTGCCAAGACAATTGTCCGAACAAAATTCACTCCAACCAATGATCTGTCTTGCTTGCCAATCTATAATTGGGTTATGTTTTGTCAACCACGGCAACCCCAAGACTATAGGAGCGGGCAAGTCCTTCATGACAAAACAAGACATGATCTCAACATGTGAATCACCCACCCTTAACAAAATACCATGAGCAATATGAGTGAGACTCCTTTGAGAAAGAGGGGAAGAATCAATTGCAAAAACCGGAATCTCTCTTTCTAAAGTGCAAGTACTTAGACCCAGATTTTGAAGAAAAAGAAAATCAATAAGGTTCACTCCAGCACCACAGTCAATGAATACATAAACAAAAATGTTTCTTGAGTCTAGAACCACCATAGCTGGAAGGAGAAAATGAGTATTACAGGGAGCTTGCATACCTACTTGCTCCACCACTGCATTCACACTACCAAGCGTCAGGGATGTTTTTCTTTTTTCTTTAAGTAAACCTGTGATTCTCTCTCATCAACATGCGGTTTAACAAAAGTACAAGCAAAAATAAAATGACCACTTTTTCCGCAGTAATAACATAGTTTTTGCAACTTCCTAAAGTTCCTACTACCAGAACGGAAAGATACCTGACCCAGCTGCATGGGTTCCTCCCCTACCCCAGAGTTACATGTCATATCACCCTGGGGAGCAGGTGAGACGAAACCACTCACAGAAGGGATCCCTTGCGCGGAGGGAGCCTTACACCTCTCTCTAATACGTCTATCTAACCGTACTGCCAAAGACATAGCATTCTCCAATGTATCCGGGTACTCATGAAAAGCTAGGGCATCTTTTAATCTCTCAGATAACCCCTGACAAAACTGACTACGTAATGCGGGGTCATTCCACTCTGACTCAGTAGTTCATCTCCTAAACTTAACGCAGTAAGCCTCAGCAGTATGTTCACCTTGTAATAAATTATGCAATTTAGATTCCGCCATCGAGACCCGATCTGGATCATCATAAATTAATCCCAAGGCTTTAAAAAATTCTTCCACCGACCGGAGGGCCAGAGAACCGGACGGCAGAGAAAAGGCCCAGGATTGCGCGTCCCCTTTAAGCAGGGAAATGATTATCCCTACCCTCTGACTCTCATCACCAGACGAAGATGGACACAGCCGAAGATACAACTTGCATGACTCTTTAAAGCGGATAAAGTCATCCACACCACCTGCAAATCTATCAGGGAGAGCGACTTTAGGCTCCCCATAAATTTGAATTCCTCCTATTGCACCTGATGCCAGAGCATTCTGACACCATGTGATGAATTACGCAGATCCGCTACCTCTAGGGATAATCCCTACATGCGATCAACTAGCGCATCAATTGACTCCATCTCAAAACAGTTGAGAAATGGCAGTCAAAGTATGGGCGGGTTATAATGTCACGGCGGACAGGATACAAAATACACAGAATATCAACAAACAAGTGTCTAGGCAAGAAGCTGGGGATCAAGGTCACCTCCTGACAATCCCTACCAGCTCTCCCTAGACTTCTAAGCCCACGTTCAGACCCTGAAGGTGGGAATAAACATGTCCCCGTGCCTGGGCTGAATATTCCCTAAAATCCCTAAGATGGTGAATGGGGGAAATAGACAGCTTGCTCCCTCAGACCTGGAGGGGGCCGGCGTCTCTCTAACAGCCTAGACAACCACAAGAAAACAAAACCAACTTATCTTTTACGGAGCAGGAACAGCAAATCCTTCCTTCCTTCCTCTGAGCCAGTCAGAAGCTATAACCCGCACAGGACACTGGGAGTGGGCGTAATTTAAACTCTAACCAAAGACCCCACCCAGTGCACCTGAAGGGAGGCGGATATAGCTCAACTCAAAAACAAAAACAAAAGTCTAAGCACGTGCTGCTAACCTGTCAGACCTCCGCACATAGCCTGAGCAAGGCATGACACCTCCATAGTCTCGCTGCTAAGGTTGGTTAACAAGCGTTAAAATCTGCTGGCAGGCTGTTTCGGTCTGTTTCCAGCATTAGAGCCAGGATTCGGTGAGACAAAAACAGTGCCTGCTTAATCTCCCAGTACTAATGTCATAAACAGGCTGGATCCCTCCAATTCCCTTTGTAGTCTATGGGCTCGGACGGGAAAAGATAGTATCCAGCTACTCACATAAGATTAATCTATCCAGATCCATCTGTAACAATGTACATTTCAGTTTTTTGTTAATTATTTTACACAGATCAGTATAATCAGCAAAAAAATGTATTTTACTGCATAGTCCCTCTGTAGAGGGAAGTGGTATAATCGTGCATATATGTGTATATATACACTCACCTAAAGAATTATTAGGGTTTACAAAGAATGGTGTGAAAAGGGAAAAACATCCATTATGCGGCAGTCCTGTGGGCAAAAATGCCTTGTGGATGCAAGAGGTCAGAGGAGAATGGGCCGACTGATTCAAGCTGATAGAAGAGCAACGTTGACTGAAATAACCACTCGTTACAACCGAGGTATGCAGCAAAGCATTTGTGAAGCCACAACATGCACAACCTTGAGGCAGATGGGCTACAACAGCAGAAGACCCCACCGGGTACCACTCATCTCCACTACAAATAGGAAAAAGAGGCTACAATTTGCACGAGCTCACCATAATTGGACTGTTGAAGACTCGAAAAATGTTGCCTGGTCTGATGAGTCTCAATTTCTGTTGAGACATTCAAATGGTAGAGTCCGAATTTGGCGTAAACAGAATGAGAACATGTATCCATCCTCTGATGGCTACTTCCAGCAGGATAATGCACCATGTCACAAAGCTCGAATCATTTCAAATTGGTTTCTTGAACATGACAATGAGTTCACTGTACTAAAATGGCCCCCACAGTCATGAGATCTCAACCCAATAGAGCATCTTTGGGATGTGGTGGAACGGGAGCTTCGTGCCCTGGATGTGCATCCCTCAAATCTCCATCAACTGCAAGATGCTATCCTATCAATATGGGCCAACATTTCTAAAGAATGCTATCAGCACCTTGTGGAATCAATGCCACGTAGAATTAAGGCAGTTCTGAAGGCATAAGGGGGTCCAACACCGTATTAGTATGGTGTTCCTAATAATTCTTTAGGTGAGTGTACAGTACAGACCAAAAGTTTGGACACACCTTCTCATTCAAAGAGTTTTCTTTATTTTCATGACTATGAAAATTGTAGATTCACACTGAAGGCATCAAGACTATGAATTAACACATGTGGAATTATATACATAACAAACAAGTGTGAAACAACTGAAAATATGTCATATTCTAGGTTCTTCAAAGTAGCCACCTTTTGCTTTGATTACTGCTTTGCACACTCTTGGCATTCTCTTGATAAGCTTCAAGAGGTAGTCCCCTGAAATGGTTTTCACTTCACAGGTGTGCCCTGTCAGGTTTAATAAGTGGGATTTCTTGCCTTATAAATGGGGTTGGGACCATCAGTTGCGTTGAGGAGAAGTCAGGTGGATAAACAGCTGATAGTCCTACTGAATAGACTGTTAGAATTTGTATTATGGCAAGAAAAAAGCAGCTAAGTAAAGAAAATCGAGTGGCCATCATTACTTCAAGAAATGAAGGTCAGTCAGTCAGCCGAAAAATTGGGAAAACTTTGAAAGTAAGGGCTATTTGACCATGAAGGAGAGTGATGGGGTGCTGCGCCAGATGACCTGGCCTCCACAGTCACCGGACCTGAACCCAATCGAAATGGTTTGGGGTGAGCTGGACCGCAGAGTGAAAGCAAAAGGGCCAACAAGTGCTAAGCATCTCTGGGAACTCCTTCAAGACTGTTGGAAGACCATTTCAGGTGACTACCTCTTGAAGCTCATCAAGAGAATGCCAAGAGTGTGCAGAGCAGTAATCAAAGCAAAAGGTGGCTACTTTGAAGAACCTAGAATATGACATACACTCACCTAAAGAATTATTAGGAACACCATACTAATACGGTGTTGGACCCCCTTTTGTCTTCAGAACTGCCTTAATTCTACGTGGCATTGATTCAACAAGGTGCTGATAGCATTTTTTAGAAATGTTGGCCCATATTGATAGGATAGCATCTTGCAGTTGATGGAGATTTGAGGGATGCACATCCAGGGCACGAAGCTCCCATTCCACCACATCCCAAAGATGCTCTATTGGGTTGAGATCTGGTGACTGTGGGGGCCATTTTAGTACAGTGAACTCATTGTCATGTTCAAGAAACCAATTTGAAATGATTCGAGCTTTGTGACATGGTGCATTATCCTGCTGGAAGTAGCCATCAGAGGATGGATACATGTTCTCATTCTGTTTACGCCAAATTCGGACTCTACCATTTGAATGTCTCAACAGAAATCGAGACTCATCAGACCAGGCAAAATTTTTCCAGTCTTCAACAGTCCAATTTTGGTGAGCTCGTGCAAATTGTAGCCTCTTTTTCCTATTTGTAGTGGAGATGAGTGGTACCCGGTGGGGTCTTCTGCTGTTGTAGCTCATCCGCCTCAAGGTTGTGCATGTTGTGGCTTCACAAATGCTTTGCTGCATACCTTGGTTGTAACGAGTGGTTATTTTAGTCAACGTTGCTCTTCTATCAGCTTGAATCAGTCGGCCCATTCTCCTCTGACCTCTAGCATCCACAAGGCATTTTTGCCCACAGGACTGCCGCATACTGGATGTTTTTCCCTTTTCATACCATTCTTTGTAAACCCTAGAAATGGTTGTGCGTGAAAATCCCAGTAACTGAGCAGACTGTGAAATACTCAGACCGGCCCGTCTCGCACCAACAACCATGCCACGCTCAAAATGGCTTAAATCACCTTTCTTTCCCATTCTGACATTCAGTTTGGAGTTCAGGGGATTGTCTTGACCAGGACCACACCCCTAAATGCATTGAAGCAACTGCCATGTGATTGGTTGACTAGATAATTGCATTAATGAGAAATAAAACAGGTGTTCCTAATAATTCTTTAGGTGATTGCATACAGTCAGGTCCATAAATATTGGGACATCGACACAATTCTAACATGTTTGGCTCTATACACCACCACAATGGATTTGAAATGAAACAAACAAAATGTGCTTTAACTGCAGACTGTCAGCTTTAATTTGAGGGTATTTACATCCAAATCAGGTGAACGGTGTAGGAATTACAACAGTTTGCATATGTGCCTCCCACTTGTTAAGGTACCAAAAGTAATGGTACATAATAATCATAAATCAAACTTTCACTTTTTAATACTTGGTTGCAAATCCTTTGCAGTCAATTACAGCCTGAAGTCTGGAACGCATAGACATCACTAGACCCTGGGTTTCTTCCCTGGTGATGTTCTGCCAGGCCTCTACTGCAACTGTCTTCAGTTCCTGCTTGTTCTTGGGGCATTTTCCCTTCAGTTTTGTCTTCAGCAAGTGAAATGCATGCTCAATCAGATTCAGGTCAGGTGACTGACTTGGCCATTGCATAACATTCCACTTCTTTCCCTTAAAAAACTCTTTGGTTGCTTTTGCAGTATGGTTTGGGTCATTGTCCATCTGCACTGTGAAGCACCGTCCAATGAGTTCTGAAGCATTTAGCTGAATATGAGCAGATAATATTGCCCGAAACACTTCAGAATTCATCCTGCTGCTTTTGTCAGCAGTTACATCATCAATAAATACAAGAGAACCAGTTCCATTGGCAGTCATAGATGCCCATTGGCAGCCATAGATGCCCACGCCATGACACTACCACCACCATGCTTAACTGATGAGGTGGTATGCTTAGGATTATGAACAGTTCCTTTCTGTCATGACGACATACGTGACGCAAAGGGAGGGAAATGGGAAGGCCCTGTCCAAGGGAGAGGGAAAGGTGGTGACCCCTAACTCACCTTGAGGCTGGCACCTGACGTCCCTAGACGGGTTTCTCACCCGTACGCCGATCACTGAGATGAGCCCTACGTAGTGAATAGGGCGGTGGGAACACTAGTCTGCACCACTAACACTAAAGGAAAACACCAAGGAGAGGACAGACAATACAGACAAAACATATAATCCCAGGTGGGCGACAACAGCGGACAACAAAAGCCCAACAGGGATCCGGAGGGTAACGCTCTGGAACAACAACCAGGAATCACAGCTACACAGCTCCAGTGGGTCAGTATAGAAGTCCAGGCAGGAAGCTCTATATCTGGCAACCAGAGAAGTGGGAGAGGGGAATATAAGGAGGTTGGGATTGCTGGACAAGAAACAGCTGAGGAGGAGAAGCTACGGATCCCTGAGTGAGCCAAAAAGGATTGCAAGGCAAACCCAGAAAGCTACCATTAAGAAACAGCACTATCTTTAGACATAGAGCGCGCAGCCACCCGCTGCGACTTCCTGACCCCGGGTATAACAGAGTCGGACGTGGCTCTTGACACCCTTGTGACAGTACCCCCCTTTCCACGAGGGGCCTCCAGACACTCAGGACTAGGTCTCTCAGGATGAGAAGCATGAAAAGCCCGAATTAACCTGTCGGCGTTTACCTCAGACGCTGGGACCCACATTCTTTCCTCGGGACCATAACCCCTCCAATGCACCAGATATTGAAGAGAGCGGCAGACCCGACGAGGATCAACAATTTTGGATATTTGAAACTCTAGATTACCATCAACAACAACAGGAGGGGGTGGCAGCGGTGATGGTTCTAGAGGTGGAACATACTTTTTGAGTAACGACTTATGGAAGACGTTATGGATTTTAAAAGTTTGAGGTAGCTCCAGGCGAAAAGCCACGAGGTTAATGATGGCTACTATTTTGTAAGGACCAATGAACCTAGGACCCAGTTTCCAAGAGGGAACCTTTAACTTAATATTCCTAGTAGATAACCACACATAGTCATTCACTCCTAGGTCCGGACCTGGCGACCGTTTCTTATCAGCCATGCATTTATATTTACCTCCCATATTTTTCAAGTTAGCTTGCACCTTCTGCCATACAGATGAAAGAGATGACGAAAGCCGTTCCTCTTCGGGAACCCCAGAAGACCCCCCCTCTTTGAAAGTACAGAATTGTGGATGAAAACCATATGCACCAAGAAATGGTGACTTGCCAGTGGATTCCTGACGGCGATTATCTATAGCAAACTCGGCTAACGGTAAA
The DNA here is from genome assembly GCF_905171765.1 of Bufo bufo. Classification (NCBI taxonomy): domain Eukaryota; kingdom Metazoa; phylum Chordata; class Amphibia; order Anura; family Bufonidae; genus Bufo; species Bufo bufo. Next base: position 363,008,374 of record NC_053390.1, on the reverse strand, counting down.
TGATGACCACACCTCTTGGTTTTCAGACACAAAACACCCTAGATATGTCTCAAGGTTTTGGTTGGTACGCTCAGTCTGTCCATTCGACTGAGGATGGAAAGCTGAGGAAAAGGACAAGTGTACCCCCAAACGGGAACAAAAAGCTTTCCAAAACTTAGAAATAAACTGGGTTCCCCGATCCGAAACAACATCGGAAGGGACCCCGTGAAGCTTCACGATTTCACTGATGAATACCTGAGCAAGAGTCTTAGCATTAGGTAGTGCGGGTAACTCAATTAAGTGTACCATTTTGCTAAACCTGTCTACTACTACCAAGATAACTGTTTTACCCGCAGACAAAGGTAAGTCAGTGATGAAATCCATTGACAGATGTGTCCATGGCCTATTGGGAATGACAAGTGGCAACAAAGACCCTGCGGGACGTGTATGAGAGACTTTCGCGCGTGCACAAGTAGAACAAGTAGACACAAAATCCATTACATCCTGACGCAACCTTGGCCACCAAAAACGACGAGACAATAGCTACAAGGTTGCTTTACTACCCGGGTGCCCAGCAAGTGCCGAATTATGATGTTCCTTTAATAATCGAGACGCAGGTTTAACGGTACAAACAATTTCTCTGAGGGGCAAGAGACCGGGGCGACCACCTGGGCCTCTAACACCTTCCCCTCCAGAACAGAGTGTACAGCCGAGACAACCACTCCTCTTTGTAAAATGGGTATCGGATAACCCACATTACCCCCTCCAGGGAAACTACGAGATAATGCATCTGCCTTGGTATTTTTTGCCCCAGGACGATAGGTGATGAAAAAGTTAAACCTGGTAAAAAATAACGACCACCTAGCTTGTCTAGGGGTGAGACGCTTAGCTGATTCGAGGTACAGAAGGTTTTTGTGGTCCGTAATCGCCTTGACTGGGTGGATTGCCCCCTCTAAAAAGTGACGCCATTCTTCAAACGCTAGTTTAATAGCTAATAGTTCCTTATTGCCAATATCATAGTTCTTCTCCGCTGCAGATAGTTTTTTTGAAAAGAAAGCGCAAGGATGCCATTTGCCAGGAGACGGACCCTGAGACAGTACAGCCCCCACTCCCACCTCTGACGCATCTACTTCAACAATAAAAGGCTGGGAGACATCAGGTTGGATTAGTACAGGTGCCGAGGTAAACCTCTCTTTTAGAGAGGAAAATGCAATTTTAGCGGCTTCAGACCATTTAGAAAAATCAGTCTCCTTCCTAGTCATGTCAGTAAGGGGTTTGACAATCACCGAATAATTTTTAATGAACTTTCTATAGAAATTTGCGAAACCCAAGAACCGTTGCAGTGCTTTAAGGTTCTCAGGAAGATCCCAATCTAAAATTGCCTGGACCTTCCTAGGATCCATACGGAAACCTGAAGCAGATAATAGATACCCCAGAACTGTATTTCCTGAACGGCGAAGACACACACTTCAATTTTCGCATATAATTTATTCGTCCGTAGGACCTGCAGTACCTGTCTGACATGTACCTCATGTGTTTTCAGATCAGACGAATAAATGAAAATATCATCTAGGTATATCACCACAAACCTGCGATTAGATGACTAAAAATGTCATTAACGAAATGTTGGAAGACCGCAGGAGCATTGGTCAGACCGAAAGGCATGACTAGATTTTCATAATGCCCCTCAGGGGTGTTAAAAGCTGTCTTCCACTCATCCCCTTCTTTGATACGAATCAGATTGTAGGCCCCCCTAAGATCAAGTTTGGAGAACCACCTAGCACCCGCAATCTGATTAAACAGGTCAGGAATGAGAGGAAGAGGGTATGGGTCTCGGATGGTTATCCGGTTTAGTTCGCGGAAAGGACGCAGGCCCCCATCTTTCTTTTTAACAAATAAAAACCCTGCAGCCACGGGTGATGAAGAGGGTCTGATGTGTCCCTTAGCCAGACTCTCGGAGATATAATCTTTCATGGCTTGTCTCTCGGGACCCCAAAGATTATATAACCTGGTCTTTGGTAATTTTGCCCCGGGAATCAGGTTAACCGGGCAATCATAAGGACGGTGAGGTAGTAACTTCTGACAACCCTTTTCAGAAAACACGTCCTCAAAGTCTGAAACAAATGTAGGTAGAGTAGCTATGGAGGCGACTAAGCAATTGCTATTTAAGCAATTTTCTCTGCAATGCTCACTCCACTCCAATATCTCCCTGGCCTGCCAATCCACCACTGGATTGTGCGCTACCAACCAGGGAAGACCCAATACCACAGGAGTGGGAAAGCCCTCCAGAACATAACATGATAGACACTCGTTATGGTGGTCCCCTACCCGAAGGTGTAAGTTATGGACAATGTGAGTGAGGTTTCTCTGAGACAGAGGAGCAGAATCAATAGCGAATATGGGAATAGGTCTCTGTAGCGTTCAGAGAGACAAACCCATAGTGCGGGCAAAATGGGCATCTATCAAATTTACCCCTGCTCCACTGTCTAGAAAGAAAGAAATAGTCTCTGTCTTAACACCAAAAACAACAACCGCTGGCAACACAAATTGAGATGTTCGTATGGAGGAAACGTATACCCCCCGGCTGACATCCTCCACACAGCCTGGGGTTAGTAGTTCTGACGGTCTTTTGTTTTTGAGAAAGGAAGGACAGACATTAATGAAATGACCCCTCCCCCCACAGAAAAAACAAACCCCACGCCTACGGCGAGCCTCAGGAGGACGGACCTGACGAGTAGTTCCTCCTAGCTGCATAGGCTTTTCTAGGTCCGTACAGACTAACTGCTGCTTCGGAGGGGTTACCAATTGCTCAGGATTTTTCAATCTGTCCCTAAGACGTCTATCTATTCTGATAGAAAGGGACATAACAGCATCAAGGGAAAAGGGGGTCTCATACAGCGCAAGCGCATCCTTAACCCTTTCGGATAACCCAGAGCAGAACTGACTCCTGAGAGCCGGGTCGTTCCACTGGGTATCCGTAGCCCACCTACGAAACTCTGAGCAGTACTCCTCTGCTGGCCTCTCTCCCTGTAGGAGTCTCCGTAATTTCGACTCAGCCAGGGCGACTCGATCAGGGTCATCATATATGAGACCCAAGGCCCCAAAAAATTCATCCACTGACCGGAGAGCCTGGGAATCAGTGGGTAAAGAGAACGCCCAGGATTGCGGGTCCCCCTGAAGCAGGGAAGTAACAATCCCCACCCGCTGTTCTTCATTACCAGAGGAGTAAGGGCGCAGCTTAAAATATAACTTACAGGCCTCACGGAACATCACAAATTTGTCCCTTCCCCCAGAAAATCTGTCAGGAAGAACAACCTTGGGTTCCGCAGCAACCTGGTTATCCATAGCAACCGCTGGGCTTGCGGTCTGTTGCAATTGCTGCTGTTGCTGGAGGACCAACGCCTTCAATCCTGCCACCTCCAAAGACAGGCTTTGAAGTTGCTTTGTCAAAGCAACAATAGGATCCATACTGGATTCTAAATAGGCAGAAAGAAAAAAAATGTTCTTTTTTTTTTTCTTTTTTTTTTTTTTTTTTACCTACACAAAATAAGGGCCAGATATAATGTCATGACCGGCGTGCTGATCACATACGTGACAAAAGGGAGGGAAATGGGAAGGCCCTGTCCAAGGGAGAGGGAAAGGTGGTGACCCCTAACTCACCTTGAGGCTGGCACCTGACTGCCCTGACGTCCCTAGACGGGTTTCTCACCCGTACGCCGATCACGTGCCTTTCCCTGAGATGAGCCCTATGTATTGAATAGGGCGGTGGGAACACTAGTCCGCACCACTAACACTAAAGGAAAACACCAAGGAGAGGACAGACAATACAGACAAAACATATAATCCCAGGTGGGCGACAACAGCGGACAACAAAAGCCCAACAGGCATCCGGAGGGTAACGCTCTGGAACAACAACCAGGAATCACAGCTACACAGCTCCAGTGGGTCAGTATAGAAGTCCAGGCAAGAAGCTCTATATCTGGCAACCAGAGAAGTGGGAGAGGGGAATATAAGGAGGTTGGGATTGCTGGACAAGAAACAGCTGAGGAGGAGAAGCTACGGATCCCTGAGTGAGCCAAAAAGGATTGCAAGGCAAACCCAGAAAGCTACCATTAAGAAACAGCACTATCTTTAGACATATAGCGCGCAGCCACCCGCTGCGACTTCCTGACCCCGGGTATAACGGAGTCAGACGTGGCTCTTGACACCCTTGTGACACTTTCCTTCTCCATACTCTTCTCTTCCCATTACTCTGGTACAAGTTGATCTTGGTCTCATCTGTCCATAGGATGTTGTTCTAGAACTGTGAAGGCTTTTTTAGATGTTGTTTGGCAAACTCTAATCTGGCCTTCCTGTTTTTGAGGCTCACCAATGGTTTACATCTTGTGGTGAACCCTCTGTATTCACTCTGGTGAAGTATTCTCTTGATTGTTGACTTTGACACACATACACCTACCTCCCGGAGAGTGTTCTTGATCTGGCCAACTGTTGTGAAGGGTGTTTTCTTCATCAGGGAAAGAATTCTTCGGTCATCCACCACAGTTGTTTTCCTTGGTCTTCCGGGTCTTTTGGTGTTGCTGAGCTCACCGGTGTGTTCCTTCTTTTTAAGAATGTTCCAAACAGTTGTTTTGGCCACGCCTAATGTTTTTGCTATCTCTCTGATGGGTTTGTTTTGTTTTAGCCTAATGATGGCTTACTTCACTGATTCCACTTCGACCAAGCACCCGAGTATAATGGAAGTCAATGGGAGAACCCGAGCATTAAACCAGGCACCCCCTGGTCTGAAGAGGGGAGGGTGCCTGGTTCTTAGGAAAAGGTCAGAAATTGATAGAAGCACCACTGAAATGGTACTGGAACAGCATGGGGAGGATGTCTAGATGCATCTTGGACTCGCAGGTCGCTGCTGGGAACGATGTTGTCCAAATAGTATGCCACTTTTACAGACTGACAATAATACTCACCAAAACTAAGAAAAAATAGATTTTAGAGGAAAAATTGATAGGAAACATTATTTCATTTATATTTTCTTGTATATAAAGTGCAAGTTCAGTCAAAAATGTTGTTGATTTTCGGACCTGGGGCCATGATTAAGAGGGACGGCCGGTGGTGTCCGTATTGCACCGCTATAGGTGAAATTCGTGGACCGGCGCAAAACGAACCACAGTGAAAGCATTTGCCAAGAATGTTTTCATTAATCAACAACAAAAGTCGGAGGTTCGAAGACGATCTGACAGGTGATCCGGCGGCGTTATTCCCATGACCCCCCCGAGCAGCTTCCAGGAAACCAAAGTCTTTGGGTTCCGGGGTGAGTATGGTTGCAAAGCTGAAACTTAAACTAATTGACTGAAGGGCACCACCAGGAGTAGAGCCTGTGGCTTAATTTGACTCAACACGGCAAACCTCACCTGGCCCGGACAGGGTAAGGATTGATAGCTCTTTCTCGATTCTGTGGTTGGTGGTGCATGGCCGTTCTGAGTTGGTGGAGCGATTTATCTGGTTAATTCCGATAACCAACATGACTCCTCCATGCCAATTAGATACGTGACCCCCGGCGGTGAGGATTGTGATGACCAGACTCTTATGGGAGAGTGCCTGCTGCTTAGCTGACCTTCGAAAAAATTATTGTTGAGGGCCTGCAGGTGAGTTGACCAGTGAAAAGATTATGGACGAGGGCCTGCTGCCGCTTTGTTGACTCTAGATAACTTCTGCCTGATCGCACGTCCCCGTGACATCGATGATCCATTTGGATGTCTGCCCTATCAACTTTCGATGTTCTTTTATGCGCCTAACATGGTGACCATGGGTAACGGGGAATCAGTTTTTGATTCCGAAGAGGGAGCCAGAAAAATGGCTACCACATCCAAGGAACGAAAGTGGGGTGAGGGTGCAAATTACCCACTCCCGACTCGGGGAGGTAGTGATGATAAATAACAATACAGGACTCTTAAGAGGCCCTGTTATTGAAATGAGTAATAAAAAATTACAGGGAATGTCATTGGTATGTAGGATGAGGAAACGTTATACAGGAGAGGCAGGCACCACAGGTAATGTCACTGTTCGCAGCATCTACGCAAAAAGTCCACTGTATGTTACAGATATGCGAGGGCCTGCAGGTGAGCTGACCAACGAAAAAATTATGGGCGAGGGCCTGCTGCCACTTTGTTGACTCTAGATAACTTCTGCCTGATCGCACGTCCCCGTGACGTCAACAATCCATTTGGATGTCAACCCTATAAAATGTGGAGCAATTTTTTTACAAGGACCTTCTGGTATAGCACTGTTTTGCTTATCCTCTCCACCAGAGGAATTGGAGATGATAAGCCTTTTTTGAAGCGGGGGTCGAAAAGGGTGAGCAACCAGTAATCCATGTTGTCTAAAATGCGGATACCGCGCGGGTCGTGGGAAAGGCAGCCTAACATGAAGTCAGCCATGTGTGCCAGAGTACCAACAGGCAAGACTTCGCTGTCGTCATTGTAACGGGGTCCTTATAATCCAAATGAGTAGCTCCGTACTGTCCCAAGATCATGCCATTCGGACATCCAGAACCATGCGATCCTAATGTTCTGTTTTCCTCATAGAAGACACCACACACCTCTGGTTCATGTGAACTCAGAACATAAACTGATTTATTGAGGTAAAATAACAGTTTTCATATCCCCCTCCCCAAGATGTGAGGGATAACAACAGTTTCGAATCCCCTCTCTCTCATGGCAGGTCACATGACATTATCACATTCCATTGCCCTTATAAGGCTTTACATGTAAACAACCTTAAGTACAGCTGTTAATCTGTTGTTGCCGGGCAGAGTCTCCGCAGGGGATGGTGTACACAGTTACAGCCCTCATTCTGCATAGGGGAAGAGATGATAGGATTGCTGCACAGTTTATGACACACAACCATGGCACTTGCTCTCCTGATGTACCAGTCATCAGGAGGTGAGCTGAGCCTGTAAAAGATTGTAGGTGAGGGCCTGCTGGAGAGCTGACCATTTAAAAAATTGTGTGGACGAGGGCCTGCTGCCAAGCTGACCATGTAAAAAATTTTGTGGATGAGGGCCTGCTGCTGAGCTGAGCATTTAAAAAAACCTTTGTGAATAAGGGCCTGCTGCCGAGCTGACAATGTAAAAAAATTGTGGATGAGGGATTGCTACCGAGCTTACCATTTTAAAAATTGTGTGGACGAGGGCCACAGCTCAGTCTGGTCCCTTATCCCCTGCTACAGCTCTGCGGTGGTGTGCTGTTTGTCACCTAAGCAAATAAGTTTCAGCTTGGCCTGTTGCCGCTTCCTCACTGCAGTGCTACACTGCTTCCAGCTACTGACCGATGGCTGTCTGGTGCTGCAAGATGATAATTCAGAGGTGGAAGTGGAGGAGGAGGCGGAGGAGAAGAAGGGGGGTTGCAGCCAGTAACGAAGGTGGCGGCGGAAACCCTGATGAAAGTAGGGCCCGAAATTCTTGGCATCGGTATCACCAGTGCCATCCCAGGGTACGACTCGCTCCCGACCTCCACAACGTTCACCTAGTGTGCCGTCAAGGAAATGTAGCGTCACTGGCCAAAAGCACTTGTAATGTCGCTACCACCACCGCCTAATAAAAATTTTTACTGAATGAATGTCATTGATATTTAGGATGCGCACACGTTATACAGGAGGTATAGCGCAAGTAATGTCGCTGCCACCACCGCCTATTGAAAAATTACACTGAATGAATGTCACTGATCTTTAGGATGTGCACATGTTATACAGGAGATTTGGTGCTGGTAATGTCGCTGTCACCATCGGTTAATAAAAAATTGCACTGAATGAATGTCGCTGATATTTTAGATGCGCTAACGTTATACTGAAGATGTAGCGCAGGTAATGTCGCTGCCACCAGCAGCAAAAAAATTTGACTGAATGTCACTGATATTTTGGATACGCAAACGTTATACAGGAGATGTAGTGCAGCTAATGTTACTGTCCGCAGCGGACACCGTCTACGGAAAAAGGACACTGGATGTCAGATATTTTAGGGATGCGCACACTTTAAACAGGAGATGTGGCGCTGATAATTTAACTGTCCGCAACAGACATCGTCTATTGAAAAATAAAATTTATTGTCACCAAAACAATTTTGAAATGCACACGTTACACAGCAGTTGTGTGCCTGGTCAGGTCACTGTCAGAAGCGGACACCGTTTATTTAAATATTAAATTCTTTGTCACTGAAACTATTTTGAAGCGCACACGTTACACAGCAGATGTGGGCCTGGTCAGGTCACTGTCAGAATAGGACACAGTCTATTGAAAAATAAAATTTTATGTCAGAGAAAATTTTTAGAAGTGCACACAGCAGATGAGGGCCTGGTCAGGTCACTGTCAGAAGCGGACACCGTCTACGGAAAAAGTGCACTGTATGCCACTGACATTTTTGGGATGCGCACACTTTACACAGGAGATGTGGCGCGGATAATTTAAATGTCCGCAGAAGACACCGCCTACGGAAAAAGTGCTCTGGATGTCACAGATATTTTAGGGATGCACACACTTTAAACAGGAGATGTGGCACATATAATTTAACTGTCCACAGTGGACACCGTCTACAGAAAAACTGCACTGGATGTCACTGATATTTTAGGGATGCGCACACTTTAAATTGGAGATGTGGCGCGGATAATTTAAATGTCCGCAGCAGACGCAAGCTCTCTGACAGTTTAATTAAATATCAAGATATCTGAAAATTAGAGAAACAAATGATATAGTGAGACTTCTCAGTGCTCTGTTTGGATAGTATCATAATTTTCCGCAGTTTGGTTTATATTGTGAGAACTGCTAAAATAGTAAGTTGCATATTTACATTACCTCAAATGTCTACAGCAGGCATCCTCAAACTGCGGCCCTCCAGCTGTTGCAAAACTACAACTCCCAGCATGCCCGAACAGCCTACAGGTACCAGCCTACAGCAGGGCATTGTGGGAGTTGTCGTTTTACAACAGCTGGAGGGCCGCAGTTTGAGGGTGACTGGTCTACAGATACTTACAAATTAGTACCACAATTTTAGAGCTATTTAAATTTAATTTAAAATTATTTCGTTTTACAATGCTTTATAGATATCGATCATTCAAAAATTGTATACCAAATCGTTTAGCTTTATAAATACAGACTATAGTTGCATGTGTTTGCTGTAGATAATATACTTAAACATTTGGAAATTTTGATAGTTCATTTGGTTCTACAAATACTTATTATAACAGATATTTTCTTATTCAAGTCACTAGAATGCATTGAAACTTTCAGAAAATTTTGACACATTCAGATGTTGTGTCAAACATGACCATAAACTGTCCTGAGAGACCTGCACTTGTCACCAGGAAATGTTTAAACTTATCATAAAAGTAAATTGCATTTACACTTAAAAGGTGTCTTACAAAGCAACTCAAAAGGAAAATTAATACATATTAATAAGCCCTGCAGTCAGTTGAAGTGATAATGTGTTACTACAAATATTGTGATCTTTTTAAACAGTAATTTTATGGCACTGCTAAAGAGCAGTTTGACAGTCTCATTCTCACTGTAGTGTAAAAAGAAGTTTAATGTTAAAAAGAACAGAACAATGTCAAGCACCAATCAAACTTTTCCTTAGAACTTTTTATAGTTTCTTGAATTTTTTTCAGGAATTTTCCAAGGGAAAAAAGAAAAGACAGTACAAATAAAAAGAAATACATTACATAATAGAACAAAAGAGAAGGCTACTTTAATACCTAACCATGTATTATGGATCAAATACAATGGAACATATGGTCAAACTTAAGTTACACCTCTAAATTCCTGAACTTACTACTACACATATAAAAAATTTGTAAAAATAAATAAATAAATACGCCTGTTAAGCTCTATTCACATTAATGTCACAGATTCTGTTGACAACAAAGCAATGATAGCTTTGTCATATTGGATATTGGTAAATTCTGCTGGACCCACTGACTCTAATTGGGTCTATCAAAGCTGATGTTTTCACTATTTTTGCCATTATTAGAACCAAAAAGACAAATGTCAACTTTGAAGGACCCTAGTCAATCTATAAGCTACTAGTTAACCATAGAATGCACTACTACAGTCATGCAAATTATCAATAGTGTCAAATTATTCATAAAGCTTATCTCCAGTGAAAAATATAAACTTGTAACTAGTCATCTCATCATCTTAAAAAGTACTTTTGTGAAGCTTGTCCCCTCATTTGTTTCTGCTATAGATCTCCACTTTTTATTAAAGTTGTTATTGTCTGCCATTGTACAGACAGGTGGAGCTGTACCCTAATCCAGGGAATAGCTAAAAAAAAAAGCAAAACAAATAAATAAATAACTGGCATACAAGATTTACAGTGCATTTATTAAGTGCTTTAGACACTTTTAGACGTCTTTTCAACTCCATCAAAAACGGAGCATGGATTTGTGAAAATGAAGGATATCCTCATGGGAAAGTACAGTCGTGGCCAAAAGTTTTGAGAATTACATAAATATTGGAAATTGGAAAAGTTGCTGCTTAAGTTTTTATAATAGCAATTTGCATATTCTCCAGAATGTTATGAAGAGTGATCAGATGAATTGCATAGTCCTTCTTTGCCATGAAAATTAACTTACTCCCCAAAAAAACTTTCCTCTGCATTTCATTGCTGTCATTAAAGGACCTGCTGAGATCATTTCAGTAATCGTCTTGTTAACTTAGGTGAGAATGTTGACGAGCACAAGGCTGGAGATCATTATGTCAGGCTGATTGGGTTAAAATGGCAGACTTGACATGTTAAAAGGATTGTGATGCTTGAAATCATTGTTCTTCCATTGTTAACCATGGTGACCTGCAAAGAAATGCGTGCAGCCATCATTGCGTTGCATAAAAATGGCTTCACAGACAAGGATATTGTGGCTACTAAGATTTCACCTCAATCAACAATTTATAGGATCATCAAGAACTTCAAGGAAAGAGGTTCAATTCTTGTTAAGAAGACTTCAGGGCGTCCAAGAAAGTTTAGCAAGCGCCAGGATCGTCTCCTAAAGAGGATTCAGCTGCGGGATCGGAGTGCCACCAGTGCAGAGCTTGCTCAGGAATGGCAGCAGGCAGGTGTGAGCGCATCTGCACGCACAGTGAGGCGAAGATTTTTGGAAGATGGCCTGGTTTCAAGAAGGGCAGCAAAGAAGCCACTTCTCTCCAAAAAAAACATCAGGGACAGATTGATCTTCTGCAGAAAGTATGATGAATCGACTGCTGAGGACTGGGGCAAAGTCATATTCTACGATGAAGCCTCTTTCCGATTGTTTGGGGCATCTGGAAAAAGGCTTGTCTGGAGAAGAAAAGGTGAGCGCTACCATCAGTCCTGTGTCATGCCAACAGTAAAGCATCCTGAGACCATTCATGTGTGGGGTTGCTTCTCATCCAAGCGAGTGGGCTCACTCACAATTTTGCCCAAATACACAGCCATGAATAAAGAATGGTACCAAAACACCCTCCAACAGCAACTTCTTCCAACAATCCAACAACAGTTCGGTGAAGAACAATGCATTTTTCAGCACGATGGAGCACCGTGCCATAAGGCAAAAGTGATAACTAAGTGGCTCGGGGACCAAAACGTTGACATTTTGGGTCCATGGCTTGGAAACTCCCCAGATCTTAATCCCATTGAGAACTTGTGGTCAATCCTCAAGAGGCGGGTGGACAAACAAAAACCCACTAATTCTGACAAACTCCAAGAAGTGATTATGAAAGAATGGGTTGCTATCAGTCAGGAATTGGCCCAGAAGTTGATTGAGAGCATGCCCAGTCGAATTGCAGAGGTCCTGAAAAAGAAAGGCCAACACTGCAAATACTGACTCTTTGCATAAATGTCATGTAATTGTCGATAAAAGCCTTTGAAACGTATGAAGTGCGTGTAATTATATTTCACTACATCACAGAAACAACTGAAACAAAGATCTAAAAGCAGTTTAGCAGCAAACTTTGTGAAAACTAATATTTGTGTCATTCTCAAAACTTTTGGCCACGACTGTACACTTTGGAAATCAAAGTGCTGTCCACTTTGTATGCGGTTGTCTGGTATATATGGTGATATTTCTAGGCTACACTCTTTAATTTGTACTCTTCAGACTGAGGTTAAAAGTCTTTTCAGCTAGTGACTAATGTGAAGCAGCGTGATAAACAGTGTTGCGAGAATCGAAGTCAAACAAATTGACTTTGATCCGAGTTTCAGAGAAAATTAGAATTGTGCTACATGGTAACTAATCAATTTTCCCTGAAATAGTGGTAAAAACTAAAAAATACATACTAACTTCATCCATTCGTGCGCAAAGAGGCCGTCACAGCCATCTCGATTGAAGATATAGAGTGAAATCTCACATGGGATGACGTATATGGCCACACCCTCCCATCGTGATGATCATGTCACCGCACAAGATTTCAGATCAGCGATGAATGCGGCATATGAGGGGTTCAATGATGGGAGGTGGCACAGTCCCCTTTCTCCGTCATTGCGCCTGCTACATACAAAGAACTTTGGGACGAAGCAATTCGTCACAAATTGAATTTCCTTGTAAAATTGGGCGAAGCAGCCGAATCAAATTTTTTCTAACTTTGTTCATCTCTGACGGTAAATAACCAACTCTCCCTCAAAGACTTCAGAAGAGTGTGGCAGAGGGGGAGTGCGAGTTGTGCTAATTTTGCGCTATCCTTATATAATTCCTATAGTTCACTTTCTGAACTGGAAGGTGATGTAGGTGCTAATGCAAACAGGGCTTTTCATGTGCAGGATGATGTTGCATCTAAGGGAGAGGCTGTGTTGCATGAAGTACAGAGAGATACAAACCAGCCAGGTACAGTGGATGGAATAACCCAGAATAGAAGGCATCTTCTTGTTGGTGATTCAACCATTAGAGATATTGATTTAGGACAGAATGGAGATGTGCTGAAAGAGATGAGATGTTTTCCAGGTGCCACAGTGAATAGAGATAAGAAGTGTATTGCAAAAATAGCCAAGGCAGCAAGTAAGAATTGTGACGTTAATCTGGTGGTGCATCTAGGTACCAATGATCTGTCCCTAAATGATTTACTTTCCACAAAGAAAAGTCCATAATTTAAGCAAAGAGCTTGCTAACATAACTGGTTCAGGGACTTTTTCAGAGGTTTGCCAGCCTGTAATCAGAAACACAAGGCAGTTTGTATCTCAGAGTTTAATGGGTAGTTAGTAGAGTTTAGAGGACACCTGTATGTTCGGGTTCGGCAGGTTCGGCCGAACTTGAAAAAAAAGTTTGGGTTCGGGACCCGAACTTGACCCCGAACCCCATTGAAGTCAATGGGGATCCGAACTTTTGGGCACTAAAATGGCTCTATAATAGTCCTGGAAAGGGCAAGAGGGCAGCAAAAGGCATCAAAATGTGCTTAAGAGCATGGCAACTGTTCTGCAAACAAATGTGGATAGGGAAATGACTTAAAATAACAAAATACAGAAAAATTTAAAATAACAATCTGGATCTAGGAGTAGGAGGTTGAGGAGGCGGTGGATGGGTGGATGTGGCGGTGTAGGTTGACGTGGCGGTGTAGGTGGAAGCGACGGTGAAGAAGGAATAGGTAGCCAACACTGATTTGTGTTATTTTTATTTTTCTCTGCCCTGCTAAACACACGTTCACACTATACACTGGCTGCAGGGCAGGTCAGCACCTCCAAGGCTGACAAAGCTTTTCAACATTTGGGCCATGCTAACCCTGACTTCTCAGGTGCTGGCGGTGGCCCAGCTGCGTTGGCGACCTCTTCCTCTTCCTCTGCCTTCGCCTTGTGCTTCCACTGTGCCCCCGCTGTCAGGTGGGAATGCTATCATCAGCGTGCGCTTGTAGTCGCGCATCTTCCGATCAGTAACAGATGTTTTCACTAAATTTAGTTCCCTGTCAGCAATGCAGAGCAGGGGTTCATTCACGGCAAAAGGGGGTACATGTCACCCAGCAATACAACAGAGGATTTGGAGAGATTTAGGCCTTTGTCATCCAGGCACAGCAGGGGTTCATTCACGGCAAAAAGGGGTTCATGTCACCCAGCAATACAACAGAGGATTTTGAGAGATTTAGGCCCCTGTCAGCAATGCAGAGCAGGGGTTCATTCACGGCAAAAGGGAATACATGTCACCCAGCAATAGAACAGAGGATTTTGAGAGATTTAGGCCCCTGTCAGCAATGCAGAGCAGGGGTTCATTCACGGCAGAAGGGGGTACATGTCACCCAGCAATAGAACTGAGGATTTTGAGAGATTTAGGCCCCTGTCAGCAATGCAGAGCAGGGGTTCATTCACAGCAAAAGGGGGTACATGTCACCCAACAATAGAACAGGAGATTTTGAGAGATTTAGGCCCCTGTCACCCAGGCACAGCAGGGGTTCATTCACGGCAAAAGGGGGTTCATGTCACCCAGCAATAGAACAGAGGATTTTGAGAGATTTAGGCCCCTGTCACCCAGGCACAGCAGGGGTTCATTCACAGCAAAAGGGGGTTCATGTCACCCAGCAATACAACAGAGCATTTTGAGAGATTTAGGCCCCTGTCACCCAGGCACAGCAGGGGTTTGTATACGCCAAAAATGGTAAAATGTAATGACGCCTCCTGCCGTGCTAAATACACGTTCAGAGAGTACACTGGCTGCAGGGCAGGCCAGCACCTCCAATGCATACAGGGCAAGCTCTGGCCATGTGGACAATTTGGAGACCCAGAAGTTGAATGGGGCAGAACCATCAGTCAGTACGTGTAGTCGTGTGCACTGGTACTGTTCCACCATGTTGTTCAAATGCTGCCTCCTGCTAACACGCTCCATATCAGCAGTAGGGGCCGGTTGTTGCGGCGAGGTGACAAAGCTTTTCCACATGTCGGCCATGCTAACCCTGCCTTCTGAGGTGCTGGAGCTGACACAGCTGCGTTGGCGACCTCTTCCTCCTCCCCTGCCTTCGCCTTGTGCTTCCACTTGTCCCCCGGCGTCAGTCGGGAATGCTCTCAGGAGCGCGTTTACCAGCGTGCGCCTGTAGTCGCGCATCTTCCGATCACGCTCAAGTGAGGGAATTAAGGACGGCACATTGTCTTTGTAACGGGGATCCAGCAGGGTGGCCACCCAGTAGTCAGCACAAGTTAAAATGTGGGCAACTCTGCAGTCGTTGCGCAGGCACTGCAGCATGTAGTCGCTCATGTGTGCCAGGCTGCCCAGAGGTAAGGACAATCTGTCCTCTGTGGGAGGCGTATCGTCTGCGTCCTCCGTATCCCCCCAGCCACGCACCAGTGATGGGCCCGAGCTGTGTTGGATGCCTCCCCACTGTGAACATGCTTCATCCCCATCCTCCTCATCCTCCAGTAGTGGGCCCTGGCTGGCCAAATTTGTACCTGGCCTCTGCTGTTGCAAAAATCCTCTTTCTGAGCCACTTCTAAAAGACTGGCCTGAAGGTGTTAGAGATGACCCCTCTTCCTCCTCCTAGTCCTGGGCCACATCCTCTTCCATCATCGCCCTAAGTGTTTTCTCAAGGAGACATAGAAGTGGTATTGTAACGCTGATAACGGCGTCATCGCCACTGGCCATGTTGGTGGAGTACTCGAAACAGCGCAACAGGGCACACAGGTCTCGCATGGAGGCCCAGACATTGGTGGTGAAGTGGTGCTGTTCCGCAGTGCGACTCACCCGTGCGTGCTGCAGCTGAAACTCCACTATGGCCTGCTGCTGCTAGCACAGTCTCTCCAGCATGTGCAAGGTGGAGTTCCACCTGGTGGGCACGTCGCATATGTAGCAGTGGGCGGGAAGGCCGAAGTTACGCTGCAGCGCTGACAGGCGAGCAGCAGCAGGGTGAGAACGCCGAAAGACGGCCCGCACTTTATGCAGCAGCTCAGACATGTCGGGGTAGTTGTGAATGAATTTCTGCACCACCAAATTCAGCACATGCGCCAGGCAAGGGATGTGCGTCAAACCGGCTAGTCCCAGAGCTGCAACGAGATTTCGTGCATTATCGCACACCACCAGGCCGGGCTTGAGGCCCACTGGCAGCAACCACTCGTCGGTCTGTTGTTCTATACCCCGCCACAACTCTTGCGCAGTGTGGGGCCTGTCCCCAAAACACATCAGTTTCAGAACGGCCTGCTGATGTTTACCCCTGGCTGTGCTGAAGTTGGTGGTCAAGGTCTGTCGCTGACCGTATGAGGAGGTGGAAGAAGAGGAGGAGGAAGCCGAGTAGGAAGAGGAGGCAACAGGAGGCAAAGAATGATGCCCTGCGATCCTTGGCGGTGGAAGGACGTGCGCCAAACAGCTCTCCGCCTGGGGCCCAGCCGCCACTACATTTACCTAGTGTGCAGTTAGGGAGATATAGCGTCCCTGGCCGTGCTTACTGGTCCACGTTTCTGTGGTTAGATGGACCTTGCCACAGATGGCGTTGCGCAGTGCACACTTGATTTTATCCGATACTTGGTTGTGCAGGGAGGGCACGGGTCTCCTGGAGAAGTAGTGGCGGCTGGGAACGACATACTGTGGGACAGCAAGCGACATGAGCTGTTTGAAGCTGTCCGTCTCCACCAGCCTGAATGACAACATTTTAAAGGCCAGCAGTTTAGAAATGCTGGCATTCAGGGCCAGGGATCGAGGGTGGCTAGGTAGGAATTTACGCTTTCTCTCAAAGGTTTGTGAGATGGAGAGCTGCACGCTTCCGTGTGACATGGTGGAGATGCTTGGTGACGGAGGTGGTGTTTTTGGTGGCACATCCTCTGTTTGCTGGGCGGCAGGTGCCAACGTTCCTCCAGAGGCGGAGGAAGAGGCCGAGGCAGCAGCAGAAGAGGGAGCAGGAGGGGCCTGAGCCCTTTCTTGGTTTTGAAGGTGCTTACTCCACTGCAGCCGATGTCTCGCATGTAGATGCCTGGTCATGCAGGTTGTGCTAAGGTTCAGAACGTTAATGCCTCGCTTCAGGCCCTGATGGCACAGCGTGCAAACCACTCAGGTTTTGTCGTCAGCACATTGTGTGAAGAAGTGCCATGCCAGGGAACTCCTTGAAGCTGCCTTTGGTGTGCTTGGTCCCTGGTGATGGTGGCGAGTAGCAGGCAAATTGTTTTGGTGACGGCTGCTCTGCTTTTGCGCCCTGCTCCCGCTTTTGCTACGCTGTTGGTTCGGTCTCACCACTGCCTCTTCCTCCGAACTCTGAAAGTCAGTGGCACGACCTTCATTCCATGTGGGGTCTAGGACCTCATCGTCCCCTGCATCGTCTTTCACCCAGTCTTCCTCCCTGACCTCCTTTTCAGTCTGCACACTTCAGAAAGACGCAGCAGTTGGCACCTGTGTTTTGTCATCATCAGAGACGTGCTGAGGTGGTATTCCCATGTCCTCATCAGGAAACATAAGTGGTTGTGCGTCAGTGCATTCTATGTCTTCCACCCCTGGGGAAGGGCTAGGTGGATGCCCTTGGGAAACCCTGCCAGCAGAGTCTTCAAACAGCATAAGAGACTGCTGCATGACTTGAGGCTCAGACAGGTTCCCCGATATGCACGGGGGTGATGTGACAGACAGACTGATGGGCATGGGTTTTCATGCGTCACCTGTGCGTTTTCTGCAGAAGACTGGGTGGGAGATAATGTGAATGTGCTGGATCCACTGTCGGCCACCCAATTGACTAGCGCCTGTACTTGCTCAGGCCTTACCATCCTTAGAACGGCATTAGGCCCGACCAAATATCGCTGTAGATTCTGGCGGCCACTGGGACCTGAGGTAGTAGGTTCAGTAGGACGTGTAGCTGTGGCAGAACGGCCACGTCCTCTCCCTGCACCAGAGGCTCCACCAACACCACCACCATGACCGCGTCCCTTATTAGATGTTTGCCTCATAGTTAGCGTTTACAAAGCAAAGTAAAAAGTGGTGAGGAGCAATTGGACCTGATGAAATACCGGCTTTAATTCTTATTATACATTGGACTGAGAAAGCGCTTTCCAAAGGACAACTCTATTGCGGTCTCCAGGAGCAACTAAACTGCGGGTTTCTTTGGACACACTACAGTGATTGACGGGTGAGATCCTTACCACCAGTACTGATCCAGATAGGTGGAATACCCATTCTAATCAGAGAAACCTGACGCAGCTTTGCAGCGTGATACAGCGAGCACTCCCGCTCACAGTCGGGTGGACACAGCATTGCTAGTAGACAAACTTAGCAGTCTTTGATTGCGCTACCTAAAGGCAAGTTCACCCTGAACCTATACCACGTGGGACGCCACGGTGGGAGCAGGACTGTACGTGAGTAAATTAATCTGGTGCCGCTGCACATGAATCGGCGCATCATTGTGGATACATTTGTATTGCTGCTTAATCACCTTGCCGCGTTCGCCGCGGTTGACTCTGTTGAAATTGATTATATCCCTGGGAAATTGCGCGGACCAAGCCGATTTCCAGGTCTTCTGTTTTCTAGGAACACAATCATCAGTGGGATGCAACAACTTATTTATTATTGCTGATTCTCCAGAGACATTTTATATTCACCAAATATTTGTACACTTTATATATATTTTTATATATTTAATATATTTATCTTACAGGGATATCACTATATGCACTATATGTTAATGTTTTATATTATGCACTATCACTACCATTATTGATACTCACTTTTTTCATTCATTGTCTGGAGACACATTTGCTGCTAGCCACTGTTTTAGATAACAGAAATCTACTAGTTCCTTTTATCCAATTTGTCCTACCCATAGATGCTGGACCGGACCTCCGGTTTTCTATTAGCTATAACAGTGGATGATTATATGTCATTTTAGTATATTTTATGTGAGTTTTAACCATTTCAAATTGGGGACACAGCTTTGGTTAGGTTTCAAAATTTATTGCGTATGGCACGATCCATCCGCTCTTATACTGTCATAATAAATAAATTGATACATTATTACTATATTGCTTAAGTCGCTTTGCCTACCTTGTAAACTGGATATATGAGTGCCCATTCTATTTTCATTAAAAAGTGGTTAAGTCTGTTAAAAAAAATGAACCACCAATAAAAACCCTGATGTAGGGTATTGCACTCAAATTTTTTTTTTAAAACTCTATATGACAGCGGTATTTGTGGCCTAAATGTGACACTCACTTATTCACGCCTTATCCCAGATGTGCAGTATATCAGAGGCTTTTTTCACCCCAGTAACCAAAAAGGCGTATTTCTGGCCTAAATGTGACAATCACTTATGCACGTGTAATCACAGATGTGCAGTATAGGTTTTTTCACCCTAACCAAAAAGCTGTATTTCTGTCCTAAATGTGACAGTGACTTATGCACGTGTAATCACAAATGTGCAGTATATCAGAGGGTTTTTTAACCCCAGTAAGAAAAAAGCTGTATTTCTGGCCTTAATGTGACAATAACTTATGCACGTGTAATCACAGTTGTGGTCTGGGCTGAGGTGTACATGAGCGTGGAGTAGGGATGGACGCCTACCAGCCCTCCATGATCTATCTGGCTGAACTGTGCCCGGAGCCAGTGCGGGGTAGGCCTGAATAAGTGGGCCACCCAGGAGAGTGAAATGAAGGAAAGAAGGGTCGGGAGGGTGGGGCACAAAGCGACCGTCCCCAAGGTGAGGCCGCTTGGGATTATATAGAGGGCAGCCCCACCCACAAATCCAGGCTGTAACCAGCCTTACCACTTGTGGTCTGGGCTGAGGTGTACATGAGCGTGGAGTAGGGAGTGACGCCTACCAGCCCTCCATGATCTATCTGGCTGAACTGTGCCCGGAGCCAGTGCGGGGTAGGCCTGAATAAGTGGGCAAAAAGACTACCAACACTGTTAGGAGGGAAATATTTATTTGAACCGAACGACACAGGAGTCAACAAGGGCCTGAGCGATTCAGGCAGGAGCTGGGCTGTTAAATGACCTGAGCGATTCAGGAATGCACCAGATAGTTAGTAAAGTGACGGTCCAGGATGACAGAGGAAGAGCGTGCCCGGGGCGATCCAGGATGAGAGAGACAACGTTGGCCTGGGCGATCCAGGACGACCGAGGCAGGGCGAGCCTGGAAGATCCTGGATGACAGAGGCAGGGCGAGCCTGGGCGATCCAGGATGATAGAGACCGAGCGAGCCTGGGCAAACCAGGATGACGGGAACAGAGCGAGCCTGGGCGATCCAGGAAGACAGAGGCAGAGCGAGCCTGGGAGAACCAGGATGACAGAAGCAGAGTGACCCTGGGCGATGCAGAATGATAGAGACAGAACGAGCCTGGGCGATCCAGGATGACAGAGACAGAGCGAGCCTGGGCGATCCAGGATGACAGAAGCAGAGCGAGCCTGGGCGATCCAGGATGACAGAAGCAGAGCGAGCCTGGGCGATCCAGGATGACAGAAGCAGAGCGAGCCTGGGCGATCCAGCATAACAGAAGCAGAGCGAGCCTGGGCGATCCTGGATGACAGAGGTAGAGCGAGCCTGGGCGAACCAGGATGATAGAGACAGAGCGAGCCTGGACAAGCCAGGATGACCGAAACAGAGCGAGCCTGGGCGATCCGGGAAGACAGAGGCAGAGCGGGCCTGGGCAATCCAGAACGACCGAGGCAGGGCGAGCCTGGGCGATCCTGGATGACAGGAACAGAGGGAGCCTGGGCAATCCAGGGTGACAGGAACAGAGCGAGCCTGGGCGATCCAGGATGACAGAGGCAGAGTGAGCCTGGGCGATCCAGTATGATAGAGACAGAGCGAGCCTGGGCGATCCAGTATGATAGAGACAGAGCGAGCCTGGGCGATCCAGAAAGACAGAGACAGAGCGAGCCTGGGTGATCCAGGATGACAGAAGCAGAGCGAGCCTGGGCGATCCAGGATGACAGAAGCAGAGCGAGCCTGGGTGATCCAGGATGACAGAGGCAGAGCGAGCCTGGGCGATCCAGGATGACAGAGCGAGCCTGGGCAATCCAGGATGACAGAGGCAGCGTGTGCCTGGGAGATCCAGGGAGACATCAGATGATGTGAGAGTGCGACAAGAAGCAGGGAAGACAGACAAAGACGTATGCGTGATACCTGAGAATTCCGGAAGCTGTTGAGCAGCTACTTGGCTGATCGGGAGGACTGGATATCAGACAGTACTGCAGCCCTGTTTGTTTTAAGAAATATTTGCCCAAAATGGCACATTAGGAAACCGGAAGATAGCACGGCAACAAACCTCACTACCAAGACAACATTCATGGAGTCAGCTACACTAGAGGGGATAACTTGTGTTACATCTAGTAGCAGCAATGGAAAGTGCAGTTTCTGGCACCAGTCGAGGAGGCATAGCTGGAATGTACTGCCAAATAAATGAAATACATGACAATACATGCAATTATAACTAATTACAGTTGTAGATACCCCCAGGTCAGGCGTACTGAAAAAGCACTTGTACCAATTAAATTTTATTTTATTTTTTTATTATTTTATTTTTTATTTTATTTTATTTTTTTATAAAATAAAAAACGCTTTAGGAGAGCCGAGAAGAGCAGGAAGAAGAGGGAACGGAGGACCGTGGACGGGGAGCAAGGAAGGATGAGAGTGGCGAAGAAATGAACGAGAGGGAGGACCCGACCCGAAGATGCGGATTGCCGGGAAAAGAGGGCCGGAATGTGCCGAGGACGGGGTCGGGTGATTTGGTGACTAGAGGAACTAAAAACGAATCTGGTGACAAGCCAAATGGACCTGAGTGAATCGAGTGAGGTCCTGAGTGACTCAGGATGAAGTACCTGACCCTGGGCGATCCTGGACGTGTACGTGCCGTGATAGAAAAGAAGACCCGAGCGACATGGTGGAGACATGGGCCTGAGTGATTCAGGCAGGTGCCAGGCTGTTAAATGTCCTGAGAGATTTCAGGAAAGGCACCGGAAAGGTATGGGGTGGAATTTTTTATTTTTTATTTTATTTTTTTCACCTGACCTGGGAAGGGAAGGACCCGGTTAAGGGAGATCCAGCCCCCCAGCAGTGCCAGCCAAGTGGAAATGCCGCTCTCCAGGTGACTGGAGAGCTCCCTTATGTGCACGGCAGCACCTCCCCCTTAAGCCCAGGCCCAGAGCATGGGATGGGCCGGAGTCCGCCCGGAGCAAAAGCTGTGGACCCAACCCATGCTGTGGGCCCCTCTGGAGCCACTGGTATCCTGCAGCCCAACGTTTGTGAAGCAGAACAAATGCCACAACCTACACAAACGCCACAACCTACACAAAACACATTGCGGTCACTTCTTTAGAGGTAATGATGCGGCCACAGAGCAGTGCTGCCTATGACAGGAAAATCTGCAAGCTGATCCCAGCGGGAGCGGACAGCCCTACCCAAGCGCCGTGGCTGCCAATACCTGAAAAAGCCCTGAACAGAAAAAGAAAAACGCACCGCTGCAATGAGGCTTCTCAGGAGCCGAAAGAGGGAGGAAGCCCCGGCCGAATCCCGCTCGTCATGCCGGACGGACGCAGCCCCTGGCAGCCCCTGGCTGAGGAAGCTGGAGAGCCGTAACTTACCGCGGAAGTGACGTAGGCTGGGAGCGCTGACGACCCGTAAGTGACAGAACCGACTGGAGGAGTAGGCACGAAGCGACTGTCCCCAAGGTGAGGCCGCTTGGGATTATATAGAGGGCAGCCCCACCCACAAATCCAGGCTGTAACCAGCCTTACCACATGTGCAGTATATCAGAGGGTTTTTTCACCCCAGTATGCCAAAGCAAGATTTCTGGCCTTAATGTGACAATCACTTATGCACGTGTAATCACAGATTAGAGATGTCGCGAACATAAAATTTTCCGTTCGCGAACGCGAATTTCCGCAAATGTTCGCAAACGGGCGAACCGCCATAGACTTCAATAGGCAGGCGAATTTTATAACTCACAGGGACTCTTTCTGGCCACAATAGTGATGGAAAAGTTGTTTCAAGGGGACTAACACCTGACGCAGAGTCTGGTTTTAATCCATAAAGGGCATAAATCACCTAACATTCCTAAATTGTTTGGAATAACGTGTTTTAAAACATCCAGTGTGTGTATACGATCAGGTATGATGTTGTATCGATCAGGTAGTGTAAGGGTTACGCCCGCTTCACAGTGACAAACCAAACTCTGACAGACCAAACTCCCCGTTTAACCCACCGCAAACAACCACAAACAGTCCATTTGCACCACCGCAAACTCCCCATTTGCACAAGGTTGGATACCAAGCTAGCCATGTCCCGTTCCTTGTCCTCACTGACGTCATTGAAGGTCTCTTCCTCCACCCAGCCACGTACAACACCAAGGGTCCCCGAAAGGTGACAACAAGCCCCCTGGGATGCCTGCTGTGGTTGGTCTTCCACCTCCTCAAAGCCACCTTCCTCTTCTGACTCCTCTTCTTCAGGCTCCTCTCTCTGCGTTGCCGCAGGTCCAACAATTGACGACGACAAGGCTGCTTCTGGTGGTGATGGTGACCACAACTCTTCCTCTTCATGCTCATCTACGGCCTGATCCAGCACTCATCGCAGGGCACGCTCCAGAAAAAACGCATATGGGATGAGGTCGATGATGTTGCCTTGGGTTTGACTGACCAGGTTTGTCACCTCCGCAAAAGGATGCATGAGCCTACAGCCATTGTGCATGAGCGTTCAGTAACACAGCCAAAAAATACCCAGCTCCGCAGAGGCTGTCCTCTTTTTTAAATTAAAAAAATCTGTTCTTACCAGTTTAATCTCTGTTTTGTCCCCTATCAGGGGCCGGTGAATGGAATAGATTTTAGGAACCCGGAGATGGAAAAAGATGGTTGGTCGGTCCTCTTACTTCCAATTTGGGGCACTGCGCTTGCGCCCTGCAATGTACTGTGCCACCCTATATGAGTGGTGTGTTAAGTAGTACTATTCCTATCAGTTTAATCCCTGTTACGTCCCCTATCAGGGGCCAGTGTATGGAATAGATTTTAGGAACCGGGAGATGGAAAAAGATGGTTGGTCGGTCCTCTTACTTCCAATTTGGGGCACTGCGCGTGCGCCGTGCAATGTACTGTGCCACCCTATATGAGTGGTGTATTAAGTAGTACTATCCCTATCAGTTTAATCCCTGTTACGTCCCCTATCAGGGGCCGGTGTATGGAATAGATTTTAGGAACCGGGAGATGGAAAAAGATGTTGGTCGGTCCTCTTACTTTAAATTTGGGGCACTGCGCGTGCGCCGTGCAATGTACTGTGCCACCCTATATGAGTGGTGTGTTAAGTAGTACTATTCCTATCAGTTTAATCCCTGTTACGTCCCCTATCAGGGGCCGGTGTATGGAATAGATTTTAGGAACCGGGAGATGGAAAAAGATGGTTGGTCGGTCCTCTTACTTCCATTTTGGGGCACGGCGTGCGCGCCGTGCAATGTACTGTGCCACCCTATATGAGTGGTGTGTTAAGTAGTACTATTCTTATCAGTTTAATCCCTGTTACGTCCCCTATCAGGGGACGTGTATCGAATAGATTTTAGACAACCGCAAAAAGTTGTCAATAGTTGACACTCTTAAGACATAAATTTTATTCCTCTATGTGTCAATCTTGGTGTAGTGATGACTGTGCTCGTGCGCACGTTTTGGAGATTGCAGGCGATGGTAGTTTTTCAAAGCCTATGGTCATGCTGAGGTAGTTCAGTGACAGTTAAGTGACCCAGAAAACAATGATTTTGCAGTGTGGGCCCATTGTTGGCCTAGTAGGCTTTAATGATCACCTTAGATGATCACAAAGAAAATTAATGTTTTTTCTATGCAAAATTATCCAGCCGATCGCTTTTGGTCGGTTCACAATGAAGCAACGACCTTATCATCTGGGGTGTGCCAACATTGCCAACACACTCATAGAGGTGATCGCTTCATTGTGATACGCAAGCCCCTTCACCACAACAAGTTAACGATCACGAAGGGGAATTGACACATGTACAGTACAGACCAAAAGTTTGGACACACCTTCTCATTCAAAGAGTTTTCTTTATTTTCATGACTATGAAGGCATCAAAACTATGAATTAACACAGGTGTGAAACAACTGAAAATATGTCATATTCTAGGTTCTTCAAAGTAGCCACCTTTGGTTTGATTACTGCTTTGCACACTCTTGGCATTCTCTTGATGAGCTTCAAGAGGTAGTCCCCTGAAATGGTCTTCCAACAGTCTTGAAGGAGTTCCCAGAGATGCTTAGCACTTGTTGGCCCTTTTGCCTTCACTCTGCGGTCCAGCTCACCCCAAACCATCTCGATTGGGTTCAAGTCCGGTGACTGTGGAAGCCAGGTCATCTGGCGCAGCACCCCATCACTCTCCTTCATGGTCAAATAGCCCTTACTTTCCTTGTTTTCCCAATTTTTCGGCTGACTGACTGACCTTCATTTCTTAAAGTAATGATGGCCACTCGTTTTTCTTTACTTAGCTGCTTTTTTCTTGCCATAATACAAATTCTAACAGTCTATTCAGTAGGACTATCAGCTGTGTATCCACCTGACTTCTCCTCAACGCAACTGATAGTTCCAACCCCATTTAAAAGGCAAGAAATCCCACTTATTAAACCTGACAGGGCACACCTGTGAAGTGAAAACCATTTCAGGGGACTACCTCTTGAAGCTCATCAAGAGAATGCCAAGAGTGTGCAAAGCAGTAATCAAAGCAAAAGGTGGCTACTTTGAAGAACCTAGAATATGACAGAAAAATTAGGCATGTACACATGCCTGAAAAATTAGGTATTGTTGCAGCCGCTGCTTTAGCAGTGGCCGGAAAAATTGATGTTTTCCAGGCAGAAAGTGCACTAAAACATTGCGGCTTGAGCCCTAGTTGGTGGCGGAGAAGTCACGCAAGTCATCCGGCATGCAGAGATTAAATACAGCAGGGTGTGGACCATTTTTAGCCCAAGGCATCTCATCAGGCCTTTTTTAGTCAAATGCATCCCTCACAGTCAGTCCCTTCGGGATCCATGCCTCATTCATCTTAATAAAGGTGAGGTAATCTAGACTTTTTTGACCTAGGCAACTTCTATTCTCAGTGACAATACCTCCTGCTGTGCTGAAGGTCCTTTCTGACAGGACACTTGAAGCGGGGCAGGCCAGAAGTTTTATCGCAAATTGGGATAGCTCAGGCCACAGGTCAAGCCTGCACACCTAGTAGTGAAGGGGCTCATCGCTCCTCAGAGTGTCGATATCTGCAGTTAAGGCCAGGTAGTCTGCTACCTGTTGGTCGAGTCGTTCTCTGAGGGTGGACCCCGAAGGGCTGTGGCGATGCGTAGGACTTAAAAAGCTCTGCATGTCCTCCATCAACAACACGTCTGTAAAGCGTCCTGTCCTTTCCGGCGTGGTAGGAGGAGGATTACTTTTATGTCTTACCGTGTTAGATTCCCGTTGTGCTGTGACATCATCCTTATACGCTGTGTAAAGCATACTTTTTAACTTGTTTTGGAACTGCTGCATCCTTTCCAACTTCTGATAATTCGGTAACATTTCAGCCACTTTCTGCTTATACCGGGGGCCTAGTAGCGTGGCCACCAGTACAGGTCGTTCTCCTTCAGCCTTTTTATACAAGGGTCCCTCAACAGGCATGACAGCATGAAAGACCCTATTTGTACAAGGTTGGATGCCGAGCTACTCATGTCCCGTTCCTCATCCTCACTGATCTCATTGAAGGTCTGTTCTTCCCCCCAACCACGTACAACACCACGGGTACCAGATAGGTGACAACGAGCAGCCTGGGATGCCTGCTGTGGTTGGTCTTCCTCCTCCTCAAAGCCACATTCCTCCTCTGACTCCTCTTCCTCAGACTCTTCTTCCAGCGTTGCCGCAGGTCCAGCAAGCGATGATGATAAGGCTGTTTCTGGTGGTGATGGTGACCACAACTCTTCCTCTTCCTCTTTACGCTCATCTACGGCCTGATCCAGCACTCTTCGCAGGGCACGCTCCAGGAAGAAAATAAATGGGATGATGTCGCTGATGGTGCCTTCGGTACGACTGACTAGGTTTGTCACCTCCTCAAAAGGACGCATGAGCCTACAGGCATTGCGCATGAGCGTCCAGTAACGTGGCAAAAAAATACCCAGCTCTGCAGAGGCTGTCCTAGCACCCCAGTCATACAAATACTCGTTGATGGCTTTTTCTTGTTGGAGCAGGCGGTCGAACATTAGGAGTGTTGAATTCCAACGTGTCGGGCTGTCGCAAATCAAGCGCCTCACTGGCATGTTGTTTCGCCGCTGAATATTGGAAAAGTGCGCCATGGCCGTGTAGGAATGCCTGAAATGGCCACACACCTTCCTGGCCTGCTTGAGAACATCCTGTAAGCCTGGGTACTTATGCACAAAGCGTTGTACGATCAGATTCAACACATGTGCCATGCATGCGCCATGTGTCAACTTGCCCAAATTCAATGCCGTCAGCAGGTTTACTCAATGCGCAGTGTACGTGATATACCTGCCCTCACCGTGCTTTGCAGACCAGGTATCAGTGGTCAGATGGATTCTTGCCCCAACACTGTGTGCCAGACATGCCATGACTTCCATTTCCACAATAGAGTACAGGTTGGGGATTGCCTTTTGTGAAAAAAAAATTCGGCCGTGTACCTTCCACTGCGGTGTCCCAATAGCTACAAATTTTTTGAAGGCCTCAGACTCCACCAGCTTGTATGGTAAAAGCTGGCGGGCTAGGAGTTCCGACAAGCCAGCTGTCAGACGCCGGGCAAGGGGGTGACTCTGTGACATTGGCTTCTTACGCTCAAACATTTCCTTGACAGACACCTGACTGTGGGCAGATGAGCAGGAACTGCTGAAGGTGAGAGGCGGAGTGGCGGGTGGTTGAGAGGGGGCAAGGAGGACAGCAGTGGTTGACGTGGCTGAAGATGCTGGACCAGGAGGAGGATGGTGGCTTTGAGTTTATGTGCTGCTTGTACTCATGTGTTGATCCCATAGGCGTTTGTGATGTGAGATCATGTGCCTTCGCAAAGCAGTTGTACCTAGGTGGGTGTTGGACTTCCCACGACTCAATTTCTTTTGGCACAGGTTGCAAATGGCATTGCTGTTATCAGAGGCAGACACACAAAAAAAATGCCACACTGCTGAGCTTTGCAATGACGGCATTCTGGTGGTGGCAACAGCATGCGTTGATTGGCGTGCTGTCTGGCTGACCCCAGGTGCCGATACATGCTGTCTGACTCTGCCACTAGCTCCTTGCAACGACCTCCCCCTGCTTCCAACTCGTCTCCTCCTCCTCTCTGTCTCCCCATCTGAACTTTCCCCCTGTTCTTCTTCTCTTTGAGCGGGCACCCACGGGACATCCACAGACACATCGTCATCGTCAACCGCTTCACTTGTATCTGACAACTCAGCAAAGGAAGCAGCAGCGGGTACAACATCATCATCATTACACTGTACGTCCATGTGTGTAATGCTGCCTGACTGAGACATATCCCTTTTATCTACATCCTCTGGCAATAATGTAGTGTCCCACTAGGTAGGCGTGGGCACTACACAAGGGTCAATTGGTGTGCGTGTACTCCTACTCACAAGGAACAGAAATGTTATGTTTAACTATGCATTTAATGTATTTTCTAATGTGTTTTTATATGCAATGTTCCCTTGTGTAAATGCTTAGCAGGCCTAGTTAGGGTGTAGTTAGACATCCTAGACGCTAGAGGGAGATAGGGAGCCCCTAGTATAAATGTCCAGGCCCAGACAGGGAGAAGGAGTTCAGAGTCAGGAGTCTGTGGAGACAGAAGTCAGAAGGCACCAGCCAGAGATATGCTGAGGGCCTCCTCCTGACATGCAGCCTAGCCTGCCTGAAGATAAAGAGAGCCTTAGTTAGCTCAGAAATCACCCCAGTAGCAGGACAGAAGCTCCTGGGAGAAACCTACAGTCATTCTCAAGCCAAGTAAGGATATTTCCAGCCAAGATAAGTACATTAATAGGCAGAGGAACTATAAAGCAAAGCAAGGATTTATACGGGAGGAAGATATATATTTTACAAGGATTTAAGCCACCATTTAGGCATCCGGGCCTTGGGATTGAAACCAGACAGGAGTTCTAAAAGAACAGTGTACACTATTTCTGAGGAAAGGTACAACCTGATTCTGAGTGTGTTGTGGATTTACCCTCTGAGTATCTTGCATGATCAATACCTGCCATCTTGTGAAATAAGCCTGCTTGTGAAGCTTGTGATCTAAAGGACTGTATTACTATCTTGATGTACAAAGTTGGACTGTTTAAGTAAAGCAACGTTTGGTTCACTATACCACCTGTGTACCTCACTTATTCCAACTATCAATCGGTGTGCCACCGTTACAGGCACTGGCGTCACGAATCCAAAAGGGACCTTGCCCCAGGCACACAAAATACCTGTAACATCAAGGGCACCTCATCCACCATCAGGCCTGGTCCCTACATACCGAGTGTGCCCCAGAGGAACTGTGTCTACCTCTCCTTCACTGCCGCATGCCTGCCCAGGGTTCTCCAATACAGTGAGCAACCCTCGATTGCCCATAACCGTGACCTCACTTCGCTATACCCTGCAGGTCTGGCGTGCTGCATAAATTGGCGTCACGAACAGGATAACGAATATTCCTGCGCCATTGCAGATATAAAACTGTGTGCTGAAAATTTGCCTTAAAGTGACTAAGCCCTAATCGTTTTATTAAAAATTGCTGGGCCAAAGAACTGAAAAATTAGCGGTGTGAAGATAATATTTTCTGGACTGTTTGCTGCTTGTTTCAGCCACCGCTTTCTGTCCGTGAATAGACAGCGTTTTGCTAAAGATGGCCGCTCAGCTTGCTTGAATTTACTGCTGCGTCATCTTCATACTAAATTGGCGGTAAAAGTTCGCGCCTGTTGCTGAAAAGAGCGGGAAAGGCTATCTGTCGGCGCCACCGCCCTGTCTGGACATTTGCATGTCTGCCGAAATGGACTCCGCCTCCCCCATACTGGAGTACCTGGGGGGCGGCCTCCCAGTGCAATGGGAGGATCTATCTGAAATTATTGGCGCCACCCTGTCGCTCTCCAGAGAAGGATCGAGCATGTTGAAGAGTGAAGACTGCTCTGTTGGGATGTCCGCGCCTGATCCGTTAAAGATGGATGTTATTGGTGTAGAGCCAGAGGACGCTCCACCGGCCTACTCTCCGAGACCGGAGAGACCCGCCTGCCCGCCACTGCGGACGCAACCGGAGAATTATTATGGCTCCTGGAGAGACTTTTTCCAGCCCTCATTCAAGTGGTCAGCATTGATGGCAGAGATACGGGAGGCCGCCATAAAGAAAACGACAAAGACAAAGATATATTATGAGGAACTGGCAAAGACCGTTCATGAGCGCCACACTGACACCCAACCCCGCCTGGAAAGGCGAAAGGGGTTGGTTGTGGCATTTGACAAGAACCGTGGCTACGGTTTCATCCAGGACTATACCACCGGCAGATACTTATATGTAAATCGGAGGTCCGTCAAGCGGAGTTACCTCTCCGAGTATATGCACAACCTCCGCGAGGGAGAAGAGGTGGAGTTCACCCCTGCCGAGGGCCTGCGAGGCCCATATGCCACTGCCGTGACCCGTCCCAAGAAAGAAAGAACCGGAGGACTGGGAAGCAGATGAGGACTACACTGGCTGCGAGCGCAAACCAGCGCGCTCTCCAGAACCGGCCCATCATGCGTTTCAAGAGCGGGGCTCTTTCATTGGCCCGAATGTTTTCTGGCAGCCAACGGTAGTAGAGAAATGGGTGAGCCCCTATCCGTCCCCTGAGCTGCCTCGCCGGGAGAAAACGATTAAAGAGATGGAGAACCTGGAAAGATTCCATGCGACCCTGGACAATATCCGGAAGGGTAAAAGGCCAGATGCGTCACCTGAGCCTGCAGCGGCTGCGCAGGATGCGACTCTCCTACCTGTACCAGCGGAAGCTCCGGAGGACAGCGATCCCGAGTCCGAGAGCCTAGATGACCAGATTGTCCGCCTGGAGGAACAGCTGCGAGGACTGCGCCGGCTTGCCACCGCCAGAATCCAGACGCCACCTAAGAAGGAAGAGGTCTGCCTTCAGTGCTCGGACATCGCTGGGTCAAAGGTAAGGGTACCTGTCCCTGCCGTTCGGTCACCCTCTGTACCTGCAGCTGCGTTGAGGCCCCCAAGGAGGCCCTCTTATACTGTGCACCGACGTGTAGAGCCAGTTGTCCAGGAATCCGCTGAACCGCTTGCAGCAGCGGTACCTAGGCCAGCACAGCCTACAATAATTATGCCTGGACCGATGCGGTCCCCAACTGTAATTACCCCTAGGCCTATGGGGCCCATACCTATTAGGGGTCCATTTATGCTGCAGTTGCCCCCCAATACCGTGTTGTGGGCACATCCTCCTGTGGAAGCTTACTACAGGCACCATTTGCAAGCAGAGCCAGGGAGCACCACTGAGATGCAAAGTGATTATGACATGCCCCTGTGAATTGGCCTGTTAGGCCATTGATTTGATTTTCCTTTTTGCCAAGGGATTTACTTCAAGAAAATTTAATCCTTCCAGGACAGGAGTCCTTTGTTTTGGTCCTTTGTTGCTGCTGCCAGTTACCCACGGCTCAGTGGTGGTGGTCAACCACTGAAGTGCCAATTTCAACAAAGCCATCTTGTTTACAGGACTTCCTGCCTGCTTCTTCAAAATTGTGCCAAGTTGTACCTGTCTCTATGTTGCACCTTTAACCCTTTAACCCCCTTTTCACCGTTACTTGCTCCTTAGCCAGCGGAACTGCCTGATTTATGCATATAATGTATTTTTGCAAATGTAGATGAAATTTTCCTGCTTTGCATTATTTTCTCTTTTTCAGGTGCAGTATCCAGCTGGGCAGGGCCCCTCCATGTTGCGCCAAGGACGGGCAACGTTATAGCGTGGTGGTATGTAGTGTCCCACTAGGTAGGCGTGGGCACTACACAAGGGTCAATTGGTGTGCGTGTACTCCTACTCACAAGGAACAGAAATGTTATGTTTAACTATGCATTTAATGTATTTTCTAATGTGTTTTTATATGCAATGTTCCCCTGTGTAAATGCTTAGCAGGCCTAGTAAGGGTGTAGTTAGACATCCTAGACGCTAGAGGGAGATAGGGAGCCCCTAGTATAAATGTCCAGGTCCAGACAGGCAGAAGGAGTTCAGAGTCAGGAGTCTGTGGAGACAGAAGTCAGAAGGCACCAGCCAGAGATATGCTGAGGGCCTCCTCCTGACATGCAGCTTGATAGCCCCGGCTGCTAGCTATGACCAGGAGGCTAGTGAGGAACCCTAGCCTGCCTGAAGATAAAGAGAGCCTTAGTTAGCTCAGAAATCACCCCAGTAGCAGGACAGAAGCTCCTGGGAGAAACCTACAGTCATTCTCAAGCCAAGTAAGGATATTTCCAGCCAAGATAAGTACATTAATAGGCAGAGGAACTATAAAGCAAAGCAAGGATTTATACGGGAGGAAGATATATATTTTACCAAGGATTTAAGCCACCATTTAGGCATCCGGGCCTTGGGATTGAAACCAGACAGGAGTTCTAAAAGAACAGTGTACACTATTTCTGAGGAAAGGTACAACCTGATTCTGAGTGTGTTGTGGATTTACCCTCTGAGTATCTTGCATGATCAATACCTGCCATCTTGTGAAATAAGCCTGCTTGTGAAGCTTGTGATCTAAAGGACTGTATTACTATCTTGATGTACAAAGTTGGACTGTTTAAGTAAAGCAACGTTTGGTTCACTATACCACCTGTGTACCTCACTTATTCCAACTATCAATCGGTGTGCCACCGTTACAGGCACTGGCGTCACGAATCCAAAAGGGACCTTGCCCCAGGCACACAAAATACCTGTAACATCCAGGGCACCTCATCCACCATCAGGCCTGGTCCCTACATACCGAGTGTGCCCCAGAGGAACTGTGTCTACCTCTCCTTCACTGCCGCATGCCTGCCCAGGGTTCTCCAATACATTGAGCAACCCTCGATTGCCCATAACCGTGACCTCACTTCGCTATACCCTGCAGGTCTGGCGTGCTGCAATAATGGCTGCGCTTCACTCATTTCTTTCAACTGATGTGTAAATAGCTCCTCTGACAGATCAAGTGAAGCGGCTGTGGTGCTAGTGATGGTGGTGGCGGCGTGCGGGCGAGTGGTAACTTGAGAGGTGCCCGAAGCTGAGCTGGAGGAGGATGGTGCGTCAAGGTTCCAAGCGGAAGCTGTAGAAGATTGGGTGTCCTGTGTAAGCCAGTCAACTATGTCCTCAGAACTTTTCGAGTTCAGGGTACGTGGCCTCTTAACACTGGGCATTATTCTAGGGCAAAAGGAAATCACAGAACCACGACCACGACGGCCCCTGCGGGGTGGCCTGCCTCTGCCTGTCATTTTTTTTTAGATTAGTAGTACTATGCGTGCAAGGTACTGTGCCACCCGATATGAGTGGTGGGCAGTGGGCACAGTACAGTCTGCGGGCCTGACACTCACTGGCAGGCAACTGCGATTATATTACAGAGAAAAAATTAACTGACTTTTTTATCTGCAAGGTACTGTGCCACCCGATATGAGTGGTGGGCACTGGCAGTGGGCACAGTACAGTCAGTGGGACTGACACACACTGGCAGGCAACTGCAATTATATTAAAGGGTAAAAATTCAATTACTTTTTTATCTGCAAGGTACTGTGCCACCCGATATGAGTGGTGGGCAGTGGGCACAGTACAGTCAGTGGGCCTGACACACACTGGCAGGCAACTGCAATTATAATAAAGGGTAAAAATTCAATGACTTTTTTATCTGCAAGGTACTGTGCCACCCGATATGAGTGGTGGGCACTGGCAGTGGGCACAGTACAGTCAGTGGGCCTGATACACACTGGCAGGCAACTGCAATTATATTAAAGGGTAAAAATTCAATGACTTTTTATCTGCAAGGTACTGTGCCACCCGATATGAGTGGTGGGCACTGGCAGTGGGCACAGTACAGTCTGTGGGCCTGACACTCACTGGCAGGCAACTGCAATTATATTACAGTGAAAAAATTAACTGACTTTTTTATCTGCAAGGTACTGTGCCACCCGATATGAGTGGTGGGCACTGGCAGTGGGCACAGTACAGTCAGTGGGACTGACACACACTGGCAGGCAACTGCAATTATATTAAAGGGTAAAAATTCAATTACTTTTTTATCTGCAAGGTACTGTGCCACCCGATATGAGTGGTGGGCAGTGGGCACAGTACAGTCAGTGGGCCTGACACACACTGGCAGGCAACTGCAATTATATCACAGAGAAAAAATTAAATGACTTTTTTATCTGCAAGGTACTGTGCCACCCGATATGAGTGGTGGGCAGTGGGCACAGTACAGTCTGTGGGCCAGACACTCACTGGCAGGCAACTGCAATTATATTACAGAGAAAAAATTCAATGACTTTTTTATCTGCAAGGTACTGTGCCACCCGATATGAGTGGTGGGCACTGGCAGTGGGCACAGTACAGTCAGTGGGCCTGATACACACTGGCAGGCAACTGCAATTATATTAAAGGGTAAAAATTCAATGACTTTTTATCTGCAAGGTACTGTGCCACCCGATATGAGTGGTGGGCACTGGCAGTGGGCACAGTACAGTCTGTGGGCCTGACACTCACTGGCAGGCAACTGCAATTATATTACAGTGAAAAAATTAAATTACTTTTTTATCTGCAAGGTACTGTGCCACCCGATATGAGTGGTGGGCAGTGGGCACAGTACAGTCTGTGGGCCTGACACACACTGGCAGACAACTGCAATTATATTAAAGGGTAAAAATTTAATTACTTTTTTATCTGCAAGGTACTGTGCCACCCGATATAAGTGGTGGGCACTGGCATTGGGCACAGTACAGTCAGTGGGCCTGACACACACTGGCAGGCAACTGCAATTATATTAAAGGGTAAAAATTAAATGACTTTTTTATCTGCAACGTACTGTGCCACCCGATATGAGTGGTGGGCAGTGGGCACAGTACAGTCTGTGGGCCTGAAACACACTGGCAGGCAACTGCGATTATATCACAGAGAAAAAATTAACTGACTTTTTATCTGCAAGGTACTGTGCCACCCGATATGAGTGGTGGGCACTGGCAGTGGGCACAGTACAGTCAGTGGGACTGACACACACTGGCAGGCAACTGCAATTATATTAAAGGGTAAAAATTCAATTACTTTTTTATCTGCAAGGTACTGTGCCACCCGATATGAGTGGTGGGCAGTGGGCACAGTACAGTCAGTGGGCCTGACACACACTGGCAGGCAACTGCGATTATATTACAGAGAAAAAATTAACTGACTTTTTTATCTGCAAGGTACTGTGCCACCCGATATGAGTGGTGGGCACTGGCAGTGGGCACAGTACAGTCAGTGGGACTGACACACACTGGCAGGCAACTGCAATTATATTAAAGGGTAAAAATTCAATTACTTTTTTATCTGCAAGGTACTGTGCCACCCGATATGAGTGGTGGGCAGTGGGCACAGTACAGTCAGTGGGCCTGACACACACTGGCAGGCAACTGCAATTATAATAAAGGGTAAAAATTCAATGACTTTTTTATCTGCAAGGTACTGTGCCACCCGATATAAGTGGTGGGCAGTGGGCACAGTATAGTCAGTGGGCCTGACACACACTGGCAGGCAACTGCAATTATATTACAGAGAAAAAATGAAATTACTTTTTTATCTGCAAGGTACTGTGCCACCCGATATGAGTGGTGGGCATTGGCAGTGGGCACAGTACAGTCAGTGGGCCTGACACACACTGGCAGGCAACTGCAATTATATTACAGAGAAAAAATGTAATGACTTTTTTATCTGCAAGGTACTGTGCCACCCGATATGAGTGGTGGGCAGTGGACACAGTACAGTCAGTGGGCCTGACACACACTGGCAGGCAACTGCAATTATATCACAGAGAAAAAATTAAATGACTTTTTTATCTGCAAGGTACTGTGCCACCCGATATGAGTGGTGGGCAGTGGGCACAGTACAGTCTGTGGGCCAGACACTCACTGGCAGGCAACTGCAATTATATTACAGAGAAAAAATTCAATGACTTTTTTATCTGCAAGGTACTGTGCCACCCGATATGAGTGGTGGGCACTGGCAGTGGGCACAGTACAGTCAGTGGGCCTGATACACACTGGCAGGCAACTGCAATTATATTAAAGGGTAAAAATTCAATGACTTTTTATCTGCAAGGTACTGTGCCACCCGATATGAGTGGTGGGCACTGGCAGTGGGCACAGTACAGTCTGTGGGCCTGACACTCACTGGCAGGCAACTGCAATTATATTACAGTGAAAAAATTAAATTACTTTTTTATCTGCAAGGTACTGTGCCACCCGATATGAGTGGTGGGCAGTGGGCACAGTACAGTCTGTGGGCCTGACACACACTGGCAGACAACTGCAATTATATTAAAGGGTAAAAATTGAATTACTTTTTTATCTGCAAGGTACTGTGCCACCCGATATAAGTGGTGGGCACTGGCATTGGGCACAGTACAGTCAGTGGGCCTGACACACACTGGCAGGCAACTGCAATTATATTAAAGGGTAAAAATTAAATGACTTTTTTATCTGCAACGTACTGTGCCACCCGATATGAGTGGTGGGCAGTGGGCACAGTACAGTCTGTGGGCCTGAAACACACTGGCAGGCAACAGCAATTAAAATACAGAGAAAAAATTTAAATGACTTTTTTATCTGCAAGGTACTGTGCCACCTGATATAAGTGGTGGGCAGTGGGCACAGTACAGTCTGTGGGCCTGACACACACTGGTAGGCAACTGCAATTATATTAAAGGGTAAAAATTTAATTACTTTTTATCTGCAAGGTACTGTGCCACCCGATATGAGTGGTGGGCACTGGCAGTGGGCACAGTACAGTCAGTGGGCCTGACACACACTGGCAGGCAACTGCAATTATATTACAGAGAAAAAATTTAATTACTTTTTTATCTGCAAGGTACTTTGCCACCCGATATGAGTGGTGGGCAGTGGGCACAGTACAGTCTGTGGGCCTGTGGCCTCTCACACACGGGCAGGCAACTGCAATATATATACACTCACCTAAATAATTATTAGGAACACCATACTAATACGGTGTTGGACCCCCTTTTGCCTTCAGAACTGCCTTAATTCTACGTGGCATTGATTCAACAAGGTGCTGATAGCATTCTTTAGAAATGTTGGCCCATATTGATAGGATAGCATCTTGCAGTTGATGGAGATTTGAGGGATGCACATCCAGGGCACGAAGCTCCCGTTCCACCACATCCCAAAGATGCTCTATTGGGTTGAGATCTGGTAACTGTGGGGGCCATTTTAGTACAGTAAACTCATTGTCATGTTCAAGAAACCAATTTGAAATGATTCGAGCTTTGTGACATGGTGCATTATCCTGCTGGAAGTAGCCTTCAGAGGATGGATACATGTTCTCATTCTGTTTACGCCAAATTCGGACTCTACCATTTGAATGTCTAAACAGAAATCGAGACTCATCAGACCAGGCAACATTTTTCCAGTCTTCAACAGTCCAATTTTGGTGAGCTTGTGCAAATTGTAGCCTCTTTTTCCTATTTGTAGTGGAGATGAGTGGTACCCGGTGGGGTCTTCTGCTGTTGTAGCCCATCCGCCTCAAGGTTGTGCGTGTTGTGGCTTCACAAATGCTTTGCTGCATACCTCGGTTGTAACGAGTGGTTATTTCAGTCAACGTTGCTCTTCTATCAGCTTGAATCAGTCGGCCCATTCTCCTCTGACCTCTAGCATCCACAAGGCATTTTTGCCCACAGGACTGCCGCATATACTGGATGTTTTTCCCTTTTCACACCATTCTTTGTAAACCCTAGAAATGGTTGTGCGTGAAAATCCCAGTAACTGAGCAGATTGTGAAATACTCAGACCGGCCCGTCTGGCACCAACAACCATGCCACGCTCAAAATTGCTTAAATCACCTTTCTTTCCCATTCTGACATTCAGTTTGGAGTTCCGGAGATTGTCTTGACCGGGACCACACCCCTAAATGCATTGAAGCAACTGCCATGTGATTGGTTGACTAGATAATTGCATTAATAAGAAATAGAACAGGTGTTCCTAATAATTCTTTAGGTGAGTGTGTATATATATATATATATATATATATATATATATATAAAAAAATTAAAAAAAGCAGACTGATGTACCAGCCCTAAAAAGGGCTGTTTAGGGTGCTGTCAGGACACCGTCCTTTCAGCAGATGAGTCTTTGAAGACTGGAGTGGACATAGAACACTGGCCTAGCTAATGATTTCCCTATTAATTCAGCAGCAGTAGCACTCTTCCTGCTCTAACTAACACTGCAGCTTCAGAATTAATCTAAGATGGATGCTGTCCTTGCTTTTTGATAGGAGGTGGGAGGGTCTGGGAGGGAGGGATTGCTGATTGGCTGGAATGTGTCTGCTGACTGTGAGGTACACGGTCAAAGTTTGCTCAATGATGACGTATAGGGGGCGGACCAAACATCGCATATGTTCGCCCGCCGCGGCGAACGCGAACAAGCGATGTTCGCCGGGAACTGTTCGCCGGTGAATAGTTCGGGACATCTCTAATCAAGAGTAGGGTTGAGCAAACCCGAACTGTAAAGTTTCCTACTGCCTACTATTGGCATTGCTGTGATTGGCCAGTGCAGCATGTGACCCAGCCTCTATATAAGCTGGAGTCTTGTAGCGCTGCACGTCACTCTGTTGTGCTTAGTGTAGGGAGAGGATAGGACAGAATCTGTGATCAGAACTCCAATTAAACTCAGCGATCGACATAGATTTTGTTGTGTGGGTGCAGTGCACAATCTTTTTACCCTGCCCTGAGCCCAGTACAGAGAAAAATAACTTTTATCCGTCTGTTAGTTAGGTGGGCGGCGGCAGCCATTTTATGGAAGCTCAGTGCACCAGCACTGCATCTGTGCTTTTGTGAAATTCAAGTCCAAGCTTGAAAAACTGCAATAATAATCTGTTGTTTTTTTTAAATATAACTTTTTTGGCAAAATACACAATTTTACAGCCCTTGCTGCATCTGTACGTGTGAAATTCAAGCGTTATATACAGCTTTCATATTCTGTTAGTAAATAAACACCCTTTTTTTGCAAAATACTTAATATTGCAGCCTTTGATGCATCTGTGATTGTTAAAAACAAGTTTTAAAAAATGTAAAAAATTTCTGGCTTTGAAAAAACACCAATTTTAGGCAATATCAAACATCTGGTGCCTTTGCAGGATTAGTCAGTGTGCAATTTAAAGGGAACCTGTCGCCTGGATTTTGGGTATAGAGCTGAGGACATGGGTTGCTAGATGGCCGCTAGCATATCCGCAATATCAATTCCCCATAGCTCTGTGTGCTTTTATTGTGTAAAAAAAAACGATTTGATACATATGCAAATTAACCTGAGATGAGTCAGAGCTTGAAAATATGACTCTTCTCTGGTCACACAAGTAAGATATGACTCTTTTATGTTAATTTGCATAAAAGGCGGGAAGTACAAAAATGCATAATACTTATTGAATTCATCTGCAAATATATAAGTAATATACAAATAATATAAGTAATTTATATGTTTAGGGTAACACAATGAACATTTAGAAACGCTCAGTGAGGGTAGCATTGTAGAGGTGACAGGTTCCCTTTAAGCTAGAAATACAGCCATAATTTTTTGGGTTTTTAAAAACACCCATTTTGGTCAAAAAACTTAATTTTGCAGCCTTTGCTGCATATGTCATTGTGAGATACACCCTTTAGATACTGTGGTTCTAGTCTGCTATTAATAAAACACCCATTTTGGGCAAAAATCTTTAATTGCGGCCTAGTTTGCCTCTGTACGTGTGAGAAAACACTTAACATACTGTGGTTCTATTCTGTTATTTGTAAAAACAGCCATTTTGGGCAAAAAAAATTAATTGCGGCCTAGTCTGTATCTGGACATGTGAGATAAACACTTTAGATACTGTGGTTCTATTCTGTTATTTGAAAAACAAAAATTTAGAGCAAAAAATGTAAATTGCGACCTAGTCTGGATCTGTACGTGTGAGATACACCCTTTATATACTGTGGTTCTATTCTGCTATTAATAAAACACCCATTTTGGGCAAAAATCTTTAATTGCGGCTTAGTCAGGATTAGGAATGAGCGAACCCGAACTGTATAGTTCGAGTTCGTACCGAATTTTGGGGTGTCCGTGACACGGACCCGAACCCGAACATTTTCGTAAAAGTCTGGGTTCGGGTTCGGTGTTCGGCGCTTTCTTGGCGCTTTTTGAAAGGCTGCAAAGCAGCCAATCAACAATTATCATACTACTTGCCCCAAGAGGCCATCACAGCCTTGCCTACTATTGGCATGGCTGTGATTGGCCAGTGCAGCATGTGACCCAGCCTCTATACAATCTTGGGTCACGTAGCGCTGCAGGTCACTCTGCTGTTACAAGTGTAGGGAGAGGTTGCAGCTGCGACATTAGGGCGAGATTAGGCAGATTAACTCCTCCAAAGGACTTCATTCAGTGATCGATCTGCAGCTGTGGATCATTGAACTGCTGCTATTCAATTGCTCAGTGTTTATAGGGTGCCCAGAGCGTTTTTCAGTCCCTTTTTTCTGCTGTGATTGGCAGCCATTTTGTGGCTTGTGGTGTGCCAGCACAAACTGCCACCAAGTACATTTAACCATCAATAGTGTGGTTATTTTTTGCTATATCCTACATCAGGGTCAAGCTTTCATCAAGTGCATTTAACCATCAATAGTGTGGTTATTTTTTGGCCATATACTACATCAGGGGCAAGCTGACCTTGTCACCCAAGTGCATTTAACCATCAATAGTGTGGTTATTTTTTGCTATATCCTACATCAGGGTCAAACTTTCATCAAGTGCATTTAACCATCAATAGTGTGGTTATTTTTTGGCCATATACTACATCAGGGGCAAGCTGACCTTGTCACCCAAGTGCATTTAACCATCAATAGTGTGGTTATTTTTTGCTATATCCTACATCAGGGTCAAGCTTTCATCAAGTGCATTTAACCATCAATAGTGTGGTTATTTTTTGGCCACATACTACATCAGGGGCAAGTTGAGCCTGTCACAAAGTGCATTTAACCATCAATAGTGTGGTTATTTTTTCGCCGTATACTACATCAGGGGCAAGTTGAGCCTGTCACCCAGCGCCTAAAAAATAGGCCTCACATTTATATTAATCCAAATCTGTCATTACTGCTTTAGCTGGTCAAGTTATTTTTAGTGACCGTCAAAGCACAGTTTTTGTTCTGGGTTGAAAAACAATTCCCAAATTTGCAATTCTCAAAATTAGTGGTTTCTGCTGTATCAGGCCTAGTTTAAATCTATCCCTAAAAGGGTATATTAGATTCAAGGTGCTGATAGGGTAATTCTCAAGAACTTCACACACACGCTACAGTGCAGATCCAAGTCTAATTCTGTGATTAAACGTATACCTGTTACCCAGCGCCTAAAAAATAGGCCTCACATTTATATTAATCCAAATCTGTCATTACTGCTTTAGCTGGTCAAATTATTTTTAGTGACCGTCAAAGCACAGTTTTTGTTCTGGGTTGAAAAACAATTCCCAAATTTGCAATTCTCAAAATTAGTGGTTTCTGCTGTATCAGGCCTACTTTAAATCTATCTCTAAAAGGGTATATTAGATTCAAGGTGCTGATAGGGTAATTCTCAAGAACTTCACACACACGCTACAGTGCAGATCCAAGTCTAATTCTGTGATTAAACGTATACCTGTCACCCAGCACCTAAAAAATAGGCCTCACATTTATATTCATCCTAATCTGTACTGTTTTAGCTGGTCAAGTCATTTTTACTGTCCGTCAAAGCACAGTTTTTGTTCTGGGTTGAAAAACAATTCCCAAATTTGCATTTCTCAAAATTAGTGGTTTCTGCTGTATCAGGCCTACTTTAAATCTATCCCTAAAAGGGTATATTAGATTCAAGGTGCTGATAGGGTAATTCTCAAGAACTTCACACATACGCTACAGTGCAGATCCAAGTCTAATTCTGTCAGTAAACGTAAACCTGTCACCCAGCGCCTAAATAATAGGCCTCAAATTTATATTCAGCTAAATCTGTCATTACTGGTGTGCCTGTATTAGTGTAATACGGTACCTAAATAGATAGCCAGATAGACTTAGTGTTAGGTGTCTGTAAAAAAAAGGCCTGAATTTTAATTCAATACATTGGCCCGAATAATATTTTTCTCATTGTGGTGAACGGTAACAATGAGGAAAACATCTAGTAAGGGACGCGGACGCGGACATGGTCGTGGTGGTGTTAGTGGACCCTCTGGTGCTGGGAGAGGACGTGGCCGTTCTGCCACAGCCACACGTCCTAGTGTACCAACTACCTCAGGTCCCAGTAGCCGCCAGAATTTACAGCCATATTTGGTGGGACCCAATGCCGTTCTAAGGATGGTAAGGCCTGAGCAGGTACAGGCATTAGTCAATTGGGTGGCCGACAGTGCATCCAGCACG
Organism: Bufo bufo; assembly: GCF_905171765.1. Lineage (NCBI taxonomy): Eukaryota > Metazoa > Chordata > Amphibia > Anura > Bufonidae > Bufo > Bufo bufo. Next base: position 362,965,945 of record NC_053390.1, on the reverse strand, counting down.
TTCACATTATCTCCCACCCAGTCTTCTGCAGAAAGTGCACAGATGGCGCAGGAAAACCAAGCCCATCAGTCTGTCACATCACCCCCATGCATATCAGGGAAACTGTCTGAGACTCAAGTTATGCAGCAGTCTCTTATGCTGTTTGAAGACTCTGCTGGCAGGGTTTCCCAAGGGCATCCACCTAGCCCTTCCCCAGGGGTGGAAGAGATAGAATGCACTAACGCACAACCACTTATGTTTCCTGATGATGAGGACATAGGAATACCACCTCAGCACGTCTCTGATGATGACGAAACACAGGTGCCAACTGCTGCGTCTTTCTGCAGTGTGCAGACTGAACAGGAGGTCAGGGATCAAGACTGGGCGGAAGACGATGCAGGGGACGAAGAGGTCCTAGACCCCACATGGAATGAAGGTCGTGCCACTGACTTTCACAGTTCGGAGGAAGAGGCAGTGGTGAGACCGAGCCAACAGCGTAGCAAAAGACAAAGAGGGAGCAGTGGGCAAAAGCAGAACACCTGCCGCCAAGAGACTCCGCCTGCTACTGACCGCCGCCATCTGGGACCGAGCACCCCAAAGGCAGCTTCAAGGAGTTCCCTGGCATGGCACTTCTTCAAACAATGTGCTGACGACAAGACCCGAGTGTTTTGCACGCTGTGCCATCAGAGCCTGAAGCGAGGCATTAACGTTCTGAACCTTAGCACAACCTGCATGACCAGACACCTGCATGCAAAGCATGAACTGCAGTGGAGTAAACACCTTAAAAACAAAGAAGTCACTCAGGCTCCCCCTGCTACCTCTTCTGCTGTTGCCGCCTCGGCCTCTTCTGCTGCTGCCGCCGCCTCGGCCTCTTCCTCCGCCTCTGGAGGAACGTTGGCACTTGCCGCCCAGCAAACATGGGATGTACCACCAACACCACCACCTGCGTCACCAAGCATCTCAACCATGTCACACGGCAGCGTTCAGCTCTCCATCTCACAAACATTTGAGAGAAAGCGTAAATTCCCACCTAGCCACCCTCGATCTCTGGCCCTGAATGCCAGCATTTCTAAACTACTGGCCTATGAAATGCTGTCATTTAGGCTGGTGGACACAGACAGCTTCAAACAGCTCATGTCGCTTGCTGTCCCACAGTATGTTGTTCCCAGCCGGCACTACTTCTCCAAGAGAGCCGTGCCTTCCCTGCACAACCAAGTATCCGATAAAATCAAGTGTGCACTGCGCAACGCCATCTGTGGCAAGGTCCACCTAACCACAGATACGTGGACCAGTAAGCACGGCCAGGGACGCTATATCTCCCTAACTGCACACTGGGTAAATGTAGTGGCGGCTGGGCCCCAGGCGGAGAGCTGTTTGGCGCACGTCCTTCCGCCGCCAAGGATCGCAGGGCAACATTCTTTCCCTCCTGTCTCCTCCTCCTCCTACTCAGCTTCCTCCTCCTCTTCTTCCACCTGCTTATCCAGTCAGCCACACACCTTCACCACCAACTTCAGCACAGCCCGGGGTAAACGTCAGCAGGCCGTTCTGAAACTCATATGTTTGGGGGACAGGCCCCACACCGCGCAGGAGTTGTGGCGGGATATAGAACAACAGACCGACGAGTGGTTGCTGCCGGTGAGCCTCAAGCCTGGCCTGGTGGTGTGCGATAATGGGCGAAATCTCGTTGCAGCTCTGGGACTAGCCGGTTTGATGCACATCCCTTGCCTGGCGTACGTGCTGAATTTGGTGGTGCAGAAGTTCATTCACAACTACCCCGACCTGTCAGAGATGCTGCATAAAGTGCGGGCCGTCTGTGCGCGCTTCTGGCGTTCACATCCTGCCGCTGCTCGCCTGTCTGCGCTACAGCGTAACTTCGGCCTTCCCGCTCACCGCCTCATATGCGACGTGCCCATTAGGTGGAACTCCACCTTGCACATACTGGACAGACTGTGCGAGCAGCAGCAGGCCATAGGGGAGTTTCACCTGCAGCAAGCACGGGTCAGTCGCACTGCGGAACAGCACCACTTCACCACCAATGACTGGGCCTCCATGCAAGACCTGTGTGCCCTGTTGCGCTGTTTCGAGTACTCCACCAACATGGCCAGTGGCGATGACGCCGTTATCAGCGTTACAATACCACTTCTATGTCTCCTTGAGAAAACACTCATGATGATGGAAGAGGAGGTGGCCCAGGAGGAGGAGGAGGAAGAGGGGTCATTTTTACCACTTTCAGGCCAGTCTCTTCGAAGTGACTCAGAGGGAGGTTTTTTGCAACAGCAGAGGCCAGGTACAAATGTGACCAGACAGGGCCCGATACTGGAGGACGAGGAGGACGAGGATGAGGAGGAGGTGGAGGAGGATGAGGATGAAGCAGGTTCACAGCGGGCTGGCACCCAACGCAGCTCGGGCCCATCACTGGTGCGTGGCTGGGGGGAAACGCAGGACGATGACGATACGCCTCCCACAGAGGGCAGGGTTAGCATGGCAGAGATGTGGAAAAGTTTTGTCACCACGCCACAGCTAACTGCACCACCACCTGATACGGAACGTGTTAGCAGGAGGCAACATTTCAATAACATGGTGGAACAGTACCTGTTCACACCCCTCCACGTACTGACTGATGGTTCGGCCCCATTCAACTTCTGGGTCTCCAAATTGTCCACGTGGCCGGAGCTAGTCTTTTATGCCTTGGAGGTGCTGGCCTGCACGGCGGCCAGCGTTTTGTCTGAACGTGTATTCAGCACGGCAGGGGGCATCATTACAGACAAACGCAGCCGCCTGTCTACAGCCAATGTGGACAAGCTGACGTTCATAAAAATGAACCAGGCATGGATCCCACAGGACCTGTCCATCCCTTGTGCAGATTAGACATTAACTACCTCCCCTTAACAATATATTATTGTACTCCAGGGCACTTCCTCATTCAATCCTATTTTTATTTTAATTTTACCATTATATTGCGGGGCAACCCAAAGTTGAATGAACCTCTCCTCTGTCTGGGTGCCGGGGCCTAAAAATATCTGACAGTGGCCTGTTACAGTGGTGGGTGACATGAAGCCTGATTCTCTGCTAGGACATGAAGACTGATTCTCTGCTGACATGAAGCCTGAATCTCTGTTATGGGACCTCTCTCCTCTGCCTGGGTGCCGGGGCCTAAAAATATCTGACAATGGCCTGTTCCAGTGGTGGGTGACGTGAAGCCTGATTCTCTGCTATGACATGAAGACTGATTCTCTGCTGACATGAAGCCAGATTCTCTGTTACGGGACCTCTCTCTTCTGCCTGGGTGCCTGGGCCTAAATATCTGACAATGGACTGTTCCAGTGTTGGGTGACTTAAAGCATAATTCTCTGCTAGGACATGCAGACTGATTCTCTGCTGACATGAAGCCAGATTCTCTGTTACGGGACCTCTCTCCTCTGCCTGGGTGCCTGGGCCTAAATATCTGACAATGGACTGTTCCAGTGTTGGGTGACGTAAAGCATGATTCTCTGCTATGACATGCAGACTGATTCTCTGCTGACATGAAGCCTGAATCTCTGTTATGGGACCTCTCTCCTCTGTCTGGGTGCCGGGGCCTAAAAATATCTGACAGTGGCCTGTTCCAGTGGTGGGTGACGCGAGGCCTGATTCTCTGCTATGACATGAAGACTGATTCTCTGCTGACATGAAGCCAGATTCTCTGTTACCGGACCTCTCTCCTCTGCCTGGGCCTAAATATCTGACAATGGACTGTTCCAGTGTTGGGTGACGTAAAGCATGATTCTCTGCTATGACATGCAGACTGATTCTCTGCTGACATGAAGCCTGAATCTCTGTTATGGGACCTCTCTCCTCTGTCTGGGTGCCGGGGCCTAAAAATATCTGACAGTGGCCTGTTCCAGTGGTTGTTGACGTGAAGCCTGATTCTCTGCTATGACATGAAGACTGATTCTCTGCTGACATGAAGCCAGATTCTCTGTTACGGGACCTCTCTCCTCTGCCTGGGTGCCTGGGCCTAAATATCTGACAATGGCCTGTTCCAGTGGTGGGTGACGTGAAGCCTGATTCTCTGCTATGACATGAAGACTGATTCTCTGCTGACATGAAGCCAGATTCTCTGTTACGGGACCTCTCTCTTCTGCCTGGGTGCCGGGGCCTTAATATGTGACAATGGACTGTTCCAGTGGTGGGTGACGTAAAGCATGATTCTCTGCTAGGACATGCAGACTGATTCTCTGCTGACATGAAGCCAGATTCTCTGTTACGGGACCTCTCTCCTCTGCCTGGGTGCCGGGGCCTAAATATCTGACAATGGACTGTTCCAGTGTTGGGTGACGTAAAGCATGATTCTCTGCTATGACATGCAGACTGATTCTCTGCTGACATGAAGCCTGAATCTCTGTTATGGGACCTCTCTCCTCTGCCTGGGTGCCGGGGCCTAAAAATATCTGACAATGGACTGTTCCAGTGTTGGGTGACGTAAAGCATGATTCTCTGCTATGACATGCAGACTGATTCTCTGCTGACATGAAGCCTGAATCTCTGTTATGGGACCTCTCTCCTCTGCCTGGGTGCCGGGGCCTAAAAATATCTGACAGTGGCCTGTTCCAGTGGTGGGGGACGTGAAGCCTGATTCTCTGCTATGACATGAAGACTGATTCTCTGCTGACATAAAGCCAAATTCTCTGTTACGGGACCTCTCTCCTCTGCCTGGGTGCCTGGGCCTAAATATCTGACAATGGCCTGTTCCAGTGGTGGGTGACGTGAAGCCTGATTCTCTGCTATGACATGAAGACTGATTCTCTGCTGACATGAAGCCAGATTCTCTGTTACGGGACCTCTCTCCTCTGCCTGGGTGCCAGGGCCTAAATATATGACAATGGACTGTTACAGTGGTGGGTGACGTGAAGCCAGATTCTCTGCTATGGCATGAAGAGATTGATTCTCTGCTGACGTGAAGCCAGATTCTCTGCTATGGGACCTCTCTCCAATTGATATTGGTTAATTTTTATTTATTTTATTTTTATTTTAATTCATTTCCCTATCCACATTTGTTTGCAGGGGATTTACCTACATGTTGCTGCCTTTTGCAGCCCTCTAGCTCTTTCCTGGGCTGTTTTACAGACTTTTTAGTGCCGAAAAGTTCGGGTCCCCATTGACTTCAATGGGGTTCGGGTTCGGGACGAAGTTCGGGTCGGGTTCGGATCCCGAACCCGAACATTTCCGGGAAGTTCGGCCGAACTTCTCGAACCCGAGCATCCAGGTGTTCGCTCAACTCTAGTCAGGATCTGTACGTGAGAGATACACCCTTTACATACTGTGGTTCTAATCTGCTATTAATAAAATTATTAAAACACCCATTTTGGGCAAAAATCTTTAATTGCGGCCTAGTCTGTATCTGTACGTGTGAGATACACGCTTTACATACTGTGGTATTATTCTGCTATTAATAAAACACCCATTTAGGGCAAGAACCTAAATTTGAGAAATATGAGGAGAACGTCAAATAAGGGACGTAGCCCAGGTCGTGGTGCTGATGGTGGAGCTCCTGTTGCAGGGAGAGGACGTGGTCGATCTGTGCCAGCTACACGCACAAGTGAAACACCTTCCTCAGGTGCGAGTAGGCGACAGAACCTGCAGCGGTATTTGGTCGGGCCTAATGCGGCTCTACAAATGGTGAGGCCAGAACAAGTACAGGTGACAGTAGATTGGGTTGCTGACAGTACCTCCAGTTCCTTCACATTGTCTCCCACCCAGTCTCCTGCTGAAAGATCAGAGTTGGCACCTGCAGCCGATGTCCATCAGTCTTTCACCTTACCCGCTTGCAAATCAGCAAAGCAGTCTGAGCCCCAAGTCCTGCAGCAGTCTCTTCTGCTTTTTGATGACTCTGTTAGCAGGGTTTCCCAGGGCCATACACCTAGCCCTGCCCCAGAAGTGGAAGAGATTGAGTGCACCGATGCCCAACCACTTATGTTTCAAGATGAATACATGGGAGGACCATCGCAGCACGTCTCGGATGATGATGAAACACAGGTTCCAACTACTGGGGCTTTCGAAAGTGTGCAGACCGACAAGGAGGGCAGGGTTGAAGACTGGGTGGAAGATGATGTGGAGGACGATGAGGACCTCGACTACACATGGAATCAAGGTCATGCGAGTGACCTGTGTAGTTCGGAGGAAGAGGTGGTGGTCGCACAGAGCCATCAGCACAGCAGAAGAGTGAGCAGGGTGCAAAAGCGGAGCGGCCGTCCCCTAGACAGTACGCCTGCTACTGCCCACCACGGCAAGGGACCGAGCACACCAAAGCCAGCTCCAAGGAGTTCCCTGGCGTGGCAGTTCTTCAGAAAAAGTGTTGACGACAAGACAGGAGTGGTTTGCACGCTGTGCAATCAGAGCCTAAAGCGAGGCATAAACGTTCTCAACCTGAGCAAAACCTGCATGACCAGGCATCTAAGTGCAAAGCATGAGCTGCAGTTAAGTAGACACCTCAAAAACCAAGAAAGGTCTCTGGCTCCTCCTGCTTCCTCTTCTGCTGCAGTCTTGGCCTCTTCATCCACCTCTGGAGTGACAGTGCCACCTGCCACCCCGCACACAGAGGATCTGCCAGCAACACCACTATCTGGGTCAGCAAGCATCTCCACAATGTCCCATGGAAGTGTAGTGTCCCACTACATAAGGGTGTGCACTACTCAAGGGTCAATTGGGTCAAGTTGTTCTCCACCTCCTGTGAAACATAGTTATGGTATTTTATATTGCATTGTAATGTATAATTTAATGTTATTTCCTGTGTACCACACCTGTTAGGGGTGTAATTCCTCCTCCTAGGCTGTAGAGGGAGCTAGGGAACCCCCTAATATATATAGTTAGGCCCAGACATGAAAGAGTAGTTCAGTCCAGTCCAGGAGGCTAAGTAGCTCAGTCTAGCCTGCCTGAGGTTCCTGAGTAATCAAAGCTCAGAAGTTAACCCAGGAGAAGAAGTTGCCTCCTGAAGATATCTAGTACCTTGAAAAGTACAGTGCAGAGCCACTTTTATCCAGTAGAAAGCTGAAGGGCAGAAGGATATTTACAGCAAGAGGATTTACACCAGAGGAAGGTTTCCCTACCCAAGGATGAAGCCAGCTATAGGGCAGCCAATGTGGACAAACTCACATTCATTAAAATGAACCAGGCATGGATCCCACAGGACTTGTCTGTACCTTGTGCAGAATAGACATGTATATCGGCCTTAACCAGCCATTGTTATACTACAGCGCAATTGCTTATTCTTGTATTTTGGATATTTCACACTCTTTTGGAGTGCACCCTAATAAAAAAAATTAAAAATTAAAACAAAAAAAAAACAGTGTTGGCTACCTCGTCCTCCTCCACCGCTGCTTCCACCTACACCGCTTCGTCCACTGCCTCCACAAACTCCTACTCCATATGGACCTCCACCTCATAAAGATTTTATTTTATTTTATTTGTACGGATTTTATTTTATGTTATTTCACTAATTTGTCTGTTACATTTAGGGTGAGATTCACCAATTTTTGGGTGTGATATACCACTTCTATACTTAGTAGACAGGTAAAAAAAAATCACTAATTTGTCTGTTACATTGTAGGGTGGAATTCAGCAATTTTTGGGTGTGATATACCACTGCTATACCTAGTAGACAGTTAAAAAGAATTCACAAATTTGTCTGCTACATTTTTTGGTGAAATTCACCAATTTTTGGGTGTGATGTACCACTGCTATACCTAGTAGACAGGTTAAAAAATTCACTAATTTGTGTGTTACATTTTCGGGTGAAATACACCCATTTTTGGCTGTGATATACCACTGCTATACCTAGTAGACAGGTTCAAAAAATTACATTTTCGGGTGAAATTCACAAATTATTGGGTGTGAGATACCACTGCTATACATAGTAGAGAGGTAAAAAAAAATCACTAACTTATCTGTTAAATTTTAGGGTGAAATTCGTCAAATTTTGGGTGTGATATACCACTGCTATACCTAGTAGACAGGTAAAAAAAAATCACTAATTCATAGACCCCTGCTCTACCTAGTTGACAGCTTAATACATTTCACAAATTTTTCTGTTATATTCTTGGGTTAACATTTTACAATTTTTGACGTGAATAAACCCCTGCTCTGCATAGGTGACGGGGACAGAATTTTTTTTAAATAATCTGTTCCATTGGTGGGTGACATTAACCCATTTCTGGCGATGAAAAACTCCTACTCTGCATAGGTGACAGGGACTTAAATTTCTAAAATTCGTCTTTAATTGGCCCTTTCATTCGATCCTTCTGCTTTAATAATTTGTCCCACATTTCTGCTTCATCCCATTGCAGCCATTGACCTCCCTTGGATGAGGTTTCCCTTTCCCACGTTCCCTCTCCCGCGTAGAACCCTGATTCGCCGATAACCGTGATCAACATGGTAGGCTCAGAAAAGAACATCGAAAGTTGATAGAGAAGATATTCAAATGGATGTTGGACATCACAGGGATGTGCGATCAGGCAGAAGTTATCTAGAGTCAACAAAGCGGCAGCAGGGCCTCTCCTGGCTAACGTTTCCAAATCCAAAATACCACAGTGACATTCCCTATAATTTTTTATTAATCATTCCAATAACAGGGCATCTTAAGAGTCCTGTATTGTTATTTATCGTCACTACCTCCCCGAGTTGAGAGTGGGTCATTGCCGCGCGCCCCCTCCTTTCCTTTAATTCTTCAGTTTTAATAGCTTCTCCCACATTTCCGCTCAATCACAATTAAATTTCATCCATTGATCTCCCTTCGATGTGGTCTCTCTTTCTCACGCTCCCTCTCCGGGGTGGAACCCTGATTCGCCGCTAACCGTGATCAACATGGTAGGCACAGAAAATAACATCGAAAGTTGATAGAGCAGATATCCAATTGGATTGTCAACATCACGGGGACGTGCAACATGGTGGGGCAGTATGTTTGCACACGCCTACATGAACTGACTGATGGTTCTGCCCCCTGCAACTTCTGGGTCTCTAAATTGGGCACATGGCCTGAGCTTTCCCTTTACGCCTTGGAGGTGCTGGCCTGCCCTGCATCCAGTGTATTGTCTGAACGTGTGTTTAGCACGACTGGAGGGGGTTATCACAGGTTATATTTCCCAATATTTTGGGGTGTACCCTAATTTAAAAAAATATTAATACATTTTAAACCAAAAAGCAGTGTAGGCTACCTCCTCCTCCTCCTCCACCGCCGCTTCCACCTACACTGCCACATCCACCGCCTCCTCAACCTCCTACTCCATATGGACCTCTTCCTCCTATATCAAGATTATTATTTTTTATTTGTACGTATTTTATGTTATTTAAATTAATTTCCCTATCCAACATGACATTTTTAAAGCCATTTTAGTGCTCAAAAATTCAGGTCCCCATTGACTTCAATGGGGTTCAGGATCGGGGTCAAGTTCGGGTCAAGTTCGGGTCCTGAACTCAAACTTTTTTGTGAAGTTCGGCCGAACCCATCGAACCCGAACATCCAGGTGTCTGCTCAACTCTAATCAAGAGGAACTTATAGAACTTAATCTGTATAGCCTTGAGGGAGAAGGGACATTATCAAAACCTTTAAATATGAACCCTCTGACAGCCATAAGGTGTCTAATCTTGTTTTTTTATGCAACTATGTAAAAGTTTTGAGAAGCAGCTGTGGGCATTGTGGTTTTGGACTTTGCAAAAATGGTAAGGGCTATTCGATCTGAAAGAACAGTTTACAATAGGTTTGAAAACTTCCTCATGTAGAAGAGTGGTAGATGCATACACTGAATTCAATTTTTGGAATTGATTGGAGGTTTTAACAGAGGGTGAAGTATTGAAACAAAACAAAAATTGATTGTGTAAATGAATGGAATTTTTGTTTGAATGTTAATCCAGTCTAATAACCACTTGTAATCAGGAAATGTATGCTTTCCTTTGAGGGCAGTTTGGCTCACACCTTGAGTTTATTATTTCTTGCCTTCCCGTAGGGATGAGGGCAGGGGACACGCACACAGTTTTTATGATTATCCCTTTGCCTTCCTTTTATCCAAATCATCTTCTTTCTCCTGGTTAAATTTGATGGACATAATACTGCATGTGTTACTGTATGACAGCTAAGATCCCTATAAATAGAAAATACATTGGCGGTACTAAAACCAGATTCAGGTTAGTTATACAGTAGATATTAGCATTTTCATTTTAAACCATACGCTCATGCATTCAAACTATTTAATTTGTTTCTGCCTAAAAGGCATATGAAGCATTGTGATACGTAAAGGTTAAGAAAATCACAGAAAATAATAATGCTGTTCTTTGAAGCTGACAAAAAAGGTTGACGTAAGGAAACATGAATAATAAAAGTTTTCCCTTAAATTACAGTATTCTCAAATATTTTATAACATATGTATTTATAGGACTCTTATGGTTACACTTAGAGAATATCACTTTGGACTGAAAAAGGATGAGTTGAAGTTTAACCTTTTCTTTAAATCAATACCACACTGCAGGTGCACTCTTTCCAATTGACGTAAAGAGGACGTCAATGTCCCTGTGGTTACTGCATGATTTGGAACAGGATAATTATTTTTCTTTGAAGTTTAAACAAATCTAGGAAGTACCGTATTTTTTGCCCTATAAGACGCAACTTCGCCCTTTAAGATGCATCGGCCCATAAGACGCACCTAGGTTTTTGGGGAGGAAAATAAGAAAAAAATATTTTTAACTAAAAGGTGTGCTTTAGGTGGGTTTGGAACTAATGGTGGTCTGTGGATGGCACTATTACTGGGGATCTGTGGATGACACTGCTATGGGGGGGATCTGTGAAGGACGCACTGTTATGGGGGGATCTGTGGATGACGCACTGTTATGGGGGGATCTGTGGATGACGCACTGTTATGGGGGGATCTGTGGATGACGCACTGTTATGGGGGATCTGTGACGGACACTGTTACAGGGGGATCTGTGGATGGCACTGTTACAGGGGGGATCTGTGGGTGGCACTGTTACAGGGGAGATCTGTGGGTGGCACTGTTACAGGGGGGATCTGTGGGTTGCACTGTTATGGGGGATCTGTGGGTGGCACTGTTATGGTGGATCTCTGGGTGGTACTGTTATGGGGGATCTGTGGATGGCCATAACAGTGCCATCCACAGACCCCCCACCCCTTAACAGTGCCACCCACAGATGTTCCCCATAAAACTGTCATCCACAGATCCCTCCCCCCTGCCGCTCCAGTGCTGCAGTATACAAATATAAAATGTCTCATTCAATTAAAAGTGATTACACATGCCCCCTCACTCCTAATATTACCGTATATCCTAACAGCTTCTGTACAACCCAGGCTGTACAACTTTTAAAGGTGGGAGCTTTTATTTCTTGTAAAAATACAGCAGTTTAAAGGGAAACTGTCAGGAGCTTCATGTTGCCCAAACCATAAGCAGTACAGTATGTGAGACACAACAGGGACCCTGAGGAGAAGACAGGAGGGGTTTATTACCACTCTTGCCTTCACCAATGCTGGCAGGAGATCACTGCACGAGCGCAGGGAGGGAGAGCAGGAAGTGGCCACTTCCTCATGTGACCGCCGGGTGTCTCGGGCCAGGAGCAAATATATAGGGTCTAATGAGACCTCGATCAGCTCTGCCTGTGTGTAGTGCCCCACAGTGGGCTGTTTTCCCCTATGACTGGGGCTCCTTTGGATGCCCCAGTTACAGTAGAAACAGTTAGAAAAAAGTTAAAAGAAAAGTTAATGACCTCCTGGGGGACATATTATGTGCCAAAAATAAATTCAAATATAAGCAAAAAAATTTATAAAAAATACAAAGAAAAAATGTAAAAAAAAAAAAAAGTTAAATGTCATAGCTAAAAGAAACCGTCACTATGGTCGCCCCGTTCACTAAAATCTATACATGATATATATCAAGACGTTGGTCACAAAATAGGGAACCCATTGCAATAATTCATTTTTGTGTCAGCTTTAATATATAAAAAGCTTTAATAAAAAAAAATACTTTTTAATAAGAATTAGCGGTTTTCCGTAAGAAACACTTCAAAAAGTATTTTGGTAGTCAAAGAAATAAAAAAGTTTGGGTCACTAAATCACCACATGCAAAAATTATAAAAAATTGCCTGGAATTTCAGGCCTTTTTTAGGCCCGGTCATGAAAGGGTTAATTTGTTTGTAACAATGAAGCCTGTTGGTATTTTATGCTGTTCAGTTTTTGGTTACTATAAGGCTGGGTTCACACCTGAGCGTATTCGATAAGTGCTTTTTACAGGTGTTTTTATCGGGCATTTTTGAGGTGTATTTTGGGGCGTTTTTGTATTTTGGAAACGCACGTAGTACGCGCGTTTGTGTGATTAATTCAATGAAAAACTGCCACAATACGCGCGACAATACGCCCCAAAGAAGCTCCTGTACTTCTTGGGGCGTAGGGCGTTTTACAGCGCGTTCGTACGCGCTGTAAAACGCTCAGGTGAGAACCATGCCCATAGGGAGCCATTGGTTTTTGCCTGTTGAGCGTTTTACAGCGCATAGGAACGCGCTGTAAAACGCTCAGGTGTCAACCCAGCCTAAAACTCATAACATATTTCCTTAAAGACTACCTGTCATTAAAACCAAAATCATTCATAGACTGCTGTAGATGAAAACATATCATATGTGTTACTGAGAAAAGATTTTTAATGACTGAAGAGTGTGTTACAGGCAGGGAGCAGGGGACTACAAGCTCCTGAAAGTAAGGGGGGATGGCACTTCCCTTTGATATTACAGGTTCATTAATATTCGATTGAACTGAAAGGGGACATAGCTGCAGTCAGACCCTCATTGATTAGATATTATTTCCCTGTCCTAAGTCAAATCAGGAACCTGGAAAAAAAAAACTATATTAGTATTTAAATAGCCGAACAGTAGATTTTTTTATGGGTAATGTAAGGGATCGCCTCTTATTCGGGGGTCATTCTCCCAATGATCTTCATCGACCACAGGGTTAGGGGCCAAACATTGCTTTTATTTGGCACCTCAGCAAAACCAAAACAAACAATACTGTAATGACCGGCGTCACACACAGGGAGGGAAAAGGGAAAGCCCTGCCCAAGGGAGAGGGAAAGGTGGTGACCCCTGACTCACCTTGCGGCTGGCACCTGACTGCCCTGACGTCCCTAGACGGGTTCCTCACCCGTGCGGCGATCACGTGCCTAAACCCTGTCTTTCCCTAGAATGAGCCCTAGATAGTGAACGGGCCGGTGGGATCGCTAGTCCGCACCACTGACACTAAGAGGGAAACACCAGGGAGAGGACAGACAATACAGACAAACACATACACAAAGGTGGGCGACCACAGCAGACCACAAAGGTCCAACGGGGATCCGAAGGGTAACGTTCTGGACCAACTACCAGAGAACGCAGCAACTCAGCTCCAGAGGGTCAGAATAGAAGTCCAGGCAGGAAGCTCTATATCTGGCAACCAGAGAAGTGTGAGAGGGGAATATAAGGAGGTTGGGAGTGCTGGACAAGGAACAGCTGAGGAGAAGGAGCTACGGATCCCTGAGTGAGCCAAAAAGGGTTGCAAAGCAAACTCAGAAAGCTACCATAAGGAAACAGCCCTATCTTACATAGAGCGCGCAGCCAACCGCTGCGACTTCCTGACCCCGGGTATAACGGAGTCAGGCGTGGTTCTTGACACCCTCGTGACAGTACCCCCCTCTCTACGAGGGGCCTCCGGACACTCAGGACCAGGTCTCTCAGGCTGAGAGGCAGGAAAAGCCCGAACTAGCCTGTCAGCGTTTACCTTAGACGCAGGAACCCACATTCTTTCCTCGGGACCGTAACCTCTCCAATGCACCAGATATTGAAGAGAGCGGCGGACCCAACGAGAATTAACAATTTTGGATATCTGAAACTCTAGATTACCATCCACAACAGCAGGAGGGGGTGGCAGCGGCGACGGTTCTAGAGGTGGAACATATTTTTTGAGTAACGACTTATGAAAGACGTTATGGATTTTAAAAGTCTGAGGTAGCTCCAGGCGAAAAGCCACGGGGTTGATGATGGCTACAATTTTGTAAGGGCCAATGAACCTAGGACCCAGTTTCCAAGAGGGAACCTTTAATTTAATATTCCTAGTAGACAACCACACATAGTCATTCACTCCTAGGTCCGGACCTGGCGACCGTCTCTTATCAGCCATGAATTTGTATTTACCTCCCATATTTTTCAAGTTAGCTTGCACCTTCTGCCATACCGATGAAAGAGATGACGAAAACCGTTCCTCTTCGGGAACCCCAGAAGACCCCCCCTCATTGAAAGTACAGAATTGGGGATGAAAACCATATGCACCAAGAAATGGTGACTTGCCAGTGGATTCCTGACGACGATTATTAATGGCAAACTCAGCTAACAGTAAATATGATGACCACACCTCTTGGTTTTCAGACACAAAACATCTTAGATATGTCTCCAGGTTTTGGTTGGTGCGCTCAGTCTGTCCATTCGACTGAGGATGGAAAGCTGAGGAAAAGGACAAGTGTACCCCCAAACGGGAACAAAAAGCTTTCCAAAATTTAGAAATAAACTGGGTACCCCGATCCGAAACAACATCGGAAGGGACCCCGTGAAGCTTCACGATTTCACTGATGAATACCTGAGCAAGAGTATTAGCATTAGGTAGTGCGGGTAACGCAAAGAAGTGTACCATTTTGCTAAACCTGTCCACTACTACCAAAATAACTGTTTTACGAGCAGACAAAGGCAAGTCAGTGATAAAATCCATTGACAGATGTGTCCATGGTCTATTGGGAATGACGAGTGGTAATAGAGACCCTGCAGGACGTGAATGAGAGACTATTGCGCGCGCACAGGTAGAACAAGAAGACACAAAATCCAATACATCCTGACGCAACCTTGGCCACCAAAAACGACGAGACAATAGCTCCAAGGTTGCTTTACTACCCGGGTGCCCAGCAAGTGCCGAATTATGATGTTCCTTTAATAATTCGAAACGCAGGTTCAACGGTACAAACAATTTCTCTGAGGGGCAAGAGACCGGGGCGTCCCCCTGGGCCTCTAACACCTTCCCCTCCAGAGCAGAGTGTACCGCAGAAACAACCACTCCTCTTTGAAGAATGGGTACCGGATCACTCACATTACCCCCTCCAGGGAAACAACGAGATAGTGCATCAGCCTTGGTATTCTTTGCCCCAGGACGATAGGTAATAACAAAGTTGAACCTGGTAAAAAATAGCCACCACCTAGCTTGTCTAGGGGTGAGACGCTTAGCTGATTCGAGGTACAGAAGATTTTTGTGGTCCGTAATCACAGTGACGGGGTGGACTGCCCCCTCTAAAAAGTGACTCCAGTCTTCAAACGCTAGTTTAATAGCTAATAGTTCCCTATTGCCAATATCGTAGTTCTTTTCTGCTGCAGATAGTTTTTTAGAAAAGAAAGCACAAGGACGCCATTTGCCAGGAGACGGACCCTGAGACAGCACAGCCCCCACTCCCACCTCTGACGCATCGACTTCAACAATAAAAGGCTGTTAGACATCAGGTTGGATTAGTACAGGTGCCGAGGTAAACCTCTCTTTTAGAGAGGAAAAAGCAACTTTAGCGGCGTCAGACCATTTAGAAAAATCAGTCCCCTTCCTAGTCATTTCAGTAAGGGGTTTTACAATAACTGAATAATTTTTTATGAATTTCCTATAGAAATTTGCGAAGCCCAAGAACCGTTGCAGTGCTTTGAGGTTCTCAGGAAGATCCCAATCTAAAATTGCCTGGACCTTCCCAGGATCCATTCGGAAACCTGAAGCAGATAAAAAATAACCTAGGAATTGTATCTCCTGAACGGTGAAGACACATTTTTCAATTTTAGCATATAATTTATTCGTTCGTAGGACCTGCAGTACCTGTCTGACATGCACCTCATGTGTTTTCAGATCAGACAAATAAATTAAAATATCATCTAGGTATATTACCACAAACCTGCCGATTAGATGACTAAAAATGTCATTAACGAAATGTTGAAAGACGGCAGGAGCATTGGTCAGACCGAAAGGCATAACTAGATTTTCATAATGCCCCTCAGGGGTGTTAAAAGCTGTCTTCCACTCATCCCCCTCCTTGATACGAATCAGATTGTAGGCCCCCCTAAGATCAAGTTTGGAGAACCACCTAGCACCCGCAATCTGGTTAAACAGGTCAGGAATGAGAGGAAGAGGGTATGGGTCTCGGATGGTTATCCGATTTAATTAGCGAAAATCTAGGCAAGGACGCAGGCCCCCATCTTTCTTTTTAACGAAGAAAAACCCTGCAGCCACGGGTGAAGAAGAGGGTCTGATGTGTCCCTTAGCCAAGCTCTCGGAGATATAATCTTTCATGGCTTGTCTCTCTGGACCCAAAAGATTATATAACCTGGTCTTGGGTAATTTTGCGCCGGGAATAAGGTTAACCGGGCAATCATAAGGACGGTGAGGTGGTAACTTCTGACAACCCTTTCCAGAAAAAACATCCTCAAAATCCGAAATAAATGTAGGTAGGGTAGTTATGGAGGCGACTAAGCAATTGCTATTTAAGCAATTTTCTCTGCAATGCTCACTCCACTCCGATATCTCCCTGGCCTGCCAATCCACCACTGGATTGTGTGCTACCAACCAGGGATGGCCCAGCACTACCGGAGTGGGAAGCCCCTCCAGAACATAACATGAAAGCATCTCGTTATGGTGGTCCCCTACCCGAAGGTGTAAATTATGAACAATGTGGGTGAGGTTTCTCTGAGACAGAGGAGCAGAATCAATAGCGAATATGGGAATAGGTCTCTGTAGCGTACAGAGAGACAAACCCATAGTGTGGGCAAAATGGGCATCTATCAAATTTACCCCTGCTCCACTGTCTAGAAAGAAAGAAATAGTCTCCGTCTTAATACCAAAAACAATAACCGCTGGCAACACAAATTGCGATGTACGTATGGAGGAAACATATACCCCCCGGCTGACATCCTCCACACAGCCTGGGGTTAATAGTTTTCCGACGGTCTTTTGTTTCTGAGGAAATAAGGACAGACATTAATGAAATGACCCCTTTCCCCACAAAAAAAACAAACCCCACGCCTACGGCGAGCCTCAGGAGGACGGACCTGACGAGTAGGTCCTCCTAGCTGCATAGGCTCGTCTAAGTCCGTACAGACTAACTGCTGCTTCGGAGGGGTTACCAATTGCTCCGGTTTTTTCAAACTGTCCCTAAGGCGTCTATCTATACGGATAGAAAGGGACATAACTGCATCAAGAGAAAAGGGGGTCTCATATAATGCAAGCGCATCCTTAACCCTTTCGGATAACCCAGAGCAGAACTGACTCCTGAGAGCCGGGTCATTCCATTGGGTATCCGTAGCCCACCTACTGAAGTCAGAGCAATACTCCTCTACCGGCCGCTCTCCTTGTAGGAGTCTCCGTAATCTTGATTCAGCCAGTGCCACTCGGTCAGGGTCGTCATATATGAGACCCAAGATCCTCGAAAAACTCATCCACTGACCGAAGAGCCTGGGAATCAGAGGGTAAAGAGAACGCCCAGGACTGCGGGTCCCCCTGCAGCAGGGAAATAACAACCCCCACCCGCTGTTCTTCATTACCAGAGGAGTTGGGGCGCAGTTTAAAATATAATTTACAGGCCTCACTGAATGTCAAAAACTTGTCCCTTCCCCCAGAAAATCTGTCAGGGAGAGGGACCTTGGATTCCGCAACAACCTGGTTACCAGTAGCAACCGCTGGGCTTGCGGTCAGTTGTAATTGCTGCTGTTGCTGGAGGACCAACGCCTTCAATCCTGCCACCTCCAAAGACAGGCCATGAAATTGTTTGGACAGAGCAGCAATTTGATCCATACTGGGTTCTAAGTAGGTAAAAAAAAAATTTTTTTTTTTACCTACACCAAATAAGGGCCAGATATAATGTAATGACCGGCGTCACACACAGGGAGGGAAAAGGGAAAGCCCTGCCCAAGGGAGAGGGAAAGGTGGTGACCCCTGACTCACCTTGCAGCTGGCACCTGACTGCCCTGACATCCCTAGACGGGTTCCTCACCCGTGCGGCGATCACGTGCCTAAACCCTGTCTTTCCCTAGAATGAGCCCTAGATAGTGAACGGGCCGGTGGGATCGCTAGTCCGCACCACTGACACTAAGAGGGAAACACCAGGGAGAGGACAGACAATACAGACAAACACATACACCCAGGTGGGCGACCACAGCAGACCACAAAGGTCCAACAGGGATCCGGAGGGTAATGTTCTGGACCAACTACCAGAGAACGCAGCAACACAGCTCCAGAGGGTCAGAATAGAAGTCCAGGCAGGAAGCTCTATATCTGGCAACCAGAGAAGTGTGAGAGGGGAATATAAGGAGGTTGGGAGTGCTGGACAAGGAACAGCTGAGGAGAAGGAGCTACGGATCCCTGAGTGAGCCAAAAAGGGTTGCAAAGCAAACTCAGAAAGCTACCATAAGGAAACAGCCCTATCTTACATAGAGCGCGCAGCCAACCGCTGCGACTTCCTGACCCCGGGTATAACGGAGTCAGGCGTGGTTCTTGACACCCTCGTGACAAATACAAATAAAACACCTGCCCGGCTGGGCTCTAACTAAACATGAGGACTCCCTACCTCACTGAAAGCCCCGTTCACACACGGGAAGAACATGCGGCTTTTCCCAGCCTAACAATTCAGCACTTCCAGGCTGTAACAAAGTCCAGTACCTTTTGGGGGATTGCGGCCCAGAAGTCCTCCTGACTCTGGTCTAGCGACTGTTGATTCCAAGACCTCACGGAGTCCCCCAAAGTTCAGGCTAACGCCTAGCCCCGTGGTCCCTCAGCCAGCTTGGCTGAGCCCACCTGTACAGAACCTTCCCAGGCCTCTGCTGCACACAGACTCTTCCTCTTCCTAACAGTCTGGACTGGGCTCTTATACCAGACTGATTGTTCTACCTGATGCGGCCTCTGACCTGCTGATTGACAACGAAGAAATGGAAACTCCTGCCATATCTCTCCCCTAGCAGCCATGAGGCCTGTCACTGCCTCACAGTAACAAAGGAGATAGTAGTTCATTTTTCAATCAGAATAGCACTTCGTTTTGGAGAAGTAGATGCCGTCCACCTTAAAGAGGTTGTCTCACTTCAGCAAATAGCATTTATCATGTAGATAAAGATAACACAAGGCACTTACTAATGTATTGTTATTATCCATATTGCTTCCCTTTGCTGGTTTGATTCATTTTTCTATCGCATTATACACTGCTCGTTTCCAGGGGTTATGGGATGGGAGCTATTTTTCAAGTGTGTCTATGCGTGTTCTCATGGTCCCGGCTACCAGAGACAATCACAATATATTAGTAAGTGCCTTGTATTACTTTGTCTACATTATAAATGCCATTCGCGGAAGTGAGACAATGCCTTTATGTTGGATTGCTTTTAAATTATTTCAGATTTTTGCCATTTACTTATATTAAGTTCATATACAGCACGTCATAACAAAAAATGCCAACCAGCTCAACTAAAGCTGTGTCCTTTCCTTTGGGCAACATATCTTGAAGTGCATGGGACAGGATGACCATTTGCAAAAAATAAAAAACCTGATTTCACAATATTCTGCTGTCTGTCAAAGGTTACGCTAGCACATCGCCATAATGTGTTGAATTGATTTCATCAGAAATTTGAGTCCTTAACTAAATTTGAACTAAAATAAGTTTGGACACATCTGGATTCAAGCTAAATGGCAATTTTCTAAGTTTGTACAATGAGTAACTGGAGGAAGCATACAAGAACTTTTCAAAGATGTGCAAACTCCATGCAAATGATGGCTGAATTCATTTATTTGTGCATACTATTATGAAATACTGATGTGTTAACATTTTGAAATGTCACTGCATATAATTAAATATTATGTCCAATAGGTCGGCACTGCAGGTACATTTTCGTGGTGTTCACGTCCTAGGATTAGCATCCCATGAAATATCAGCAAAGAAGGGGCGGCACTCACTTGCAGTTATTTCGCGTGCCTGTTCCTCGGTGTACACATCAACGATTAGATCAATAAATACCTTTTGCATACAACGAGGGACAGGCACGCAAAATAACTGCATGTAAGTGCCGGCCCTTCTTTGCATATAATTAAAGGGATTTTCCAAACCATACAACAATTTTTCAAATTGAAGCCATATTGGTGATCAGCCTTTAGCGTTAGGGAAAAATTATGGGTAGTCGCTCAATTGGCCATTGTAGGGGAAACGTAGTGGCTCTTTGAAAGCGATGGACAGCCATATAATATATAGTACTGACCAGTGTAGGAGCTTTTGTCTGATCTTATTATGGGGTCAAGGGGAGTTATCTATTAGGTCCCATAACAAAATCTGGAAAGGGGCATTGCTCACCATCAGCAGCATGTAGGTTTAATAAAATGAAAAGTTATGGTTTTTATGTTCTTACTTTTCTCCTGTTCTCAGCCTCAGTATTCACTCATCCATTTTTTTCCTCTACTATTATCCAGATTCTTCCCATTTCTTGTACTGTATACACATGATCACTAATTGTCCCCCAGCATCAACTATTCATTAACAGTAGAGGTTGTTCCAATAAGCTGCTGGGCCCTATTCAGCTGCAATTCTGCCCTTGTTTCTGTGGATAACATTAATATTGGTAGCTCTATGGTATGTATAGAATAGGGGTCCTATAACTGCCACTATATGAGGATTAAGATGAAGGCAAAGTATTATGGTCCTGGAACAGGTAATTTATGGGGGGAGTGCATGGTCCTTAAAGATGGGAGTGGGCTTGACTGTAATGGTAACAGCTAAGGCCTCATTCACACGTCCGTAATTTGGGTCCGCATTCGTTCCGCAATTTGCGGACCCATTCACTTTCAATGGGGCTGGAACGGATGCAAATCCACATTTCCTGGATCCGCATTTTCGGGACCTGCATCCGTTTTTACGGGATCCATTTTTTTGGGATCCGCAATGTCCTATTCTTGTCCGCAATTGCGGACCAGAAAAGGCATTTTCTATTATAGTGTCTGTGATGTGCGGATCCGCAAATTGCGGATCGCACATTGCAGGTGTCCGTGTTTTGCGGATCTGCAAAACACTTACGGACGTGTGAATGGACCCTTAGAGTTTAGATTTCCTTTTTTATATTTATGGCATAAAAAGGGTCTCAGTTGTTATAGGCAACCTGTCTACGTGACATTTTTGATACATGATTAGAAGTTTTAACCTTTGTAACCATTGACTTTTTGTCACAGTGCAAGATAGAAACTGCAGGAAGTAGTGCAATTGGTGGGAAGGGACAATTGCTCCATAGAAGACATGGCAACGGTCCTCACTCTACCTGTCGTCCCTGCTGTGCCTCTTCCACTGCCATTGATGGATGTGAGAACTGAACTTGATTTCTGATAGATTTCAGTTGCTAAATTTACATACATAAAATAAAAATTATTTTCAAGTTTAATGGCAGACTTGGCAATTAGGATAATGGTGATGACTAATGAGATATTATTTAGTTGTTATATTTATGACAAATTGTGAAATCTAAGAGCCATTTCAAATGCTCTTTCAAAAATGTTCTCTTCCATGTTAAAACTGTGAGTGAGTTGATAAAAGTTCATCAAACGGTATTGCCATACATATCTCTATGAACAGATGTTATGCATATTACAAGGAAATGGATTTACTGCTTCTTTTATAAAACTCTGTTCTCTGTTTGTGAAAACATCATATATATATATATATATATATATATATATATATATATATATCGGAATGTGGCACAAGAAACATCTATTTGAAGATAAATTACTTTTCACTCACATGTCTGCAGTTTGTTACGGATTAATTATTCTGAACAAGAAAAACATCAGGAATTCCAGAGATTGCAATTTACAGAGGTAGGAAATGTAAGTTACCCATGACTCAATAGAGGGGCACTTTTCTTAAAACGTCCATGTCATTTTGTTTTATAAAGGCAAATATTTTATAACTTTTTATATACACTTTTTGCTATCTTTTTACTCATTTTTCCAGTTTCAATGCATTTACTTTTGTGGACTTTTTTTTTTACTATTTACATATATCCACTGCCTCTTTACAGCATTTCAGCCCATCCACCCTTAAGGTCTTTTCACACAGCGGATTAATCTACCGCTCATACCACAGCAAAAAAAACATACATGCCACCGACTCGCTCATGGCTTTGCTCCACTAAATGGAGCTCCATGGCTTTAAGCGATCGATGTACACACACCACACTAAGAAGCAACAAGTCCCTTCTTGGCACAGTCACAGCTTTAATCCGGTCACAGCTTTAAACTGCTGGTCCGCTATCTTCAGAGCTGCCTCCATTGAAAACAATGGGAGGCAAACACTACCACTTCAGGCTTTGGTTCATAAAATTGCATTAAAAATGTAGATGTATTTTGAAATAAACAGCATTTATCAGATTTTTTTGTTACACATTTTGAAAGTGTTTTTTGTGTGCAGCCATATGTAAAGTTTAGTAAATTCTTTTGGTCTCTGCATTAGGAATGGTGCATGCAGTGAGCTGCAGGGGAGGAGAGCAGAGAAGAAGGATAGGATTGATAGTTGCCCAAATGTTGGGCTATGCTGTGATGGGAAGGGTGCACCTTTTTTTCCCTTCGGGGCACACTCTGGTTCTGGGGTTCTCCTGCCTGATGACAGTTGAGGTGCCCTTGATGTTGAATATAAGTCAGGGTCGCAGGGAAGAATCAATGATGAGGCAGCAGAACAGTTCTTTACTGAAGAATTTACTGAAGGACAGTTCTAAGCATGCATGGACTGGCAGTTGGTACGCAAAATGCACTTTCCACTGATGTTACAGGTTTTAAGGCTGCACAGGTAGTTAATAGGCTGAAGTGCCTGTTTAGAACAATTTTCCTTATGCTGACTTCATCCAGGCATGGGTGCACACTTTTCTTTAGACAAGACAATCACATGGTAGGCCCTAAATGTCAGACTATGCTCTGCACCTTTTTTGAAAAGATTGCTATATCCTTCCATGGTGTCCTCTGTGGGGTGTAAATTCCTTTATGCAGGTTATCAAGTGCTGGGTAAGTATGTCTGGGGCCAGAAGCCTGGACAATATGGCTATATAGTCTATAAGCTTCTTGCAATGCAATTCACCTATATAGAACTTATATTCTGCACCTCGCGCTTTCCTTCTCTTCTGGTCTGCTTTTCCAGTAAAGTTATTTTCTGGCCTTGCCTCAGCTGGCACTCAATCCAGGAGGACGGGCTCCTCTGTCAGCTCCTAAATTGGACATATGCTACCTTCACTTTCTCAGACTAGACACACTGACTGCTTAGACTGACTGATTAGACTGACCAGAATGTTCTTACTCCTTCTCCTTATATGAAGAGGATAAAACCAGCCCCATCTAGTGTTGACTCTGGCTATGACCTGTTAATAACATGTTAATGTAAAATACAATAAATGCATATACCACATACCATAAAAACACATTTGTGAACCCGTTCTACAGTCCTGCAGTGTACTGATGCTCTGCAGTGGGACACTGCACACACAAAAATGTTGAACTCAAAAATGGGAGAAAAAGTATTGGTATAAAATATATCAAAATAAAAAACACCAAAGATGTATGTAAAAAATGCTGTAATAGCATTTTTGAATGCATTTTAAAACACAAAGCAAAAAATATAGACAGAGATCAGTATTTAGAGATGGCTTACCTACTCACCAGTAATATGGAGTGGGTGCACCTACTGGAAAGATTCACCCAATCTTCAGAAATGTTGTAGTAAAAATATAGATATTAGTAGGGCACACCTACATTCGGCTACACATGGAGTCTGACTATAATAACAATGTGAATTTATCAAATAGTATATTACACATCTAAAAACACTCTATAAAATCACTAGATAAAATCTCTAAAAATAACCTTAAAAATATATAGCCAGGCATATCATGGATATAATGCATACAGGTAGCAGTCCCAATTTACAATACAAGAACCATTATGTCAGTAGCGATGATGTTGTATTAGTGGCACCATCAACCATATAGTTGTATAAGGATGTGGCAAGATTATTTCAATGAATGTACAATTCCCTTGTGTATGATAGTCACTTGGTACCGATCTCCTCTTCTGTATTGTATTAGGTATACTGTTGGTAAAAGTATATTTATGATAGAGTAACTATTAGATTTGAATATCTGTATTGTACCTCATATATTCCTGTCATTTGGACTTCTGGTCCTGATAAGTACCATTGGTTTGTTGTCTCTCTTAATGATCTCCTCTCCGGATTCAATGGACAAGTTTATACATTGTTATTATGTAATCTCATTAATGTCAGGTATCCTTTAGTAATTCTTAAGAATATGCGGTATATAATCACTAATATGACCATTTCGCTGTCACTATCTGTATTCTTATTGTTTAGCGTTTGAGTTACTCACTGTTTTACCGGATTCACCGTACCTGCCGCGTATACCGTGGGGGTCCCATGTGTTGCAGAGTTGAGGATGGCAATCCAGGCTCTGTTCGTCTCTTCAGTGAGTATATCCTGTCCTGGGTCTGGGGATCTTCGGTGGGTGGATACAGGTATGCCGATGCAGTGGGTAACTGGCGGCGGTCTTGTGGATTCAATAGATTGTAAATGAACCAAACCGCACTGCCTCACTTGAATTATTATCTCTGCATTCCACGTGTCTTTTGGGTCACCGATCCCTCTCCCCGTTGATTCTCTAGGTTTTACTGAAGCACTCCAGTCTTTTAGGTTTATTTAATCACTAATATGACCATTCCGCTGTCACTATCTGTATTCTTATTGTTTAGCATTTGAGTTACTCACTGTTTTACCGAATACACCGTACCTGCTGCGTATACTGTGGTGTCCCAAGTGTTGCAGAATTGAGGATGGCAATTCAGGCTCCGTTTGTCTCTTCAGTGAATATATCCTGTACTGGGTCTGGGGATCCATACGCTATTTCCATACGCGTTTCTGAGTTAACTACGACTCCTTCCTCAGTGGTCATCTTTCTCATGGATACGGTCAGTTTAAATACTCTCCCGGAGTATCTTCCAATTTGGACGTGTTATATCAAATATATGGAGTGGATCTGTATTCCTTTTTGATCCTTATTGAGGTAATGGTTTATACTCAATATAAAATAAATGGAGTGGATCTGTATTCCTTTTTAGTCCTTATTGAGGTAATGGTGGTTTATACTCAATATAAAAGGGATACAAAGCATGACATAAATGTGAAAATAAAGATAAAAACAAAGATAAAACTAGACAATCCATCGATCAATACTTTCATAAGTATATAGCTTTATTTTTTATTATTAATGCAGCTCATTTATAGTTTATTGTAGTATAGCTGCGGTATTGGTGCGTTTTTCTTACCAATTCATTATTGTTTGAAGTAGTATTTTCTATCAATATACAAACTTAGGGCTCCTATTTCATATAAAGTAATAGTATATTATGTATCACATTTATCGAGAGTAGGAAAAACATTTTTGATTAATATTCATACTGCTTCTTTTTTGTTATAGCTGTATGCATGGGGTATTATTGCTTTTTCTTGCTAATTACTAAATCACAAATCAGAAATACAGGGTTTTTATTTTTTAAAAGAAAAGTGTTTTTATGTAAACAAAAACTGTTTTGGCAAGATTATAAAAAAAAAATTGAAAAAATTTGAAAGATGACCACTGAGGAAGGAGTCGTAGTTACAGTTAGATGCGAAAGTTTGGGCAACCTTGTTAATCGTCATGATTTTCCTGTATAAATCGTTGGTTGTTACAATTAAAAATGTCAGTTAAATATATCATATAGGAGACACACACAGTGATATTTGAGAAGTGAAATGAAGTTTATTGGATTTACAGAAAGTGTGCTATAATTGTTTAAACAAAATTAGGCAGGTGCATAAATTTGGACACTGTTGTCATTTTATTGATTCCAAAACTTCTAGAACTAATTATTGGTACTCAAATTGGCTTGGTAAGCTCAGTGACCCCTGACCTACATACACAGGTGAATCCAATTATGAGAAAGAGTATTTAAGGGGGTCAATTGTAGGTTTCCCTCCTCTTTTAATTTTCTCTGAAGAGTAGCAACATGGGGGTCTCAAAACAACTCTCAAATGACCTGAAGACAAAGATTGTTCACCATCATGGTTTAGGGGAAGGATACAGAAAGCTGTCTCAGAGATTTCAGCTGTCTGTTTCCACAGTTAGGAACATATTGAGGAAATGGAAGACCACAGGCTCAGTTCAAGTTAAGGCTCGAAGTGGCAGACCAAGAAAAATCTCGGATAGACAGAAGTGTCGAATGGTGAGAACAGTCAGAGTCAACCCACAGACCAGCACCAAAGACCTACAACATCATCTTGCTGCAGATGGAGTCACTGTGCATCGTTCAACCATTCGGCACACTTTACACAAGGAGATGCTGTATGCGAGAGTGATGCAGAGGAAGCCTTTTCTCCGCCCACAGCACAAAAAGTGCCACTTGAGGTGGGCTAAAGCACATTTGGACAAGCCAGCTTCATTTTGGAATAAAGTGCTGTGGACTGATAAAACTAAAATTGAGTTATTTGGCCATAACAAGGGGCGTTATGCATGGAGGAAAAAGAACACAGCATTCCAAGAAAAACACCTGCTACCTACAGTAAAATATGGTGGTGGTTCCATCATGCTGTGGGGCTGTGGGGCCAGTGCAGGGACTGGGAATCTTGTCAAAGTTGAGGGACACATGGATTCCACTCAGTATCAGCAGATTCTGGAGACCAATGTCCAGGAATCAGTGACAAAGCTGAAGCTGCGCCGGGGCTGGATCTTTCAACAAGACAACGACCCTAAACACTGCTCAAAATCCACTAAGGCATTTATGCAGAGGAACAAGTACAACGTTCTGGAATGGCCATCTCAGTCCCCAGACCTGAATATAATTGAAAATCTGTGGTGTGACTTAAAGAGAGCTGTCCATGCTCGGAAGCCATCAAACCTGAATGAACTAAAGATGTTTTGTAAAGAGGAATGGTCCAAAATACCTTCAACCAGAATCCAGACTCTCATTGGAACCTACAGGAAGCGTTTAGAGGCTGTAATTTCTTCAAAAGGAGGATCTACTAAATATTGATTTCATTTCTTTTTTGTGGTGCCCAAATTTATGCACCTGCCTAATTTTGTTTAAACAATTATAGCACACTTTCTGTAAATCCAATAAACTTCATTTCACTTCTCAAATATCACTGTGTGTGTCTCCTATATGATATATTTAACTGACATTTTGTATCGTAACAACAGGAAAATCATGACGATTAACAAGGTTGCCCAAACTTTCGCATCCCACTGTAAATCTGAAATGCGTATGGTAAAGATTTCTCATGGAAATAGCCAAGTAACTCTATTAAATACACCTAAAAGACTGGAGTGCTTCAGTAAAACCTAGAGAATCAACGGGGAGAGGGATCGGTGACCCAAAAGACATGTGGAGCGCCGAGAGATAATAATACAAGTCAAGGCCGGTGCAAGGATTTTTGCCAACACAAGCGAAGCAAAATTTTGGCGCCCCCCCCCCCCACACCTCGCAGCTCACCTGGCCCTAGTCCCGTCTGCAGCAGCAGGCTTCTCCTCTGTGTGGTCCTGGTATCTTCTCTCTGCTTTAGACAATTGCTGGTTTGAGGACCGTATTTTTCACCCTCTAAGACGCACCTAGGTTTTAGAGGAGGATAATAAGAAAAAAATATTTTCCATTACACCTCAGGTCAGACCAGAAATCAGACCCCAATGTTAATAAGACCTCATATCAGACCCCCAATGCCTCAGATCAGACCCCCATGTCAGACATCAGCCCCCATCCATCAGCCCCCCATGTCAGCCATCATGCCCCCATGTCAGCCATTAGCCTCCCATGTCAGCCATCAGCCCCCCATGTCAGCCATTAGCCTCCCATGTCAGCCATAAGCCCCCCATGTCAGCCATCAGCCCCCCATGTAAGCCATCATGTCCCCATGTCAGCCATCAGCCCCCCAGGTCACATTTCTACCCCTCCATGTCAAATCACCCCCTATGTCACATTAGCCCTCCATGTCACATTTATCCCCCTCCATATCACATTTCCCCCCCCTCCATGTCACATTTCTCCCCCTCCTTTTTACATAATCCCCTCTGTCACATCACCTCGTGTCACATTTCTCCCCATGTCAGATTTCTCCCCCTCCATGTCACATTTCACCCCCCTCCAATGTCACATTTCTCCCCTCAAGTCCTCAATGTCACATTCTCCCCCTCCTTGTCACATTTCACCCCTCAATGTCACATTTCTCCCCCTCCATCCATGTTGCATTTCTCCCCCTCCAAACCATGTCACATAACCCCCTTCGTGTCACATCATGATCCATCATTACCCCCCTATTGTGTCACATCTCCCCCCCTGGCCAGCCTGGCCCCATCCCCATGTCACAGATACAGACATTATCCCTCTCCCATCATGTCACTGTCACCATCCCCCCCTCCATTTATGATTGTTGTTTGTGTAATAATTTTTTTAAAACACATTTATGCCATGCACTCTGGCGCTAGTGTGCTCATCAGTGATCACCTACCCACCTATCCTGCTGCTACGGCAATCTGGCTGTGTGTGAGTCAGACTCACAGACACAGTCAGCTCCAGTCCCTGCTGCCGCCCGCTGCCACTGCGCCATTCGCCAGTCACACCTGTGACCATGGCCTGACCCATGACCGTGTTACCGTGCTTCCGGGCCCATGCCACTCTGTGAGTGAGGGCCGGGGCCGCACGGCACACGGAGGCTGGGGCGAGAGTCCGGCGGCGCTGGGCCGAACTCTCAAGTAAGTGATTAAAAAAAAAAAAAAGGTTAATTTTTCCGCCCTCCCCCAGGCTGCACCCTAATGCAGCCGCTTGGTCTGCCTTATGGTAGCACCGGCCCTGATTCAAGTGAGTCAATGCGGTTTGGTTCATTTACAATCTATTGAATCCACAAGACCGCTGCCAGTTACCCCACTGCATCGGCATACCTGTATCCACCACGAAGATCCCCAGACCAGGACAGGATATACTCACTGAAGAGATGACCGGAGCCTGGATTGCATCCTCAACTCTGCAACACGTGGGACGCCCACAGTATACGCAGCAGGTTCTGTGAATCCGGTAAAACAGTGAAGTAACTCAACGCTCTAAACAATTAGATACAGATAGTGACAGCGGAATGGTCATATATGTGATTTATATACCGCATATTCTTAAAAATTACTAAAGGATACCTGAGATTAATGACATTAATAATAACAATGTAAATCCATTACATCCGGAGAGGAGATCATTAAGATAGGACAGAGAGACAACAAACCAATGCTAATTATCAGGACCAGAAGTCAAATGACAGGAATATATGAGGTACAATAGGATATTCAAATCTAATAGTGGCTCAAGTACCAAGTGTAATATTTACACAAGGGAATTGTACATTCGTTGTAATTATCTTACCACATCTCTATACAACTAAATGGTTGGTGGTTCCACTAATACAACATCATTGCTGCTGGCATAATGGTTCTTGCATTGTAAATTGGGACCGCTACCTGTATGCATTATATCCACGATACACCTGGCTATATATTTTTAAGTTTATTTTTAGAGATTTTATCTAGTGATTTTATAGTGTTTTTAGATGTGTTATATACTATTTAATAAATTCACATTGTTATTACAGTCAGTCTCCATGTGTAGCCAAATGTAGGTGTGCCCTACTAATATCTATATTTTTACAAAACAAAAAATTTTAGTATAGGAAGCCTAACAGTTTCCAAAAGCATGTATTCATGGAAAGTATTCCCTCTTGAATAGTATCCCTGCCCCTCTACAGAATCTCGCCATCTTACCTTTTACAAAACACTGTACAATAACCTAGATCTACTAATGTCTTCAACTAAAATCTGCCTAAAAAGTGGTACAAATTGGAGCAATTGTGGTTCAATTTGGTGCAACTAGCATTTCTAGATTTTTTTTTTCTAGATTTTTTTCCGACTCGCTCAAAAAGGGACCAAAGCTTCACATGAAAAGGGGTATGGCTTAAGATGAGCCACAATTACAGCATAATTCTAGTGAGAGATTCTGTCTCAAAGCAAGCCAACCTATAATTAATATAAATTTAGACAAACGTGTTATAAATCTGGTGTAGGTCCAGACAGCCTGCCTTAGTTCATGCCAACTATAGGAATAGTGAATCTCGACCTCTATCTCTAAAAGCTTTTGTTCACATATACAAGTCCTTCTTGTATTATCATTACCCATTGGCTTGAGAAAGAACTTTTTTTTGATTGGTTGGAAGAAAGAGTTGGTGCTAGTGTTGAGTTAGCATGCTCGATCGAACACCAGACAAAAGCTCAAGCATCGCTATGCTCGGCCGAACACCACGTGTGCTTGAGCTTTTGTTCACATATACAAACAAGTCCTTCTTGTATTATCATTACCCATTGGCTTGAGAAATAACTTTTTTTTGATTGGTTGGAAGAAAGGGTTGGTGCTAGTGTTGAAAGAGCATGCTCGGCCAAACACCACGTGTGCTTGAGCGCGATACTCGAGTCAGTGTATTTAAATCTAATTAAGCCTGTATTTCTATGCAGAATATCGCTGTACAGTGAGGCAATCCCTCAGTATGAGTCCACAGCTTAGGAGACCCTACTTTGACTCCATATATAGCTATATCCATATATGGAGTCAGTACTTGGGGGCACCCCAATGTATTGAAATCTAATTTAGCCTGTATTTCAGAAAAGTTTCTGCAAGGATTTGAACTCACAACCTTTTGCATTAGAGGCAAGGCACTTAACCACTCTGCTATAATTACTGCATAGCCATAGTCTTAAAAAAAATAAATTTATATGAGACTTCTACTGTACTATACTTCTACTGACCCCTATACAGTAGAAGTCTCATATTTATTTTTAATTTTTTTAAGTGACTGGCTGTGCAGCTATATAGTGTAGTGGTTAAAGTTCTGGGCTATGATGCAGAACTTATGAGTTCAAATCCATAGGAAAAAAAATTGAATAAAAAAATATATATATATAGAGATAAAATCATACTTCTGATATTTATGAATGCATAATATGTGGGAAACTACTACTGATGTTTTAGCCATAATATATTAACATATATTATATATTCTAAATATATAATAATATGTATAAATATATTATGGCTAAAAAAAATAATATATGTTTAAATTAAGTTTGCGACAGGATTTGAACTCTCAGCTTCTGCATCACAGCCCAGAACTTTAACCACTACACTATATAGCTGCATAGCCGGTCACTTTAAAAAAATAAAAAAAAATGAGACTTCTACTGTAGAGGAATACTTACTACAGAAGTCTCATCTTTTTATTTTTTTATTTTTTTGTGGAGTGGTTAAAGTTTGGGGGTGTGATGCAGAAGCTGTGAGTTCAAATTCTGTCACAAACTTTTTCAGAAATAGAGGTTAAATTACATTTATATATTTTATATTTCTTTTTGTAATTGTAAAAAATATACAGTACAGACCAAAAGTTTGGACACACCTTCTCATTCTAAGAGTTTTCTTTATTTTCATATGAAGGCATCAAAACTATGAATTAACACATGTGGAATTATATACATAACAAACAAGTGTGAAACAACTGAAAATATGTCATATTCTAGGTTCTTCAAAGTAGCCACCTTTTGCTTTGATTACTGCTTTGCACACTCTTGGCATTCTCTTGATGATCTTCAAGAGGTAGTCCCCTGAAATGGTCTTCCAACAGTCTTGAAGGAGTTCCCAGAGATGCTTAGCACTTGTTGGCCCTTTTGCCTTCACTCTGCGGTCCAGCTCACCCCAAACCATCTCGAATGGGTTCAGGTCCGGTGACTGTGGAGGCCAGGTCATCTGGCGCAGCACCCCATCACTCTCCTTCATGGTCAAATAGCCCTTACTTTCAAAGTTTTCTCAATTTTTCGACTGACTGAACTTCATTTCTTAAAGTAATGATGGCCACTGGTTTTTCTTTACTTAGCTGCTTTTTTCTTGCCATAATACAAATTCTAACAGTCTATTCAGTAGGACTATCAGCTGTGTATCCACCTGACTTCTCCTCAATGCCACTGATGGTCCCAACCCCATTTATAAGGCAAGAAATCCCACTTATTAAACCTGACAGGGCACACTTGTGAAGTGAAAACCATTTCAGGGGACTACCTCTTGAAGCTCATCAAGAGAATGCCAAGAGTGTGCAAAGCAGTAATCAAAGCAAAAGGTGGCTACTTTGAAGAACCTAGAATATGACATATTTTCAGTTGTTTCACACTTGTTTGTTATGTATATAATTCCACAAGTGTTAATTCATAGTTTTGATGCCTTCAGTGTGAATCTACAATTTTCATAGTCATGAAAATAAAGAAAACTCTTTGAATGAGAAGGTGTGTCCAAACTTTTGGTCTGTACTGTATGTCACAAAATAAATGTGTAATTTATATATTTATAATTTATATATATTCATCCTTCTGATATATATGAAAGCATAATATGTGGGAAACTATTACTGATGTTTTAGCCATAATATATTTACATATATTATAATATATTATATATTCTAAATATATAATATGTTTAAATATATTATGGCTAAAGATGTGTGTGTGTGTATATATATATATATATATATATATATATATATATATATATATATATATATTTATATATATATATATGTTTAAATTAAATATGAGACTTCTACTGTATAGGTCTCATTAAAAGTACAGTAGAAGTCTAATATATATATATATTTTTTAAGTAATTGGCTACGCAGCCATTGTAGCTGAGTGGTTAGGTGCCTTGCCTCTAATTACTGGGTCAATAAGGTTGTGAGTTTGAATCCTGGCAGAAACTTTTCTGAAATACAGGCTAAATTAGATTTAAATACATTGGGACATGGCTATATATGGAATCAGAGCAGGGACTCCTAAGCTTCAGAGCAGGGGTGCCTGGGGTTCTACCATTGACTTCCATTGTGCTCGGTAGAACAACGAGCACTTTGGTGCTCGCTCAACACTAGTTGGTGCACATGTTTTATATGAATAGTTATATTTTCCTATACTAGACAATATTTTTATTTGGAGTCTACATACTTCATCAAGCTTCATCAAATATTATATATTGGACTATATTTTCCAAGAAGATATATGTTAGTTTTGATTCTGGAGTTCCATTTAGCTATTTGTCTTGCCATCAGTGAACCTTATATTATGTGATCCCTCTAGACTGCTGTATTTGATCTGCTTTGCCATTTCTGATTTGATCCTTAGACCCTTGGTCAGTTTCTGACCATGCTTCTGGTGCATCCTCTGATTAAAATCTGGATACAAATCTGAGGCACCTGAATCAATACCAGACCTGAATGCTTAGCTATAGCAACTACACTGGCTATAATAACATAAAAAATAAACATAAATGGATGTTGTCATATGTACAGTCGTGGCCAAAAGTTTTGAGAATGACACGAATATTAGTTTTCACAAAGTTTGCTGCTAAACTGCTTTTAGATCTTTGTTTCAGTTGTTTCTGTGATGTAGTGAAATATAATTACACGCACTTCATACGTTTCAAAGGCTTTTATCAACAATTACATGACATTTATGCAATGAGTCAGTATTTGCAGTGTTGGCCCTTCTTTTTCAGGACCTCTGCAATTCGACTGGGCATGCTCTCAATCAACTTCTGGGCCAATTCCTGACTGATAGCAACCCATTCTTTCATAATCACTTTTTGGAGTTTGTCAGAATTAGTGGGTTTTTGTTTGTCCACCCGCCTCTTGAGGATTGACCACAAGTTCTCAATGGGATTAAGATCTGGGGAGTTTCCAGGCCATGGACCCAAAATGTCAACATTTTGGTCCCCGAGCCACTTAGTTATCACTTTTGCCTTATGGCACTGTTCTCCATCGTGCTGGAAAATGCATTGTTCTTCACCAAACTGTTGTTGGATTGTTGGAAGAAGTTGCTGTTGGAGAGTGTTTTGGTACCATTCTTTATTCATGGCTGTGTTTTTGGGCAAAATTGTGAGTGAGCCCACTCCCTTGGATGAGAAGCAACCCCACACATGAGTGGTCTCAGGATGCTTTTCTGTTGGCATGACACATAACTGATGGTAGCGCTCACCTTTTCTTCTCCGGACAAGCCTTTTTCCAGATGCCCCAAACAATCGGAAAGAGGCTTCATCGGAGAATATGACTTTGCCCCAGTCCTCAGCAGTCCATTCACCATACTTTCTGCAGAAGATCAATCTGTCCCTGATGTTTTTTTTGGAGAGAAGTGGCTTCTTTGCTGCCCTTCTTGACACCAGGCCATCTTCCAAAAGTCTTCGCCTCACTGTGCGTGCAGATGTGCTCGCACCTGCCTGCTGCCATTCCTGAGCAAGCTCTGCACTGGTGGCACTCCGATCCCGCAGCTGAATCCTCTTTAGGAGACGATCCTGGCGCTTGCTGGACTTTCTTGGACGCCCTGAAGCCTTCTAACAAGAATTGAACCTCTTTCTTGAAGTTCTTGATGATCCTAATATTGTTGATGAGGTGCAATCTTAGTAGCCACAATATCCTTGCTGTAAAGCCATTTTTATGCAACGCATGAAGGCTGCACGCGTTTCTTTGCAGATCACCATGGTTAACAATGGAAGAACAATGATTTTAAGCATCACCCTCCTTTTAACATGTCAAGTCTGCCATTTTAACCCAATCAGCCTGACATAATGATCTCCAGCAGGTCCTTTAATGACAGCCAATGAAATGCAGTGAAAGGTTTTTAGGGGATTAAGTTAATTTTCATGGCAAAGAAGGACTATGCAATTCATCTGATCACTATTCATAACATTCTGGAGTATATGCAAATTGCTATTATACAAACTTAAGCAGCAACTTTTCCAATTTCCAATATTTATGTAATTCTCAAAACTTTTGGACACGACTGTAGGTCAGTCACTAATGGCTTGATTTAGTTATTTCAATACCAGTGTGTAATAGACTTTACCTGCCACACTCCAACCTCTACAATAGACTTTTCAGTGAGGCTTATGGGGATGTTGGGTGGTGCAGGTACAGAACACATGGCCATCCAAACTTTAATCGTGAATATCACCACTTCAAGAATTCGCGAAGATATTAGAATATAGTGCTATATATTCTTATATGCAAAAATTCAAGATTTTTTTTCATCTGAACCCATGATCCCTCCCTGCTTCTTGCTTGTGGGCCAATCAAAAGGGTGCAATGTCTTTGTCTGAGCTTATAAACATCCCTAGCAACCAATAGGAAAGTTGTCTACCCCTTACTATATAAGAACCTCCATTTTCTGTAGTTTTTTGCAGTTCTAAGAGAGACAGCAGTGTCATTGCTGCGCTCTGTGCTTTGCTGTGTCATTGCATTAGATAGTTAGTATATATATATATATATATATATATATTACAGAAAGTTAGTGGGAGATAGTCAGTGTAGGTTAGATCGTGATATAGTGTAGCTGATGGATTCCAGTACAGTGTGTTAGGTAGTGTGATAGGTTCTGCTGTCCATACATACATGGTACAGACATAGTGCTTTGATGCCACAAGTTCACAACAATACTTAGTGCACTAATCAGTAATATGTAGTCAGACCTGCTAAAATGTGAAGTTGCACGTATTGAGCCAAAATATGTGCATCATTAATTGCCGATTTGCGCAATCGCAAATATATTGGAGCACTCCATCTGTATATAAAGCTAATATTCGGCCGGGTCAACAATTTTCTCCAGTCTCTGGAAACTTCTAGCAGCTAGAAAAATGTAGCAATAATGCGCGCAATACGCACATATTGCATTGCCAATTTTCGCAATCAAGAAAATAATGGCGAATTCACGAATTTAGGATGAATATTAACTGAAATATTTCCAAAATATCGCGAATTCAAATATTGCCCCTGCTGCTCATCACTTACAATCAGCAAGCCTAGTCATTCAGGCAATCAGTGAGTCTTGATGACCCGCTGTCACGGCCGTATGTGAGCAACAATAGTATACACAGTAAAAGAGCTACTGACCGGACCCAAACACGGGAGGATAAAGGGTGACCCCTGTCAGACCCTCAAAGCTCTCCCTATGCTGCTAAAGCACATGCCCGGATCCAAATGGCGGAACGAGGCATGCCCACGTACCTAAGACTGATGACCACTGTAACCCCTACAATAGTGGAAGGGGCACGGCCACCGGTGCCCTACTCAGTATATGGAGGGAACCGTGGCCACCTCAGATCCAGTCAGAAAATAATCAGGTACACAACAATGTCTGTACACTTAGCTGAAGGTGTTGCAGCCGCAGAGAAGACGGATCCAAGGACAGCTGGCAATATCCGGAGTGCTTGCTGCAGCAGAACACAGGTCAAGAGAACTGATAGCTACAAGTGAAGATACTGAAGCAAGAGCTACAACTGAAATGAGACTATAATCCACGCCCTCCATAGGAGGAGGGGTGATATAAAAGAGAGTGATATCATCACAGGGGTTGAGAACCAGAGCTTGATGAGAAGGTCCCAAAAAGCTCTGGTAGTGACAGTACCCCCCCCCTCTAGGGTGGACTCCGGACACCCAGACCCCACCGTCTCAGGAAGAGCCCTAATGAAATGCCCTGATTGAGGCGAGTGGCATTAATGTCCGACACCGGACCCACATCCTCTCCTCAGGACCATAACCCCTACAATGAACGAGGTAATGAGAGAACCGCGGCAAATGCGAGAGACCACAATCTGGAAACCTCAAACTCCAGATTGCCATCAAACCAAATCGGAGGGAGGCCAAGGAGGAGGGTACCGTGGGCTGGACATATGATTTTAAGAGAGATCTGTGAAATACATTATGTATCTTCCAAACCCATGGAAGATCAAGACGGAAGGCAACAGGATTGATGACTGACAAGATTTTATAAGGCCCAATAAACTTGGGACCCAATTTCCAGGAGGGAACCTTCAGTTTAATATTTCTTGTAGACAACCACACCAGATCACCCACATTCACGTCCGGACCAGGCACACGTCTCTTATCAGCCACACGCCAATACCTCTCACTCATCTTTTTAAGATTACTCTGAATCTTTTGCCAAATGGTAGACAAAGACGAGGAAAATCTCTCCTCCTCAGGTAAACCAGAAAGAGCCCCTCCCGAGAATGTCCCAAACTGCGGATGGAACCCATATGCACCAAAGAATGGTGACTTATCATAAGATTCCTGACGACGGTTTGTTCAGAGCAAACTCAGCAAGAGGGAGAAATGAACACCAATCCTCCTGGTTCTCTGCCACAAAACAGCGCAAATATGTCTCCAGATTCTGATTTGAGGCGCTCAGTCTGACCATTCGACTGCGGGTGAAAAGCAGAAGAGAAGGACAGCCGAACCCCCAGGCGAGAACAGAAAGCCTTCCAGAACCTGGACACAAACTGCGTGCCTCTATCGGAAACAATATCAGAGGGAATGCCGTGCAATTTAACAATATGGTCGACAAAAGCTTGCGCCAACGTTTTAGCATTGGGTAAACAGGGAAAGGTACGAAATGAGCCATCTTGCTAAAACGGTCTACCACCACCAGGATCACCGACTTCCCCGAGGAAACGAGAAGATCCGTGATAAAGTCCATGGACAGGTGTGTCCAAGGACGGAAGGTATGGGTAACGGAGAAAGGGAACCTGAAGGCCCGTGAACGAGGGACCTTAGCGCGAGCGCACGTCTCACAAGCAGCCACAAAACCCTCCACCGACTTACGAAGAGCCGGCCACCAAAATCTCAGAGCAATGAGATCTACCGTGGCTCTACTCCCGGGGTGACCAGCAAGAACCGTATCATGATGCTCCTACAGAGTTTGTAAACGTAGCTCAGGAGGCACGAACAACTTCCCAGAAGGACAACGGGCAGGTGCCTCAGTCTGGGCAGCCTGGAACCTCGGCCTCCAAATCGGAATATAGAGCAGAACAACTACCCCCTCCGCCAAAATGGGACCCGGGTCCTCTGAGTTTCCTCCTCCCGGAAAACAGCGAGAGAGAGCATCAGCCTTCACATTTTTTATCCAGGTCGGAATGTAACAACAAAATTGAATCTGGAGAAGAACAGAGACCATCTGGCCTGTCTCGGATTCATACGCCTGGCCGACTCCAAGTATGCCAGATTCTTATGGTCGTAAAACGGTGATAGGGTGCCTTGCCCCCTCCAACCAATGGTGCCATTCCTCGAAAGCCAACTTGATGGCCAACAACTCCCTATTCTCCCACATCATAGTTTCTCTCTGCCGGGGAGAGTTTTTTAAGAGAAAAAGGCACAGGGTCGCCATTTGGCAGGAGAAGGGCCCTGGGACAAAACCGCACCCACACCCACCTCGGAAGCATCCACCTCAACAATAAAAGGTAAGGAAACATCGGGATGCACCAAGACGGGAGCAGACGCAAAACTCTCTTTAATCTTAGAAAAGGCTGCAAGCGCCTCCTCCGACCAAGAGGAAAAATCTGCCCCCTTTTTTGTCATGTCAGTAAGGGGTTTGACAACAGAGGAATAATTCAAAATGAACTTTCTGTAATAGCTCGCAAAACCCAGAAAGCGCATCAATGCCTTCTGATTCTCAGGAAGCTCCACTCAAGTAAAGCACGGACCTCTCCGGATCCATGCGAAAACCAGAAGCAGAGAGGAGAAAACCCAGAAATTGAATCTCCGATACCATAAAAAGACATTTCTTCAGCTTGGCGAACAATTTATTTCCCGCAGAAATCTGCAGAACCTGAAAAAGATGATCCTTGAAGGGGTCTGAACATCAGGGGAAAAAATCAAAATATCATCAAGATACACCAACACAAACTTCCCCATTAAATGGTAGAAATTACTATTAACAAAATGCTGAAAGACGGCCGGAGCATTCATCAGGCCGAAAGGCATAACGAGATTCTCGAAATGCCCGTTAGGGGTATTAAAGGCCGTTTTCCATTCATCCCCCTCTCTGACCCTGACCAGGTTGTACGTGCCTCTCAAATCCAATTTGGAAAACACCTTGGCCCCAACAATTTGGTTGAAGAGGTCCGGGATCAGAGGAAGGGGATAGGGATCGCGAATCGTGATACGGTTCAGCTCCCTAAAATCTAGGCAAGGTCTCAGAGAGCCATCTTTTTTTTTAACAAAAAAAAAAACCCGCGGCCACAGGTGACTTTGAGGGATGAATATGCCCCTTCTCGAGACTCTCAGAGATATAAGTTCGCATTGCGATTCTTTCCGGTTGTGAGAGATTGTAGAGGCGTGCTTTTGGCAGCTTGGCGCCGGGAATGAGGTTAATGGGACAGTCAAACTCCCGGTGAGGAGGTAGCTCCTGAACACCGCTCTCGGAAAACACGTCCGAGAAATCAGAGAGAAATGATGGCACAGTTTTAGTAGACACCTCTGCAAAAATCGCTGTGAGACAATTCTCTCTACAAAAGTCACTCCACTCATTTATTTGCCTTCCTTGCCAATCAATAGTGGGGTTATGTCTAGTGAGCCAGGGTAACCCCAAAACTAGAGGAGAAGAGGAGAAGGCAATCCGTTAAGGACAAAACAAGATATATCCTCCACATGAGTGTCACCTACAGCTAGCCGGATATTGTGAACAATGCCCTTCAGAGATCTCTGTGAGAGTGGAGCAGAGTCAATAGCAGAAACAGGTATATCCTTTTCTAATGTGCAAACCTGAAAACCATGCATGGCTACAAATTGAGTGTCAATAAGATTGACGGCCGCTCCACTATCGACAAAAATCTCACAAGAAATAACTTTGCTCTCTAGCGCCACCCTGGCAGACAGGAGAAAACAGGAACTGCAGGTCAGAGGAAAAGCATCAATTCCTACATCAACTTTGCCCAAAGTAGCAGATGAAGCAGAATTTGATGATTTACCTTTTGAGGTTTTTCTCTTATTATCGCTCTTAGTACAGTTCAAGAATCTCCTAGACGGACAAACATTTGCCCAATGACTATGCCCCCACAACAAAAACACACCATACTCTGAGGACTAAATCCTCTTTTATCAGGGGCAAGTCGACCTAGCTGCATGGGCTCCTCCTCAGAGGGGTGCGACACAGGATGAGGCCCCTGCACACTGAATGAGTCCGCACCACTGCCCCTAGTCTGACAATGGCTGGACAGAGAGGTCTCGTTTCTTTCTCTTAGACGCCTGTCAAGGCGTACCGCCAATGACAAGTGCAGACTCTAAGGACGTTTGGTCTCTCATGGAAAGCAAACGCATCTTTCAATCTCTCTGAGAGACCATGACAGAACTGACTCCGGAGTGCAGCATCATTCCAACCCGAATCAGCTGCCCATCTCCGAAATTCAGAACATATAAGCTCCGCAGACAGTTTGTTCTGGCATAAAACACGTAAGTTAGATTCGGCCAGAGCAACACGATCCGGGTCATCATAAATCTGCCCCAGGGCCACAAAAAATCTATCCACGGATCAAAGGGGAGGGATCCCCTGATGGCAGCAAAAAAAGCCCAAGTCTGAGCATTACCCCTGAGGCAGGGAGATGACAATCCTCACCCTCTGCTCCTCCTTACCAGAGGAGTGGGGACACAAGCAAAAATGGAGTTTGCATGCCTCTTTGAAGCGAACAAAATTCTCACTGCCCCCGGAGAACGTTTCCGAAGTGAGACCTTTGGCTCGCACAGACTCCATGAGCCGGAGCAGAGCCCAATGCTTGAAGCTGAGTCCATAGATTGACGGAGATCCGCTACTTCCAAAGAAAGACCCTGCATGCGGTCAACCAGGCCAGAAAGCGGATCCATGTCAAATAAAGGACGGTTTTGGTGGATTATAATGTCACGGCCGTATGTGAGCAACAATAGTATACACAGTAAAAGAGCTACTGACCGGACCCAAACACGGGAGGATAAAGGGTGACCCCTGTCAGACCCTCAAAGCTCTCCCTATGCTGCTAAAGCACATGCCCGGATCCAAATGGCGGAACGAGGCATGCCCACATACCTAAGACTGATGACCACTGTAACCCCTACAATAGTGGAAGGGGCACGGCCACCGGTGCCCTACTCAGTATATGGAGGGAACCGTGGCCACCTCAGATCCAGTCAGAAAATAATCAGGTACACAACAATGTCTGTACACTTAGCTGAAGGTGTTGCAGCCGCAGAGAAGACGGATCCAAGGACAGCTGGCAATATCCGGAGTGCTTGCTGCAGCAGAACACAGGTCCAGAGAACTGATAGCTACAAGTGAAGATACTAAAGCAAGAGCTACAACTGAAATGAGAACTATAATCCACGCCCTACAATAGGAGGAGGGGTGATATAAAGAGAGGGAAATCAAACGCATGAGGAACAGCTGGGAGGAAGGAAACCAAAAGTAAACAGAGCAGTGAGAACTCCTCCCAGCTCTAGTAGTGACATCATCACAGGGGTGGAGAAACAGAGCTGTGAGAACGTCCCAAAGCTCTGGTAGTGACACCCGCTAATAAGAAAGCCCAGCTGGCTGGGCCAATCAGAGTGCTAAGTGTTCTGTTCGAAGATTCTAAGCTAAACTTCAGTGCCAGTTATTACTTTCAATAACACAGTAGCTATTTGGATTGCTTGGTGTCAGTTAGTTTATGACTACATTTATTTTTGACCTTGCGTCTGGATTAGTTATTTGTTTTATTGTCAGTCATTGACTATTCTGGAGATGCGACCTTGTTCCTGTATAGGTGCTAAAAGAAGAACTGAGGGTTCCTCTGCTTCTGCAAGCTAGTCTAGCCATTGACAAACTGACTGTAGCATCTCTATTGTTACAGCAGGTGAGCTAGTTAATGGGGTTCTGCCACGATTGATGTAAGAAACAAAAATCACACATCATATAGTACATGACAATACCTTTAAAAAAAAGAAGCTAAAAATAACTCTGTAATGCATATGGATCCTGAGATCTTCACATTCACTGCTCCAATTGCTCTGCTAAATTATCTTCAGCCTGGCAGCTCAGTGGCATGTCTTTCTGCTGTATATCTCTCCTGTAACTGCCATAGCTTCTAACACAACATATGGTTGGTGGAAGTTGAAGATTTAAACTGAGCACGACATGTTCAGTGATATGCACAAAAAATAAGGAAAAGAACAAACAGTAAGTGGTGCTATACAGATACATTTTATTAAATAGCTCACTAGCTATATGCCATTACAAACTTTTCAGATCCAGGTGTTGATTTGAAAAATGTAGAATATATTTTGTGACACAACCCCTTTAATAAGATACATATTAAAATAAAGGCTCCTGGGGGGGCGGAGCTTGCACCGGAGCTGTATGGAGGCATGAAGTGAAGCTCTGCTGCTACAAGTAACCCTTACAGCCTTATTCAGCGGCACTTAAACCCCTAAAATGGTCAAGATTGGCGGCCCCCGACCCACTGATACACAAGGCCAAGCCAGGTCACAGACAAATAACGAATCTATGGAGAAATTCATCAAGAAAGTCGCTCAGACGCATGTGGCCAAAGAAACCAAGATGGCGCCCGGAACACCGAAAGCCTCAGGGAGCGCTCCGAAAGGCAACGCAGCTGCAGAGAGGGTAAGAGAAGTCTCCCCTGAGACAGATACCCGACCTATATCCCGAGCATTCCTAAAAGATGCGCTACTAGAAGCCCTGGAACCCCTCAGGTCAGACCTCACCTCCATTAAAGAGGACGTGCGTCATATTGGGAGACGGGTCGAGACACTAGAGGAAAACCAGTCAGCGATTATAACTCACCAGAGCGCTGTCTCCTCCAACCTGTCACTACATCAATTGCACCTAAACTCCTTATACACGCTCCTAGAAGATCAGGAGAACAGGAGTAGACGCAATAACTTGCGTCTCAGGGGGATTCCTGAGTCTATAGGACCTGCTGACATACCAGAAGCGGTGATGAACATCTGCCTACAAATACTGGGCTCCGATTCGGCCCATGAAATCGTCATAGAGAGGGCACATAGGGCTCTGAGACCCAAACCCCAACCTGCTGAACCCCCAAGAGACGTTATTTGTAAGTTTCTTCATTTTCCAACTAAAGATGCAATTCTTAACAAAGCGAGAAACCTACCTCAGCTATCTCTGGAGGATTGCCCTATTACAATATTTCAAGACCTAGCCCAATCAACCCTGAAAAAAAGGAGAGCACTAAAACCACTCACTGACTGGCTCCGCACTAAGAAAATCTTATATAAATGGCTATTCCCTTTTGGGTTATCTTTCCTATATGAGGGACGTCGCTTATCCATAGCATCTTACATGGATCTACCCAAAATATATGATGCCTTACAAATTGATCAGCTTCCCATTGAGAACTGGGACTACGTTCAATGTAATAATCTGCTACCAGACCTCCCTTCTGCAGATCCTTGGGAGACACCTCGTCCTGGCAAGCCACAAAGACCCAGAAGAGGACGGCAATCAACACCAAGACGGCTCCCACTTTCTGATTTCTAAAAAGATTCAGGACTTAACATAAGATGTCTATGTCCTAAATAGGGTTCCCTTGATCCCTATAAATAATGTGTCTTCCTAAGTCCTGCTATGTTTTTCTCTTTTGTTCTTCTCTTTTATATTTCTTGC
This sequence comes from Bufo bufo, assembly GCF_905171765.1. Taxonomy (NCBI): domain Eukaryota; kingdom Metazoa; phylum Chordata; class Amphibia; order Anura; family Bufonidae; genus Bufo; species Bufo bufo. Next base: position 362,922,322 of record NC_053390.1, on the reverse strand, counting down.
AGGTCTAGAGCCGACACTCATTTTTTTTAAGTGCATACAAGCATCTCATCCTGAGGGTACTACAATGAGTTACACTACAATGTGTAATGTATTCCCCCCTACTCACCTCTGGAGCAGTTATGCTCTTATGCTCGTTATATACGATTATTGTTATTGTTTGTTCTTACTGTTATTTTTATTTTTTCTATGGTTCCCTGACAGGTCCCACAAAGCAACAAATCTACTTACCAAGGTGGGATGGAGATTCCTGTGCAGCCTCAATGCTCCGCCTGAGATGGCTAAGTACATTATAAATGCACTTACACATATTTCGCCAAACATTTTCAACGTTACACACTCAGCTATTGCAATAACAAATGGCTGACCTGTGTATTGCTACCTTTAATGTTAAGGGTTTTAATGCCCCTTCAAAACGTAGTCAAATATTTTCTCATATCAAAAAAGAAAAGTGTTCGATCCTGATGTTACAGGAGACACATTTTAAATTTAATAAATATCCAGATATGTCCCGTACGTCTTTTCCACAATGGTACCATTGTGGATCAAACTCTGCCGCATCCAGAGGCGTGAGCATAGGGATCCAGAGGAGTTTGCCTTTCACCTATATAGCACATATTCAGGATGTTGATGGTAGATATTTACTGTTGAAGGGTAAGATAGCTAACCAAACCTATACCTTTGCCAATGTATATGCTCCAAATTCAAACCAGACCTCTTGGCTAATTGAAATAATTACTATGTTAGATACATTCAAAGAGGGAGTTGTGATATTTGGAGGTGGCTTAAATGTCGTGATAAACCCCCTACTTGATTCTTCATCTCATAAGTCAGCAATATCTGTTAAAGCACTTAGACACCTTAAAAATAAGTTATATACTGGAGCCCTATATGATGCCTGGCGTCTCCATAACCCCTCGAAGCAGGATTACACCTTTTTTTCCCACCCTCACAACTCATATCAGAGGCTCGACTATTTATATTTATCAAAAGAGCACCTACAACTTTGCACCCATGCCTACATAGGTAATATACTACTTTCTGACCACGCACCAGTGTTTATCAAAATTAAAACCCCCTCTCTGGAACCCAGAGCCTTCAGGTGGAGACTCAACGAACAGCTAATTTCCACGGAGGAAAATAAAAAATACACCCAAGAGATTTTGGAGGAATTTTTCTCTATTAACTCTTGTCCAGAAATATCTTCCCATATACTGTGGGACACACATAAGGCCTACATGAGAGGTCAGTTTATAAGTTTGGGATCTAAAATCAAAAAGGAAAGGAAAAAAAAAATAGATAACCTTCTAGCTCAAATTCATCGACTGGAAGCGGTCCATAAAAACACTCTATTGGATTCCCACCTAAAGGAACTCACAGAAACAAAAAACACATTAAAAACCCTGCTTGATACAGCTTCAGCTAAGTATTATCTCCATGCGCAGTACAAACATTATGCGCATGGGGATAAGGCTTCTAAATTTATGATGCAGCGTATCAAACAGAGGAAATCCCATAACTACATTCATAGAATTAGAACCCCCAATGGAGATGAGGTCTCTTCTACTTCAGAAATTGCCAAACAATTTCAAAAATTCTACCACGCACTATATAACATTGGTGACGACTCATCCACACACCCCCGTAGTGACTCAGTATCATCTTTCCTAGAGTCTCTTGCTTTACCAACACTATCAGACTCCCAAGCTCAGACCTTACAAGCCCCCTTTACGATGGAAGAACTTACACTCGCTATTAAACAACTTCCCAATGGGAAAAGTCCTGGGCCTGATGGCTATCCAGCCCTGTATTACCGCAATTTCTATAAAACTCTAGGGCCACATTTTCTTTCTATATTTAATAGCTCCCTGTCTGGTACTCCGATGTCCGCAGACATGACAAGAGCCCACATCACACTGATTCCGAAGGAGGGGAAAGATAGCTCCCAATGTTCTAATTATCGCCCAATATCCCTGTTAAATTTAGATTTGAAACTATTGGCTAAGATGCTGGCCACACGTTTATCCTCCTTTCTCCCATCTTTAATCAAAGAAGACCAGGTGGGCTTTGTCCGTGGTAGGGAGGGCAGAGATAACACCGCCAAAGTGTTAAATGCTATATATTTCGCAAAGAAACTCAAGCGGCCTCTGGTTCTCCTTAGCACGGACGCCGAAAAGGCCTTTGATAGGGTGAATTGGGATTATATGAAAGATGTTCTTAGAATAATTAAATTCCCTGACCCATTTATAGATGCCATTTTTTCACTATATACTCACGCCTCAGCTTCCATCATTATAAATGATACTCTGTCACCCTCCTTCGGCATCAGGAATGGTACCAGACAGGGTTGCCCATTATCACCTCTATTATTTGTTTTAGTAATGGAGACGTTACTACAGGCCATCAGGCTGGAAAAAGAGATAAGGGGCATCAAGATAGGTCAAAGAGAACATAAAGTAGCAGCCTTTGCAGACGACTTATTAATCCTGAACACTAACCCGGCCAAGGCCTTGCCTTTAATTTATAAGATACTAGAGCAGTTTAGCATATATTCAAACTTTAAAATTAACATGGGCAAATCCCATATTATTAGCATAGACCTTCCTACCTCAACTAGGAATACATTAAAAGCAAATTCCCCCTTTAACTGGGATACTCCATATATCACATATCTGGGAGTCAAAATTAGCCCTGACCCATTATCTCTTTTTAGTCTCAATTATTTACCTCTCCTTCAATCGATTTCTGATCAGCTAGCGGGATTGAGGAACCCAATGCTATCATGGTTCGGTAGAAAAAACATAGCTACCTCTTTAGTCCTACCAAGACTGACCTATCTGCAACAGGTACTACCGATCCCAGTTCCCAAAACGTTCTACGCTAAAGTAAAAAGTCAAATTAGCACATTTATTTGGGCCGGGAAAAAAGCACGTTTAGCCCGTGCGGTACTATGTAGACCAAAGACTAATGGGGGAATAGGTTTGCCTGACCCAGAACTATATGGGAGAGCTGTTTTGATGTCAAGGCTGATAGATTGGTTCAAACATCCAAACCAGAAATCCTGGGTTTCCATGGAACAAACCGAGCTGGGTTCGTCCCCTTCAGGTCTTTTGGTAGGGGTGAGAAATTTCCCAGTCCAAGACAAATCCATGAACCCAATAGTAAAATCGACTCTAGACATGTGGAAATGGTTCCAACAAACACAACATGCTATCCCATTACCCTCGCCATTACTACAAGTGAAAGATATACTGGCACATGCACCACCTAGTCTGAGAGAGTGTCTTCCAAATACAGTTAAGAATTCCACATTACCTATTAGATCACTTTTTAATGATAAGGGTGAGGTCTTGAAAGAAGAATGTCTACTAGGTATCTTCCCAGAGAGTAAGAAAATTCCTTACTTGCTAACTTTCCTGCGAACATTCATTGCAAAAAATATTCCGCTGAAAGATCTATCACGTCCCCTGACCTGGTTTGAAACCCTGATAACAGACCACTCCAAACATACTAAATTAATTTCCCAAATTTATAAAAAAATATTATCACCGATAACTCTGACTAAGCCAGCATTTATAAGGTTATGGGAAAGAGACCTGGGCACTAACTTCACGCAGGAAAACTTACCAAGAATCTTACTCACTCCACATAAAATTTCTAGATGCGTTCGCATCCAAGAAAACGGATATAAAATAATGACAAGGTGGTATAGGACCCCAGACATTACCTGCCTCTATAACCCAAACAATGTGGACACATGCTGGCGATGTAAGAAAGATAGAGGCTCATTCTTCCATATTTGGTGGGAATGCCCTCTGTTACAGAGGTGGTGGAGGGATATTTTCACTTACACTAACAAAATATGCGGGATGAATTTCCCAGTCTCCCCACAGATAGCATTACTAAGTTGGTTTCCCAAAGTAACAAAAAAATCACCAATTAAACTATTCCATGCCATGTTAAGTGCTGCACGTTTTTTAATCCCTAAATTCTGGCTCTCTGAAGAGGTACCTCCCATTTTCCAATGGCTAGGAAAAATAGACCAGCTTTGCAGATTCGAAGAATTAGCAGCTTGGGAAAGCCGTAAAATACTTTCATACAGAGTGGTATGGAAGGAATGGCTCTCATACAGAAACTTGAATGCACCACCCAATATTTCTCCATCTACTGCTGATACTTGAGACCTATTACTACTAATAGAGCTCAATAAAACCCTTATAAATATGCTAAATATTACGATTTGTTATCTCAATTGTACGATACATCCTAGTGAAAAGACGTGAAAAGGGACCTGTCTCAGTATATGTTCATGGTTAATATACATATGTCATCTTTGGATATCATTATGTATTTTGTCATACTTTTTCATATGTAATGACTTTATTCTCAATAAAAAAGTTTAAAAAATAAAAAATAAAAAATAAAAAAATAAATAAAGGCTCCTGCACCGTATAGAGTGGGTACAGTAGATCCACATGGAGTACCATATTGAGTTTTCCACTAGCCCAGAAATAAGATCAACAACATTCTGGATCTGTCATATGTATGATAAATATGGTCATGGGTCATAGGTTTAGTAATATACAGTATTTAAGGCTAAATACTATGTATCCTATTTATTTGCCGTTTTATGTATATAACTAGCTGTCTTAGCTTTTTTAATTAAAATGAAAATCCTTTTAAGGTCTTAAGTCATGCTTGGCTCATAAAGAGAACTGCAAAGGCTGGAGACCTGCCAACATATTTAGTTGCAGCAGACAATTAGAGCAGTTGAATATGGCTAATCTCCCCTTAGGCTTATAAACCAGCAAACATACTTAATTATTTTTTTTATTTTTTTTATTTAGATTTGAGGAACTCTTGTAAAGGCTCATATGTGATTGAAAAACTCTTTGAAAGAGCTTAAGGAAATGAGGAGGAAATAGTGTTTTAATGTATTGCTGAGGGAGCTCTGTCTATTTGAGAGGTGACAAGAGTTGACTTTATCCTTGCTGATGTTTTCTAAGCAGAACACATACCTGTCAGTTTGTATATCAACCAAGAGCCCTATAAATATTCACTGCAATTGTAAACCAACAGAATTGCTTCTAGCTAAAGATGTTTATCAGTAGTGCAATAACGTTTTCTTTCCTTTTCATTTGTGTGCATTGATACCCAATAAACATATGGCAAATTGAATGCTTAGACTTAATCGCAAAAGGACTATTTTACTTTATACTGTTTCCACCAACTTTCTACTACTCTGAATTTCTTGTTTTTGGCTGCAGGTTGCACTAAATTCATGTAGCACAATTGTCTGGAGTCATTTGAGGAGAGGTTGAATGCCCATTCCTAGACACAGAAAGGTTGAAAGAGACTGTGTACCTTATTTTAAAAGGTTTGCACATGATCACTTTGGTATTTAGCTAGCCCCCCTACCATGTTTGACCTAATACAGTAATTATACTGGTCTCTGCTGTCCAGCGCCCATGCCCTGGCTGCATACAGAGATCTTCCGGTCACAGGCTTGCTTACTTCTAGTCGGGCCGCTGCAGCCAAAGACTGGCCTCAGTGGTGCAGTGTCCCCAAGCAACATGTTACTGCTGGGTCATGTCAGTGCTGAGGCCAGTCATTGACTGCAGTGGCACATGTGATCCCATCTACAGCCTGGCCAGAAGTAAACCATGCTGGGACCGGAAGATCGCTGAATGCAACAAAGGTACTGGACCAGAGCAGTAGGGACTAGGTGAATATAATTATTTTATTAGATCAAACACTGTAGGGGGCTAATTAAAAACCATGGGGACCATTCTGGACAATTCCTTGAAGAACAATGCCCACAACAGGTCTTCTTCCATGTCTGATAGAAATTACAAAACAATACTGCAAAAAAGAGATGCGTTTGTAAAATATCTGTTATATTTTAATAGATTTATCAAACTTTTTTTTTTTAGGAAACATGAAGTTTCTTTGCATTAATTTTTTTTCTTCAGGCAGATCCAAATTCCTAATAGACAAATAAATATCCCTATATTTGAAATGATATACAACTGATGTCCATTATATGAAAAAAAAATACTGCTGTTATGGCAAAACTAACCCCCCCACCCTGGGGGCCATTCTGTTGGGGGATGGGTAGAAATCAGCAATGACACTGAGTTGTTGTGACGTTCATTTTGAGGCAGAAATAACATAATAACCTTACACACTGGGTCAGTATAATTACAGCAATATCAAATACATTGTTATTTTTTACGTTTTACTACTTTTGCACAATAAAAACATTTTTCTTGTTCAGGAAAAATTTGATTTGCACAGAATCTGAATTTCATCACGCTTCGTGGTAACAAATTGCATGTTTTCATAAAATGGCTGCTCCACGTGTGAGGACATGAAGCAAGGATCTCTGGGAAGGCGCAGCCAGCCAGCCCCGTGATGTCACAAACCCTATAAATAGCCTTAGCCATCTTGGATTCTGCCATTTTCCAGTGTACTTAGTGCAAGGAGAGAGGTCAGCAGGCACTAGAGACAGTGCTAGAAAAAACTTAATTGTGCTAAAAAAATGAATTTCAAGTGCAGGGAAAGATTATTCAAGGTGTAGGGAAAGGATAGTGAGGATTCATTCATATAAGCATTTATGTTGAACAGGGTTCAGTAGGGCAGATTATAGCCTGGGTAATAGGAACAATCCAATTACACCTTGCTGCACTGACTGGGCACCCAAATTGCCATTATACAGCTCTGTAATTCCAGAAAAAACATTCTTGTTATTGGGGTGATACAGCCATTAACAGAGTTTATTACAAGGAAATATTTCTAGGTCTTATTTGCCCTTGTGCGGTGCAATTATATGTTCTAAAGCATTTTTTGGCTTGTATTAGTGGTAAAAAGGGCTTATCAGCCATTGTGTGGTGAAGTGCTAAAATTGCAGCAATTTTTGTTGTGTATTAGTGGAAAAAGAAAAATATATTTGCCGTTCAGTGGTGTAGCTATATGTTCTAAAGCCTTTTGTGGCATGTAATAGTGGCAAAATAAAAATATATTTGCCATTCAGCGGTGCAGTTATATGTTCTAAAGCCCTTTGTGGCGTGTATTAGTGGCAAAAGAAAAAAATATATATGCCATTCAGTGGTGCAGTTATATGTTTTAAAGCCCTTTGTGGTGTGTATTAATGGCAAAAGTAAAATATATATTGCCGTTCAGCGGTGCAGTTATATGTTCGAAAGCCCTTTTTGGTGTGTATTAGTGTGAAAAAGGGCTTATTAGCCGTTGTGTGGTGAAGTGAGAAAATTACTGACTTTTTTGGGGTGTTTTAATTTCCTTTTTATTTATTTATTTGATCTAACAGTATGTCAGACAAAGAAGTGCCAGGCCCTGCACAGGGGAGTAGCAGAGGCCTAAATGTTTCTGGTGCAGGCACAGGTCGCAGCAGAGTAAGGGGCCGTAGCAGCAGGGGTCACTTTGAGAGCCCTGAGCTCCCAGTGACAACTATTGGTCGTGTCTTGACTAGAGATGGCCTTGCGGTTCGCCCGGCGGTATTTTCGCGGTGAACTTTGCGTGTTTCGCGATTCGCCGAACATGCAAACATATAGAGAAATTCGCGCCCGCCATATTCTTTTACATTATGAAGAACTTTGACCCATGACACATCCAATAGGTGGTACAGGACAGCCATCTGAGACATTTCAGCACATGGACATACCCCCTACCTCATAAATAAACCTGATCTGGCCATCATTTTACATTCAGTGTTTTGCCAGTGTACGGATAGGCGCTGTGTGGAGCAGGGACAGGCTGTTAGGGACACCAAACGCTAGCTAATAGGGCCACAAAAGTCATTTTAAGGACTAGTATAGGTGTGCTATCGATATGTGTGATACACAGAGGGGTGCGATATACTTATAATATACTTTAATAATGAGTCAAAAACACATAGATCTATATAGTGATCGACTGGAAGTCAGGGGCCTAGGGACTAGGGGCTTACTAGGGCTATTTTTATATAGGGTAAGGTTCCGGATGAGGTCGCTCTTATCAAGGCGGGTGGTCTGTGGTTAGGCTATCAGGGCCAGAATAGCACCCCCCTGTAGGGCAATATCAGGGACAGTTCTTTGACCACCCTGTCCTTCAATACCACATCATCATCTAGCTCAGGGATAGATGCTTTTTGCTTTCCCTCCGGGATTCATGGATGTGCACTGGAACCCCCCGAATTGTGGTAGGACATATGGTTTCTGATTTGGTGCCACCGAGCACCTGATTTAGTGCCGCCGAGCACCTGATTTAGTGCCGCCGAGCACTAGTTATTGTCTACCACACCTATGCTTTTTGCTTAACTTTAATAATAGAATTTTTTTTCATTTTGAGGGATATCTTTTCCATTCACACGTCCGCAAAATGGGTCCGCATCTGTTCCGCAAATTTTGCAAACCCATTCATTTTCAATGGGGCTGGAATGTGCTGTCCGCATCCGCATTTGCGGATCCACATCCGCATTTGCGGATCCACATCCGCATTTGCGGATCCGCACTTCCGCTTCTGTGCTTCCGTTTCCACCAAAAAATAGAACATGTCCTATTCTTGTCCGCAATTGCAGACAAGATTAGGCATTTTATATTATAGTGCCGGCGATGTGTGGTCCACAAATTGCGGAATGCACATTGCCGGTGTCTGTGTTTTGCGGATCCGCAAAACACTTACGGAAGTGTGAATGGACCCTCATAGTAAAATTATTAAAGGTTACATTTTATCTTTATGTATATTCTAATGGATTGCCTTCCTTGTACAATGTTATAATATACTTTCTATGTTAGAAAGTATATTATAGTGCATTTGTATTGTGTGGCAGTTGTGTGCGGCTCTGCTGTGATACTGCAGGTATATAGAGGGACAAGCGTTATTGGAACAAATAATTTCTACTGGTGTGATATACCAGTCGTCCCACAAAAAAACTGATTGAAGCGGGGTGTTATATACCAATATACTTTCTTTATAGTGCATTTGGGTACTGTTTAGTGCATTTGCGCATGCGTGTACGCGAAAATTATATTGCCGATACTTTGCATTGAAAAAAATAATGAATGGAGATCGCAAATTCGAATAATACATCTGGTATGTCACTGTCTATGTTGTGGGACTATTTGTGCACTTCTAGTAATTATTTCTTGGCTGCAAATATGAGCTGAAGGTTTTTCAGGTTCGCCTGCTATTAAAATGAAAGGGACCCGCCGCGAACTTGCGGTTCGCGAACCGTCCCGGCAGATGTTTGTCCATCACTAGTCTTGACCAGCAACCCAGTGTTTCTTGAATGGTTGACTCGATCTTCAACTTTGTCGCAAGTGACATCAGACACCCCCAGAAAACAGTCAGTGGGTTCGTCAGACACAACCCTTAGTTGGCATGGCCCGGGAGAAGACCCTGTGCCCTCACTCGTCCTCAACCTGCCTCTGTCCTTTTCTGTTCCCTCAGCCAGAGAAGTATTGTATGCTGTGGGCTCAGCTCCACTATACAGTGAGGACGAGCTACTAGAAGACAGTCAGCAGCTATTGGCGAACCAATATGTGGAGTAGACTTCTGCCACTTCCTCCACTGGGTGGGTAAGTAGTGATGAGGAAAGTGGTGTGGGAGCTGGTGTTGCGAGCGGTCAGGCTCCTGACCCAGAGACGGTTGAAGAGGACATCAGTGACATGCAGACAGTACTCGATGATGATGATGTAGCTGATCAAATGTTCGCGAACCACGCGTTTGCAGACGGCCTCATTCACTTTAATCAACAAGTGATTATGTGGCTGGGGGAACATTAGTCGGTCAATGGATAACAATTTCACTGTAGGCCACTGGAGTAGAGGCCCCAAAAATTAGGCATTCACCTGGCAGAAAAGGCCTTTTATGCAGCTAAGAGAAGGACCATTCTTTGTTCTGGGTGGTAGCGGATATGTGTGGGCTGACATGAGGAGTTTCAATTACACGTGGTCATCACAGGTGTTGAATTCCTCAGAGATCCTTGCCTCATTAATTTTTAGAAATGGGAGATAGTCCACACTGTTGTGAGCTAGGCGAGTGCACTTATCGGTCACGATCCCCCCCTGCTGCGCTGAACGTCCTTTCGGACAGGACACTCGACAAGTGGAAAGCCAAGAGTTCCATGGCAAATCGTGCCAGCTCTGGCCACAGGTCAAGTCTGCACACCCAGTAGTCCAGGGGTTCCTCGCTTCTCAGAGCATCAATATCGGCTGTTAACCCGATGTAGTCGAACACCTGTCGGTCTAGGCATTCCCTAAGGCTGGATCCGGGCGTCTGTCAATCGGTTGGCTGCAAGAATGATCTCGTATCCGAAGTGACCAACAAATCTTTAAACCACCCTCTTCTTGCAGGCGTGGTAGAATTGGTACCCGCACCTGTTTCACTGTGGGTGAAAATTCCTCTGCCAGTGCCCGCAACAGCAGAATGCAGCATCTCTTGCAGCAAGTCCCGGAAATGCTGCATTCTGACAGCTCTATGATGCTGGTAACATTTCCGCCATTTTGTGTTTGTACCGGTGGTCTAAGTACGCTGCCACCAAGTACTGGTCCTTGCCCTTTATGCTTTTTATACGGGGGTCCCTCTTCAAACACTGGAGCATGAAGGCCCCCATTTTCAATAAATTGGAAGCAGTGTAGCGCCCTTACTCCTGCTCATAGCCCAGGAGAATGTCGGCACAGACAACACCAGGGATTCCTGAAAAGTTTAAAGCCTGCTCTTCTTGCTCCTCCTCCTTCTCCTCCCCCCAGCCACCACCCTCTTCAGACTCCTGCTGACTTGTCTCAGATGGAGTAGACCCCCTGGGAATTCATTCAGCATTGCGACATCCTCATCTTCCTGCTCCTCGACGGTTTGATCAATGACACGACGCAATGCACGCTCCAGAAAGATGGTGTAAGGTACGATGTCACTAGTTTTTAGTTTGTTTTTAGTTTTAGCTATGTTACGGGGATATCTGTGAGTGCAGGTGACTATTACTGTGTATAATTATTAGGCAACTTAACAAAAAACAAATATCTACCCATTTCAATTATTTATTTTTACCAGTGAAACCAATATAACATCTCAACATTCACAAATATACATTTCTGACATTCAAAAACAAAACAAAAACAAATCAATGACCAATAAAGCCAGCTTTCTTTGCAAGGACACTCAAAAGCCTGCCATCCATGGATTCTGTCAGTGTTTTGATCTGTTCACCATCAACATTGCGTGCAGCAGCAACCACAGCCTCCCAGACACTGTTCAGAGAGGTGTACTGTTTTCCCTCCTTGTAAATCTCACATTTGATGATGGACCACAGGTTCTCAATGGGGTTCAGATCAGGTGAACAAGGAGGCCATGTCATTAGATTTTCTTCTTTTATACCCTTTCTTGCCAGCCACGCTGTGGAGTACTTGGACGCGTGTGATGGAGCATTGTCCTGCATGAAAATCATGTTTTTCTTGAAGGATGCAGACTTCTTCCTGTACCACTGCTTGAAGAAGGTGTCTTCCAGAAACTGGCAGTAGGACTGGGAGTTGAGCTTGACTCCATCCTCAACCCGAAAAGGCCCCACAAGCTCATCTTTGATGATACCAGCCCAAACTAGTACTCCACCTCCACCTTGCTGGCGTCTGAGTCGGACTGGAGCTCTCTGCCCTTTACCAATCCAGCCACGGGCCCATCCATCTGGCCCATCAAGACTCACTCTCATTTCATCAGTCCATAAAACCTTGAGATATTTCTTGGTCCAGTCTTGACGTTTCAGCTTGTGTGTCTTGTTCAGTGGTGGTCGTCTTTCAGCCTTTCTTACCTTGGCCATGTCTCTGAGTATTGCACACCTTGTGCTTTTGGGCACTCCAGTGATGTTGCAGCTCTGAAATATGGCCAAACTGGTGGCAAGTGGCATCTTGGCAGCTGCACGCTTGACTTTTCTCAGTTCATGGGCAGTTATTTTGCGCCTTGGTTTTTCCACACGCTTCTTGCGACCCTGTTGACTATTTTGAATGAAATGCTTGATTGTTCGATGATCACGCTTCAGAAGCTTTGCAATTTTAAGAGTGCTGCATGCCTCTGCAAGATATCTCACTATTTTTGACTTTTCTGAGCCTGTCAAGTCCTTCTTTTGACCCATTTTGCCAAAGGAAAGGAAGTTGCCTAATAATTTTGCACACCTAATATAGGGTGTTGATGTCATTAGACCACACCCCTTCTCATTACAGAGATGCACATCACCTAATATGCTTAATTGGTAGTAGGCTTTCGAGCCTTTACAGCTTGGAGTAAGACAACATGCATAAAGAGGATGATGTGGTCAAAATACTCATTTGCCTAATAATTCTGCACTCCCTGTAGAGCGCGCAGCCAACCGCTGTGACTTCCTGACCCCGGGTATAACGGAGTCAGGCGTGGGTCTTGACACCCTCGTGACATAGACCTACTGTAAATTTGTTATCCTTCACAGATACTTTTGAGTGCTGGCCTGTGTATTCCTGTATACTGTGTCCCAAAAACATTTAAATTCCAACTGTGTGAAAATAGAATTCATGGAAATAGACTACTGAGGTCTGATGCTCAATTTCTCATTATGGTTCACAGGTAGATTACCCTACCCTGAGTATTGCAGTAATCACATATTTATGCTGGTTTAAGTATATTTAACAATACCAAAACAAATTTAAATTCCAACCGTGTGGAAACTGAATATACATAAACAGACGATTGAGGCTTGAAGCAAAATTTCACCATAAGACACACTGGTAGATTGCCACACCAGGGATATTGCTACAGCAAGCACGTATATATGCAGCTTTATTAAATAGATAGATAAAATAATTAAAATAATTAAATTGTGACTGTTGTGGGGGGTTAGCTCTTTTTCGGGGGTTGCAACCACACACGTCTTTACAGACACCAAGTTTTAAGGTCCAAACATTGCTTTTATTTGGCACCTCAGCAAAAACAAAACATAATACAAAACAAACACCTGCCCGGCTGGGCTCTAACTAAACATATAATAACCTGACTCGCCTAAAGTATACCTCACAGTTCACACAGTGTTTCAGGTGCGGCTTTCTTAGCCAGTAGTCCAACTCACTTCCAGGCTGTAACAAAGTTAGTCTAGGCTATCTTCCAGCCTCTTGGTCCCTCAGCCTTGCCCAGCTGAGACCACATTCGCAGAGCTTGCAGGCCTCTGTCCATGGGTAACACACTCCCCCCTTACTGACACCCTGGGAGGTGCTTTATGCCAGCCTGAGTACCTCCAGCTGGTCTCACCTGTGATGGAATAGGGGTGTGGATCACACTATCCACCCCTTCCTTGCCTTTAACCTGTGTGAGATCTGTCACTGTCTCACACCGTGTGGAAACTGAATATACATAAATGGACGATTGAGGCTTGATGCTCAATTTCTTATTAATATACAGTTATATTGCTGCTATAACTTGTGTCTTGTAGTAAATATATATATATATATATATATATATACAGTACAGACCAAAAGTTTGGACACACCTTCTCATTCAAAGAGTTTTCTTTATTTCATGACTATGAAGGCATAAAAACTATGAATTAACACATGTGGAATTATATACATAGCAAACAAGTGTGAAACAACAGAAAATATGTCATATTCTAGATTCTTCAAAGTAACCACCATTTGCTTTGATTACTGCTTTGCACACTCTTGGCATTCTCTTTATGAGCTTCAAGAGGTAGTCCCCTGAAATGGTCTTCCAACAGTCTTGAAGGAGTTCTCCAGAGATGCTTAGCACTTGTTGGCCCTTTTGCCTTCACTCTGCGGTCCAGCTCACCCCAAACCATCTCGATTGGGTTCAGGTCCGGTGACTGTGGAGGCCAGGTCATCTGGCGCAGCACCCCATCACTCTCCTTCATGGTCAAATAGACCTTACTTTCAAAGTTTTCCCAATTTTTCGGCTGACTGACTGACCTTCATTTCTTAAAGTAATGATGGCCACTGGTTTTTCTTTACTTAGCTGCTTTTTTCTTGCCATAATACAAATTCTAACAGTCTATTCAGTAGGACTATCAGCTGTGTATCCACCTGACTTCTCCTCAACGCAACTGATGGTCCCAACCCCATTTATAAGGCAAGAAATCCCACTTATTAAACCTGACAGGGCACACCTGTGAAGTGAAAACCATTTCAGGGGACTACCTCTTGAAGCTCATCAAGAGAATGCCAAGAGTATGCAAAGCAGTAATCAAAGCAAAAGGTGGCTACTTTGAAGAACCTAGAATATGACATATTTTCAGGTGTTTCACACTTGTTTGTTATGTATATAATTCCACATGTGTTAATTCATAGTTTTGATGCCTTCAGTGTGAATCTACAATTTTCATAGTCATGAAAATAAAGAAAACTATTTGAATGAGAAGGTGTGTCCAAACTTTTGGTCTGTACTGTATATATATATATATATATACTTGTTTAATTACATGTAAGAATCCCCCAAAAATTTAAAATGACAAGAACCTTTATTAACACAAAGCATTTGAGTTTTATAGAAAGAAACCCACCCCCTCCCAGTCTAGAAAGAACCGGTATCAACCACTTTGTAGGAGTCTGATTTGTCCCAATACACATTTCTAGTTAACAGGGCAAACATCATGGCACAGAGTCTAACAATGGGCTGATTAGTTCAATAGATGGGTGTGGATGGGGGATGGGAGGATAAACAAAGAGACATACACACAGTGCGTTCCCCCGGACCCATAATACACAGCCTGGATTTTTCACACACAGCGTATAAGCTTCTACACACACCTCCTGTCAACACTGGAATTTACATCAAATATATATATTTTGCTTTTTTCTCGACTTCAGATAGTTTTAAGCTTTCTATCTGGCTAATTCACTACTTCTCTCACTTCACTGTCTACACATCCACTGTCTCTACACTGAATGCTCTGTTTTTAATCTAAGCTCCTCCTCTGTATGGAGAGGGTAACACAGCCCCACCTTTTTTATTGTCTGGTGGCGTTGACACTCCAGCACTAAACAAAGAAAATTGCTGCCCGGTACAGTGGTGCAGCCAGCAAGTTACTAACTCAGGGAATGGTAGAAGGAGTCAGGAATAAGGTAATTGCGCAGAGATGTTGGTGAGCACATTGTTAACTACTTCCCTATTGCCATAAGATTATAGACATCAGTAGTAAGGTCTTTAAACAGTAGAAACACGGAGGCAATGTCTGTGATTGGTGAGAATGCTGATCTCAGACATTTAACCCCTCAGATGTTATGCCCAATTGTGACCACAGCATCTCAGCAGCTTTCCCCAGGAGCACTGCACTCCTGAGCCCGAACAGCTCCCGCGTGTAGAGATCAGACCGGCCAGCAGAGAAAGACCGCAGTCTAGGTGTGAAGTAAGTCCATGACTAGGGAAATGGAGCCACAGACGAATATGTTTATAGTTGCCAAGGGCGACCTACAGCATGTGTCAGAGTAGAGGGAGGCTCACTTACCTAGGCATGTGTCAGAGTAGAGGGAGGCTAACTTACCTAGGTTGTGTCACACAAGATTGTTGCAGATGAGGTGACTGCAGCAAGGTGGATGTGATCGGCTGCAGCAATAACAAGCAACAGCAAATGTGAAAGGAAAGAGATTATTCCTCCCAACCATAGTGCTAAGTTAGTGCTTGGTCCCTAAGGAAAGAAGCAGTATAGTTAGTGCAGCTGGCCTTAGAAGAGTGAAAGTCATGGTCGGAGCATTAACAACTGGGAACACAATGCCCTGTGCAAGTGTGGCAGCCTGCCACTAGAGAGTTTAGACCCCAAGCAAAGACATGGCTGAACATTACCCCTGGATCTAGGAGGTATGACTTAGGACTAAGGAATTTCTAGATACTGTATATATTTTAAGAATTATGCCTCTATGTGAGAACTAATATGTTTATTGTGCATCTGGACTAAAGATTTTGAAATCACTAAGTGTACATATGTGCCCTCACTTGGTGACTGCAACCAATTAGCATACTGTACCCTTTAGAGACTGTAAGCACTAAGAGTGCTATGCTCTCATGTTGATTGATCACAGCTGCCAAGGGTATGAGCTATACAGGGAGTGCAGAATTATTAGGCAAGTTGTATTTTTGAGGATTAATTTTATTATTGAACAACAACCATGTTCTCAATGAACCCAAAAAACTCATTAATATCAAAGCTGAATATTTTTGGAAGTAGTTTTTAGTTTGTTTTTAGTTTTAGCTATTTTAGGGGGATATCTGTGTGTGCAGGTGACTATTACTGTGCATAATTATTAGGCAACTTAACAAAAAACAAATATATACCCATTTCAATTATTTATTTTTACCAGTGAAACCAATATAACATCTCAACATTCACAAATATACATTTCTGACATTCAAAAACAAAACAAAAACAAATCAGTGACCAATATAGCCACCTTTCTTTGCAAGGACACTCAAAAGCCTGCCATCCATGTATTCTGTCAGTGTTTTGATCTGTTCACCATCAACATTGCGTGCAGCAGCAACCACAGCCTCCCAGACACTGTTCAGAGAGGTGTACTGTTTTCCCTCCTTGTAAATATCACATTTGATGATGGACCACAGGTTCTCAATGGGGTTCAGATCAGGTGAACAAGGAGGCCATGTCATTAGATTTTCTTCTTTTATACCCTTTCTTGCCAGCCACGCTGTGGAGTACTTGGACGCGTGTGATGGAGCATTGTCCTGCATGAAAATCATGTTTTTCTTGAAGGATGCAGACTTCTTCCCGTACCACTGCTTGAAGAAGGTGTCTTCCAGAAACTGGCAGTAGGACTGGGAGTTGAGCTTGACTCCATCCTCAACCCGAAAAGGCCCCACAAGCTCATCTTTGATGATACCAGCCCAAACCAGTACTCCACCTCCACCTTGCTGGCGTCTGAGTCGGACTGGAGCTCTCTGCCCTTTACCAATCCAGCCACGGGCCCATCCATCTGGCCCATCAAGACTCACTCTCATTTCATCAGTCCATAAAACCTTAGAAAAATCAGTCTTGAGATATTTCTTGGCCCAGTCTTGACGTTTCAGCTTGTGTGTCTTGTTCAGTGGTGGTCGTCTTTCAGCCTTTCTTACCTTGGCCATGTCTCTGAGTATTGCACACCTTGTGCTTTTGGGCACTCCAGTGATGTTGCAGCTCTGAAATATGGCCAAAATGGTGGCAAGTGGCATCTTGGCAGCTGCACGCTTGACTTTTCTCAGTTCATGGGCAGTTATTTTGCGCCTTGGTTTTTCCACACGCTTCTTGTGACCCTGTTGACTATTTTGAATGAAACGCTTGATTGTTCGATGATCACGCTTCAGAAGCTTTGCAATTTTAAGAGTGCTGCATCCCTCTGCAAGATATCTCACTATTTTTGACTTTTCTGAGCCTGTCAAGTCCTTCTTTTGACCCATTTTGCCAAAGGAAAGGAAGTTGCCTAATAATTATGCACACCTGATATAGGGTGTTGATGTCATTAGACCACACCCCTTCTCATTACAGAGATGCACATCTTCTAATATGCTTAATTGGTAGTAGGCTTTCGAGCCTATACAGCTTGGAGTAAGACAACATGCATAAAGAGGATGATGTGGTCAAAATACTCATTTGCCTAATAATTCTGCACTCCCTGTATACATACTGTGTTATGCAGTATTTGAAGCACTGTGCCCTCCTGTGCAGTAAAATTTGTGTTTGTAGAAAAAATTCACTTGGCTCTATCTGATTTACTTTTGCACCATAGTGTGCTACTCACACTTTACACAGTCACACTACACTAAATGTAATGTTATGGATAAAGAAATGTTTTACTTTGTTTCTTTAACATAAAAACAATTAGAAAAGAAGGGTTAAACAGCTCTATATGCATTTGTGTCTTTTTGTTCCCAAATATTCAGTCAAGGGCAGAATTTTGGTTTAAAGTAAATGATGGATAAGAATATCACGGGTTTCTGTGGTTATTTATTTTTAAGGCTGTTCATTAGCCTCCAGTAGTCCCGAGTGAAAAAGTAAATTGGCAATGCAAAGAGCAGAAGAGTTGCAGGAGGTTGAGCTGTCTAAAGGGATCATTAGGATACATCCTTTATACTGCTCACAGTAGGTGTCCTCAAATAAAATTAATTGGGCCTGATGGTGTGACTGTAATTGAGTCATATCAGTATCAGCTCAGTAATAGTTACAAATACAAATTGACTACATCTCTGTTATGGTACATTATTATTTTGCATATACATTTTTTCACTGAAAACCTTACATGCACTTCATAGATACTTTCAATTCATATACAGATTATACATTGCATTCAACATTTTATCCATTTTTCTTTGACTTTACTACTGTATAGGTATTTACTGTACCATTATTGTTTCTTCAATATAGAACTGACATTGCAATACAAAAGTCCCAATTTTTTAAAAGGAGTGTCCAGCTTTTCTAAGATAATTTTTTAACCAAACAACATGGGCAGACTGGGAAGTTAAAGTGGCCCTGTAAAAAAATAAAAATTAAAGTGGCCTCATGTTGTAGAAGAGCCCAACTTGACAGAAGGTGGGGAACAACACAATAAGGCAGGACCAACACATGTAGACAGGGGCAACAGAAGTAGGCAGGCCAGCAATCTCTAGTGCAGAACAAAATACTGCTCCAGCAATACTAAATAAGTGCAGCACAAAATACTGCCCCTGCAAAACAAAATACCACAGTGCAACACAATAAGCCAATTATAATCCCTTTCAGCAACAATGGAAATGGGTGCAGACAGCCTATCACATATCTTATATACCCACCAAGCCACCTCACGACACGTGCCTTCTTTCATGAGCTACACGCTGCCAACTTTGAAAATAGGAAGTGGTAATAATAATGTTTTTTTCTAGCAAAGTTTAGATTTTATACGACTAGTATTTGCAGAAACTCTAGCTGTATAGTTGATCATTTGTAAACCATGCAATAGAAAACCAGCAGTTCTGGTTAGAGGGATACTGAGAAAATTCTTGTAGCAGAGGGAAATTAGAGTTGTGTCTTTAATACAAACATTATTGTAAAAAATATTCCTAAGAAACTAGATATTATTCAGGCCAATAGTCTCACAGGGAACTCATCAACATAAACACAAACCTCACTGTTTAGAACTTGCTTTATATTCAATATGCATGTGTAATGCAGCAAAGTAAAAACAGCAATTTTATTGTGATTTTCCATAAGTTCCCTAATGAATGACCTTTCTTCCCACATAAACTCTTGTTTACAGACTGCTGTTAACAGTATGGGAGGTAATAGCGGCCAAAAATAAAATGAAATTGAAGAAAGCAAAATTGAAGTGCAAATACCTTTTTGACATTTTATTTGCCACCCATATGTGCAAATTTTATGCCAAAATTAAAAATAAAATGAAACATTTTAATTTGCAATCAAATTTTTAACTCCAAGCAAGAGTAATATAGGACAAAATTTAAATTTGAATTTCCGAAAGCCTTTTGTCATTTAATTTTTGTCATTTAGGTTTTATCAACCATACTGGTGTGTTATGGTCACATTAAAAATAAACAAATAATTGAAAATGGATAAATGAAAGGCAAAACAACATTTTAAAATTCATCTTTTATCCCTAAACTCATTTTTTATCCCAAAATTAAAATTAAAATGACCAGTGTCATATGCTGTTGATTAAATTTTCATTTAAATTTCACATCTTTCATTTTCTTTTTCAAGTTGTCCAATATTCAAATAGATTTTAATTAGTACTAGTGGGCAGGGCTCAATATGTAAATAGATGTTAATCAGCCACGGACTGAATTCGAGAACGAGCCTGTGATTTCAATAGAGGGTGCTCTGAACATAAAGTGCCATCTTTTAGAATTACAGACGAGTGTGTCTATTTCCTGTCTTTTTTGGCCCAAGCAATTCTGTTTTTCTTTTTGGTGTTTCTAGCAATCAAATAGGAAAGTTGACTATAGAGACAGCTAAGTTTAATTCGCTATGCGATTATATTACTTTGCTTTTAAAAAAAAAAATTGAATAGTTAAATACTTGATTATTATAATGATTCTATTTATAAAAAATAAAAAAAAGCTAAGTAATATAATCGCATAGCGAATTAAACACAGCTGTCTCTATAGTCAACCTTCCTATTTAATTGCTAGAATTAGCGAAGTTGACGAATAGGTAGCTAAAACGAAGATGTAGAATACTTTGTTATTTTAGTTTTTAGAAATATGACGAATACATTCGTCATATTCGCTAATTCTACCAAGCCAACCATAGTAAACCAGGTCCAAGTTGAAATAGCAATTCAATTAATTCAAGTTATAATAATGGAATTTCAATTTCAACTTAGCACTGCTATATTCCATATTAGGCTAGAATTAACGAATATGGAATATAGCAGTGCTAAGTTGAAATCGAAATTCGATTATTATAACTTGAATTAATCGAATTATATTACTGCGATTATATTACTTTGCTTTTTTTTTAAATATAAATAGAATCATTATAAAAATCAAGTATTTAACTATTCAATTTTTTTTTTAAAAAGCAAAGTAATATAATCGCATAGTGAATTAAACTTAGCTGTCTCTATAGTCAACTTTCCTATTTGATTGCTAGAATTAGCGAAGTTGACGTATAGGTAGCTAAACCGAAGATGTAGAATACTTCGTTATCTTCGTTTTGAGGAATATGACGAATACATTCGTCATATTCGCTAATTCTAGATATCAAACCAATAGGAAAGTAGCCTTAAGTTAAAATCGCAATACGCGATTATTTAAATAATAATAATAATAATCACGATAACTAGAATAATGACGAATATTCGATTTCGACGAATATGAAACGAATATTCTATCAAATATTCGGGAATTTCGTCGAAATCGAATATGGCACCTGCCACTCATCACTACAAACTACATGCCGCACACAGGATCTCTACAATACTATCTATTGTTGACCAGAAACCCTGCTCTACAATAAATAGTAATTATGTGCTTCTCTGTCTGATAGGTCTCCATAGAAATGAATGGAGTGGTCACGCACATGTGTAACCGGCCACTCCAGTCATTTTGGGGGAGCATCATGGGGCCTGCAGGAATACGGGGCCCTTGGTCTCATGATCTGTGGGGGTCCCAGAGGTAGGACCCCTAACAATCTGATATTTATAACCTATCCTGTGGATAGAGAATAATTTGTACCTACCGGAATACCCCTTTAAGCAAGCCTGTGGTTAGTTCTCCGAAATCTTTGGAACAACCTCCCTGCCAAGTCCCTTCAAAAACTGTATGCAAATGTACCTAGAAGAACTGATGGTGGTAGAAGCAAATGTACCGTAGATTACACTGCGTGCAGAATTATTAGGCAAATGAGTATTTTGACCACATCATCCTCTTTATGCATGTTGTCTTACTCTAAGCTGTATAGGCTCGAAAGCCTACTACCAATTAAGCATATTAGGTGATGTGCATCTCTGTAATGAGAAGGGGTGTGGTCTAATGACATTAACACCCTATATTAGGTGTGCATAATTATTAGGCAACTTCCTTTCCTTTGGCAAAATGGGTCAAAAGAAGGACTTGACAGGTTCAGAAAAGTCAAAAATAGTGAGATATCTTCCAGAGGGATGCAGCACTCTTAAAATTGCAAAGCTTCTGAAGCGTGATCATCGAACAATCAAGCGTTTCATTCAAAATAGTCAACAGGGTCGCAAGAAGCGTGTGGAAAAACCAAGGCGCAAAATAACTGCCCATGAACTGAGAAAAGTCAAGCGTGCAGCTGCCAAGTTGCCACTTGCCAGCTGCCAAGGTGTGCAATACTCAGAGACATGGCCAAGGTAAGAAAGGCTGAAAGACGACCACCACTGAACAAGACACACAAGCTGAAACGTCAAGACTGGGCCAAGAAATATCTCAAGACTGATTTTTCTAAGGTTTTTTGGACTGATGAAATGAGAGTGAGTCTTGATGGGCCAGATGGATGGACCCGTGGCTGGATTGGTAAAGGGCAGAGAGCTCCAGTCCGACTCAGACGCCAGCAAGGTGGAGGTGGAGTACTGGTTTGGGCTGGTATCATCAAAGATGAGCTTGTGGGGCCTTTTCGGGTTGAGGATGGAGTCAAGCTCAACTCCCAGTCCTACTGCCAGTTTCTGGAAGACACCTTCTTCAAGCAGTGGTACAGGAAGAAGTCTGCATCCTTCAAGAAAAACATGATTTTCATGCAGGACAATGCTCCATCACACGCGTCCAAGTACTCCACAGCGTGGCTGGCAAGAAAGGGTATAAAAGAAGAAAATCTAATGACATGGCCTCCTTGTTCACCTGATCTGAACCCCATTGAGAACCTGTGGTCCATCATCAAATGTGAGATTTACAAGGAGGGAAAACAGTACACCTCTCTGAACAGTGTCTGGGAGCCTGTGGTTGCTGCTGCACGCAATGTTGATGGTGAACAGATCAAAACACTGACAGAATCCATGGATGGCAGGCTTTTGAGTGTCCTTGCAAAGAAAGGTGGCTATATTGGTCACTGATTTGTTTTTGTTTTGTTTTTGAATGTCAGAAATGTATATTTGTGAATGTTGAGATGTTATATTGGTTTCACTGGTAAAAATAAATAATTGAAATGGGCATATATTTGTTTTTTGTTAAGTTGCCTAATAATTATGCACAGTAATAGTCACCTGCACACACAGATATCCCCCTAAAATAGCTAAAACTAAAAACAAACTAAAAACTACTTCCAAAAATATTCAGCTTTGATATTAGGCTACTTTCACACTAGCGTTCGAGCGGGTCCGTCTGATGTTTCATCAGACGGATCCGCTCCTATAATGCAAACGCTTGCATCCGTTCAGAACGGATCCGTTTGCATAACAGTTTATTTCAGATCTGATTTTTCACTTCGGAAAACTCAGATCCGACAGTATATTCTAAACACAGAAGCGTTCCCATGGTGATGGGGAGGCTTCAAGTTAGAATATACTGAGAACTGTGCACATGACTGCCCCCTGCTGCCTGGCAGGTGCTGCCAGGCAGCAGGGGGCAGACCCCCCCCCCTCCTGTATTTAACTTATTGGTGGCCAGTGCGGCCCCCCCTCCCTCCCAGTATTAATTGTAACCAGTGCGGCCCCCCTCCCTCTATATTCATCGGTGGCCAGTGCGGATATTAAATATGAGCAGTGCGGTCTCCCCCTCCCTCCCTCCCCAGTATTAAATATGAGCAGTGCGGTCTCCCCCTCCCTCCCCAGTATTAAATATGAGCAGTGCGGTCTCCCCCTCCCTCCCTCCCCAGTATTAAATATGAGCAGTGCGGTCTCCCCCTCCCTCCCTCCCCAGTATTAAATATGAGCAGTGCGGCCTCCCCCTCCCTCTATTCATTGGTGGCCAGTGCGGATTCAAAGTATTGTGATCAGTGCGGCCTCTCCTCTCTCCCCCCCCCCCCCCCCCCATCATTGGTGGCAGCGGAGAGTACCGATCGGAGTCCCAGTTTAAATCGCTGGGGCTCCGATCGGTTACCATGGCAGCCAAGACGCTATTGCAGTCTTGGCTGCCATGGTTACTCAGCAACAAATAGAATCATTATACTTACCTGAAGAGCTGCGATCTATGTGACCGGCCGGGAGCTCCTCCTACTGGTAAAGTGACAGGTCTGTGCGGCGCATTGCCTATAGACCTGTCACTTACCAGTAGGAGGAGCTCCCGGCCGGTCACATAGATCGCAGCTCTTCAGGTAAGTATAATGCTGCTATTTGTTGCTAAGTAACCATGGCAGCCAAGACTGCAATAGCGTCTTGGCTGCCATGGTAACCGATCGGAGCCCCAGCGATTTAAACTGGGACTCCGATCGGTACTCTCCGCTGCCACCAATGATGGGGGGGAGAGATGGGAGGCCGCACTGATCACAATACTTTGAATCCGCACTGGCCACCAATGAATAGAGGGAGGGGGAGGCCGCACTGCTCATATTTAATACTGGGGAGGGAGGGAGGGGGAGACCGCACTGCTCATATTTAATACTGGGGAGGGAGGGAGGGGGAGACCGCACTGCTCATATTTAATACTGGGGAGGGAGGGAGAGACCGCACTGCTCATATTTAATACTGGGGAGGGAGGGAGGGGGAGACCGCACTGCTCATATTTAATACTGGGGAGGGAGGGGGAGACCGCACTGCTCATATTTAATACTGGGGAGGGAGGGAGGGGGAGACCGCACTGCTCATATTTAATATCCGCACTGGCCACCGATGAATATAGAGGGAGGGGGGCCGCACTGGTTACAATTAATACTGGGGAGGGAGGGGGGGCTGCACTGGCCACCAATAAGTTAAATACAGGAGGGGGGGGGGGGGCTGCCCCCTGCTGCCTGGCAGCACCTGCCAGGCAGCAGGGGGGCAGTCATGTGCACAGTTCTCAGTATATTCTAACTTGAAGCGTCCCCATCACCATGGGAACGCCTCTGTGTTAGAATATACTGTCGGATTTGAGTTTCACGATGTAACTCAAATCCGATGGTATATTCTAACATAGAGGCGTTCCCATGGTGATGGGGACGCTTCAAGTTAAAATATACCATCGGATTGGAGAAAACTCCGATCTGATGGTATAATCCTGACTTTACATTGAAAGTCAATGGGGGACGGATCCGTTTGAAATTGCACCATATTGTGTCATGTCAAACGATCCGTCCCATTGACTTGCATTGTAAGTCTGGACGGATCCGTTTGGCTCCGCACGGCCAGGCGGACACGAAAACGCTGCAAGCAGCGTTCGGGTGTCCGTCAGCTGAGCGGAGCGGAGGACAAACGGTGCCAAACTGATGCATTCTGAGCGGATCCGCATCCACTCAGAATGCATTGGGGCAGTACGGATCCGTTCGGGGCCGCTTGTGAGAGCCTTCAAACGGAGCTCACAAGCGGAGCCCCGAACGCTAGTGTGAAAGTAGCCTTAATGAGTTTTTTTGGGTTCATTGAGAACATAGTTGTTGTTCAATAATAAAGTTAATCCTCAAATATACAACTTGCCTAATAATTCTGCACTCCCTGTATATTGAGATTTCTTTTTTTCACTTTGCACTTTGTTGACAAATATAAACTATTAACACCTGTATTTTTTTAAAACATTCTTACTATGCAGCATTTTTCCTACATCTGCCTAAAACTTTTGCACAGTACTATATATATATGTATCAGTCATCAGTGGACCACCCATCATGAAAGTGCACTGAAAGAACAAGTCCTGCTGTATCAGTGAAGTTTCTGAAGCAGAAGAGTTGAAGAACCTGTGTTGACATAATCATTACATGATCACATAATGTCCTTGCAGGTCCTGCACCCACTGAGCAGTTCAGTAGGAGGCTAAAGAAGAACTGCAGAATCAAAGAGGAGGTAAGTAATTGGAAAAGTCTTCTAACAGTCTCCCTCCAGTTCTCTATCAGTGTGGTTGGGGTAGCTATGCTGCTTTCATTAGGGAGGGTGTTTAAGGGTTGCAATGCATCTGTCAGTGGAGGAAGGGTGATTAGGCATTACAATAATGCTGTCTGTGCGGGTAATAATGCTGCGGTCAGTGGGGGAGGCGTCATTAGGATAACAATGCTGCTTTCAGTGTGGGAGGGGTGTTTAGGGGTAACAATGCTGCTGTCAGAGGGAAGGGGGTATTTATTAAGCTCTGTTTGATGATATTTTCTGCTGCACTGTAATATTTGTTTGGAGCTGTTAGGAGGTATTTTGTGCTGCACTATAATATTTATTTGGAGCTGCTGGGCGGTATTCTGTGTCCAACTGGTATACACCAGTTTTCTTGACTATCATATCTAGACATTGCTATATAAATAGGAGACATTGAACTTAATCTATCCTGCAGAGGCAAGGCAAATGCCATCTTAAAGACTAAGGTGCTCACTTATTAATTGATATATGCCACTTTTGTGGTGTATTTTGGTTCCACATTTTGTCGCAAGCCATTTTGCGACAAAATCTGTGACTTTTCCATGCTCATGTCACTTTGCCGACAGGTCTAGAAAAGTATGTGACATCACATAACTTTTCCTCATCCTCCTGCAGTTTCAAGACAATAAAGACTGGCGTGTAAATCGCCGGTCTTAAATGATCCCCTAAGTATCTAAAAATATACACAGTACCACTACAATTAAAAGTGTACATAGTAATCTTGACTACAGGTCACCTTAGTGGGAGGCTTAGTGTGTCAGCAATTACATACATTGCTTAGACACAACACAAACCATTACAGCACAGACAGGAGGCTATCAGACCCAATCTACAAGATGATCTGGTACAGTGTGTTGAAACCATCATTGGTGTAAGGGCTGTATTACACCAACAAATTATATGACCAATTTCTGTCCAATCAGACCAATAGTTGGTGTGTATAACAAAAGATCTGTGTGTGTAAACGGCGATCTGACCAATGATTGGTTCAAAAATCTGTCATATAATCTGTTGGTATAATATAGCCCTAAGCAGTTAAAGCTGGGTTTACACAGGGCGATGCAGCAGTTAATTGTCTGGAAGGAAGCGCTCCTTCCTGACAGTCGGCTGCTCGTTCAGCGAAGGAGACCGCTGCATTTACATGCAGTGATCAACTTCATTGTATGAGGACGGGGGATTGCTATAGTGATCCCTCATCCCCATACAGAATCATGGCTTCCGAGCAGCAGATCGCTGTTTAGACCACACAATCTACTGCCCAGAAGCCATGATTGGTGGTGCCTGCATGGACAACAGGATCTAAATGCACCTTTATTGTCTCATGTTAAATCATTGAACTTTTTGAGAGATCAGTGTGTTGCATACTACACTGCTCAAAAAAATAAAGGGAACACTTAAACAACACAATGTAACTCCAAGTCAATCATACTTCTGTGAAATCAAACTGTCCACTTAGGAAGCAACACTGAGTGACAATCAATTTCACATGCTGTTGTGCAAATGGGATAGACAACAGGTGGAAATTATAGGCAATTAGCAAGACACCCCCAATAAAGGAGTGGTTCTGCAGGTGGTGACAACAGACCACTTCTCAGTTCCTATGCTTCCTGGCTGATGTTTTGGTCACTTTTAAATGCTGGCGGTGCTTTCACTCTAGTGGTAGCATGAGACAGAGTCTACAACCCACACAAGTGGCTGAGGTAGTGCAGCTTATCCAGGATGGCACATCAATGCAAGCTGTGGCAAGAAGGTTTGCTGTGTCTGTTAGCGTAGTGTCCAGAGCATGAAGGCACTACCAGGAGACAGGCCAGTACATCAGGAGACGTGGAGGAGGCCGTAGGAGGGCAACAACCCAGCAGCAGGACCGCTACCTCCGCCTTTGTGCAAGGAGGAACAGGAGGAGCACTGCCAGAGCCCTGCAAAATGACCTCCAGCAGGCCACAAATGTGCATGTGTCTGCTCAAACGGTCAGAAACAGACTCCATGAGGGTGATATGAGGGCCCGACG
Source organism: Bufo bufo (assembly GCF_905171765.1). Lineage (NCBI taxonomy): Eukaryota > Metazoa > Chordata > Amphibia > Anura > Bufonidae > Bufo > Bufo bufo. The sequence goes on along the minus strand of NC_053390.1, from coordinate 362,894,893 downwards.
TCCACAGGTGGGGGTTGTGCTTACAGCCCAACACCGTGCAGGACGTTTGGCATTTGCCAGAGAACACCAAGATTGGCAAATTCGCCACTGGCGCCCTGTGCTCTTCACAGATGAAAGCAGGTTCACACTGAGCACATGTGACAGACGTGACAGAGTCTTGAGACGCCATGGAGAACGTTCTGCTGCCTGCAACATCCTCCAGCATGACCAGTTTGGCATTGGGTCAGTAATGGTGTGGGGTGGCATTTCTTTGGAGGGCCGCACAGCCCTCCATGTGCTCTCCAGAGGTAGCCTGACTGCCATTAGGTACCGAGATGAGATCCTCAGACCCCTTGTGAGACCATATGCTGGTGCGGTTGGCCCTGGGTTCCTCCTAATGCAAGACAATGCTAGACCTCATGTGGCTGGAGTGTGTCAGCAGTTCCTGCAAGATGAAGGCATTGATGCTATGGACTGCCCCGCCGTTCCCCAGACCTGAAACCAATTGAGCACATCTGGGACATCATGTCTCGCTCTATCCACCAACGTCACGTTGCACCACAGACTGTCCAGGAGTTGGCAGATGCTTTAGTCCAGGTCTGGGAGGAGATCCCTCAGGAGACCGTCCGCCACCTCATCAGGAGCATGCACAGGCGTTGTAGGGAGGTCATACAGGCACGTGGAGGCCACACACACTACTGATCCTCATTTTGACTTGTTTTAAGGACATTACAAAGTTGGATCAGCCTGTAGTGTGTTTTTCCACTTTAATTTTGAGTGTGACTCCAGACCTCCATGGGTTGAAAAATTTGATTTCCATTTTTTTATTTTTGTGTGATTTTGTTGTCAGCACATTCAACTATGTAAAGAACAAAGTATTTCAGAAGAATATTTAATTAATTCAGATCTAGGATGTGTTATTTTTGTGTTCCCTTTATTTTTTTGAGCAGTGTATATTGATCTATGTTGTGAGTCAATACCAGACTGTATCATAATATAAAAAAAAAAACTATATAAACTACATAAACTTACAGTTTCATACATTAACAATAATGATTAATGTGCAATGTGCATCACCTTCAGATACAAGTGTTCTTGAAGAAAGCCCCAGAGTGGGCTATTATTATAGTGCTGGATATACATTTGCAGTATATTTTTAGTGTGTTTATATATTTTGGGACTTTTCTTTTTTATTTTTTATTATAGAAATCAATTTAGAATTGTTTATTTTTACAATTGCATGTAAGATCCAAAAAATATAAGTAATAAATTAGGGTTATATTAAAGGGGCTGTCCCAGCAAAAATATTTTCCATTTTTCAAACCAGCACCTTGATCTGAATACGTTTGTAAGAAAGACCTGAAACAGAAGGGACACAAACCCTGAGCAGTGATAGGGAATAAGCTGAAGCAGAAATTACACACTCCCTGAGCCATGATAGGTAGAGGGTTGTAGGAGAAAGGACATGCCCCCCTGAGCTATCAGGCTGAAAGAAATCTAGAAGAGTAACTGGAGCAATGAATGGAGAGATCTTTGGATCCATGTGAAGTACAGGGTTGGTTCTAGCTATAATATACCTCATTCACACGTCAGTGTTTTGGTCATTGATTTCCATCAGTGATTGTGAGCCAAAACCAGGAGTGGAGCTTCCACAGATATAATGTATGAGGGAAAGATCTGCACCTGTTCTGTGTTTAGAGCTGTGCCAGGTTTTGGTTCAAAATCACTGATGGAAATAACTGATCAAAATACTGATGTGTGAATAAGGGCTCATGCACATGGCTTTTGCCCGGCCATGCCCTTATTGTGGCCCGCAAACAGCAGGTCTACAATACACAGGCCCTGCATGTGTGCACCCTGCATCACAGATGTGGACCCATTCACTTGAATGGGTCCGCAAACCAGAAGGTTGGTGCAGAATGGAGGCATGAAACCCCACGGAAATACTAAAGAGTACTTCCATGGGGTTTCTCTCCGTGCCTCCGCACCGCAAAAAAGTAGTGCACGCACTACTTTTTTGCGGTGCGGACCCTCAGATGCAGATTGACCCCATTCAAGTCTATGGGTCCGCCATCCGCATGTGGCGGCCCTGCGGTCGGTGCCCGTGCATCCCGGCTGGCATACATTCATGTGCATGAGGCCTTAAAAAGAGATTGGGGAGATTTATCAAACTGGTGTAAAGTATAACTCGCTTAGTTGTCCATAACTAGAGATGACTGAATCAAATCCAACTAAATGGAACTCAATCAGAATTTCTAGATAAATTCGACTTACCGCGAAGCCGAATTTCCTCGTGCTTCGTGGTAGAGAATCGATTTAACCTGAAATAGTGTAAAAAAAAATCCTACTTACCTCCTCCATTTGCTCACAACAGGCCAGCCTCCATCTTGATTGAAGATCTTGGCCGAAATCCGGAGAGTGGTGACATATGATGTCACCATGCTGGCCGGCGTGACAACGTCATCTTGGGCTGCGCAAGATTTTGGGTCAGATCTTCAAGCAAGATGGCAGCGAACAGCCTGTCACAAGCAAATGGAGGCATTAAGTGTGATTTCATTTTTTCTTTCTGTTAATTTTACACTGTAAAAACTCTCAGATGCTGCGATCTTGTAAGAACGTGGCATCTGAGGGGTACAATGATGTTATTGCACCCGCTACTTACCAAAAAATGCACTTCGTGACAAAGTAATTCGTCACTAAGCACATTATTTTGTAAAATTTGGTGAAGCAGCCAAATCGAATTTTCCAAAACTTCGCTCATCTCTAATGGCAACCAATCAGATTCCACCTTTCATTTTCCAATCTGATTGGTGGCTATGGGCAATTAAGCCAGTTCTACTTTACATCAGTTTGATAAATCTCCCCCATTGTTTTGTACTATATGATATCTAGCATTTCAAGTAATAGTACAGTGTAGTCTTGAGCATCAGTATTTGCAATAGTCTACATCAATAGTATTTTAGGAGCATAGAACATTTTCTTCTCACAGGAACCCACTGCGATATCTGGTGAGACAGCCTATTTTAATTTTATTGATTCCACAGTAACATAATGCTTAGCTGTAGTTGAAAGAGCCTGTCAACATATATACTAACAATATAATTTTCTCACATTTTATGATCCCCCTCCCCACAAAATCTATCTATCTATCTATCTATCTATCTATCTATCTATCTATTTATCTTATTTACGTCAATTGATCAGACACTAGGATTTCATTTTCTGATTCTACTCTATTATTTTTCAGTACATAAAAGATTCTTAGTTCGAACAGCTTGTATAACTTCATCTCTGTGTTCCTACGCAAACATTTTATCTGTAAAATAGAAGATATCTATTTCTCATAAGCCACAGCCAACATATTGCAAACAATGTCTGTAGGCACTATCAGTGACCGTTTTGAATACTACCTGTCCTCAGAGAAGAATGATGACACCATGTTAATTGCATAAATGTTACAGATTTTCCATTTGGAATTTTAAGACTACTCACACTCAATGGGAAAAAATGGATCCGCCACAGAAAACAATGTAAGTCAATGGTGCCAGATCAGTTTTTTTAGGGGCCTAAAAAACGGATCCATCACCCATTGACTTTTAATGTATTTAGTGACGGAGTTCACACAACCGCATCCTAACGGAACAGATGCATCCTGATTGGAAAAATCAAACGGATCCTCTGCCGGCTCTCAATACCGAAATTAACAACTCAACTGTGAAAGTATCCTAAATCAGGTTAGAACAGTATGCAATGAGTTTCAGTGTGATGTGCTACAAATGCCACATAATGCAGATTTAGCTTGATACAGTTCTGATCAAAAGTTTAAGACCACTTGAAAAATGGCAAAAAATCATATTTTACATTGTTGGATCTTAACAAGGTTCCAAGTAGAGCTTCAACATGCAACAAGAAGAAATGAGAGTGAGACAAAACATTTTTTGAGCATTCAATTTAATGAAAACAACGAATCAGCTTCAGTTTAGGACCACACCTCCAAAAAAAACTAAACCCCCCCAAAACAGAAATCCAACTTCCAAACATGAACTCAGTAATGAGTAGGTCCGCCGTTATTGTTTATCACTTCAAAAATTAGTTTCGGCATGCTTGATGCAAGCGTTTCCATGAGGTCAGTGGGAACATTTATCCAAGTGGTGAAGACGGCCGCACGAAGGCCATCTACTGTCTGGAACTGTTGTCCATTTTTGTCAACTTCCTTTGCCATCCATCCCCAATGGTTCTCAATTGGATTTAGATCAGGGGAACACGCAGGATGGGCCAAAAGAGTGATGTTATTCTCCTGGAAGAAGTCCCTTGTCCTGCGGGCATTGTGTACTGTAGCGTTGTCCTGTTGAAAAACCCAGTCATTACCACACAGACGAGGGCCCTCAGTCATGAGGAATGCTCTCTGCAACATCTGCACATAGCCAGTGGCCGTTTAAAGCCCCTGCACTACCTGAAGCTCCATTGTTCTACTGAAGGAAAAAGCACCCCAGACCATTATGGCGCCCCCTCCACTGTGGCGCGTAGAAAACATCTTAGGTGGGATCTGCTTGTCATGCCAGTAACGTTGGAAACCATCAGGACCATCAAGGTTAAATATTTTCTCATCAGAGAATAAAACTTTCTTCCACCTTTGAATGTCCCATGTTTGGTGCTCTCTTGCAAAGTCCAAACGAGCAGTTCTGTAGCGTTGCAGGAGACAAGGTCTTTGAAGACGTTTTTTGTTTTTGAAGCCCTTCAGTCTCAGATGCCGTCTGATGGTTATGGGGCTGCAGTCAGCACTAGTAAGGGCCTTAATTTGGGTCGAGGATCGTCCAGTGTCTTGACGGACAGCCAATTGGATCCTCCGGCTCAGTGCTGATTAATTTTTCTTGGGTCTTCCACTTGACCCTCAGGCTCATTTAAGAAATTCCAAATGACTGTCTTACTGCGTCCCACCTCAGCAGCGATGGCGTGCTGTGAGAGACCCTGCTTATGCATTTCAACAACCCGTCCACGTTCAAAAAGGGAGAGTTTTTTTGCCTTTGCCATCACAACGTGTGACTACCTGACAGAAAATGACAATGAATCCACATCTTTGCACAGATTTGGCCTTTTAAAGGCATGTGGTCCTAAAATTTGGATCAGCTGAAAAACAGCCTGTTTCAGTTTAATCGTAATTTTCAATTAATTGAATGCTCAAAGAATGTTTTGTCTCACTCTCATTTCTTCTTGTTGCATGTTGAAGCTCTACTTGGAACCTTGTTAAGATCCAACAATGTAAAATATGATTTTTTTGCCATTTTTCAAGTGGTCTTAAACTTTTGATCAGGACTGTATATTAATTGTTGCATTGTATTGGGCTGCCTTCTCAGTAATCTGTAATACAGAAAAGAACATAGGAATAATGTTGAGCGGCTAGAATGAGATCACTATTCACAAAAAGTGTAAGCATAGATAAGATATAATACAAGAATGACAAAACGTGATCTCACTTAGTCCCACCACCGCATGCAGGTGCAGAATGGTGAGTAATCCTTACCAGACATGAGAGCCTAAATATACATACTGAAAGGCAAGGCATCCAGAAAGTATTGACGCATGGGCAGAGAACATTAGGAACAGAGAGGATTATCATCTCACGCATGCGCAGATTAGTCCGTTTCGCAGACTGTATAAGCATTTAGATGTGGACCGCGATGGTACGATATCTGGCCACCTCGGATGGCGGTATAAACACAAGAACGTGTAGTAACAAAGAATGATAGTACAGTCCAACTATATATATATATATATGCACATGTCAAGCCAGGATCATGTATGACATAAAGGAGGTTTACTAATAATCCACCTATAGCAGCAGGACTGTAGGAAGTTAAGCATTGACACATACACAGCAAGCGACGATTCTATCTGGTTCTGACATGAGGCATAAATGCAGAGCAGTGGCTAATCTTCGGCAGACACTAAGCACCGAGACCTGCGCATTGGCACCTACAGCAATCCTTAGGAGACAAAGTCCGGGCGCATGTGCAGCCCTAGGTGATGCCAGCTTGCCCTATCATCCTGAGCAAGCGCAGTATGGCAGTCAGTCCTTAGAGGAAACTTACAAAGTGTGGGGACATGCGCGCGAGTAGGAAGACATCTAGCCAGGATCTAACCAGCAAGAAATATACACGCATGCGCGGTGGGCAATGTCAGTCCCAGAATCTAACAGGGCACGCATGCGCAGATGTAAGGAAGGATCGTGATGCGCAATTAAGTGCCCAGCACTGTGGGAAACAACGGCGCCGAAACCTAACAGTGCACGCATGTGCAGTTACATGGTAGGATCGCATGTGCAGTTACATGGTGCGTAGACATGCGCACGATTAACCGACAATCCTGACATGCACTAAGACTGCACGCAAGCGCTGTGACATCGATAATGCGCATTGGACAACAGATGAATGGGAGGTACTATCGGACTAGTGATTTCTAAGTAGTAGACACTGATAGGCCGTTTAACAAACCTAGAAACAACAATGATACATATTCGCCGGCAGGAGCGGTGATGCTTGCAGGGAGGTTTTAAAAGCCTGGTCCCGTCCCTTTCACAGCTCACTGCCCATACCCCTGAAGACGCCAAGTGTTTGGCGAAACATGTCGGGGGGCAGAGTGTGACTGATGTTACTTTTTAGCCAGCTAATGCACTGCTACAGCACAAGTCTAGAGATATTACTAATGAGTGAATAGTGAGTGACAGGCAGGCATCACAAATCCGTGTGCACCAAACAGAGCAGAGAGGACTCTGTGCAGATACAAAAGAGTGAGCCAGACAGTCCTTAGTAAGTCCTAGCCTGTCTCATAGCACATTCCAATTTATTAGTGGCAGTGCAGATAAGGCTAATAGTTTTAACCATGTTAGTTCTAGAAAACAATTTTAATTATAAACAATAAACGTTAAATTTTAGTTACGAAAGCTAATAAAACGTGTCAAACAAGAGACAATTACTGGTCGTAGTGGCCAATTGTAAATAATTAGCCTTCTCAGTAATGATCTGTTTTATAAAAATATCACATGACCTTCCCCCTCAGGTGAGCACTGTAAACAAAGAAATAAAAACAGTGCCAAAAAAGCTATTTTTTTGGCACCTTACATCACAAAATGTATAATACCAAGCGATCAAAAGCCACATGTACCCCAAAATAGTACTAATCAAACCGTCACCTCATCTCACAAAAAAATGAGCCCCTACATAAGACAGTCGCCCAAACAATAAAAAAAATATAGCTTTTAGAAAATGGGGACACAAAAACATGATTTTTTTTCTCAAAAAAATGCTTTTATTGTGTAAAACTGAAATAAATTAAAAAAGGAGACATATTAGGAATTGTCGCATCTGTAAAGACTTGTTCTATAAAAACTGCACGAAAACAACAATTTTTTTTGTCACCTTACCTCGTGAAGTGTGATATTAAATGATCAAAAAATCATATGTACCCATAAATGGTATCAATAAAAATGTCAAATCTTCCTGCAAAAAACGAGGCCCTACACAAGACGATCGGCAGAAAAATAAAAAAAATATGGCTTTCAGAAAATGGAGACTTAAAAATGCTTTATTATATAAAACTGAAACAAAAAATAATAAAAGCAGACATATTTGATATTGTCCTGTTTGTAACAACATGCTCTATAAAAGTAGAACATAATCAAACCTGCTAGGTGAACATTGTAAAAAGCAAAAAATAAAAACTGTGCCAGAACAGCCATTTTTTGGTTACTTTGCCTCATAAAAAGTGTAATATAGAGTGAACAAAAATCATATATACCCCAAAATAGTATTAATTAAACTGTCACCTTATCCTATAGTTTCCAAAATGGGGTCTTTTTTGGGAGTTTCTACTGTAGGGGTAAATCAAGGAGGTCTTCAAATGTGACTTGGTGCCTAAAAAGCATTCCAGAAAAATCTGCAATATGGGGCTCCTTTCCTTTTGAGCTCTGCCGTGTGCCCATACAGCAGTTTACGACCCCATTTTGGGTGTTTTTGTAAACTGCAGAATCAGGGTAATAGATTTTAAGTTTTGTTTAGCTGTTAACCCTTGAAGTGTTAGAGGTTAAAATCTGTCAAAAAAGTGACATTTTGAAGTTTCATCACCATTTTCCTTTAATTCTTGTGGAACACCTAAAAAGTTAAAAAAAAGTTTGTAAAATAATTTGAGGGGTGTAGTTTCTAAAATTTGGTCATTTATGGGTGGTTTCTATTATGCAATCCCCAGAAAATGACTTCATAACTGAAGTGGTTCTTAAAAAGTGGGATTTGGAAATTCTCTCAAAACTTTTAAGAATTGCTTCTAAAATTCTAAGGCTTCTATCGTCCAAAAATAAAAAAAATTACATTTACAAAATGATAGCAACATAAAGTAGATATATGGGAAATATGAAGTAATAACTATTTTATGAGGTATCACTGTCTTAAACGCAAAGAAATACTAATTTAGAAAATTGCAAATTGCTCGCAATTTTTTATAAATTTTGGATTTTTTATATATAAAGGTGAAATATATCTACTCAAATTTACCAATGTCATGAAGTACAATGTGTCAAGAGTAAACATTCTCAGAATCATTTGGATAAGTAAAAATGCTCGAAATTTTTACCACATAAAATGACACGTCTTATTTGTAAAAAAAAAATGGCCTGGTGAAAAAGGGGTTAATAGATAAGCAATTATATTAAAGGAGTTCTGTCACCAGGATTTCACTTACTGAGCTGTTAACATGACCACATCAGTCTCCATGATTTATGTTACAATATACTAGTATTACTGCCCTGTATCTTGTAATTTGTCTATAAAATCGCTTTTATTAATATGCAAATTACCTAAAAAAGGAGCCCAAGCGGCTGTCCCTCTGTCCGTTGGAGCCCAGCCGCACCCCTTCTCCTTGAGCCCAGCATCGCCCCACTGCTAATTTATTCACTACTCATCGCCAACCTCATATGCCTGGTGCGCCGTAATCTCGCGCATGCGCTGTGGATAGACCTATCAGCACCCGTGCGGTGTCCTGGCATCGGCCTCACAGAACACATTGCTCATGCGATGACTGGTCTTTCCACGGCACATGCGCAAGATTACGGCGCACCGCGCATATGAGGTTGGCGATGAGGAGTGAATAAATTAGCAGTGGGGCGGTGCTGAGCTCAAGGAGAAGGGGTGCGGCTGGGCTCCAACGGACAGAGGGACAGCCCCTTGTACTCCTTATTTAGGTAATTTACATATTAATAAGAGCGATTTTATAGACTAATTACAAGACACAGGGCAGTAATACTAGTATATTGTAATATAAATCATGGAGACTGATGTGGTCATGTTAACAGCTCAGTAAGTGATTAATTTTCAAATTGGGGTGGATAAGCTGTGTAATTTACCTGTCAGTTTGTTGTCCACCTTGTTTGACAGATAAGTAATTTTATTACACCTTGATTCTCAAATGGGGGTGAATAAGCTGCCTAATTCTACTGTTAATGGGGTGTCTCCTTTGTATACTATATAAGCAATTCTATTAAGTCTTGATTCTCAAATTGGGGTGAATAAGCCTGTCACAGTAACTGTTTCAATACTAGAAAGGACTAGCTATGCATGTGATGTACATCGAGATACACTCTCCCCGCAAGCTGGGATATAGCTAATTGAATGCGCTTCGTGGCAAATTAATTCTATTTTTTATTTTATTTTTATTCAGTGAAGTGTTTCTAATTGAATTTTTGAAAACTTTGCTCATCTCTAATAATGGCTTATCCTGAGAATAGGTAATCTTTTATATAGGGGTTGACAACCTAATGGGGTTAAGCCCAACATGTAATATAGAATCTTTGAAATTTGGTAGCCTGAAGTATTTGCAGTCACAATTTTAAAATTCTGTGTTACAGTTGGATTTTTTTTTTTTACTGGTTCCTAAGTGGCTCATAACAGCACTTTTCCATCCCTAGGGTGCATTCACACGACATAAGTGTTTTGCTGTCCTTAAACCATAGATCCTCAAAACACAGATACCGGCCGTGGCTTCAATGGGTCCACATGTTGCGGCCAAATATAGGACATGTCCTATATTTTGAGGAACGGCCGCACAAATGCAGAAGCCCACTTATGGTCAGATCAGGTTTTAGTTGTGACATAGTAGTAGACAGTAAAGTAACCCATGAAATGACACTACTCACACTTTTGGTTAGGGTATAGCCACACGTTCAGATTTTCAGATTTTTTAAAGTCAAAATCAAGAGTATCATAAATGGAGAAAAAAGTATTAGAAGCAGATAATAAAAATTCTCCTTTTGTATTCACTCCTTCAAAAACTGTCTAAAAACCTGAATGTGTGGCTATATCTTTACTGTAGATCTGCCAACTACAGTATGTTAATGTATAAAATCATAATATCAGCAGTAGCGCTTGAAGCTAATACTGTATCTAAACGTGAAGTGTACAGCGGCTCACCCCCGTTCCGTATGGATAGGTGCTCACCCTCCGGTCCTACCCTCAGGACCCACAAAAGGTAATAGCAATATAGAAAAATGAGGGGGCACTCCAAGAAGGGATAACTAGATAATGTAGATATTTATTAATATTTTAAGAACACACCCTTAAAACCATAAAACATACATAAAACACATATGCAAAACGTCACTGGTATGGTCCCAACTTCAATCTGTATGAAATTAGCGACGCTAACAATATGATATTATTGCAGTGGTAGAGGCAGAATGAATGTCCCAATGTGAGTCCTATTCATATGCTGCAACAGTGTAGCAGTTCCACTGTAGCCAATGACGTTGAAGCAATAGTGATACTAATCAATAGCGGCCCTGTGGCCCAGTCCTATTGGGGCAATAGTGGTGGTAGTGTCCCTTAATCCGATGTTCTGGACAGGCAAAGGTATGTGCCAAATTCGGAGACTGAACTCCAGCTACTTACAGTCTCTCGTCGCTTGCAGTGTTGCGGTCTTACCCTTCCTGGCTGACTCTCCACAGCGCTGGTTTCCAGGCGGCCGTACACTCACAGCGTCTCACGTGGTGTACTCGGCCAAGACGTGGCGTCCCACGTGACCTGGTTACCTGGGGTGCCGGCTAGACGCTGGTTTGACGTCACTGGTGTGCGACTTGAGCTCCGGTTCTGTGCCGGTGAAGAATCTCGTGTAGCGATGTCTTTGTCTTTGTTGTAGAAAGCTTTCTTACTCTTTCCAGGAATCCACGCTCACTTAGTATTTGCCAGACGCGTTTCAGGGTCATACACCCCTTCCTCAGTGGCCAACTGAGTGAGTGGATTCTCACTCCTTATATGTTTTTTTTTTTTTTTTTTTTTTTTTCTCCTCCCTCCACCCACAATCCCACTTTTCTGGGCTTCTCCTAATAAGTGGGGTGGATTAAGTTGTTGCTGGCTTGTATCACTATTTGCAGCTTAAAACATATTTAAATGACAATTATAACCATAAATAACATCCCCTATATTTATTATCAATAAAAACAGGTTCATGGAAAAGACTACAAGGTCAAAATGACATTCTGAAAGAGAACCGCATCAAAAACGCATCAGTGTGAACTGCGTTTTATGTGCGATTTTAGTATTTTGATGCTTTACAAGGTCAACACACCACCGGAGTGAAGCCTAACCATATATATGATTTTGGCATATTGATGCTGTGTGTCGATTGGAAGTTTTCTTGTTGTGTTCATTGATTATGTTTAGGAGGAGTACCGGCACCGCCATGGGCACCAGATTCGCCCCGAGCTATGCCAATTTATTTTTGGCGCAGTGGGAAAGGGAGATCATTTTGCCCAGGCTGGGGGCGGATCTGGTGCTGTAGCGGCGGTACATTGACGATATTTTATTTATCTGGCAGGATACAGCTGAATCCCTTTATCTGTTTCTTAAGAATATTAATAATAATGATAGAAATCTGGTATTTCTATCATTATTATTAATATAAAGATATCACTATTACTTTGCCTTACACTAATCGCCAAACTAGCTGCATGCGCCTTACTGAACTAGCTACCACTAATAAAACACACTACACAGTAGGTACAAATAACGCACAATATTTATTGCTACTTACGGTACACTAAATAATGTTGGAAGACGTAAGGCAGCTCTCACCTGCAATAGTAGAATCACCAGAGGTGCACGGATGCCGCTCCTGGATGCGGTATATGCAATGAAAAAGAGAAGAAAAGGAGCAAGGGAGGATATTATTATCAAGGAGGCAGACAAGGGGGGGTCAGTGGTTGTATTGGACAAGGGCCTATATGGATCCCTTGCTACTACTATGCTAGATCTCAGCGTCAGGGAGCGGGAATACATCTTTGTGGAACATCCTATAGTTCCCATTTTTCATGCATTACCCAAAGTCCACAAGGATGTATTCCCTCCACCCCTCAGACCCATTGTGGCTGGTATAGGCTCATACTCTGAGCGCTTTTCTGAGTGGGTGGACTCCCTGCTATAGCCCCTGATACCACTCATTCCAGGGTTTCTCAAGGACACCAGGGCGGTGCTACAAGCCTTTGCTGATTTTAAGTGGAGGGACAACTATTCGTGGATAACAGCAGATATAACATTCTTATACACTAATATTCCCCACAATTTGGCCATTATTGCGCTGCGGTGGTTTTTTGAACATTACAGTGATTACACCCAGACATTGAGGGAATATGTTGTCCATGTGGTGGATTTCCTCCTCAGGCACAATTATTTTTTGTTTGGTGAGAATTTTTATTTACAGGTGTCCGGGGTGTCGATGGGGGCCAAGTTCTCTCCCTCCATTGCTAATATATTTATGGCATGGTGGGAGGGGTGCTTTCTCCTCATCGACACCCTCCCACTCCTGGACCACCTACTCTGGTATGGACGTTACATTGATGACCTACTGATGGTGTGGTCTGGCGATGTGACGTTCATACCAGAGCTAATGGAATATTTCAATTCCAAGGTGGATAACATACAATTTGTGTTTCACACTCACCAAACTGAGATTCAGTTTTTGGATCTGTGCCTGAGGGGGGATCCCTCCACCAGTGCAGTTAATACACTTACCCACCGAAAACAATTAGCAGGCAATACCATACTTCTGGCCCAGTCATGCCATCCCTCCCATACTATCCACAGCATCCCCAGGGGTGAACTTATACGTGCCCGGCGGAATTGCTCCGATCAGAGGGCTTTTGAGACAGAAGCCTCTAACATAACTAATAGACTGCTACGCAGGGACTATTTACAGCGGGATATACAATATGCTAAAAAAATGGTTTCGCAAATTAATAGACAGTCACTAATTTTCCCAGGACAGTCTCAGGCACGCAGACAATCAGTGGATTCCAATTATAGCCAGCAAGCAACTTATTTCGTAACACAATATAGCCAAGAGTTCTCTGCCATATGTAAAATTATGAAAAAATAATAATGTACTTAATTTTCACGGCGAGTGGTCTGATATTGTGTGCAACGGAATTAAGTGTGTAGCCAAGAAAGCACCCACCCTGGGTAATATCATTAGCCCTAGCTTTTTTTCAGTGGGCAAAAAAAACACAAGCCACCTGGTTACAGCACAAAGGTAATTTTAAGTGTGGTCACAAAAAATGTATTTGTTGCCACCACATGACTACTGAAAAAACGTTTAAGTCCATGAACAACGAAAGGGTATATAACATCCAATCCTATATCAATTGTAACACCAAACATGTGGTGTATCTTATTACATGTACAATTTGTTCCTTGTTGTATGTGGGCTGCACCACCACTCCTTTAAAAAATCGGATTCGCAGACACATATCCGATGTGCCTCATTATAAGGACCAGAATGTCTCTGCAGTCAGCCTGCATTTTGCAGTTGCACATGCTGGTGATGTATCCCACTTATAGGTTAAGGGCATAGAAAGAGTTTTTCTACCGCCTAGGGGGGGAGATCACAGGAGGAAACTCCTTAACAGGGAGGCCTTCTGGATCTTCCAGCTAGAATCTCGCCAGCCCTGTGGGTTGAATAGACGTCATGATCTCATTCTACAATATTGATGTGTGACCACGTCGTCTTTTCTACTACACATACGCTTTGCCATCAGTACTTTTGCTCTCTTTGTATTTGTATTTTTATTTAGCTCAATGATTGCTGTTTTAGTGACTTGATTTACTTGTATGTGAGTTTTTCCTTCTGCTGGTTTCTGCCATTGGTTAAAGAGGTTTTCTATTCTGTCATGTGCATGGGAACGCCCCCTTGGGTCTCCACCTCCCAGGTGATACCTATCAACCTGGGGTTAGTTTGTGTTACTTAAGATGGAGCTCCCATTTCATATACACGTTTGTCATGAGGAAGGACCCACATTTCCTTGAGGTCTGAAATGCATTGACTGTTTCATGTACACCTGTATGGATTTTAATTCGCTGGATTAATGGAATAAAGTTTTTCATTTTTTAACCGAAGAGAGCCGGATTTTCTTCTCTTTTTCATTACTAAATAATGTTGCATACAATACACTAACAGTATAGCACTATAAATACAGTACTAACTACAGTACACAATCCCAAACTCCACCCACAAAATCTAACTAATACACACACTTACACACACATACAAAAGCCGCCCCACCTCCTGGTTCTAAACGCTGTCCCTATAGGGGGGAAACAAGGGGTTAATGGTGGCACTGCAAGAGTTAATGCAGGCCACAGATTCAGGGGTACCGCAGGGGTAAAAGGGGTAATGCAGGACAGGGCCTGCAAGGATAGGGATTGCAATGGGAGGTGTTGGTGGCAGGGAAGGGGATACTATTGTTGGGGATATAGGGGGTATGTGAGGGGTAGGTAGGGGCTAGACAGGTAGGGGTTAATAGTTGGTGGGATAGTGGGCGGTGGTAGGGGAATATGAATATGGGCAGGTAGGGGTTAATAGTTGGTGGGATAGTGGGCGGTGGTAGGGGAATATGAATATGGGCAGGTAGGGGTTAATAGTTGGTGGGATAGTGGGTGGTGGTAGGGGAATATGAATATGGGCAGGTAGGGGTTAATAGGGTTGGTGGGATAGTGGGTTGTGGTAGGGGAATATGGGCAGGTAGGGGTTAATAGCGTTGGTGGGATAGTGGGGTTCAATACTCAGCCCTCCAGGGGTATGCTCGTCGTCCTGGAGATGATTCTCATGGGGGCGGCTCGGCTCTACTCTCTTGACTGCAGGGGCTGCCTGATATTTATATCCGGCAGCCCGCACTCCCGGACCGCCCGCGCTGTGGCGTGCCCCACAGGCAAGGACACGTGGGCCAGCGCGGTGAAATGACGTCACCGCGCCAGCCCACGCGTCCCTGCATGCGCCCGGCCGGGTCGCGCCGCTTGCTGCCAGGCGGGAGAAGCCTTTGATCTCCCGCCTGTAGCGATTTGCATTCCAGGCAGCGCGATAGTAATCGCACTCCCGGAATGCCCATAATAGAAGGAGGGGAGGTTTCTCCCTTTTTTCTGTTATGCATAATTATCTCCAGCAGCGCTGGAGATAATTTAAACAAAGGACACCGATTCTGTTGAATCAGAGTTCTTTGTAGTCATCAGGATGACCAGACCCCTGTCCGGTCATTCTGATGCAATAAATCAGATTGCATCAGTGTGAATGCTTGGGGCACATTCACACCGATGCACCTGGTTCCAGTTCTATTTGGGGACATCCTATGGTATAAAGGGGGACATATTATCATATGTATTAAGGGGCATTATAAAGGGGGACAAATTCTATAAGGGGACACATAAGGGGACATATTCCCCACAGGGGCTGCAATGAGCCCCTGGGGGACACTAAGGATAGATGTGCGCAGAAGCTGGGCACATCTGCGCACATCACCTTATATTAGTGTATGCACATATATTATACAGTACAGACCAAAAGTTTGGACACACCTTCTCATTCAAAGAGTTTTCTTTATTTTCATGACTATGAAAATTGTAGATATGAAGAAAAAAGATAAGTTTTGTCCAGCTTGTATTTGTGGCAATCCAAAGGCTTTTATTCAATAATCAGTAAAATCCAGGTACAGAAAGCAGAGTCTACATGTTTCGGGCACAATGCAATTTCAGCCCTTACTCATGACAATTTCAAATACACTGTGAGTTGTTCTTATAGAGGAGAGGGGAAGGGCTCCTCCACCTGAAGTAATCAGGCTGAGAGTCGACCCCTCCCAACTACAAGTGTGCACATAGGTAAAAACATACCAAAATTTCATTTCATATAGTTCATTAAAACAATACATTCAAAAAACTAGAGGAAAAAAGCACGGGGAGGAGAAAGAAAGGAGAAATAAATGGAGGATAAATTTATGGTTAATACTGTAGAATAAGGTCCAGTCTTTTATTTAGACCATGAGGCTGGCGGCTTTCCAAACGGAAAATCCAGTAGGATTCTCTGTTCAAAAGTTTCCGTTTTCTGTCACCACCTCTTATTGGTTTTTTAACTTTTTCAATACCTTGTACTGACATATGAGAGACATCACCACCATGTACCATGGCAAAGTGAAGACTTGCCGCAGATATATTGCGGTTCGCATGGTGCGGTATGTCTGATATATGTTTTCTGATGCGTGTTTTTATTGCATTTGTTGTGCATCCTACATATTGCAACCTACATTTTGTGCATGTTATACAATAAATCGCATGTGTGGTATTGCAGTTAAGTTGTTAGTATTTAAATCCTTATGTTGTGAAACTACAGAATTGTTCAATGAGACTAGATCCCTCTCAACCAGCTCCTGAAATCTGTCCAGTGCATGGGATCTAGATTGCACTGGATAGAAATCACGGTTGGAAGGGTTAAAGTCTGATGAACAATGCGCAGCATCAGAAGGAAGACAAGTGTTTTCCAATTCTATTAGATCATATACATGTAACATTTCATTAAAAGACATACTGGTTGGATTCAGTATATGGTCTGGTATAGAGGTAGCATTGATTGTGTCTGGATCTGGAATCAAATTGGAGGTGAACACACTGGCCGCAGCATCTCCTGGACTACACACCTGTGAGTCTATTGATTGGAAGTGCTGCTGCAGAGTTAAACTGCGGGCCAGTCTGTTCACGTCCAATATGGTTCTGTACAAATCGAAGTGACAAGACGGCGCAAAAGTCAAACCTTTACCCAGAACTTTAAGTTCATGTTCTGATAATATACAAGCCGACAGATTAATTATCTGTAGTTCATTTTCCCCCGTCTGGATCTTACAGGATAACGGCGGCTTGCGGTGTCTCCGACCTCCTCTGCGTTTTTTGACATCTGTCTGTGTGAATTAGTCCCTTGTGCGGAGCGATTGCTGGATATCTCCATCTGGGTCAGGTTGGTATCACATTCCGATTCAGGAGAATCAGCGTCTGTGGAGCTAAATGAGACTTTGCGGCGTTGTTTTTTTTTGGAGCGTAGGCCTCTCAGTATACATCTTGGTGTATGTGTCCGCATTTCTGACCAGGTGTACACTTCTTTGCGGTTATAGTCAAGTAGATCTCTGTTAAATTTAGACTGCTTCATTTGCATGAGAGCTTCCTCTGTTAATGCAAGATCCTCTTTTAGTTTGTCATCAAATTTAAGAAACGCTGGGTTATTGATATGTTCCGGTAGCGAGTCTTGCGTGATTTTAATCTCCTTTCTTAACTCCTCCAAGGTCTGTCTTTCATTTCGGACAATTAAGTCCAACACAGTACCAACAACATCGAGTTTCTGGATCTCAGACTCAGGGGGGACTCCGCCACAGCCTCCATATACACTAGCACATATAGGAAACTAACAGCAGGCAACACACTACTGCATGCACAGTCATGCCATCCCACACATACTATCAGGAACATACCCAAAGGAGAATTAATCAGGGCCAAAAGAAATTGCAGTGATGAGTCAACCTACAGGGCGGAGGCGCAAAATATTATAAAAAGATTGACACATAGAGCATATTCGCAAAAAATGATGGAAAAATGCAACAGGGACGTATTAAACATAAATAGAAATCTATTGTTAGCCACAAACGTAAAAACAAAGGGCCAAAAGAATAGAGAGACATCTAATCATGATAGAAAAAAATATTTTTGTTACACAATACAGTAAGGAATATTTCCAAATTTGTAACATTGTGAAAAAGCACTTTCCAGTTCTAGCGTGTGACAAAAAATGGGCAGCAATGGCACAAAAGGGCATTAAATGTGCAGCTAAAAAAGCACCTACTATAGCTAGCTCAGTGAGTCCATCCCTTTTCAAAAATGATAAGTCCCGTACAACCCAGAGCACCTGGTTGTCTACAAAAGGGAATTACAAGTGCGGTCACTCCATTTGTACTTGCTGCAAATATATGAAAATCTGTCAAAATTTTGAATCTACTGTCAATGGCCAGGTTTTTAAAATACATTCTTTCCTTAACTGCAATACCACACATGCGATTTATTGTATAACATGCACAAAATGTAGGTTGCAATATGTAGGATGCACAACAAATGCAATAAAAACACGCATCAGAAAACATATATCAGACATACCGCACCATGCGAACCGCAATATATCTGCGGCAAGTCTTCACTTTGCCATGGTACATGGTGGTGATGTCTCTCATATGTCAGTACAAGGTATTGAAAAAGTTAAAAAACCAATAAGAGGTGGTGACAGAAAACGGAAACTTTTGAACAGAGAATCCTACTGGATTTTCCGTTTGGAAAGCCGCCAGCCTCATGGTCTAAATAAAAGACTGGACCTTATTCTACAGTATTAACCATAAATTTATCCTCCATTTATTTCTCCTTTCTTTCTCCTCCCCGTGCTTTTTTCCTCTAGTTTTTTGAATGTATTGTTTTAATGAACTATATGAAATGAAATTTTGGTATGTTTTTACCTATGTGCACACTTGTAGTTGGGAGGGGTCGACTCTCAGCCTGATTACTTCAGGTGGAGGAGCCCTTCCCCTCTCCTCTATAAGAACAACTCACAGTGTATTTGAAATTGTCATGAGTAAGGGCTGAAATTGCATTGTGCCCGAAACATGTAGACTCTGCTTTCTGTACCTGGATTTTACTGATTATTGAATAAAAGCCTTTGGATTGCCACAAATACAAGCTGGACAAAACTTATCTTTTTTCTTCATATCTACATATTTCTCCTGTTTTCGGGTGAAGGAGTTGGTCCGTGCTATACCGGTGGAATCCTTGGCAGGTGAGAGCTGCTCAAACCCTTGACTTTCACAATATGAAAATTGTAGATTCACACTGAAGGCATCAAAACTATGAATTAACACATGTGGAATTATATACATAACAAACAAGTGTGAAACAACTAAAAATATGTCATATTCTAGGTTCTTCAAAGTAGCCACCTTTTGCTTTGATTACTGCTTTGCACACTCTTGGCATTCTCTTGATGAGCTTCAAGAGGTAGTCCCCTGAAATGGTTTTCACTTCACAGGTGTTCCCTGTCAGGTTTAATAAATGGGATTTCTTGCCTTATAAATGGGGTTGGGACCATCAGTTGCGTTGAGGAGAAGTCAGGTGGATACACAGCTGATAATCCTACTGAATAGACTGTTAGAATTTGTATTAAGGCAAGAAAAAAGCAGCTAAGTAAAGAAAAACGAGTGGCCATCATTACTTTAAGAAATGAAGGTCAGTTAGTCAGCCGAAAAATTGGAAAAACTTTGAAAGTAAGGGCTATTTGACCATGAAGGAGAGTGATGGGGTGCTGCGTCAGATGACCTGGCCTCCACAGTCACCGGACCTGAACCCAATCAAGATGGTTTGGGGTGAGCTGGACTGCAGAGTGAAGGCAAAAGGGCCAACAAGTGCTAAGCATCTCTGGGAACTCCTTCAAGACTGTTGGAAGACCATTTCAGGGGACTACCTCTTGAAGCTCATCAAGAGAATGCCAAGAGTGTGCAAAGCAGTAATCAAAGCAAAAGGTGGCTACTTTGAAGAACCTAGAATATGACATATTTTCAGTTGTTTCACACTTGTTTGTTATGTATATAATTCCACATATGTTAATTCATAGTTTGGATGCCTTCATAGTCATGAAAATGAAGAAAACTCTTTGAATGAGAAGGTGTGTCCAAACTTTTGGTCTGTACCGTATATGCATGTAAGTGTTCGTATGTATATATATATATATATATATATATATAAACAGAAAGAAAAGAAGACCTGCGACCAAGATCCCAAGTATGGATAGTGAAGCAAAAGAAGGCAGCACTCCAGATAATGATGCAAAAGTGGACGGTTTATTCACTCATCAGCAACGTTTCAGCTCTGTCTATGGAGCCTTTTTCTAGCTGAGTAACATGTGCAAAATTACATATATATATATATAGTGCAAGTAATTACCAAGGTACAAATTGATACATCATATAATAAAGTGCAAATGCATACATATTACAGTCATATTACAAATATAATCAGTGTATCATCATAATTCAGTGTAGCAGCAATACAGACATAATCTTAAAAATTCATAATGTGGTGAATGTGATATAAAATCACCAAAATATCCTAATTACCAATCAAATGTGAAAGTGAACAAGAGTGTTGAACATAATATAACAATCAAAAAAGATTAAAAACCTTTGAATGAATCACTTTCTGCTGACCACGCATGGTAGGAACTGTTGGCGTCCGGAAAAGAAAACGGCGCATGCGCCGCTTCAACCGATGTCGCGAGATTCACAGAGGTAATGTGTGGTAAACCAACCACATCAAAGAGGGCCGCTTTGGAACAATACTTTAGGGCGCATGCGCATGCCAATGCTAACGCCCATATAGATTTGACAGACACTTGTACAGTGCCTGAGCGCTGCAGTATATAGCAGAAACAGCTGATCCATTCATCGGGGACCGGCGAGTCAATGTTGGTCACCAATGGGATATCTGTATCAGCAGGATGATGTGGTATTTACACCGCTAGCATCCCGCTGTCCAGAATACCAGCAAATCCGCTCCATGTCCCTTACAGTCACACAGTAGGCAAAGTCCACTGTAAATCGACTGAAGGGACACAGACAAAACTGCATCGGGGCTCATAACATATGTTTATTTACATTAAATGTGTCAGCAGTCAGAAGGGGCTGGAGTCACACCATCACACGGACAGGGGCCGACTATAAGCATTGATTGTACATATTACAAAATAAAGGGAAGAGGGATCGCCAACAAGTTCCTCCAGGCTTCGCCATACGTGAACATTCGTACTTTATGCTTCAAAATAATATCCTATAAGAAAGAGAGAAAAAAAAAATTTCATATATAGCACATGTTGTTTTCCATATACGCCATCAAACTGGAAGAGAACACACATGAAACCAATGACTAGACAACCCTAAACTCACATTTAAACCCTGTGGCCTTAGGGTACCAAGTGTGTAGATCCAGTAAAGCTCACGCTTTTTCAATAATTTTATTCGATCCCCACCTAGCCTTGAGGGAGAGATTTGCTCCAGAATTCTAAAACGTAAGTCATCTTGTGTGTGTTTAGCTTCAGTGAAGTGTTTAGACACTGGGAGATCCATTTTTTGTTTTCTAATTGAATACCGGTGTTGGTTGAGATGGGTTTTGACGTCCCATGTGGTCTCACCAATATATAGCAGACCACAGGGGCACACCAACAAATAGATAACATAAGACAAATCACATGTTAAATATTGTCTGATCTTGACCCTATGTCCCAAAGTAGGGTGCACAAACGAGTCCCCTCTCAGCATTAATTTGCAATTAATGCAATTATAGCAAGGATAACAGCCTTTGTGTGTAGAACCGAAATAGCTCTCACACGTCTCCCTTGTAGAACCAATGTCTGACTTCACCAGTCTATCACCTAAGTTGGGGCTGTGTCGGTACGAACATAGGGGTGGCGATTTAAACTCCTGCACTTTCTCAAAGTTGCTAGTGAGAATTCGCCAATGCTTTTTGATTATAGCAGCAATCCTACCACTATTGGTGCTAAATTCCGATACAAAGGGGATTCTAGCCTGGGGGCACTTGTGATCACCTAATCCCTCTCTAATAATTTCTCTAGTGAGTGGTTTAATTCTATTCAACTGTTCTCGAATCAATTTTTTGGGATACCCACGTGTCTGAAATTTGGACCCCATTTCTTGTAATCTATTCTCTGCTATTACCAGATCTTGGACAATTTTTTTGACCCTGAGGAGCTGACTAAAAGGAAGAGACCTAATCATAGGTTTAGGGTGGTGACTCTCATAACGTAGTAAAGTGTTTTTATCTGTGGGTTTCACATATATGTCAGTCACTAACCTGTCATTATGGATGCCAACTTGTGTATCCAGAAATTGCAAGGATACCTCTGAGTGTGTCAATGTAAACTTGACACTGGGATCAATGGTATTTAAAAAACTATGGAAAGCGATGAGGTCCTCCGTGGCGCCGACCCAAATCAGGAAAATGTCATCGATGTAAAGCCACCACCCCAGCGCATGGCTGAAGTGGTGGCTCACATAGATGACAGACTCCTCAAGATGTGACATGTACAGATTTGCATAGGTCAGCACCACGTTGGACCCCATCGCGGTCCCCCGCAATTGTAAAAAGAAGTCATCCTGAAACAGGAAATGATTTCTGGTTAGGATGAACCTCAACAAGGTGCTCAAAAATTGTTGACAGTCATGACTATATTCTGTTTTTTGTAGGACCTGTTTAATGGCTTGTATGCCCAATTCGTGTTCGATCGAGGTATATAGGCTTACTACATCAAAAGAAGCCAATAGTGCCCCCTTGGGGATGGAAAGACCATCAATCTTGGTCAAGAAGTCACTAGTATCTCTAATGTACGATCTTGAAGATAGGGCAAAGGGACGCAAAATCTTATCAAGAAAAATGGCTGCCCTGCAGAACAATGAGTCCATCCCCGAGACGATGGGGCGTCCAGGGGGTGAAGTCAAGGACTTGTGTATCTTAGGTAAAGTATATAGGATAGGCGTGGCAGGCTTATCACTATATAAAAAGGCAAACGTTTTTTCATCAATTATATCTTTCTCTCTAGCTACAATTAATATTTCTTTGAGCTCCCTCAATAGCATCTACATCTTCGTCATCTACATCTTTTTTAGGGGGAACCCCCGGATCGTCAGAACCCGCCGAGGGGGGAGGAGACAACATAAACAAAGTAAAAGGGAAAAATGTGCAGCCCCAGCAGGGCAGGACTTTAAGATGCAAGATATAGTGGTAAATATCTCTTCAACACCTTTGAGCACTGCACAATTATCTGTATTAAATAAAGGCCTGTCATATTGTCCGGTAAATGCAACCAAATGGTTTGACTTAGAAATTGACTTGCAGAGATTTCTGTGCAACATTAAATTGAAAGTATGGTTTGCAGAACAAAGTGACAGACCCACATCTGAAAACATAAGGGTTAGTGAGCTGACTCTGAAAAATTTGGATTTATATGTTAAAAGTGATTTTTCTCCGGTTGTTGATCATCCTGCTATTGAGGCTTTTGGTCTCGCGGTTAAACGCGATATTGAAAGTCTCAAACAGGAAACTTCTCAGCAACCACTTAAATTTGCGAACATGACTAAAATGGAGATGGCGGCACTTAGTGATCTGGCTTCGGACCGCAACCTCACCATCAAGTCCGCTGACAAGGGTGGTGGGGTTGTGGTCATGGATACCAGATCCTATGTAGCTGAAATCAGACAACAGCTCGCAGATACCAATGTATATGTAAGGATTTACAATGATCCCAAATTTGTGCTATTGAGGGAGCTCAAAGAAATATTAATTGTAGCTAAAGAGAAAGATATAATTGATGAAAAAACGTTTGCCTTTTTTTTTTTTGTAATAAAATTTTTATTCAGATCAGGCATTTGGCAAAATTGTACAAAGAATATTACATTGTATTCAATGGTACATTCCATACAGAGAAATATGACAATTACATACTACAAGATGCAAGTTTAACAGCAATCATAACATACAAAAGAAGGGACCGCCTAGATCACTTTTTTTATTTTTTAAACCTCCCAACCCTCCCTTCCCTCCCTCTCAGAAAAACAAGTCAAGACCCGAAGTGTCATGTTGATATTGGATTTCCATCAAAATAATTCTGATATGTTTCAATTATATCTAGAAGTGGATTTAAGTTTATTGGTCTCGACATCCTTATTCCCTCCTCTCAATTAATCATCAAGAGTGTAGAATAGCACCACAGATAATCCAAAGCATCCTGAGCTATATCAATAGGTCTCCCAAACTACCTGCTAGTTTCGCTTTCATGTACCATGTTGTATCAACAAATGGTTTAATAACCTCTTTTTTTTCATATATAGTAAGCGAACTTTCAATGAACGGTCTCCATTTATGAATAAAAGATTGTATGGATAATTCCTTGTTGCGTTCCGCATCCAACCTATCCATATACATGAGCACTTTCACGGTGCCGATGACTTCATCCAAAGTGGGCAGCTGAGGTTGTAGCCACTTCCTCAATATACATTTTTTTGCCGCAAGTAATAGTACATGAGGTCCCCTGGTGCCCACTATGGGTGAATCAACGTCTTCCTGGTCCCTGGGAATGAATTGAAATACACATTGTTGAGGTACATCTTTGACTTCAACCTTCCAGGTGTCATTGACATAACCGCAAATTTGCTCCCAATACGGTCTAAGTTTACTACATCCCCAAATCCCATGTAGAAGGTCAGCCCTATACAAATCACATTTGGGGCAGTGTCTTAAGTAATGCGCTGGTGCATTGTCATAAGACAAGTTATAGGCATATGTTGCCCTGTGGATTATCCTGAATTGAGTTTCTCTCCAGTGTTCACTACTGATAGCACATCTTATTTTATCCATCCCCTCTCGTATCTTAAAGGTAAGTTTGTCATCAGCTACCTGTTTCTCCCATTCTTTGAAAACCGTCTGCGCAACCCCTTCAAGTTTGACATTCATCAGTTTCTTATATATTATGGAAATAGAATCCATATTGCTCCCTTGGTTCATCAAACTGGCAAACCTAATAACGGCTGTCTCAGTACCCAATGTTTTCGATTGGGCTGCGCAGAATGTCTTTATCTGCAAAAACTGTAAATACTGATTTGGGAGTATAGAGTGTTTGGATTGCACTTCCTCCCAGGACAGTAACTTTAGTCCATTGACCGTCAAGAGATCTCCTAGGTTCCTCACATTTTTCCTGCGCCACTCCTGGAACAATCTGTTGGAACTACCTTGCGGAAAAGATGGAAGGAACCATAACGGCATGTAAGATGAGATATACATTGGTAGTCTATATAATTTTCTGATGTGTTTCCACGTCGCTATTGTATCTCTAAGTATCAGAGCCTGTTTGGCTTCCTCTGGAAGTAATGACATTTTTGTGTGCAACAGAGCATGTAGTTCATGTGGCGTTACAAGTTCCTGCTCCAAAGCCCTATCGGTGTAATGTGAGGATCCCCCCCACCCAATCACGTATATACCGCCATAGTGCTGCCAAGTTATAGCCCCAGATATCAGGTAATTGCAAACCCCCCTCCCATTTTAGAAGGCAAAGTTTCTTGTATGCAATACGGGGTCTTTTTCCCTTCCATAGGAAAGCTATAAACGTGGATTGTAGTATATTAACGTCTGTATGTTTTAATAAAAGCGGTATCGTTTGCAACGGATATAAGAGCCTGGCGAAACTTGTCATTTTAATGAGGCTTGCTCTTCCTAATAATGTCAGTGGGAGTTCCTGCCATTTCTGTAGCTCTTGAATAATTTTAGCTATCAAGGGGTCATAATTTAATTTGTACATTTTGGTTGGAGACTTTCCTATTTTAATACCCAGATATTTTATATAGTCTCGCGCTACAGTAATCAGACCATCATCGTACCTCCCTCCCAATCCTTTCCCTATATGTAACAGCTGACTTAGCTACATTGATCTTATATCCCATAAAAGTGCACACTTTGTTTAGGGCCTCTAGGACTCTTGGCAGATCTTTAGTGGGATCATGCAAAAATAAAAGCATATCATCCGCGAAACATGTCAGTTTAATATCTCTATTCCCCACCTTTATTCCTTCATAAACACCCGAACTCAGCAGGTATCTAGCAAGTGGTTCAAGAGCAATGTTGAACAAAAGTGGGGAAAGTGGGCATCCCTGTCTCGTGCCTTTCCGGAGATGGAACTGATCATACAACCAACCAGGAAGAGATATCCTTGCCTGCGGTGCGGTATAAATTGCATGAACAAATGCCCGGAAAGGGCCCTGAATTCCTATTTTATCTAGTACTAGATCTAACCACTGCCAATTTACATTGTCGAAGGCTTTTTCGGCATCTAAAGCCAAAAGAGCCTCTCTTCCCAACTCATCTGTCTGCCGCCTCCTGAGGAGCCAGTCCTGCACTGCCAAAACAGTTCGTATGTTAATTGTGGCTGACCGGCCTTTTAGAAATCCGACTTGGTGTGAACCAATGAGCTTGGGCATAATGTTAGCTAGTCTGTTAGCCATTATCTTTGCTAGGATCTTTAAATCTTGATTTATCAAGGAGATGGGTCTATAGGACCCCGGAAGAGTGGGATCTTTATCCTGTTTGGGTATCAGTTTAATATGTGCCAAAAACACAGAAATATAGTGGCAATACTGGAGGAGCGGCTCAACCCCTAACACTGTAGCGTGTTTTACATTGGGGGAGCAGCCCCACCGCATGTGGACCGCAGCAAACGACCATCCCCAGCAAAAAATGCATACGGTGGAGGATGTCGGCGTGGTCCACATGCACCACAAGGGCATCCTACACAAAACGGAGCATTGTGCGGATGTAAATACAATCATATAAAGCACAGAAAAAATGCACCAAACGGATATGCCACTGACTATACTGGCTAGTCATAAATGCAGATATTAAAAGCTGAGACTTTCGCCAATATATTCCTGTCAGGAAAATATCGGAGCCCTTCATGCACCACGTCACGGTCACTCAGCATGGCAAAGGGTCCTACCACTACGCTAACTATGGTGTGAACACGGTCTGAAGGTGATGTAATCCAGCTCGCAGCCAGGCTTCCACACAAACGCCTAGCAGGACAACTAGTGCAATGTGATCAAAGCCAAGACTGCAAGCCACACCCATATCAGACCCTGATATGGGTGTGGCTTGCAGTCTTGGCTTTGTTCACATTGCACTAGTTGTCCTGCTAGGCGTTTGTGTGGAAGCCTGGCTGCGATCTGGATTACATCACCTTCAGACCGTGTTCACACCAAAGTTAGCGTAGTGGTAGGACCCTTTGCCATGCTGAGTGACCGTCACGTGGTGCATGAAGGGCTCCGATATTTTCCTGACAGGAATATATTGGCGAAAGTCTCAGCTTTTAATATCTGCATTTATGACTAGCCAGTATAGTCAGTGGCATATCCGTTTGGTGCATTTTTTCTGTGATTTATATGATTGTATTTACATCCGCACAATGCTCCGTTTTGTGTAGGATGCCCTTGTGGTGCATGTGGACCGCGCCGACATCCTCCACCGTATGCATTTTTTGCTGGGGATGGTCGTTTGCTGCGGTCCACATGCGGTGGGGCTGCTCCCCCAATGTAAAACACGCTACAGTGTTAGGGGTTGAGCCGCTCCTCCAGTATTGCCACTATATTTCTGTGTTTTTGTCTTGTTTTATATGTAGTGTATGTTCCGTTACCTGGCATTCAAACACTCTTTTGCACCTGGTGACCTCCATCACAGGGTCTGATATGGGTGTGGCTTGCAGTCTTGGCTTTGTTCACATTGCACTAGTTGTCCTGCTAGGCGTTTGTGTGGAAGCCTGGCTGCGAGCTGGATTACATCACCTTCAGACCGTGTTCACACCATAGTTAGCGTAGTGGTAGGACCCTTTCCCATGCTGAGTGACCGTGACGTGGTGCATGAAGGGCTCCGATATTTTCCTGACAGGAATATATTGGCGAAAGTCTCAGCTTTTAATATCTGCATTTATGACTAGCCAGTATAGTCAGTGGCATATCCGTTTGGTGCATTTTTTCTGTGATTTATCAGTTTAATATGTGCCAAGTTTCCTGAAGGCATCACCGTATGAGTTTGAATAATAGACTCAAATAACCTTAGCAGGCTAGGAACTATTTATGGGCCCATGGATTTATAAAACTCCGCTGGGAGACCATCAGGTCCCGGGGCCTTCCCGTTATGTAGGGATTTTATCACCAAGCTAATTTCTTGCTCCGTGATGGGATTCAACGTGATGGCATTCAACATTAACAGATCCAGCTCCTCAACAGACGGCAAAGAGACAGAGTCTAGGAAGGCATGACCTTCCGTAATATTGCAAGGATCTTGGGCATATAACTGCTCGTAATAGCTTTTAAAAATATCCAGTGTGACTTTTGGGTCACTAGATAGATCCCCCTTCTCTGTTTGAAGTTTGGGAGGTGGCACTTGTGTTCTTCTCCCTTGTGCAAGCCTGGCCAGTAATCTACCTGACTTATTACCAAACTTAAAAAAATAAGCCGAAGAGTGATCAGCATGAACCCTTTCTACTTTTTCTGCATAATGATCATAATTATGTTTAGCTGTAACCCATTTAGTCTTGTTGGCCTCTGTGGGGTTTTGTTGGAACTCTGTGTAGAGCATTCTTAAATTATTTGTGGCTTCTAATAATTTAGAACGTATATCCCTCTTTTGAGCTATAGTGTAAGAAATGATCTTTCCTCTTAATACAGCCTTAGCCGTGTCCCAAAAAAGGGGGGGATTGTCCTGGTGCTGCCCATTTGTATCTTTATACTCCCACCACCACCCTAGTAGTTTGGACTTAAAAGTTTCATCCATGGCTAAATACCCCGATAACCGCCATAAAATATCTTGACCCTTTGGAATAACTTCTCTCCGTCTCAATGATACTGGTGAATGGTCAGAAATCACCATCTCCTCTATCTTTACCTCACTCACTTTGGTGGTCAATAAACTGGATCCTAAAAAATAATCTATCCGGGACCAAGCACATTGAGAGTGAGAGAAGTGAGTATACCCCGTTCCATGGGGTTACAATGCCGCCAGATATCCGTTAATTTAGTGACTTCCATCATATTTGGGAGTATGGAAAGTATGCTCTGTTTATCTGTTTTACCAATCTTTGTTCGCTTCCTATCCTCCAGGATCGAATGTACCATGTTAAGATCCCCTCCTATTAGTACTAAACTGTTGGAGTCTTGTAAGATCCGCCTTTCTAAATTCCCAATAAAAGGACCTGCCTGCACATTAGGGGCATAAACATTATAAATTGATAATATCCCTGCAGGGGTTTCAATGGTTAGGGTGGCCAATCTCCCACTGTCATCTGCCTCCGTTGTCAGTATCTTATAATGTAGTTTTTTATGTAACAGTATAAGTACTCCTGCCTTCTTCCCATCAGATGGGGATCCTATCACTTCTCCCACCCATAATTTCTGCATTCTCTTAAAATCTGCTGCCTCTAGATGCGTTCCTTGCAATAGGGCAATATCAGCGTGTAGTTTTTTCAAATGACGTAAAACCATCATTCTCTTATGTGGAGAACGTAGACCTTTGATATTCCAGGTAACTATATTGACCATATCGAAACCTCGCTAATTCCACTTACAAAGTGTGGATAGATTATCTGTAGTGCTATGAGAACCTAACTCCCTCCCTTCCCAACTTAAAAACAAAATAACCTCTTTATCACCAAAGGTGATTGCGAACTTGTGACTTCCTGACTTCACTTTTTTCTCGCCTATTTAGAGACTTCGCTATCTCTCCACCTCCCGTATTCCAATTCAACAGAATATACATTAACTCTATCCGTTAACCTGGAGAACCTTTGCTTAGTACACATAAAGAAGTCCTCCACTTAGTACCTAGGCAGACATTCAGTATGTAATTCCATGTCAATCATTTAAAGGCGATTCAGCTGTATAGCTTACTAGTTTGTGCCCATGAGAGTCATGGAAGTTCATTATAACCAGTTAAACATCAGATAGACCATCTGCAACATACAGCATAACTTATCAGCATATCTACCATATCATGTAGGTTCAAAGAGTTTCTCCGAACCGGTATTTAGCATTTTAGTCCCTTCTGGAACGTCGGTCCTCATAATTTCGATTCCCATTCCCTCGCCGGCGTGGTGATCGCGGCCTTTGCGAGACTGGCCTGTCTCTCTGTGACGATGGTGTTCTTCCTGATGATGTAATCAGTTCAGGGGACCGCTCTGCTGTGCCTTCTAAGGTTAACATATTTATATTCTTTTCGGCCTCCTCTGGTGTCTCAAAAGTCTCCGATGAGCCATCCTCTTTAAATACTTTCAATAACGCCGGATATATTAGAGCAAACTTTTGTTTTTTCCTCACCAGGTTTGAGCAAATCACAGAGAAAGCCCTTCTCCTTCTCGAGACCTCAGCGCTATAGTCCCCAAACAGCAGAACCTTATAGCCTCTGACATCAATTGGCTTCCCTCTTTTCTTGAAGTGTCCCAAGATATCTGCCTTTTCTGCGTAATTTAGGTATTTAACAACGGTGGGACGGGGTCTTACAATTTGATCACTGTTGTGGTCGCCATTTTGATCCGACCTCACTGGGCCCACCCGATGTGCCCTTTCCACAACACAAGGGCTGCGGATCCCTAGGGCTTTAGGAATGTCCACCGAGCAAATCGAAGCCAGCTGGCTAGCAGGTACTGACTCTGGTAGTCCAATAATCCTTACATTACTGCGCCGGGATCGATTTTCCAGGTCTTCTAGTTTGTCCCGGAGACCTGCAGTGGACCTCAGCACTGCCTGTAATTGCATCTGGGACTGGCCTAGATCACTCTCCAGTGAGCTGATTTTGTCCTCCAATTCCGAAATCTGGGACGAGTGTTTAGAGACATCCGCCTGTAGCTGTGTTAGCGTGGTCACCACCGCGGCCGGTTTGGCGACTTCCACTGCCAGGGCTTTGCATCCAACCCCTAACCCTTGTATTACCTCAGGCTCCTGGTCGAGTGTTTCCGGATCGATTACCGGTTCGATAACCTTCGAGGTGGCGGGAGGGGGTTGGGATGAGGATCTGGCTGAGCGCATGAGGCGATCTTCTGCGCCCGTCATCTTGTCTTCCTCAGCTGCAGTCTTTGCGTGTCTGCGAAGTGCCGGGCTTCCCACACTTGTACCACTCCTGGTCAGGTATTTCTCCATCCACACCGGAGGAGATACACGGCAGGTGAGCGGGGATTACACCCCTTTGAAAGAGCTTGTGGTCTTGTGATCGGTTCTCTGGCACGGAGCTCTCTTCTCCTGCTGCCTCACATGCGAGCGCCGGAACCGGAAGTTTGCCTTTTTATATAGTGATAAGCCTGCCACGCCTATCCTATATACTTTACCTAAGATACACAAGTCCTTGACTTCACCCCCTGGACGCCCCATCGTCTCGGGGATGGACTCATTGTTCTGCAGGGCAGATATTTTTCTTGATAAGATTTTGCGTCCCTTTGCCCTATCTTCAAGATCGTACATTAGAGACACTAGTGACTTCTTGACCAAGATTGATGGTCTTTCCATCCCCAAGGGTGCACTATTGGCTTCTTTTGATGTAGTAAGCCTATATACCTCGATCAAACACGAATTGGGCATACAAGCCATTGAACAGGTCCTACAAAAAACAGAATATAGTCATGACTGTCAACAATTTTTGAGCACCTTGTTGAGGTTCATCCTAACCAGAAATTATTTCCTGTTTCAGGATGACTTCTTTTTGCAATTGCGGGGGACCGCAATGGGGTCCAACGCGGCGCCGACCTATGCAAATCTGTACATGTCACATCTTGAGGAGTCTGTCATCTATGTGAGCCACCACTTCAGCCATGCGCTGGGGTGGTGGCGTTACATCGATGACATTTTCCTGATTTGGGTCGGCGCCACGGAGGACCTCATCGCTTTCAATAGTTTTTTAAATACCATTGATCCCAGTGTCAAGTTTACATTGACCCACTCAGAGGTATCCTTGCAATTTCTGGATACACAAGTTGGCATCCATAATGACAGGTTAGTGACTGACATATATGTGAAACCCACAGATAAAAGCACTTTACTACGTTATGAGAGTCACCACCCTAAACCTATGATTAGGTCTCTTCCTTTTAGTCAGCTCCTCAGGGTCAAAAAAATTGTTCAAGATCCGGTAATAGCAGAGAATAGATTACAAGAAATGGGGTCCAAATTTCAGACACGTGGGTATCCCAAAAAATTGATTCGAGAACAGTTGAATAGAATTAAACCACTCACTAGAGAAATTATTAGAGAGGGATTAGGTGATCACAAGTGCCCCCAGGCTAGAATCCCCTTTGTATCGGAATTTAGCACCAATAGTGGTAGGATTGCTGCTATAATCAAAAAGCATTCGCAAATTCTCACTAGCAACTTTGAGAAAGTGCAGGAGTTTAAATCGCCACCCCTATGTTCGTACCGACACAGCCCCAACTTAGGTGATAGACTGGTGAAGTCAGACATTGGTTCTACAAGGGAGACGTGTGAGAGCTATTTCGGTTCTACACGCAAAGGCTGTTACCCTTGCTATAATTGCATTAATTGCAAATTAATGCTGAGAGGGGACTCGTTTGTGCACCCTACTTTGGGACATAGGGTCAAGATCAGACAATATTTAACATGTGATTTGTCTTATGTTATCTATTTGTTGGTGTGCCCCTGTGGTCTGCTATATATTGGTGAGACCACATGGGACGTCAAAACCCGTCTCAACCAACACCGGTATTCAATTAGAAAACAAAAAATGGATCTCCCAGTGTCTAAACACTTCACTGAAGCTAAACACACACAAGATGACTTACGTTTTAGAATTCTGGAGCAAATCTCTCCCTCAAGGCGAGGTGGGGATTGAATAAAATTATTGAAAAAGCGTGAACTTTACTGGATCTACACACTTGGTACCCTAAGGCCACAGGGTTTAAATGTGAGTTTAGGGTTGTCTAGTCATTGGTTTCATGTGTGTTCTCTTCCAGTTTGATGGCGTATATGGAAAACAACATGTGCTATATATGAAATATTTTTTTTCTCTCTTTCTTATAGGATATTATTTTGAAGCATAAAGTATGAATGTTCACGTATGGCGAAGCCTGGAGGAACTTGTTGGCGATCCCTCTTCCCTTTATTTTGTAATATGTACAATCAATGCTTATAGTCGGCCCCTGTCCGTGTGATGGTGTGACTCCAGCCCCTTCTGGGACTTGGGTGACACCTACACAAACGGGAGCTGCCGACACATTTAATGTAAATAAACATATGTTATGAGCCCCGATGCAGTTTTGTCTGTGTCCCTTCAGTCGATTTACAGTGGACTTTGCCTACTGTGTGACTGTAAGGGACATGGAGCAGATTTGCTGGTATTCTGGACAGCGGGATGCTAGCGGTGTGAATATTACATCATCCTGCTGATACAGATATCCCATTGGTGACCAACGTTGACTCGCCAGTCCCCGATGAATGGATCAGCTGTTTCTGCTATATACTGCGGCGCTCAGGCACTGTACAAGTGTCTGTCAAATCTATATGGGCGTTAGCATTGGCATGCGCATGCGCCCTAAAGTATTGTTCCAAAGCGGCCATCTTTGATGTGGTTGGTTTACCACACATTACCTCTGTGAATCTCGCGACAGCATGCGCCGTTTTCTTTTCCGGACGCCAACAGTTCCTACCATGCCTGGTCAGTCGAAAGTGATTCATTCAAAGGTTTTTAATCTTTTTTGATTGTTATATTATGTTCAACACTCTTGTTCACTTTCACATTTGATTGGTAATTAGGATATTTTGGTGATTTTATATCACATTCACCACATTATGAATTTTTAAGATTATGTCTGTATTGCTGCTACACTGAATTATGATGATACACTGATTATATTTGTAATATGTATGCATTTGCACTTTATTATATGATGTATCAATTTGTACCTTGGTAATTACTTGCACTATATATATATGTAATTTTGCACATGTTACTCAGCTGGAAAAAGGCTCCATAGAGAGAGCTGAAACGTTGCTGATGAGTGAATAAACCGTCCACTTTTGCATCATTATCTGGAGTGCTGCCTTCTTTTGCTTCACTATATATATATATATATATATATATATATATATATAGATTGAAAAAGTGAGGAGGCAGCACACTGTGTGAACGAGGGGTGCACGTCCGGCAAATGTGGACCAGCACCTAGGTCCAATAAGCTAGAAGTAGAAATAGCCAGCAGCACTCCGAGATATTAAAGGCAAATGGTGGTTTATTAGACCCAAAGTCAAGCGACGTTTCGACAGCTTGTTGCTGTCTTTGTCAAGCATGCTTGACAAAGACAGCAACAAGCTGTCGAAACGTCGCTTGACTTTGGGTCTAATAAACCACCATTTGCCTTTAATATCTCGGAGTGCTGCTGGCTATTTCTACTTATATATATATATATATATATATACACACTCACATAAAGAATTATTAGGAACACCTGTTCTATTTCTCATTAATGCGATTATCTAGTCAACCAATCACATGTCAGTTGCTTCAATGCATGTAGGGTTGTGGTCCTGGTCAAGACAATCTCCTGAACGCCAAACTGAATGTCAGAATCGGAAAAAAAGAAAGGTGGGCTACAACAGCAGAAGACCCCACCGGGTACCACTCATCTCCACTACAAATAGGAAAAAGAGGCTACAATTTGCACGAGCTCACCAAAATTGGACTGTTGAAGACTGGAAAAATGTTGCCTGGTCTGATGAGTCTCGATTTCTGTTGAGACATTCAAATGGTAGAGTCCGAATTTGTCGTAAACAGAATGAGAACATGTATCCATCATGCCTTCTTACCACTGTGCAGGCTGGTGGTGGTGGTGTAATGGTGTGGGGGATGTTTTCTGGGCACACTTTAGGCCCCTTAGTGCCAATTGGCCATCGTTTAAATGCCACGGGCTACCTGAGCATTGTTTCTGATCATGTCCATCCCTTCATGACCACCATGTACCCATCCTCTGATGGCTACTTCCAGCAGGATAATGCACCATGTCACAAAGCTCGAATCATTTCAAATTGGTTTCTTGAACATGACAATGAGTTCACTGTACTAAAATGGCCCCCACAGTCACCAGATCTCAACCCAATAGAGCATCTTTGGGATGTGGTGGAACGGGAGCTTCGTGCCCTGGATGTGCATCCCTCAAATCTCCATCAACTGCAAGATGTTATCCTATCAATATGGGCCAACATTTCTAAAGAATGCTATCAGCACCTTGTTGAATCAATGCCACGTAGAATTAAGGCAGTTCTGAAGGCAACAGGGGGTCCAACACCGTATTAGTATGGTGTTCCAAATAATTCTTTAGGTGAGTGTATATATATATATATTTGTGGTCATGGCTACAGCCAAGAGATATCCGACGAACCCTAGGGAGAGAAACAACGGGAACAACCTAACCCAGCTAGGCGTGTCTTAGCTAACCTGACTAAATGGCTTGTTGTGTGCCCTAAGCCATGATCGTGGGTAGGCCTATAAGTGGGCATACCCTGTGGAAATAAGAAGATAAGGGAGGGAGGGTGGGGCACCTGAGAACCCACGCCTGTGTCACGACTGAGGATGGGGGAAATCCTCAGCCGTGTAAAGCCTGGTCATGTTATGGCCTACTCGGCCAGGAGAACTGGATAGGGAGCAGGTCACCTCCTAACAGCGTCCCTACCCTGACCCTAACTCCTAACTGCATGGGCCGACCTTAAAGGTAGGAGGACCCATGCGCAGGAACCTCGGATCCCTAACTCACCCTCCGTCCGGTCCCTGCGCTAGGAGTCAGAGTAAGACGCCCCACTCCTCCTAGGCACGGAGGAGCAGGAGTCTCAACGGCCAAGCTGTTGGGAAAATGGGGGAACACAAACAGTCCTATGGATATGGCAGGTAATGTGAACTAGTTCCACTTACCTGCCACAGCCTTGCTGACTGGATCCCTGTGCAGGCAAGCTGAAGTCCAGACAAGATTCAATGAACCCAGCAAACACACAACCACACACAGGAACCCAGATCCATAGCTGCACAAATATACAACAGGAACAAATCAACTGATCATAACATAACATAGTGTATCACAATTTATGATCACAAGGGTGGCCCACACTGGCAGATGGAAAAGACCAGGAGAGTTCCTCCAGCTTACAAGGCTGGAGTACCCCTCAGAAGTCTGTCTAAACTGAGGCTTTATAGCCCAGGCAGCCACACCCACAAACGGACACACCCAGTGCACACACACTAGGAAGGAGATTAACCCTTCCAACACCAGGGAAGGGAAAACACCACTAATAGGAGATGTGCACACAATAACATAAAAAGCAAGTGCACACATACACACAAAACCGCATGCACAACATAGCAAGCTGCAATGGCACAGCTCAGACTGCTACGCTGCCACATACATACTGTTGCCAGCGGCAACCACAGGTGAGGCAAATACCACAGCCCTCACCTGTGATTGAACACCAAAGAAAACCGCTGACAACCGCATGCGGTTCAGGAGTCACGGTCATAGCCATGGCCGTGACAGCCTGTGAGTGAGGCTGTGGCCCGTATATGAAGAGCCTCCGCCCCTCCCACAAATGCAGGCTGACTAAGCAGCCTTACAAACTTGTGGTCATGGCTACGGCCAAGAGATATCCGACGAACCCTAGGGAGAGAAACAACGGGAACAACCTAACCCATCTAGGCGTGTCTTAGATAACCTGACTAACTGGCTTGTTGTGTGCCCTAAGCCATGATCGTGGGTAGGCCTATAAGTGGGCAAAAACCAAGCCAAGTAGGGTAAAAGGAACTCGAATGGCATGTGCAAACTAATCCCGAAGCCAACTGCAAGGCGTCGGGTATCTAGAGCAAAAAATTCAGGGTGTATGAGGCAAGGCCAGAAGGAGACCTACAACCCATCTTGTGGATGACAAGGCCAGAGACATGATACTCAATATTGCGGATACTGCCCCAAAGCGGAATGGAGAGCCGGGAATACGTTGTGAAATGGATCATGAAAACCAAATGAACCTTGTAAAGTTTTGGTTCTACGGAGTACTGGCAATGCCCTAGCCTCAGGAGATCGTGGGACCGAAACCTAACTGCCTAGACTATGCAGGAATGAGGGCCAAAAAGAACTATGTAGATAGGAAGAGAATCCTTGAATAGTTCCCCAGACAACAGCTATCTGCTAGCCGTGGTCCGCACGTTGTTCTGCTGTGTGCCCCTGAGAATTGTTTTAACGCTTGAGACGAGAAGACCGACCTACTATCTGAATCTTCTACCATGAGGAAATGCTGAACTTTGTCTAAAACTCGATTCAACGTGGTTGTAGGGAGTCTGAGGTTAGTGCGGAAAGAAGCTACGAAGCCATAATATACAAGATTCTGTCTATGCCCTCCCATGAGTGAGGGAATGCAATTGCAATGAAGCTACCGGCGAAAATGAATTCCTGGTCGTGGTAAAAAGGCAAAGACTTTGCGCGGGGACTTGGTTGGCAAGATATGATCGACTACGATCAGAGACTGAAATGCTAGAGGGAATTACCCTACTTGTTCCTCCTCTGGCAGGACCTGAACGAAAGCATGAACAATTAAAGCAAGACAAAATATCTGCGTAAGACATGACAATGATGCTGTAGGGCGAACCTAAACATAAAGTGAGCGATCAACATGGATTATTAGGAAATTAGGGAAGCAGGTATGTATGTGATACATACGGGCCAAATCAGCCCAGATGCACAGATGGACAACCAACCAGGCAATCAGCCCGGCAGGACTGAAAACAGTCATCAGGCCCCCGAAGCCGTCACCGGGCCCCCGAAGCCATCACCGGGCCCCCGAAGCCGTGGGGCCGAGAATTCTTTATATATTTTATAGCCGGCTTGATAATTCCTGGCCGTGTTGGAGGAGAGGGAATGTTGTACCAGGTTCCTGGCGTGAGAAAGGAGGGACTCTAATCCATCACCCAGGAATTGAAGGCTGGGAGAGGGGACCCCGCGGGATCTGCTTCTGGCATCACCTGGAAAAAAAGGGGGTGACCCAGAAATACCGCACCACGTAGCCCGGTGAAGGACCGACCTGGCAGTGCCAGGAAAAAGTAAATCAGGAAGGGACAGGCATGGGTGAGACGAGTGTGAAAGAGTAGGGGGCCTGTGTGGATCATGGGGAAGTATCTTAATGGATAGGTGGCTAAGCCTGGACGGATCCGCCAACAGCGGGAGACCCTGGAAAAAACCTGGAATAGTTGACATGCAGGGAGACCAGACCTGAACGTACCAGGCAGAGAAGGAAGAAAAGGGCCTGGATGGACCGGGGGTAATGATACATAAAAAATAAACCGTACGTACCCGTTCCCAGTAGAACAAAATCGAGTCGAGTCAGAAGGAGGAATAACTGAGGAGATGACAGCCTGGGCGATCCAGGAGACAGAGGTGGGTACGAGCCTGGGCGATCCAGGAGACAGAGGTGGGTACGAGCCTGGGCGATCCAGGAGACAGAGGTGGGTACGAGCCTGGGCGATCCAGGAGACAGAGGTGGGTACGAGCCTGGGCGATCCAGGAGACAGAGGTGGGTACGAGCCTGGGCGATCCAGGAGACAGAGGTGGGTACGAGCCTGGGCGATCCAGGAGACAGAGGTGGGTACGAGCCTGGGCGATCCAGGAGACAGAGGTGGGTACGAGCCTGGGCGATCCAGGAGACAGAGGTGGGTACGAGCCTGGGCGATCCAGGAGACAGAGGTGGGTACGAGCCTGGCGATCCAGGAGACAGAGGAAGGTACGAGCCTGGGCGATCCAGGAGACAGAGGAAGGTACGAGCCTGGGCGATCCAGGAGACAGAGGAAGGTACGAGCCTGGGCGATCCAGTGGGAAACAGGAAAAAACATAGCATATTAATAAATGAACATACACATACAGAACGGCCCTGCTACCACTACATATCAGTACAGATGACAGCAGGCAAATGGTCAGAGTGCAATGACTGTGCATAGTGTCTAGGCTAAAGCTGTGTTTTTCCAACCCAGGTGATCAGCAAAATGCCGCTGTAGGAAGCATAGAGGAACCGGGAGGAGCGAGCACCGGTAAGTTTGGGAAGCAATGACACAGTACTAACCAGGACACCACCTGTAATTCAAAACACACAAGTCTGGCAGTGGTTCTCAACATGCGTTCCTACGCTGGAACACACGCCGACCCCGCGACCGGAAGCAGGGAAACACATGAGCGCTGATCGGAGGAGCCCTGTGGACGGGATGGACTGAGGGAAGGAGCTTACCCGTCCTGGAGACGCGTACAGGCAGTGTACAAGCGGCGGACGACTCAGACTGCAGTAGTGAAAGCGATAAATTTTTTTTTTTCTTTTAAAGGAGACCAGTCTGAGTGAATATGAACCAGGATTAAAGAAGACCAAAAAAAAAAAAAATCTCCCTGAGGTGAACAGAAAAGTAGGCCTATGGAATGTAACAGACCACGAGGAAAGGAACGTAAGCCTGAAAAGAACGCCGTTATGTTTGTCGGGAGAGAGGTACCAGAGCGGTGGGTGCAGACTGCCCCGGTGAGATTATTGAGTAAAACCATGACGTAGCAATGAACAGGAGAATACAGCTTTGAGTGGAAGCAGAGTACAACACATGATGTAACAACAAATGGGGCTTTGGATGCGAGTGGTACCTAAAAAACATGGTATGGGCGCAGCTCTGAGTATGGGAATGGAGAATAGGACAAGATGTAAAAGCAGACATGCGGACGCAGCTTTGGATGTGAACGGAATATTAACTTGATGTGACAGCAGACATGGAAAGAACCTGTAGTAGCATAGGACGTGTGAACGCAGCTCTGGGTGTGAGTAGAGTAAACCTGATATATCGATAGACGGATGAATGCAACTCTGGTCGAGGGTGGAGTGAAAAAATGATTTGACAGCGTAGTGTGAATGCACCTCTGGGTGTGGCCAAGAATGAAATTGGTAGAACAGAAGCTCTAAATGTGAGTGGAGCATAAACATGATGTAACAGTGAAAAGTGAATGCAGCTCAGAAACAAGCCTAGTATGAACATGTTGTGACAGTGGACGTGTAAACACAGCTCTCACAGTGAGCAGAGAAAACATGGTATATCAGTAGACACATGAACGCAGCTCTGGTTGTGAGTGGAGCAAGGTGTAAACACCAGGGTGGTGCGTCCAGAGAATAAAAATGGAGTAACAGTAGCAGCTGTAAGCCGAGTACACAACATGTAATAACAGGCATGTAATATGGATCTGGCTGTCGGCTGGGGACAGAATGAGATGTAACAGCCAACAAGTGAACGCAGCTTGAATGTGAGACCAATCTGAGTGAATACGAACCAAGAGTAGGAAAGTGCTGGACAGTAAAGACATGCGGATGCAGCATAAAGACATGAAATAAAAGCCGAAAGTGTAAATGCCGCTCAGGATAACAGCAGAGCATGAAAGTGCAGCAGGGTTTTTAAGTACATGGAGCAGTGAAATACGTGAAGTCTAAGAATGGTGGTAGCGGGGGGAGGGGGAGACACAAAACAAAGTTGAAAAAAAATAGAAGTATTTAGCCCCAACGAGCAAACCTGAGGTAGCAGATTCTGAGGCAAAGCCTCCCGTTCGCTAGCAAAATCGGTTCCGACCGGCCAGGAGAGACGGCCCCGGCCCAACCTACTTACATTGTATGGCGCGTGCATGCTACGGTAGCAGAGAGCAAAACAACAAGCTCTATTCTGGCTCCATGCTGCAAAGAAAGACTCCTACCACCAGAGAAGCTAGTTTGCTAATGACACCCAGCAGCAGCTGTGCACCTGAGAACACACGCCTGTGAGTGAGGCTGTGGCCCGTATATGAAGAGCCTCCGCCCCTCCCACAAATCAGCCGTACCAACATATATATATATATATATATATACCAAGGAAAAAAGGCGGCACTGGTACAAAATCAGTTGAGGTTCGGGTGCACGTCCCAAGGGGAATAGGCTTCTTACCCCAATGTGTAGGTCCAGAAAAACGGGCGGCACTCCAAGAGGTAAAAGAAAGAAAGTGAACCTTTATTCACCCAGGTGGTGCAACGTTTCGGCTCTACACTTGAGCCTTTTTCAAGCCTTGAAAAAGGCTCAAGTGTAGAGCCGAAACGTTGCACCACCTGGGTGAATAAAGGTTCACTTTCTTTCTTTTACCTCTTGGAGTGCCGCCCGTTTTTCTGGACCTATATATATATATATATATATACATATTTTTCAACCCTTCCTCAACAACAGCCAATTGAGATGTTTCAGCACATGGACACACACCCTACCCTATAAATAAACCCGATCTGGTAGACATTTTTACATTCTGAATTTTGCCAGTGTAGGGAGAGGTTGCTGTGTGGAGCAGGGACAGACTGTTAGGGACACTAAACGCTAGCTAATAGGGCCACAAAAGTCCTTTTAAGGACTGGTATAGGTGTGCTATCGATAAGTGTGACATACTGAGGGGTGTGATATACTTATAATATACTTTATAACATAGAAAGTATATTATAGTACATTTGTATTGTGCAGCAGTTGTGTGCGGTTCTGCTGCAATACTGCAGCTAGATAGAGCGACAAACGCTATTTGAAGTAAATAATTGCAACTGGTATGATATAGCTGTTGCCCCCCCCCCCCCAAAAAAAATCTTTGTTTTATTAAGGGGTGCGATATACCTGCTTCCACAAAATACTGATTAAAGGGTTTTATAAACCTGCTTTCACAAAATACTGATAGAAGGGATAGATATACCAGAGATTCCACCAAAAATTAATTGAGGCCTACGATTCACCGACTTCCACACAATATTGATTAAGGGGTTTGTTATACCAGCTTCCAGCAAATACTCATTAAGGGGTTCTATATACCTGTTTCAACAAAATACTGATAAGAGGGGATTGATATACCGGCTTCCACCAAATATTGATTGAGGCCTGCGATACACCAGCTTCCACCAAATATTGATTAAGGAGTTTGATATTCCAGCTTCCAGCAAATAGTCATTAAGGGGTTCTATATACCTGCTTCCACAAAATACTGATAGAGGGGATTGATATACCGGCTTACACCAAATATTGATTGAGGCCTGCGATACACCGCCTTCCACCAAATATTGATTAAGGGGTTTCATATACCAGCTTCCAGCAAATAATCCTTAAGGGATTCTATATACCTGTTTCCACAAAATACTAATAGAGGGGATTGATATACCGGCTTCCACCAAATATTGATTGAGGCCTGCAAAATACCTGCTTCCACAAATACTGCTCTTTTATAACGACTTTGTCAAAGGGTCATTTTGAAAATGACAGGCAGAGGAAAAGACAGGCCATTCCGCAGGGGTGGTAGGGGTCAGGCAGGTGCACCAGGCCGGAGCCTAAGTGGGAAGTTGGAGAAGGTGTGTGCAATTACGTCAAAGGACGCACCAGAGTTGGTTGAGTGGCTCACTCAGCCTTCCGCTTCTGCACCCTCCTCATCCTCTGTATCTACACCCTCCTCACTCTCTGCTGTGTGCACCCCCAAAGACACCACCACCACTACCACTATAGCCCCTTCACTCGAGTCAGAGGAATTATTTTCCCATCCATTCCCAGACCTTACCAATGTGCAGCCATTCTTGGCATCGGATCAGGTAAAGGAGGTAGCAACGCCCCCCACCCAGCAGTCTGACAACAGTACACAGTTCAGCTCAACGACAGAGGTCCCCAGTGTTGCTACCTACTCCGAGATCTCTATTGTCAGTGGTGGTAAAGGTGACGATGATGATGTGTCGATGGATGTCACGTGGGTGCCCACAAGAGAGGAAGAGGAGGGGAGTTCAGAGGGAGAGACAGAGCAGTAGATAGGGGGTAGAAGGAGGAGAAGCAGGCAGAACTCGCAGTGCACAGGAGCCAAAAAGCAGACTGCAAATGTATTTGGAGCGAGCCATCCACCATGCACGGTCTCATCTGGCGCTCCCACGACGCCGGCACATGGCTCCGAAGTGTGGGCTTTTTTTTAACGTGTCAGCTGTTGACAATAGTGTTGCCATCTGCAGCCTGTGCTGTGTCAACGCATAAGTCGCAGTAAGCCCAACACTCAAATAGGGATGACCGCCTTAAGAAGGCACGCGGCCTCCCATCACCAAGCCCAATGGTAGCAACACCGTCAGAACCCACAAAGCCAAATTCCCGGCGCTTCACGTCCTGCCTCTTCTCCTTCTCCTCTCTCCTCCCATTTGTCCTCCACTCCACTTTCCACTGTGCCGTCGTGGCATTCATCTGGCAAAAGACAGGCTTCCGTGGCCCAAATGTTCGAACGTAAAAAGTTGATGACGCCGGATAACCCTCTTGCCCAATGGCTGACCCCTGGCTTGTCGGAACTGCTAGCCTGCCAACTACCTCCATATAAACTGGTGGACTCAGAGGCCTTTAGAAAATTTGTGGCCATTGGCACACCTCAATGGAAGGTCCCCGGAGGGAAATATTTCAACCAGAAGGGCGTCTCCTATATGGCCATGTTCAGCGGCAAGTGAATGTATCTCTGGCACACAGTGTCGGCGCCAAGATACATCTGACCACAGATACGTGGTCTAGCAAACACAGGCAGGGAAGGTACATAACTTTTACTGCACACTGGGTAAACCTTCTGATGACTGTCAAGCATGCAACCCATGGCACCCATGTGGATTTGGTGTTACCGCCACGGATTGCATGCAGGCCTGCCTCTTCTTCTCATCCTCCTACTCCATCCTCCGTCTCCTCCTCGGCTGACTCCTCCTTTTCCACTGCTACCACCTCTTCCGCTGCACCCCACCCAAGCTCCCCAGAACCTGTTCGAAGTGCCAGGTAAGACGTTGCCATGCTGTGCTGCGACTGTTGTGCCTGGAAGCCAAGAGCAACACCGGTCCTGCACTGCTTTCAGTTCTGTGGTCACAGGCCGATCAGTGGCTAACCCCGCTCAATTTGACAGTTGCTAAAGTAGTGTACGACAATGGTGCCAATATGCTGAGCGCGCTGAAACAGGGCAAAATGACACACGTGCCGTGCATGGCACATGTCCTGAACTTAGTTGTGCAGCAATTCGTTGCCAAATACCCCAGGGTCCAGGACATCTTGCGGCAGGCCAGGAAAATCTCTGGCCATTTTAGAAGATCTTACACAGCTATGGCTCGCCTCACTGATGTTCAGCAGCGACACCACCTGCCTGGCAGACGTCTGATTTGTGACAGCCTGAAGCGCTGGAACTCCACCTTGTATATGATTGATAGGCTGCTCCAGTAGCAACGTGCCGTTAACGACTACCTATA
Source organism: Bufo bufo (assembly GCF_905171765.1). NCBI lineage: Eukaryota > Metazoa > Chordata > Amphibia > Anura > Bufonidae > Bufo > Bufo bufo. Next base: position 362,850,661 of record NC_053390.1, on the reverse strand, counting down.
CGAACTCTGCAGTAGGACAGGTTCTATGGAGCTTGGTTTCTTTTCACCAGTGGCTGCTCATGCGCGACGCATGCAGACTTCTGCGGCCATTTGATGAGATCACCAAACTGGTCAGTCGCAGCCATGGTGCCTTCAGTGACATCCTACCTTACACCTTCTTTCTGGAGCGTGCATTGCATTGTGTCATTGATCAAGCCGTCGAGGAGCAGGAGCTGGAAGATGAGGAAGTCGCATTGCTGAATGAATTCCCAGGGGGGGCTACTCCATCTGAGACAAGTCAACAGGAGTCTGAAGAGGAGTCAGAGGAGAATGGTACCTGGGAGAAGGAGGAGGAGGAGCAAGAAGAGCAGGCATTAAACTTTTCATGGATTCCTGGTGTTGTCTGTGAATGGGGGGAGAAGACCGAGGGCAACATTCTCCTGGGCAATGAGCAGGAGGCATTGGGCTCCACTGTTTCCAATTCAGTGCAAATGGGGGCCTTCATGCTCCAGTGATTGAAGAGGGACCCCCGTATAAAAAGCATAAAGAGCAAGGACCAGTACTGGGTGGCAACGTACTTAGACCCCCGGTACAAACACAAAATGGCGGACATGTTAAAAGCATCACAGAGGGCTGTCAGAAAACAGCATTTCCAGGCCTTGCCGTGAGAGATGCTGCATTCTGCTGTTGCGGGCGCTGGCAGAGGAATTTACACCCACAGAGAAACAGTTGCGGGTACCAATCCTACCGCGCATGCAAGAAGAGGGCGGTTTGATGTGTTGGTCACTTCGGATATGAGATCATTCTTGCAGCCAAACGATCGACAGCCGCCTTCCGGATTCAGCCTCAGGGAGCGCCTAGACCAACAGGTGTCGGACTACATTGGTTTAACGGCCGATGTGGATGCTCTGAGAAGCAAGGAACCCTTGGACTACTGGGTGTGCAGGCTTGACCTGTGGCCAGAGCTGGCACGATTTGCCATGGAACTCTTGGCTTGCCCCTCGTCGAGTGTCCTGTCCGAAAGGACATTCAGCACAGCAGGGTGTATCGTGAACGATAAGCGCACTCGCCTAGATCACGACAGTGTGGACTACCTCACATTTCTAAAAATGAATGAGGCAAAAATCTCGGAGGAATTCAACACCTGTGACGACCACGTTTAATTGAATTTCCTCATGCCAGCCTACACATATCTGCCACTACCCAGAACAAAGAATGGTCCCTGTCTTATGTCTGGTGAATGCCTATTGTTTGGGGCCTGTACTCCACTGGCCTGCAGTAAAATTGGTATCCAATTTGACCGTCTAATATACCTCCAGCCACATAATCATTTGATCTTTTCTGTACTGTGAATGCCTAATTGTTTCACCTATTATCATTTGGGGTTTATTCAAGAGGGGGGATTTCGTTAGCCATGTTTTTAATCCAATTTTATATTTTTAGTTCTTTTAAACATATGTATTTGACATGTATTTATACTGGCCTGCAGTAAAATTGATATCCAATGACCGTCTAATATACCTCCAGCCACATAATCACTTGATCTTTTCTGTACGGTAAATGCCTAATGTTTGGGGCCTGTACTGCAGTGGGCTACAGTAAAATTGTTATTCAGTGACCGCATAATGTACCTTGAGCCCCATAATCACAAATTCTTTTATGTCAAATGAATGCCTAATTTTTAGGGCCCATACTCCCGTGGCCTAAAATAACGTTTTTCTAGGCTCCAGCAGGGCACATTTTTGAGAATTTCTCTTTAAGATGCATAAAAATGGCCCATGATTAAAATACAAATTTTTTTGTGGGAATTTTTGTCATTGATCCCCCTCTAGTATGTCTCTGTCCATGTTGTGGGACTATTTGTGCACGTCTAGTAAGTATTTGGTGGCTGCAAATATGACCTGAAGGATTTTCAGGTTCGTCTGCCATTAAAGTGAATGGGGCCCACCGCGAATTTGCGATTGCGTTCTCGCGATCGCGTTCGTGAATAGTCCCGACTGATGTTCGTCCATCACTAATAAAGAGCTCCTCAGTTTAGTTGCCTGATAGAGTAAAGAGAAAATGCAGATCCTGCTACTAGAGAAACTCAGCCCTGCACAGAGAAAAAGGCTCCAAATTTTTAATAAAGGTCAATTGAAAAAAAAATTTTTTGCTCAAAATGGGTGCAATGCAATAATAATAATAAAAAAAAAGGCCCCCAAAGGTGTACATAGCCTTTAAAGGTGTTTTCTGGGAATAAAAAAAATCATTGCTGAAAATACATATTACTTTATTATAAAAATCCAGTTTTCATTATTTATAATTGCACCCATCAGGGAAAATAAGATGGCCACTGCCCTATTAGCACATATAAAACCCAGACTAATCACATAGATGGTCGGATTATTGCACAGCAATAAGCTAAAAAGCTGTCTCTGCTCTCCTCAGTGCTCTGTCTGGCATGAATTACAATCCTATTTACATCTTCAGTTGTGTGTGTAGGAATAGAGCTAAGTGAAAGTAGAGAGAGGATAGACAAAACAGTTGTGGGGCTGTAAACACTGCATAAGAGCAAAATACCTACAGTATATATGGCGTAAAACACGTACTGTAACTATAAAACTCATAAGATAGCTTGGCAATATATTTTATGGTAACATATGATACATGACAAGATTACAAATTGCCGCTTTACATTCAAATTACTGGGAGTTCACCACTATAAACTTGAATATGTAAAATATAGAAGTGTAGTAAATCTACAAGTAATTAGAACAGAATCTTCTGGCCTATAAAAGCAGTCTCTGAGCAGTGAGTTTAAAACTATTTCGTATTTCATAGTTGCTTGCAAAAAACTCTTGATACCAGCCTGCCCCAAAGAAAGCAAAACCGCTCTTGCTTTGGGCAGACAGCAGAAATGTGATGACTAAGCCACAATGGATGATCAGATAATTGCAGCATTTACAAATTAGCCTATACATGGAGAGATAAGGAACATTTAGTATACAATCCTAAAAGTACATTGAAATCTAAAGTTTAAATGTTATTTTCATGTATTTTAATGTTTTTTTTGTTTTTTTTATACTTCTTTATTGTTATACAAAACACATATAAAATATACAATATCAGCCCGTCCAACGGGTCATTACAATAATCATTCACATGTTAACATTTTAACCCTACCGCCCTCCCCCCCACCCAGTTGAAGAGAGAGAGAGAGAGAGGGGAGAATTTCCATCCCCCTCCCCATCAAGAAAGAGCAAAGAGAAGAGAGAGAAAGAGGGAAAAAAAAAAACTCAAACACCTTGGCCCTGGTTCAACCATTTCCTCCAAATTTTATCAACTTTTTCATCTCTATCCCTATATCTCTCAGCCGCCTGTTCCAATTTAATCAGGTTGAGCACTGTTTCCTGCCACTGTCCCACTGTAGGAGGGTCTTTATTTACCCATCTTCGGAGTATAAGCAGTCTAGCCTAAAATAATACACTGCTCAAAAAAATAAAGGGAACACTTAAACAACACAATGTAACTCCAAGTCAATCACACTTCTGTGAAATCAAACTGTCCACTTAGGAAGCAACACTGAGTGACAATCAATTTCACATGCTGTTGTGCAAATGGGATAGACAACAGGTGGAAATTATAGGCAATTAGCAAGACACCCCCAATAAAGGAGTGGTTCTGCAGGTGATAACCACAGACCACTTCTCAGTTCCTATGCTTCCTGGCTGATGTTTTGGTCACTTTTGAATGCTGGCGGTGCTTTCACTCTAGTGGTAGCATGAGACAGAGTCTAGAACCCACACAAGTGGCTCAGGTAGTGCAGCTTATCCAGGATGGCACATAAATGCGAGCTGTGGCAAGAAGGTTTGCTGTGTCTGTCAGCGTAGTGTCCAGAGCATGGAGGCGCTACCAGGAGACAGGCCAGTACATCAGGAGACGTGGAGGAGGCCGTAGGAGGGCAACAACCCAGCAGCAGGACCGCTACCTCCGCCTTTGTGCAAGGAGGAACTGGAGGAGCACTGCCAGAGCCCTGAAAAATGACCTCCAGCAGACCACAAATGTGCATGTGTCTGCTCAAACGGTCAGAAACAGACTCCAAGAGGGTGATATGAGGGCCCGACATCCACAGGTGGGGGTTGTGCACTGGCGCCCTGTGCTCTTCACAGATGAAAGCAGGTTCACACTGAGCACATGTGACAGATGTGACAGAGTCTGGAGACGCCGTGGAGAACGTTCTGCTGCCTGAAACATCCTCCAGCATGACCGGTTTGGCATTGGGTCAGTAATGGTGTGGGGTGACATTTCTTTGGAGGGCCGCACAGCCCTCCATGTGCTCGCCAGAGGTAGCCTGACTGCCATTAGGTACCGAGATGAGATCCTCAGACCCCTTGTGAGACCATATGCTGGTGCGGTTGGCCCTGGGTTCCTCCTAATGCAAGACAATGCTAGACCTCATGTGGCTGGAGTGTGTCAGCAGTTCCTGCAAGACGAAGGCATTGATGCTATGGACTGGCCTGCCCGTTCCCCAGACCTGAATCCAATTGAGCACATCTGGGACATCATGTCTCACTCTATCCACCAACGTCACGTTGCACCACAGACTGTCCAGGAGTTGGCAGATGCTTTAGTCCAGGTCTGGGAGGAGATCCCTCAGGAGACCGTCCGCCACCTCATCAGGAGCATGCACAGGCGTTGTAGGGAGGTCATACAGGCACGTGGAGGCCACACACTACTGAGCCTCATTTTGACTTGTTTTAGGGACATTACATCAAAGTTGGATCAGCCTGTAGTGTGTTTTTCCACTTTATTTTTGAGTGTGACTCCAAATCCAGACCTCCATGGGTTAAAAAATTTGATTTCCATTTTTTTATTTTTGTGTGATTTTGTTGTCAGCACATTCAACTATGTAAAGAACAAAGTATTTCAGAATTTTTTTAAATTAATTCAGATCTAGGATGTGTTATTTTTGTGTTCCCTTTATTTTTTTGAGCAGTGTACTTTACATAGTACCGATTGTAACTCTCTTTTTAGTTTAAGATGTACCGTGGCCCCCAAGATACAAACAACGGGGTTTTCCAGAACTTGGATACCCAAAGATGCTGATGTTATGTCTACAATATCTTTCCAATACCTTAATAATTTAGGACATCTCCAAAAACAATGCATAAGATCAGCCCTCTCACTCATACATCTTGGGCACTTATCTGAGACTCTAAACCCCATTTTCTTTAACGCCCAAGGAGATCGATGTAACCTGTGGACGATAAAAAAACTGGGAGATTTTATGTGAGGCCCTTTCTGACGCCTTAATATAACTTCCAAGGGCATCAATCCATTTTTCTTCCGTAAAAGATAAAATCTCTTTTTCCCACTTTCCTCTAGCTGGTATTATAATCCGTTCTTTCTTCAGCTCCATCAGAATTCTATATCTTTTTGCCGTAATTCCATTTTTTTCCACTCCGTTGGTAAATTTATGTATTCTATTTGAATATTCTTTTGTATATATATTTGGATTGACTGATGATCTTACAGCATTTTTAAGTTGTAGATATTTGTAACTTTCCTTTTGGTGGATCCCAAACTCCTTTACTAAGGTAACTAAGTCCTTCAGTTTATGTCCTTCAAATATTTGAGCCAGATATTTTATCCCTTTTTTTTCCCAGTCTATATATGGCCTAATCCTTTGAATTTCCTTTAAATTAATATTTTTCCAAATAGGTGTGTACTGCAAATACCCTTTAATTTCCATTATTGTTTTAAGTTCCACCCATATACATTCCATTAAATTCATTATCCTATTTCCTGTATTATTTTTCCCCAGTGTTCCTGATTCCAGCACCTCTAAGTGATTCGTGTCCCCAGTCCACCCCATCTTTAATAATTCCTCCCTCCCCACTACTCCCTTTAAACTTCCTTTTATCTGACTATATTGTGATATTAAGTAATAGAAAAACCAATTGGGCACTGCTAATCCACCTTCTTTTACTGGGAGTTGAAGAACTTCTCGCCTTAGCCTTGGAGTCTCACCTTTCCAAACAAATTCCCCCATTAGACTGTCCAGCAACCTAAAAGTTTTCTTAGACAACCATATTGGGGCCTTTTGTACCACATACAGTATTTTTGGGAGAAAGATAATTTTTTTTTAATTCACCCGGCCCTGAATTGACATTGGTTATTTTTTCCAGATATGTATTTTGGTTCTAAGTTCTTTTATTAAAGGGACTACATTTAATTTTTCATAGTCTTGTATATTTCTCGAAATCTGAATGCCTAGATATTTAAAACTCTCGTGTTGCCCGAGCACGTGTACCCTTGAAGCATTCTGTGATATCCCTTTCCCTAATAACATCATGTGGGATTTCCCCCAATTTATCTTTAAACCCGAAAAAAAAAAAACTTATCTATTATATCTATTACTCTGTTAAACTCATCCCCAGTATTGTGCAAAAACAATAAGATATCATCGGCATACATTATTAATTTCTCATTTCCGTCCCTGTATTGGAACCCCCTACAATCCCCACTATTTCTTATCATACATGCCAAGGGTTCTATTGCAATAGCAAATAGTAATGGGGAGAGAGGGCATCCCTGCCTAGTGCCCCTGTAAAGGGCAAAAGGCAGGGACAAGCTCCCATCCACCATCACCAGGGATGTTGGATTGGAATATATACGGTAAGTTGAATCCATCCTATAAATCCCTTCCCTATGCCAACCCTTTTTAGAACTGCCCATAAATACTCCCATTCAATACAGTCAAAAGCCTTTTGCGCATCCAATGAGAGTATTGCTTTTTCACCAACTTCTGTTTTATTAGCTTCAATATTAAGGTACAATCTTCTGATATTTGAGTATATTGTTAGGGATGAGCGAACCCGAACTGTATAGTTCGGGTTCGTACCGAATTTTGGGGTGTCCGTGACACGGACCCGAACCCGAACATTTTCGTAAAAGTCTGTGTTCGGGTTCGGTATTCGGCGCTTTCTTGGCGCTTTTTGAAAGGCTGCTAAGCAGCCAATCAACAAGCGTCATACTACTTGGCCCAAGAGGCCATCACAGCCATGCCTACTATTGACATGGCTGTGATTGGCCAGTGCAGCATGTGACCCAGCCTCTATTTAAGCTGGAGTCACGTAGCGCCGCACGTCACTCTGCTATGATCAGTGTAGGGAGAGGTTGCAGCTGCGACGTTAGGGCGAGATTAGGCAGATTAACTCCTCCAAAAGACTTCATTCTGTGATTGATCTGCAGCTGTGGATCATTGAAGTGCTATTATTGACTTGCTCACTTTTTTGAGGCTGCCCAGAGCGTTTTTAGATCACTTTTTTTCTGGGGTGATCGGCGGCCAGTTTGTGACTTGTGGTGCGCCAGCACAAGCTATCACCAAGTGTATTTAACCATCGATAGTGTGGTTATTTTGTGCTATATCCTACATCAGCTGCAGGCTGAGCCTGTGTCACCGAAGTGCATTTAACCATCAACAGTCTGGTTATTTTTTGGCCATATACTACATCAGCTGCAGGCTGAGCCTGTGTCACCCAAGTGCATTTAACCATCAACAGTCTGATTATTTTTTGGCCATATACTACATCTGGTGCAGGCTGAGCCTGTGTCACCCAAGTGCCTTTAACCATCAACAGTGTGGTTATTTTTTGGCCATATATTACATCAGGGGCAAGTTGAGCCTGTCACCCAGCGCCTAAAAAATAGACCTGACATTTCTATTCAACCAAATCTGTACTGTTTTAGCTGGTCAAGTTATTTGTAGTGACCGTAAAAGCACACTTTTTTTTCTGGGTTGAAAAACTATTCCCAAATTTGCCATTCTCAAAATAACTAGTTTCTGGTATTTGAGGCCTACTTGAAATCTATCCCAAAAAGGATATCTGTCATGGTCTTACCTGCTTGCTGCTCTCCTTCGTTTGACATGTGCTGGCGGCCATCTTGGGTCCTGGGTTTCTTGTAGCCTTCCACCCTGCGGCTCCTCCTTCCCCTGGGAGGAGCTGGATGCCTAGCTCATATATATAGGAGGTCTGTGGCTTCAGTTCCTTGCTTGGTCCTCTTGTGTTCACATGCTTCTAAGACTGCTGCTGCTTCTGGTTCCTGATCCTGGCTTCGTCTGACTACCCTGCTGGTTCCTGATCCTGGCTTCGTCTGACTACCCTGCTGGTTCCTGATCCTGGCTTCGTCTGACTACCCTTCTGGTTCCTGACCTCTGGCTTCGCAAAGACTCTGCTCGGTTTCACCATCCGTTTGGACTTTTGCTTTACAGCTTTATTTTCAATAAAGCCTTCTATTTTCACTTATCTCTTGTTGTACGTCTGGTTCATGGTTCCGTGACATTAGGACCAAGCCATGAATTCTGACGGTACAGGGCCATCCTCGCTACCCACGCTGGTTGCCAGACTTGATCAGCAGGATCACCTGTTGGGTCGGTTCGCTGTGGCGTTGCAAACCCTGCTTGAACGCACGGCTCATTTCGCTCCCGTTGCCGATGGGTCGGTTGTCGCTCCTGGGCTCGCTCCTACTGCCGCTCCGGTTGTTGCGCCAGAGTCTACCCCGACACCTGTTGTTGCGCCTGCGGTGTTTCGGGGTATGACCGGTTCTGCCCCTCTTCCACAGCGCTTTGGGGGAGAGCCAACTCAGTGCCGAGGTTTCCTTAACCAGGTGGGCATTTATTTCGAGTTGCTGCCACATGCCTTTCCTACTGAGAGATCAAAGGTGGGCTTCTTGATCTCGCTGCTCTCGGACAAGGCATTGGCCTGGGCCAGCCCTTTATGGGAGAACAACAATCCGGTGGTTGCCGAGTTTTCCGGTTTTGTTGCTTCTCTTCGGAAGGTATTCGATGTGCCGGCTCGTGCTGCCTCTGCTGCGAAGCTCCTTATGTCCATCAGACAGGGTTCACGATCCGTAGCTGAATACGCCATTGAGTTTCGTACCCTGGCAGCAGAGGTGGGCTGGAATAATGAGGCTCTGGTCGCTGCTTTCTCTCATGGTCTCTCGGATGCCTTGAAGGATGAGGTTGCAGCTAAGGACCTACCAGTTGAGCTCGAGTCTCTTATTTCTTTCCTGATTTTGATTGACACCAGACTCAGGGAGAGACCTTCCTTTAAGGAGAACCTGCGGAGGTCTTCTAACAGATTGGTGCCTACGTTTGCTGTCCCACCCGTGCCTCCCTCTCCTCCCACGCCTCCTGGGGATGACTTGTCTGGGGGTGAACCCATGCAGCTGGGGTTTGCTCGCCTGTCCGAGGGGGAGAGGGCACTCCGGAGACGCGAGGGCCGATGCATGTACTGTGGTCTCGGTGGGCATTTTCGGTTGGCATGTCCGAAACGTCCGGGAAACGCTCGTACCCTGAGATCCTGTCGGGGGCAGATCTTGGGTGGAGTCTCCTCGTCCCCGGTTTCCCGTGTTGACAAACCACTGATCACTGTTGTCCTCTCCTGGGTCGGGGGCTCGGTGACGACCCAGGCGTTGGTGGACTCTGGTGCTGGTGGTTTGTTCATTGATAGTGTGTTCGCTGCCGCCAATTCCATTCCTCTGCAGGCTCGAGGTTCCCCACTGGCTCTTGAGGCGATAGACGGCAGACCCCTTCTGCCGCCACACGTGACTCATGAGACCCTTCCAGTGGGGATAGCCATTGGTGCCGTTCACAGAGAGTCGGTCTGCCTCCAGGTTATTTCGTCTCCACACTACTCGGTGGTCTTGGGGTACCCCTGGCTCCAGAAGCATAATCCGACTTTCGATTGGAGATCGGTCGAGATCCTCTCGTGGTCACCGCAGTGTGGGGCTAGTTGCATCCATGGGTCTGTCAAGTTGCTGTGTACTTCCTCGGACTCTCTGTTGCCTCCTGAATACGAGGAGTACCGGGATGTATTCGATAAGGTGCGCGCGGTTGCCCTACCTCCGCACCGCCCATACGATTGTGCCATAGAGTTACAATCTGGTGCCGTTCCTCCTCGTGGCAAAGTCTATCCACTGTCGGTAGCGGAGAATGAGGCCATGGAGGAGTACGTGAGGGAGGCGCTTTCACGCGGACACATTCGCAAATCTTCGTCCCCGGCAGGGGCTGGATTTTTCTTTGTGAAAAAGAAGGGCGGTGAGTTGAGGCCTTGCATCGATTACAGGGGTCTCAATCGCATCACGATCAAGAACGCTTACCCGATACCCTTGATTTCCGAGCTGTTCGATCGCCTTAAAGGGGCCACGGTCTTTACCAAACTCGACCTGAGGGCGGCATATAACCTGGTAAGGATCAAGGCGGGCGATGAGTGGAAGACCGCGTTTAACACCAGGATCGGTCATTACGAATCCTTGGTTATGCCCTTTGGGTTGTGCAATGCGCCCGCAGTCTTTCAGGAATTCATCAACGATGTTTTCCGTGACCTGTTGCAGCAGTGTGTGGTAGTCTATTTGGATGACATCTTGGTATATTCTGAATCCATGGAGGCCCACATTCTGGATGTCAGACGAGTGTTGCAACGGTTACGAGAGAACAAGCTGTTCGGTAAGCTTGAGAAATGCGAATTTCACCGATCCCAGGTAACCTTCTTAGGTTACATCATTTCCGCTGAGGGGTTCTCCATGGATCCTGAGAAGGTTTCGGCTGTCTTACAGTGGCCCCAGCCCAGTGGTCTTCGTTCCCTGCAGCGCTTTTTGGGCTTCGCCAATTATTATCGGAAGTTCATCAGGGACTTTTCCATGCTGGCCAAGCCTCTCACGGATCTGACCAGGAAGGGCAGTAATTCCCAGGTCTGGCCGCTCGAGGCCATCCGAGCTTTTGAGGCCCTAAAGTCCGCCTTTGTGTCGGCTCCGATTCTGTCGCATCCCAACCCTGGGTTGCCCTTTGTCCTCGAGGTGGACGCGTCTGAGACGGGAGTAGGCGCCCTTCTGTCTCAGCGTAGAACACCAGAGGGTCCTCTGCTTCCTTGTGGGTTTTACTCCCGGAAACTGTCTTCCGCGGAGTGCAACTATCAGATTGGTGACAGGGAGTTATTGGCCATCGTGCAGGCCCTTAAAGAATGGAGGCACTTGCTCGAGGGTTCGGTGGTTCCGGTTCTCATCCTGACGGACCACAAGAATCTGACCTACCTTTCTGAGGCCAAGAGATTGACACCACGTCAGGCCAGATGGGCTCTGTTCTTGTCACGTTTTAATTACGTGGTCTCCTACCTACCCGGTTCCAAGAACATCAGGGCGGATGCCTTATCACGGCAGTACTCCGAGCTGTCCAGGGAGGAGTCGATTCCGACTTCGGTCATACCTCCGAATCAGATCCTGGCCGCCATTCGCACCAGCCTGACCTCTCCCCTGGGTGAGCAGATTTTGGCGGCTCAATCTGGTGCTCCCTCTGGGAGACCCAACGGCAGATGTTTTGTGCCTGAGGAGTTGCGCACTCGGTTGTTGCGAACCTACCATAACTCCAAGACCGCGGGGCATCCTGGAAAGAATCAGCTGTCCTGGGCTGTTTCACGTCTGTTCTGGTGGCCTTCCCTACGTTCCGACATCGCCGCATATGTAGCGGCATGCTCCGTTTGTGCCCAGAGTAAGTCCCCTCGGCACCTTCCGTTGGGCCTTCTGCAACCCATAGCCACCGGGGAGCGCCCATGGTCACACCTGGGGATGGATTTCATTGTGGACCTCCCTGCATCCCGAGGCCATACGGTCATTCTCATGATTGTGGATCGGTTTTCCAAAATGTGCCACTGTGTTCCTCTCAAGAAGTTACCCTCTGCACAAGAGTTGGCCACGATTTTTGCCAGGGAGGTCTTCCGGTTGCACGGTTTGCCTAAGGAGATTGTGTCGGATCGGGGGAGTCAGTTTGTGTCCAGGTTCTGGCGCGCCTTTTGCTCCCAGTTGGGGATTCATCTCTCCTTCTCCTCGGCCTACCACCCTCAGTCCAATGGGGCCGCAGAACGATCCAATCAGGCCTTGGAGCAATTCCTTCGTTGCTATGTCTCCGATCACCAAGACAATTGGGTTGACCTCCTGCCTTGGGCTGAGTTTGCCAGGAACACGGCGGTGAACTCTTCCTCTGGGACGTCCCCCTTCATGGCCAATTATGGGTTCCAACCTGCCGTGTTACCGGAGGTATTCTCTCCCCAGGATATTCCGGCTGTGGAGGATCACCTTTCCGTCCTACGTGCTTCTTGGGTACAGATCCAGAAGTCCCTTGAGGTCTCTGCGCAGCGCCAGAGATTCCAGGCTGATCGCAGACGAGCGCCTGCTCCTTCCTACCAGGTCGGAGACCGTGTATGGTTGTCCACCCGCAACCTCAACCTTCGAGTGCCCACTCCCAAGCTGGCGCCTCGCTTTGTTGGTCCCTTCCGAGTGCTTCGCAGGGTAAACCCGGTAGCCTATGCCCTTGCGCTTCCTCCTGGCATGCGGATCTCCAACGTGTTTCATGTCTCCCTGTTGAAGCCACTGGTGTGTAATCGTTTCACTTCCTCGGTTCCTCGGCCTCGTCCGGTCCAAGTGGGCAATCGTGAGGAATATGAGGTGAGCAATATCCTGGACTCACGCCTGGTCCGCGGTCGGTTGCAGTTTTTGGTCCATTGGCGTGGTTATGGTCCAGAGGAGCGTTCCTGGGTTCCCTCCGCAGATGTCCATGCTCCTGCCTTGCTCCGAGCCTTCCACGCACGCTTCCCTCAGAAACCGTTTTGTGCTCCGCGGAGGAGGGGCCCTTGAGGGGGAGGTACTGTCATGGTCTTACCTGCTTGCTGCTCTCCTTCGTTTGACATGTGCTGGCGGCCATCTTGGGTCCTGGGTTTCTTGTAGCCTTCCACCCTGCGGCTCCTCCTTCCCCTGGGAGGAGCTGGATGCCTAGCTCATATATATAGGAGGTCTGTGGCTTCAGTTCCTTGCTTGGTCCTCTTGTGTTCACATGCTTCTAAGACTGCTGCTGCTTCTGGTTCCTGATCCTGGCTTCGTCTGACTACCCTGCTGGTTCCTGATCCTGGCTTCGTCTGACTACCCTGCTGGTTCCTGATCCTGGCTTCGTCTGACTACCCTTCTGGTTCCTGACCTCTGGCTTCGCAAAGACTCTGCTCGGTTTCACCATCCGTTTGGACTTTTGCTTTACAGCTTTATTTTCAATAAAGCCTTCTATTTTCACTTATCTCTTGTTGTACGTCTGGTTCATGGTTCCGTGACAATATCTTACATTGAAGGTGCTGATAGTGTCATTCAGAAAAACCTAAGAAACACGCTAGCGTGCAGATAGAAGTCTGATTCTGTGATTAAACCTATACCTGTCACACAGCGCAAAAAAAAAACAGGTCTCACATCTCTATTCAACCAAATCTGCACTGTTTTAGCTGGTCAAGTTATTTGTAGTGACCGTAAAAGCACACTTTTTGTTCTGAGTTGAAAAACCATTCCCAAATTTGCCACTCTCAAAATAACTAGTTTCTGGTATTTGAGGCCTACTTGAAATCTATCCCAAAAAGAATATCTTACATTGAAGGTACTGATAGTGTCATTCAGAAAAGCCTAAGACACACGCTAGCGTGCTGATAGAAGTCTGATTCTGTGATTAAACCTATACCTGTCACACAGCGCAAAAAAAACAGGCCTCACATCTCTATTTAACCAAATCTGTACTGTTTTAGCTGGTCAAGTTATTTGTAGTGACCGTAAAAGCACACTTTTTTTTCTGGGTTGAAAAACCATTCCCAAATTTGCCATTCTCAAAATAACTAGTTTCTGGTATTTGAGGCCTACTTGAAATCTATCCCAAAAAGAATATCTTACATTGAAGGTACTGATAGTGTCATTCAGTAAAACCTAAGACACACGCTAGCGTGCTGATAGAAGTCTGATTCTGTGATTAAACCTATACCTGTCACACAGCACAAAAAAAAACAGGCCTCACATCTCTATTTAACCAAATCTGTACTGTTTTAGCTGGTCAAGTTATTTGTAGTAACCGTAAAAGCACACTTTTTTTTCTGGGTTGAAAAACCATTCCCAAGTTTGCCATTCTCAAAATAACTAGTTTCTGGTATTTGAGGCCTACTTGAAATCTATCCCAAAAAGAATATCTTACATTGAAGGTACTGATAGTGTCATTCAGAAAAACCTAAGACACACGCTACCGTGCAGATAGAAGTCTGATTCTGAGATTAAACCTTAACCTGTCACACAGTGCAAAAAGAAACAGGTCTCACATTTCTATTCAATGGTCTGCCGGGTGTTCACTCCAAGGTCATGGAAGTCACGCCTGCGGCCACCCCGTTCTCCGAGGGATATGTCCTGAAATCCAGCTGAAAGCTGCAGAACATCAGTCGGAGGTCTCTCCACTACTGGCGGGCCTCTCTGGCGCCCTCTTCCCACAAGCAAAGGCTCGGCTGGTGGCTGCTGGGGTCTTTCAATGCGTCTAGGTTCTTGAGCCTCTTGCTCCTGTCCAGGCTGTCCTTGGCTGGGCTGCCCCCTGGCACGTGCTCTTCCGTGGGCTCTGGCTCGTCCACTCATCTTCTATTCCTGAGAGGATATAAACCGCTAATAAGGTCAATCTGCCGCCTAGCAGCTCCGCCGTGGCACAATCACCTCAGAACTCGCACACTGGTGACTTTAGGTATCTTCACTGGTCACTTTGAGCAGAATGATGACATTCGAGTCACGGCACCAAATGTAACCCTCTTTTCCTTGCACCATCTGCGACACCTCCAGCTTTCACACTCACTCGATCACCAGCTCCTCCAGGCATAAACTCTAAGTGGACTCTAAGGGACGACACTCAGGTCTTCTGTGGTTTAAAGCTTTATTGAGGTGGAGTGCACTTGGCTGGAGCCTGTAATACAACAGGGAAACACTGCCACTATGTGGTATACAGCCAGGTCACCAGCCCACCTATATCATAACAGGCAGTCATTATATTACATTCCCACATACATGTTACAGGATATAACAAAGCATACAGAAAAATGAACAAGAGAAAATCATTTACAAAGATATTGCAGCAGGGTGACCTGGAATACAGCATGTCTTGCAGCCATTTTAGGAAGAACACATGGCTCTCTAACTGTACATCATCTACTCAGCCTAGCATGTGCTGCAGGGTTTAAAGGCTGCTAAAAAACATATAGTCAACTCTTTACATTCTACAGAACTATTATGGGTATATATTATAACTTTTTACAATAGATAAATGAACTTTAGCTTTAGAGAACTTAGACAGAGATCCTACCTCCTTCACAGTAAATGTCTGCACTGAGGAGACCAAACCAAGTAGCAGAATACACAGGGGGCTTTCTGGAAGAGTCCACTGTAAAGACTCTGTCTGATAAAACTTTTCTGTTATCTAATAGCACATTTGAAGAGGTTTATTTAGCATGTCCTGACTCTCTGCTAACAGCTTATGAATATATGTAACTATATTTAACAAGTGATCATTGCTGCAGCTCCTGTATATTGGTATGACCCTATTGCAAACCTGCAGACTGGATATTTGGTGAAACTTCATGTGGTTCATATCGACTGTACTACACCACTGACTTGGTGCCTGGGTCTAAATATGTGACAGTGGCCTGTTCCAGTGGTGGGTGACGTGATGCCTGATTCTCTGCTATGACATGAAGACAGATTTTGTGCTGACATAAGGCCAGATTCTCTGTTACGGGACCTCTCTCCTCTGCCTGGGTGCCGGGGCCTAAATGTGTGACAGTGTCCTGTTCCAGTGGTGGGTGACGTGATGCCTGATTCTCTGCTATGACATGAAGACAGATTCTGTGCTGACATAAGGCCAGATTCTCTGTTACGGGACCTCTCTCCTCTGCCTGGGCCTAAATGTGTGACAGTGGCCTGTTCCAGTGGTGGGTGACGTGAAGCCTGATTCTCTGCTATGACATGAAGACTGATTCTGCGCTGAGATAAGGCCAGATTTTCTGTTACGGGACCGCTCTCCTCTGTCTGGGTGCCGGGGCCTAAATGTGTGACAGTGGCCTGTTCCAGTGGTGGGTGACGTGATGCCTGATTCTCTGCTATGACATGAAGACAGATTCTGTGCTGACATAAGGCCAGATTCTCTGTTACAGGACCTCTCTCCTCTGTCTGGGTGCCGGGGCCTAAATGTGTGACAGTGGCCTGTTCCAGTGGTGGGTGACGTGAAGCCTGATTCTCTGCTATGACATGAAGACTGATTCTGCGCTGACATAAGGCCAGATTCTCTGTTACGGGACCTCTCTCCTCTGCCTGGGTGCCTGGGCCTAAATGTGTGACAGTGGCCTGTTCCAGTGGTGGGTGACGTGATGCCTGATTCTCTGCTATGACATGAAGACAGATTCTGTGCTGACATAAGGCCAGATTCTCTGTTACAGGACCTCTCTCCTCTGTCTGGGTGCCGGGGCCTAAATGTGTGACAGTGGCCTGTTCCAGTGCTGGTTGACGTGATGCCTGATTCTCTGCTATGACATGAAGACAGATTCTGTGCTGACATAAGGCCAGATTCTCTGTTACAGGACCTCTCTCCTCTGTCTGGGTGTCGGGGCCTAAATGTGTGACAGTGGCCTGTTCCAGTGGTGGGTGACGTGATGCCTGATTCTCTGCTATGACATGAAGACAGATTCTGTGCTGACATAAGGCCAGATTCTCTGTTACGGGACCTCTCTCCTCTGCCTGGGTGCCTGGGCCTAAATGTGTGACAGTGGCCTGTTCCAGTGGTGGGTGACGTGAAGCCTGATTCTCTGCTATGACATGAAGACTGATTCTGTGCTGACATGAAGCCAGATTCTCTGCTATGGCATGAAGAGACTGATTCTGTGCTGACATGAAGCCAGATTCTTTGCTATGGCATGAAGAGACTGATTCTCTGCTGACGTGAAGCCAGATTCTCTGCTATGGGACCTCTGTCCAATTGATATTGGGTCATTTTTATTTTTTAATTTTTTTTTTAAATTCATTTCCCTATCCACATTTGTTTGCAGGGGATTTACCTACATGTTGCTGCCTTTTGCAGCCCTCTAGCTCTTTCCTGGGCTGTTTTACAGCCTTTTTAGTGCCCAAAAGTTCGGGTCCCCATTGACTTCAATGGGGTTCGAGTTCGGGACGAAGTTCGGGTCGGGTTCGGATCCCGAACCCAAACATTTCCGGGAAGTTCGGCCAAACTTCTCGAACCCGAACATCCAGGTGTTCGCTCAACTCTATATATTGTTCCTCCGGGTATAAAACCTGTCTGATCTTCTTATATTATGCCTTTAATTACTTTAGAGAGCCTACCTGCCAAAACCTTTGCCAGGATTTTAACATCCGTGTTCAGCAAGGATATTGGTCTATATGAGGCAGGATCTAATTGACCCTTTTTTGGAATTAAAGTTATAATTGCCTTTTTCATTGACTCTGGTAACTCACCTATTTTTTGAGCCTCACACAATGTCGCTCTTAGTTCTGGTATTAGAACCTGCGAGAAACTCTGATATATTTCAAAGGGGAGTCCATCGCTCCCCGGGGATTTTACAGGTTTCACCTAACCTAAAACCTCTATTATTTCTGAGCTGGATATTTCTTTATCCAAATAATACTTTTGTGCTTTAGTTATCTCTGTTAACGCAATATGGTCTAAGAAATCATCAAGATCTTTTTTAGTGTATTGCACCCTGGAGCTATAAAGTTCCTCAAAATAGTCCTCAAAGACCTTTTTAATTCCATCAGGTGAGCTAATTATTTCACCTCTATTATCCCTGATTGCCCCTATCCATGATTTCCCTCTCTGATTTTTCTCCCTCTGATGCTAACTGGAACCCTTGAAAGAATAATTCCTTCCTTGTTTTATCCATATAGTGTATTTTTAACTTTTCGTGTTCCTCTTCCCATTTCTTTTTTATTATTCCCCGTGGGATTCATTATACAGGGTGGGCCATTTATATGTATACACCTTAACCCCTTAAGGACATAGGACGTACCGGTACGCCCTATTTCCCGAGTCCTTAAGGACCAAGGACGTACCGGTACGTCCTGACTTAAAATCGGAATTCCGGCACCGCGGGGGTTAATCGGAACGGGACGCCGGCTGAAATCATTCAGCCGGCATCCCTTAACAACGCAGGGGGGGCTCATTTGACCCCCCCGTATCGGCGATCGCAGAAAACCGCAGGTCAATTCAGACCTGCGGTTTTCTGCGTTTCCGGTCCATTCGGGTGTCCTGTGACTCGATGAACCGGAAAAAGACTGCGATCGGTGGCGTAATTATACACCACCTATCACAGTCCGAGGATTTGGAGAGGCGGTGCTGGCCCTGTTGCTGAACGCCGCTGTCCAGGGTGCTGATTGGTGCAGGGGAGAGAGGCGCGAGATTCAAACTTCCTGCGCTCCTCTCTCCCCTCCTCTTCCTGTCCAGCACCCTGACCGTGCAGCATCGTCCAGCACCAGCTCTTGCGTCCCCCTAATCGGCATCCATCACCCTCCTGCACCCATCGCCACCCAGGTAGGTTAGGGTCAGTGAGGGAGAGGCACCGTTAGGCAGGGAAAGAAGGGAAAAGTAAGTTAGGAAAAAAAAATGAAAAAGTACTTTTATTCCAAACTTCCATCTATCCATCTAACCCTAACCCAGACCCCCCCCTGCCACTTTCCCCCCCCACCAGCCCCCCCACCAGCCCCACCCCCCACCAGCCTACCCCCCCCTCACCACCACTTTTTTTTTTTCTGCGTGCGCTGACTGGCCGGCAGCTGAGCGTCCGTCCAGCGTTGTACCGCTGATCAGCAAGTTTTAACTTTTTTTTTTCCTAACACTTGCCCTTTTTTTTTTGCCTTTTTTAGTACGCGAACACCCGTTGCCCCCACACACACACACATATAATAAAGGTTTACACACACCTACACGCACACACACCCATGGCCCGCCGGATGTTCTCGGCCGAGGAGGCATACGCCCATATTGCCTCCGACTCTGAGAGCCCCAGTGAGGATGAGGATGACCCCACATTCCTTTTAACATGTCCTATTATTATCCGCATTGTGGACAAGGATAGGACTGTTCTATTAGGGGCCAGCTGTTCCGTTCCTCAAAATACGCAGTGCACACAGATGTCATCCATTTTTTTTTGTGGATCCGTATTTTGTGGACCACAACATACATATATACGGTCATGTGCACGAGCCCTTAAACTGATATCTGACCAACCACTATTGGCCATTGTATAGTGGCATTATTGCTTGTATTGTGCTAGAGAATAGATTTTCCCCTGACTTAAAGAGCCTTGCCCATTCCCTGACATTGTGATTATCAGTTTCTGCATTTAACTTTTATTTTATTTCTTGTGTCAATGGTTTGCTATATGACTGCACACTTAGAAAACTTTGGGGCAGATTTAATAATACTGTCTTAAATGTAGATTAGAACTAGAACACACCTTTAGACACTTTTATCTAACTTTATCCCACCTCTTATTTGGCTTACTTAAGAGTTTAGACCATTTTTTGCACCAAACCTTTGCTGCAATGTTGTGCATTCAAAGCCATGGACCATTTATGCAAAAAAAAAGATACAAAATCTGGTGCAAGACATGTACGTCAGATTTTTTTACACAAATCCTGTCATGCTTAGCTTAATAAATATGAAACTAAAATGAGGCATCACATAAATCCAAATGGCCATTAGAAGAAGTGACATTTTATTCCACCAACATGCAACTTTTTGGCTACAGACGGCATTGATCAAGCTGTCAGTAGCTGAGATGTTGTATGTTGGAATAAAATTTCACTTCTAATTGTCATCTGCATTTTAGTACTGTCACAATCAATTATCTGGGACTTATACATTCGTAATGGGACAGCTGGATCATACGCATCTGGTGATGTCCACTCATTTTGCCCAAAGAGGAGTGCTGCTTTTCTTTACAAAAAAGCTATTGACTGCGTCACGAATCTTACTGCACTTTGCTACACATTTCATTATTTTCATTTTTGTGCTGTCGTGGTCTGTGCTGCCTGTAAAAATTCACAGGCTTGAATTTACATAAACTCTCAAAGCCAGAGATAAGACTGTGGAATATTTTGCACTTAACTGATAAATGAGATCATACATATAATAAAGTTGGATCATTTGTGGTGTTGATAAAGAAACTGGCTGCGGTACAAGACTATACGTCATAAGATGTACAGAGGGAATGATAAATTTCCAACATGTGCATCCACTCAAAGGTCAACATCAGCAAAAGAAAACAATTTAAATGTCTATCTACATTAGAGTATTCATGGCCCATAAACTTTACAGCCTGGCAAAAATCCTAGCAGTTTAATTGAGATCTGCCCACACAACCTAATTTATTTGTCAATTTATTCTTTATCAGAATGAATAGAATGCTTCATGTCTTTTATTCCTCAAACTTTTGGAACTAGAAGTATACTGAAGTTCAAATTCTATATTTAACTCGTATACGAATTATAAATTCAAAAACTATGGAAACTACATTATACAGATAAAAATACAAAAAGGATATTCCTTTTGCTCCAGATATCTTACAGCAATAATAACATAGGGGGAGATGTATCAAACTGGTGTAAAGTAGAACTGGCTTAGTTGCCCATAGCAAGATTCCACATTTCATTTTTCAAAGCTCCCCCATAGTCTGTATCTACATCAGGACCTCTAAACATTTTGAATGAATTAAGGCTAGTGCTGCACAGTGAAATTTTTTTATTGTAAAAAAAAGTGTTATAAAACCTAAATTGCATGAGTATCATAGTCAAATGACAGCCTAAAATAGTTGTGCAACAGAAGGTTGCAAATTGCACACATTTGTTAAATATTTGACTATTTGATTTTCCGTTGAACAACTGAAGTCACTTTGCGGCCATAACCTAAAAGGTATGTCCTTCTTTGCAACCAATTTATTTTTACTGCTCCAATACATCTAAAATAAAAAGTGATGCATCTTTTTAAGTAATCTCCCTTCATAAAAATCCTATCATTCTGTATCTACAATGCCTGAGGAAACTTATGTGTCTAGATTGTTACAGACTACAAACAAACCCTGTGTAGTCCGATCCTACAGTCAGACTGATTGTAGATGAGAATGCAGTTCGATTCGTAGTGAATTGGATATTCGGACAAAGTTCTTCATCACGATTTACCATAGTATGTAATTTAACATTATGAAAATTCTGTCACTTACGCTGGGTTTACATGGTGGCCCAGAAAAAATGCAACGGCATGAGGGCAGTAGCCATCGCTCACCCTCATTCTGTGGAGGTGATCGTTGCATGTAAATATAATGCGTCCCCCCACTGAACAAGCAGCCAGTTGTTGGGAAGTAACGCTTCCTTGAAGATAATCGGCTGCTCCTCAGGCCGTGTAAACCCAGGTTTAATGTCAAAACAAAGTGGCAGTTTGTAGTCTGTTGCTAAGGAGTATCTGACAGAAATGTACTGTAAATGAGTTGCCAGAACTAGGCTTTAAAATATAAAATACTATACTGTATATAAGGACAGGCTTCAATTGTATAGGCTAATAGCTGAATAAGTCATTATTTGGAGCAGTGTTCCCATTACTTTCTAGAAAACATTGATCACCAATATCATCATAGGAAACATAACCATTTTTAGCAGAATGTGTTATAGATAATAAATATACCATGCAGTTATAATGCACTATATTGCATACCAATTCAAAGTTAGTTACAAGAATTTTTTTAAATGTCCACAATATAAATTCATTTTTTTTAAATCACTTTGTGTCCAGCATTTACTTTATTTGCATTCTAATTGTCAATGCACCCTATTATCTAGAATGTATATATACAATATATCCACCATTTTAATGGCATGGCAAATCTCTCTAGATCGCTCGACCATTAAAGTGTAATTGTCATTCTTTTATTTATTTATTTTTGTAATGTATAGGGGCAATGATACTGACCATTTTTGTAATATACTTTATATACTGAAATCGTACAGTAGCTCTAAAGTGGCCAATTTTGTGCCTTAACTCCCTGTTTACTTTAGACTGCTGCTGCCCTCACTGCCTCTCTTATTCACAGGAGTGGTCGTCCAACAAAGGTCACACATTCATGAGTCCACCATCAGGAAGATACTGAACATTAGTGTTGAGCGCAAATATTCAAATAGTGAATTTTTATCTCGAATATAGCAACTTCGAGAATTCGCTAATATTTCGAATACAGTGCTATATATTCGTTATAGCGAATATTTGTAATTTTTTCCCATCTGAACACATGATTCCTCCCTGCTTCTTGCTTGTGGGCCAATGAGTCATTGGCCCACAAGCAACTTAAGCAGGGAGGAATCATGACTTTAGATGGGAAAAATTATGAATATTCTAAAAAACAAATATATAGCACTATATCGAATATATTTATTTCGTGAAAACTCAGATCTGATGGTTTATTCTAACCCCCAGTCATTCCCATGGTGATGGGGACACTTGCCTGGGGATTAGAATATACCATCGGATTTGAGTTTTCACAATCTCAGAGAGATCGTGAAAACTCAGATCAGATGGTATATTCTAACCCCAAGGCGTTTCCATGGTGACGGGGAAGCTTGCCTGGGGGTTAGAATATACCATCGGATCTGAGTTTTCATGATCTCAGTGAGATTGTGAAAACCCGGATCCGATGGTATATTCTAACGCCCAGGCGTTCCCATGGTGATGGGGACGCTTGTCGGGAAGGAATATGCCGAAGTGGAAAAACTGTACAGATTGAAAAAATAAAAGACGAATATTCTAAAAAAACTAATATATTCGATATAGTGCTATATATTTGTTTTTTTAAATATTCGTAATATTCTAAAACAAGAATATATAGCAAAATAGCGAATATTCGAAAAAACAAATGTAGAGCAATTTAGCTAATTAGCTAAATTGCTCTATATTAGTTTTTTTGAATATTCGCTATATTGATATATATTCTTGTTTTAGAATATTACGAATATTACGAAAAACTAATATAGCACTATATTAGCTATATTGCTCTATATATTCGTTTTTTAGAATACTCGTCATTTTTTCCATCCTAAGACATGATTCCTCCCTGCTTAAGTAACTTAAGCAGGGAGGAATCATGACTTCAGAAAGAAAAAAATTAAGAATATTCTAAAAAACAAATATATAGCACTATATTCTATAGTGCTATATATTTGTTTTTTGACCCACGCCTGTATTGATTGCGTAATATTCGCATATTATGCAATCATCACCTTGCAGATTTTTCGAGTAAAAAAATTTATTAGAATATAGCGAATATTTGAATTTGTGAATATTCGACGAATATTCTACAAAATATTAGCGAAATATCGCGAATTCAAATATGACCCCTGCCGCTCATCACTACTGAACATCAATGGTGTACATGGCAAGATTGCAAGGAGAAAGCCACTGCTCTCCAAAAAGAAAAATGCTGCCTATCTGTAGTTTGCTAAACATCACCTGTACAAGCCAGAAGGCTCATAGAACTATATTTTGTGGAGTGATGAAACCAAAATAGAACTTTTTGAAATAAATAAGAACCATGTTTGAAGAAAGGAAACCACTGCATTTCAGGATAAAAACCTTACCCCATCTGTGAAATATGGTGTAGAGTTTCATGGTTTGGACCTGTTTTATTACATTTGGGCCAGGACAACTTGCCATCATTAATGAAACAATGAATTCTGAATTATTCCAGCAAATTGCAAAGGAAAATGTCAGGACTTCAGTGTATCTCAAGAGAATGTAGGGCATGCAGCAAGCCAACGACCTTAAGTAAACAAGTTGTTCTACCAAAGAATGGTTAACGAAGAATAAAGTTAAAGTTTTGAAATAGTCAAGTCCTGACCATATAAAGGACCTTTCATCACTCCTGACATGCTTGTTTTAATAGCTTCCCCATGTAATAACAATTCTGAAGCATCTATTCTTATCGCTTTATGTTGTGTGCCCCCTTTATTATTTCTACTAGAAGTTACAAATGAATTTCTAGCAGTCTGCAGTAAGGGTACAGAGGGGTGATAACAAGTTGGGGGGGTGTACCTGCAAAGTCTGAAAATGGCAGTACTGATTGGATAGAGTGAGTCTGTGCAGGTACACCCCCCAAACGTGTTACCACCCTTCTGTACACTTACTGATGGCTAATAGCAATTCATTCATAAGTTCTAATAGAAATAATAAAGGAATGGCACAACAGAGAGACATATGAATAGATGCTACAGAATTGTTATTACATAGGGAATGCATGAAGCTATTAAAACAGGCATGTCAGGAGTGGTGACAGGTTCTTTTTAATAAACAAAAATGTAGTGGGAGGACATGAAGTAGGCAGTTCATGGGAGGAAGCTCATCAACATACAGTATCAAGTTAAGGCTGTTTTGTATGGAGAAATAGGGTAAAATTCCTTCAAGCTGATGTGCAGGACTAATCAACAATTAGTGGGATAGTTTAGCTATCATTATTATTATTAGAGCAAAGAATGGTAGGGCACACCAATATTCGGTACCACACGGATGGTTAATATACCAATATTTTATTTATTAGTGATATAAACTGTTGAATAAACATACATAAAATGCAACACTCTTAAAAGTAATAAAATACTAAAAATAGAAAAACTATTGAATACAATAAAACCCAATATAATGATAATAGTATAAATTGGCAATATTGCGTTTTTGATATCTGTATAGTTTCAATAGTTCGACTGTACTGTATATGCACCAAGGTTCCTTGGATGGTAAATAATATCCTTCCAGATGGGTTCTTTCACCCAATCGATGCCCCAAGAGATGAAATGGGGACTACATCTGCTTATTTGAATAAAGTCTTTTTGAATAAGGGCTTTTTAAATAGTCACTGCGGCTGTTACGACTCAATAGTCGCTATGTATATTATATCGGTGCACTATTGCTGCTTGTTAGTACAGGAGAGCCGAAGCAATTATACTCACAGTTTGTAGTGCAGTATTGTCGTCTTTGGTGAATCACAGGTGGCGTCCCACGTGTGGTAAACGATAGTTGCTCCAGTTGCAGCAAATCAAAGTGATGCGGCTTTGGGATCCTCGCTGTTTTTTATATAGCCGTACTGTATTTGGGGGTCAGTCGGTGATGTGTTCCTTCTGTATTTAAATAAATACTTTACAGGAGTGGACTCTGCCACAAAGCCGACTCTCCAAACAAACAGGTATCCGGCTTATCTTGGTTTTTTCAAGCTGGAAAATCAGCGATCCCTTATTTCTTTATTTCCTTTTTCTTTTTCTTTTAGCGCTTTAGGTCCTCCGGTGTAATGCTTTATTCCATGGGGTAATTACCAAACATGTTTCGGAGTTAACTACGACTCCTTCATCAGTGGCTGAACTACCCATGGAAATGACTGACTTTTATATACCTAAATCAGGTGTGGATTAAATTAATTAACTTTGAGTCGGAAGTGACGTACATTTTTTTCTTCAGATCAAAGGTGCAAGTAGGTCGCTTACATATTCAATATAAAACTAATAAAAATAGATTAAATATATAAACTAAGTATATCACATTCAAACTGCAAGTTGCGGTAATACATGCTTAAACAATTCACATGTGTATATATACGCGCATGCATATGTTACCGCAACACCTTCATAAAATCTATTTTCCTAAATAATAATCCATTTTGTACTATTCGTTCCTACTAATAAAAATAGGATAGTAGGTAAATAAAAAGGGAACAATAGATAATGTCAAAATCCGCACAATATTTGTGCAATTGAATGAAACAATTTTATATGTGTTGCGGTTTCATTGCGTTTTTATTTTATTTCCTTTCTATTTTAATTCAACATTCTTCCTACATCAATCCTATATCGGTAGTTCCATTTAGTACTTAAATATGAAATAGATATATAGGGCAAATATATTTAAAAATATATAAAAAATATACAAAGATATAAAAATGTAAAATCCATAAAATACGTTATATTACATATATTTAATACATATATTATCAATACATTACATCACTAAAATTAGATGAGACAGATAGATATTTCATATTAATTTATTCATTCTTAATTTATTTAATAACTTATTTGCACACGGGAGAGCTTCATATGTTTCAACGATTGTAGATAATAAGGAGGAATATTGTTAATAAGGAATTATTATTATTAGCTAGTCATTATCATGCTGCACAAGCAAAGGTTCACAACTTCATATACTTTTATCAGTAATAGACATGTGATATTGGATCATTTTCCTCCTTAGAATATTAGCGCTTTACATGTATGGCGCTGCAGAACGGTGCTCTGATCGGGTGGGTGCAGAAACTGCGCCCACTAAATCAACAGCAATGTTCCAGCTGTCCCTGACAGCAGACCCCCTGCTATATACTGTACATTGGCATTGGTGAATACACTGATGCCAGCGCATTAACCTCTTGTATGCCACGATCAGGTTTACAGAGGGTACAGAGGTTTACAGAGGGTACAAGCTCCCTCCCCATCCCCATCGGGTCCCCGCGCTGTGGTCATGGGGACCTGATGGCAGGAACAGCAGCCCGATGTCTAATATAGGATTCGGGGCTTGCGTCCTATGGAAGCCTGTGAGACCCAGCACCCTGTCTCCTTATCCTGTAGTTTCCAAAATGGGGTCACTTTTTGGGAGTTTGTACTCTAGGGGTTCCTCAGGGGGTCTTCAACTGCGACATGGCAACCTAAAATTATCCCAGTGAAATCTGCCCTCCAAAAACCAAATGGTGCTCTTTCCCTTCTGTGCCCTGCCGTGTGCCCATGAAGCAGTTTCCAACCACATATGGGGTGTTTAAATAGACTGCAGAATCGGGTTAATAAATATCAAGGTTTGCTTTGCTGTTAACCTTTGCTGTTTTACAGGAAAAATTGATCAGGTTAATAAATATCGAGGTTTGCTTTGCTGTTAAACTTTGCTGTTTTACAGGAAAAATTGATTAAAATGGAAATTCTGCAAAAAAAGTGAAATTTTGAAATTTCAACTACATTTTCATTTAATTCTTGTGGAACACCTAAAGGACTACAACATTTGTAAAATCAGTTTTGAATAACTTGAGTGGTGTATTTTCTAAAATGGGGTCATTTATGGGGGGTTTATACTATGTAAGCCACACAAAGTGACTTCCTAACTGAACTGGTCCATAAAAAGTGGGTTTTGGAAATATTCTTAAAAAATTTAAGAATTGCTTCTAAATTTACAAAACCTTTTAACGTCCTAAAAAAAATAAAATGATATTTAGAAAATGATGCCAACATAAAGTAGACATAAGGGGAATGTTCAGGAATAAATATTTTATGAGGTATCACTACCTGCCTGTCACAGTGTAGTTCACTGTCTCATGGGTTGCAGTACATACTCGCTTTAGTAGCTCACTGGTGTACCGGCTGCAGTGAATTCTGTGTAGGCTTGTTGCTATGACTAGAGATGAGCGAATCGAAGCTGACGAAGTGGAATTCGATCCGAATTTCAGAAAAAATGTGATTCTCACCGAATCCGAATTACCTCACGCTTCGTGGTAACGAATCGCATTTTTTGCTAAAATGGCTGCTGCACGTGTGAGGACATGGAGCAAGGAACTCTGGGAATGAGGGATCACCCATAACGCCATGCATGCAGCCAATCAGCAGCCAGCCAGCCCTGTGATGTCACAGCCCTATAAATAGCCTCAGCCATCTTGGATTCTGCCATTTTCCAGTGTACTTAGTGCAGGATGAGAAGTCACCAGGTGCTAGGGACAGTGCTAGAAAAAACTTAATTGTGCTAAAAAAACATTTACAAGTTCAGGGAAAGATTATTCAAGGTGTAGGGAAAGGATAGGGAGGAATATTTCCACAGCATTTATGTTGAACAGGGTTCAGTAGGAGAAGTTACAGCCTGGGTAATAGGAACAATCCTATTACACCTTGATGCACTTACTGGGGATTCAAATTGCCATTATACAGCTCTGTAATTCCAGCAAACAGTTCCTGTTATTGGGGTGCAAGTGGCATTTGATACAGCCATTAACAAGGTTTATTACAAAGAAATATTTCTGTCTTATTTCCCCTTGTGTGGTGCAGTTATATGTTCTAAAGCATTTTTTGGCTTGTATTAGTGGGAAAGGGCTTATTAGCCGTTGTGTGGTGAAGTGCGAAAATGACAGCCCTTTTTGTCGTGTATTAGTGGCAAAATAAAAAAATATTTGCCATTCAGCGGTGCAGTTATATGTTCTAAAGCCCTTTTAGTCGTGTATTAGTGGCAAAAGTAAAATATATTTGCCTTTCAGCGGTGCAGTTATATGTTCTAAAGCCCTTTTTGTCGTTAAAATATATTTGCTGTTCACCTATGCAATCATATGTTTTAAAGCCCTTTTTGCTGTGTACTAGTGGCAAAAGTAAAATATATTTGCTGTTCAGCAGTGTAGTTATATGTTCTAAAGCCCTTTTTGGTGTGTAATAGTGGCAAAATAAATATATGTTTGTCATTCAGCGGTGAAGTTATATGTTCTAAAGCCTGTTTTGTCGTGTATTAGTGGCAAAAGAAAAATATATTTGCCGTTCAGCGCTGCAGTTATATGTTCTATTGCCTTTTGTGGCGTGTATTAGTGGCAAAAGAAAAAAATGGGCCTATTTGCTGTTCAGCGGTGCAGTTATATTTTCTAAAGCCCTTTTTGGCGTGTAATAGTGACAAAATTAAAATATATTTGTCGTTCAGCGGTGTAGTTATATTTTTTAAAGCTCTTTTTGTCGTGTATTAGTGGCAAAAGTAAAATATATTTGCCTTTCAGTGGGGCAGTTATATGTTCTAAAGCCTTTTGTGGCATGTAATAGTGGCAAAATAAAAATATATTTGCCATTCAGCGGTGCAGTTATATGTTCTAAAGCCCTTTTTGGCGTGCATTAGTGGCAAAAAAATATATATATTTGCCGTTCTGCAGATATGTTCTAAAGCCCTTTTTGGCTTGTATTAGTGGGGAAAAAGAAAAAGGGCTTATTAGCCGTTGTGTGTTGAAGTGAGAAAATTACAGCCCTTTTTGGTGTGTATTAGTGGCAAATAAATATTTGCCGTTGAAGTTCCCTTGTACTACAGCCATTTACAGGGTGTATTAACCTCCTCAGGACCGCCGTACGCAGGATTGCGTCTTTGCGGCGGCCCTGCTCTTCTGGGTGGATGCGCCGGCGCGTCCTCTCGCGAGACGCGAGATTTCCTGTGAACGCGCGCACACAGGCGCGCGCGCTCACAGGAACGGAAGGTAAGAGAGTTGATCTCCAGCCTGCCAGCGGCGATCGTTCGCTGGCAGGCTGGAGATGTGTTTTCTTTTAACCCCTAACAGGTATATTAGACGCTGTTTTGATAACAGCGTCTAATATACCTGCTACCTGGTCCTCTGGTGGTCCCCTTTGTTTGGATCGACCACCAGAGGACACAGGTAGCTCAGTAAAGTAGCACCAAGCACCACTACACTACACTACACCCCCCCCCATCACTTATTAACCCCTTATTAGCCCCTGATCACCCCATATAGACTCTCTGATCACCCCCCTGTCATTGATTACCCCCCTGTCATTGATCAACCCCCTGTAAAGCTCCATTCAGACGTCCGCATGATTTTTACGGATCCACTGATAGATGGATCGGATCCGGACGTCTGAATGAAGCCTTACACGGGCGTGATCAATGACTGTGGTGATCACCCCATATAGACTCCCTGATCACCCCCCTGTCATTGATTACCCCCCTGTCATTGATTACCCCCCTGTAAAGCTCCATTCAGACGTCCGCATGATTTTTACGGATCCACTGATAGATGGATCGGATCCGCAAAACGCATCCGGACGTCTGAATGAAGCCTTACACGGGCGTGATCAATGACTGTGGTGATCACCCCATATAGACTCCCTGATCACCCCCCTGTCATTGATTACCCCCCTGTAAAGCTTCATTCAGATGTCCGCATGATTTTTACGGATGCACTGATAGATGGATCGGATCCGCAAAACGCATCCGGACGTCTGAATGAAGCCTTACAGGGGCATGATCAATGACTGTGGTTATCACCCCATATAGACTCCCTGATCACCCCCCTGTCATTGATTACCCCCCTGTAAAGCTCCATTCAGATGTCCGCATGATTTTTACGGATGCACTGATAGATGGATCGGATCCGCAAAACGCATACGGACGTCTGAATGAAGCCTTACACGGGCGTGATCAATGACTGTGGTTATCACCCCATATAGACTCCCTGATCACCCCCCTGTCATTGATTACCCCCCTGTCATTGATCACCCCCCTGTCATTGATCACCCCCCCCCCTGTCATTGATCACCCCTCTGTAAGGCTCCATTCAGACATTTTTTTGGCCCAAGTTAGCGGAATTATTATTTTTTTTTCTTACAAAGTCTCATATTCCACTAACTTGTGTCAAAAAATAAAATCTCACATGAACTCACCATACCCCTCACGGAATCCAAATGCGTAAAATTTTTTAGACATTTATATTCCAGACTTCTTCTCACGCTTTAGGGCCCCTAGAATGCCAGGGCAGTATAAATACCCCACATGTGACCCCATTTCGGAAAGAAGACACCCCCAGGTATTCCGTGAGGGGCATATTGAGTCCATGAAAGATTGAAATTTTTGTCCCAAGTTAGCGGAACGGGAGACTTTGTGAGAAAAAAATAAAAAAATATCAATTTCCGCTAACTTGTGCCAAAAAAAAAAAATTTCTATGAACTCGCCATGCCCCTCATTGAATACCTTGGGGTGTCTTCTTTCCAA
This sequence comes from Bufo bufo, assembly GCF_905171765.1. Classification (NCBI taxonomy): domain Eukaryota; kingdom Metazoa; phylum Chordata; class Amphibia; order Anura; family Bufonidae; genus Bufo; species Bufo bufo. The sequence continues at coordinate 362,820,012 of NC_053390.1, read as the reverse complement.
AATGGGGTCACATGTGGGGTATTTATACTGCCCTGGCATTCTAGGGGCCCCAAAGCGTGAGAAGAAGTCTGGTATCCAAATGTCTAAAAATGCCCTCCTAAAAGGAATTTGGGCACCTTTGCGCATCTAGGCTGCAAAAAAGTGTCACACATCTGGTATCGCCGTACTCAGGAGAAGTTGGGGAATGTGTTTTGGGGTGTCATTTTACATATACCCATGCTGGGTGAGAGAAATATCTTGGTCAAATGCCAACTTTGTATAAAAAAATGGGAAAAGTTGTCTTTTGCCAAGATATTTATCTCACCCAGCATGGGTATATGTAAAATGACACCCTAAAACACATTCCCCAACTTCTCCTGAATACGGCGATACCACATGTGTGACACTTTTTTGCAGCCTAGGTGGGCAAAGGGGCCCATATTCCAAAGAGCACCTTTAGGATTTCACAGGTCATTTACCTACTTACCACACATTAGGGCCCCTGGAAAATGCCAGGGCAGTATAACTACCCCACAAGTGACCCCATTTTGGAAAGAAGACACCCCAAGGTATTCCGTGAGGGGCATGGCGAGTTCCTAGAATTTTTTATTTTTTGTCACAAGTTAGTGGAAAATGCTGATTATTATTATTTTTTTTCATACAAAGTCTCATATTCCACTAACTTGTGACAAAAAATAAAAACTTCCATGAACTCACTATGCCCATCAGCGAATACCTTGGGGTCTCTTCTTTCCAAAATGGAGTCACTTGTGGGGTAGTTATACTGCCCTGGCATTCTAGGGGCCCAAATGTGTGGTAAGGAGTTTGAAATCAAATTCTGTAAAAAATGACCTGTGAAATCCGAAAGGTGCTCTTTGGAATATGGGCCCCTTTGCCCACCTAGGCTGCAAAAAAGTGTCACACATCTGGTATCTCCGTACTCAGGAGAAGTTGGGGAATGTGTTTTGGGGTGTCATTTTACATATACCCATGCTGGGTGAGAGAAATATCTTGGCAAAAGACAACTTTTCCCATTTTTTTATACAAAGTTGGCATTTGACCAAGATATTTATCTCACCCAGCATGGGTATATGTAAAAAGACACCCCAAAACACATTCCTCAACTTCTCCTGAATACAGAGATACCAGATGTGTGACACTTTTTTGCAGCCTAGGTAAGCAAAGGGGCCCACATTCCAAAGAGCACCTTTCGGATTTCACTCGTCATTTTTTACAGAATTTGATTTCAAACTCCTTACCACACATTTGGGCCCCTAGAATGCCAGGGCAGTATAACTACCCCACAAGTGACCCCATTTTGGAAAGAAGAGACCCCAAGGTATTTCGTGATGGGCATAGTGAGTTCATGGAAGTTTTTATTTTTTGTCACAAGTTAGTGGAATATGAGACTTTGTATGAAAAAAAAAAATAAAAAATCATCATTTTCCGCTAACTTGTGACAAAAAATAAAAAGTTCTATGAACTCACTATGCCCATCAGCGAATACCTTACGGTGTGTACTTTCCGAAATAGGGTCATTTGTGGGGTATTTGTACTGTCTGGGCATTGTAGAACCTCAGGAAACATGACAGGTGCTCAGAAAGTCAGAGCTGCTTCAAAAAGCGGAAATTCACATTTTTGTACCATAGTTTGTAAACGCTATAACTTTTACCCAAACCATTTTTTTTTTTTACCCAAACATTTTTTTTTTATCAAAGACATGTAGAACAATAAATTTAGAGCAAAATTTCTATATGGATCTCGTTTTTTTTGCAAAATTTTACAACTGAAAGTGAAAAATGTCATTTTTTTGCAAAAAAATCTTTAAATTTCGATTAATAACAAAAAAAGTAAAAATGTCAGCAGCAATGAAATACCACCAAATGAAAGCTCTATTAGTGAGAAGAAAAGGAGGTAAAATTCATTTGGGTGGTAAGTTGCATGACCGAGCAATAAACGGTGAAAGTAGTGTAGGTCAGAAGTGTAAAAAGTGGCCTGGTCTTTCAGGGTGTTTAAGCACTGGGGGCTGAGGTGGTTAATAAGATAGATACGTACGTCCTATTAGCCGTTCTGCGGTAAATTGTGATTCGTTATATTTATTTTTTGGGGTGTATTAACAGGAAAAATAGGAAAAAGAATACTAAAAAATTGATGGGTGATTGTATACTTTCTTCTGTATGAACCGAATTACGTCGATTAGCCATCCATTGGTGAAATGTTTTTGTGAAACAGCTTATTTTTGGGAAAATTTATGGGTGATTGTAGACTTTCTTCTGTATGAAGCGAATTACTTTCAATTAGCCATCTATTGGTGAATTTTTTTTGTGAAACAGCCTTTATGGGGAAAATAGATAGGTGATTGTAGACCTTCTTCTGTATGAACTGAATTAAGTTGATTAGCCATTCAGTGGTGAAATTTGTTTGTGACTGGCTGTGCTAATAAAGATTTCATCCAAGCCTCCACTTACCAAGGCAAGCACAGAGGACCGGATTGTGTGGACAGGTTGGTTCTGCAGGATGTACACAGAGGACGATCTATTGGAAGTGTTACCAGAGACAATTACTTGCCTCCCACTCTTCCTGTATAATGGCTTTGAGGCGCTCACGGCTATCACAGGGACGTGGTTCCAAAGAAACTTTTGACTGTTGTTTCGGAAAGCTGGTAATCAGTTCTCTGGACCTTACGTGGCTAGCAGCGATGTGGACTGGGTATGACGTCTCTAGATCAGTGTCGGCCACAGAGCTTGTTTCCTCGCATGGACGTTTCTTATGCCATCCACGCTGTGGACTTCATAAATCAAAGGACGAGGCCACATTGGAGGAAGTGGAAAATTTATTCCAATGTCTTTACTCGCATTTCTTTAGACACTTTAGAATCCACTTATCAGCAACCCAGCTCATCAAGGGGACGGCATCTGTGGCATCAGCGCATTGTGAAGGAAAAGTTCCTCAGTAAGGAATACCTAATCCGAGTGCTGGGATTCATCACGGAGCTGGCTATCAATAACATCCAGTATTGAACACATGGACGACTCTCATCTCGGACTTTGTCCACATTGTTTGGGACCCCCCGGACATCTTACGTGTCTTAGACAGGATCCCTGCAGTGCTGACTACATGTTTTACCGCTTCTTACCGTTCTGTTATAGCAGATGTAAGGCTTATTTAAGAAGATTTTCGAGTGTTTCCTGTACCGACCAGTTACCTTCCAGCTGTGATTGTGTAGCCTGCACTGTAGGAATAAGCTGGAGTTGGTTCGTTTGCTGTACTGTCCTCCAGTTATCAGCCATAACCCCATACATTTCATGATCAATATGCATTACCATCGTGGTCACCCCGACACTGGTCGTCAATCCATTCTTGTTGATGAAGCACTTTTTTTTTTCAGTTTGTCTTTTAAATTTTGTGGTTTTGCCCCTTCTGTGTTGTTTTATTTTATGTGTGTTAATGTTCTGTCTGTGAAATAAATGTTTTTTTTTCTCCCCCGTTCAAAAAAAAAAAAAAAAGAATCGGCTTATGATTTGGTAGCCAAAAGCAGGAGTGGGTGCAAAACACAGAAGATATGCAAATATTCCATTCACATGTCATCTCTGTTTTGGATCCACTCCTGTTTTTTTGGCAATACTGATGGATTACTGACCAAATGCTGACCGAGTAAAGGCTGATGCGCCACAGACAGGATCTGTTTTTTGGGGGTTATTGTTCTGACAAATAAGAGGAAGGCCAAAATAATCAGTGACGTCAACACAGACTTACTGCTGACATCCTCTCCACTCTGTTTAATAGAACAGGTTCTGTAGACATATATGTGAAATCTGCTGACGACGGTGTAAAAGGAGTGCATTTCTTCTTGGCGCTAACATCAACCTGTAAGGCTGAGTTCATACTTGAGTTATTTGGTTAGTTTTGGCCCTGTGACTGCCCAAATAAGTGAAGTGTGCAGTGATTCTAAGGCCCCTTTCACAAGGGCGAGAATTCCACGCGGGTGCAATGCATGAGGTGAACGCATTGCACCCGCACTGAATCCGGACCCATTCACTTCAATGAGGCTGTGCAGATGAGCGGTGATTTTCAATCATCACTTGTGCGTTGAGTGAAAATCGCAGCATGTTCTATATTCTGCATTTTTCTTGCAACGCAGGCCCCATAGAAATGAATGAGGATGCGTGAAAATTACATAGCATCTGCAAGCAAGTGCAGATGCAATGCGATTTTCACGCATGGTTGCTAGGAGATGATGTTAGTAAATTGATAAAAGTCAATTTACTGTATTATTTTCCCTTATAACATGGTTATAAAGGAAAATAATAGCATTCTTAATACAGAATGCTTGCTAAAATGTTGCTTGAGGGTTTAAAAAAAAAAAAAAAATTAACTCATCTCATCCTCTTGTTCGCGCAGCCAGCATCGTCTTCTTTCTTCATCGTTCAGGATCTGCAAAAGGACCACGTGGTGAGCGCGGTGACGTTAGCGCAGGTCCTGCTGAATGAAGAGGCCTAAGAGCGACACCTGTAATCTGCATGCCATACTGACTCACAGTATTATTTCACTACCAAAGCAGACTCCCTATGCGTGTTAATGCAAGGCACAGTGTTCTACACCACTATAAAGGCTCTCTGCTGCCATGAAATAGACATTTTTTTAACGCAATTCGCTGCGAATAAATTCAGATCAAACCAAATTTTTTAAGAAAATTCGCCGAACCCGCCGAATTGAATTTTTGAGAAATTTACTCATCTCTAGCTATGACCTATATGTAGTTGTGGCAGCCTGAGTGTGAACTGATTCTTGAGTATGCATGCCCCCCTCCCTGTTTTGGTTGTGATGGGGTCAATGTTTTGTTTTGATGGGGTTAGTGTGTCTGCTAGGTCTCAAATGACTTTGTTATCCTGCTCTTTATGTAGCTGTGAGTTTGGTGGTCAGTCTGTCTCCAGCTTTGCTGGATGCAGGTGTTATGCACCTGACCTGGGGATATTTCATCTACTCTGTCTGTTTGGTCACCTAGGGAGACACCAAGGTCACTTTGTCTGGTTCTGTGTCTTGTGGTGCAGCTGTCTGTTCGGCAATGGACTAACTCCCCATGGGGAACAGGCATCTACTAGTCTGGTTCTATGTCATATTGTGCAGCTGTCTGTTTCCCCATTGACTAACTTTACATGGGGAACAGGTACCTGCTAGTCTGGTTCTATGTCTTGTATGTAGCTCTATATATTTGCCCATGGACTAACTTTGCATAGGGAACAGGCATCTGTTAGTCTGAGTCTATGCCTTCGGTTAGAGGGCTCCTGGGTTATTCAGAGGGAGGACATCTAGTCTATATGTGCTGCTCTGCCTGTGACCACCATGTGTCGTCCTACATGGGGTCCAGGCAATTGCTTGCCAGCCTGTTTATGGCAGCTCTGTCTGTTACCGTCATATGTCGTTCTGCATGGGGTCCAGACATCTGCCTGTCTGTGCAGCTCTGCCTGTGACCACCATGCATCTGTTCTGCATGGCGTCTAGACATTTTTCTTGTTTTTTTATTCCCATTATGTCCTGTCTGAACAGTGTCCTGAGTTTGTTTGGGTTCCTGTTTGTGTGCCTGGGTTCCAGTTTGTCTCTGTCTTTCTGGACCACTGGTGCTGTTTCTGCAGGTGAGTGGCCAAGTGCACTGTGACCATCCTGGAAATGCGACCAGTGAGCCCTCGGCTAAGTGCATCCCCACCATCAGGGGCTCTGTGAAGAATGGGGCTCACTAAGTTTCTGCCTCTGGTTTTGGCCCCAAGTCAAACCAATGCACTTGGTCCAGTGGTATTACCTGCCACTATATCCTTACCTGCTGGTATAGCTTACTGTCATGTCCTGATTCTCTGTTAATAAAGTATTTGTTTTTGGTCCTTGCTTTGTCTGTTTGCTTACCTTGCAGGGGTCAGTAGTGAATTTTTCCAAATTTTTACTAAATTTTAGATATTTTTTTTATAAATAAAGGTAAAACATATTGACTCAAATTTATCACTAACAGGAAGTACAATGGGGGGCATTTATTAAGTCTGACATTTTAAACGCCATTCTTAATACCACATTAGCTGTCGGTGGATGCTCCGAATTTGCATAGAGACTCCGGCCTCTACATACTTTGACGTATCAACCGCCTGTGTAAATCTATGCTAGCTCCCTTGCTAGTGTAGATTTAGACCATTTTCTGTGCCTAGAAAACGTGTAGAAAAGATATATGTTACAGACCTTCCCCCCTTCCCCGCTCCAGCCATGCCCCCTTTTTTATACCTGGCTTGAGTGGGGAAAAGTAGCAGATTGAGGCACAAATAACTTTTGCACCGCAATCTGTGACAGATATATGCCAAAAAGTGGTGTGTATCTGTTAGTAAATGACCCCCAATGTGTCACAAGATAACAGTCTCAGAATGGCTTGGATAAGTAAAAGCGGTGCAGAGTCATTCCCACATAAAATGACACATGTCAGATTTGCAAAAACGGGCCTGGGATTTAAGGTGAAAAGTAGTTTGGTACTAAAAGGGTTAAATAAATGATCAAGTGTAATATTTTTTATTCATTTGTTTGATTTGGTTATCTTTATCTACTTTTAGGACTTAAAAATTTGACATACCGGTAGTTTTAGGTCAAATTTATGCAGAAATATAGAAAATGACAATCACTGAATTTTTGTCAATTTTTCTCTGTAAAAAGATTTAAATAAAAGATGTAAGTCCTGTTTTGGTACCATGAGAAAGCCCAATTTATAATGCAGAAAAATAAATGAATTAATTAAGAAAACATATTTACCTTTAAGGACTGTTTGAAACAAAGACATTTTTATGTGGACATTTAATCATCAAAGACTTTGACCTTGAAGGGGTTAAGTACGTAGAATGTACCTAGACTTGTTGCAGTAGAGATAAAACCTTGGCCAACTTTGTAGTAATATTATTATAATTACAAATATTGTGCAACTATAAACAGGAAGCTGCTTCTCAAATCTAACACGCAAAATTGCTATGCATTAAAAGCTTTTTGTGGCATATCTTGTCACATCATTTTCGACAAGGCTCAAAAACAAATAAAAGAAATGTTCATCTTCTGTAAGTGCTAATATTAGACTTGTGTGCTCACTATATCTTTTTCCTTAAGTTGTGCAATAATTGTTACAGGTAATTGTGCGCTTTTCACTTTAAATCAGCTGCAGTGCGCTTTGAAACACATGAAAGATGTATTAGACAAGGTTATATGGGGTTATCTCTCTTTCTGCACCACAGAAGATGTTGCGGTTTAATGTGACTTGACACAATATGATGAACACGACATGTCATAAAGTCATAATTCATTTAACTGTATGTGTGCCAACCTCCAAAATAGCATGAAAATAAATACAGAAAAAGCAAAAGTAGCTCAACTGTAAACTAGGTTTAGTATGGTTTCATGTTTTATTGTAAAATTGATTAAGAATTAAATAAAGCATAAACAAACAAAATAGCACATTGTTAAGTGGGAAGCGTATGAGACTAAATAAGGATTACAGGGATTTGGTATATATATATTTTTTTTCTTTTATTATCAAACTTACAAAAAAAATCCAATACAACATCGGACCATCCAAAGGTCCCAATTACAAAAGACAGCATTATAATGACATTTTACGCCTTATACCCACCCCCCACCCAGTTGGAGGAAAGAAGGGCAAGAGAGGGGAGAAAAAAATAAAAATAAATTTAAACTAAACACCACGGCCCAGGTTCAACCATTTCTTCCATATTTTATCCGTTTTTCTAAACTTATCTACATCATATCGCTCTGATGCCCTTTCCAATTTAATCAAATTAAGAACTGCTTCCTGCCACTGTCCCGATGTGGGAGGATCTTTATTGATCCACTTCCTTAATATAAGCAATCTAGCCTGAAATAGTACTTTATTCAAAACCGACTGTGTTGCTCTATTTAGTTTAAGATGTGCTGTAGCCCCTAAAATACAAACTAAAGGGTCTTCCACCACTCGAATACCGAAAAATACAGATGTAGTCTCTACAATCTCTTTCCAATATCTTACCAGTTTGGGACATCTCCAAAAACAATGTATGAGGTCTGCCCTCTCACCCCCACACCTTGGGCACCTATATGAAGTCCTAACCCCCATTTTTTTTAACACCCGAGGAGTTCGATGCAGCCTATGAACTATAAAGAATTAGGAAATTTTATGTGAGGCCCTTTCCGATACCTTAATATAACTTGTGAGGGCATCTTTCTATATATAAGGATGATAATAGAGGATACTGTATATATAAGAAAATATGTATTAAGGGAGAAGAAAAAAGAAAAAAAGAAATATTTTTTTTTTGTAAAAAGTAAAAAGGACTTTGTATCAGGGAGTTTGTATGAGTAACAGGTAAAGGTGAGAATTCCCTAAAATATGGTCTCATTTATTTCATTTAGCTCATGTGGCGCAAGGGTGTCCAGTTGGTACATCCAGTAGACTTCCCGTTTCTGAGCGCTGCTGAATCAATTGTATGGGTTTTCTGGTATGTAATCGATTGGTGTAATCTTAATTGGATGTTTTTCTCTCTCTGGTGTGGAGGCAGTGATTTTGTCACCATCCCAGATAATAAAGATGTCGTCGATATATCTTTTATAATAAATGAGCTGTTTTATGGAGGTAAAGTGTTTTGGATATTTAATCTTTCAAACTCCCCCATGAAAATATTTGCAAAGGACGGAGCCACTTTCGTACCCATAGCGGTACCCCTGCATTGATGATACGTGGCGTTATATACCAGAAAACCCATACAATTGGTTCAGCAGCCTCCAGAAATGGGAAGTCTACTGGATGTACCAACTGGACACCCTTGCGCCACATTGGCTAAATGAAATAAATGAGACCATATTATAGGGCATTCTCACCTTTACCTGTTACTCACACAAACTCCCTGATACAAAGTCCTTTTTACAAAATAAATGTATTTATTTTTTATTCTCCCTTCATACATATAATTTCGTATATATATCCTCTATTATCATCCTTCAAGTTAACTAAGACATTTCATGTGAAGTTACAAACAGTACAAACTGCTACAATTATAAAATTGTGTTTCTGAAAAAAATATAATATGCTACCTCCCCGGTGTCCTCGGCAAGTCAGCTCAACATATTAACCCCCAGGATCTGCATAAGACTATCGTTCCCATCACCCAGCTACGATCCGTTGTGCACACCGCTCTTTTAGAATATATGTGTAATTAGAAAGTTGGGTCCAAATAAAACTACTACAAAAAACTACTATAGTTAAAAAACTAATAACAACCACTACAGTTACATGATATGTCACCGCTCTCGGTGTCCTTGGCATGTCAGGTTTTGCGCAATACTGCCTGCGCCCATCACCTAACCACGATCCTCCCTATTTCGTTTAGGATATAAACTGCTTCAATTATATATATTATTTCAAAAACTACTGCAATTACATGACAGTTCACCTCTCTCCCTGTGTCTTCGGCAGGTCTGTTCAATGATTAACCCCCAGGTCCTGCACAGCACTATCGATCTCATCGAGTACGTGTTTGCAGTACGTACTGCCGTGCACTTTACTCTTTTAAAACAGCAACTGTTAAATCTATAAAGCTGTATCTAAAAGAACTATTGTAACTATTTGATAAGTACTTAAATTACATGATAGCCACGATCTTCCGTATCTGTAGTGTGCACTGCTAGTCACACTGTTCTTTTCGAAACACAAACTGTTTCAATTATAAATTTGTGTTAAAAAATCACTGAAAAAACTATTTTAATGGCATTATGTGCCACCCCTCTCTGTGTCCCCTGGTATGCCAGTGTAACACTTTTTAACTCCCAGGTATGGCATAGCATGATCGCGCTTATTACAAAACCATGATCCTCCCGGCCTGCAGTATGCTCCGCCATGCATATGGCCCAATTAAAATAAAAATTGTCATAATTACAAAACTGTTCCTGTAAAGATTATTTAGGTTACATTATGAGGTCACCTCCCCCTGTGTTCCTGATATGTCAGTTTAATACAGTAACGAAAATTGAGGCACACAGATTTAAAGTGTTGCAATCAAACTTTTTTTTCTTTTTAAGTTTTACAGTAGTTTCATCCAATAGCGCAATATTAATCCTTGGTACAAAGAGTGTATTTTGACCAGAAGTTTCGGTCATTTCAGACCTTCATCAGTGGTCACATTTTTTATCTGTTCAGTTCTGACCGAATCTCCCTGCCAGAACAGATAAAAAATTATTCCCCTGATGAAGGTCTTAAATGACTGAAATGTCTGGTCAAAATACACTCTTTGTACCAAGGATTAATATTGCGCTATTGGATGAAACTACTGAAAAACTTAAAAATAAAAAAAGTTTGATTGCAACACTTTAAATCTGTGTGCCTCAATTTTCGCTATATGTACATTGGCTGTTCAGAGCTGAACCCAGACATACCGGGTTCAGAGCTGAACCCAGACATACCCCTTCTTCCCTCATTCAGCATAAATGAGTGGAGCATCAGAGCATTTCACGCTCCAATGCTCCCCTCTGCCCTGAGCTGAATTGTGTAGGGTAAGGACTGTTTTGTTTACATTCTCACTACTAGGCAGAGGCTTCCACCTAGCAGTGATCCAGGTGATGTCACTGGCACTAAGGGGCGTTCTATAGCACTGCCCTAATCTATTTTTTTGCAGGCTAGGGCAGCAATAAAGACTACCCATTAGTGCCAGTGACATCACCGGGATTACTACTAGGTGGATTTATCTGGCTAGCATACCCATGGTGAGACCCAGTATGTCACCCGATCTAAAGAAAAAGCCCTTTCCCTGCAGGATTCAGCACAGGGCAAGAAGAAGCATCGGAGAATGAAATGTTCCTATGCTCCACTCATTCATGCTGAATAAGGGAAGAAGGGGTTATGTCAGGGTTCAGCATTGAACTCAGAAAACTCCTTTAAGGTACACATATTTCAAAAACTAAAATTGTTTGTGAAAGAAAATTTTGTGTTATATATCTGGAATTATTCACCACCAACTCAGATTAATCCATTTTTATATTGGTATGCTTTATTCTACTAATAAAGGATTATTTTGAACAGGAATTTTCAAATTATCCCTGATTACTTTTCACTTTCATTTTAAGTTGAGGATGTACACTATATTGGTAAGTACGATGGAATCTAGCCTGTCTGGTCCATTGCCCCTTATTTGGGTATAAATTCTTCCATAGTCCAAATATGGCACTCAAAATAAATTCCTGGATCAATGTCCCTAGAAATCTAGTGCCCATAATATGCAATATTACTTAAAAAATACATACAGGCTCTTTATTAACTTGTTCAATGATGCAAACATCACAGTGTCATAAAGCGCCATAGTCTTACTGTCCTTAAAGTAAAGAATCCACATGTACTGTATGTTGATGGTGAATATACTTATCTACTAGAAATACAGGATGCTGTCTTGTCATGGTTACAGGCCTAGCTATAAAACTTTCATTATGCATAGCTCTGTATTACCTGTTCATGTATTAGTGCATTATATATTTTGGGGGGGCAGGTTTATTCTCTTTTATGAAATATATATATATATATATATTATAGGAAGGAGCAAGGGTCCGTCGTTAACGGAAGGTATTTGTCACCGAAGTTCCTGGCCTCGGTGAAGTAAGAGCCAGTATTTTCAGGTGTCAGCGGCAGCTAATGCTGATTGACACATTGCTATTTTAGTATGGCTGTATACCTGATCCGGGACGGCTCTTACTGGGAGTAGTCAAAGTGATAGGTGGGTGACCACTCCCCACGTCCCAGGCCTGGTCTTGACTGGCCTATAAAAAACCCAGCCAGCAGTGTCAGCTGGGAGTGATTACCTCTCTCTGACAGTGGAGCTCTGGCAATCGCTAGTGTGGGAACTGAGCCCTGTGTTGGGCTGAAAAGCTGAGACCTGTGTAATGGGAGAGCAGACCACCTAAAGCCTGCAATTTGACTGCTGGAGGCAGAACCGCCGACAAGGTGACTTTTTTTGTTATGCACAAACTTTCTACTCGTTGTGAACAAACACCAACCCTGCAAAGAGTGTTTTTTGTTTGACCTTATGTGTGAATAAACACGGACATTTGAATTACGAACTTGTACTTTCTGCACCCGCTTATCCTGACTACCAGAGTCAATCCCCACAATATATATACACACATATACACACACTGCATGTATTATACAGTATAATAGATGCAGTGGACACAGGTATGTAGTATAGCCAGCAGTGTACTGATATGTGAGGTACAAGATATAATAGATGCAGTGGAAACAGGTATACAGTATATCCAGCAGTGTACCGATATAGGAGGTATGAGGTATAATAGATGCAGTGTGTACAGATATATAGTATATCTAGCAGTGTACTGATATGTGAGGTATGAGGTATAATAAATGCAGTGAGTGTGTTAAGATATACATTATATACAGCATTGTACTCGCATGTGAGGTATGAGCTATAATTTATACCTCATACCTCACATATCGGTACACTGCTGTATTCATGGGTAAGGAATAGGAAGTGAGGGGTTATGAAAGGGTTATAGGGGGCAATATAGATTCTTGCTATAAGCCCCAGCGATTTCTATGTACGCCCCTGCCCAGATACACATATGTTCCTCTAGTCCCAGCATTACGATTATATGCACTAGCCTATTATTTTTCCCAGTGATCCAGGTGAATTGACTAATGTAGTATTTTTAAGCAGGCGCTGCACTGGGTTAAGCAAGTATATTTTCCTTAATTATGCGATCTTTCAATTGATTTTCCTGTGTTAAAGGGGTTATCCCATGACTAATGTAAAAAATGAAAATCAGAATGTAAGAAGATTACCTGTCCAGGCTACAGTGACACAATCCTCAGCCTCTGGAAAGCCATGCTGGGAGAGCTACACCCCCTTGTGATGTGACAGCATCTTTAGCAATAGGATGCAATGCTATGTTTCTCCCTGTAGCGGGCGTGTTCTGGGGAAGATTAGCAGTGAGCTGATTGCTTAGCTGCTCTATTAACGTGTATTACTGCTTTTAACTAATGGAGCGCCAAGTCATGGACCTATGAGGTTCTGATCCAGGGACTCGGCGCTCTATTTAAACCCCTTCCTGGCCATACACCAGTGCCAGTGAGAGTCTATGACTCACTAGCTGTGTTCCTGGTTCCTTGTTCCTGTGCTTATTGGATTGCTCGTTCCTCTGACCCTGGCTTGTCTTCTGATCACTCTCTGTCTCTCGTTTGCTACTGCATACCTTGTCTGGTTCTGACCCATTTATATACGATACTAGTATTGTGTTTGTCTGTCTTTTTTAGTCCATCTCTGTACTTAAATTGCTTAGGGACCGTCGATCAGTTGCAGTCTAGCTATCTAGGGCTTGTACTGTAAGTAGGTAGGGATAGCGGGATGGGTTCTAACCTTTGGGCTCACTGTCCTTGTCTGTCCCTAACTACAGTCATAACAGAGATAATATAGTACATGATAATCTCTTTCTAACAAAGTTAGAACCAACCCTGCAACTCACACAGATCCAGAAATCTTCCTATTCATTGCTCTGCTAGATTTATATCAAGCTGACAGTTCAAGGGGAGTGTCTTTTCTGCTGAAAAAAAGGGGGCAGGTGGTGCTATACAGCTATATTATATTGAATAACAGTGACTATGCAGATTTTTTAATTACATGCAATTACAAAATAATTCTGATCTAGGTGCTGGTTTGAAAACTGTAGATTATTTTTTTAGGACAACCCCTTTAATACAGTAGAGAAGTAGGTATTTAATAAACTGACCCTTTTTCATCCTCCTTTACCTTGGGCCAACTTTTTGAAAAATTGGAGAACATTTTGGGGATTATTTTATTTTTTTATGCCTTTTATTTTTTGTCAAAATTTTCTAATTTTCTATATACACCTAAACACCTTATCACTACCTTCTCTATTAACTATTTTTGAAAGCGATCTTACTTTATAGTAATTTTTCAACATTAAAAAAAAACATTTGCACAGTGCAAGTGCATCAATTCATTGTACTTTTAATATTGTTATATTCTTGATGCACTTGCACTTTATCACTTAATCATTGATCTGTGATAATGAAATTGTTTGCACTATTTATGTATGCCACTATGCACGTTATTCAGCTAGACAAAGGCTCCAATGAGAGAGCTGAAACGTTGCTGCTAGATGGGTGAATAAACCATCCACTTTTTTTCACTAATCTGGAGTGCTGCCTTGTTTCTTCTATATGTACTTGGGACCTTGGTCACAGGCCCCTATAAGGACTTGCACCCGTGTTTAATGTGTGCTGCTTTTTTTCTTTTCTTTTCTTCTCTCTCTCTCTCTCTATATATATATATATATATATATATATATATATATATATATATATATATATTGTAGGAAAGCGCAAGGGGCCGTCATTGCCGGAAGATATGTGTCACCGAGGTTCCTGGCTTCGGTGAGGTAAGAGTCGGTAATTTTAAGTGTCAGCGACAGCTAGTGCTGACTGACACTATTGGTTATTTAGTGTGGCTGTAAAACCGATCCGGGCCAAAATGCAGGGTGGGTGGCTGTTCCCCACGTTCCAGGCCGGGTTTTGGTTAGGGATATAAAACCCAGCCAGCAGTCTCAGCTGGGTGTGGATTATCCTCCATTTCACAGTGAATCTATGGAGTCTCTGTGGTTTGGGATCTGCATGATGTGTGCCGTACTAAAGGGCTGAGAGCCGCATTGCTGGGAAGCAGGCCCTAAAGCCTGTTGGGGACTGCTACTGCCAAAACCGCTGACAAGGTTAATGCTTTTTATTCTGTGGACTTGTCATGGTGTGAATGAACACCAAGACGATGAACTGTCATTTTTGTTTATGTGTGAATAAACACTGCACTGTTTAAGTCAAAGACTTTGTTTTTGCCTCTGTACTGGGTCCGCTAATCTGCCTACCAGAGCGAATCCCCACTATATATATATATACACTGTATATGCAATAGCCATGAACTTGCCAGTTTGCCTATGAAACATATTGGGAGGAAGTGTTTTGATTAATTGATTTAATTGTTCTAACGTTAGTATGAACTTCAGCCACACTGATGTTCTCCTTATATTGGGCATTGCCAAATTGTAGCCCTCAATTTCTAGATAATGGGGGGATTATATACGGAACAAAAATATAAACGCAACACTTTCGGTTTTTCTCCCATTTTGCATGAGCTGAACTCAAAGATCTGAAGCATTTTCTACATACACAAAAGACCCATTACTCTCAAATAATGTTCACAAATCTGTCTAAATCTGTGTTTATGAGCACTTCTCCTTTGCCGAGATAATCCATCCCACCTCACAGGTGTGGCATATCAAGGTGCTGATTAGACAGAATGAATATTGCACAGGTGTGTCTTAGACTGCCCACAATAAAAGGACACTCTGAAATGTGTAGTTTGATCACACAGCACAATGCCACAGATGTCGCAACGTTTGAGGGAGCATGCAATTGGCATGCTGACTGCAGGAATGTCTACCAGAGCTGTTGCCCAAGCAATGAATGTTCATTTCTCTACCATAAGCCATCTCCAAAAGCGTTTCAGAGAATTTGGCAGTATATCCAACCGGCCTCACAACCGCAGAACATGTTTAACCACGCCAGCCCAGGACCTTCACATCCATAATGTTCACCTCCATGATTGTCTGAGACCAGCCTCCCGGACAGCTGCAGCAACCAAAGAATTTCTGCACAAACTGTCAAATAGCATCTCAGGGAAGCTCTTCTGCCTGCTGGTCGTCCTCATCGGGGTCTGAACCTGACTGCAGTTCGTCGTCTTTAACCGACTTGAGTGGGCAAATGGTCACATTCGATGGCATCTGGCACATTGGAGAGGCGTTCTGTTCACGGATGAGTCCCGGTTTTCACTGTTCAGGGCAGTTGGCAGACAGCGTGTGTGTCGTCGTGTGGGTGATCAGTTTGCTGACGTCAACGTTGTGGATCGAGTGGCCCATAGTGGCGGTGGGGTTATGGTATGGGCAAGCGTATGTTATGGACAATGAACACAGGTGGATTTTATTGATGGCATTTTGAATGCACAGAGATACCGTGACGAGATCCTGAGGACCATTGTTGTGCCATTCATCCACTACCATCACCTCATGTTGCAGCATGATAATGCATGGCCCCATATTGCAAGGATCTGTACACAATTCCTGGAAGCTGAAAAAATCCCTGTTCTTGCATGGCCAGAATACTCACCGGACATGTCACCCATTGAGCAAGTTTGGGATGCTCTGGATCGGCGTATACAACAGTGTGTTCGAGTTCCTGCCAATATCCTGAAACTTCACACAGCTATTGAAGAGGAGTGGACCAACATTCCACAGGACACAATCAACAAACTGATCAACTCTATGCGACGGAGATGTGTTGCACTGTGTGAGGCAAATGGTGGCCACACCAGATACAGATTGATTTTCTGATCCCCCCAACCCCCAGTAAGGCAAAGCTGTGCACATTTTTGAGTGGCCTTTTATTGTGGGCAGCCTAAGGCACACCTGTGCAATATTCATGCTGTCTAATCAGCACCTTGATATGCCATACCTGTGAGGTGGGATGGATTATCTCAGCAAAGGAGAAGTGCTCACTAACACAGATTTAGACAGATTTGTGAACAATATTTGAGAGTAATGGGTTCAGTAATGAGTTCAGCTCATACAAAATGGGAGCAAAACTGAAAGTGTTGCGTTTGTATTTTTGTCCAGTGTATAATGAGAGGAATATTTGAAGTCTGTTTTGCTTGAGTCTGTTTTGGCGTACTTTATGCTACATTTATCAAATGTTGTTTAATACACTGCTCAAAAAAATAAAGGGAACACAAAAATAACACATCCTAGATCTGAATTAATTAAATATTCTTCTGAAATACTTTGCTCTTTACATAGTTGAATGTGCTGACAACAAAATCACACAAAAAAAAAAAATGGAAATCAAATTTTTCAACCCATGGAGGTCTGGATTTGGAGTCACACTCAAAATTAAAGTTGAAAAACACACTACAGGCTGATCCAACTTTGATGTAATGTCCTTAAAACAAGTCAAAATGAGGCTCAGTAGTGTGTGTGGCCTCCACGTGCCTGTATGACCTCCCTACAACGCCTGTGCATGCTCCTGATGAGGTTGCGGACGGTCTCCTGAGGGATCTCCTCCCAGACCTGGACTAAAGCACTGCCAACTCCTGGACAGTCTGTGGTGCAACGTGACGTTGGTGGATAGAGCGAGACATGATGTCCCAGATGTGCTCAATTGGATTCAGGTCTGGGGAACGGGCGGGCCAGTCCATAGCATCAATGCCTTCGTCTTGCAGGAACTGCTGACACACTCCAGCCACATGAGGTCTAGCATTGTCTTGCAATAGCAGGAACCCAAGGCCAACCGCACCAGCATATGGTCTCACAAGGGGTCTGAGGATCTCATCTCGGTACCTAATGGCAGTCAGGCTACCTCTGGCGAGCACATGGAGGGGTGTGCGGCCCTCCAAAGAAATGCCACCCCACACCATTACTTACCCAATGCCAAACCGGTCATGCTGGAGGATGTTGCAGGCAGCAGAACGTTCTCCACGGCGTCTCCAGACTCTGTCACGTCTGTCACATGTGCTCAGTGTGAACCTGCTTTCATCTGTGAAGAGCACAGGGCGCCAGTGGCGAATTTGCCAATCTTGGTGTTCTCTGGCAAATGCCAAACGTCCTGCACGGTGTTGGGCTGTAAGCACAACCCCCACCTGTGGACATCGGGCCCTCATATCACCCTCATGGAGTCTGTTTCTGACCGTTTGAGCAGACACATGCACATTTGTGGTTTGCTGGAGGTCATTTTGCAGGGCTCAGGCAGTGCTCCTCCTGTTCCTCCTTGCACAAAGGCGGAGGTAGGGGTCCTGCTGCTGGGTTGTTGCCCTCCTACGGCCTCCTCCACGTGTCCTGATGTACTGGCCTGTCTCCTGGTAGCGCCTCCATGCTCTGGACACTACGCTGACAGACACAGCAAACCTTCTTGCCACAGCTCGCATTGATGTGCCATCCTGGATAAGCTGCACTACCTGAGCCACTTGTGTGGGTTGTAGACTCCGTCTCATGCTACCACTAGAGTGAAAGCACCGCCAGCATTCAAAAGTGACCAAAACATCAGCCAGGAAGCATAGGAACTGAGAAGTGGTCAGGTCACCACCTGCAGAACCACTCCTTTATTGGGGGTGTCTTGCTAATTGCCTATAATTTCCACCTATTGTCTATCCCATTTGCACAACAGCATGTAAAATTGATTGTCACTCAGTGTTGCTTCCTAAGTGGACAGTTTGATTTCACAGAAGTGTGATTGACTTGGAGTTACATTGTGTTATTTAAGCGTTCCCTTTATTTTTTTGAGCAGTGTAAATTTGTCTTATCCTTGAACCTAACACTTGTTTAAAAAAGCTAATCTACTTTTCCTTCTCCACCCTCCTACTGGTACTAGAGTGAGATTGTGACTTTTTTTGTGACTTTTGAAAAAAAACTCAGTGGTAAATCTAGAGTGAAACTCATTAACAAAGCTAACCATGCCCACTCTCCCACTCACATTTTAAAACTGGAGTGAGAAGTAAAAATGCAAAAAGCTGCTAGATTTCTGCACAAATGAGACCGAAAAGATACAAAACGTTGTAACTTTTGAAGCTTGAATTCTGGAGTAAAGCCATGATAAATTAGGGCCATTGTGTTATATCCACAGTTTGATCAGTTACAGTTACTATTTGTGCTTTTAAAGCACTTAGGTTTTAGATTACAATAGCAGTAAAGTTTTATTTAGGTCACTTATTAGTTTTATACATATTAGTGATAGGTGGTAGTATGAGTATGTGTAGCCCTAGTGGATTCTTCTGTCAGTACTCTCTGATACAAATATTATTATGTTAGGTTTAAACTTTGTTTTATAATTTATGAATGACTAGTTATTCTAAGCTTTTATGGTTTTAATCATTGTGGGGTGCTAAAGTGAATTCGGAAAGTCTTCAAACCCTTTAACTTATGCTAAAATTTGAAGAAAAAAAATTTGGGTTTCCCCCATCAGTCTGCACTCAATACCCCATAATGTTTGCAAATCTATTAACGCCTTAAGGACATTGACATTTTCACCTTAAAGGGATTCTGTCATCAGGATTTCACTTACTAAGCTGTTAACATGACCACATCAGTCTCCATGATTTATATTACAATATAATAGTATTACTGCCCTGTGTCTTGTAATTTGTCTATAAAATCACTTTTATTAATATGCAAATTACCTAAATAAGGAGCCCAAGGGGCTGTCCCTCTGTCCGTTGGAGCCCAGCCTCACCCCTTCTCCTAGAGCCCAGCACCGCCCCACTGCTGTGGATAGACCTGTCAGCGCCCGCGCAGTGTCCTGGCATTGGCCTTACAGAGCACATTGCGCATGCGCTGACTGGTCTTTCCACGGCGCGTGCGTGAGATTACGGCGCACCAGGCATATAACTTTTTAAGGACCAGTTCAGGTCTGAAGTCACTTTGTGAGGCTTACATAATAGAAACCACCAAAAAATGAGAACCATTTTAGAAACTACACCCCTCAAGGTATTCAAAACTGATTTTTACAAACTTTGTTAACTCTTTAGGTGTTGCACAAGAATTAATGGAAAATGGAGATGAAATTTCAGAATTTCACATTTTTGGCAGATTTTCCATTTTAATCAATTTTTTTCTGCTAACAAAGCAAGGGTTAGCAGCCAAACAAAACTCAATATTTATTATCCTGATTCTGTAGTTCACAGAAACACCCCACATGTAGTTGTAAACTGCTGTACTGGCACACAGCAGGCGCGGAAGGAAAGGAACGCCATATGGTTTTTGGAAGGCAGATTTCACGGGGATAATTTTAAGCTGCCATGTCACATTGAAGACCCCCTGATGCACCCTTAGAGTAGAAACTCCCAAAAAATTACCCCATTTTGGAAACTACGGGTTATTGTGGCAGTTTTGTTGGTACTATTTTAGGGTACATATGATTTTTGGTTGTACTATATTGCACTTTTTGTGAAGCAAGGTAACAAAAAATAGCTGTTCTGGCACCGTTTTAATTTTTTGTTATTTATAGTGTTCATCTAACAGGTTAGATCATGAGGTATTTTTATAGAGCAGGTTGTTATGGACACGACAATACCAAATATGACTACTTCTTTTGGTTGTTTGCTTCAGTTTTACAGTGATTTTTTTTTTTTTGTTTCTCCATATTCTAAAAGCTATAGTTTTTATACATTTTGGGCGACTGTCTTATGTAGGAGCTCATGTTTTTCAGTATTAAATGATGGTTTGATTGGTACTATTTTAGGGTGCATATGACTTTTTGATTGCTTGGCAGTTTGTAAAGTAAGGTGAAAAAAAAATTGCTTTTTTGACACAAATTTTATTTATTTATTTATTTATTTACAGTGTCCACCTGAAGGGTTAGGTGATGTGATATTTTTACACAGCAGGTTCTTATGGAAGCGGCAATACCTAATATGTATACGTTTTTTTATTTATTTAAGTTTTACACAATAACAGCATTTTTGAAACAAAAAAATCATGTTTTAGTGTCTCCATATTCTGAAAGCCATCGTTTTTTTTATTTTTTGGGCAACTGTCTTAAGTAGGGTATAATTTTTTGATGGATGAGATGATGGTTTGATTGGCACTATTTTGGGGTGCATATGACTTTTTGATCGCTTGCTATTACACTTTTTGTGATGTAAGGTGACCAAAAATGGCTTTTGACACCGTATTTTTTTTGTTTGTTTTTTACGGTGTTCACCTGAGGGGTTAGGTTATGTGATATTTTTATATAGAAGGTTGTTACGGATACGGTGATACCTAATATATATACTTTTTTTTATTTATTTAAGTTTTACACAATAACAGCATTTTTTAAACAAAAAAATCATGTTTTAGACTCTCCATAGTCTGAGAGCCATAGTTTTTTTAGTTTTTTGGCCGATTATCTTAGGTAGGGTATCATTTTTTGCGGGATGAAATGACAGCTTGATTGGAACAATTTTGCGGTGCATGTTACTTTTTGATCACTTGCTATTACACTATTTGTGATGTAAGGTAACAAAAAAATGGCTTTTGACACAGTTTTTATTTAATTTTTTTTACGGTGTTCATCTGAGAGGTTAGGTCCTGAGACATTTTTATAGATCAGGTTGTTACGGATGTGGAGATACCTTATATGTCAACTTTTAAAAAAAAATTTACATTTAACACAATAAAAGCATTTTTGAAACAAAAAAAAAAATCATGCTTTTATGTCTCCATAGTCTGAGAGCTATAGTTTCTTTATTTTTAGGAGATTGTCTTAGGTAGGGGCTAATTTTTTTAAGTATGAGATGACTGTTTAATTGGCACTATTTTCGGGTGTATATAACTATTTGATCGCTTTCTATTACACTTTTTGTGATATAAGGTTACAAAAAATGGCTTTTACAGTGTTCACCTGAGGGGTTAGGTCATGTGGTACTTTTATAGAGCAGGTTGTTACGAATGTGGCGATACCTAATATGTGTACTTTTTATTTTTATTTTACATTTAACACAATAAAAGCATTTTTGAAACAAAAAAAATCATGCTTTAGTGTCTCCATAGTCTGAGAGCTATAGTTTTTTTATTTTTTAGGAGATTGTCTTAGGTAGGGGCTCAATTTTTGCAGGATTAGGTGATGGTTAGATTGGTGCTATTTTGGGGGGCATACGCCTTTTTTAATCGCTTGGTGTTGTACTTTTTGTGATGTAAGGTGACAAAAAAAATTGCTTTTTTAGCACAGTTTTTATTAAAAAAAATTGACAGTGTTCACCTGAGGGGTTGGGTCGAGCTGGTCGATACGGACGCGCCGATACCTAACATGTCTACTTTTCTTTTTTTCCATATTTTCTACAAATTTTTATTTTTTATATTGGGGAAAGGACGTTTTTTTTTTTTACTTGAAACTTTTTTTTTTTAAACTTAATTTTTTTTAACTTTTTTTTTTCATTTTATTATTTTTCCACTCTGGGACTTCAACATTACAGGGTCTGATCCCTGTTTCAATGCAGCACAATATACCTGTATTGTGCTGTATTGAACTGTTAGTGTCTTACACTAGTGTCTTACAACCATCGAGTCCCCACCACAGCAGCGCGGGGACACTATGGATGAGGTGAGGGAGTGCAAACCTCCCATATGTCGCGGTCATGGAAGATGCTTGGAACAACCAGGACTCTTCCTTGAGCTGGCTGTCCCATCAAACTAATCGGGGGGCTAATTGTCCTTCCAAAAGTTATCGGGGGAAAAGGCAGTGGTAAAAGGGGTGACCAAGAACCTGATGGTCACTCTAGCTGAACCCTGGGCTTTGCTGCACCATTCTGGGTATTATGACACAGATGCGAGAAAGAAGCCTTTCCCTAGTAAAATACAAATGAAAGTTTACATAAAAGCCTAAAAGCTGGGGAAACAAGATTCTCTGCCTGATGAAACCAAGACTGAACTTTTTGGTCTCAATTTTATACACCATGTTTGGAGGAAGCCAGGCATAGGCCAATATTATCCCTACAGTGAAGAATGGTGGTGGTATCATCATGCTGTGGAGGGCTCAATTTTTGCAGGATTAGGTGATGGTTAGATTGGTGCTATTTTGGGGGGCATACGCCTTTTTTTAATCGCTTGGTGTTGTACTTTTTGTGATGTAAGGTGACCAAAAAAATTCCTTTTTTAGCACAGTTTTTATTAAAAAAAATTGACAGTGTTCACCTGAGGGGTTGGGTCGAGCTGGTCGATACGGACGCGCCGATAGCTAACATGTCTACTTTTCTTTTTTACCATATTTTCTACAAATTTTTATTTTTTATATTGGGGAAAGGACGTTTTTTTTTTTTACTTGAAACTTTTTTTTTTAAACTTAATTTTTTTTAACTTTTTTTTTTCATTTTGTTATTTTTCCACTCTGGGACTTCAACATTACAGGGTCTGATCCCTGTTTCAATGCAGCACAATATACCTGTATTGTGCTGTATTGAACTGTTAGTGTCTTACACTAGTGTCTTACAACCATCGAGTCCCCACCACGGCAGCGCGGGGACACTATGGATGAGGTGAGGGAGTGCAAACCTCCCATATGCCGCGGTCATGGAAGATGCTTGGAACAACCAGGACTCTTCCTTGAGCTGGCTGTCCCATCAAACTAATCGGGGGGCTAATTGTCCTTCCAAAAGTTATCGGGGGAAAAGGCAGTGGTAAAAGGGGTGACCAAGAACCTGATGGTCACTCTAGCTGAACCCTGGGCTTTGCTGCACCATTCTGGGTATTATGACACAGATGCGAGAAAGAAGCCTTTCCCTAGTAAAATACAAATGAAAGTTTACATAAAAGCCTAAAAGCTGGGGAAACAAGATTCTCTGCCTGATGAAACCAAGACTGAACTTTTTGGTCTCAATTTTATACACCATGTTTGGAGGAAGCCAGGCATAGGCCAATATTATCCCTACAGTGAAGAATGGTGGTGGTATCATCATGCTGTGGAGGTGTTTTTTAGAAGCTGGGACAGGAAGACTAGTCAGAGTTGCGGTAAAGCTGAAAGGTACTAAGAAAAGAGGTATTTTTAATAAGGGGGTCATACTAATAAGGGTTGGATATTTGAGGGGATAGATTGAGAGTAGGATATAGGAGGGGACAGTGGGGATTTAGTGGGGGCTGGGATTAATGAGGAAAGTAGGGAGGTGACTGGGCAGAACTGTGCAGCCATGAAAAACAAAGCTGCTGTTAATATGAACCTGTTACAAACCAACAATATTAACAATGGTACCCAAAAAATCCCAGATATTCACTTTCTGGGAACCAAATGTGAGAAATGTATAGTAACTTAAAAAATTAGAAGTCTAGCATGTAAAATGGGGGAGCTGGAGTCTATGGTACTAGAGGAACACATAGATATAGTTGTTGAGGGTGAGACATGCCTGGAATCTCATGAGTGGGCTGTTAATATTCAGGGTTTTATACTCTTTAGAAAATACAATGTTGGTGAGGATGGTGGGGATGTTGAAACCCTATGGGCGGAATTA
This sequence comes from Bufo bufo, assembly GCF_905171765.1. Lineage (NCBI taxonomy): Eukaryota > Metazoa > Chordata > Amphibia > Anura > Bufonidae > Bufo > Bufo bufo. The sequence goes on along the minus strand of NC_053390.1, from coordinate 362,795,938 downwards.
CAAAGTGAAATACATTCTGAAAAAGTAATACTTGTTGAAATCTATAGACCCCCTAACATCATAGAGGAGATAGAAGTTCAGCTGTATAATCAAATAGAGCGGGCTGCACAGGCTGGTACAGTGGTCATAATGGGAGATTTTAACTTCCCAGACATTGACTGGGGTCATGGTTCTGTCTCAACTGCAAAGGGGAGAAGATTCTTCAACATGCTGCAGGACCACTTTATAAGCCAGTTTGTAGAAGATCACAGTAGGGTGATGTTTTGTTGGATCTGGTAATTTCTAACAATGCAGAGCTTCCTGGAAATGTTGCTGTTCGTGAAACACTAGGTAATATGATCGCAATATCATTTTATTTCCCCTGAACTATAAAAAGCAAACTCTGTCTGGGAGAGAAAAAACACTGAATTTTAAAAAGGCCAATGAGAGCAGCTACTGTCATATAATAATGGGAAGGATAAATGGGAGAGCTTTAAATCCATATTGGGTAATTACACTGCAAACTTTATTCCTGTAAATATAAACAGCTAAACTTAAACCCGCCATGGCTTACAGCTACTGTAAAAAGGGCAATAAATGACAAAAAAAAAGTGCATTTAAAAATACAAATCTGAGGGGTCAGCTGTAGCCTTTGAAATGTACAAAGTGTTTAATAAAATATGTAAAAAAGAGATAAAATTTGCAAAAATATAAATGCTAAAAAACCAAGGTCAGAGCAGGTAAATCTCCTAAGGGGAAAGGCAGAGTTACTCTGTATATACAAAGGAAGAGAAAGGAGCTGATATTGGTGGTGCCAAGGCTGTTAATACATCCATTTATATACTCAACTGGCCAATTGTAGATATAATTCAAACTAAGTTAAATAAGGTAAATATGAACAAGGCTCCGGGTCCAGATGAATTCTTAAAATTAAATTACATTAATGTTTATGAAAATATGTAGAAATATGTAAAATTAGTGTCCCCTCCCATCTCTTGGTTGAACTTGACTCATGTCTTTTTTTCAACCATATTAACTATGTAACTATGTAAAATCTGATCCACAGTGTTCAGGACTTCACACAGGGCCAAAGTTTTACCTTCTAACAAGAAAATGACCCTAAGCACAAAGCCAAGACAACACATGAGTGGCTTAGGGACAACTTTCTGAATGTCCTTCAGTGGCTCAGCCAGAGTCCTGACTTGAACCCAATTGAATATCTTTGAATATCTTTGGTGAGACCTGAAAATGGCTGTCTACTAAATGATTCCATTGATATCTGATAGAGCTTGAAAGGATCTGCAGAGAAGAATGGAAATAAATCCCCAAATCCAGATGTGCAAACTTTGTGGCATTATATTCAACTAAGTACTGAGTAAACGGTCTGAATACTTATGTCAAGTCAAGGCAATATTTTAGTTTTTCCTTTTCAATAAATTAGCTAAGATTTCAAAGATTCTGTTTTATCATTATGGGGTATTGAGTGTAGAATGATGGGGAAAAACAAACTTTTTTAACACAAAACAGCAACATGTGAAAAAAGTGAAAGGGTCTGAAGTAGGGTTGTCCCGATACCGATACTAGTATCGGTATCGGGACCGATTCCGAGTTTTCTCGGCGGTACTCAGCCGCCGATACCCCGCCCCGATACATAAATAGAATACTATGGGCGTAACTATGGGCGGGGCCCCGCCGCTCACCGAAGTATTTATAAACGTGAATCCTTATCCTGTTGTTAAGTTGAACTAACGCTGCCCTCTCCCATGTTCCCATGTCCCCCCTGTATCCCCATAGCACTTACTTAAGCTTCCATAGCAGGCAGAGCAGACGGCAGCAGTAACGTCACTCACTGACGTAGAGCGCCTGCTCCGCCCCCTTTATGAGTGAAGCAGGCGGAGCAGGCGCGCGACGTCAGTGAGTGACGTTACTGGTGCCGTCCGCTCTGCCTGCTATGGAAGCTTAAGTAAGTGCTGTGGAGATACAGGGGGATACAGGGGAACATGAGAGAGGGCAGCGTTAGTTCAACTTAACAACAGGATAAGGATTCACGTTTATAAATACTTCGGTGAGCGGCGGGGCCCGGTGTATTGGGGGACACTGTTATGAGGGGGATCTGTGGATGACATATAGCAGTGTCAGCCACAGATCCTCCCCATAACAGTTCCATCCACAGATCCCCTATAACAGCACCATCCACAGATCCCCCACCAAATAACAATGCCATCCTCAGATCCCCCCACCCCATAACAATGCCATCCACAGATATCCCACCCCATAGCAGTACCATCCACAGATCCCCCATAACAGTGCCATCCACAGATCCCCCATAACAGTGCCATCCACAGATCCCCCATAACAGTGCCATCCACAGATCCCCCATAACAGTGCCATCCACAGATCCCCCATAACAGTGCCATCCACAGATCCCCCATAACAGTGCCATCCACAGATCCCCATAACAGTGCCATCCACAGATCCCCCATAACAGCGCCATCCACAGATCCCCATAACAGCGCCATCCACAGATCCCCCATAACAGTGCCATCCACAGATCCCCCATAACAGTGCCATCCACAGATCCCCCATAACAGTGCCATCCACAGATCCCCCATAACAGTGCCATCCACAGATCCCCCATAACAGTGCCATCCACAGATCCCCATAACAGTGCCATCCACAGATCCCCCATAACAGCGCCATCCACAGATCCCCCATAACAGTGCCATCCACAGATCCCCCATAACAGTGCCATCCACAGATCCCCCATAACAGTGCCATCCACAGATCCCCCATAACAGTGCCATCCACAGATCCCCCATAACAGTGCCATCCACAGATCCCCCATAACAGTGCCATCCACAGATCCCCCATAACAGTGCCATCCACAGATCCCCATAACAGTGCCATCCACAGATCCCCCACATGACAGTGCGTCATCCACAGATCCACAGATCCCCCAAAACGGTCACATGACATTTAAAAAAAGTATCGGTATTCGGTATCGGTGACTACTTGAAAAAAAGTATCGGTACTTGTACTCGGTCCTAAAAAAGTGGTATCGGGACAACCCTAGTCTGAAGAATTTCGGAATGCACTGTATGTAGCTTGAAAAGTGGCAAACATTGAGACCTCCTGGGCATCAGGGATGGGACGGGGGGAACGGAACTGAATATTGAGTTTTTCCTCTGGTGTCTTGGTTCTGGCTTTTGGACCTTGCTATGGTGTATGTGGGTGCTCAAGTGCTATATTGTAAGTAGCACAAGCATCTTATAATTATAGATTCATAGCCTCTCGCTATATAAAGCACCCATATTCTTCTTTTAGAATATTCTACTAGTACTTCTCAAAGAAAGCACATGGTGAAACATGTAGTGGTCTGATAAGGACCTGCCTACTGTACTTTGTTTCAGGGTGCTCTTGATGTTAGTGGCAGATGCGGGATGCAAGGTATCCCTTGAAAATGGCAGGGAGGGCAAGCATGCTCTTCTCTCCATCAGAGGTGAGGCTCAAACACTGACCCCTCCCCCCTCCTTTTGCTTTGCTGGCTGCTCACAATGCTGCTGTTTTTCTGCTTATTTCTCCCACCACTCACTAACCAACTCTCTACAGACACATACACAGCTCCCAGTATAAAGAAGCTTGAAACCCTACCACTCCTGATAACAGAATCTAAAGGACCGGCCAATTAACTCTATATCCCCTATACACAGCCTTAGAAATGAAAAGTGCATAAGACTTAAATAATGGTAAAGGGGGGTAGTCACTGAAGATAAGGAAAAGGCAGCGTTCCTAAATATTTTTTTTTAGCTCTGTATATACAAAAGAAGAGAAAGGAGCTGAAATCTGTGGCGCCGGGGCTGTTAGTACATCCAGTGATATACTCAATTGGCTAACTGTAGATATGGTCCAAGAGAAGTTAAATAGGGTAAATGTGAACAAAACTCTGGATCCAGATGGATTACACCCAAGAGTGCTTAAAGAGCACTGTTCAGTCATTACTGTGCCTCTGTTTATCATTTTTAACGATTCTCTAGGGACTGGTACAGTGCCAAGTGATTGGGGCAAGGCAAACGTGGTGCCCATATTCAAAAAAGGATCAAGGTCCTCCACAGGTAATTATAGACCACTTAGTTTAACTTCTGTTGTGGGAAAAATGTTTGAAGGAATCTTAAGGGACTATATACAGGTGAATGTGACTATAAATAATATTATACGTGATAACCAGCATGGGTTTACCAAGGACAGAAGTTGTCAGACTAACCTGATTTATTTTTATGAGGAGGTGAGTAGTAGCCTGGACAGAGGGGCAGCTGTGGATGTAGTGTTTCTGGATTTTGCAAAGGCTTTTGATACTTTCCCTCATAGACGCTTAATAAGTAAAGTAAGCTCTATTGGCTTGGAAAGTATAGTTTGTAATTGGATTGAAAACTGGCTGAAGGACCGTGTCCAGAGAGTTGTGGTCAATGACTCCTATTCAGAATGGTCCCAGGTTATAAGTGGTGTACCTCAAGGGCCCTTTATTATTTAATTTATTTATTAATGATATTGAGGACGGGATTAATAGCACCATATCTATTTTTGCAGATGACACTAAGCTGTGTAGAACTGTACAGTCTATGGAAGATGTCCACACACTACAAGCTGACTTGAACACTCTGAGTGATTGGGCATCAACTTGGCAAATGAGGTTCAATGTGGACAAATGTAAAGTTATGCATCTTGGTAGTAATAATTTCTGTGCTTCATATGTCCTAGGTGATGTAGCACTGGGAGAGTCACTTATAGAGAAGGATTTGGGTGTCCTTGTGGATGGTACATTAAATGACAGCACACAATGTCAATCAGCTGCTTCTAAGGCCACCAGGATATTGTCATGCATTAAACGAGGCATGGACTCGCGGGTCAGGGATGTAATATTACCACTTTACAAAGCGCTGGTGGAGCCTCATCTGAAATACGCAGTCCAGTTCTGGGCACCAGTACATAGAAAGGATGCACTGCAGCTGAAAAAAGTACAGAGGAGAGCGACTAAAATGATAAGGGGCATGCAGGGTCTTAGGTATGAAGATATATCAAAAGAATTGAATGTATTTAGTCTGGAGACTGAAGAAGAAAAAGTTCAGTCTCCAGAAGCGTCAAAGCTTCTTTACTGTAAGAACTGTGAAGCTGTGGAATAGACTTCCTCAGGACGTGGTCACAGCAGGAACAGTGGACAGTTTCAAAAAGTGTTTAGACAAATTCTTAAAAGTAAAAAACATAAATGCTTATGAAAACGTGTAGAAATCGGAGTCTCACTTCCTTCTCCACCTATCCCTTGGTTGAACACGATGGATGTTTGTGTTTTTTCAACCGTATTAACTATGTAACTATGTAACAGTGTCACAAAACACTTTTGTATTGACCACTAGGTCAATGCATTTGTGCCTTCTTTGCCTGTCTCCTAGCCTATTCGAGTTGATGCTAGAGCTATTTAATTGCAGCTTTGCTCATTTATCTCTATTCTCTGTGCTTCTCCGTTACTGAATGCAGGGGAAAAAGAGAAGCGAACTGTGCTTACAGTTTGTCCCATGTCCTTGTATACCTACTGTCAGTGGTTAGCATTAAAAGCCCCCTTCTCTTGTCTCTTACCTGTAAATTATGCATGGAGCAGAGAGGAGGACAGGGCTTCCAGCACTTAGTGCTGATGGTGGGTATATAGGGACATAGTACACAGTTTCAGCACTGGAACTTCTGATCTGATCTCTCCTCCTTTTACTCTGTAAGAAGTACAGGGAAGAGATTAGCACTGGCAGTAAATCATATAGGCAGGGAGACAAGCAGAGAAGGCAAATACGGGAGGTAGGAGCTGGGGTAGCGAGCTGAGGTAGGCTGGAGGCAGAAGGCTGTCCACATAGTCATCGTTAGCACTCAGTAGAACGATGAAGAGAAATACCTTTCCCTTAATAAGTATATTACAAAAATGTTTGACAACTTGACGACCTTACCCCTACACTATATTAACGATGACAGTTACACTTAAAAAAAAATATATACATATTTACAAATAATATGTAGTACTAGCTCAGACATTTTCACAAGTGTTAGGCCTCATGCACACGGCCGTTATTTTGGTCCGCATCCGAGCCGCCGTTTTGGCGGCTTGGATGCGGACCCATTCACTTCAATGGGGCCGCAAAAGATGCGGACAGCACTCCATGTGCTGTCCGCATCCGTTGCTCCCTTCCGTGGCCCCGCAAAAAAAAAATACATGTCCTATTCTTGTCCGCACTTTGCGGACAAGAATAGGCAGTTATATGCAAAGGCTGTCCGTGCCGTTGTGCAAATTGCGGAACGCGCACGGACACCATCCGTGTTTTGCGGATCCACGATTTGCGGACCGCAAAACACCACGGTCGTGTGCATGCAGCCTTAATAGGAGAAAAAACAGTATCACCATTTATAAACCCAGCCTTTATAAAAAAAATATATAAAAAAACAACTATGTTCAGCCTGGATGTCCAGATCTAAGTCCTTATAATCAAGTTTAATGTATTCTAGTTTAGATTCCTTCAGGTTGTGTGGTACAGTCACTATCACTTTTAATTACAGTTTAGTAAATCCTTTCACATTATTCGGGTTAATTTAATTCATCTTCTTGAGTTCAAGAGTATTTGAATTTAAAGAGAATATTTTCTTTCAATATTCTATTAAATAGGTTATGTTTCTGTACCCAACAGGCCTTTCAGTGCAGAGTTGCATGTTTAATATTTTTAAAGCAGGTCTTTAAATTGAATACTTGGAAGGCTTAACACATTTGTGATGGCTTTTATGCGTCTACTGTGACTGGATAAAACAGTGGAGTGAATTATTCAAGCAATGTTCAAATTTACAGATAATTTGCTATGCAAACATTCCTCCATAGAGCCAGTGCATTTGCTATGCTTCAGAGAGCAATTTGTTTCTAAGGATGATGACCTCAGACTAAGTAATCACAAAGACTTTGAAACAAGACTTTCAATACTTAAAAGTATTTGATATTATAAAAAGATATTGTCAGGAATAAGGACCGCCTTTTTCCTAGTTATTATAATGTTTGCTGTGATAATAAATGTTTTATGGTTATGTGTTGTGGTGTAATGTGTTCTGGTGTGATTCACATATATATACAGTATGTATTTATGTATTTGTGTTGCCAGGCCAGCAGCCATTGATGAATTGGTTTAAAGCTACATATAGGCTGAGATGTCTGCCTCATACCTGGGAAAACAGCATCCTGCTCCCCGAGGGGTAGTTAGCACATAGATGCTAACGAGGATGGGCCCGTTTGCAGGTCACACTCAGGACAGGGGACAGCAGACTCTCTGGCTCCTTGTGTCAGCATGGGGGCTTCCTAACCAAAGCATGAACCATAATCCGTAATCCTTCATAACTTGTTCATGAGGAATTGGATGTCCCCAAAATCTAGCTTATCATATCTGGTATGATGGGGGCATCGCATGGACACCAGACATGGCATATCAATTCGTCTTCATCTTCTTAAAATAGGGATTTCATCTTCCAAACATCCTCGACGTGTAGCGTTTGATAAGCTAGGACTCGGAAACGATGAGATATGAATTATGAAGAAGGGCTGGGGTCTATATCTTCACCAGAGCAACTGGGAAACTATCTTTTTGATATTTTCATGCCTGTTCCCTAGTTGGCCAGGGGGCCGGCTGCATGGGTAATGTAGCTTGGCCCAGAGGGGCTGAGCCAGAGGTGGGAGTGAGAGTCCTCCTCAGGCCTGTCCCTGGAGGAAAGGCATAAAAATGCAATCCCTGGATATTTGGTGTCACATAGTGGGAGATCCAATCAAATTTGTTTGTGCACCATTACTCTGCCCAGATCTCCTGGGAGGAAAGGACTTTTACCACACAAATGTTAAGTATTAGAACTTTGTTTGTTTTCTCCTTTTTATTTTACAATTGTTTTCCATTTATGTATGTCTCTTGTTAATCATTTTATGTAACCAAGTACTGTCTATTTTTTATACATTAAACCTAAAAGTTTGATGGTTTGTCTTGTAACCTTAAAGGGCTTCTGTCACCCCACTAAAGTCAAATATTTTTTTTTGGCTACTTAAATTCCTTATACTGCGATATATCAATATGTAATGCTCTTACTGATTTTCGTTCTGTAGTTTCTTCAAAAAACAGACTTTTATAATATGCAAATTACCTCTCTACCAGCAAGTAGGGCGGCTACTTGCTGGTAGCAGCCGCATCCTCCTTTCATAATGACGCCCCCTCCTCATGTTGATTGACAGGGCCAGCGAACGCGCTCGTCCTCTGGCTGGCCCTATCTGCGTTTTAAATCTCGCGCCATGAACTCACTATGTCCATCACGGAATACCTTGGGGGTGTCTTCTTTCCAAAATGGGGTCACTTGTGGGGTAGTTATACTGCCCTGGCATTTTAGGGGCCCTAATGCGTGAGAAGTAGTTTGAAATCAAAATGTGTAAAAAATGCCCTGTGAAATCCTAAAGGTGCTCTTTGGAATGTGGGCCCCTTTGCCCACCTAGGCTGCAAAAAAGTGTCACACATGTGGTATCGTTGTACTCAGGAGAAGTTGGGGAATGTGTTTTGGGGTGTCTTTTTACATATACCCATGCTGGGTGAGAGAAATATCTCGGCAAAAGACAACTTTTCCCATTTTTTTATACAAAGTTGGCATTTGACCGAGATATTTATCTCACCCAGCATGGTTATATGTAAAATGACACCTCAAAACACATTGCCCAACTTCTCCTGAGTACGGTGATACCACATGTGTGACACTTTTTTGCAGCCTAGATGCGCAAAGGGGCCCAAATTCCTTTTAGGAGGGCATTTTTAGACATTTGGATCACAGACTTCTTCTAACGCTTTAGGGCCCCTAAAATGCCATGGCAGTATAAATACCCCACATGTGACCCCATTTTGGAAAGAAGACACCCCAAGGTATTCAATGAGGGGCATGGCGAGTTCATAGAAGATTATTTTTTTTTTGCACATGTTAGCGCAAATTTTTTATTTTATTTTTTTCTCACAAAGTCTCCCTTTCCGCTAACTTGGGACAAAAATTTCAATCTTTCATGGACTCAATATGCCCCTCAGCGAATACCTTGGGGTGTTTTCTTTCCAAAATGGGGTCATTTGTGGGGTGTTTGTACTGCCCTGGCATTTGAGGGTCTCCGCAATCATTACATGTATGGCCAGCATTAGGAGTTTCTGCTATTCTCCTTATATTGAGCATACGGGTAATGATATTTTTTTTTTCGTTCAGCCTCTGGGCTGAAAGAAAAAATGAACGGCACAGATTTCTTCATTCGCATTGATAAATGTGGATGAAAAAATCTCTGCCAAAAAAAAAAAAGGAGGGGAAAGGCATCTGCCAGGACATAGGAGCTCCGCCCAACATCCAAACCCACTTAGCCCGTATGCCCTGGCAAACCCGATTTCTCCATTCACATAAATCGATGTGGATGAATAAATCATTGCCGGGATTTTTATTTTTATTTTTTTTATATACAAAGTTTTTGCCAAAGCATATGAACACCGCGCCCCTCAGCTCATATGGCTCGGCAAACAGATATTTTACTGCAGAGGAGAAATCTCGTCTTGCAGCGCCGCATACACCGACTTTTGTGTAATCTGACAGCAGCGCAATGCTTCTGTCAGAATGCACATCAGTACTGCAGCTGGTTCATCGGTTGGTCCACCTAGAAGGTAAAAAAAAAAATATGAAAAAACCAGGCCGCAACGCAATAAATTTATTAACTTTATAATAACATTTGAACGGAACATATAAACTTTATTTAACTTTTTGAACAGAACGTTAACTTTTTTGCTTACCGGTGATTTTTTATTTTTTTTTACCTTTATAGGACAAACCTCTCCTTCCCCATGGGACAATGTGCAAAGCGCAAATCGCCCAAAGGTGTGGCGAAGTACATTATGCACTTTGTCCCAGGTGAAAGGAGAGGTTTGCAGCAGCTGTGAGTGAAACATAGAAACATAGAAACATAGAATGTGTCGGCAGATAAGAACCATTTGGCCCATCTAGTCTGCCCAATATACTGAATACTATGGATAGCCCCCGGCCCTATCTTATATGAAGGATGGCCTTATGCCTATCCCATGCATGCTTAAACCCCTTCACTGTATTTGCAGCTACCACTTCTGCAGGAAGGCTATTCCATGCATCCACTACTCTCTCAGTAAAGTAATACTTCCTTATATTACTTTTAAACCTTTGCCCCTCTAATTTAAAACTGTGTCCTCTTGTGGTAGTTTTTCTTCTTTTAAATATGCTCTCTTCCTTTACCGAGTTGATTCCCTTTATGTATTTAAAAGTTTCTATCATATCCCCTCTGTCTCTTCTTTTTTCCAAGCTATACATATTAAGGTCCTTTAACCTTTCCTGGTAAGTTTTATCCTTCAATCCATGTACTAGTTTAGTAGCTCTTCTCTGAACTCTCTCTAGAGTATCTATATCCTTCTGGAGATATGGCCTCCAGTACTGCGCACAATACTCCAAGTGAGGTCTCACCAGTGTTCTGTACAGCGGCATAAGCACTTCACTCTTTCTACTGCTTATACCTCTCCCTATACATCCAAGCATTCTGCTGTCATTTCGTGCTGCTCTATTACATTGTCTTCCCACCTTTAAGTCCTAATAGCCCTGTGTGCCTGTCCTGTGAAACGCAATCCCTATGCTAAGTGTACCTGTGTGTGGTACTTCCGGAAACACTCCCCTAAGCATAGGGCAGGGTGGTCAGGGCAGTCAGGACAGAAATAGCGGGTGTCACGCCTTATTCCACTCCTGCTACAGACATGACATTTTTTTCGGGGGTGGCAGTCTGTTTGAGGTACCAGCAACGACACTGGGGAAATGTCGCTCGTGCAGACGGCTCACTACACTGGTGGATGGGGCCACGGAACCTCCTGGATACAGGAGGTTCTCGATGATCTCTTCCTGAAATTTGAGGAAGGATCTTGTTCTCCCAGCCTTACTGTAGAGAACAAAACTATTATATACAGCCAATTGAATTAAATATACAGACACCTTCTTATACCAGCGTCTGGTCCTGCGGGAAAGTAGATAAGGAGTCAACATCTGGTCATTGAAGTCCACCCCTCCCATGAGCGAATTATAGTCGTGGACACAGAGGGGCTTTTCAATGACACTGGTTGCTCATTCAATTTGGATTGTCGTGTCTGCGTGAATGGAGGAGAGCATGTAAACGTCACGCTTGTCTCTCCATTTCACCGCGAGCAGTTCTTGGTTACACAAGGCAGCCCTCTCCCCCCTTGCAAGACGGGTGGTAACGAACCGTTGGGGTAAGCCCCGGCGACTAGGTCGCGCGGTGCCACAGCAGCCAATCTGTTCTAGAAACAAATGCCTGGAGAGGGGCACACTTGTGTAGAAATTGTCCACATAAAGATGGTACCCCTTGCCAAATAAGGGTGACACCAAGTCCCAGACTGTCTTCCCACTGCTCCCCAGGTAGTCAGGGCAACCGACCGGCTCCAGGGTCTGATCTTTACCCTCATAGATCCAAAATTTGTGGGTATAGCCTGTGGCCCTTTCACAGAGCTTATACAATTTGACCCCATACCGGGCGCTCTTGCTTGGGATGTATTGTTTGAAGCCAAGGCGCCCGGTAAAATGTATAAGGGACTCGTCAACGCAGATGTTTTGCTCAGGGGTATACAAATCTGCAAATTTGGTGCTGAAGTGGTCTATGAGGGGCCGAATTTTGTGGAGCCGGTCAAAAGCTGGGTCGCCTCTGGGACGAGAGGTGCTGTTGTCGCTAAAGTGCAGGAAACGCAGGATGGCCTCAAATCGTGTCCTGGACATGGCAGCAGAGAACATGGGCATGTGATGAATTGGGTTCATGGACCAATATGACCGCAATTCATGCTTTTTGGTTAAGCCCATGTTGAGGAGAAGGCCCAGAAAATTTTAAAATTCGGAAACTTGGACGGGTTTCCACCGGAAAGACTGGGCATAATAGCTTCCCGGGTTGGCGGCTATAAATTGAGTGGCATATCGGTTTGTTTCTGCCACAACTAAGTCCAAGAGCTCCTCAGTCAAGAACAGCTCAAAAAACCCCAGTGCCGAACCGATCTGAGCTGTCTCAACCCGAACTGCAGACTGGGCGGTGAAAGGGGGAACTACAGGTGTGGCTGAAGTTGGGGGCTGCCAATCAGGGTTTGCCAGCACCTCAGGGACTCTAGCGGCTCTACGGTGCTCGCCACTTCACCCTGTTGTACGGCAGTGCTGGTACTAGGTCCAGGATGGGCTGCGCTGCTGGTGTATGCCTCACACGTAATCCGACAGCGCCAGCTGCCCTTGAAGCGGATCCTGCGCAACCTGTGGTGTAGCAACACGGGGCCGGGTACGCTTGGTGGTATCAGGGACCTCAACCTCCTCGTCCGAACTTTGGGTCAGGCTGCCACTGCTTTCTACAGGTTCATATTCTGACCCGCTTGATTCGTCAGATGAGGGTTCCCATTCCTCATCCGACTGGGTCAGAAGCCTGTAGGCCTCTTCAGAAGAATACCCCTTGTTTGCCATTTGGTCAACTAAATTTAGGGGGTATTCCCTGAGACTACGCAAGAAAAAAAGCAAGCCTGTCTTACAAATGGGAGGCTAGCGAAGTACAGGAGGCCGCTGCGATTGAAAAAAATATCAAAACTGATTTTTTTTTTTATCGCCGCAGCGCTTGTAAAGTGATTGTGCAGTGATAAAAATTTTTTAAAATGTTGTCACTGCGGCGGGGCGGGCGTGGGTGAACGCACGTGTGGGCGACCGATCAGGCCTGATCGGGCAAACACTGCGTTTTGGGTGGAGGGCGAGCTAAGGTGACACTAATACTATTATAGATCTGACTGTGATCAGTTCTGATCACTTACAGATACTATAAAAGTACCAATGCTGATTAGCGATACGCTAATCAGCGAATCAGTGACTGCGGTGCGGTGGGCTGGGCGCTAAACAATCGCTAACTACCTAACCAAGGGGCCTAAACTATCCTAAAACCTAACAGTCAATACCAGTGAAAAAAAAAGTGACAGTTTACACTGATCACTTTTTTCCCTTTCACTAGGTGATTGACAGGGGCGATCAAGGGGTGATCAAGGGGTTAATTGGGGTGATGGAGGGTGATCTGGGGGCTAAGTGTAGTGTTGGGTGTACTCACTGTGACGTGTGCTCCTCTGCTGGGACCAACCGACGAAAAGGACCAGCAGAGGAGCACAGAAGATATTTAACACATTATATTTATAAATATAATGTGTTAACTGGCTTCTGATTCGTTTTTTTGAAAATCATCAGCCTGCCAGCGACGATCATTGGCTGGCAGGCTGATGACGAACTTGTCTTTTAACTTTTGCCGGCCCGCGATGCGCATGCGCGGGCCGGCTTTGCCCGAAATCTTGCGTCTCGCGAGATGACGCGCCGGCGCGTCCACTCGGAATAACAGGGCCGCCGCAAAGACGCAATCCTGCGTACGGCGGTCCTGAGCTGGTTAAGGGCACTTTGGGCACTGTAATGGGTATAGGCACCGTGAACTGCACTGTTTCATATTACTACGGGCACTATGGGTGGCAATATATTGAGGAACTGTGAATAGCAGTGTGGGAACTATGTTGTGCCATGTTAAATTAGCTCGAAGCATGAAGAAATTGACAGAATGGGGAAAATTACGAATGTGATTGCCATAAAATGAGTTACAATCGTAGCAAATTAATGCATACCAAGTGTTGAACCTGTTTACAAAGAAAATGCCTCAAAAAGAATAATCCACTGCATCATCTCTGCTTGAAAAGGGGCCATGGCTTAATGGAAAGGGGGCTTGGTTTAACATAAAGTGGGCATGGCTGAAGAGGCAACAATATGTGCTAAAACTGCACTACAATGTTGGTATAAAACAAAGCCAACCAATAGGTTGCATAAAGTTCAACAGACGTGTCTAATCATGCACCATATTTATCATACAGAGTGAGCCACTGGCACATTTTCAGAGTGCTCTTCTAAATTCACATTGGCTACATTTTAAACATACATGAACATATTTTCTAAATTAATAAATACTACTTTTTCTTTTAAATGTGCATTGTCATTTTCATCATTCACATGGTACAATTCAGAAGTAGTAATCTTACCCGTCAAAGCCATAGGCAAGACTACAACTGCTCCACCTAATATTGCTCCATTACTTCGTTTATGTTCCAGGACCAGATGCATTTCCATTACCTTCTCCCATTTGATTAGCTCTCTACATGCTTGTGCGGCACCTGTTTTCTGGAAATTTCTTTCTCATGTCCCCAGGAAGTCTATTACTTTTTAAATTCCTCCTACAAATAAATCTCTTCAGATGGTGATCACACTTTTCGTATATATGCCGTATGTAATATAGAAAGTATGTGGTGAGGTGTGGTATACTCATCAGCGTTCCTTACTGAATTCACATGAGAAAAACTAGACATGTGCTCACATTACTCAAGCAGAAATAGGACGGTTTTATGGCAAAGATGCATAATGTAATACATGCAGTATCTTATTTATTCCACATGAGAGAACTAGTGGTGGTGATAAATAGAACCCATATGCTTTTTACTGATACTCCAGAATCAACTGAGACCAGAACATTCATAAAATGTTTAATATTAACACTAAATATAATGTGTATCCACAAGGTTTCTTATATATAACTGAATCTCTGGGATTTTATTTTACATTTGCTAAATATTCCTGTCTAGGTTAGCTAAATTTTGTTTTCCCAATAGCATTAGAAGGTGACATAGAGTTTGTGTTTAATTTACTGATACTGCACATTCAGGAATTGAGACTAATGCACCAGCAGAGTCTAGAGAGTTAAGCTGATTATATTGTACACTCACCGCAAGAACATTCAGTCAAGTTTTAATCTTCACTAAGACTCATAGGATCCATATAATATTTTGTGTGAAAACCTTATATAAAATATCTAGCATCACATCATATTTAACAATTTTATTTAGCGCTTTGCCTGGGAACATTGGCATTAGTGATGAGCGGCAGGGGCAATATTCAAATTTGCAATATTTCGCAAATATTTAGTAGAATATTCGTCATATATTAGTGAATTCATGAATTCGAGATTATTTTCTTGATCACGAAAAATCGGCAATGTAATATTTGAGTAATGCGTGCGAAATACAGGCGTGGGTCACTATAGGTAAATTTTTCAAGCTGCTAGAAGTTTCCTGAGACTGGAGAAAATGGTTGGCACGGCAGAACATTACAATAGCTTTACACTGCGTGCAGAATTATTAGGCAAATGAGTATTTTGACCACATCATCCTCTTTATGCATGTTGTCTTACTCCAAGCTGTATAGGCTCGAAAGCCTACTACCAATTAAGCATATTAGGTGATGTGCATCTCTGTAATGAGAAGGGGTGTGGTCTAATGACATCAACACCCTATATTAAGTGTGCATAATTATTAGGCAACTTCCTTTCCTTTGGCAAAATGGGTCAAAAGAAGGACTTGACAGGCTCAGAAAAGTCAAAAATAGTGAGATATCTTGCAGAGGGATGCAGCACTCTTAAAATTGCAAAGCTTCTGAAGCGTGATCATCGAACAATCAAGCGTTTCATTCAAAATAGTCAACAGGGTCGCAAGAAGCGTGTGGAAAAACCAAGGCGCAAAATAACTGCCCATGAACTGAGAAAAGTCAAGCGTGCAGCTGCCAAGATGCCACTTGCCACCAGTTTGGCCATATTTCAGAGCTGCAACATCACTGGAGTGCCCAAAAGCACAAGGTGTGCAATACTCAGAGACATGGCCAAGGTAAGAAAGACTGAAAGACGACCACCACTGAACAAGACACACAAGCTGAAACGTCAAGACTGGGCCAAGAAATATCTCAAGACTGATTTTTCTAAGGTTTTATGGACTGATGAAATGAGAGTGAGTCTTGATGGGCCAGATGGATGGGCCCGTGGCTGGATTGGTAAAGGGCAGAGAGCTCCAGTCCGACTCAGACGCCAGCAAAGTGGAGGTGGAGTACTGGTTTGGGCTGGTATCATCAAAGATGAGCTTGTGGGGCCTTTTCGGGTTGAGGATGGAGTCAAGCTCAACTCCCAGTCCTACTGCCAGTTTCTGGAAGACACCTTCTTCAAGCAGTGGTACAGGAAGAAGTCTGCATCCTTCAAGAAAAACATGATTTTCATGCAGGACAATGCTCCATCACACGCGTCCAAGTACTCCACAGCGTGGCTGGCAAGAAAGGGTATAAAAGAAGAAAATCTAATGACATGGCCTCCTTGTTCACCTGATCTGAACCCCATTGAGAACCTGTGGTCCATCATCAAATGTGAGATTTACAAGGAGGGAAAACAGTACACCTCTCTGAACAGTGTCTGGGAGGCTGTGGTTGCTGCTGCACGCAATGTTGATGGTGAACAGATCAAAACACTGACAGAATCCATGGATGGCAGGCTTTTGAGTGTCCTTGCAAAGAAAGCTGGCTATATTGGTCATTGATTTGTTTTTGTTTTGTTTTTGAATGTCAGAAATGTATATTTGTGAATGTTGAGATGTTATATTTTTTTCACTGGTAAAAATAAATAATTGAAATGGGTATATATTTGTTTTTTGTTAAGTTGCCTAATAATTATACACAGTAATAGTCACCTGCACTCACAGATATCCCCGTAACATAGCTAAAACTAAAAACAAACTAAAAACTACTTCCAAAAATATTCAGCTTTGATATTAATGAGTTTTTTGGGTTCATTGAGAACATGGTTGTTGTTCAATAATAAAATTAATCCTCAAAAATACAACTTGCCTAATAATTCTGCACTCCCTGTATATGCAGATAGAGTGCTCCAATATATTCGCGATTGAGAAATCGGCACTAATGATGCGAATATTTTGGCACAATACATGAAACTTCACATTTTAGCAGGTCTGACTACATATTACAGATTGGTGCACTAAGTATTGTTGTGAACTTGTAACATCACAGCACTATGTCTGTAGCATGTATGTATGGACAGCAGAACCTATCACACTACCTAACACACTGTACTGGAACCCATCAGCTACACTATATCAGGATCTAACCTTCACTGACTATCTCCCACTAACTCTATCTGTATTACATATAAGCTATCTAACTATCTATCCAATGTAATGAGTGGAAAGCACAGAGCACAGCAATGAAACTGCTGTCTCACTCAGAACATTAAAAAACTGTAGAAAATGGCTGCTGGGGAGGTTCTTATATAGTAAGGGGTAGGCAACTTTCCTATTGGTTGCTAGGGATGTTGCTAAGCTCAGACAAAGACATTGCAGACTTCTCATTGGCCCACAAGCAAGAAGGGAGGTTAGTGGTGAAAAAAAAAAAATCTAGAATATTGTAAATTACGAAAATATATCACTATATTCTAAATATTTGCGCCCCAACACTAATTGAAATACGTTAAATGCAGAATTAAATAAAATTTGATTGATTATTATTATATATTTACAAGGGTTCTAAACGTATATTAAGTAGATTTAAATACACTGCGTGCAGAATTATTAGGCAAATTAGTATTTTGACCACATCATCCTCTTTATGCATGTTGTCTTACTCCAAGCTGTATAGGCTCGAAAGCCTACTACCAATTAAGCATATTTGGTGATGTGCATCTCTGTAATGAGAAGGGGTGTGGTCTAATGACATCAACACCCTATATTAAGTGTGCATAATTATTAGGCAACTTCCTTTCCTTTGGCAAAATGGGTCAAAAGAAGGACTTGACAGGCTCAGAAAAGTCAAAAATAGTGAGATATCTTGCAGAGGGATGCAGCACTCTTAAAATTGCAAAGCTTCTGAAGCGTGATCATCGAACAATCAAGCGTTTCATTCAAAATAGTCAACAGGGTCGCAAGAAGCGCGTGGAAAAACCAAGGCGCAAAATAACTGCCCATGAACTGAGAAAAGTCAAGCGTGCAGCTGCCAAGATGCCACTTGCCACCAGTTTGGCCATATTTCAGAGCTGCAACATCACTGGAGTGCCCAAAAGCACAAGGTGTGCAATACTCAGAGACATGGCCAAGGTAAGAAAGGCTGAAAGACGACCACCACTGAACAAGACACACAAGCTGAAACGTCAAGACTGGGCCAAGAAATATCTCAAGACTGATTTTTCTAAGGTTTTATGGACTGATGAAATGAGAGTGAGTCTTGATGGGCCAGATGGATGGGCCCGTGGCTGGATTGGTAAAGGGCAGAGAGCTCCAGTCCGACTCAGACGCCAGCAAGGTGGAGGTGGAGTACTGGTTTGGGCTGGTATCATCAAAGATGAGCTTGTGGGGCCTTTTCGGGTTGAGGATGGAGTCAAGCTCAACTCCCAGTCCTACTGCCAGTTTCTGGAAGACACCTTCTTCAAGCAGTGGTACAGGAAGAAGTCTGCATCCTTCAAGAAAAACATGATTTTCATGCAGGACAATGCTCCATCACACGCGTCCAAGTACTCCACAGCGTGGCTGGCAAGAAAGGGTATAAAAGAAGAAAATCTAATGACACGGCCTCCTTGTTCACCTGATCTGAACCCCATTGAGAACCTGTGGTCCATCATCAAATGTGAGATTTACAAGGAGGGAAAACAGTACACCTCTCTGAACAGTGTCTGGGAGGCTGTGGTTGCTGCTGCACGCAATGTTGATGGTGAACAGATCAAAACACTGACAGAATCCATGGATGGCAGGCTTTTGAGTGTCCTTGCAAAGAAAGGTGGCTATATTGGTCACTGATTTGTTTTTGTTTTGTTTTTGAATGTCAGAAATGTATATTTGTGAATGTTGAGATGTTATATTGGTTTCACTGGTAAAAATAAATAATTGAAATGGGTATATATTTGTTTTTTGTTAAGTTGCCTAATAATTATGCACAGTAATAGTCACCTGCACACACAGATATCACCCTAAAATAGCTAAAACTAAAAACAAACTAAAAACTACTTCCAAAAATATTCAGCTTTGATATTAATGAGTTTTTTGGGTTCATTGAGAACATGGTTGTTGTTCAATAATAAAATTAATCCTCAAAAATACAACTTGCCTAATAATTCTGCACTCCCTGTATAGGAAGACGACAGAGAGGATGAAGGACCCTTGACCCTATACTGCACCCTAAGTTTGCAGAGAACCCTGCAAGGGGAATCCTTACAACACTGGAACCTACCCCTTGTTGCACACTAATCAATCCATATCCTATTCTGATGCGTTTCCTCCAGAGTATGGATTTATCAGGGGACTCAACTTAGGGGAATAAGTGATATGTAAAATAAAAACTCAGGGAGTCCTTCATACTCCCCATCTTCTGCCTTTGTACTATTGAACTCAGCAATGTTCTGCTCTATTCCCACCATGATACCCCTGCCTGCACCTCTTATTTTAATTTTAGCCACTATTTGATTTTAATACAGTCCTGATCAAAAGTTTAAGACCACTTGAAAAATGGCAAAAAATCTTATTTTACATTGTTGGATCTTAACAAGGTTCCAAGTAGAGCTTCAACATGCAACAAGAAGAAATGAGAGTGAGACAAAACATTTTTTGAGCATTCAATTAATTGAAAATAACGATTAAACTGAAACAGGCTGTTTTTCAGCTGATCAAAATTTTAGGACCACATGCCTTTAAAAGGCCAAATCTGTGCAAAGATGTGGATTCATTGTCATTTTCTGTCAGGTAGTCACACGTTGTGATGGCAAAGGCAAAAAAACTCTCTTTTTGAACGTGGTCAGGTTGTTGAACTGCATAAGCAGGGTCTCTCACAGCGCGCCATCGCTGCTGAGGTGGGGCGCAGTAAGACAGTCATTTGGAATTTCTTAAATGATCCTGAGGGTTATGGAACAAAAAAGTCAAGTGGAAGACCCCAAAAAATTTCATCAGCACTGAGCCGGAGGATCCAATTGGCTGTCCGTCAAGGCACTGGACGATCCTCGACCCAAATTAAGGCCCTTACCGGTGCTGACTGCAGCCCCATAACCATCAGACGGCATCTGAGACTGAAGGGCTTCAAAAACAAAAAACATCTTCAAAGACCTCGTCTCCTTGAACGCCACAGAACTGCTCATTTGGACTTTGCAAGAGAGCACCAAACATGGGACATTGAAAGGTGGAAGAAAGTTTTATTCTCTGATGAGAAAAAATTTAACCTTGATGGTCCTGATGGTTTCCAACGTTACTGGCATGACAAACAGATCCCACCTGAGATGTTTTCTACGCGCCACAGTGGAGGGGGCGCCATAATGGTCTGGGGTGCTTTTTCCTTCAGTGGAACAATGGAGCTTCAGGAAGTGCAGGGGCATCAAATGGCCGCTGGCTATGTCCAGATGTTGCAGAGAGCATTCCTCATGACTGAGGGCCCTCGTCTGTGTGGTAACGACTGGGTTTTGCAACAGGACAACGCTACAGTACACAATGCCCGCAGGACAAGGGACTTCTTCCAGGAGAATAACATTACTCTTTTGGCCCATCCTGCGTGTTTCCCTGATCTAAATCCAATTGAGAACCTTTGCGGGATGGATGGCAAGGGAAGTTTACAAAAATGGACAACAGTTCCAGACAGTAGATGGCCTTCGTGCGCCCGCCTTCAATACTTGAAGAAATGTTCCCACTCACCTCATGGAAACGCTAGCATCAAGCATGCCGAAACTAATTTTAGAAGTGATAAACAATAACAGTGGAGCTACTCATTACTGAGTTCATGTTTGGAAGTTGGATTTCTGTTTTGGGGGGTTTAGTTTTTTTTTGGAGGTGTGGTCCTAAACTTTTGATCAGCTGAAAAACAGCCTGTTTCAGTTTATTTGTTGTTTTCATTAAATTGAATGCTCAAAAAATGTTTTGTCTCACTCCCATTTCTTCTTGTTGCATGTTGAAGCTCTACTTGGAACCTTGTTAAGATCCAGCAATGCTAAATATGATTTTTTGCCATTTTTTAAGTGGTCTTAAATTTTTGATCAGGACTGTATGTCTGGTTGTTTTTGGCTTCCCTATTTAATTTTACAAAAAAGTTATGTTTTACTTCTGCCCCTTTTGTCAGGATTCTCAATTGCCTGATTCAGTTGTACTGTGATAAGAATTAATGTCAGTATACCTGATGGTCTAGGGCAGTGAGAGACCTAGTTCTAGATATCTGGTGATCTATGGCAATGAAGGAGTTAATGTAAGGGTCTAGACCACTTAAAGGGTTAATGTTAATATCCCTGATGGAGGACAGTGGAAGGGTTAATGCTGCACATGTAGGGGTCAGTGGTTACTTTCCTCTCCAGGCTACAGCATTGCCCTTCCTGGCTGTAACTTTCTGTTTTCACCAAGTATTGATTAAAGAGCTGTATAGGGGGATAGAGAGGACCCTGCAGTTGTAACTGTACGGTTGTAGTCAGAATGTGGTGAGGAGGTACCTATGGGCCCCTGTCTGCTCTACCAATGCTTCATTAAAATCCTCCTCACTGTGGCTGTGTGGTGAGATGATCTCAGGATCCATGTTCTAGTGTACTTGAGATCCCAGTGGTGGGGTCTCCAGCAATAAAAAAATTGGTTACATGTCCACATTTTGTAGGATAAATCCGAGTTTACATCACCATTTTGTTTTCTGTCCTTCTGATCTGTCAGAAAATCAGAAAAAAGTAATCCAAGAGATCCTTTATTTTGAGCATCCAATTCACTCATTTTGCATCTTTTTTGTCTCCATCAAAGATCCATAAGCCAAACAATGACATGAACCTAGCCTAACTCCTGTAATTCAGTCTGCAAATTCACCTAATCAAAAAGCTGCTTTGAAAGTTTTTGTAGATGCTTGCATAGATTTCTAATATGCTGAACAGCAACCTACAGTCAGGTCCATAAATATTGGGACATCTACACAATTCTAAGATTTTTAGCTCTATACGCCACCACAATGTTTTTCAAATGAAACGAACTAGATGTGCTTTAACTGCAGACTGTCAGCTTTAATTTGAGGGTATTTACATCCAAATCAGGTGAACTGTGTAGGAATTACAATAGTTTGCATCTGTGCATCCCACTTGTTAAGGAACCAAAAGTAATGGGACAGAATAATAATCATAAATCTAATTTTCACTTTTTAATGCATGGTTGCAAATCCTTTGGAGTCAATTACAGCCTGAAGTCTGGAACGCATAGACATCACCAGACGCTGGGATTCATCCCTGGTGATGCTCTGCCAGGCCTCTACTGCATTTGTCTTTAGTTCCTGCTTGTTCTTGGGGCATTTTCCCTTCAGTTTTGTGTTCAGCAAGTGAAATGCATGCTCAACCAGATTCAGGTCAGGTGATTGACTTGGCCATTGCATAACTTTCTACTTCTTTCCCTTAAAAAACTCTTTGGTTGCTTCTGCAGTATGCTTTGGGTCATTGTCCATCTGCACTGTAAAGCACCGTCAAATGAGCTCTGAAGCATTTGGCTGAATATGAGCAGATAATATTGCCCGAAACTCTTCAGAATTCATCCTGCTGCTTTTGTCAGCAGTCACATCATCAATAAATACAAGAGAACCAGTTCCTTTGGCAGCCATACATGCCCACGCCATGACACTATCACCACCATGCTTCACTGATGAGGTGGTATGCTTAGGATCATGAGCAGTTTCTTTCCTTCTCCATACTCTTCTCTTCCCATCACTCTGGTACAAGTTGATCTTGGTCTCATCTGTCCATAGGATGTTGTTCTAGAACTGTAAAGGCTTATTTAGATGTCGTTTGGCAAACTCTAATCTGGCCTTCCTGTTTTTGAGGCTCACCAATGTTTTACATCTTGTGGTGAACCCTATGTATTCTCTCTGGTGAAGTCTTCTCTTGATTGTTGACTTTGACACACATACACCTACCTCCTGGAGAGTGTTCTTGATCTGGCCAACTGTTGTGAAGGGTGTTTTCTTCACCAGGGAAAGAATTCTTCTGTCATCCACAACAGTTGTTTTCCGTGGACGTTTGGTGTTGCTGAGCTCACCAGTGCGTTACTTCTTTTTAGGAATGTTCCAAACAGTTGTTTTTGCCACGCCTAATGTTTTTAATATCTCTCTGATTGGTTTCTTTTCTTTTTTCAGCCTAATGATGGCTTGCTTCACTGATAGTGACAGCTCTTTGGATCTCATCTTGAGAATTGACAGCAACAGATTCCAAATGCAAATAGCACACTTGAAATGAACTCTGGACCTTTTATCTGCTCATTGTAATTGGGATAATGAGGGAATAACACACACCTGGCCATGGAACAGCTGAGAAGCCAATTGTCCCATTACTTTTGGTTCCTTTTGGAACAAGCAGGAACTAAAGACAAATGCAGTAGAGGCCTGGCAGAGCATCACCAGGGATGAATCCCAGCATCTGGTGATGTCTATGCGTTCCAGACTTCAGGCTGTAATTGACTCCAAAGGATTTGCAACCATGCATTAAAAAGTGAAAATTTGATTTATGATTATTATTCTGTCCTATTACTTTTGGTTCCTTAACAAGTGGGAGGCACATATGCAAACTGTTGTAATTCCTACACCGTTCACCTGATTTGGATGTAAATACCCGCAAATTAAAGCTGACACTCTGCAGTTAAAGCACATCTAGTTCGTTTCATTTGAAATACATTGTGGTGGTGTATAGAGCCAAAAATCAGAGAATTGTGTCGATGTCCCAATATTTATGGACCTGACTGTATGTTGTGCACACTATACAGGCTCCTACAGGCTCCTTCACAAATATCTAAAAGTGCTTGAAAAAACCCCATTAATTTCAGGCATTGCTTATAGTGTTTTTAGGGTGCTCCCACACAAAGTTTTAGCAAAAAAAGGCCTAAAATTTTATTAAACTTTTGTTGGTTTCCGTTCTTTAGACTTTTTGATGTATATTTCCCATATAGTGTATTTTAACACTTGTTGTTTTAATGGCCTTTTTTGTATGCTTTGAGTTTTTTTATAGGGAAGTATGTACCCCCTTGTAACTTCACTTCTTGTCTAGAGTACTGCATTCCACAATGGAGTTTTAAGCCAAGAAAATGCAGCACAAATTGTTAGCAAAAAAAGTACCAACAACTGCAAACCCCTCAAAATGGCAAAAAAATGCTGTGGAAGACCAGCTTTAGGGTGCTTTCACACGTACGTAGGTTTTAGTAGCTTTTTTTGTACTTTTGCCAACGTTCTTTGAAGCATTTTTTTTTGCCATACACCAGCTCCAGATTTCAGCTGAACTTCTATGAGAAATATGAAATACAGACACTCAAGTGTTTTTCTGCTCCTGATGCTTTTTTTCTTTCTTGCTTCCTTTAAAAATGCAGAATGTGGAAGCTCTGGTGTTCTCTCCAGGGATATTAGCATCACCTTTCTATAGGAGAAAAATGGCATAAACACCAGTGGAAAGACACAGTGGGTGACATTTATCAAGACTGGCATACCTATACTCCACTCTTAATATCCCTGCCCTGGAGTAATATGCTAATTTATATATATAATGAATTAAGCGCAACTCTGCCCTGCCATGTGCCAGAGGGCTCGTGCACACAAACTTATTTTCTTTCTGTTTTTTGGCAGACCGTATGTGGAACCATTAATTTCAATGGGTCCACATAAAAAAACGGAAGGTACTCCGTGTGCATTCCGTTTCCGTATGTCCGCACCGCCAAAAAATTGAATATGTCCTATTATTGTCCGCATTACGGACAAGGATAGTACTGTTCTATTAGGGGCCAGCTGTTTCATTTCGCAAAATACGGAATGCACAGAGACATCATCTGTATTTTTTGCGGATCCGTTTTTTGAGAACCGCAAAATACATATGGTCGTTTGCATGAGCCCTGAAACTGAAGTCTATGGCAGTCAGGGGTTGGTGCAGACTTCAGCTATAACTTCTGCCAGTTTTTTATAGTAAATGCGGTCAGCTACAAGAAGCCCCACCCCTCCCACTAAGCCCCACCCCCACTTTCACGAAGTGGCGAGAAGCCTAAAAAGTTGTAAATTAGGGTGTACATATGGCATGTGCCATAATGTACTACTTTATGTGTGCAATAAAGTAGCAAAAAATAAGCCTTACAATTATTTTACCATTTTTCTTTACAGGTGAAAAAAACACCAGCAAAATATTCATGTGTTTAGATCCCTTGTTTTCTATTTTTTTTCATGTTTTGTAACATTTTAAACATGCATGTTTTCTGGTGCTTTTCAAGTCATATGTGAAAATTGCAGAAAACACAACCACAAAATAACAAGACAAAAAATGTGAGTAAAAAAAACCTTTTTGATTAGGGTGCATTCACATGACCGTAAGGCTCCATTCACACGTCTGTATAATGGGTCCGCATCCGTTCCGCAAATTGCGGAACGGTTGCGGATCCATTCATTCTCTATGGGGATGGAATGGATGCGGAGAGCACACTATGTGCTCTCCGCATCCGCATTTCCGGAGCGTGTCCCCGAACTTCCGGTCCGTAGCTCCGGAAAAAAATAGAACATGTCCTATTCTTGTCCGCAATTGCGGACAAGAATAGGCACTTCTATGGGGGTGCCAGCCGGGTGTATTGCGGATCCGCAATGCACTACGGACGTCTGAATGGACCCTAATTCTGGGTCCGCACCCGTTCTGAAAACTTGTGGAACGAGTGCGAATCCATTTATTTCAAAGAGGCAGCTAAAGATGCAGACAGCACACCGTAGCACATCCGCAGCCCCTCAAGAAATATAGAGCATGTCCTATTCTTGTCCGTGATTCATTTTCTATATAGCGCCGGTCATGTGCAGTCCGCAAAATGCAGAACGCACACGACCGGTATTTGTGTTTTGTGGATCCGCAATTTGCAGACCGCAAAACACTAACTGTCGTGTGAATGCACTCTTAGGCCTCTTTCACACTACCCTTTTTTTTTTCGTTTTACGGGCCGTTTTTTTGCGTTCCGTATACGGAACCATTTATTTCAACGGTTCCGCAAAAAAAAAAACGGAATGTACTCCGTATGCATTCCATTTCCGTATTTACGTTTTTCTGTTCCCTTGACAGATAGAACATGTCCTATTATTGCCCGCAAATCACGTTCCGTGGCTTCATTCAAGTCAATGGGTCCGCAAAAAAAAATGAACACATACGGAAATGCATCCGTATGTCTTCCATATCCGTTCCGTTTTTGCGGAACCATCTATTGAAAATGTTATGCCCAGCCCAATTTGTTTTATGTAATTACTGTATACTGTATTTGCCATATGGAAAAACGGAACGGAAATGGAAACACAACGGAAACAAAAAAACTTAACAACGGATCCGTGAAAAACAGACTGCAAAACACTGAAATAGCCATACGGTAGTGTGAAAGAGGCCTTAATCTGAATTTTTTTTTTTATAGGTGTAAAAATCATCAGAATAAAATTCAACTGTATAAGGACCCTTACAAGGGTTTTTGGTGTTTGTTTTTTTCTATTTTTTTGTAACGTTTTAAGCATGCATGTTTTCTGAAGTTTTCCAATTCATAAATGAAAATAGCAGAGAACAATAAACATAACCACAAAAAAAATGACAAAAACTTCTAGACAACATATCGCTGCAGCAATTTGGCCTAAAAATGCAGTCAAAATGCAAATGAAAACACAACAAAAAATGCAGCAATACGCTATGTGTGAATCCAGTCTTGAAAAAAATGTTTTTTCTTTCAACTAAATATTTTCTCTACAGAACTGACATCAGGTGTATAATTGATCATTTTATCCTAGAGTTAATTTTGATAGACTTTTGTAATTATGGGTTAAAGATAATTTACTCCCCAATTATCTAATTTGCATATGATTTGACTGAAAGGTTGCTATCACTGAAATAAAACTAGTGAATTTCTTGTCCTTTTTTTTCAAGTCATAGGTATTATTAAAACAGGCATTTTAACTAGGAGACTTAGTAATATGCTATAGGATCATAAACCAGCAATTATATAATACATACTTCGATATCTTTAATTCAACAAAAAATTACATGTCCATATTTTAAAGTGTACCTGTCACTATAAATGAGAAATTTAATTATGCACCTAAATTGAATATACTATATATTGCCTACTTTTTGTTCCACAAATTCACTCAAGAAGATAATTCATAGATTGTAAGCTCTTGCAAGCCTTCCAGTTGTACATTAGCTGGTAACTCTCTGATGTCTTTTGTTTCGTACATGAACCCTCTGAGTTGTAAAGCGCTGTGTAATTTGGTAGTGCTATATAGATAAAGATTATTATTATTATAAACTTTGAGAGTCTACTCCTATTTTGATTGGATTCCATTGTACAAGGTTATATGGTATATAAATACAAACTAAGAAGACAGGTTGGCATTAGCAGGAGGTGCTTCAAACCCACATGCAGTTGTGCATATATATAGGGGAGCAGATCCTGCATTTGTGGCCCGTTGCTAATGGCAATCCCCAGCAAAATGCATACAATGGAGGATGCCCGCAGCGAACCACAAGTACCACAATAGACATCCTACACAAGGTAACAAGTGCGGATGTAATAATTAATATAACAATATAACAGAACAATAACGAACACAGGTGCACTCTGCAGTAATACTAAATCCTCAAACTGATTTTAAAATTGAGAGATTAGTCAACATGTCCCACGGTGTAGAACATGTCTTAAGCCCGGACACCGCGACAAGGTTTCTCAAGTAGCCCGGGACCCTACACTCTCCAACCTGAGCCATATGGGCAATACCAGGAGCCAGTGGGCAAATTACAGGAGCATTGGGCCGACTCACAAACAACTCACCAGTTACCTCCAGCATGTGGCCATGCCTGCAATGGGAGGAGGGAGGAGTCTGTGAGTCCCACTCAAGACTTGCTGATATGTCCCAGGCCTCACAGGTGCACCTTAATGTGACCTGTAGATGGAAAACAGGCACATTTAAATAGGAGTTTATACACCTCCAGAAAACTATATATACAAACTAAGAAGACAGGTTGGCATTAGCAGGAGGTGCTTCAAACCCACATGCAGTTGTGCATATATATAGGGGAGCAGATCCTGCATTTGTGGCCCGTTGCTAATGGCAATCCCCAGCAAAATGCATACAATGGAGGATGCCCGCAGCGAACCACAAGTACCACAATAGACATCCTACACAAGGTAACAAGTGCGGATGTAATAATTAATATAACAATATAACAGAACAATAACGAACACAGGTGCACTCTGCAGTAATACTAAATCCTCAAACTGATTTTAAAATTGAGAGATTAGTCAACATGTCCCACGGTGTAGAACATGTCTTAAGCCCGGACACCGCGACAAGGTTTCTCAAGTAGCCCGGGACCCTACACTCTCCAACCTGAGCCATATGGGCAATACCAGGAGCCAGTGGGCAAATTACAGGAGCATTGGGCCGACTCACAAACAACTCACCAGTTACCTCCAGCATGTGGCCATGCCTGCAATGGGAGGAGGGAGGAGTCTGTGAGTCCCACTCAAGACTTGCTGATATGTCCCAGGCCTCACAGGTGCACCTTAATGTGACCTGTAGATGGAAAACAGGCACATTTAAATAGGAGTTTATACACCTCCAGAAAACTATATATACAAACTAAGAAGACAGGTTGGCATTAGCAGGAGGTGCTTCAAACCCACATGCAGTTGTGCATATATATAGGGGAGCAGATCCTGCATTTGTGGCCCGTTGCTAATGGCAATCCCCAGCAAAATGCATACAATGGAGGATGCCCGCAGCGAACCACAAGTACCACAATAGACATCCTACACAAGGTAACAAGTGTGGATGTAATAATTAATATAACAATATAACAGAACAATAACGAACACAGGTGCACTCTGCAGTAATACTAAATCCTCAAACTGATTTTAAAATTGAGAGATTAGTCAACATGTCCCACGGTGTAGAACATGTCTTAAGCCCGGACACCGCGACACCCTTAAGCTAGGTTTACATCACAATTGTTTTTCCCTTTTCCGGAATAGGAACAGAAA
The DNA here is from genome assembly GCF_905171765.1 of Bufo bufo. Classification (NCBI taxonomy): domain Eukaryota; kingdom Metazoa; phylum Chordata; class Amphibia; order Anura; family Bufonidae; genus Bufo; species Bufo bufo. The sequence goes on along the minus strand of NC_053390.1, from coordinate 362,766,953 downwards.
AAGAAAATGGGAGGGCTGGCCACCAACTGTGCCTGAGGGATACCATTGACTATAATGTAATCCATCTGGTTTCCGTAACATTTTCCACAATTCTATCGGACACCATACCTTAACTTGCCAGAATCTGCAACAGAGACTTCTGCCAGAACCTCCTCCACAGATATGGACCTTGCCTAAGGCCTCTTTCACAAGGTCAGTATTTGGTCAATATTTTTGTATCAGTCAAAGTCAAAACCAGGAGGGGATCCAAAACACAGAAGTGACACAAATATTTCTATTCTATCTTTTCTCGGCAGGTTCCACTCCTGGTTTGGCTTACAAATACTCACCAAATATTGACTGTGTGAAACAGGCCTTACTAGGTAAAAATGAGGTAGAACAAAGCACACCAAACTTACCTGTCTGGGCCTCAATGACTACATCTCCAGCTTTGGCACAACCGTACAAGGAAAGACGCTCTGTAAAGCCACGTCTCCTGGTGACGCTACAGCAACATAATGCAATGCTCTTTTTCTTCCCACAGCGGATGTGTGTTGGAGGAAACCAGCAGTGGGTTGATTGCTCAGCTGTTCTATTCCTGTGTGCTAGTGTTCTGACTAATCGAGCACCGAGTTATGACCTATCAGGTTCTGACCCTGGGACTCAGTGCTCTATTTAAACCCCTTCCTGGACAGTTACCATTGCATGTGCTAAGTTTCACTCCCTAGCTGTGCTCCCAGTTCTGTGTGCATTTGGATTGCTTATTGGATTGACTGTGGCTTGCCTTTAACCACTCTCTGTCTCGTGGTTTGGTACTGTATTGTCCGCCCGGTTCTGACCCATTCCTGTACAACTTTGTCTTTGTGCGAGTTTCTTCTGTGTGTGTCCGTCCTGCACCTACTGTAGCACAGTAGGAAATGTTGACCAGTTGCAGACCTGCTGCCTAGGGCTTGCACAGCAAGTAGGCAGGGAAAGTAGGCTGGGTTCCAGTTAGGGCTCACTGTCTGTGTGTTCCTGCCTACTGTGCTGACAATTTTATTCTATTTCAGCAAAGTAAATTGTTTTCTATTTGACATATTAATCTACCCAATGCCTGCAGATAAGACCAGCTATAAGCCATTTGTGAACAGAATCTTGTCCAGCTATATATTTTCTTCACTGGGTCTGTGCTTTTCCAATATCACAGTGGGGTGGAGGGGGTGTAATTTTACCATTCTTATTGTACTACAATTCCAGCACTAATATTGCTATAATTTTGATGCAAATTAATTTTAATCAAATTAATTAATAATTTGCATAAAAAAGAACAGATATTTGCCACTTGCTAGACATTTTTTAGAATTCTCTAGTAAAGTAAATAGGATTTTGTCATAAAATGTTTAAATTTATTTCAGTACCAGTTTTTTGTAGCAAAATGCTGGCTAAGTGTGCAGTGTCCAACTGCAGAACAGTGTTCCCCTGCAAAAGCGTTTATGTGTAATTCCTGTATTCAGGCTGTATTCAAGACCAAAGCTGTGATTTGCTGTGTATTTCTGTAATTGCTGATTTGAGATAACAGGTTGTATCCATCGACCACTAGGTGGAGCCATGTCCGCTCCCCTGAGGGAGAAGCAGCCTAGAGCCAGTTTAGTCTAGCATGTTTTATGTTTTTTTTTAAGGTTTACTTTAAACAATATTATTTTGTATTTTAAAAAAGTGGTGATGTAACATATTTCTCAGCAAGCATCTCTGTCTCTTCAAGAGGAAAAGCACATGGCACAAGAAGCAAGGTAAGGCTTGCTGTGGGGTGAAGGAGAGAAGTATGCAGGATGCTGAGCTGAGTGTATAAGTTTTAATAAAAGTTGCTGTTGGATTTCATCCCTGAGTGCCTATATTTCATGAAGACAGGAAAGTCCAATTTAGATTTCAGGCTTCGGATTCAAGTAAGTGACTTGCAAAAACTGTAGAATAATCTAGGTTTGATTTGGCTGCTTTTCAGCATGAAAGAGGGTATTGTACTTGACCCAGAAAAGTATTTGACCAACCCTCCAAATCAGGGATTCTAAAACAGGCTGACCACATGCACCCCCTGGGGCAATAATCAGTGGCAACCAGTGTTCCCTTTAAGCTGATACAGTTGCAGAAAGGGAACTGTCACCGGGAATAGCAATTCCATGAAATCCAGTCAGGAATTGCTATTTCTGGTGGCGGTTCCTTTAACCATCAGTATGGGGCACAACGGCAACACAGCACATGACGTCATGTTTCTATTATCATGGAAGTAGCATTTTTGTGCACTTTTGCCCCACTTATCCCACAGGCGACCTTGATTAGGTAGTACACATAGCGGTGCGGGCTACTCCTCTTACTGGTTGCTTGATGCTTACAGAGGTAACTAGGAGCAGCACACTATGTGTGCAGGGTCTGCTCTACTGAATGTACATACCCAATGGCATAGGTAGGATAAGAGTAGGACCTGCCTGACTGAGACCACCTTGGTACTGGTAGGTGGGCACAGATGTGTTTTGATCAAAATATATTGGCGGAGAGTCTCTTATTTTATCATATCAGAGTGAGGGCTTAGTCCATATATAATGTTTGTATCTATTGTGTTAGTGCATTATTTTCCATGATTTTTCTTTTATAAATGTTGTCATGTACAACAGCATATTCAGTTATCTGGGGAGTAGCATTTTTGTTCACTTTTGCCCTGCCTATTCAACAGGCGACCTTGATTAGGTAGTACATTTAGCTGTGCATGCTCCTCCTCTCATTGGCTGCTTGATGCACACAGAGGTAATGAGAAGCAGAACACTATATGTGCAGGGTCTGCTCTCCTGAATTTAGATGCCCAATGGCATAGGAAGGTTTAGAGTACGACCCTCCTGACTGAGACCACCTTGACGCGGGTAGGCGGGCACAGATGTGTTTTGATCAAAATACATAACAGATTTTATTAGAGTGAGGGCTTAGTCCATATATAATGGTTGCATCTATCTGTTTTCTGTGATTTTTTTTTTTCATAAATGTAGCCATGGACATCCACATATTTATTTATCATATCGTGCAGGATGTTTTGACCTTTGTTTTTTCTCAGTTATTTTTGCTAAGTTTGTAGTATACACTTTGAAGGAGTGGCACCTTCAAGTGTGAATGGACTTCTATTTTATCCTGGGAGTAGCATTCTTGTGCACTTTTGCCCCTCTTATCAAACAGGCTGCCTTGATTAGGTGGTACATATAGCTGTGTGTGCTCCTCCTCTCAGTGGTTGCTGGATGCACACAGAGGTGACTAGGAGCAGCACACTATATGTGCAAGGTCTTCTCTCCTGAACATAGATGCCCAATGGCATAGGTAGGTTTAGAGTTGGACCTGCCTGACTGAGACCACTATAGTGCTGGTAGGTGGGCACAGATGTGTTTTGATCAAAATATATTGACTGAGAGTCAAACATTTTATCATATCAGAGTGAGGGCTTAGTCTATATATAATTGCATCTATTGTGCTAGTGCATTATTTTCTGTGATTTTTCTTTTATAAATGTAGCCATGCACATCCATGTTTTCAGTTATCATATCGTGCAGGATGTTTTGTATCTTTTTCTGTGATTTTTAACTTTGGGAATTAGTAGTGTATCGAAGTATCCAAGGTGGACTTCGATCCAAATTTCAGGAAAATTTGATCCGCCACGAGACCAAATTTCCTCGTGCTTCATGGTAACAAATCAATTTTTCCTAAAATGGTGGCTGAAAGTAAAGAAAATTATACTCACCTCATCCACTTGCTCATGGAAAGGCCGTCCACTCCTGTCTTAAATGAAGAAAAACCCACCAAAGGACCTGCGACGAACGTGATGATATCACGTGGTCACATGGTGATGTCATCCTCGCTGCAAGTCCTTTGGCTGGTTTTCAATCAAGATGGGAGCGGAAGGCCTATCCACGATCAAGTGGATGAGTTGAGTATTTTTTTTTTAAACCCCTGAGCAGCTGAATGTGAGTCACAGCATTGAACTCGTCATCTGAGGGGTTAAATGATGGCGACAATGCGATCGATGGTCCCCATCATTCAGCCCGCTCCATACAATGGAAAATGATTTGCCATGAAGTAATTCGTAATGAATCTAATTTCTTGTCATAATTCAGCGAAGCTTCCAAATCTAATTTTTCTAAATATCGCTCATTTCTATTGAGAATATATATATATATATATATATATATATATATATACAGTACAGACCAAAAGTTTGGACACACCTTCTCATTCAAAGAGTTTTCTTTATTTTCATGACTATGAAGGCATCAAAACTATGAATTAACACATGTGGAATTATATACATAACAAACAAGTGTGAAACAACTGAAAATATGTCATATTCTAGGTGCTTCAAAGTAGCCACTTTTTGCTTTGATTACTGCTTTGCACACTCTTGGAATTCTCTTGATGAGCTTCAAGAGGTAGTCACCTGAAATGGTCTTCCAACAGTCTTGAAGGAGTTTCCAGAGATGCTTAGCACTTGTTGGCCCTTTTGCCTTCACTCTGCGGTCCAGCTCACCCCAAACCATCTCGATTGGGTTCAGGTCCGGTGACTGTGGAGGCCAGGTCATCTGGCGCAGCACCCCATCACTCTCCTTCATGGTCAAATAGCCCTTACTTTCAAAGTTTTCCCAATTTTTTGGCTGACTGACTGACCTTCATTTCTTAAAGTAATGATGGCCACTGGTTTTTCTTTACTTAGCTGCTTTTTTCTTGCCATAATACAAATTCTAACAGTCTATTCAGTAGGACTATCAGCTGTGTATCCACCTGACTTCTCCTCAATGCAACTGATGGTCCCAACCCCATTTATAAGGCAAGAAATCCCACTTATTAAACCTGACAGGGCACACCTGTGAAGTGAAAACCATTTCAGGGGACTACCTTTTGAAGCTCATCAAGAGAATGCCAAGAGTGTGCAAAGCAGTAATCAAAGCAAAAGGTGGCTACTTTGAAGAACCTAGAATATGACATATTTTCAGTTGTTTCACACTTGTTTGTTATGTATATAATTCCACATGTGTTAATTCATAGTTTTGATGCCTTCAGTGTGAATCTACAATTTTCATAGTCATGAAAATAAAGAAAACTCTTTGAATGAGAAGGTGTGTCCAAACTTTTGGTCTGTACTGTATATATATATATATATATATATATATATATATTTATTTACTGTTCTGCTGTTTATTTGCATTGTTTTCTACAACTATACTATAGCTATTGCATGCTTTCTCTAAATTCATGAAATGCAATGCTTGTGAAAATCATATATCAATATTTAGAAGAGTTATCTGGGACTATGTAAAGGTCTGCACCTTCAGGAAATATACTGAACGGTAGGAGTGACACCTTAGGGATTTATACAGCCTGAATAATTATTACTTGACCTAAGATTAACTCCATAGCATAATCCATTCCTGGGTGAAGTTGATTAGGATTACATTACAAAGTGACTCCAGGCATTATGCAAAAATAAGAAATATATGCTCCAAGAACATAGATTGTATTACTCTTTTCAGTTTTCACTTTTTAATTATATTCCCCCAGTATATAATTCGAGAGCCTATCTGAACATTGCAGCTAAACGTTGTTCTAAAACTACCGCACATATACACTAAGAGGGTAATTTATTATCCAGAAATATGACTATATTAGGCATATTTCTGGTGCAGATTGCGACGCAAAGGTTATTAGCACTGCAATCTAAGACTTTTCCCGGCTCATGACAGGTCTAAGAAAGTGGGCGTGGTGTGGACGGGGAAGGGGATAGACCAGCAGGCCCATTTCATACATCATCTTCTACACCTGTTTAAGGCGTAGAAAAGGGTCTAAATGTAAGACGTCAAGGAAACTGGCTCACATTTAGATTGGCGCTGGATGTGCTGAAGTTACGTAGCCACAGCCAGATAAATAATTCTCTAAAAGTAATAAAAGAGAAGAGAACAATGATTTTTTAAAACAGCCCTGTTAAATAAAATATAAATACATATGGCCTCTACAATCTTTATTATAGGTAAAATTTCTGCTGCTCACCTTGTATCAGTAATGTGTACTGTATGTCGATACTCCTTTTCCCACACACAAATGGGCACTAGAATGCATCTCCGTCTCCTTTTCAGCCTGATGTCACCCTTGAGGGTGTTTTACACTGGGCAAGAATCTGCCAGATAATCTCTGAGTGTTCACAGGAACAATTGTTAGCGATTATCTGGTGGTGTAAAGGTGCCTCCAATTACCCAATGAATGAGCAAAAGGCTTATTCGTCGGGTAGGTGGATGATTTGTGTAGGCACCTAAATTGTCATTTGCCGGCAGAAGATCGTGTCGTCTAAGCACACTCTGCTTCCAGCAAACAAGTCTTTTTGGGGAAGAGAAATGGTATTAGTGATTGCTCCTCCCCATACTGTGGAGGAGATCACTGATGAGCAGGCGCTTTCTGGGAATGAACGCTTCATTCCAGTTAATTGTCTGCTGAATTGATCTCTGTAAAGGGACCTTTATGGGTCAGGAGATGTTTTTTCAGTAATGGAGTTGATACCAAAAACAAGATGAAGGTTAAATACAGCTGCAAAATAGGTAAGTAGAGACTGAAGAAGCTGCGAAGGAATAGGTAGTAGAAGAAGAAATGGGTACATTGATGTATGTAAGTGACCAGGAGGAAGTGTGGGAGGGAAGGGGATCAATACTACTTGAGGAATAAGAGGTAAAAAGTACCAAAGAGAAGAGTCTTCTGGACTTTTAGATACTTTGGGGATCACAAGAATGGTAAAGGGAAGAGTTAAGGATTTTGCGTATGAATGTGCAATGGAGGAAATCTGCTAACATATGTTAGATGTACACCTACAGCACTGCTGAAGAAAACACTTTTATGTGCCAAGGTTATTGCCATCTGTTTCAAGAGGGTCAGAGTGTAGTGGGAACTGCTTTGACTAGGGTACTTTTAGGAGTTTCACTGTAATGACTGGAAGCCAGAATGGGACTTGAGAGGGAAGAGATTGAGGCCAATGAAGACTATGGAGTGTCTATAAGTTAAGTGTTAATGAAGTATAGATTTCTGTATGTGTCATGGGTAAGTGTGTTCTGAGAAGGATTAACACGGCACCTCTGGACAATCATCAGAAATTTGCATTAAAGTAGATGCCTAAATAAGCAAAACAAAATTGTGAAAGTAAATCTGAATACAGTAGGTCCAATATTCTGTACTGTTTCATTTATTTATACTGTTTCTGTATATATGTTTTTTTTTGCCATTATTGCCCCAGAAGTGGTGACATTTTTTATTAGGTCTAACTCTACAATATGCAGAGAATTTGAAGCAATGTGAATGTGGACATAACATTCACATTAGGACTCAGACTGTTTCAAAGTCTACAGAGGAAAAACAAAATTTAAAGACTCAGGGGAACATTTATCAAGTCTGCTTTACCAGCTTTGTGGAGTAAAAATGGCCCAAGTGATGCCCACATGCGACATTTAGTGCATATATTTGCAACATTTGGTAAACTTTTGCGACATTTGGTGAACTTTACCACTTTTAGAAGTGGAGTGAAAAGTAGATCAGGATTTTAGATTACAAGACCTTTTAAACGGGTTGTGTCGCAAAACATATTCTATATGTTTCAAACCAGCATCTGGATCTGAATACTTTTTGTAATTGCATGTAATTAAAAATTTTGTATAGACAGTGAGATATTTCATAAAATGTATCTGTAAAGCACCACCCGCTGTTTGCTCTTTTGCTTATTTTTCACCTGACTCAATGAGCTGGTCGAACATGCTCAGTTTAAGGCTACATTCACACGTCAGTATTTTTCTATATTCCGATTTTCATGCACATCTCGTATCTTCACAGCATAGACAATTGCCTTCAGATGACCCCAAAGATAAAAGTCTAAGGGGGTCAGATCGGGAGACCTTGGGGGCCATTCAACTGGCCCACGACGACCAATCCACTTTCCAGGAAACTGCTCATCTAGGAATGCTCGGACCTGACACCCATAATGTGGTGGTGCACCATCTTGCTGGAAAAACTCAGGGAACGTGCCAGCTTCAGTGCATAAAGAGGGAAACACATCATCATGTAGCAATTTTGCATATCCAGTGACCCCCTTAGACTTTTATCTTTGGGGTCATCTGAAGGCAATTGTCTATGCTGTGAAGATACGAGATGTGCAGCACCTGAAACTACGGATACTGGAAGCCTGTGCTAGCATTTCTCCTGCGGTGTTGCTATCAGTGTGTGAAGAGTGGGAGAAGAGGGTTGCATTGACAATCCAACACAATGGGCAGCACATTGAACACATTTTATAAGTGGTCAGAAACTTGTAAATAACTCATAAAAGAATAAATTTACATTAAAACCAAGCACACCATTGTTTTTCTTGTGAAATTCCCAATAAATTTGATGTGTCACATGACCCTCTTCCTATTGAAAAAACAAAAGTTGGATTCAAAATGGTCGACTTCAAAATGGCCGCCATGGTCACCACCCATCTTGAAAAGTTTCCCCCCTCACATATACTAATGTGCCACAAACAGGAAGTTAATATCACCAACCATTCCCATTTTATTAAGGTGTATCCATATAAATGGCCCACCCTGTATTTATTAATGATCTTGTAGAATGCTTGCATAGTAAAGTATCAATTTTTGCAGATGACACTAAACTGTGTAAAGTAATTTACACTGAAGAGGACAGTATACTACTACAGAGGGATCTGGATAAATTGGAGGCTTGGGCAGATAAGTGGCAGATGAGGTTTAACACTGAGAAATGTAAAGTTATGCACATGGGAAGGAATAATGCAAGTCACCCGTACATACTAAATGGTAAAACACTCGGTAACACTGACATGGAAAAGGATCTAGGAATTTTAATAAACAGCAAACTAAGCTGCAAAAACCAGTGTCAGGCGGCTGCTGCCAAGGCCAATAAGATAATGGGTTGCATCAGAAGGGGCATAGATGCCCGTGATAAGAACATAGTCCTACCACTTTACAAATCGCTAGTCAGACCACACATGGAGTACTGTGTACAATTCTGGGCTCCTGTAAACAAGGCAGACATAGCAGAGCTGGAGAAGGTCCAGAGGAGGGCAACTAAAGTAATAACTGGAATGGGGCAACTACAGTACGCTGAAAGATTATCAAAATTAGGGTTATTCACTTTAGAAAAAAGACGACTGAGGGGAGATCTAATTAATATGTATAAATATATCAGGGGTCAGTACAGAGATCTATCCCATCATCTATTTATCCCCAGGACTGTGACTGTGACGAGGGGACATCCTCTGTGTATGGAGGAAAGGAGGTTTGTACACAAACATAGAAGAGGATTCTTTACGGTAAGAGCAGTGAGACTATGAAACTCTCTGCCTGAGGAGGTGGTGATGGTGAGTACAATAAAGGAATTTAAGAGGGGCCTGGATGTATTTCTGGAGCGTAATAATATTATAGGCTATAGCTACTAGAGAGGGGTCATTGATCCAGGGAGTTATTCTGATTGCCTGATTGGAGTCGGGAAGGAATTTTTTATTCCCCTAAAGTGGGGAAAATTGGCTTCTACCTCACAGGGTTTATTTTGCCTTCCTCTGGATCAACTTGCAGGATAACAGGCCGAACTGGATGGACAAATGTCTTTTTTCGGCCTTATGTACTATGTTACTATGTTACTATGTAACCCATAATGCCATGCAGCCAGCCAATCTGCGGTCATCCCCTATAATGCCACAGCCCTTTAAAAGCCTCATCCCACTCGGTCTCTGCCATTTCACTGTGAGCTGAGCATAGGGAGAGATGTGGCCAGTGCTAGGGTGTCACGGGGAGCTGGCAATGCGCTCCGCAGCGCAGACGGCACCCCACCTCTGTACAGGAGCGAGAACGCGTAATGGGGGTGTCCTCGGTCCCCCCAGAAACCAGATGAAGCCCGAGCACCGAGCTGGGCACTCAGTGCTCAGCCTTTTGCAGCAGGGTGAGTCATGTGATGCTGGCCACGTCACATGACCCCTGTTACTCAGTATTTAAACAGGCAGCTTGCTGGCCACAGGTTGCCTGTTATTTAGGTTCCTGCTGTGAATTTACATTACCTGGCATACTTACCTTCTGCTATTCCCTGACAATCCTGTGCCTGCTCCTTGTGTACTTTGTTGCTCTCCTGGAATTCTGACCCCGGCTTCCTCCTGACGATCCTCTGCTGACTCTTTTGGCACTTCTCGACTCTCCTGGTATTTATGACCCCGGCTTCTCCTGACTATTCTCTGCTGGCTCCATTTGTACTTCTTTGCTCTCCTGGTATTGACTCGGTCCGTTCATGTTCTGTTGTTTGTCTGGTCTCTCCTCCCAGCACTTATTCCAAGCTAGGGATTGCCATCCAGTTGTTCCCTTGTCATTAGGACTTGCGAGGCAAGTAGACAGGGCCAGGGGTGAGGGTGGAGCGCAGTGGTCAGTTCCCTCCCCCCTGTGTGTGTGTGTATACACGACCTCCCGTTTCTGGTCGATATAAAACTTAACATTTATTTCATTTTATTTATTAGAAAAATAACATAACGGGAGAACAAAAAATAGTTTAAAATTCTAGGTGTGGTAGGGCACTAGTGGCTGGGATAGGGGTTACTTCACCCATATAATCAACCCCATAGCATCCGTTTGTCCCACTTTTTCCTTTTATCAGCAGTAGTTTTACTTTATTTGCCTAGGTGAGCATAATGCTAGGAATGCACTTATTCATTCACCCTAAGTCTCTGGATGTCCAGTGATTTTCCTTTTGTGCAATTCTCAGCCACTGGTGTTCAAGCACGATCGAGTCTGCAGTTACTCCGTGCTGTAACACTTGGTCCTACCTACTCCTAATCTAAAAACTAGCACAAGAGCTCCCCCAACATGTTTCACCACTGGATGTGGCTTCTTCAGGTGATGGAGCTACTATCAACAAGAGTGCTTTACCACTGCACCCTTTTAAACATTAGGGGAGGGTCATTAAATATTCTATGGCCAAACACTGCCAAGCATTCTTATCTGACAGACCAGTAGCCCAATCTAGTACCTTCGTGTGTTTTTTCAATCGTTCCGTCACTTCCTTTATTCCTATGAAGGCTCTGCGCCTGTGTGATCCACTCTAAGGCGCAGAGCCTTCATAGGAATAAAGGAAGTGACGGAACGATTGAAAAAACACACGAAGGTACTAGATTGGGCTACTGGTCTGTCAGATAAGAATGCTTGGCAGTGTTTGGCCATAGAATATTTAATGACCCTCCCCTAATGTTTAAAAGGGTGCAGTGGTAAAGCACTCTTGTTGATAGTAGCTCCATCCCCTGAAGAAGCCACATCCAGTGGTGAAACATGTTGGGGGAGCTCTTGTGCTAGTTTTTAGATTAGGAGTAGGTAGGACCAAGTGTTACAGCACGGAGTAACTGCAGACTCGATCGTGCTTGAACACCAGTGGCTGAGAATTGCACAAAAGGAAAATCACTGGACATCCAGAGACTTAGGGTGAATGAATAAGTGCATTCCTAGCATTATGCTCACCTAGGCAAATAAAGTAAAACTACTGCTGATAAAAGGAAAAAGTGGGACAAACGGATGCTATGGGGTTGATTATATGGGTGAAGTAACCCCTATCCCAGCCACTAGTGCCCTACCACACCTAGAATTTTAAACTATTCTTTGTTCTCCCGTTATGTTATTTTTCTAATAAATAAAATGAAATAAATGTTAAGTTTTATATCGACCAGAAACGGGAGTTTACTAGTCTAGGCAACTAGGCTATTTGAATTAAATTATAATTTGAGTATCCCGGGTCTAAAGGGTCTTTAAAAATTATGTGTACGCGACCGTTACAGAATAACAGGCCCTACCTAACCACTGTATCATGAATCCTCTGGTGACGCTGACAGATCATGTTTTTAACCTGACGCAAATGGTGCAGGAGCTAGGGGAAAAACTCAGTTTTTTTGAGTTAGGACAAGGCTCTTCCATCCCTCAGGCCTCCAGTCCGCATATGGAGCCGCAGATTAAGCTTCTGGAGCCCTTTTCTGGAGACCGGAGGAAGTTTCTTACTTTTAAGGAGAATTGTAAACTTTATTTCCGTTTGCGCCCCTTGTCCTCCGGCTCTGAGAGGCAACGCGTGGGCATTGTCATTTCCCGATCACAGGGTAATCCCCAGGAGTGGGCGTTTTATTTACCTGCTGATGCCAGTTGTTTAGCATCAGTAGAGGGTACCCTGTATGATGAACCGGACAGGGCCCTGGTAGCCGAGACCGCTCTTAAGGCACTGGTTCAGGGCAATCAACCCGCGGAGGAGTATTGCACCCAATTTAGAAGGTGGTGTGTTTCCTCAGGGTGGAATTAACCAGCCCTTAAGAGTCAGTTCAGGTCAGGTCTGTCAGATAGCCTGAAAGACCTTCTAGTGAGTTATCAGCTTCCAGAGACTCTAGAGGAGATGATGACCCTAGTTGTTCGACTCGACCGACAGGTTAGAGAGAGACGACAGCTCTTTTCTCAGGTGGTGGTCCAGCCTGAGGTCTGTCCCAGGAACGGAGCAGAGGTCTCTTTTGAAGAACCCATGCAGGTTGGCATGACCTGAGGGAATCTGCGCCGCAGACGTGGAGTGTGTTTTTACTGTGGAGAGCCTGACCATTGGATTGACCAGTGTCCTAAGAAGATCCACTCTGTCAAATCTCCCAAGGCAAGGCAACCTAAAGACCAGGTACACCCTGATATTAGGTAAGCTTTTAGTACCTATAACGATATCTCTGAGTGTAAATAAGTGGTCGGGTAAGGCCTTTATTGACTCTGGCTCAGCGGCCAGCTTTATTGATTGTGAGTATGCAATAAGACTGGGTATTCCAATTTTTGTTCTACCTACGCCTATCCACATCATGGCTATTGACGCCACTCCCCTGGTGGGTGGTACGGTGAGGTCGTGTACCTCAGAGATTTCTCTAACTGTGGGGGTGTGTCACTCTGAGAAATGCTCCCTGTTAGTCCTGGAGAACTTAGGGCCCTTTCACACTTGCGTTGTCCGGATTCAGTGTTACTATGGCACCCAGGACGCTATTAAAGTCCTGGCTGCCATAGTAGTAGTGGGGAGCGGGGGAGCAGTATACTTACAGTCCGGGCGCTCCAGAATGACGTCAGAGCGCCCCATGCGCATGGATGACGTGATCCATGCAACACGTCATCCATGCGCGTGGGGCGCCCTGACGTCACTCTGGAGCGCCCGGGGAGCCGCACGGACGGTAAGTATACTGCTCCCCTGCTCCCCACTACACTTTACCATGGCTGCCAGGACTTTAGCATCTTGGCAGCCATGGTAACCATTCAAAAAAAGCTAAACGTCGGATCCGGCAATGCGCCGAAACGACGTTTAGCTTAAGGCCGGATCCGGATTAATGCCTTTCAATGGGCATTAATTCCGGATCCGGCCTTGCGGCAAGTGTTCAGGATTTTTGGCCGGAGCAAAAAGCGCAGCATGCTGTGCTATTTTCTCCGGCCAAAAAACGTTCCGGTCCGGAACTGAAGACATCCTGATGCATCCTGAACGGATTTCTCTCTATTCAGAATGCATTAGGATAAAACTGATCAGGATTCTTCCGGCATAGAGCCCCGACGACGGAACTCTATGCCGGAAGAAAAGAACGCAAGTGTGAAAGAGCCCTTACCGGTCGAGGTGGTACTGGGGATGCCTTGGCTCCAATTACACAACCCCACTATAAATTTGACCAGAGGGGAGTTGGTGAGATGGGGAACTAAGTGCGACTCGTGCTTGTCTGTGGTGCAGGTTGGGGTCTTAGTAGAATCTGATATATTACCCGCAGTCATTAAGGAATATACTGATGTGTTCTCATCATCGACCCCGGAGGCTTTACCATCCCATAGACCTTATGATTGCGCCATAGAGTTAGTAGAGGGTGCCAGGTTTCCTAAGGGGCGTATTTATAATCTTTCCAAGCCCGACCGCAAGGCCATGGAGGATTACATTTAAGAAAGTCTCATTAAGGGGCACATTAGACCCTCTGTCTCTCCGATGGAGGCAGGGTTTTTCTTTGTAAAGAAGAAGGATGGTGGTCTCAGACCTTGTATCGATTACCGGAAATTAATAAGATTACTATCTGGAATAGATACTCCCTCCCATTGATTCCGGATTTGTTTAACTAGGTACTAGGGTCGATCTAGTTTTCTAAAATTGACTTGAAAGGGGCATATAACTTAATCCGAGTCAAGGAGGGAGATGAATGGAAGACAGCGTTCAATACTCCAGCTGGGCACTTTGAATATCTGGTTATGCCTTTTGGACTCAGGAATGCCCCAGGTGTGTTCCAAAACTTCATGAACGATATTCTCAGGGAGTTCTTGGGTAAATTTGCCATTGTCTACCTTGACGACATTTTGATATTTTCCCCTGATTTAAAATCTGATGTGTTTCATATTAGACAAGTGTTGGAGGTTTTGAAGGAGAATCAGTTATCCGCTAAACAAGAGAAATGTGTCTTTGGGGTACAGGAGATACTATTTCTAGGTCATGTTCTGACTCCTCATGCCTTCAAAATGGATCCTAGTAAGGTACTAGCGATTAAGGAATGGGTAAGACCTTCATCCTTAAAGGCCTTACAATGTTTCCTAGGGTTTGCCAATTACTACCGTAAATTCATAAAGAATTTTTCGGTAATTGCTAAACCATTGACCGACCTCACTAAGAAAGGGGTGTATTTGGAGGATTGGTGTACTGAGGCCTTAACTTCATTTGAAACCCTAAAGAAGGCGTTTGGTAGCGCTCCCATTCTGATCCAGCCAGATCCGGAGAAACCTTTTATTGTGGAGGTGGATGCGTCCGAGGATGGGGCAGGAGCGGTCCTCTCACAAGGTCCCACTAGCCTTACTAGGCCTTGTGCCTTCTTTTCCAGAAAATTTTCCCCCACCGAGAGATACTATGACATAGAGAATCGGGAATTGCTGGCCATTAAATGGGCGTTTGAGGAGTGGAGGCATTTTCTGGAGGGGGCAAAACATTGTGTCACTGTTGTCACTCATAATAAGAACCTTATGTTTCTCGAGTCTGCTAAGAGGTTAAATCCCTGTCAGGCCAGATGGACATTGTTTTTTACACGTTTTGATTTCTCCATCACTTTCAGGCCAGGAAGTAGAAACGTAAAGGCTGACTCATTGTCTCGGAGCTTCCGTGTGTTTCAGCATACAGATGCACCACCTGAATCCATTCTACCAGCTAATATCTTCATAGCAGCCCTGACCCAGGATATCACGGCTCTCATTAAGGCTGAACAACATCTGGCCCCGGCACCCACCCCAACAGATAAGTTGTTTGTTCCCATACAGTTTCGTCTCTGACTGTTGGGTGAGTGTCATGATTCTGCCTTTTGTGGACATCCTGGTATTGAGGGCACTAAGGAGCTGGTTTCTAGATGATATTGGTGGCCCACTCTAGCTAGGGATGTCAAGTCCTATGTGTCGGCCTGCGAGGTTTGTGCTAGGTCTAAGACCCCTAGGACTTGCCCTGCTGGTGACCTACGATCCCTACCCATTCCCAGTAGACCCTAGTCCCATATCTCGATGGACTTTATCACTGACCTGCCGCCTGCGGAGGGTAAGACTGTGGTTTGGGTAGTCGTCGATAGGTTTAGCAAGATGGTTCATTTTATTCCCCTGTCTAAACTCCCAAATGCGAAAACCCTAGCGTCTATATTTGTGAAACAGATTGTACGCTTACATGGTATTCCGGGGGAATATTGTATCCGACAAGGGTGTGCAGTTTGTGTCCAGGTTTTGGAGGGCTTTCTGTCAGAAATGTCAGATTTCATTATCTATGAATAACCGTGTTAATTCTTCTGCTGGTGTCTCCCAGTTCTTTTGTAACTATGGTTTCCATCCTTGTTTTCATTATGGGTCATCCGTCTCCTCCTCTTACCCCGAGGCGGATAGGGTCTCCTCTGAACTGTGCACAGTTTGGGCTCGGGTTCAATCGAACCTAGAAAAAGCTCAGAATACTCAGAAAATCAAGGCCAATAGGAGACGTTCTAAGGGGGTGAACTTTCAGGTTGGGGAAAAGATGTGGTTGTCCTCCAAGAATCTCTCGCTCAAGGCAGCTTCTAGAAAATTTGCTCCTCGTTTTATAGGGCCGTATAAAATTACAGAAGTGATTAACCCGGGATTGTTTAGGTTGGAACTGCCCGAGTCGTTCAACATTCATGTGTTTCACAAATCTCAACTTAAAAAATATTTTGAACCTGTTGTACCATCGCAAGCCTCGCTTCCGCCGGTCCTTGTTAATGATTCTGGTGAGTATGTGGTGTCTAAGATCGTGGATGTCAGGATAGTGCGAACCTGCGTGGCATCCCATGTGATCCAGACGTCTCCTCGTGGCGTACCACGTGACGGAGGTAGGGAGCAGAGCATGTCTTCTGGGTCCTCGAGTCCAGCCGCTCCGCTGCTATAGTAATCATACTCGGTATTCCGCAATCCTCAATCTCCGGAGTCCCAGAAAATGCCCCTATAATGGAGCCACACAAGTGGAGTAGAAGTTCTTTACTGTCCTAGACCAAACACGTTTCGGGGCTACAACATGCCCCTTCCTCAGTGGTTACACAGTAAGTGAACCGGCATTTCTTTTATAGGGTGAATAACCACTACCGCAATGTTCGCTGGGATAGTCAGCAGTTCTCAAGATGTGGAACCTAGATCTAGATTCTGGCCCAGACACCTCACAGATTGCATGTGGTGTATCCACGGCCATATCTCCATCTTTCCCACCATATTGTTCATATTATTCATTCTCTTTGTTGGGCATGATCAATACACATTACCCTATTATACAGTATATATAAAACTCATATAAAACTAAATGACTAATTAAAACCACCTCATAAAATGATTCCTATATCACAAATCATAAATAATATCACATACAAAACTTATTTGTCCAAAAAACGCATGTGCGTTATCTGTGTGTTTTCCATGCGTTAGTCCATATATCGATACATTTGTGTTTCTACTGTCAGCAAACCCATCCAGTCTCCTCTTCATCTGGATTGGTAATCCAACATACATTTAGTAGGTAATAATTAGGCGTAGCTTTGTTGTCTGATCATAAGATCGGATATTTAAACTTAAAAAACAATGTCGGTGAAATATAATGATGTTTCATCGTGAAAATGTCAATCTGACATTTTCACCTCCAGATTGACATTTTCACTGCTGCCACCACCATCCCCACTCTGTCTTAGGTCCACTACTGCCAATGCTGCTGCTGCCACTGTCGTAGTTCTATCATGAGGCTACTACTGCTGCTGCTGCCACTGCCCCCACTTGGTCATGGGGCCACTACTGCTAATGCTGCTGCCATCACCCCAGTTTTTCATGGGGCCAGTACTTGAATCTTTGGACACTGCATGGTTACATCCAGAGCGATAAATTAGACCTGATGCTTTTATTGACCTGTAATACTGACACACAGTAATTGCACAGCTAACAGAGGGGATTAGTTATAAATCGTGGTGCCCTGCACAGTGATGTAGACGGCGATAAATTACAACTGTCTGTAAGGCCTCATGCACATGACCGTTGTGTGCATCCGTGGCCGTTGTGTCATTTTCGGGTTTTTTTCAAGGACCCATTGACTTTCAATGGGTCCGTGGAAAAATCGGAAATTGCACCGTTTTGCAGCCGCATCCGTGATCCGTGTTTCCTGTCCGTCAAAAAAATATGACCTGTCCTATTTTTTTGACGGACAACTGTTCACGGACCCATTCATATCAATGGGTCCGTGAAAAAACACGGATGCACACAAGATTGGCATCCGCGTCCGTTGTCCGTGGCCGTAGGCTACTTTCACACAGACGGATCCGCAGATCCGTCTGCGTAAAAGCTTTTTCAGAGCTGAGTTTTCACTTCGTATAAGCAATGCACCGCACAGACCTTTCACTTACCAGTAGGAGGAGCGCCCGGCCGGTCACAAACATTGCAGCTCGCAGGCAAGTATAATGCTTCTAAAAATTGCTAAGTAACCATGGCAACCAGGACTGCAGTAGCGTCCTGGTTGCCATGGTTACCGATCGGAGCCCCAGCGATTAAACTGGTACTCCGATCGGTACAGTCTCCGCTGCCACCAATGATAGGGGGGAAGATTTTAATTAGGAGGGGGAGGGAGGGGGGCCCACTGGCCACCAATGAATCTACAGTACTACAGGGGAGGGAGGGGGGGCCGGCCGCACTGGCCACCAATGTGTTAACTACAGGGGAGGGAGGGGGGGCTGGCCGCACTGGCCACCAATGTGTTAAATACAAGGGAGGGAGGGGGGCCGCACTGGCCACCAATGTGTTAAATACAAGGAAGGGAGGGGGGGCCGGCCACACTGGCCACCAATGAGTTAAATACAGGGGAGGGAGGGGGGGCCACACTGGCCACCAATGAGTTAAATACAGGGGGGAGGGGGGGTCTGCCCCCTGCTGCCTGGCAGCAACTTCCAGGCAGCAGGGGGCAGTCATGTACACAGTTCTTTTAGTATATTCTAACCTGAAGCGTCCCCATCACCATGGGAACGCCTCTGTGTTAGAATATACTGTTGGATCTGAGTTTCACGATCTAACTCAAATCCGATGGTATATTCTAACATAGAGGCGTTCCCATGGTGATGGGGATGCTTCAAGTTAAAATATACCATCGGAATGGAGAAAATTCCGATCCGATGGTATAAAAGGGACTCCTGACTTTACATTGAAAGTCAATGGAGGATGGATCCGTTTGCAATTGCACCATATTGTGTCAACGTCAAACGGATCCGTCCCAATTAACTTGCATTGTAATTCAGGACGGATCCGTTTGGCTCCGCACGGCCAGGCGGACACCAAAATTATTTTTCATGTTCGTGGATCCTCCAAAAATCAAGGAAGACCCACGGACGAAAAAACGGTCACGGATCGCGGACCTACGGACCCCGTTTTTGCGGACCTTAAAAAAAAAACGGTCGTGTGCATGAGGCCTAATACTGAAGACACAGTACCTACAGAACAAATTAACTATGAATGTGGGTGCAGTAGAATGTAATGCACACAGCGATAGCCTCACCCTGTACTTTCCCTGAACTCTCCCTGCAATTTAAGTTCCAAGCCTTCACACTGAGATTGAGCCACCAAGTGGAATGCATATGATTAGGTAGAGTGGGCTGGGTATACCAGATTTAAAATCTAATTTATTGATGAACTTCAGCAAATCGTCCAAATCAAATATTTCAAAACTTCACTCATCTCTATATATGTCTGATTTTCATTTTTCTACATCAATTATGGCATAACACCTTTAAGTCTCATTTATGATGTGCAACTTTTTAGAAAGTTGCATATCCACACCAGGAAACCTCCTGGTGTACTGTTACAGGCATAAGCATACACATTGCACTTGTGCCAAATATATTATTACTGTCCGTATATATTAAATTTGGCACAAACTCACAAACCAAAGACAGGCTTAAAACTGACACCAAAACCGCAGGAAATTATACATTTTTCCCTCAGTCAATGATTATAGTGTGTCACAATGTATCTGAATATACTTATATAGTTTGATTTGGTACCTGAAATTTTGGAGATGATGTGGCTAGTGCCAAGTAAATCTAGTCATGGAATGATAACTTTTAAAGTATTGACCCACTATCTCATACTGAATTCTCTAGCCAGCATCCAAGTAGATGTATATGTCATTAGGCAGATGTTTATAATTAGAATGCTGGTATTACTATGAGAGTACAACCCTTTGCATTTTACAAGGCACTAAATGCTTATATAATAAAAAATAATATCAATTTCTGCCATAAATTTGTGTTTGTATAGCCCAATGCAGGTGCATTATTCCCCAGCCTAATACACATCTGTGGGGTTAATAACATCTGCTCGCTCTGTGATGCTCTGTGACATAAATCTACAACTCAGAATTCAAAAACCTGCATTTCTGAAATACATATCCATTTAAACTCTCAGAGGGTTACATAAAGGCAGTTTATTATGTGGAATATTATTAAACTTTTGCAGAAAATGAGCCATAAATGAGGGAACAGAGAGCTGGTTTAAATCAAAGCTTTATTGCAGTTTATACCATCTCATTTTTAAAAGTTAAATCAACAAGGAACATATTCTCTCCAATCACTTCCAGCTATTTAATTTTAATACATTATATTATAATGTCAGATTAATAAATCTCATTTATTTTTCGTGAAGACAACAGGAGGTTACAGCTACTATAATACAACCAGAATGATCAAAAAAAATTTTTTACTTCTTCGCCTAGGACAGAAACTTAATTGCATTTAAATTGAGACTGGGAGTAATGAAATAACCATTTGACCACTTAGGCTTCGATTGACTTGAACTTTCAATACAGAAATTTTGCTTTCAAAAATTGCTATCTACTTATACAGAATACAGAGTGGTTTATCAAGGGCAAAGGTTGGCTAAAATGTACACATTATGCAATGTTATTTCATTTGCATAGCAACATTCTGTATCCATTTAAACAGCAATGCTCTGGATATATAGAGTAGCTAGTAAAAATGGATATGCTTATAAGGCCTCATGCACACTGCCGAGAGCGGTCCGTGGTAACCCGGCCGGGATTCCTGCTGACAGCAGGAGCGCACGGCGTCATTGGTTGCTATGACGCCGTGCGCTTCATGCCGCCGCTGCTGTACAGTAATACACTCGTATGATCTATACGAGTGTATTACTATAGTGCAGCGGCGGCATGAAGTGCACGGCGTCATAGCAACCAATGACGCCGTGCGCTCCTGCTGTCAGCAGGAATCCCGGCCAGGTTACCACGGACCGCTCTCGGCCGCGGAACACGGCCGTGTGCATGAGGCCTAAGGAGCATTGCTATTGTGAAAAATAAGACAATCATATAAATAGGAACCATTTCTGCCAAATATGGTAAATTGAATAAGTTCTATATTAGTTGTGATGATACTCATAAAAGTGAAGTTCCTCTGTAATGACTCTCTATTGCCAGATATAATGTTACCAATAGAAATGTATTTATTTTAATGTTCACGAGGGACAATGGCTATTGTTTCCACCTTTGTTTCGATTAGGGCTCATGCATGCGACCATAGCCTGTTTTGCAGTCTGCCAATTGTGGACAGTGGCGTAGCGTGGGTTGCCAGCACCCGGGCAAGCCAAAAATTGCGCCCCCCCCTACCCCAGGCACGCCCCTTTTAACAGATACTGTAGTAGATCACTAGCAGTCCTATGTAACACCACAGATAACACAGTGATAACTCTGAGTACAGATAATGTAGTAGATGGGTGTGAGGCCCCAAAATTCAGAACACGCACAGTGTGACCTGAGGTCTGGGGCCAGGATGCGACAGGGTGGGCCATAGGGCCATATTCTCATTCTCCTCCCCCAACCCTACAGTGAAACAGATATGAGCATAGACATTATTATACAGTAGAATACCGCACCATACCTGTTACATCCAGTGACGTCTCCTGTGATGTAGACTTTGCTCAACGTTTTCATCCAGAGATTGTAATGACCGGCGTCACACACAGGGAGGGAAAAGGGAAAGCCCTGCCCAAGGGAGAGGGAAAGGTGGTGACCCCTGACTCACCTTGCGGCTGGCACCTGACTGCCCTGACGTCCCTAGACGGGTTACTCACCCGTGCGGCGATCACGTGCCTAAACCCTGGCTTTCCCTACGAGCCCTAGATAGTGAACGGGCCGGTGGGATCGCTAGTCCGCACCACTGACACTAAGAGGGAAACACCAGGGAGAGGACAGACAATACAGACAAACACATACACCCAGGTGGGCGACCACAGCAGACCACAAAGGTCCAACAGGGATCCGGAGGGTAACGTTCTGGACCAACTACCAGAGAACACAGCAACACAGCTCCAGAGGGTCAGAATAGAAGTCCAGGCAGGAAGCTCTATATCTGGCAACCAGAGAAGTGTGAGAGGGGAATATAAGGAGGTTGGGAGTGCTGGACAAGGAACAGCTGAGGAGAAGGAGCTACGGATCCCTGAGTGAGCCAAAAAGGGTTGCAAAGCAAACCCAGAAAGCTACCATAAGGAAACAGCCCTATCTTACATAGAGCGCGCAGCCAACTGCTGCGACTTCCTGACCCAGGGTATAACGGAGTCAGGCGTGGTTCTTGACACCCTCGTGACAGTACCCCCCTCTCTACGAGGGGCCTCCGGACACTCAGGACCAGGTCTCTCAGGATGAGAGGCATGAAAAGCACCTAGGACCCAGTTTCCAAGAGGGAACCTTAAATTTAATATTCCTAGTAGACAACCACACATAGTCATTCACTCCTAGGTCCGGACCTGGCGACCGTCTCTTATCAGCCATGCATTTGTATTTACCTCCCATATTTTTCAAGTTAGCTTGCACTTTCTGCCATACCGATGAAAGAGATGACGAAAACCGTTCCTCTTCGGGAACCCCAGAAGACCCCCCCTCTTTGAAAGTACAGAATTGGGGATGAAAACCATATGCACCAAGAAATGGTGACTTGCCAGTGGATTCCTGACGACGATTATTTATGGCAAACTCAGCTAACGGTAAATATGATGACCACAACTCTTGGTTTTCAGACACAAAACATCTTAGATATGTCTCCAGGTTTTGGTTGGTGCGCTCAGTCTGTCCATTCGACTGAGGATGGAAAGCTGAGGAAAAGGACAAGTGTACCCCCAAACGGGAAAAAAAAGCTTTCCAAAATTTAGAAATAAACTGGGTACCCCGATCCGAAACAACATCGGAAGGGACCCCGTGAAGCTTCACGATTTCACTGATGAATACCTGAGCAAGAGTCTTAGCATTAGGTAGTGCGGGTAACGCAATGAAGTGTACCATTTTGCTAAACCTGTCCACTACTACCAAAATAACTGTTTTACCCGCAGACAAAGGTAAGTCAGTGATAAAATCCATTGACAGATGTGTCCATGGTCTATTGGGAATGACGAGTGGTACTAGAGACCCTGCAGGACGTGTATGCAAAAACATTTGCGCGCGCACAGGTAGAACAAGAAGACACAAAATCCAATACATCCTGACGCAACCTTGGCCACCAAAAACGACGAGACAATAGCTCCAAGGTTGCTTTACTACCCGGGTGCCCAGCAAGTGCTGAATTATGATGTTCCTTTATTAATTCGAAACGCAGGTTCAACGGTACAATTTCTCTGAGGGGCAAGAGACCGGGGCGTCCCCCTGGGCCTCTAACACCTTCCCCTCCAGAGCAGATTGTACCGCAGAAACAACCACTCCTCTTTGAAGAATGGGTACCGGATCACTCACATTACCCCCTCCAGGGAAAAAACGAGATGCATCAGCCTTGGTATTCTTTGCCCCAGGACGATAGGTAATAACAAAGTTGAACCTGGTAAAAAATAGCGACCACCTAGCTTGTCTAGGGGTGATACGCTTAGCTGATTCGAGGTACAGAAGATTTTTGTGGTGACGGGGTGGACTGCCCCCTCTAAAAAGTGACGCCATTCTTCAAACGCTAGTTTAATAGCTAATAGTTCCTTATTGCCAATATCGTAGTTCTTTTCTGCTGCAGATAGTTTTTTAGAAAAGAAAGCACAAGGACGCCATTTGCCAGGAGACGGACCCTGAGACAGCACCGCCCCCACTCCCACCTCTGACGCATCGACTTCAACAATAAAAGGCTGAGAGACATCAGGTTGGACTAGTACAGGTGCCGAGGTAAACCTCTCTTTTAGAGAGAAAAAATAAACTTTAGCGGCGTCAGATCATTTAGAAAAATCAGTCCCCTTCCTAGTCATGTCAGTAAGGGGTTTTACAATAACTGAATAATTTTTAATGAATTTCCTATAGAAATTTGCGAAGCCCAAGAACCGTTGCAGTGCTTTGAGGTTCTCAGGAAGATCCCAATCTAAAAATGCCTGGACCTTCCTAGGATCCATTCGGAAACCTGAAGCAGATAAAAAATAACCTAGTAATTGTATCTCCTGAACGGCGAAGACACATTTTTCAATTTTAGCATATAATTCATTCGTTCGTAGGACCTGCAGTACCTGTCTGACATGCACCTCATGTGTTTTCAGATCAGACGAATAAATTAAAATATCATCTAGGTATATTACCACAAACCTGCCGATTAGATGACTAAAAATGTAATTAACGAAATGTTGAAAGACGGCAGGAGCATTGGTCAGACCGAAAGGCATAACTAGATTTTCATAATGCCCCTCAGGGGTGTTAAAAGCTGTCTTCCACTCATCCCCTTCCTTGATACGAATCAGATTGTAGGCCCCCCTAAGATCAAGTTTGGAGAACCACCTAGCACCCGCAATCTGGTTAAATAGGTCAGGAATGAGAGGAAGAGGGTATGGGTCTCGGATGGTTATCCGATTTAATTCGCAAAAATCTAGGCAAGGACGCAGGCCCCCATCTTTCTTTTTAACGAAGAAAAACCCTGCAGCCACGGGTGAAGAAGAGGGTCTGATGTGTCTCTTAGCCAAGCTCTCGGAGATATAATCTTTCATGGCTTGTCTCTCTGGACCCGAAAGATTATATAACCTGGTCTTGGGTAATTTTGCGCCGGGAATAAGGTTAACCGGGCAATCATAAGGACGGTGAGGTGGTAACTTCTGACAACCCTTTTCAGAAAAAACGTCCTCAAAATCCGAAATAAATGTAGGTAGGGTAGTTATGGAGGCGACTAAGCAATTGCTATTTAAGCAATTTTCTCTGCAATGCTCATTCCACTCCGATATCTCCCTGGCCTGCCAATCCACCACTGGATTGTGCGCTACCAACCAGGGAAGGCCCAGCACTACTGGAGTGGGAAGCCCCTCCAGGACATAACATGAAAGCATCTCGTTATGGTGGTCCCCTACCCGAAGGTGTAAATTATGAACAATGTGGGTGAGGTTTCTCTGAGACAGAGGAGCAGAATCAATAGCGAATATGGGAATAGGTCTCTGTAGCGTACAGAGAGACAAACCCATAGTGCGGGCAAAATGGGCATCTATCAAATTTACCCCTGCTCCACTGTCTAGAAAGAAAGAAATAGTCTCCGTCTTAACACCAAAAACAATAACCGCTGGCAACACAAATTGCGATGTACGTATGGAGGAAACATATACCCCCCGGCTGACATCCTCCACACAGCCTGGGGTTAGTAGTTTTCAGACGGTCTTTTGTTTCTGAGGAAAGAAGGACAGACATTAATGAAATGACCCCTCTCCCAACAAAAAAAAACAAACCCCACGCCTATGGCGAGCCTCAGGAGGACGGACCTGACGAGTAGTTCCTCCTAGCTGCATAGGCTCGTCTAAGTCCGTACAGACTAACTGCTGCTTGGGAGGGGTTACCAATTGCTCCAGTTTTTTCAACCTGTCCCTTAGGCGTCTATCTATTCGGATAGAAAGGGACATAACCGCATCAAGGGAAAAGGGGGTCTCATATAATGCAAGCGCATCCTTAACCCTTTCGGATAACCCAGAGCAGAACTGACTCCTGAGAGCCGGGTCGTTCCATTGGGTATCCGTAGCCCACCTACGGAAATCAGAGCAATATTCCTCTACCGGGCGCTCTCCTTGTAGGAGTCTCCGTAATCTTGATTCACCCAGTGCGACTCGGTCAGGGTCGTCATATATGAGACCCAAGGCCCCGAAAAACTCATCCACTGACCGAAGAGCCTGGGAATCAGTGGGTAAAGAGAACGCCCAGGACTGCGGGTCCCCCTGCAGCAGGGAAATAACAACCCCCACCCGCTGTTCTTCATTACCAGAGGAGTAAGGGCGCAGTTTAAAATATAATTTACAGGCCTCACGGAATGTCAAAAACTTGTCCCTTCCCCCAGAAAATCTGTCAGGGAGAGGGACCTTGGGTTCTGCAACAACCTGGTTACTAGTAGCAACCGCTGGGCTTGCGGTCAGTTGTAATTGCTGCTGTTGCTGGAGGACCGACGCCTTCAATCCTGCCACCTCCAAAGACAGGCCATGAAATTGTTTGGACAGAGCAGCAATTGGATCCATACTGGATTCTAAGTAGGTAAAAATATATATATATATATATATTTTTTACCTACACAAAATAAGGGCCAGATATAATGTAATGACCGGCGTCACACACAGGGAGGGAAAAGGGAAAGCCCTGCCCAAGGGAGAGGGAAAGGTGGTGACCCCTGACTCACCTTGCGGCTGGCACCTGACTGCCCTGACGTCCCTAGACGGGTTCCTCACCCGTGCGGTGATCACGTGCCTAAACCCTGGCTTTCCCTAGAATGAGCCCTAGATAGTGAACGGGCCGGTGGGATCGCTAGTCCGCACCACTGACACTAAGAGGGAAACACCAGGGAGAGGACAGACAATACAGACAAACACATACACCCAGGTGGGCGACCACAGCAGACCACAAAGGTCCAACAGGGATCCGGAGGGTAATGTTCTGGACCAACTACCAGAGAACGCAGCAACACAGCTCCAGAGGGTCAGAATAGAAGTCCAGGCAGGAAGCTCTATATCTGACAACCAGAGAAGTGTGAGAGGGGAATATAAGGAGGTTGGGAGTGCTGGACAAGGAACAGCTGAGGAGAAGGAGCTACGGATCCCTGAGTGAGCCAAAAAGGGTTGCAAAGCAAACCCAGAAAGCTACCATAAGGAAACAGCCCTATCTTACATAGAGCGCGCAGCCAACCGCTGCGACTTCCTGACCCCGGGTATAACGGAGTCAGGCGTGGTTCTTGACACCCTCGTGACAGAGATAAGACCGCCTTGACACCTTTTTTCAGCCGCTTCTCGTCTCTGCAGAGTTTCACAGAAAATAATTTAGGTTCCTCACTTTACTATCATCTTCCTCTTCCTGGTGTCTCAACAACTCATCCTGCTGCCCCCCAATATTGTGCTAGAGCCAGACAGATAATCCCCCATTCCCCATAATATTATTCCCCCTGTATATTATAATGGCCCCTCTTTATTGTTAATATAATGGCCCCCTCTTTATTATTAATATAATTGCCCCTCTTTATTATTAATTTAATGGCCCCTCTTTATTATTAATGTGATGGCCCCTCTTTAATAACAAAGAGGGGGCCATTATATTAACAAAGAGGGGGCCATTATATTAATAATAAAGAGGGGGCCATTATATTACTAATAAAGAGGGGGGCCATCACATTAATAATAAAGAGGGGGGCCATTACATTAATAATAAAGAAGGGGGCCATTACATTAATAATAAAGAGGGGGGCCATTACATTAATAAAAAAGAGGGGTCCATTACATTAATAATAAAGAGGGGGGGCCATTATATTAATAATAAAGAGGGGCCATTATATTAATAATAAAGAGGGGGCCGTCACATTAATAATAAAGAGGGGGACATTATATTAATAATAATGTATTGGCCCCCTCTTTATTATTAATATAATGTCCCCCTCTTTGTTATTAATATAATGTCCCCCTCTTTATTATTAATATAATGGCCCCCTCTTTGTTAATATAATGTCCCCCTCTTTGTTATTAATATAATGGCCGCCTCTCCACTCTTATTATTATGCCATTCAGTACTGTCAGTGGTCCTCCTCTTTCTGCTCCTCCCCACCCCCATAGTGCCCCCAGTGCCTCTGCAATTAGGTTAGGGTACATAAAAAATAAAAATAAATACTTACCTGGCTCCATCACAGCTTGCTGCGTCCCGGTGCAGGCGGTCACGAACGCCTCACTGTGCCTTGCCGCGCCGCGTCATCTCCCGAGATCCGACGCAGGAGGTCACAGTGAGGTAATTGATTTGTGACCGTGGCCTGAAGCCTATGAGGCATACC
This sequence comes from Bufo bufo, assembly GCF_905171765.1. NCBI lineage: Eukaryota > Metazoa > Chordata > Amphibia > Anura > Bufonidae > Bufo > Bufo bufo. The sequence continues at coordinate 362,739,154 of NC_053390.1, read as the reverse complement.
GGAGGGGACGGGAGCCCTGCAATTTGGCGTCCGAGGCAATGGACCCCCCAGTTCCCCCCACGCTACGCCCCTGATTGTGGATCCAAAAACAAAGATACCAGCTTTTGTGGAATGGAACGTCCGACCCATGATAGATCCGTCCTATCCTTGTCCATAAAATGGAAAAGAATAAGACTTATTTTATTGTGGTTGCAACAGAATGGACAAACAGATGTAGAAATATCTTGTGGCCCCATTGAAGTGAATGGGTCCACATCCAAACCGCAAAAAATGCAGATTGGATGCAGACCAAAAATATGTTCGTATGCATGAGCCCTTAATATTAATCTTTCTTTGCTTCCTGTTATAATCGACATCTATAATCAATGAGTAATCAGTATCCAACCAGCTAAATCCCCACCTATTAGCAGAACAGAACAAAGGGGCCCCTCATGGCAGTACCTGACACAGTGACATCCATTCCTTTATGGATGTATTCTTAATCTGGTCAAGTGTTTCATGCAAATACAGGTACAGCTGAAGCAATAATCCGCTAAATGAGACTAAACTGATAGATACAATACATTATAAAGTGAAATTTCATGCATGCTTAGTGCTCACACTTAAGAATTTTGGTGTTTGCGGCAGAGAACCTTTCTAAAAACATATGCTATTATCAAAAATGACTATAGGAATTTATTTTGTATACAGAAAGTGAATCTGTCACTTCCCATTAAGTACAGTACTACATAAAAAATACTGCTGCTGCATACAGCAGTTCACTAATTTGTATGTGGCTTATCACCCCTATTCCCCTGCAGTGGACCTGTGTCTTTCATCTGTCCTTGGCCGACCACTGTGGCTACAGTCCTCAACATGGTCAGGATTAGTGGTGTTCTCAATGCTGAGAAATACAGGCACACGGCCAGTTTTAGACAAAATGTGGCCCTGGGCAAAATCAAAAGAGGAGGCCAACATCTAGTAATAATGTGTTAAAATCACAGTCCGACACCCCAGCAGATCAGCTGTTTGAAGAGACGGCGCATGCTGTTCGCTGCTGCTGTCCCATAGACATAAAGCAGCAGAGCAGGAAGAGAGAAGGGAGACGGCACGTGCGCACAGCGCACGCCGTCTCCTCAAACAGCTGATCGTCGGGAGTACCGGGTGTCAGACCCCTGCCGATCTAATATTGATGACCTATCCTAAGTATAGGTCATCAATATGAAAAACCCAGAGAACCTCTTTAATCTGCTACCCCCAATACTGTGCCTCTTCTGCTCCCCCCATGTCCACAAACACTATACTATACTATACTATACACCCAGACTGCCCTCATTAGTAATGGTGCCCCCAATAGTGATAATACTCCCCAAGATAGCCCCCATTAATAGCAATGCCCTCCATATTGTGTCAAATAATAATAACGCCCCTACAGTACTCTAGTAGTAGTAATATAACCATAATGCTCCCAGTGGCTCTAATGTCCCCCTGTAGTGCCCCCCACTAATTCCAATATGCTTCCCTTCATAGTGCCCATATATATATATATATATATATATAATGTTCCACCATAGTGCCAGTATGTATATAATGCTCCTCCAATCCTTCCCAGTACTGCCAAGTATATATAATGATCTCCTTCATTATGGTGAGGTCATCGCAGGTCCTTCATCCCCTCTTTCTGCTGAGCTACGCCTCCTGCATCTCAGCAGGTCCTGTCAGCACTGTAGTAATGATTTCTCTTGCATGTGAAGGAGGAGACCATACACTGCATTGTAAAGTGCAGCTGTTCAGCTGTCCGTCCGTTTGCTTCCTCGGATGTTCAGCTGAACAGTAGCACTGAAGCAGGGGGCCCCTTAGACAATGGGGGCCCTGGGAAATTGCCCAATTTGCCCCCCCTAGCGCCGACCCTGTACAGGCAGTTTCTTATCCATCATGCAGTATCAACAAGGAGGGGACTGTTTGGCTCCAAATTGATTCTGCAGTAATGCCTGAAATGTTATACTCTTATTACCAGTGTCAATCACCCCCGCAATAACTTCTGGCTTAATCTCCAGCAGCGGCACCAGCTCACTTTTACTCTATCCGGCCTGCTACCAGTAATAGCTTCTCACTGCTCCTGACTATCAGGTCTGCAGACCACTGCTATTTATGCCCTCTGGGTTTAAACATTCAGATTTTTGATTATGTTTTCTGGAAAGGATTGTATATTGAGGAAAGGTATAAAGGAAAGACTGAGGAGCTCATTTGTTAAGACCGTTTTTTTCCACTTATCGATGTCACAGAACTATCTTCAATCTCAAGGTTAATGCTGGACTTTATAAGCTCATTAATCCTCACTAAAAGTTCACTCCTCCTTGTTGCTACTCCGGTGAAGGTAACTGCATTTTGTAGGCGCCACAACATGTCCTGGATGATGCTGTTCGGAGCTTCTCTAGCCGGTGGCAAGCTTCAGATCAAAGTGACCCTAGCTAGGTGATGTTTCTGCTTCTACAGATAGTCCAAGGGAACAGAAACAATGACTAACGCATTTTGGAAGGCCCTCCTTCCTCTATTAGAGATAGCAAATGTCCATTATGTTCTTTCTTAAAGGGGTTTTCTAAGACTTTATAACTGATGATCTGGTGCAAGGATTTTAGCCAACACAAGCGAAGCTACATTTTGGCGACGCCCCCCCCGCTGCGCAAGTTGAACTCTATGGTTCAGTTGACACATTGTTGTCCGTTTGTTGCCGTCGTAATAAAGACGCTAAAATGCTCCAATAGTTCGGCCATGTGAAAGCAGAGAGGTTTTCATGTTTTATGTAAATATGGCTTAAAAATAAGAAAGATAAAAGGCACAATTAAAAAACAAACAAACCAAAATCAATGTAAAGAACCATAAAAAGGCAAATGGTGCATGCACACAACATTTTCTGACCCATTATATTCTATGGGGCTGAATTTTTGCAACTGTTCTGCAAATTACAGAGCAAGTCCTATTCGTGATCATACTTTCAGACGATAACAGCCCTTGCTATTGATGGGTGTGAGAAAAATACAGAACGCATGCAGAAGTACACCCCCATCCCTTGCAGCTCACCTGGCCCTGGTCCCGTCTGCAGCAGCTGGCTTTTCCTCTGTGTGGTCCCGGTATCTTCTCTCTGCTTCAGAGAATCGCTGGTTTGAGGACCTTATTTTTCGCCCTCTAAGACGCACCTAGGTTTTAGAGGAGGATAATAAGATTTTTTTTTTTTCCATTATACCTCAAGTCAGACCAGCAATCAGACCCCCAATGTTAATCAGACCCCAATGCCTCAGATCAGACCCCCATGTCAGACATCAGCCCCCATCCATCAGCCCCCCATGTCAGCCAGCCTTCATGCCCCCCATGTAAGCCATCATGCCCCCCATGTAAGCCATCATGCCCCCCATGTCACATTTTTAAAAATTCCCCTCTCTCACATCACCCCCATGTCAGATTTCTCCCCCCATGTCAGATTTCTCCCCCTCCATGTCAACTTTCTCCCCCTCCATGTCATATTTCACCCCCTCAAGGCCTCAATGTCACATTTTTCCGCCTTCATGTCAAATCACCTATGTCACATCAGCCCTCCATGTCTAATTTCTCCCCCTCCTTGTTACATTTCATCCCCATGTCACAGACTACACACCTTGTCCCCCCTCCAATCATGTCACGGTCACCCCCCCCCCCTCCATTTGAGATTGTTGTTTGCGTAATAATTTTTTAAAAACACATTTATGCCGTGCACTCATCAGTGATCACCTACCCACCTGTCCTGCTGCTACGGCAATCTGGCTGTGTGTGAGTCAGACTCACAGACACAGTCAGCTCTAATCCCTGCTGCCGCCCGCCGCCACTGCGCCACTCGCCAGTCACACCCCCCTGGCCTGACCCCATGACCGTGTTGCCATGCTGTCAAGCCCGTGACGCTCTGTGAGTGAGGGCCAGGGCCGCACGCAGGCTGGGGCGGGCGGCGCAACTCACAAGTAAGTGATTTAAAAAAAAAAAAAGTTTATTTTTCCGCCCTCCCCCAGGGTGCGCCCTAAGGCAGCCGCTTGGTCTGCCTTATGGTAGCACCGGCCCCATTCCTCAGGATAGGTCATCAGTATCTGACCCCCGCCGATCAGCCATCGGAGAAGGCACCGGTGCTCGCAGCAGTGTCTCTGCCTTTTCTTAGCATTTCCTAGGCCAGTGATGACATGTACCACAAAAATATCCTACACAACATGAAATAATGTGTGGATGAAAATATAAGAGTAAATAGATCACTGCAATTGGTGCACCACACTAATATGCAACTGACAATACAAGGCTAAACCCTCACACTAATGTTAAAAAATTAGATTTTAGCCATTTTAACATATCGGAGCCCGCTCACCCCACCAAGGTATCTCAGTGTAGAGTGGGACCTACCGCTAACCTACCTATTGTGTGTGAACACTGTCCGATAGGTGCCAAGGTCCGACTCACAATCAAACTCTCACATACCTCCAAAGTAAGATCACTAATACAATAGGAGGGGGGAGGGTGCGAGCCCCACCTATGGCAGGCCATGTGACATTGTGTGATGATAGGTATTTTTAATTTTCTTTCTTCCTCACTTCAACACTTTTCCTGCCGTCATAGTCGGGGATTGTGTCAGTAGTTGAACAAGATGCCGTTGGTGACATACTAGTTAATACTGAGGCACAGTAATTCTATATATACACTGCTCAAAAAAATAAATTGAATTAATTAAATATTCTTCTGAAATACTTTGTTCTTTACATAGTTGAATGTGCTGACAACAAAATCACACAAAAAAAAAATATGGAAATCAAATTTTTTAACCCATGGAGGTCTGGATTTGGAGTCACCCACAAAATTAAAGTGGAAAATAACTCTATAGGCTGATCCAACTTTGATGTAATGTCCTTAAAACAAGTCGAAATGAGGCTCAGTAGTGTGTGTGGCCTCCACGTGCCTGTATGACCTCCCTACAATGCCTGTGCATGCTCCTGATGAGGTGGCGGACGGTCTCCTGAGGGATCTCATCCCAGACCTGGACTAAAGCATCTGCCAACTCCTGGACAGTCTGTGGTGCAACGTGACGTTGGTGGATAGAGTGAGACGTGATGTCCCAGATGTGCTCAATTGGATTCAAGTCTGGGGAACGGGCTGGCCAGTCCATAGCATCAATGCCTTCGTCTTGCAGGAACTGCTGACACACTCCAGCCACATGAGGTCTAGCATTGTCTTGCATTAGGAGGAACCCAGGGCCAACCGCACCAGCATATGGTCTGACAAGGGGTCTGAGGATCTCATCTCGGTACCTAATGGCAGTCAGGCTACCTCTGGCGAGCACATGGAGGGCTGTGCGGCCCTCCAAAGAAATGCCACCCCACACCATTACTGACCCAATGCCAAACCGGTCATGCTGGAGGATGTTGCAGGCAGCAGAACGTTCTCCACGGCATCTCCAGACTCTGTCACTTCTGTCACATATGCTCAGTGTGAACCTGCTTTCATCTGTGAAGAGCACAGGGCGCCAGTGGCGAATTTGCGAATCTTGGTGTTTTCTGGCAAATGCCAAACGTCCTGCACGGTGTTGGGCTGTAAGCACAACCCCCACCTCTGGACGTCGGGCCCTCATATCACCCTCATGGAGTCTGTTTCTGACCGTTTGAGCAGACACATGCACATTTGTGGCCTGGTGGAGGTCATTTTGCAGGGCTCTGGCAGTGCTCCTCCTGTTCCTCCTTGCACAAAGGCAGAGGTAGCGGTCCTGCTGCTGGGTTGTTGCCCTCCTACGGCCTCCTCCACATCTCCTGATGTACTGGCCTGTCTCCTGGTAGCGCCTCCATGCTCTGGACACTACGCTGACAGACACAGCAAACCTTCTTGCCACAACTCGCATTGATGTGCCATCCTGGATAAGCTGCACTACCTGAGCCACTTGTGTGGGTTGTAGACTCCGTCTCATGCTACCACTAGAGTGAAAGCACCGGCAGCATTCAAAAGTGACCAAAACATCAGCCAGGAAGCATAGGAACTGAGAAGTGGTCAGGTCACCACCTGCAGAACCACTCCTTTATTGGGGGTGTCTTGCTAATTGCCTATAATTTCCACCTGTTGTCTATCCCATTTGCACAACAGCATGTGAAATTGATTGTCACTCAGTGTTGCTTCCTAAGTGAACAGTTTGATTTCACAGAAGTGTGATTGACTTGGAGTTACATTGTGTTGTTTAAGTGTTCCCTTTATTTTTCTGAGCAGTGTACAATAAGAGATTAACTGCAAATGTGTCAGCAGTTCAACAGGATGCAGATGGGAATATATTAGACCGGCCTTTAACCCCTTAAAGCAAAACGCTGTGCATGTACGGCAGGAGATGCTGTGCCAGAACGCATGCCGCCGTACATGCACGGCGGGATGATCGGGCGGGTGCAGGATCACTGCAGGGGTCCGGAATTCCCTGGGAGCCGGGACCCTGCTGTATCCGCAGACATGGCTGTTTACAGCGAAGCCAGCAGAGTAACCCCTTCTATGCAGCGATCAGCACTGACCGCGACATAGAAGGGGTTTGCGGCGGGTGAAGGACCCGATGTGTGACAAGGCAGCCCAATGCCATGCAGAGGCTGCCCAATGTCTTTCATGGCATGGGGACCTGCCTTCTACGGGTGCCCAGGAGATCCAGCTTCAGGCTGGGTCTCTTAGGCAACCTGTTAGTGTATTACTTTGTGTAATACACTAGCAGGCAATGCATTACAATACAGATGTATTGTAATGCATTGCAGAGTGGATCAGAATCCCAAAAGCTGAAGTCCAAGAGTGGGGCAGAAATAAAGTTTAAAAAAAAGTAAAAAAATGTGTTTTCAATAAAAAAAATATTAAGTTTCAAGTAAAAAAAATAAAAAACGCCCATTCCCCTGATATTAGGTATCGCCGCGTCCATAACGACCAGCCCTATAAATATATCACATGTTCCACCCCATCCGATAGATACCATAAAAAATAAACGTGTCAAAAAAAGCTATTTTTGTCAGCTTAAATCACTAAAAGTGCAACACTAAGCAATCAAAAAGGAGTATGCCCCCCAGAAAAGTACCAATCTAACCGTCACCTCATTCCACACAAAAAATGAGCCCCTACATACAATCGCCCCCCCCCCCCAAAAAAAAATGGAGACACTAAAACATGATTTTTTTTGTTTCAAAAAAAGTATAAATATTAGGTATCGCCGCATCCGTAACATCCTGCTCCATCAAAGTACCACATGACCTACCCCCTCAGATGAACACCGTAAAAAAAAACTGTGTCAAAAATGCCATTTTTTTGTCACCTTACATCACAAAAAGTGTAATAGCAAGCGATCCAAAAGTCATACGCACCCCAAAATCATACCAATTAAACCGTAATATCATCCCACAAAAAATGAGCCCCTAGCTAAATCAATTGCCCAAAAAATAAAAAAAACTATGGCTCTCAGAATATGGAGACACTAAAAGATGATTTTTTTGGGTTTTAAAATGCTGTTATTGTGTAAAACTTAAATAAATAAAAAAAAGGAAACATATTAGGTATTTCCACATGTAACGACCTGCTCTATGAAAGTATCACATGACCTAACCCCTCAGATGAACACCGTAATTTTTTTTAAATAAAACAGTGTCAAAAAACACTTTTTGTGATGTAAGGTGACAAAAAAATGAAAGTTGTACCAATCAAACTGTCATCTCATATTGAAAAAAAATGAGCCCCTACATAAGACAGGGTTAACAAAGTTTGTAAAATCTGTTTTGAGTACCTTGAGGGGTTTAGTTTCTAAAATGGGTTCACTTTTTGGAGTTTCTACTTTAGGTGTGCATCAGGGGTGCTTCAAATGGGACATGGGATCAAAAAAACAGTCCATCAAAATCTGCCTTCCAAAAACCATATGGCGTTCCTTTCCTTCTGCGCCCTGCCGTGTGGCCATACAGCAGTTTACTACCACATATGGGATGTTTCTGTAAACTAAACAATCCGAGAAATAAATATTGAGTTTAGTTTGGCTGTTAATCCTTGCTTTGTTAGCAGGAAATAAGGATTAAAATCTGAGGGGTGTAGTTTCTAAAATGGTGTCATTTGTGGGTGGTTTCTATTATGTAAGCCTCACAAAGTGACTTTAGACCTGAACTGGTCCTTAAAAAGTGGGTTTTGGAAATTTTCTGAAAAATTTCAAGATTTTCTTCTAAACTTCTAAGCCTTCTAACGTCCCCAAAAAATAAAATGGCATTCACAATATGATCCAAACATGAAGTAGACATATGGGAAATGTAAAGTAATAACTATTATATGAGGTATCACTATCTGTTTTAAAAGAAGAAAAAATTGTAATTTGGAAAGTTCTGAATTTTTCAAAGTTTTTGATAAATTTTGTATTTTGTTATAAATAAAAATGAAATATTTTGATTAAAATTTACCACTGTCATGAAGTACAATATGTGACGACAAAGAAGGGTTTGGATAAGTAAAAGCGTTTTAAAGTTATCACCACATAAAGTGACACATGTCAGATTTGCAAAAATCTGTCTGGCCCTTAAGGTGAAAAATGGCCCAGTCGTTAAGGGGTTAATATTGCAACACAGTAATTCTATATATAATATAAGAGATTAAATGCAAATGTGTCAGCAGTTCAACAGGATGCAAATGCCAATATATTAGACCCCTCTTTAATACTACAGCACAGCAATTCTATAAATCAGCTAAAATATTAATACTAAGGCGCAGTAATTCTATATATCAACTAAAAGATTAACTGCAAATGTGTCAGCACTTCAACAAGATACAGACGGCGATATATTAGACCGCCCTTTAATACTGAAGCACAGGAATTCTATAAACAGTATAATATAAGAGATTAACTGCAAATGTGTCAGCAGTTCAACAAGATGCAGATGGGGATATATTATATCGCCCTTTAATACCCGAGGCACAGTAATTTTATGTATAAATTTTAAAAATGAATTGTGATTGTGGGACCAGGTCAACAAGATGCACACGGCAATTACAATCAACCTGCACTATCTCTGCAGTCTCTACAGTGCTCTCTCTTTTCTCTCTCTACAGTGTCTAAAAACTCTCCCTACAATCTGCTCACGTTGTCCCTGCACTCTTTCTAGCCAATATTCTGCAATTAAAAGCTTAAAAGCCACAGTAATTCTATGTATAAAATAAGAGATCTACAGGTGCTCTCTCTTTCTCTCTCTACAGTGTCTAAAAACTCTCCCTACAATCTGCTCACGTTGTCCCTGCACTCTTTCTAGCCAATATTCTGCAATTAAAAGCTTAAAAGCCACAGTAATTCTATGTATAAAATAAGAGATTAAACAAATGTGCTAGTGGTTCAACAAGATCCAGATGGTGATATATTACATCGCCCTTTAATACCCGAGGCACAGTAATTTTATGTATAAATTTTAAAAATGATTGTGATTGTGGACCAGGTCAACAAGATGCACACGGCAATTACAATCAACCCTGCACTATCTCTGCAGTCTCTACAGTGCTCTCTCTTTTCTCTCTCTACAGTGTCTAAAAACTCTCCCTACAATCTGCTCACGTTGTCCCTGCACTCTTTCTAGCCAATATTCTGCAATTAAAAGCTTTCTGCAACTCTGTCCCTAGCGCATAAACGCTTGTCACGTCTCTCCTTAAGCTCAGCTCACAGTGAAATGGCGGGGGAACAGGCTTTTTATAGGGCATCACAGGGGATGGTTATCTGCTGATTAGCTATCTGCACAAGATTATGAGTCATATTGCGTTCTTACTTTTACTTTGTAATATGTGCAGCAGCCATTTTAGAAAAAATCAGATTCATTGCCACGAAGCGCGAGGAAATTTGGCTTTGTGGCGAATCAAATTGTTCCTGAACTTCAGATAAAATTCCACTTCGGATGCTTTGATTCGCTCAACACTAATTATAATCACCGTTCCCCGTCATTGCGCCCATTACATACAAGGGAATGCAATTCACAGTGAAGTAATTCGTAAAATTTTTTATTTCTTTGTGGGATTTAATGAAACAGCCGTATCAAATTTTTTGATAACTTCGCTCACCTCCAATGTATGATATGTATGGGTGCAGCTAGAGGTTACAACTATTCTCACATCGAAATAAAGTTGACCATTTCATACACTTTGACATCAGTTAATTTCAATGGAACAAAGCTCAGTGATAACACAAAAAAAGTGCAAGGAGATATGTTAACTCTCCTTTTCTCCTAAAATAAAAGCCACTCATGTACAACAGCATATACAGTGCTGCCCATAATTATTCATACCCCTGGCAAATTCTGACTTAAAGTTACTTTTATTCAACCAGCAAGTAATTTTTTGACGGGAAATGACATAGGTGTCTCCCAAAAGATAATAAAACGATGTACAAGAGGCATTATTGTGGAAAAAAAAACATTTCTCAGCTTTTTAAGATGTTCTGCACTGTGGAAAATCTCAGAGGACGTGGTCGGAAGCCAAAAGTGACACCTTTGCTGGCTAGAAGTATAGTTAGAGAGGTGAAAAAGAATCCAAGGATCACCACCAAGGCCATCCTGGTGAATCTGGGCTCTGCTGGTGGCAATGTCTGAAGACAGACAATCCAACAGACACTGCACACTGCTGGGTTCCACTGATGCAGACCAGGCACACAAAAGCTCGCTTGGCCTTTGCAAAAGCTCATCTGGACAAAGAAGAAGACTTCTGGTCTTCTGTGTAATGGTCAGATGAAACAAAAATTTAATTGTTTGGTCACAATGATGTTTCCTTCATTTGGCGTAAAAAAGGAGAAGCCTATGTAGTGTACGGGGACTGTAATACCCGTCACTACAAAAGTGTCACTTGGTGTGCTGTCGTCCCTCCTTAATCATGGGAAGTTGGTATATGTCAGTTTTATAAAATGTCATGTAATGTAATGCTATGTATTTCCCTATTGCTGTGAAACTTGCATGTACAGGCCTGCTAGGGGTGTCATTCCAGCTTCTAGTCACTAGAGGGAGCTAGGGAGCCCTAGTTTATATAAGGCCCAGTCAGGGGAAGTGAGAGGAAGACGGAGTCTAGTGTCTGTAGTCTACAGTTGGAGATTAGACAATGTCAGAAACCAGTCCAGGCCTGAAGCCTGCCATCAGGAGAAGGTTCCCCTCCTGAATTCCCTTATGCAGAAACAGGAATACTTAAGTTAAAGAGCCTGAGGAAAGCTGAGGGAGAGACAGAGGCAAAGATCAAAGAAAGCAAGAGGTACTCAAGAGAACAGAGGAGGTACTCTATAAAGTTACAACCAAGGATATAAAGCCAGAGCTAGGTTATTGGGCCTTGGAGAAGATTTGCTATATTCCAGGATCAGTCAGAGATAGAGTGCAAGCTCCTGTACTGCAAGTCCTGTGTTTAAACACTCTGTAATCACCTTGCTCCATCTGTATTGCCTGCATCAACCGTATTGCAAAATCGACTGTATGCCAAGGAACTGCGATTCCATTACTGTCTCTATGAAACCTACTAAAGTTGGAGTTCTGCTTTAACCTCACGGTGTTCCTCATTTATTCCTGCTATCCGCAAACGGCGTGCCACCGTTTAATTGGCACTAGCGTCACGAACAATTTCTTACCATCACCTGCCTATGCAGAGAGTCAGCCGTCTCAGGTTAGTGTCATTGCACTACTACACTCAGAAACTCTATTACACACAACTTGAGTACGCTGCACCTCTCTTTTGGCGTCACGAACAGGATACGCACGCTTTATAGTGCAAGAAGCGTGAACTTTGTGCCTTATACAGTTGTCCTGTGACCAAAGTGACAAATTGCCTGTTTTATTCAAGTGGACTTTGTGAACTGAAAATCCTACCCAAAGTGTACCAAAAACCTTCAAAAAGCACTGTGCAGTGTTGCGCTACCAAGAGGAAGTAAATCGCCACATTGGAGTGTGGTTTTGTGGACTTTTTACAATCCTGCTTGCTGTCAGTGAATAGACAGCGGTTATACCCAAAGATGGCTGCTGAGCTTGCTGAATTTACTGCTGCGTCACCTTCATCCCGAAAAGGCGGGAAAAATTGGCGCCTTTATGAGGAAAAAGCGGGAAGGAGTTCAAGGTCAGGCGCCACTGCTTATCTGGACATTTGCATGTCTGCCAGCATGGACACCGCCTTCCATATACTGGAATACCTGGGGGGCGGCCTCCCAGTGCAATGGGAGGAGCTGGCTGCTTTAATTGACGCGACCCTATCGCTCTCCTCAGAAGGATCGAGCATGTTGGAAAGTGAGCAGAGCGTTGCTGCAGCGTCCGCACCTGAGATTGCAAAAATGACTGACATCGGTGTAGTGCCAGAGGAGGCTCCACCGGCCTACTCTACGGGGCCGGAGAAACCAGCCTGCCGCCCACGGGAGAAAGAACTAGAGCATCACTTCAGCTCATGGAAGGACTTATTTCAGCCCTCTTTCAAGTGGTCGTCACTTATGGCAGAGATCCGGGAGGCCGCTATCAAGCGGAATACCAAGACCAAGATCTACTATGAAGAGTTGACTAAAACTATCCATGAAAGACACACCGACACCCAACCCCGCCTGGAAAGGAGAAAGGGAGTGGTGGTGTCCTTTGACAAAACCCGTGGCTACGGGTTCATCCAAGACTATCTGACTGGCAGAGACCTATATGTGAATAGAAGGTCTGTCAAAAGAGACTACCTCCCTTCTTATCAGCACAGCCTCCGTGAGGGAGAGGAAGTGGAGTACACCCCTGCCGAGAGCCTGCGAGGCCCTTATGCGACTGCTGTGACCCGTCCCAAGCGAGAACCTGAGGACTGGGAGGCAGAAGAAGGAGAAGACTACTCTGGCTGCGAGCGGGAACCTGAACGCTCTCCAGAGCCGGCCCATCACGCCTTTCAGGAGCGGAGCTCCTTCATTGGGCCTAACGTCTTCTGGCAGCCAACCGTGTTGGAGAAATGGGTGAGCCCCTATCCTTCCCCCGAGCTGCCTCGTCGGGAGAAGACCATACAAGAGATGGAGAATTTAAAAGGACTTCAAAATACCTTTAAGAACATCCGGAGGGGTCGGAGACCAGACGCATCGCCAGAACCTGCAGAGGCCGAGTTCGCACCATCGGTGACTGTACCTGCGCCGGCGGCGCCAGCAGATGCCAGCGACTCCGACACAGAGAGCATCGGTGAGCAGATTGTCCGGCTGGAGGAGAAGTTGCGGGAGCTGCGCAAGATCGCGACCGCCAGGATCCAGACGCTGCCAAAGAAGGACGAGGTAAGGGTGCCTGTCACCACCCGTAGACCACCTTCTGCTGCCACCGCTCCGCCAGTGTCTCAAAGAAGGCCTCCTGTTGCTATGAATAGCTGCGCAGAGCCCACCGGACCGCTTGAGGCGGCGGTAACCACACCATTACACCCCACGATAATTATGCCGGGACCGGTACGGTCCACCCAAGGGTTTACCCCTAGGCCCATGGGTCCAATACCTATTAGGGGCCCCTTCACCTTGCAGCTGCCCCCTAATACAGTTATGTGGGCCCATCCTCCTGTAGAGGACTACTACAGGCTATATTTGCCAGCAGGGTCAAGTGATTATGATATGCCTCTGTAAACCAGCCTGCTAGGCCTTTTGATTTATTTCATCAATGAATGAGGGTATTAACCCTTCCAGGACAGGAGTCCTATGTTCCTGGTCGTTTGTGGCGACTGCCAGTTCATCCACGGCTCAGTGGTGGGTGTTGACCACTGAAGTAATAAAGCCAACAAAGCCAAGTTTGTTTCCAGGACCTCCTGCCTGCTTTTGCTACCCCACGCCAAGTTGTGCCTGTTCCTTAGTTGCACCTTTTACCCTTAACCCCCTTTTCAGGTTGATCAGGGGTATTACAGCACTTGTTTTATATTCTACAATTTTATTGTGCAACTTTATACTAAGGAACCGTGCCCGGAGACAGACTCAAAAGGACCTGAGCCTCTGAGATTTTTGCTCTTTTAAAAGGAAATGTGCCCAGAGATGGACTCCACCGCATGAGAGCCTCTGTGATTTATAGGAAAGTAACCTGGGTACGGACTCATGTTTGTTTTCTTTGACGGCCAATATCTGCTCTAACCAGTTGATCCTGTAGGCTTCTAGAAGCCTACGGGATCAACTGGTTAGAGCAGATATTGGCCCTAGATCTAGGTCGGTACAGACAGCACTAACCAGATATGCCTCTGTAAACCAGCCTGCTAGGCCTTTTGATTTATTTCATCAATGAATGAGGGTATTAACCCTTCCAGGACAGGAGTCCTATGTTCCTGGTCGTTTGTGGCGACTGCCAGTTCATCCACGGCTCAGTGGTGGGTGTTGACCACTGAAGTAATAAAGCCAACAAAGCCAAGTTTGTTTCCAGGACCTCCTGCCTGCTTTTGCTACCCCACGCCAAGTTGTGCCTGTTCCTTAGTTGCACCTTTTACCCTTAACCCCCTTTTCAGGTTGATCAGGGGTATTACAGCACTTGTTTTATATTCTACAATTTTATTGTGCAACTTTATACTAAGGAACCGTGCCCGGAGACAGACTCAAAAGGACCTGAGCCTCTGAGATTTTTGCTCTTTTAAAAGGAAATGTGCCCAGAGATGGACTCCACCGCATGAGAGCCTCTGTGATTTATAGGAAAGTAACCTGGGTACGGACTCATGTTTGTTCTTTGAGCCTCCAAGAACTTTTATACTGTTTTATCTATTTTGCTGTTCTATTATGGACTTATTCATTGTCATGGACTATCCTGGTTATAATGTTACGCTGTGCCAGGTCAGCGCCCCAGTTCCATTCACTATCCCGAGGAGAAGAGAACAACGCCCCTTGTCACTACCCTTCACCTTTGCCAATTGGACCTGATGTGAATGTAAATGCAGATGAATTACATATATGTATGCCTGCATGTCTCTTTTTTCTGTTTCAGGTAGAGATTCCAGTTGGGCCAGCCCTGATGGAGTACGAGGTTGTACTTAGCTTAAAGCAGTGGGGTATGTAGTGTACGGGGACTGTAATACCCGTCACTACAAAAGTGTCACTTGTTGTGCTGTCGTCCCTCCTTAATCATGGGAAGTTGGTATATGTCAGTTTTATAAAATGTCATGTAATGTAATGCTATGTATTTCCCTATTGCTGTGAAACTTGCATGTACAGGCCTGCTAGGGGTGTCATTCCAGCTTCTAGTCACTAGAGGGAGCTAGGGAGCCCTAGTTTATATAAGGCCCAGTCAGGGGAAGTGAGAGGAAGACGGAGTCTAGTGTCTGTAGTCTACAGTTGGAGATTAGACAATGTCAGAAACCAGTCCAGGCCTGAAGCCTGCCATCAGGAGAAGGTTCCCCTCCTGAATTCCCTTATGCAGAAACAGGAATACTTAAGTTAAAGAGCCTGAGGAAAGCTGAGGGAGAGACAGAGGCAAAAATCAAAGAAAGCAAGAGGTACTCAAGAGAACAGAGGAGGTACTCTATAAAGTTACAACCAAGGATATAAAGCCAGAGCTAGGTTATTGGGCCTTGGAGAAGATTTGCTATATTCCAGGATCAGTCAGAGATAGAGTGCAAGCTCCTGTACTGCAAGTCCTGTGTTTAAACACTCTGTAATCACCTTGCTCCATCTGTATTGCCTGCATCAACCGTATTGCAAAATCGACTGTATGCCAAGGAACTGCGATTCCATTACTGTCTCTATGAAACCTACTAAAGTTGGAGTTCTGCTTTAACCTCACGGTGTTCCTCATTTATTCCTGCTATCCGCAAACGGCGTGCCACCGTTTAATTGGCACTGGCGTCACGAACAATTTCTTACCATCACCTGCCTATGCAGAGAGTCAGCCGTCTCAGGTTAGTGTCATTGCACTACTACACTCAGAAACTCTATTACACACAACTTGAGTACGCTGCACCTCCAACCCAAAGAACACTATCCCCACTGTCAAACATGGTGGTGGGAACCTAATGCTTTGGGGCTGTTTTTCAGCCAATGGACCAAGGAACCTAATCACAGTAAACGGCACCATGAAAAAAGAGCAATACATGAGGATTCTCAATGACAACATCAGGCAGTCTGCAGAAAAACTTGGCCTTGGGCACCAGTGGACATTTTAGCATGACAATGACCCAAAACACACAGCAAAAGTAGTGAAGAAATGGTTAGCAGACAAAAATATTAACGTTTTTGAGTGGCCCAGCCAGAGTCCAGACTTGAATCCAATTGAGAATCTGTGGAGGGAGCTAAAGATCAGGGTGATGGCAAGAAGATCCTCCAACCTGAAGATTTGGAGCTCATTGCTAAAGATGAATGGGCAAAAATACTTGTGGAGACATGCAAAAAGCTGATCGGCAATTATAGGAAGCGTTTGATTGCTGTAATAGCCAATTAAGGTTTTTCTATTGATTATTGAGAAGGGTATGAAATATTAATCATTTTGGACTGGACACTTTTTGCTCAAATGTAAATAAAAGCTGAGAATTTTTTTTATTTTACACAATAATGCCTCTTGTACATCGTCTTATTATCTTTTGGGAGACACCTATGTCATTTCCCGTCAAAAAATTACTTGCTGGTTGAATAAAAGTAGTTTTAAGTCAAAATTTTCCAGGGGTATGAATAATTATGGGCAGCACTGTAGCAACCTGTGTTTCAGCAATTGTTAATAGATCAGCAGAATGCCCCAGAACTAGTATTGCACAAAACTGGTCATTTGTCGCAGCTTGACAGTATGCAACAGCGCTATTCATAGATTAGTTTTAAGGCTCTCTCTAACAACGCATTTCATTATGGGTAAAATGCCCATTATTGTGCTGGACACTAAAGTGTCTGCATGATATCAGAGGCGGATGGCTTCCTTTAATGTTTCCCATTTGTTTATATCTCCCCAATTGCTCCTGAAGATTTGTGGGGTCGTACCCATAATGAAACGTGTTGTGTTTGTTGTTAGGGAGAGCTGTACAACTAATCTATGAATAGCCCAGTGTCTGCTAGTGCAGCTGCATACCATCGAGCTGCTACCCTACATCTATTCTGGCATTCTGCTGATCTGTTAACAATTGCATACGTACCAACGTTTAGGTTGGTAAAATCAGAACATACAAAACCCTGCCCCTGGACAAACCTTGACTCTTCCCGAAGAAGCCTACTTATGGGTAAAGATGTCCCGAACTATTCGCCGATGAACAGTTCCCGGCGAACATCGCTTGTTCGCGTTCGCCGCGGCGGGCGAACATATGCGATGTTCAGTCCGCACCCTATACGTCATCATTGAGCAAACTTTGACCCTGTACCTCACAGTCAGCAGACACATTCCAGCCAATCAGCATATCCTCCCTCCCAGACCCTCCCACCTCCTATCAAAAAGCAAGGACAGCATCCATCTTAGATTCATTCTGAAGCTGCAGTGTTAGTGAGAGCAGGGAGAGTGCTGCTGCTGCTGAATTAATAGGGAAATCGTTAGCTAGGCCAGTGTTCTGTGTCCACTCCAGTCCTCAAAGACTCATCTGATCTGCTGTAAGGACAGCGTCCTGACAGCACCCCAAAAAGCCCTTTTTAGGGCTAGTACATCAGTCTGCTTTTTTTTTTTTGCTTTTATATATATATATATATATATATATATATATATATATAGAAACGAAGAAAGGACAGCACTCCAAGTAAAAATATACTGGTCTTTAATCACCCATGCAGATGGCAACGTTTCAGCTCCAAACAAGAGCCTTTTTCAAGCAATGAACACAGTGTATGCTGGGGTATATATAGTCCAACCCCCATTACATCATATTACAATCAATCAACAATAAAATATACAATTTAAAGTGCAAAAGTGCATATACAATCTCCATATGTAAATACAATTGTGTAATACCCATAAGTAAAAGATGATATAATAATACATCAGAAATATAATATATGGTGTACATATTATGACCTACAACGAGGTAATTGGTGATAAGAGACAGGTGTACACAATAGTGCGAGTAATAAAAATGATGATGCCGCAAAGAAAGAAAGAAAGTGTTGACATACCCAGCGCCGTCCACCGCATCAAACATGTCGCATATCAATCGAACCGGCGTTCAGAAACAGATAGTGCGCAGACGCCAACCGCGTCCAGTCACGGCATGACGTCACCAACAATAGTTGCGGAGACACGCGCACGGACATGCGCACTACTGCCAAGAAGCTCGGTCGGCCATATTGTAAAAGGTCATTGTGTCCCACCACTGTGTATGCGCATGTCCATGCACATAAGGAAAGGACAGCGCAACACGGGAATACAAGCCGTGCTATACAACAAGTATATAAAGAGGGGGCAAGGAAGGGCACTGTATCTCAAAGGACACAGGTCCCACCATCCATGGGCGAACAGTGGAGACCGCAACACGAGTGTCACGATCCTCACCCAGATCACCCACAGATCCCCACAAAACAAACATGTTTCAATATACCGCAGTGTGGACTGACACAAAATGTAAATCGAGGCGATGAAAAACTAGCCGAACCAAAATAACAAGTCACAATGAGGGCACTCATATAGACAAGTGAGGACATGTGGATACAGTGTATGTGCACCGGGTACGTCACACATCTTGATTCCGCAGCATCATTCAAATCTGTGAATATAAAAAATCTGTGAATATAAAAAAGAAAGAAAAGAATTAGAAACATGGCTTAGTAGTGTTCAAAATACACTATGTAGCACAAGAGAAAAGGCGCATATCACATATATAACAAAAGAGGGCAAGCAACTTATTTAAACATAAATCCCCGGATTGTAATCCACATTAAGCCCATTTGGTCTCAAACTGTTGAGAGTGTAAATCCAGAGAAGCTCTCTCTTTTTAAGAATCCGTACCCTGTTCCCCCCACGTCTGGGCATGGGTACATGATCAATTGCCCAACATTTCAGATCTTTTTCAGAATGTTTAAATTCTGTGAAATGTTTGGCAACAGGGAGGTCCTTTCTCTTTTTGCGTATGGACAAACGGTGATTGTTGAGCCGCGTCTTAAGATCGGTTGAAGTTTCACCCACATATAATAACTTACATGGACAGATCAAAACATAAACCACGTAACAGGAATTACATGTAAGGTGAAAACGAATAGGGTGTAGAACTCCAGTGGTAGGATGAATAAAAGCACTGCCTTTACCCATATATTTGCAGTCGGTGCAGCACAGGCAGGGAAAGCTACCCTTGCCTAATGTGGTTAGTGCTGTCTGTACCGACCTAGATCTAGGGCCAATATCTGCTCTAACCAGTTGATCCTGTAGGCTTCTAGAAGCCTACGGGATCAACTGGTTAGAGCAGATATTGGCCCTAGATCTAGGTCGGTACAGACAGCACTAACCACATTAGGCAGGGGGAGCTTTCCCTGCCTGTGCTGCACCGACTGCAAATATATGGGTAAAGGCAGTGCTTTTATTCATCCTACCACTGGAGTTCTACACCCTATTCGTTTTCACCTTACATGTAATTCCTGTTACGTGGTTTATGTTATATTATTATCTGTTTCTGAACGCCGGTTCGATTGATATGCGACATGTTTGATGCGGTGGACGGCGCTGGGTATGTCAACACTTTCTTTCTTTCTTTGCGGCATCATCATTTTTATTACTCGCACTATTGTGTACACCTGTCTCTTATCACCAATTACCTCGTTGTAGGTCATAATATGTACACCATATATTATATTTCTGATGTATTATTATATCATCTTTTACTTATGGGTATTACACAATTGTATTTACATATGGAGATTGTATATGCACTTTTGCACTTTAAATTGTATATTTTATTGTTGATTGATTGTAATATGATGTAATGGGGGTTGGACTATATATACCCCAGCATACACTGTGTTCATTGCTTGAAAAAGGCTCTTGTTTGGAGCTGAAACGTTGCCATCTGCATGGGTGATTAAAGACCAGTATATTTTTACTTGGAGTGCTGTCCTTTCTTCGTTTCTGTACATCTGGGGTAAGCAGCAATATCCCTGGACATAGCACCCATATTGCTTGTTTCCAGTGCCGCCGCTACTTTCCCTTTTTTTTATATATATATATATATATATATTGCAGCTGCCTGCCAGTGTGTGTCAGGCCCACAGAGTGTACTGTGCCCACTGCCAGTGCCCACCACTCATATATGGTGGCACAGTAGCTTACAGATAAAAAAGTAATATTTTTTTTTATCTGTAATATAATTGCAGTTGCCTGCCAGTGTGTGTCAGGCCCACAGAGTGTACTGTGCCCACTGCCAGTGCCCACACTCATATCTGGTGGCACAGTAGCTTGCAGATAAAAAAGTAATACCATTTTTTTCTCTGTAATATAATTGCAGTTGCCTGCCAGTGTGTGTCATGCCCACAGAGTGTACTGTGCCCACTGCCAGTGCCCACCACTCATATCTGGTGGCACAGTAGCTTGCAGATAAAAAAGTAATACAATTTTTTCTCTGTAATATAATTGCAGTTGCCTGCCAGTGTGTGTCAGGCCCACAGAGTGTACTGTGCCCACTGCCAGTGCCCACCACTCATATCTGGTGGCACAGTAGCTTGCAGATAAAAAAAGTAATACAATTTTTTCTCTGTAATATAATTGCAGTTGCCTGCCAGTGTGTGTCAGGCCCACAGAGTGTACTGTGCCCACTGCCAGTGCCCACCACTCATATCTGGTGGCACAGTAGCTTGCAGATAAAAAAGTAATACAATTTTTTTCTCTGTAATATAATTGCAGTTGCCTGCCAGTGTGTGTCAGGCCCTAAGACTGTACTGTGCCCACTGCCCACCACTCATATCGGGTGGCACAGTACCTTGCACGCATAGTACCACTAATCTAAAAAAAAATGACAGGCAGAGGCAGGTCACCCCGCAGGGGCTGTCGTGGTCGTGGTGCTGTGATTTCCTTTGGCCCTAGAATAATGCCCAGTGTTCAGAGGCCACGTACCCTGAACTCGAAAAGTTCTGAGGACATAGTTGACTGGCTAACACAGGACACCCAATCTTCTACAGCTTCCGCTCGGAACCTTGACGCACCATCCTCCTCCAGCTCAGCTTCGGGCACCTCTCAAGTTACCACTCGCCTGCCTGCCGCCACCACCAACACTAGTACCACAGCCGCTTCACTTGATCTGTCAGAGGAGTTATTTACACATCAGTTGGAGGAAATGAGTGATGCGTAACCATTATTGCCAGAGGATGTAGATAACAGGGATATGTCTCAGTCAGGCAGCATTACACACATGGACGTACGGTGTGATGATGATGATGTTGTAACCGCTGCTGCTTCCTTTGCTGAGTTGTCAGATACAAGTGAAGCGGTTGATGATGACGATGTGTCCGTGGATGCCACGTGGGTGCCCGCTCGAAGAGAAGAAGAACAGGGGGGAAGTTCAGATGGGGAGACAGAGAGGAGGAGGAGACGAGTTGGAAGCAGGGGGAGGTCATCGCAAGGAGCTAGTGGCACAGTCAGACAGCATGTATCGGAACCCGGGGTCAGCCAGACAGCACGCCAATCAACGCATGCTGTTGCCACCACCAGAATGCCGTCATTGCAAAGCTCAGCAGTGTAGTATTTTTTTTGTGTGTCTGCCTCTGATAACAGCGATGCCATTTGCAACCTGTGCCAAAAGAAACTGAGTCGTGGGAAGTCCAACACCCACCTAGGTACAACTGCTTTGCGAAGGCACATGATCTCACATCACAAAAGCCTATGGGATCAACACATGATGAGTACAAGCAGCACACAAACTCAAAGCCACCATCCTCCTCCTGGTCCAGCATCTTCAGCCACGTCAACCACTGCTGTCCTCCTTGCCCCCTCTCAACCACCCGCCATTCCGCCTCTCACCTTCAGCAGTTCCTGCTCATCTGCCCACAGTCAGGTGTCTGTCAAGGAAATGTTTGAGCGTAAGAAGCCAATGTCACAGAGTCACCCCCTTGCCCGGCGTCTGACAGCTGGCTTGTCGGAACTCTTAGCCCGCCAGCTTTTACCATACAAGCTGGTGGAGTCTGAGGCCTTCAAAAAATTTGTAGCTATTGGGACACCGCAGTGGAAGGTACCCGGCCGAAATTTCTTTTCACAAAAGGCAATCCCCAACCTGTACTCTATTGTGGAAAACGAAGTCATGGCATGTCTGGCACACAGTGTTGGGGCAAGGGTCCATCTGACCACTGATACCTGGTCTGCAAAGCATGGTCAGGGCAGGTATATCACGTACACTGCGCATTGGTTTAACCTGCTGACGGCTGCCAAGCATGGAATACGTGGCTCTGCAGAGGAGTTGGTGACACCGCCACGACTTGCAGGCAGGCCTGCTGCCACCTCCTCTACTCCCCCTACTCCATCCTCTTTGGTAACCTCCTTGGCTGAGTCCTCTTCTGCTGCTGCGTCTTGCTCCACATCAACTGCACCCCCCCAGCTCCCCAGGGGCTATTCCACATCCCGGATACGACAGTGTCACGCCGTCTTGGGGTTGACTTGCCTGAAAGCAGAGAGTCACACCGGACCAGCAATCCTGTCCGCCCTAAACGCACAGGTGGATCAGTGGCTGACCCCGCACCAACTGGAGATCGGCAAAGTGGTGTGTGACAACGGAAGCAATTTGTTGGCGGCATTGAATTTGGGCAAGTTGACACATGTGCCGTGCATGGCACATGTGTTGAATCTGATTGTACAACGCTTTGTGCATAAGTACCCAGGCTTACAGGATGTCCTCAAGCAGGCCAGGAAGGTGTGTGGCCATTTCAGGCGGTCCTACACGGCCATGGCGCAATATTCAGCGGCAAAACAACATGCCACTGAGGCGCTTGATTTGCGACAGCCCGACACGTTGAAATTCAACACTCCTAATGTTTGACCGCCTGCTCCAACAAGAAAAAGCCGTCAACGAGTATTTGTATGACCGGGGTGCTAGGACAGCCTCTGCGGAGCTGGGTATTTTTTTGCCACGTTACTGGACGCTCATGCGCAATGCCTGTAGGCTCATACGTCCTTTTGAGGAGGTGACAAACCTAGTCAGTCGCACCGAATGCACCATCAGCGACATCATCCCATTTGTTTTCTTCCTGGAGCGTGCCCTGCGAAGAGTGCTGGATCAGGCCGATGAGCGTGAAGAGGAAGAGTTGTGGTCACCATCACCACCTTATAAGCATCGCTTGCTGGACCTGCGGCAACGCTGGAAGAGGAGTCTGAGGAAGAGGAGTCAGAGGAGGAATGTGGCTTTGAGGAGGAGGAAGACAAACCACAGCAGGCATCCCAGGGTGCTCGTTGTCACCTATCTGGTACCCGTGGTGTTGTACGTGGCTGGGGGGAAGAACAGACCTTCAATGAGATCAGTGAGGACGAGGAACGGGACATGAGTAGCTCGGCATCCAACCTTGTGCAAATGGGGTCTTTCATGCTGTCATGTCTGTTGAGGGACCCTCGTATAAAAAGGCTGAAGGAGAACGAACTGTACTGGGTGGCCACGCTACTAGACCCCCGGTATAAGCAAAAAGTGGCTGAAATGTTACCAAATTACCGGAAGTCGGAAAGGATGCAGCAGTTCCAAAACAAGTTAAAAAGTATGCTTTAGGCTACTTTCACACTAGCGTTGTTTTAATCCGGCGTTCAATTCCGACACCGGAACTGCCCGCCGGATCCGGAAAAACGTGTGAAAACGGATTACATTTGAATCCTGATCAGGATTTTGATCACAATGAAAAAATGCATTGGAAAAAACGGATCCGCCATTTATGGACTTTAACTTTTTTTTCACATTTTCGGGTTTAACATGCAAAAGCCGGATCCGTTTTGACTGAACACACAGTGCCAGATCCGGCGTTAATGCAAGTCAATGGGAAAAAGGCCTGATCCGGCGTTCAGTCAAAGTGTTCAGGCTTTTTGGCCGGAGGTAAAAATACTGCATGCTACGTTTTTCTGAAAAGCCTGATCAGTCAAAAAGACTGAACTGAAGACATCCTGATGCATCCTGAAGGACTGACTCTCCATTCAGAATGCATGGGGATAAAACTGATCAGTTCTTTTCCGGATTTGAGCCCCTAGGACGGAACTCAACGCCGGAAAAGAAAAACGCTAGTGTGAAAGTAGCCTTACACAGCGTATAAGGGTGATGTCACAGCACAATGGGAATCTAACAGGGAAAGAGGTGAAAGTAATCCTCCTCCTACCACGACCACGCCGGCAAGGACAGGACGCTTTACAGACATGTTGTTGATGGAGGACATGCGGAGCTTTTTCAGTCCTACGCATCGCCACAGCCCTTCCGGGTCCACCCTCAGAGAACGACTCGACCGACAGGTAGCAGACTACCTCACATTAACTGCAGATATCGACACTCTGAGGAGCGATGAACCCCTTGACTGCTGAGTGTGCAGTCTTGACCTGTGGCCTGAGCTATGCCAATTTGCGATAGAACTTCTGGCCTGCCCCGCTTCAAGTGTCCTCTCAGAAAGGACCTTCAGGAGGTATTGTCACTGAGAAGAGAAGTCGCCTAGGTCAAAAAAGTCTAGATTACCTCACCTTTATTAAGATGAATGAGGCATGGATCCCGAAGGGACTGACAGTGGGGGATGCATTTGACTAAAAAAGGCCTGATAAGATGCCTTGGGCTAAAAATGGTCCACACGCTGCTGTATTTAATCTCTGCATGCCGGATGACTTGCGTGACTTCTCCGCCACCAAGTAGGGTTCAAGCCGCAATGTTTTAGCGCACTTTCTGCCTGGAAAACATAAATTTTTCGGCTGCAACAATACCTAGTTTTTCAGGCATGTGTACATGCCAAATTTTTCTGGCCTCTGGTGCTGCACTGTGGCTGCAAAAACAAAACAAAAAAAAAGGCACATACATGTGTCAATTCCCCTTCGTGATCGTTACCTTGTTGTGGTGAAGGGGCTTGCGTATCACAATGAAGCGATCACCTCTATGAGTGTGTTGGCAATGGCAATGTTGGCACACCCCCGATGATAAGGTTGTTGCTTAATTGTGAACAGACCAAAAGCGATCGACTGGATAATTTTGCATAGAAAAAACATTAATTTTCTTTGTGATCATCTAAGGTGATTATTAAAACCTACTAGGCCAACAATGGGCCCACACTGCAGAATCATTGTTTTCTGGGTCACTTAACGATGTCACCTGCAGTCCTATGTAATATCACAGATAACACTGTGATAGCTCTCTGAGTACAGATAATGTAGTAGATGTCACATGCAGTCCTGTGTAACACCACAGATAAGGGTCCATTTACACGTCCGTAATTTGGGTCCACATTCGTTCCGCAATTTGTGGACCCATTCACTTTCAATAGAGCTGGAACGGATGCAAATCCACATTTTTTGGATCTGCATCCGCATTTTCGGGATCCGCATCTGTTTTTTCGGGATTTGCAATTCCGTTCTTGAAAAAAATAGAACATATCCTATTCTTGTCTGCAATTGCAGACCAGAAAGGCATTGCACATTGCAGGTGTCCGTGTTTTGCGGATGCGCAAAACACTTACGGACGTGTAAATAGACCCTAATACTATGATAACTTACTGAGTACAGATAATGTAGTAGATGTCACCTGCAGTCCTATGTGAGGAGGTTAAACTGTACTGTGACAGTGGTCGTAAGGGGACAAACCGTGAAAAACAGTCGCTGTCTGTGATTTTGGGATAAGTTGTCCAGAAAAAAGAAAAATTCTGGTTGGCAACTCTGGTGGTGTTGTATTCAGAAGGAGAGGAATACTCAAATGGCAAATGAACACTTCCCTACTCTAACTGAAGGAAGCGCTTATTGGTGAGTGTCACTGGGCGCTTCCATCAGTGTGATAGGGAAGTGCTCATTGGCCAGTTTTCCTCTACTCCTAAATACAGCAACGTTTAGAGAATATTGTGTATAGCGTTTTTTTTTTTCGCATATCAAGGCAAAAAGAGGCAAAGCAGTGATGTACAATAAACTCCAGAATTAGGCCTCCATCCCTACACAACCAGGAAAACAGTTATGTGACATAATGTACACAGGGCTTTGCAGTAGTGCATGAATGGAGGCTAAATTGGTGCCCTCTGCAGTCCTAGCAGAATGCCACCTAAAGCAAGAGGCTCACATTGCCTCATAAATGATGCTCCCCTGCTGGTACCCATGCCCCTACCATCACCACCACTTTGGCTACAAGTGTCAATGCTATAAACGCCAAAATGTCAGTCATCATATCCTCCTCCTCCGCCTAAACCTCCTCCTCATGGAAGTCCAAACACTGAGTGTACAAATCATCAACAAGAACACTATCTCCAATATTTTCCTTAGCACTCTGGGTGTTGTCTCTTCAGAGGAAAAGTGCCATCCCTCTAGGAGAGGGTCAGTGAAAACGGAGGTGACGGGCCTCATATTACCTGTTATGGAGGAGTGGAGGAATGTGCTAAACACTAGCTCAAAGCCATGAAGGCATGGTGTCAGACTCAAGGGAAACATCAACATTATCCTACTGTAACAGAGATGATGAGCAAGTCAATCAGTCCACAATGTCATCCCCTAACTCAGCCATAATAAACCATTAACTATTGGCGAATGACAACTGTGGCCTACTACTGCAACTGGCTGGACATGGTGCTGACAGTGCTGCTGCTCCAACTACTGACCCAGTCTAAAACCTATCTCTGTGTGAAATAATTATTAGTCTACATAGTTATTGTCTTCTATGCATTTTTAAATAACATATCTGCCCCTAAACTAGCTGTATTCTGTGGTTTAAAATTTATTTTCTCTGTCTAACATACGTGCTACCTCCAGGGTTGCCAACCAGAATTATTCTTTTTTCTGGACAAAATCATGGGCAGCCAACATTTTTTACGGACAAATAGGAAAACCATAATGAATGATAACAAATTATAAGTAATGCATGTCTATAGCTCAATATACTGAAACTCATAACCAACATGCAATGTGAGCTGTAAAATTATGATAATAATTACCGGCAAAACAATCTAGTCAAGCGCCACAAGCCGCCAAAAAATTACAGACACAGGAAAAAAATGTCCCTTATTTTTACAAACTATCCAGAAATTTCTGGATGGTTGGCAACCCTGGGTACTTCTCCAATGTACAAGCCCAGAAAAACAGGAAATATCGTGGCTGTGATCTCATGTAGTGCCTTTGACACATCTACTGACCCCACAACTATAGTCCATCATGCACTGAAGGTGACTGCAAGACATTATAGGCAAACCCACTGAAATGGATCATGTGATCCTCCTTCTTCTCCTCAACCTTCCTGGATGTCATTTAACCCATTTCTGCAGGACAAATCCCCAAAACTTCAGATTTGTTGGAAACCAAAGTGTCAACTAGTAATGACCGGCAGGGGCAATATTCGAATTCCCAATATTTTGCGGATATTTAGTAGAATATGTGTCAAATATTCGCGAATTAGCATATTCATTAATATTCGTTATCCCCTATTTTTTTCAAGTGCGCAAAATCGCCCAGATAATATTTGCGTAATGCGCATGCGTATTATGGGCGTGGCTGAGCGTGGCTACGTTTTTCAAACTGCACAAAAAGACTGGTAGCAAATTTAGCGACGAAGAGGACAAAGTCAAAATCACTGTAAGTATTTTTACATTAACACTTTAATTACATTTCTCATGCATGTCACAACAATAGCTTTTATATTCAGATAGAGTGTTTTAAAATATTTGCGAAAATATGCGAAAATCTAATAATAATGTTGCGATTATCTTTGCGCAATGCATACAACTTCATCTTTTATCAGGTCTGAGTAGATATTACTGATTGTTGCAATAAATATTGTTGTGACATAACAGCATTTTTTCTGTAGCATGTATGTATGTATAGACAGCAGAGAAATATCAATCACATGCACATTGCACATCTATTTTCCTGCCACACACTATATACCACACGCAATCACACACACATATAGTCTATAGATTAGAGTTTATGTCTTGTTGGTCAGGCGAAGCTTTCTTTGTCTGACCGCCAGTATTTGCTGGTTCATTTAGCGTTATCCAGGGTGCACCACGGGGAGGCGAACCAGCTGTACACCCCATACCGTACCATCACTTCACTATATATGTACCGTATTTTTCACCCTATAAGACGCACTTTATTTCTCCCACTCACTACGTCACGCGCCTGCTCCTGCCACTTTATGAATTAAGCAGGTGGAGCAGGCGCGTCATGTAGTGAGTGACGTTACTCTCCCACCCTGCCTGCTACAGGAGTTTCAAAGTGAGTACTACAGAGGATTTCCATATGACATAGTGGAAACCACATATAAATTCCACCATTTTAGAAACGACACACCCTTAAGCAAATCAAAATTGATTCTACAAACTTTGTTAACCCTTTAAGTGCCCCACGAGAATCAATTGAAAATTGTAATGAAATTTCAAAATCATAATTATTTAAAATTTGAATCTATTTCTTCTTAAACACATCAAGTGTTAACATCCCAAAAACAATCAAAATATATTACCCTGAATCTGGACTTTACAAAGACAACACAAGTTATCTCAAAAACTGATGTATGGGCGCACAGCAGACTTCAGTGTGGAAGGATCACTATATGGCTTAGGAGAGAGGATTTAGCTTGAATAGTAATTGGGAGCTATGTCGCATGTGAAGACCCCCTTACATGGCCCTACAGTGGAAAACCTCAAAAAGTTATATCCATTACGAAAAATACACCCATGAAGGAATATACTAAGCACTTTGCCCAATCACGCATTTCACAGAATTAGTAAACGTTTGGCTGGGAAACATTTTTTATTTTTATTTTTTTTCAAAAAAAAGGTGCTTTATACCAACATTTTTCACTTTCACAAGTGGTAACAGGACAAAATGCACCCCACATGTGAAGTTCTGCCTCTTCCTGTGCAGCTATAGTGCTGCCATTGGCTGGAGAGTTGTTACAGCCAATAGCAACGCTGGCAGGGGACCAAAACACTGGTGTCCCCTGCTTCACCACTGAGGAGACAGGTGCTGAATTACTGACTTGTTTAGCATTGGTCACCTCCACATGACACCCCCTGCCCCACCTACCTTCAGCTTCGGAGCTGCAATACTCATGTGTAAGTAATCCGGCCTTTAGCAGCGATCGAGGCTGCAGGGAGTCGGAAAAAACTCCTGCAGCCCTTATTTAACATGGCTGCCTGCTCAGTAGAGCAGCCATCGCACCACGGTTCACGAGAGATTATGTGCAGGAGACCAGTTGTTTGTTGTGCCCTAATAGTACGGCGTTGGGCGGCAATTCACGTCCTGCTGCACCAGACTATTATGGCGCTGGTCGTGTAGGGTATAAAAGGGCCGACAATGAGGTGAGAACACAAACTACAGTAATAGAAAACAACAGCACTGCCCAATAACTAAAACTACATAAATACTATTAACTAACCCAAAAAATAACATTATACTCTACTAAACTATCAATAAATAACCAACTTTATAATTATTGTAAATATCATTAACTAACCAATTGAGATGTAAATTGTCAGCGCTAAACCAAATACTCCTCCAAATGCACAAAAGATGCAGCATAAGGACCTGCTACAGTTGGTGGAGCTGCAGGACCAACATAAAAAATGGCTTTGTTTTTTTTGCTTTTTTTCTATTGTAAATAAAAAGTTGTTTTTATTTCTAACGTTTCCTTTAGTTTTTTAATAATCTTATGTTTTGGTGTAATTTCAACCGAGAACTTTGCAGTAACTATCCTTTAGTACCGGGGCAAACTCAGCAGGGTCAGGACAGACAGCAGCAGCATGGACAGACATGTTAACAGTGTAGTATAAGCCCAACACATAACTCAGCTTGAACAGGAGTCAGGACAACAGCAGCAGCTAATATTAACGGTTAGTATATGGCCTACACATAATTTAGAAGGATTATGTACAACAGCAGCAATTACATGTTAAAAGTGTAGTATAAGGCCTACACATAACTCAGTTTGATCAGGACAGCAGCAGGTAAAGATAATGGTGTAGTATAAGGGCTACAACTAATCTCAGCTTGATCAGGACAGCAGCAGCAGGTAAAGGTAATGGTGTAGTATAAGGCATACAACTAAACTGAGCTTGATCATGACATCAGCAGCAGGTAAAGGTAATGATTTAGTATAAGGCCTACACATAGCTACTAAGGATCATGACAACAGCAGCAGCAGGTAGATGTTAAGTTTATGGCGTAGTTTAAGGCCTACACATAGCTCGGCCAAACTCAGCAGGAACAGACAGCATCATGTTCTTATTTTGCAGCAGGAAAATGTTCCTATGAATGTGCCACTGCCATATCGGGGAAACAACTTGGCACGATACTAGTGGAATACTGCTGGAATCCAATGGCAGGGACAAGCCCTGTACACAGGAAACACTGGAGTCTTGAATAGGAGGTTGCAGGACTGAAGGATGTAGCAGAGCCAAGCAAGCGGAGCCGTAACCGGTAGCAACGGTGCTGGACTGAAGGATGCAGCAGAGCCAGACAAGCGGAGCCGTTACCGGTAGCAACGGTGCAGGACTGAAGGATGTAGCAGAGCCAGGTCAGATGAGCAATGGGTCAGGGCAGGTGGCACAGGAACATAGTCAAACAATCCGGGTTGGCAACAAGAAGTAGCAGGATCTTCACAAAGTAGCAGGGTAAACCGCAAGTAGGAGGAACAAACCAGAGAGCTAGTTCCAAGCAAGAGGACTGCACGAGCAGACGCTAAACACAATACTCAAGCAATTAGTAACAGGCTTGAGAGGTTTAAATGTGAAACAGGAAGTAAGATGGCACCTAGCTGAGACACAATCCACCATCTTAACTGAGGGAGAACTTGAGGGCAAGACAATCTGAACTAAACAGACGTAGCAGGATGATTCCTGACACAACTAAAATAAAATAATACAACCCCAGGCTATGAGCTGTGCGCCACAATTGGCCAGCACTGCAGCAAGGGACAACCCTAATACAAAAAGTCCGCCCAGAACAACAGAGGGAGCTGCAGATACCGGAGCCTATACCGGGCGAACGGAGCGGAGCCCAGACATACTAGTAAGTGCAGGGGGACCCCTGGGCGCCGCTCTGCCCACTGATATAGTTAGTTTTTAGTTTTTAAACTAGTGAAAGGTCCTCTTTAAAGAAAGTAAATTGTGATGCAATTACGGGTTCCAATCAAATGTGGAACGCACAAAGGGCGCGAGTCTCCAAACACAGGTCGTTCACATGATAAATACTAAAGTTTAAAGTATTTTTTTTTTAACTAGCATGTGCAAATTATCATTACACATTTGCCAAGAATTAACTACAAATATAAATGTATATATCGATATCTACATGTGGCATTAAAGCTCCATGGATGAGTATAATGCCAGTTACACCCAACCATATGGAGAGGTCAACACGGAAGTCAGGCATCCTTTCCAGGACGACAGACAACCAAATGTTCAAACCTAAACAAAACATAAAATAAGAAAATAATAACATTTTATTAGGTTCATCAATCAGTTCTGTACAATGTTAACTGCACAAGACCTTTTGACAAGGGAAGGCCCCATGCGTCCCCACCTTGCTATAGTGAGAACCACAACAGGGCCGCCCATAACCCTACTTTTGCAAAATAATAAAAAAAATTAAAAAAAACATTTTGTGAATGAAGCATAACACCACATGATTGTATTTTATTGAAAAGATTCTTTATATATCTATAATTATATAACTATTGCCAATACTTTATGAACAGAGCACATGCGCGAATATGAAACATGCACACCAGTTTAAGAGAATTCAAATACTCCATAGTTGACAAAGTCCTATGGCGAATAAGTGGTACATGCTGGTTGTCTCCGCACGATCAGGACAGACAGCATCAAAAGGTAATCGTTATCACTGTACTAGAATGTCGACTCTGAACTTGGCATAAACATAACTCAGCATGATCATGACAGACAGCAGCAGCCTCAGCAGCAGGTAGATGGTAACGGTCGAGTATAAGGCCAACACATAGCTCGGCCTAACCCAGCAGGAGAGGCAGCAGCAGCATGTAAAGGTAATGGTGTAGTATAAGGACTAAACATAAATCAGCATAATCAAGGCAGACAGCAGCAGCACCAGCATCAGCAGCAGGTAGATGGTAAAGGTCGAGAATAAGGCCTACACATAGCTCGGCCTTAGTAGTACAGGCAGCAGTATAGGCAGCAGCAGGTTCGAAATGTGCAGCAGGAATGTGTTCCAAGGAATGGCCCCCACCAGTCCAGGGCAACACCAAAAATAAAATAAGACACCTCTGACAGCAGCATATTCTGTTTGCAGCCAGAATGCGGTAACATGCATACAAAATGCTATATTTTCCATTGTCATCTTTTAAAAAAAAGGTATTTTAATTTTAGCAAGCACTCTATGAATTAGTACAAAATTATCTACGCACACCGCCTGCACCAGTCTGCTCTCAGTTTCCATATCGGGCACATCGAGTCTGGAGCAGAACTCTGCGGTAGCGCAGCCAGCCACACCGTGTGCTGATTCCACCAGGCCAGGGGGCAGTAGGAGTGGTGGTGTTTAGCAGCAGCTCTCTCATCCTCCTTTTATCTGTGAGGAGGCATGGGTACCACCGCTCTCCCCACCCGCACACATGCTGGGCTCCGGCCAACGGCATGGCATGACCCATACGTCCTCTGCCCGTCTGAGCACAGAAGTCAGTGATGAGCCAGCTTGCCAAGGCCAGGTTCACCTTCCCATCGGTGAAGACTCAGCCACGGACCACGGTTGCTGGCACAGTCCTTGGCTGCTGCCTCCAGTGCGCAGCCTGGATCATGGTGCAGAATAAGCCTTTAGATGTGAGGCCTGGCTACACACGGGGGTAGTGTCACACAGGCCATGGCAGACTTCACCAGGAAGGGGCTGACAGGCACAGTGGAGCACCTACACTGTCATTCAGCAGAGCAGATTTTGGAGTCTGTTCTGAAAGCACCATGTGTTCAGGAGTTACATAGAACTGCCACTAAACTTTCCCTGCATAATGAATTCAGCTGAGCTTCATATTGGTTGACTAAACTAGAAATTCTTATTTCTTTAAGTTCAAGCAAAACATACTGTAATCCGGTCCTCTACAATGCTGCTGATGTCTGGAGGGGAAGAATAATGCAGCGCTTCCCGGAGGAGATGGGGTAGATAGATATATACATGTTGTTCATCCTGCTATAATATATCTATTATAGCTGGGTCATCACTGCCTTCTGTGCTCAGATGGGCAGAGGACAGATGGATCCTGCCATTGGCCGGAGCCCAGCATGTGTGCGGTGCCGATCGTGTATGGGTGGGGAGAGCGGCGGTACTCATGCCTCCTCACAGTCAAAAGGAGGATGAGAGAGCCACTGCTAAACACCGCCACTCCTACTGCCCTCTGGTATGGAGGAATTAGCACATGGCAAGGCTATGTCACGGCGGGGAGTGGGGAAAACCCCCCACCGTGCGGTATCAAAGGGATAACGGGTAGCTGCTAGGCCAGGACGCCGGGATCAGGGAGCAGGTCACCTCCTAATGCGTCCCAAATTCTGACCCTGACTCTTAACCGTATGAGCCAACCCAGATGGTAGGAGGGCTCATACTTCGGAACCTCGGGGCCCTACTAACCCTCAGGAAATCCCTGGACTAGGAGCAGGGTAAGACGACCTGTTCCTCCACAACACGGACGAACAGGAGTCTCCACTGGCCAAGCTGCAGGGAGAGGGGAACACATACAGCATATGGAAATGGCAGTTAAGTGAAACCAGTAACACACCTACCTGCCACAGACACACTGACTGGAACCCGTGCACAAGTGCTGATGTCCACACCAACATAAAAGGACACAGCACACACCACAAACCACACAGGAACCCAGGATACCATAGCTGCAATAAACGTGAGACACCATAAAACATCTATGACCACAAGGGAGGCCCTCACTAGACAGATGGAATATGCCAGGAAGATAGCTCCAGCATACACCATGGCTGGAGTACCCCCCAGCTTCAGGCATCGACCAGAGGCTAAATAGCCCAAGCAGCCACACCCACACACACATAAACCCAGTGTTTAAACACTAGGAAGGGAGTTAACCCTTCCAACACCAGACAAGGGGAGGAAGCCACTTAAAGGGGAAGTGCACACACAAGCATGGAAATCTACACGTTGCCGCAGGCAACAACATGCGTGGCAACCATGTCACAGCAATCACCCAGAAGGCCAAGACACTGCCACCGCATGCACACACAGCAACACGTTGCCGCGGGCAACTGCAAGTGTAGCAACAGTGTCACAGCGCACATCATAGGCCGTGACAGGCTAGCTGTGTTGCTGCAGTGTTCTGCTACAGACTCGATGTGCCTGATACGGAAACTGAGAGCAGACTGGTGTGGGTGGCGTGTGGAGCGCTGTGTGCCGATTGGTATCTGAGAGTTAGATTTTCCAGTATGGTTTATGTATCGAGCGCAGTGTCATGAAAGAGAGGACTATAAGGTACACTATACTATGGCTGAAAAAATGAATCCATTGAATAGAGTAATTTACCTAAAAAAGACAATGTGGTCAAGTTCCCTTGCCATTTAATATATACTGTTCCTAACAATTTTTAGGCACTAATTTTATATCGCCCGTTAATGCATAAACACCTGTTTTTTAAAAATTAAAAATATATAAATACATCAATAAATTTATTAATTAAAGTCGAAATACAAGATATAAAAAAATTCCTCAATATAAAAATAAATCTATACATAAATAAATACATTTAAAAAACAACCATTCAATAAATAATTTTATTAATCTACATATACATGATTACATAAATTCATCAATAAAGAAATATGACAATAAATGAATATATAAATAAAAATATTACCAAATTTTCAATTAAATTAAATTACTACATTATACATGATTTAAAAAATTCATTAAAATAGAAATATATCAATAAATAAATACATATATAAAAAAATCAAACCATCAATAAATCAATAAATCTAGAAATACATGATTAAAATTAATAATAAATATATAAATATATTAGAACATACATACATTTAAAAATTCATCAATAAATACATTAAAAATTTAAAAACAACGCAGTATTGGAGTGAGAGACTAGGAGAGGGATGTACAAGGAACCCTTCAGCGCCCTGAACTGACAGGCGGGGCCAAGAAGTCGCCAATCCAGGACTCGTTCATTTTAATAAATGTCAGTCTGTCCACGGAGTCAGTGGACAGACGGGTCTGCTTGTCGGTGACCACCCCACCTGCCGCGCTAAATGTCCACTCAGACAGTACGCTGGAGGGGGAGCAAGACAGTAACTCCAGCGCATACTGAGCGAGCTCACAGCAGGTGTCCAGCCTGGCAAACCAGTACTCCATGGGGTCGACGGTGCTCATGCTGTCGGAAGCACCAACGGAACCCATGCAGTCTGCCACCATGCAGACCAGCCGCTGGTGGTGACTGCTGCTGCTGCTTCTGCTACTGGGTCGCATAGACTGGTAGTACAACCTAATCTCACCTATAAGGTCACCTACTCGGCTGGTGCTGCTGGGGCCAGCTACCTGCTGGGTGAGATGGGCGGGGAGAACTGGGGCGTGAGGCTAAGGGTTTGCCTGCTCCAGCTGGTCGATCAGACAGGACCACAGTTTATTTATCCGGGCCTCCCTCCGGCTGGCTGGGATGAACTGCTCCAGTTTCCCCTTGCAGCAAGGGTCTAAAAGGGTGGCCAACCAATATTCATCCCTCACCTTAGTTTTCCTGATCCGGGGGTCCCTCCATAGGTATCGCAGCATGTGGGCAGCCATGGGGAAGAGGACAGCCCGCTGTGACTCTTCATGGCTGCCCGGTACCATGACCTCTTGGTCCTCCTGCTGCTGTGGCTGCTGCTCCCCGTTAGTCCGGGGGTGGGGGGAGCTGCCCAAACCCCTAGACTAACGGTGCCCCCAGCACCGTCTCTCCCTCCTGATCAGGCCCAGACTCCTGGACGTCATCATACTCGTCAAAAAATTCCTCCTCGTCCTAGTCTTGGTGGATCAGTGTTGCCTCTTCTTGCTCCACCAAGGCACTCTGCCCAGCATGGAGCAGGCGATCTAGTGTCCTGTTCAGCCGGAACACTATGGGAAGCACGTCATTGAGGCTGACATGCTCTCCGCTGACCATCTTAGTGTCACGGTAGGTAGGTAAGCAGGGAAATAGCCAAACACAAGGAAAACAACCAGAAAAATACCTCCCCCAAGATGTCCCTCTCACTGTCGCTGTCAAACAGGAGCAGGGTAGATTCTTGGGGGCTGGGGGTTGTTCCTGCAGGAGGCGGAGTGAGGTGCTGCTGCTGCTCGGAGCCGGGGCAGAGGACTCCGTGGCACTGGCTTGTGCCACGAGAGCCACTACTTCCTCGGGATCCAGATAGGAAATTGGACGACTGCCACGCCCAAAAAAGTCACGAATGAGGTGGACGCCCCTGACATCTGTGCCCGCCCAGCTGTGGGTAGAGAAGTGGCCCTGTGCTGGCATTGGCCAGCACTGGAACCAACTCCCCTACCCCTGCTGCCTTAACGCCCACGTGAAGTACGCATATTACTTTATATATGCAGAGAGAAAAAAAATAAAAATAAAAAGGGAAATTGGGAAAAACTTTATTGGGATGGGGACTATGGGGAAAAAAAAATATATATAGAATCACTAACACAATAACAGTAAAAGCCTTTTTTTGTATGTTTTTTTAACTAACAAAAGATGCAGACACTGACGCAGACAATAATCAATACAACAACTAAACAGTGAAAAACTAACACTAAAAACTAACGCTAATAAACTTTTTTTGTTTTTGTTTTAATTAACAAAGTACGCAGACACTGACACAGATAATCACTACACCAACTAAACAGTAAAAAACTAACAATAAAAACTAACTAATAAACTTTTTTTTAACTAACAAAAGACGTAGACACTGACGCAGACACTAATCAATACACCAACTAAACAGTAAAAAATTAACAGGAAAAACTAAAACTAATAAAAAAATATGTGTTTTTTTTTAACTAACAAAAGACGCAAACACTGACATGGATACTACACCAACTAAACAGTAACAAACTAACAGTAATAAACTTTTTTTTTCTTAACTAACGCAGACACTAAACTAAAACACTAAAACACACCTAAAGCCTACACTATACTATACCTAACCTACACCCTGCACTTGAACCTATCAGCTAAACTATTCCCTAACTAACCTACAGTACAGAGCAAAAGTTTGGACACACCTTCTCATTCAAAGAGTTTTCTTTATTTTCATGACTATGAAGGCATCAAAACTATGAATTAACACATGTGGAATTATATACATAACAAACAAGTGTGAAACAACTGAAAATATGTCATATTCTAGGTTCTTCAAAGTAGCCACATTTTGCTTTGATTACTGCTTTGCACACTCTTGGCATTCTCTTGATGAGCTTCAAGAGGTATACCCCTGAAATGGTCTTCCAACAGTCTTGAAGGAGTTCCCAGAGATGCTTAGCACTTGTGGACCCTTTTGCCTTCACTCTGCGGTCCAGCTCACCCCAAACCATCTCGATTGGGTTCAGGTCCAGTGACTGTGGAAGCCAGGTCATCTGGCGCAGCACCCCATCACTCTTCTTCATGGTCAAATAGCCCTTACTTTCCTTGTTTTCCCAATTTTTCGGCTGACTGACTGACCTTCATTTCTTAAAGTAATGATGGCCACTCGTTTTTCTTTACTTAGCTGCTTTTTTTTTGCCATAATACAAATTCTATTCAGTAGGACTATCAGCTGTGTATCCACCTAACTTCTCCTCAACGCAACTGATGGTCCCAACCCCATTTATAAGGCAAGAAATCCCACTTATTAAACCTGACAGGGCACACCTGTGAAGTGAAAACCATTTCAAGGGACTACCTCTTGAAGCTCATCAAGAGAATGCCAAGAGTGTGCAAATCAGTTATCAAAGCTAAAGGTGGCTACTTTGAAAAACCTAGAATATGACATATTTTCAGTTGTTTCACACTTGTTTGTTATGTATATAATTCCACATGTGTTAATTCATAGTTTTGATGCCTTCAATGTGAATCTACAATTTTCATAGTCATGAAAATAAAGAAAACTCTTTGAATGAGAAGGAGTGTCCAAACTTTTGGTCTGTACTGTATACTATCTCACACTAACTAAATGGATATCTTTCAGCTAACTATACCCTACACTACACCCTGCACTAACCTATCGTATTTTTCGCCCCATAAGACGCACTTTTTCCCCCCAAAAAATGGGGGGGAAATGCCCCTGCGTCTTATGGGGCGAATGCTGACATTTTAACATCGCAATCTGCGATGTACGGATTGTACGAGCGAGCGGGGGAGGGACTGGGAGGAGGAGCTGGGGGCCGGCAATTGCGGCGGGGCGGTGCAGTCACTGTACTGTAGCCCCGCCCCGCCGCTCCAGTGCTGCACAAATATAAAATGTCTTATTCAATTAAAAGTTATTACACATGCCCCCCAATTCCTAATAGTACCGTACATCCTAATAGCTTCTGTACAATGGCGGCAGCGTTACTCCCTGATGTCACGTGCCTGCGCCGCCTACTTTATGAATAAAGCAGGAGGCGCAGGCAAGTGACGTCAGTGAGTGACGCGCCGCCCGCCCGGCCTGCCTGCTGGCATTGTACAGAAGCTATTAGGATGTACGGTACTTTTAGGAGTTGGGGGGCATGTGTAATAACTTTTAATTGAATAAGACATTTTATATTTGTATACTGGGGCGGCGGGGGGATCTGTGGATAACACTGTTATGGGCTAGGGGAAGGTCTGTGGATGGCACTGTTATGGGCTGGGGGGGTCTGTGGATGGCACTGTTATGGGGTGGGGGGTCTGTGGATGGCACATAAATAACAGTGCAAGGCACAGATCCCCCCTGTAACAGTGCCAGGCACAGATCCCCCTGTAACAGTGCCAGCCATAAATCCCCCCTGTCACAGTGCCAGCCACAGATCCCCCGTAACAGTGTCCGTCATCCACAGATCCCCCATAACAGTGTCCGTCATCCACAGATCCCCCCATAACAGTGTCCGTCATCCACAGATCCCCCCATAACAGTGTCCGTCATCCACAGATCCCTCCATAACAGTGTCCGTCATCCACAGATTCCCCCATAACAGTGTCCGTCATCCACAGATCCCCCATAACAGTGTCCGTCATCCACAGATCCCCCCATAACAATGTCCGTCATCCACAAATCCACCCATAGCAGTGTCCGTCATCCACAGATCCCCCCCATAAGTGTCCGTCATCCACAGATCCCCCCATAACAGTGTCCGTCATCCACAGATCCCCCCATAACAGTGTCCGTCATCCACAGATCCCCAGTAATAGTGCCATCCACAGACCACCATTAGTTCCAAACCCACCAAAAGCACACCTTTTGGTTAAAAATATTTATTTTCTTATTTTCCTCCCCAAAAACTTAGGTGCGTCTTATGGGCCGGTGCGTCTTATAGGGCGAAAAATACGGTATACTATCTCACACTAACTAAACGGATTATATATTTCAGCTAACTAACACTATACCCTACAATAGAACCTATTTGCTACACTAACCTACCCTATCTCACACTAAATATCAGTTCAGTATATATCAGATATGTTATTTACTTTTAAGCACAGTATTCAAGCTCCTCTCACAACCAACATGAGACTGCACAAAATGGCTGCTGGGAAGGATCTTATTATACAGTGAAGGGGTGGGCAACTTTCCTATTGGTTGCTAGGGATGTTGCTAACCTCTGACAACTATATATAACTTCTCATTGACCCACAAGCTAACAGAAGGGAGGAATTAGTGTCCTCTCGAAGTTGCGATATTCGCATCGCAATAAATATTCACGTTACAAATATTTGCGCTCCACTAGTCACTGACTCACTGTAAGTAATATTGGAGCATTCTCATTTGGACCAAAAGGCTAGAAGCAGGGAGGGATGATCACATTTTTTTTACACAGTACATAGTGACATCATTGTGAGGTGTACTGTGTATATATTACGAATATATAGTGCTATATTCTAAATTGCAAAGTGCCGATATTCACCATAAAAATTCGCTTTTCGAATATTCGCGCTCAACACTAGGACTGTCAAGGGGAATGTGTAATGAATTCGATTAGTTTAGATTTTATTTGCTCATCTCTAGTTTTAATCACTAAATAGAATCCTGTCCTTTGCTACTGGTGACAGGTCTTCATAAAGAGCTTATTTATATCTACCATAAATTATGCATACTTGGAGATCCCAGACATTTGCAGTCTGATAAAAAGTGTTATCTAGCAGCAATACAAGATACAGTAGCTAGTTCTTAGCCCAGGAAACCTGAAATATCCGGTTCTGCAAAAGTCAATTCTGCTCCCTATGTGACATAAAATCACTGAGCGTGAAGACAAATTCATGTACCTTACCTACGTTATATGCTAAATAATTCACTATTATTGTGTATACACACAATAACATCACAAAGAAACATGTTTGCAGAGGAAGTGATTTCCAACATTTCCAAGCATTGAAAGCAAGGTGTTAATTATCTTCCTGCACAAAATTCTTGGGGTGATATTTTTGTAAATAACATATTATTGGCAAATGATGGAATGGGATATGTCATACCTACCCTTGGTAATAGCAATATTACCTTAAGTTATAATCAATCCTTGTGAAATACAGGGAAGATGCTTTTATACTTCAATTTCATTCCATCTAAGGCAACACCAAATTTCAGTTTCCCAGGTACCCTGCAATGACTCCTTGCTGTTAGCTAGCAATATCAGATTGGTTGCCATTACCCGTTCACAGCAATAAACTGTACTGCTCACCATATGCTGCAATGATTGATTGCATATTCATTGCTTTTATATCTTCAGCGCAAGTATAAAAAGAATCTTTATTTTCTCATTTTTCGCTTAAATTGATGTTTTCTGACAGTGAGATGTCTAAGATTTCTTCTTCTGTTGATAAGCTGATATCCCAAAAGTGAAAAATATTTTGATTAACATAGTGCTAAGTGCATAATTTAGAAATAAAGGATTCATTCCTCAAGACAGGAGTTCATTCTAATACCAGATATATGAACACACTTTGATTACTTTTGGAAATGGAACTCTGCAAAACACTTCTGCAATCTGTTGCATGCAGCCTGTATATAATGTATTGCACGTGTTCACTGCTTCACAAATTGCAGTTAGTTGTATACAGAAAAGTAGCATAATAAAAATTCAAGTACATGGAATTAACAGAAATGAATATGATCAAACTGGATCTTAAAGGGGTTATCCAAGAGCTATAATGCTCCCCCATATGCCCTGGCCCTTCACACAGATGGTACTCACCTCGCTCCCCAGCACCCACGTCGCTTCTGATGCCACCACGGCCACCG
Organism: Bufo bufo; assembly: GCF_905171765.1. Taxonomy (NCBI): domain Eukaryota; kingdom Metazoa; phylum Chordata; class Amphibia; order Anura; family Bufonidae; genus Bufo; species Bufo bufo. Next base: position 362,697,771 of record NC_053390.1, on the reverse strand, counting down.
CCGCATCTCCACATCGCGCGGATGTAAACATCTAGCATTGGGGAGGGGGGGGCAGTCAATAGTAGGCCTCAACGGGAACCGCGATGCTACGATGCTAGGGATGCTTGTTCCTATCGCAAACTGGTATGGGTTGTCCCCAGGGGCGGACTGAACGGTCGGGCACTTCGGACGTGGTCCGAAGGCCCGAACGGGAAAGGGGCCCGCGGCAGCGGCGGCAGGTCACTGTGGAAACGTTCATCTCCTTAGGACAGCGATTCAGATGGCTTTGCTGTGGGGCAGGGGAGGGAGAGGCGTCTCCCTTCTCTGTTCCTCTGATAGGCTGCCAGCACAAGGCCCGCAGCCTATCAGAGGCCGGTTCATACGTCATCGCGCCGCCTGAGCCGTACAGCGCGGGACACAGGCCGGAAGAGGCCTGCATTGCAGCGGAGGTAAGTAAAAGTGTTTTTTTTTTCCCAGAATATCTGTTACTGGCACAGTTGGGGGGGTGAGAAGGAGAGAGGCACTTGATACTGGCACATGAGGGGAGAAGGAGAGAGGCACTTGATACTGGCACATTGGGGGGAAGGAGAGAGGCACTTGATACTAGCACATGGGAGGCACTTGAAACTGGCACATAGGGGGCACTTGATACTGGCATATGGGGGAGAAGGAGAGAGACACTTGATACTGGCACATGGGGGGGCACTTGATACTGGCATATGGGGGGGCACTGATACTGGCACATGGGGGCACTTGATACTGGCACATGGGGGGCACTTGATACTGGCACATGGGGGGAAGAGAGGCATTTGTTACTGGCACATGGGGGAGGCACTTGTTACTGGCACATGGGGGGAGAGGCACTTGTTACTGTCACATGGGGGGGAGAGGCACTTGTTACTGGCACATGGGGAGGAGAGGCACTTGTTACTGGCACATGGGGGAGAGGCACTTGTTACTGGCACATAATTGGGGGCTATCTATGGGGGGGCAGTTGTTACTGACACATTAATATGGCGACAAAATGGTGGTCTGGTCTGAAAGGAGAAGACAAGGACAGAGAACATCTACATCAAAGGAGACGTCTCTGGATGTAAGAGGTATCGGGCGCTGTATTTCTGTAGTGATGGGATCAGGGGCGTAACAGTGCGACCACAGGGTGGAGGCGGGATATGGACGTGGCTGGAGGTGGAACATGGGCGTGGCTGGAGGCAGAACATGGGTGGGGCCTGGAAGGGGCCCTTGATCTATTTTTCCCAGGGGCCCTGAGGGTTCTCAGTCTGCCCCTGGTTGTACCCGCTACAACACTGGGAGTTTTCATCCAAGCAACGAGGAGATGCAGCGGCAGCTGTGCCAGTATCAGAAGGGACAAGGGTGCTGGGAAGCAAGGTAAGTACCATATGTGTGAGGGGCCTGGGCATGTGGGGGGCATTATAGGTCTTGGATAACCCTTTTAATTATGCACTTAGCTTTCTCTATGATTACAGGAGGGGATCATTTAAAGAAACTGTGGAAAAAAATTATAAATCAATCTTTGTTTATGTATGGAAGTGTGCCATATTTCTGAAAAAGCAGCTGAAGCTGTGAAATATGTCAGTGGGATGCTAGCCATTTTAGGCTGCTTTCACACAGTTAGTGTTTGGTCAGTATTTAATCAGTGATTTCCATCAGTGATTGTGAGCCAAAACAAGGTGTGGGTCAAAAACACTGAATAGGTGCAAATCTTTTTGCAGTGGCTAGGTTTGGGGTGATCTCAACACGACTCTGGTTCCTGCCGACACCGCCATGGAGTCACAACGTGCTGCTGCTCTCCGGAGAGGATGGTAAGGAGTGATGAACCCAATGGGAAATAAGTCCAGAGAGGCAGAGTTTGCAGTAAACCAGGGTGCTTCTTTACTGGAGGAACTCTAGTTCAAAGCAATATAAGCAAGGTACTGAGCTGGCTTCTCCAGTCTCCTCCCTGGTAGAAGAAGGTGCTGTGCTGAGGAAAGGCCTGAGCTAGATGTTCCTCTCTCTCAGAAGGCTGTTAACCTAGCCAAAGAGTTGGTAGCTGATGGCCTGTGGCTCAGTCATCCGACTGGTCCTCTGGTCAATGGGATGGTGACCCAGGGTCTGTGGCAGATTATCTTCATCTCAGTATCATCTTCTGGTCTCTCTGCAGTCTGGCAAAGTCTCTTCTACTAAACAATGGTTACTATCAGGGGCGTACATAGAAATCACTGGGCCCCATAGCAAGAATCTAAATTGGGCCCCTAATCCCCTTTTATAGCCCTTCCCACTACCCATTCCAGGCCTCTCCCTTTGTTCAATGAACTATTCTTGCTGCTGCGTTTTATAATTTATGCCATCAGGGCCGGATTGGGATTACAAAACAGCCCTGGCACACAAAAGAGCTATAATAGATGCAGTGTGTACAGATGTATAGTATATACAGCAGTGTACTGTTATGTGGGGTACGAGGTATAATATATGCAGTGTGTACAGGTATATACTATATTCAGTAGTGTACTAATATTTAAGGTACAGGGTATAATATATGCAGTGTGTACAGGTACCGTATATAGTATATTCCATAGTGTACTGATATGTGAGGTACAGGGTATAATATATGCAGTGTGTACAGGTATATAGTGTATACAGCAGTGTACTGATATGTGAGGTACGGGGTATAATATATGCAATGTGTACAGGTACATAGTATATACAGTACTGTAATATGTGAGGTACAAGGTATAATGGATGCAGTGTGTACAGATATATTGTATATACAGCCTGTACTGACATGTGAGGTATGAGGTATATAGATGCAGTGTGTACAGGTATATAGTACTTACAGCAGTGTATTGACAGCTCGTACCTCACATATCAGTACACTGATATATATACAATATATCTGTACACATTTCATCTTTTATACCTCATACCTAACATATCAGTACACTGCTGTATATACTATATATCTGTACTCACTGCATATATTATAACTCTTACCTAACATATCAGTACACTGATGTATATACTATATACCTGTACACACTGCATCTATTATACATCATACCTCACATATAAGTACACTGCTGTATATACTATATACCTGTACACACTGCATATATTATACCTCATACCTCACATATCAGTACACTGCTGTATATACTATATACCTGTACACACTGCATCTATTATACCTCGTATCTCACATAGCAGTACATAGCAGTACATTGCTGTATATACTATCAGTGATGGTCAGTTCCCAGTGTTCGCCAGCGAACACAAGCGGGCTGCCATCTTTAGTAAAGTAGACTCACCTGTCCGGCAATGCACAGGTAATCCCTTACCTGTGGCGGGAGCCGGTCTGAAATCAAATGCAGTCACCGGGTGCAGGCAGTTCCGAGAACAGCCACCGGGGGCTTTCATTGGGCTGTTCTGGGAACTGCCTGCTCCCGGTGACTGCATTTGATTTCAGACCGGCTCCCGGCAAAGGTAAGGGCTTACCTGTGCATCGCCGGACGGGTGAGTCTACCTTTAGATAGCAGCCCACATGTGTTCTGTAACGGGGTTCCGAAGGTGCACTCGGTCCCCCATTACCCGCAGACCTGTTCCTTAGCTTTGGGAATGAGGATCTGTGTTTGACCTCATTCCCAGGGCGGCTTTACTAGCTGGGTGGCTCCCTGCTCCTAGTCTGCCTTGAGCGCCGAGCTGATCACTCGGTGCTCGACTGGTTGGTCTGTCGGTCATGTGACGCTGGCCACGTCACATGACCCTCACTCCCCACTATAAATACAGGCAGCCTGCTGGCCACAGGTTGCCTGTTAATTTAGGTTTCACCTGTGATTTGGTCTTTCCTGGCGTACTTACCTCCTGCTGAATTCCTGACGATCCTCTGCCTGCTCCTTGTGTACTTTGCTGCTATCCTGGTATTCTGACCCCGGCCTCCTCCTGACGTTCCTCTGCTGACTCCTTTGGTACTTCACGTCTCTCCTGGTATTTATGACCCCGGCTTCTCCTGACAATTCTCTGCTTGCTCCATTTGTACTTTGTAGCTTTCCTGGTATTGACTTGGTCCGTTCACGTCCTGTTGTTTGTCTGTCTGTCATCCCTGCACTTATTCCAAGTTAGGGATTGCCGTCCAGTTGTCCCCTGTCATTAGGACTCGCGAGGCAAGTAGGCAGGGCCAGGGGTAAGGGTGGAGCGCAGTGGTCACTTCCCTCCCCCCTGTGTGTGTGTGTACGCGACCGTTACAGATTAACAGGCCCAATAACCACTGTATTATGAATCCTCTGGTGACCCTGACAAACCATGTCTCTAATCTGACACAGAGGGTGCAGGAGTTAGGGGAAAAACTCAGTTCTTTTGAGTTAGGGCAAGGTTCTTCCACTCCTCAGGCCTCCAGTCCGCATTTTGAGCCCCAGATTAAGCTCCCAGAACCCTTTTCTGGAGACCAGAAGAAGTTTCTCTCTTTTAAGGAGAGTTGCAAACTTTACTTCCGTTTGCGCCCCGTGTCCTCTGGCCCCGAGAGTCAACGCGTGGGCATTATCATTTCCCGATTACACTGGGCGTTCTCTTTACCTGTTGGTGCCAGTTGTTTATCTTCTGTGGAGGGGTTCTTTCAGGCCCTGGATACCCTCTATGATGAACCAGACAGGGCTCTAGTAGCCGAGACGGCTCTAAAGGCACTGGTTCAGGGCAATTTACCAGCGGAGGATTATTGCACCCAATTCAGAAGGTGGTGTGTCCCCTCAGGATGGAACGAACCAGCCCTGAAGAGTCAGTTCAGGTCAGGTCTGTCTGATAAATTAAAGGATCTTCTGGTCAGTTATCAACTTCCAGAGACCTTAGAGGAGATGATGACCCTTGTTGTCCGACTTGACCGACGGGTTAGAGAGAGACGACAGGAACAACAGTTCTCTTCCCAGATGGTGGTCCAGCCAGAGGCCTATCCCAGAGACAATGCTGAGGTCTCCACCGAGGAACCCATGCAGGTTGGCATGACCCGAGGGAATCTTCGCCGCAGACGTGGAGAATGCTTTTACTGTGGAGATCCTGACCATTGGATCAACCAGTGTCCTAAGAAGGTCCTCTCTGTCAAATCTCCTAAGGCAAGGCAACCTAAAGACCAGGTACACCCTGAATTTTCTAAATGTAAGCTTTCGGTACCCATTACGATTTCTCTGGGAGTAGATAAATGGCCGGGTAAGGCCTTTATTGATTCTGGCTCAGCGGCTAGCTTTATTGACTCTGAGTATGCTGTAAGATTGGGTATTCCTATGTTTGCCTTACCAACTCCTATCCATGTCATGGCTATTGATGCTACTCCTCTTATTGGTGGTACGGTGAGCTTATGTACCTCGGAGATTTCTCTAACCGTGGGTGTGTGCCACTCAGAGAGATGTTCGCTTCTAGTCCTGGAGAACCTACCAGCTGAGGTGGTACTAGGGTTGCCTTGGCTCCGACTACATAACCCCACTATAGATTGGTCCAATGGGGAGTTGGTGAGATGGGGGCCTAAGTGTGACTCGTGCTTGTCCGTGGTACAGGCTGGGGTCTCAGTAAAGTCTGATACTTTACCCACTGTTGTTAAAGAATATTCTGATGTATTCTCATCACCAACCCCGGAGGTTCTACCCCCCCATAGACCTTATGATTGTACCATAGAGCTAGTAGAGGGGGCCAAGTTTCCTAAAGGACAAATTTATAATCTTTCTATGCCCGAACGCAAGGCCATGGAAGATTATATTATGGAGAGCCTTGGTAAAGGGCATATTAGACCTTCTGTCTCTCCTATGGGGGCGGGGTTTTTCTTCGTTAAGGTGGTAGGACCCTTTGCCATGCTGAGTGATCGTGACGTGGTGCATGAAGGGCTACGATATTTTCCTGACAGGAATATATTGGCGAAAGTCTCAGCTTTTAATATCTGCATTTATGACTAGCCAGTATAGTCAGTGGCATATCCGTTTGGTGCATTTTTTCAGTGATTTATATGTTTGTATTTTCATCCGCACAATGCTCCGTTTTGTGTAGGATGCCCTTGTGGTGCATGTGGACCGCGCCGACATCCTCCACCGTATGCATTTTTTGCTGGGGATAGTCGTTTGCTGCGGTCCACATGCGGTGGGGCTGCTCCCCCAATGAAAAACACGCTACAGTGTTAGGGGTTGAGCAGCTCCTCCAGTATTGCCACTATATTTCTGTGTTAAAGTCTGATACTTTACCCACTGTTGTTAAAGAATATTCTGATGTAGTCTCATCACCAACCCTGGAGGTTCTACCCCCCCATAGACCTTATGATTGTACCATAGAGCTAGTAGAGGTGGCCAAGTTTCCTAAAGGACGAATTTATAATCTTTCTATGCCCGAACGCAAGGCCATGGAAGATTATATTATGGAGAGCCTTGGTAAATGGCATATTAGACCTTCTGTCTCTCCTATGGGGGCGGGGTTTTTCTTTGTTAAGAAAAAAGATGGTGGTCTTAGGCCATGTATCGATTACCGGAGATTAAATAAAATCATTGTCCAGAATAGATACTCCCTCCCATTGATTCCGGATTTATTTAACCAGGTTCTGGGGGCAACCTGGTTTTCCAAAATTGACCTGAAAGGGGCATACAATCTAATCTGAATCAAGGAGGGAGACGAATTGAAGACGGCGTTCAATACTCCGGTAGGACACTTTGAATATCAGGTGATGCCTTTTGGACTCAGCAATGCCCCAGCTGTGTTCCAAAACTTCATGAATGACATTCTTAGGGAGTTCTTAGGTAAATTTGTTATTGTCTATCTTGACGACATTTTGATATTCTCTCCTGACTTCGAATCCCATGTGTCTCATGTTGAACAAGTATTAGAGGTGTTGCGGGAGAATCAGCTATCCGCTAAACAAGAGAAATGTGTCTTTGGTGTACAGGAGATTCTGTTTCTAGGGCATGTTCTGACTCCTCACGCTTTCAAGATGGATCCTGGTAAGGTACTAGCAATTAAGGAATGGGTAAGACCTTCATCCTTAAAGGCCTTACAACGGTTCTTAGGTTTCGCCATCTACTATCGTAAATTTATTATTAATTTTTCCGTAATTGCTAAACCGTTGACCGACCTTACTAAAAAAGGGGCGGATTTGGAGAATTGGTCTACTGAGGCCATTTCTTCAGTTGAAAAATTAAAAAAGGCATTCAGTAGCGCTCCCATTCTGATCCAGCCTGATCAGGAGAAACCTTTTATTGTGGAGGTGGATGCGTCCGAGGACGGCGCAGGAGCAGTCCTTTCACAACGTCCTGCTAGCCTCACTAATCTGAGACCATGTGCCTTCTTCTCCCACGGAGAGAAACTACAACATAGGGAATAGGGAGCTGCTGGCCATTAAATGGGCATTTGAGGAATGGAGGCATTTTCTGGAGGGGGCAAGGCATTGTGTAACTGTTGTCACTGACCATAAAAACCTTATGTTTCTCGAGTCTGCTAAGAGGTTGAATCACCGTCAAGCCAGATGGGCTTTGTTTTTTACTCGTTTTGATTTTTCCATCACGTTCAGGCCGGGAAGTAAAAATGTGAAGGCGGACGCATTATCTCGGAGCTTCCAGGCTTTTCAACTTATTGAGGTACCACCTGAATCCATCCTACCAGCAAAATCTTCTTAGCAGTTCTTACCCAGGATATCTCGGCTCGCATTAGGTCTGAACAACATCTTTCACCGGTATCCACCCCAACAGATAAGTTGTTTGTTCCCGTACAATTTCGTCTCCAGCTGTTGGGTGAGTGTCACGATTCTGCCTTTTGTGGACATCCGGGTGTTGAGGGCACTAAGGATCTGGTTTCTAGATCTTATTGGTGGCCCACTCTAACTAGGGATGTCAAGTCCTACGTGTCAGCCTGTGAGGTTTGTGCCAGGTCCAAGACACCTAGGACTCGCCCTGTTGGTAACCTACAACCCCTACCCATTCCCAGTAGACCCTGGTCCCATATCTCGATGGACTTTATAACTGACCTACCGCCGGCGGAGGGTAAGACTGTAGTTTGGGTAGTGGTCGATAGGTTTAGCAAGATGGTCCATTTCATTCCCCTGTCTAAACTCCCGAATGCCAAAACCCTGGCGTCTATTTTTGTGAAAGAAATTGTTCGATTGCATGGTATCCCGGAAAATATTGTTTCTGACAGGGGTGTGCAGTTTGTGTCCAAATTCTGGAGGGCCTTCTGTCTAAAATGTAAAATTTCATTGTCTTTTTCCTCTGCCTACCACCCTGAGAGTAATGGGCAGACTGAACGCCTTAATCAGTCTGTCGAACAATTCTTGAGGTCGTATGTTGCTGATGACCAGCAATTATGGGTGAAATTTCTTCCATTGGCTGAATTTGCTTTGAATAACCGTGTCAATTCTTCTGCTGGGGTTTCACCTTTCTTTTGTAACCATGGTTTCCATCCCCATTTTCATTCTGGGTCATCCGTCTCCTCCTCTAACCCTGAGGCGGATAGGCTCTCCTCTGAACTGTGCACAGTTTGGGCCCGGGTTCAATCGAACTTAGAAAAGGCTCAAAGTTCTCAGAAACTCAAGGTCGATAGGAGACGTTCAAGGGGGGTAAATTTTCAGGTTGGGGATAAGGTATGGTTGTCCTCCAAGAATCTCTCTCTTAAGGTAGATTCTAAAAAGTTTGCTCCTCATTTTATTGGACCATATAAGATCACGGAGGTGATTAACCCGGTATCTTTTAGGTTGGAGCTGCCCGAGTCATTCCACATTCATAATGTATTCCATAAGTCTCTACTTAAAAAATATTTTGAACCGGTAGTACCATCAAAAGCCTCTCCTCCGTCGGTTCTTGTTAATGATGCTGTCGAGTATGTGGTGTCTAAAATAGTGGATGTCAGGAAGGTGCGTAATTCCTTGCAGTACCTGATTCACTGGAAGTGGTATGGACCTGAAGAGAGATCTTGGGTACCTGCCAGGGAGGTTCATGCTCCTAGACTTGTTCGAAAATTTCATTTAGAACACCCTGAAAAGCCATCGCCTGAAGTCTTGGGTCCGGTGGCCCCTCGTAAAAGGGGGGGTACTGTAACGGGGTTCCGAAGGTGCACTCGGTCCCCCATTACCCGCAGACCTGTTGCTTAGCTTTGGGAATGAGGATCTGTTTTTGACCTCATTCCCACTGCGGCTTTACTAGCTGGGTGGCTCCCTGCTCCTAGTCTGCCTTGAACGCTGAGCTGATCACTCGGTGCTCGACTGGTTGGTCTGTCGGTCATGTGACGCTGGCCACGTCACATGACCCTCACTCCCCACTATAAATACAGGCAGCCTGCTGGCCACAGGTTGCCTGTTAATTTAGGTTTTACCTGTGATTTGGTCTTTCCTGGCGTACTTACCTCCTGCTGAATTCCTGACGATCCTCTGCCTGCTCCTTGTGTACTTTGCTGCTATCCTGGTATTCTGACCCCGGCCTCCTCCTGACGTTCCTCTGCTGACTCCTTTGGTACTTCACGTCTCTCCTGGTATTTATGACCCCGGCTTCTCCTGACAATTCTCTGCTTGCTCCATTTGTACTTTGTAGCTTTCCTGGTATTGACTTGGTCCGTTCACGTCCTGTTGTTTGTCTGTCTGTCATCCCTGCACTTATTCCAAGTTAGGGATTGCCGTCCAGTTGTCCCCTGTCATTAGGACTCGCGAGGCAAGCAGGCAGGGCCAGGGGTAAGGGTAGAGCGCAGTGGTCACTTCCCTCCCCCCTGTGTGTGTGTGTACGCGACCGTTACATGTTCGTTGGTGGACACTGCAAACTGACCATCACTGTATACTATATATCTGTACATATTGCATCTATAATACTGTGTAATATATGCAGTGTGTATATATATATATATATATATATATATACACAGAGCAGTGTATTGATGTGAGACATACAAGGTATAATACTGTAGATGCAGTGTTTACAGAAATATGTGGTCAGTTATACATTATAGTCACTGTGTGTGAGATACATGAGGTAGTGGTCACTGTACCTGTCTGAAGTATTATACATGAGTGAGCAATGAGTAAAAACAGGGCACGGAGGGGAGGTAAATGACAAGAAATGGAGGACCTCCTCTTACCACTCCATTCCAGTCTGTATGGATCAATGCAGAGCTGATTGTGCACTTCTAATACTTGCTGTTAAGGGTTGAAGGACCTGTGATGATGTCATCACAGGTCCTGGCAGATGTACCTATCAAACATAGGAACTACACCATTTTTGGTGCAGTTCCTTTGCTAAATTCTGCAGGACCTGTGATGTTGAAGATGATGTCATCACAGGTCCTGGCAGATACACTGTTCTAACCTGGGAACTACACTTTACACTGTGCAGTTCCCTTACAGGAGCTGTGATGACATCATCAAAGGTCCTTTAGCTTTAGAAAGATAGACAGGAGCAATTAGGGGGCGGAGCCTCTCCTCCACTTCGGGCCCCTCAGCAGCTGCGTGGTCTGCCTATATGGTAGGTATGCCACTGGTTCCTATCTGTAGTCTGCCAGAGTATTTCCTGCTAAGCACTAGTCCCTGTCTACAGACAAGTAGGGGCTTTCACTGCTATTTTTATATAGAGTTTCTAACTGAACTAGAACCTTCTATTGGAAGAAGTGAAGATGTACATCCTAAACACAAACAATGTTGCAGTTTCACTTTTCCAGATATAAAAAAGTCTTCAGACGTAAACAACAGAGATAAACCAGACAGTCAAGGTCAGTGTGTCTGTTTTTTCCGTACAAAATTTTGCATAGTCCCTTATAGTAAATTTGGAAGATTTCTAACTTCTCAGTGGATAGATAGAAAGTACCATAGTCTCTCAGTATTAGTTGACTGTACATTAACCCTATCCACTGTGCAGTGCAGCTATAGTGCAATAACAGTGCAAAGGAACAGGATATATTATAATAAACATATAAATGCAATATAAACAGTTGAACAGTATAAGTGTAAACAACAGCATAAATCATAGCACAAGTTAACCCTTCCAAGGGCACTAAAGTAGTGAGTTGATGGCTTTAGGCAATAGCAATTAGGGTTGTTTTGGGTATCGAACTTTCGATACCCAATCGATACTCTTATGCTAGTGTCGATTCGGTATCAGGATGTTACGTTTTTCGATACTATACTCCTCTTGTGGCGCTTGGCATGCGCGCAGACAGTGGGGAAGGAGGGAGGGAAACCCTCCTTCCTATGTCGCAGCCGCGCTGAGCCCAATGAAGTGAGCGGGCTGTGAAACTGCCCGCACCACTGCCACCAATGAATGTGCCGCTATTAATTAAAGCAGGAGGAGGGAATACACTGCTGTGCCTTCTGAGCTAGTCCTCCTCCTGAGTTTCCTCTCCAGAGTCAAGCAGCCAGTAAAGCAGGTGCCTGGCCACTGAACCACCAATGATAATGAACCTTTAATACAAATACAGGAGGCGGGTGTAGGCGGTACCCACCTCCTATATCCGTATTAAAGGTTAATTATCATTGGTGGTACAGTGCACCCTCCCCATTAATAAAGTAATTGGTGGCGCAGTGCGCCCCCCCAACCAGCCCCAGTATTAAAATAATTGGTGGTGCAGTGCGCCCCCCCAGTATTATAAAGTATAATAATTGGAGGCGCAGTGCGCCCCCAACCCCCCCCCCCCAGTAATTTTAACTATTATAATCATATAATCATTGGTGGCAGTGGACACAGGATCGCCTCTCCCCTCGTCCTCATTGGTGGCAGTGACCACAGGGTCCCCTCCCCTCCTCCTAATTGGGGGCAGTGTAATCCTGGGGCTCTGATCGGTTGCCATAGCAGCCAGGACGCTACTGAAGCCCTGGCTGCCATGGTAAGTTCCCTGCTGCTGTGTGCATTATGCACAGGGTAGCAGGGAGAGTGCAAAATCTTATTAACCCTAATAGAGATCTATTAGGGTTAATAGGACAAGGGATTAAAAGATCCCAGGTTCTAGCCCCTAAGGGCAATAGTTATTAAATTAAAAAAAGTAAAGTTAAAAAAAAACACCAAAATATTAAGTATAAATCGCCCCCTTTCCCAATTTTACATATAAAATATATAAACAATAAATAAACATATTGCATATTGCCATGTCTAAAAAGTCCAAACTATTAAAATATTTAAAAAAAAACTCCTATGCGGTGAACGCCATAACAAAAAAAATATATAAAAAAATAAAAACCGCACGATTCGCAATTTTTTTTTGTCACCTTGCCTCCCCAAAAAATAGGATAGGACTCTTCAATGGGCTGGACATTCCATAAAATGCGGAATGCACGCTGCTTTTTTGGTGTTTTAAACAAACCAAGTAGCAATAGGGGCAAATGTCCACAATCCAAATTATCCTTGTTCCAGTGCACTATATTTCTATTATATCTTATCACTGTGCAGCCCCCACTCCTGTTTTTGGTTTCCAATCACTGATGAAAATCACAGATCAAACACTGACTGTGTGAAAGCAGTCAAATTCTGCATTTTCACATATACAGTATGTGCCAAACTTACTGTGCCTGATGATTTTCCTTAGCGTAGAGAGTTTAAAGCACTGGCTACTGCCAATACAATGCTGCTATAAAACCGCACAGCATGGGGGTTTGTCGGTTAGGAACTTAAAATTTCCCTGTAAATAATGTAAAAGTTGCCTCATATTGTAGGTGGTTCTAAATTGGCTTTATATGGACAACACAAGTAAGAGGCATCAGCAAACTGTCAACCATAGCCACATTGGTAGTAGATGGGGACGATGAAAAATCCAATTGACAAACCCTTAATGGCAGTTCAATAGTCAAATATTGGAGCGCAATCATTTTATAGTATATACAGTACAGCATCTGCCTATTTACTGGGTGTCACCCCTTCTTTCTTATTTTTGATTATTCTATAAAGATTTATTATTTTTGTTTTTAGTGTCACTTTAGGCAGTGAATTTATAGTTATTTTGTGACGTACACCCTTTATATCTATATATCCGTGATTTCAGTATACAGTCAGGTCCATAAATATTGTGACAGCTACACAATTCTAACATTCTTGGCTCTATACACCACCACAATGGATTTGAAATGAAACAATGTGCTTTAACTGCAGACTGTCATCTTTAATTTGATGGTATTTACATCCAAATCAGGTGAACGGTGTAGGAATTACAACAGTTTGTATATGTGCCTCCCACTTGTTAAGGGACCAAAAGTAATGGGACATAATAATAATCATAAATCAAACTTTCACTTTTTAATACTTGGTTGCAAATCCTTTGCAGTCAATTACAGCCTGAAGTCTGGAACGCATCGACATCACCAGACGCTGGGTTTCATCCCTGGTGATGCTCTGCCAGGCCTCTACTGCAACTGTCTTCAGTTCCTGCTTGTTCTTAGGGCATTTTCCCTTACGTTTTGTCTTCAGCAAATGAAATGCATGCTCAATCGGATTCAGGTCAGGTGATTGACTTGGCCATTGCATAACATTCCACTTCTTTCCCTTAAAAAACTCTTTGGTTTCTTTTTCAGTATGCTTTGGGTCATTGCCCATCTGCACTGTGAAGTGCCGTCCAATGAGTTCTGAAGCATTTGGCTGAATATGAGCAGATAATATTGCCTGAAACACTTCAGAATTCATCCTGCTGCTTTTGTCAGCAGTCACATCATCAATAAATACAAGAGAACCAGTTCCATTGGCAGCCATACATGCCCACGCCATGACACTACCACCACCATGCTTCACTGATGAGGTGGTATGTTTAGGATCATGAGCAGTTCCTTTCCTTCTCCATACTCTTCTCTTCCCATCACTCTGGTATAAGTTGATCTTGGTCTCATCTGTCCATAGGATGTTGTTCCAGAACTGTGAAGGCTTTTTTAGATGTTGTTTGGCAAACTCTAATCTGGCCTTCCTGTTTTTAAGGCTCACTAATAGGGATGAGCGAACCCCAACTGTATAGTTCGTGTTCGTACCGAATTTTGGGGTGTCCGTGACACGGACCCGAACCCGAACATTTTCGTAAAAGTCTGGGTTCGGGTTCGGTGTTCTGCGCTTTCTTGGAGCTTTTTGAAAGGCTGCAAAGCAGCCAATCAACAAGCGTCATACTACTTGCCCTAAGAGGCCATCACAGCCTTGCCTACTATTGGCATGGCTGTGATTGGCCAGTGCAGCATGTGACCCAGCCTCTATATAAGCTTGGGTCACATAGCGCTGCACGTCACTCTGCTGATTCAAGCATAGGGAGAGGTTGCTGCTGCGACGTTAGGGCGAGATTAGGCAGATTAACTCCTCCAAAAGACTTAATTCAGTGATCGATCTCCAGCTGTGGATCATTGAAGTGCTGATATTGAATTGCTCACTTTTTTTAGGCTGCCCAGAGCGTTTTTATATCACTTTTTTCTGGGGTGATCGCGGCCATTTTGTGGCTTGTGGTGCGCCAGCACAAGCTACCACCAAGTGCATTTAACCATCAATAGTGTGGTTATTTTTTGCTATATCCTACATCAGGTGAAGGCTGAGCCTGTGTCACCCAAGTGCATTTAACCATCAATAGTGTGGTTATTTTTTGGCCATATACTACATCAGGTGCAGGCTGAGCCTGTGTCACCCAAGTGCATTTAACCATCAATAGTGTGGTTATTTTTTGGCCATATACTACATCAGGGGCAAGTTGAGCCTGTCACCCAGCGCCTAAAAAATAGGCCTGACATTTATATTCCTCCAAATCAGTACTGTTTTAGCTGGTCAAGTTATTTGTAGTGACCGTAAAAGCACAGTTTTTGTTCTGGGTTGAAAAACTATTCCCAAATTTGCCATTCTCAAAATTAGTAGTTTCTGCTATATCAGGCCTACTTTAAATCTATCCCAAAAAGGATATCTTAGATTGAAGGTGCTGATAGTGTCATTCTGAAAAACTTAACACACACGCTACCGTGCAGATACAAGTCTAATTCTGTGATTAAAGGTATATCTGTCACACAGTGCGTAAAAAATAGGCCTGACATTTCTATTCCTCCAAATCAGTACAGTTTTAGCTGGTCAAGTTATATTTAGTGACCGTAAAAGCACAGTTTTTGTTCTGGGTTGAAAAACTATTCCCAAATTTGCCATTCTCAAAATTAGTAGTTTCTGCTATATCAGGCCTACTTTAAATCTATCCCAAAAAGGATATCTTAGATTGAAGGTGCTGATACTGTCATTCTGAAAAACTTAACACACACGCTACAGTGCAGATAAAAGTCTAATTCTGTGATTAAAGGTATATCTGTCACACAGCGCGTAAAAAATAGGCCTCACATTTCTATTCAACCAAATCTGTACTGTTTTAGCTGGTCAAATTATTTGTAGTGACCGTAAAAGCACAGTTTTTGTTCTGGGTTGAAAAACTATTCCCAAATTTGCCATTCTCAAAATTAGTAGTTTCTGCTATATCAGGCCTACTTTAAATCTATCCCAAAATGGATATCTTAGATTCAAGGTGCTGATAGTGTCATTCTGAAAAACTTAACACACACGCTACAGTGCAGATACAAGTCTAATTCTGTGATTAAAGGTATATCTGTCACACAGCGCGTAAAAAATAGGCCTCACATTTATATTCAACCAAATCTGTCATTACTTGTGTGCCTGTATTAGTGTAATACGGTACCTAAATAGATAGCCAGACAGTGTTAGGTGTCTGTAAAAAAAGGCCTGAATTTTAATTCAATACATTGGCCCGAATAATATTTTTCTTATTGTGGTGAACGGTAACAATGAGGAAAACAACTAGTAAGGGACGCGGACGTGGACATGGTCGTGGTGGTGTTAGTGGACCCTCTGGTGCTGGGAGAGGACGTGGCCGTTCTGCCACAGCCACACGTCCTAGTGTACCAACTACCTCAGGTCCCAGTAGCCGCCAGAATTTACAAGGATATTTGGTTGATGGCAAGGCCTGAGCAGGTACAGGCATTAGTCAATTGGGTGGCCGACAGTGCATCCAGCACGTTCACATTATCTCCCACCCAGTCTTCTGCAGAAAGCGCACAGATGGCGCATGAAAACCAAGCCCATCAGTCTGTCACATCACCCCCATGCATATCAGGGAAACTGTCTGAGCCTCAAGTTATGCAGCAGTCTCTTATGCTGTTTGAAGACTCTGCTGCCAGGGTTTCCCAAGGGCATCCACCTAGCCCTTCCCCAGGGGTGGAAGAGATAGAATGCACTAACGCTCAACCACTTATGTTTCCTGATGATGAGGACATGGGAATACCACCTCAGCACGTCTCTGATGATGACGAAACACAGGTGCCAACTGCTGCGTCTTTCTGCAGTGTGCAGACTGAACAGGAGGTCAGGGATCAAGACTGGGTGGAAGACGATGCAGGGGACGATGAGGTCCTAGACCCCACATGGAATGTAGGTCGTGCCACTGACTTTCCCAGTTCGGAGGAAGAGGCAGTGGTGAGACCGAGCCAACAGCGTAGCAAAAGACAAAGAGGGAGCAGTGGGCAAAATCAGAACACCCGCCGCCAAGAGACTCCGCCTGCTACTGACCGCCGCCATCTGGGACCGAGCACCCCAAAGGCAGCTTCAAGGAGTTCCCTGGCATGGCACTTCTTTAAACAATGTGCTGACGACAAGACCCGAGTGGTTTGCACGCTGTGCCATCAAAGCCTGAAGCGAGGCATTAACGTTCTGAACCTTAGCACAACCTGCATGACCAGGCACCTGCATGCAAAGCATGAACTGCAGTGGAGTAAACACCTTAAAAACAAAGAAGTCACTCAGACTCCCCCTGCTACCTCTTCTGCTGCTGCCGCCTCTGCCTCTTCTGCTGCTGCCGCCGCCTCGGCCTCTTCCTCCGCCTCTGGAGGAACGTTGGCACCTGCCGCCCAGCAAACATGGGATGTACCACCAACACCACCACCTGCGTCACCAAGCATCTCAACCATGTCACACGGCAGCGTTCAGCTCTCCATCTCACAAACATTTGAGAGAAAGCGTAAATTCCCACCTAGCCACCCTCGATCCCTGGCCCTGAATGCCAGCATTTCTAAACTACTGGCCTATGAAATGCTGTCATTTAGGCTGGTGGACACAGACAGCTTCAAACAGCTCATCTCGCTTGCTGTCCCACAGTATGTTGTTCCCAGCCGCCACTACTTCTCCAAGAGAGCCGTGCCTTCCGTGCACAACCAAGTGTCCGATAAAATCAAGTGTGCACTGCGCAACGCCATCTGTGGCAAGGTCCACCTAACCACAGATACGTGGACCAGTAAGCACGGCCAGGGACGCTTTATCTCCCTAACTGCACACTGGGTAAATGTAGTGGCGGCTGGGCCCCAGGCGGAGAGCTGTTTGGCGCACGTCCTTCCACAGCCAAGGATCGCAGGGCAACATTCTTTGCCTCCTGTCTCCTCCTCCTCCTACTCAGCTTCCTCCTCCTCTTCTTCCACCTGCTCATCCAGTCAGCCACACACCTTCACCACAAACTTCAGCACAGCCCGGGGTGAACGTCAGCAGGCCGTTCTGAAACTCATATGTTTGGGGGACAGGCCCCACACCGCACAGGAGTTGTGGCGGGGTATAGAACAACAGACCGACGAGTGGTTTCTGCCGGTGAGCCTCCAGCCCGGCCTGATGGTGTGCGATAATGGGCGAAATCTCGTTGCAGCTCTGGGACTAGCCGGTTTGACGCACATCCCTTGCCTGGCGCATGTGCTGAATTTGGTGGTGCAGAAGTTCATTCGCAACTACCCCGACATGTCAGAGCTGCTGCATAAAGTGCGGGCCGTCTGTTCGCGCTTCCGGCGTTCACACCCTGCTGCTGCACGCTTGTCTGCGCTACAGCGTAACTTCGGCCTTCCCGCTCACCGCCTCATATGCGATGTGCCCACCAGGTGGAACTCCACCTTGCACATGCTGGACAGACTGTGCGAGCAGCAGCAGGCCATAGTGGAGTTTCAGCTGCAGCACGCATGGGTCAGTCGCACTGCGGAACAGCACCACTTCACCACCAATGACTGGGCCTCCATGCGAGACCTGTGTGCCCTGTTGCGCTGTTTCGAGTACTCCACCAACATGGCCAGTGGCGACGATGCCGTTATCAGCGTTACAATACCACTTCTATGTCTCCTTGAGAAAACACTTAGGGCGATGATGGAAGAGGAGGTGGCCCAGGAGGAAGAGGAGGAAGAGGGGTCATTTTTAGGACTTTCAGGCCAGTCTCTTCGAAGTGACTCAGAGGGAGGTTTTTTGCAACACCAGAGGCCAGGTACAAATGTGGCCAGACAGGGCCCACTACTGGAGGACGAGGAGGACGAGGATGAGGAGGAGGTGGAGGAGGATGAGGATGAAGCATGTTCACAGCGGGGTGGCACCCAAAGCAGCTCGGGCCCATCACTGGTGCGTGGCTGGGGGGAAACACAGGACGATGACGATACGCCTCCCACAGAGGACAGCTTGTCCTTACCTCTGGGCAGCCTGACACACATGAGCGACTACATGCTGCAGTGCCTGCGCAACGACAGCAGAGTTGCCCACATTTTAACGTGTGCGGACTACTGGGTTGCCACCCTGCTGGATCCCCGGTACAAAGACAATGTGCCCACCTTACTTCCTGCACTGGAGCTTGATAGGAAGATGCGCAAGTACAAGCGCACGTTGGTAGACGCGCTACTGAGAGCATTCCCAAATGTCACAGGGGAACCAGTGGAAGCCCAAGGCGAAGCCAGAGGAGGAGCAAGAGGTCGCCAAAGCATCTGTGTCACGGCCAGCTCCTCTGAGGGCAGGGTTAGCATGGCAGAGATGTGGAAAAGTTTTGTCACCACGCCACAGCTAACTGCACCACCACCTGATACGGAACGTGTTAGCAGGAGGCAACATTTCACTAACATGGTGGAACAGTACCTGTGCACACCCCTCCACGTACTGACTGATGGTTCGGCCCCATTCAACTTCTGGGTCTCCAAATTGTCCACGTGTCCAGAGCTAGCCTTTTATGCCTTGGAGGTGCTGGCCTGCCCGGCGGCCAGCGTTTTGTCTGAACGTGTATTCAGCACGGCAGGGGGCGTCATTACAGACAAACGCAGCCGCCTGTCTACAGCCAATGTGGACAAGCTGACGTTCATAAAAATGAACCAGGCATGGATCCCACAGGACCTGTCCATCCCTTGTGCAGATTAGACATTAACTACCTCCCCTTAACAATATATTATTGTACTCCAGGGCACTTCCTCATTCAATCCTATTTTTATTTTCATTTTACCATTATATTGCGGGGCAACCCAAAGTTGAATTAACCTCTCCTCTGTCTGGGTGCCGGGGCCTAAATGTGTGACAGTGGCCTGTTCCAGTGGTGGGTGACGTGAAGCCTGATTCTCTGCTATGACATGAAGACTGATTCTGTGCTGACATGAAGCCAGATTCTCTGTTACGGGACCTCTCTCCTCTGTCTGGGCGCCAGGGCCTAAATGTGTGACAGTGGCCTGTTCCAGTGGTGGGTGACGTGAAGCCTGATTCTCTGCTATGACATGAAGACTGATTCTGTGCTGACATGAAGCCAGATTCTCTGTTACGGGACCTCTCTCCTCTGTCTGGGTGCCTGGGCCTAAATATGTGACAGTGGCCTGTTCCAGTGATGGGTGACGTGAAGCCTGATTTTCTGCTATGACATGAAGACTGATTCTCTGCTGACATGAAGCCTGAATCTCTGTTATGGGACCTCTCTCCTCTGCCTGGGTGCCTGGGCCTAAATATGTGACAGTGGCCTGTTCCAGTGGTGGGTGACGTGAAGCCTAATTCTCTGCTATGACATGAAGACTGATTCTCTGCTGACATTAAGCCTGAATCTCTGTTATGGGACCTCTCTCCTCTGCCTGGGTGCCTGGGCCTAAATATGTGACAGTGGCCTGTTCCAGTGGTGGGTGACGTGAAGCCTGATTCTCTGCTATGACATGAAGACTGATTCTCTGCTGACATGAAGCCTGAATCTCTGTTATGGGACCTCTCTCCTCTGCCTGGGTGCCTGGGCCTAAATATGTGACAGTGGCCTGTTCCAGTGGTGGGTGACATGAAGACTGATTCTCTGCTATGACATGAAGACTGATTCTCTGCTGACATGAAGCCTCAATCTCTGTTATGGGACCTCTCTCCTCTGCCTGGGTGCCTGGGCCTAAATATGTGACAGTGGCCTGTTCCAGTGGTGGGTGACGTGAAGCCTGATTCTCTGCTATGACATGAAGACTGATTCTGTGCTGACATGAAGCCAGATTCTCTGTTACGGGACCTCTCTCCTCTGTCTGGTTGCCGGGGCCTAAATATGTGACAGTGGCCTGTTCCAGTGGTGGGTGACATGAAGCCTGATTCTCTGCTATGACATGAAGACTGATTCTGTGCTGACATGAAGCCAGATTCTCTGTTACGGGACCTCTCTCCTCTGTCTGGGCGCCAGGGCCTAAATGTGTGACAGTGGCCTGTTCCAGTGGTGGGTGACGTGAAGCCTGATTCTCTGCTATGACATGAAGACTGATTCTGTGCTGACATGAAGCCAGATTCTCTGTTACGGGACCTCTCTCCTCTGTCTGGGTGCCTGGGCCTAAATATGTGACAATGGCCTGTACCAGGTGGTGGGTGACGTGAAGCCTGATTCTCTGCTATGACATGAAGACTGATTCTGTGCTGACATGAAGCCAGATTCTCTGTTACGGGACCTCTCTCCTCTGTCTGGGTGCCGGGGCCTAAATATGTGACAGTGGCCTGTTCCAGTGGTGGGTGACATGAAGCCTGAATCTCTGCTATGACATGAAGACTGATTCTGTGCTGACATGAAGCCAGATTCTCTGTTACGGGACCTCTCCCCTCTGTCTGGGTGCCAGGGCCTAAATGTGTGACAGTGGCCTGTTCCAGTGGTGGGTGACGTGAAGCCTGATTATCTGCTATGACATGAAGACTGATTCTGTGCTGACATGAAGCCAGATTCTCTGTTACGGGACCTCTCTCCTCTGTCTGGGTGCCTGGGCCTAAATATGTGACAGTGGCCTGTACCAGGTGGTGGGTGACGTGAAGCCTGATTCTCTGCTATGACATGAAGACTGATTCTCTGCTGACATGAAGCCTCAATCTCTGTTATGGGACCTCTCTCCTCTGCCTGGGCCTAAATATGTGACAGTGGCCTGTTCCAGTGGTGGGTGACGTGAAGCCTGATTCTCTGCTATGACATGAAGACTGATTCTGTGCTGACATGAAGCCAGATTCTCTGTTACGGGACCTCTCTCCTCTGTCTGGGTGCCTGGGCCTAAATATGTGACAGTGGCCTGTTCCAGTGGTGGGTGACGTGAAGCCTGATTCTCTGCTATGACATGAAGACTGATTCTCTGCTGATATAAAGCCTGAATGTCACGACCGCTATCCCATCAGCAGTCGTGTCACACCAGACGGAGGGGAAGGGGGACCCTTATCTACGGATGGGAATAGTGTGGCCACCCCTGACTAACCCTAAGCTGGCACCTGACTGCCCTGATTCCCTAGACGGGGTGTGAACCCGTGCGGCGAGAGGATGCCTAAACCCTCAGTCACCCTAATAAGCCTAGAGTGGGGAAAGGCCGATGGGAGCACTAGTCACCATCACTCATGTCTAGGAGAACAGCAGGGGAAGACAGCAACAAACAAACTATAGCAGAGATAGACTTAACCAGTCACGAGCAGAGAAGGCGATCCCAATCACGACAGTCCACGCCGGACAAGAGCTCCACAGCAACACCATCAAATGATCTCCTTCAAAGGTCAGAATAGAACTGGAAGTAAGGACTATATCTGGCATGACTGCAAGTGAAACTGAAACTAATATAGTAGCTGGGAGTGGCAGACAGGACTCACCTGAGAAGGATGCCTACAAACTCCCAGTCAGGACAAAAAGGTTCACAAGGCAAAACCCGGATGACATAGCCTGAACCATCGAGCAAACTCACAAGCTATCGCGAGTAGCAAGTCGCTGCGACCTTCTCCTCCCAGACCTGTCTGGATCAGTCACAGTCGTGACAGTACCCCCCTTTCTACGAGGGGCCCCGGACCCTCAAGACCAGGCCTCTCCGGATGGGAGCTATGAAAAGCCCGAATGAGTCTGTCCGCTTTTATCTCTGAAGCTGGAACCCACATTCTCTCTTCGGAACCATAACCTCTCCAGTGCACCAGGTACTGAAGAGAGCGGCGAACATATCGTGAGTCAACAATCTTTTCTACCTGAAACTCAAGACTGCCATCAACAACCACCGGTGGAGGCGGTAGTGGCAATGGTTCAGGAGGTTCTACATATCTCTTAAGCAGAGATCTGTGGAAGACATTATGGATCCTTAGAGTCTGAGGTAGCTCCAGACGAAAAGCCACCGGGTTAATGATCTTAATTACCCTATAAGGACCAATAAATCTCGGACCTAATTTCCACGAGGGAACCTTCAACTTGATATTTCTGGTAGACAACCACACCAAGTCATTCACCCCAAGGTCCGGACCTTCAGAGCGCCTATTATCCACACGTTTGTATCTACCACCCATTCTCTTCAAACTTTCTTGCACACTCTGCCACACTGAAGAAAGTGAAGACGCAAATCGTTCCTCCTCGGGAATCCCAGACGGCCCCCCCTCACTAAACGTACAAAACTGAGGATGGAAACCATACGCACCAAAAAATGGTGACTTATCGGTGGATTCTTGACGATGATTATTAATGGCAAACTCGGCTAACGGTAAATAAGATGACCATTCCTCCTGATTTTCGGAAACAAAGCATCTCAAATATGTCTCTAGGTTTTGATTGGTACGTTCAGTCTGACCGTTGGACTGTGGATAGAAACATGAAGAAAACGACAGATGAACCCCTAAACGAGAACAAAAAGCTTTCCAAAATTTAGAAACGAATTGGGTACCACGATCCGAAACAATATCGGAAGGGACCCCGTGAAGCTTCACGATGTGGTCAATAAAAACCTGAGCCAGTGTGTTAGCATTAGGCAATGCGGCAAGAGCAATAAAGTGCACCATTTTACTGAATCTGTCAACAACTACAAGAATAACAGTTTTCCCCGCTGATACTGGTAGAGCCGTAATGAAATCCATCCAGCCTGTTGGGGATGGCTAGAGGTAAAAGACGCCCTGCCGGACAAGTATGATCTACCTTAGAACGAGCATAGGTAGCACATGCAGACACAAAATTCAACACCTCCTGGCGCCACTTAGGCCACCAGAACCGACGAGACACTAATTCAGAGGTTGCCCTACTACCTGGGTGTCCTGCCAGTGTGGAGTTATGGTGTTCTTTTAGTATCTCCAGGCGTAAATTTTCTGGCACAAACAGTTAACCCGAGGGGCAGGAGGCCGGGAGTCCCCCTGAGCTTCCAGCACCCTCCCCTCTAAACCTGAGTGTAATGCAGAGACCACCACCCCCTTTTGCAAAATGGGCTCTGGTACCTCAATATCACCCCCTCCAGGAAAACTTCGAGACAATGCATCCGCCTTAGTATTTTTTGCCCCCGGGCGATAGGTTATTACAAAATTAAACCTAGTAAAAAATAACGACCACCGAGCCTGTCTAGGGGTGAGACGTTCAGCAGACTCCAGATATAATAAGTTTTTGTGATCAGTAATCACCGTGACGGGATGAACCGCCCCCTCCAAAAAATGACGCCACTCCTCAAAAGCCAACTTAATAGCCAAAAGTTCCCTGTTGCCAATATCATAGTTCCTTTCTGCAGTAGACAATTTCTTCGAAAAGAAAGCACACGGACGCCATTCACCAGGGGACGGGCCCTGAGATAGTACCGCTCCCACCCCCACCTCTGATGCGTCAACCTCTACAATAAAAGGAAGCGAGACATCTGGCTGTACGAGAATAGGGGCCGAGGTGAATCTCTCCTTCAGAGATGCAAAGGCAGTTTTGGCTGCATGTGACCATTTGGAAAAATCGGATCCCTTTCGGGTCATGTCCGTCAGTGGTTTGACCACCAAGGAATAGTTCTTTATAAACTTTCTATAAAAATTGGCAAACCCCAGGAAGCGTTGCAATGCCTTCAGGTTCTCAGGCAGATCCCAGTCTATAATCGCCCGGACTTTCTCTGGATCCATGCGGAAACCTGAATCTGACAACACATACCCCAGAAATGGCAGTTCTTTTACGGCGAACACACATTTTTCTAACTTAGCAAACAATTTGTTGGCCCTTAATATCTGCAGCACTTGTCTCACATGGATCTTATGTGTATCCAGATCCGGGGAATAGACCAGGATGTCATCAAGATATATCACAACAAATCTCCCGATAAGGTGACTAAAAATATCGTTGACAAAATTTTGGAAAACCGCAGGCGCATTAGTAAGACCAAATGGCATGACCAGATTTTCATAATGCCCTTCCGGAGTATTAAAAGCCGTCTTCCACTCATCCCCCTCTTTGATGCGAACCAGGTTATAGGCTCCTCTGAGATCCATTTTGGAGAACCATTTAGCACCAGCAACCTGATTAAAGAGGTCGGGAATGAGAGGAAGAGGATAGGGATCTCGGATAGTTATCCGGTTTAATTCCCGGAAATCCAGGCAAGGACGTAGGCCCCCATCTTTCTTTTTAACGAAAAAGAACCCTGCAGCCACAGGTGAAGAAGAGGGTCTGATGTGTCCCTTAGCCAAACTCTCCGAAATATAATCTTTCATAGCCTTCCTCTCCGGGCCGGAAAGATTGTATAACCGGTTTTTTAGGTAGTTTTGCCCCAGGTAATAGATTAATCGGGCAATCATATGGACGATGAGGTGGTAACCCCTGACAACCCTTCTCAGAGAACACATCTATAAAATCTGACAGAAAGGCAGGTAAAGATGTTACAGAGAGTGTAGAGCACCTACTACTCAAGCAGTTGTCCTTACAATGTTCACTCCACTCCACAATCTCCCCGGCCTGCCAATCCACCACTGGATTGTGAGTCACCAGCCAGGGAAGCCCCAATACCATAGGAGCCGGAAGACCGTCCAGGACATAACAAGAGATATGCTCTTTATGGAGGTCCCCTACCTGCAGATGGATATTATGGATGATCTGAGTTAACTCTTTCTGAGTAAGAGGGGAGGAGTCGATGGCAAAAACAGGAATAGTTCTGCGTATCGGTTCCGGAGTAAAACCCAGAGCCTGAGCAAACCGTGAATCCACCAAGTTGACCCCCGCCCCACTGTCCAAAAAGACGGAACAGATCTCAGTCTTATTGCCCGCCTCAACGGTAGCGGACAACAAAAACTGAGACATGCGTATGGAGGAAACGAATACGCCCAGACTGTTATCCTCCGCACAATCTGGGGACTCTAGTTTTCCGGCGGCTCCTTTGTTTGTGGTCTCTTGGGTTCTGAGGGACAAACCTTTACAAAATGACCCCTCCCCCCACAACGAAAACAAACCTCTGACCTACGGCGGAACTTAGGAGGATTCACCCGTCTAGTGGCGCCCCCTATTTGCATTGGTTCGACTGGATCATAACAAACCGATCCCTGCCCTATAGAGGCCTCCGTAAAATTTAATAGTCTCTCCCTGAGTCGTCTGTCGATTCTTATGGACAGAGACATAGCAGCCTCCAGAGACCCAGGGACCTCGTATACCGCCAGCGCGTCTTTTAATTTTTCAGACAACTCCTGGCAGAACTGACTCCTAAGGGCCGAGTCGTTCCATAACGTATCAGTAGCCCACCTACGGAATTCGGAACAATATAGTTCAGCAGACCGGTTCTCTTGCCGAAGTCTACGTAGCTTAGACTCAGCCAGTGAGACCCTGTCCGGGTCATCATATACGAGACCCAGGGCTTCAAAAAACTCCTCCACTGATCGTAAGGCCAGAGAGTCTGATGGTAGGGAGAAAGCCCAAGCCTGCGGATCTCCTTGCAGGAGAGAAATTACAATGCCCACCCGTTGTTCCTCACCGCCGGAGGATCTAGGGCGTAACCTGAAGAACAATTTGCAAGCTTCTCTGAAGGTTACAAATTAGTCTCTCCCTCCTGAGAACCTATCAGGTAAAGCCACTTTTGGCTCAGGAGTACCTTGGTTTCCCGTAGCAACGGTGGAACCCAAGGATTGCTGCTGCTGCAGCACTGTTGCTTTTAATCCTGCCACTTCAAGGGATAATCCCTGTAATTGTTTCGCCAAAACCGTAACCGGATCCATAGTGGAACAGAAAAATACAAAGCAAAACAGCAAGCAAAAAAAAAAAAAGAAATGTCACGACCGCTATCCCAGCAGCAGTCGTGGTGCACCAGACGGAGGGGAAGGGGGACCCTTATCTACGGATGGGAATAGTGTGGCCACCCCTGACTAACCCTAAGCTGGCACCTGTCTGCCCTGATACCCTAGATGGGGTGTGAACCTGTGCGGCGAGCAGGATGCCTAAACCCTCAGTCACCCTAATAAGCCTAGAGTGAGGAAAGGCCGATGGGAGCACTAGTCACCATCACTCATGTCTAGGAGAACAGCAGGGGAAAACAGCAACAAACAAACTATAGCAGAGATAGACTTAACCAGTCACGAGCAGAGAAGGCGATCCCAATCACGACAGTCCACGCCGGACAAGAGCTCCACAGCAACACCATCAAACGATCTCCTTCAAAGGTCAGAATAGAACTGGAAGTAAGGACTATTTCTGGCAATGACTGCAAGTGAAACTGAAACTAATATAGTAGCTGGGAGTGGCAGACAGGACTCACCTGAGAAGGATGCCTACAAACTCCCAGTCAGGACAAAAAGGTTCACAAGGCAAAACCCGGATGACATACCCTGAACCATAGAGCAAACTCACAAGCTATCGCGAGTAGCAAGTCGCTGCGACCTTCTCCTCCCAGACCTGTCTGGATCAGTCACAGTCGTGTCACTGAATCTCTGTTATGGGACCTCTCTCCTCTGCCTGGGTGCCTGGGCCTAAATATGTGACAGTGGCCTGTTCCAGTGATGGGTGACGTGAAGCCTGATTCTCTGTTATGACATGCAGACTGATTCTCTGCTGACATGAAGCCAGATTCTCTGTTACGGGACCTCTCTCCTCTGCCTGGGTGCCTAGGCCTAAATATCTGACAATGGACTGTTCCAGTGGTGGGTGACGTAAAGCCTGATTCTCTGCTATGACATGCAGACTGATTCTCTGCTGACATGAAGCCAGATTCTCTGTTACGGGACCTCTCTCCCTTGCCTGGGGGCCGGGGCCTAAATATATGACAATGGACTGTTACAGTGGTGGGTGACGTGAAGCCAGATTCTCTGCTATGGCATGAAGACTGATTCTCTGCTGACGTGAAGCCAGATTCTCTGCTATGGGACCTCTCTCCAATTGATATTGGTTTATTTTTATATATTTTATTTTTATTTTTATTCATTTCCCTATCCACATTTGTTTGCAGAGGATTTACCTACATGTTGCTGCCTTTTGCAGCCCTCTAGCTCTTTCCTGGGCTGTTTTACAGCCTTTTTAGTGCCGAAAAGTTCGGGTCCCCATTGACTTCAATGGGGTTCGGGTTCGGGACGAAGTTCGGGTCGGGTTCGGATCCCGAACCCGAACATTTCCGGGAAGTTCAGCCAAACTTCTCGAACCCGAACATCCAGGTGTTCGCTCAACTCTACTCACTAATGGTTTACATCTTGTGGTGAACCCTCTGTATTCACTCTGGTGAAGTCTTCTCTTGATTGTTGACTTTGATACACATACACCTACCTCCTGGAGAGTGCTCTTGATCTGGCCAACTGTTGTGAAGGGTGTTTTCTTCACCAGGGAAAGAATTCTTCGGTCATCCACCACAGTTGTTTTCTGTGGTCTTCCGGGTCTTTTGGTGTTGCTGAGCTCACTGGTGTGTTCCTTCTTTTTAAGAATGTTCCAAACTGTTGTTTTGGCCATGCCTAATGTTTTTGCTATCTCTCTGATGGGTTTGTTTAGTTTTTTCAGCCTAATGATGGCTTGCTTCACTGATAGTGACAGCTCTTTGGATCTCATCTTGAGAGTTGACAGCAACAGATTCCAAATGCAAATATAACACTTGAAATGAACTCTGGACCTTTTATCTGCTCATTGTAATTGGGATAATGAAGGAATAACACACACCTGGCCATGGAACAGCTGAGAAGCCAATTGTCCCATTACTTTTGGTTTCTTAACAAGTGGGAGGCACATATGAAAACTGTTATAATTCCTACACCGTTCACCTGATTTGAATTCAAATCCATTGTGGTGGTGTATAGAGCCAAAAAAGTTAGAATTGTGTTGATGTCCCAATATTTATTGACCTGACTGTATATAGTGATATGTGGAGCCAGTTGTTACATAACTATATATGTATCCGTATAGTGATTAAGTGATATATGAAGCATTATTATTATATATCAAGCCCTATAGTAGTACATTGCACCCTATATGCAAACCTGTTAGTCAATAGGAGCAGTGTGTCACGGCCATGCCCATGACCGTGACTCCTTTACCGCATGCGGTTGCCTGCGGTTTTGTATGGGCGTTCAACCACGGGTGAGGGCCGCTTGTCTGTGGCCTCACTTGTGGTTGCCGCGGGCAACCAGTGTTGTTTTTAGCAGCAGAGCAGCCTGAGCGTCGCTAGGCAGCTTGCTGCCCTGGCATGCGGTCACACCTAGCAACCTTTTGTTAGGTGTGTGTGTTGTGTGTACCGTGTTGTATGTTATTGTGTGCACTTTCCCTTTATGTATGTGTGTTTTCCCTTCTGTGGCATTGGAAGGGTTAACTTCCTTCCCAGTGTGTGTGTGATGTCACTGGGTGTGTCCAACCTTTGGGTGTGGCCACTTTGGCCTATATATACCCTCTCTCTAGCAGTGCTCAGTAGGTTGCTTCAGTCTTGCTAGCTGAGGCAGCCTCCTGTGCTTTCCATTCCTCTGTGAGAGCCACCACTGTGGTCATAGGTTTAAGTTCAGGTTTTATGTCTTATTAAGTTTATGCTTACCTGTATGTGTCATGTCTGGGTGATGGTCTGTTGGGATTTTCCTATGTTGGTTTGTGCAGCTAATGGTTCTGGATTCTCTGTGTCAGGGATCCAGTCAGCAAGGCTGTGGCAGGTTGGTTGAGCTACTGAGTTCACCTGCCATTTCCGTTAGTCTGTTTATGTTTCCCCTTTTTCCCAACAGCTTGGCCGTTGAGACTCCTGCTCCTCCGTGCCTAGGAGGAGTGGGTCGTCTTACCCTGACTCCTAGCGCAGGGACCGGACGGAGGGTGAGTTAGGGATCCGAGGTTCCTGCGCATGGGTCCTCCTACCTTTAAGGTCGGCCCATGCAGTTAGGAGTTAGGGTCAGGGTAGGGACGCTGTTAGGAGGTGACCTGCTCCCTATCCTGTTCTCCTGGGTCAAGCAGCCATACCATCACCTGGCTGCACACGGCTGAGGATTTCCCCCATCCTCAGCCGTGACAGTATGACCACAGCGGCTTCTCGCGTGGCGTTCCCTCGAAAGAGGGTAAAGC
Source organism: Bufo bufo (assembly GCF_905171765.1). Lineage (NCBI taxonomy): Eukaryota > Metazoa > Chordata > Amphibia > Anura > Bufonidae > Bufo > Bufo bufo. Next base: position 362,668,380 of record NC_053390.1, on the reverse strand, counting down.
ATGCACCGCTATCTACGGATGGGGTGCATGCGCGTTCTCCGGAGGGAGAGCGTTATGGGGCTTTCACCATTTACGGCGCGGTGAGTGGCATTCCCCGCCATTCCTTGCTCACCGTTGTCCGTGTTGGTGTCCCCTTTGTTTGTCTTTCCCCTCCCATTGTTTTCCAAGCCTCACCAACCTTCCCCTTTTTTGTTGGGAGGGGCTTTGAGGGGTGAGAGTATGCTCCCTCGAAAGAGGGTGTAGCATGTACTGCCGTCTCCGTAGGGGTACATGCGTGCTCTTCGGAGGGAGAGCGTTCTGGGGGTTTCGCCGCTGACGGCACGGTGAGTGGCTTTTCCCCGCCACTTTCTCACCGTGTTCGTTAGGCGTCCCCTGATATTTTTATCCCCTCACCTTGGTGTTTTTTGGTGTAGGGTTGCATGCCTTCGAAAGAGGGTGCAGCATGCAGTGCCATACCCTTGTGGCCTGCATGCGCGTTCTCCGGAGGGAGAGCGTCCCGGGGGGATCACCGTTAACGGCACGGTTGGTGGCTTATTCCCCGCCACCTTACCTTCCGTGTCCGTGTTGGGGATCCCTCGTCCCTCTCCATGTTCTCATCTCTAGTCGTCTGCTGGCAGCACTCCGTAAGTGGTCCAGCTGTATGCTGGTTAGGAGTGTCTGCTGGCAGCGACTGGAGTGGGGACGTGAGTGGAGAGTCCCCTCGTCCACTCTCAGTGGTTCCATTTCCGTGTCGCTGGTGCGGGCTGCAGGCCTCGTCGGACTGGCTGTGTTGTGTGCTGGGAGAGGATGCAGCTGACAGCGACTTTCTGGGAACCATGTCCTGAGAGTGGACGTTCCCTTCTCCTATCCCCTTGTGCGAGTCTCTCACCAGTTTCCTTTTTTTTGGTGGGGGGGCTTTGAGGGGTGGGAGTGTCACGGCCATGCCCATGACCGTGACTCCTTTACCGCAAGCGGTTGCCTGCGGTTTTGTATGGGCGTTCAACCACGGGTGAGGGCCGCTTGTCTGTGGCCTCACTTGTGGTTGCCGCGGGCAACCAGTGTTGTTTTTAGCAGCAGAGCAGCCTGAGCGTCGCTAGGCAGCTTGCTGCCCTGGCATGCGGTCACACCTAGCAACCTTTTGTTAGGTGTGTGAGTTGTGTGCACCGTGTTGTATGTTATTGTGTGCACTTTCCCTTTATGTATGTGTGTTTTCCCTTCTGTGGCATTGGAAGGGTTAACTTCCTTCCCACTGTGTGTGTGATGTCACTGGGTGTGTCCAACCTTTGGGTGTGGCCACTTTGGCCTATATATACCCTCTCTCTAGCAGTGCTCAGTAGGTTGCTTCAGTCTTGCTAGCTGAGGCAGCCTCCTGTGCTTTCCATTCCTCTGTGAGAGCCACCACTGTGGTCATAGGTTTAAGTTCAGGTTTTATGTCTTATTAAGTTTATGCTTACCTGTATGTGTCATGTCTGGGTGATGGTCTGTTGGGATTTTCCTATGTTGGTTTGTGCAGCTAATGGTTCTGGATTCTCTGTGTCAGGGATCCAGTCAGCAAGGCTGTGGCAGGTTGGTTGAGCTACTGAGTTCACCTGCCATTTCCGTTAGTCTGTTTATGTTTCCCCTTTTTCCCAACAGCTTGGCCGTTGAGACTCCTGCTCCTCCGTGCCTAGGAGGAGTGGGTCGTCTTACCCTGACTCCTAGCGCAGGGACCGGACGGAGGGTGAGTTAGGGATCCGAGGTTCCTGCGCATGGGTCCTCCTACCTTTAAGGTCGGCCCATGCAGTTAGGAGTTAGGGTCAGGGTAGGGACGCTGTTAGGAGGTGACCTGCTCCCTATCCTGTTCTCCTGGGTCAAGCAGCCATACCATCACCTGGCTGCACACGGCTGAGGATTTCCCCCATCCTCAGCCGTGACACAGTGCTATTATTTTGTGCTACCAGACAGGGGGTTGTGGCCCATGCAAAGACTGTTCTTTTTACAATTATATTGAACTAATGTAATGTCTGTACAAACGAGAGCCAGCACTAGTGATGACACATGGCGTACTGGCTTAAGAATCCAACCAACGAATCCAAGAACGAAATGCTGAGCTGATGATAGTTTTTTTGGTTAGCTGGTGTCATGACATCATAACCTGATCAGCCCACCAAGATTTTTCACTGTAGAGTCAATGGTTAATCCACCCCTGTGTATGAGATAAAACATTGAATACAATACAGATGTAGCAACGTTAGCGATCCCTTTTTTTGCATAACGAAAGCAACGAATCGCGATACTAACCTGCAATTCATAACAAAGCCAGTAGATGGCAGCATTAACCAATCCTAATTAAAACCACAGTAACTGTTTTACCTAAATTATATCTACCTCTTTTTAACACATTAAGTTATATCTTAAAGGATTTTTTGAGCTTAATTTTTAAATAGTTATATATTATTTTTTTATTATTATATACTTTTAAAAAGTTTTAATTTTTAAAAACATTATTTATAACACACAACACAGAACAAATAAACACACAGGCTATATGCCAAAAGCCGGGTATAATGCAAGCCAGCACCTATTCATAAAACAGGTAACCGGGATACCTTACAATGTTAGCCTGGTGCACTATGAGACATTTAAAACCATCTCTCATCTAACTGAGAGTCAGTAAGTCTCAAAGTTGCCTGAGAGCTCTTGGATAGCTTGGGGGACCCATGCACCTAAATCTTTATCATTAGGGTGACAAAATGATAATTTTTTATTTTTTTATTTTTATTTTTATTTTATTTTTATTGCTAGCTAATTCTTCTCTAACTGCTTAGGAAGGCTGCATAAAAATTTACGGCTTTCTAATTGTTCTAATATATATTTAATAACCCATCTATACTGTTTTGTTATTTAACTAATTTGCATAAATATGAAAGACATAGCACATGTGATTAGCCTACTTTCCATCATGAACAGCGCCATCTATTGGATACATAGTCTTATGTCCTGTAGAGATGGGAAGTCGGTTCATTTGAATCAGTTCATTCAAATGAACAGATTCATGAATCGAATCTTCGGTTCATTCGCTGAGCTGACAAGAAGCAAGTGAACCAAAGCTTAGGTTGCGCAATGCGCATGCGCGGATGCCTCGATTCATTTGCTGAGTCGGCTCTTGGTCTGAGTCACGAAGTTTATTCTTTAAAACCCTGTGTGTAATTTTCTACCCCACTGTAGGAAAAAAATCAAGCAGTAGTTCTCCCTCCCCCTCTTCCTTCAGTAAAATCTGAAGCACCTATTAAGAGCTAATTTTTTTTAGCCTAACAGCCTTATTTTAACAAGCCTGTTACCTCTCTGTACATCTTAAAGGAGTTTTCCCAACATTACATGTCATATATGATTAAAAAAAATTAAGCATATTTGCAATTTATATGCTGTTAAAAGATGATCCATTAAAGAAGTATGACATTTACTTAGGCTACTTTTACACTCGCGTTTGGTGCAGATCCGTCATGGATCTGCACAGACGGATGCGTTCAGATAATACAACCATCTTCATCCGTTCAGAACGGATCCGTTTGTATTATCTTTAACATAGAGTAGAAAAAACTATATGATAATCTATGACTGGATCACCTATAAATACAGAGTACAAAGAAAAGATGGAGTGGTGATTCTTATTAAAACTTAACTTTTAATTAGTTCAAATTGAAAAAGGGTCCCTAATGCTTCATTCACACAGTCAGTGTTCGGTCAGTGATTTCCATCAGTGATTGAGAGCCAAAACCAGGTGGGGCTCTAAACAGAACAGGTGCAGATCTTTCCCTTATACCTTATGTCTGTGGAGGCTCCAATCCTGGTTTGGCTCACAATCACTGATGGAAATCACTGACCGAACACTGACGTGTGAATAAGGCCTAAATATAACAAATATTAACAATCTAGTGCACAATGACACAAAAAATTCTTGGTGCACGGCGGCACCTGAAACATAACCGGTTGTCCTACCATAACCCAGGTGTCTTCCGGTCTTTACAGATGTTCAGTAGATGTAGTCTTGCTGAAAATACAAAACGGCAGGAACCTAACGGGAATGATGGTGATCTAAGTCAATATATAAGCCTAGGATAGGGGTGCTGACGTGACCCTGACGCCCTAGCCACGGTGCACCCGTCCTGAGAAGAATGACCCCGTCCGGAACCTTGCCCTCACGCTACTTGGCCCTGTTGTGCCCTAGTGCAGCTGATCCCTATATGCATGTTTCATGTAACAATCATCAGGGGAATATTGTGCAATCGAGCAGGGCATAAATCACATAGAGTGTTGATATAGCTGATTCAATAATGAACACTAAGGGTATTCGATGTGAAAGCAAAAGACACTTTAAATCAATACAAATGGTAGCCCGTGGTATAGGCTCCACTGAATATCAGGGCTAAACACATGCCTAAAGATATAAGGCAGTAAAAGGTGCAGGGAGGTCTCTTGATATGTAGCTCCTCCGGACCAGCGCGCCGCGATACGTCCTGAGGCTGTGATGTAGCCTAAGGATGCTCGCCCCCGCGCAATTTTAAACATACCTTTGCCTCAGAACGAGGCTTGGAACGCAGCGCGGTGACATGAGAGGGGTGGTCTACACACCCACGCATGCGCAGTCCACGCTGAATATCGCTTATAGGACTATGCAATGCCGACTGATGTAGAGGGTTCGGCATACGTCATTGCAGATGGCCACTGATTGTGTCATCAACCCAGGACAAAACTACTCCAATGGCCATGGTTAAACGTGTTGCCATGCAATCTGGACTGTTTATGGCAACCATCAACTAACTATCCGAGGGTTATATAGCGACTTAGAGCCCACAATCATTCCCTTCAGGTTCATGCCGTTTTGTATTTTCAGCAAGACTACATCTACTGAACATCTGTAAAGACTGGAAGACACCTGGGTTACGGTAGGACAACCGGTTATGTTTCAGGTGCCGCTGTGCACCAATAATTTTTTGTGTCATTGTGCATTAGATTGTTAATATTTGTTATATTTAGGGACCCTTTTTCTATTTGAACGAATTAAAAGTTATGTTTTTCACCACTCCAATTTTTCTTTGTATCTTTAATATAGCCAAGACGGATCCGTCTTGAACACCATTGAAAGTCAATAGAGGACGGATCCGTTTTCTATTATGCCAGATTGTGTCATAGAAAACGTATCCGTCCCCCTCCAAAGCGGAATGGAGACAGAACAGGGGCAAACTGATGCATTCTGAGCGGATCCTTTTCCATTCAGAATGCATTAGGGCAAAACTGATCAGTTTTTCACCGCTAGTGAGAGCCTTGAACGGATCTCACAAACGTAAAGCCAAAACTCCAGTGTGAAAGTAGCCTTACATAATATGGTGCCACATGGAGTGTAAAGTGTATAGCAAAGTGCATGTCCATCTACTGAGCCGAGTGCTGCTGGTCACTCAGTCACTCTCCTCATAACTTAGGATGAGCGAACTTGTGTTTTCAAGTTCGGTGTACAAGGTTCGGGTTCTGGTTATCTAAGAATTCCGTTATTGATTCTGCTACCATGAACCATAACTTATGGTCCGTGGTAGCGGAATCCATAAGGAATTCTTAGTTAACCCGAACCTTGTACTCCGAACTTAAAAACACAAGTTCGCTCAACACTGCTCATAACCAAGTCTCTGCATAGTAATCCTCTGTTCACAGCAGAGCAGCTAATAGAAATAGCTTTCTGCAGGGAATAGAACCAATTATTTTAGCTCTGCTGCAGTGACAGGGAAGAAAGACATTTCTGTTTGGTGCAAAGGATCAGAGACCTGGCTGCGGGGACAGTGGCTTAGCATGTGTCACCAACAGCACTCAACTCAGTAGATGGATGTGCATATTGCTATATATATTGACCACCAGGTGGCACCATAATATGCAATTAAGTGTAATAATTCATCCCTGGATCTTTTTTTACAGCATGAATGAATGGAACATAAGCTTCATTTTCACGTTCTATAAAATAAATATGATATGTAACAGTGGGCCAACCCCTTCAAGTTAAGGAAACATCCTCATTACTAGCTAACACTTCATATATACTGAACAAACGTAAAAATAAGCTAACACTTCCTGTATGTGATGAAAAGTTAAGCTGAGGGGGGAAGGTATTTAGAATTAATATAAAGTGTTTTTTGTATTAATCTGTGGATTTTGCTTATAAGTTTGTATCCCAATTTTATTTACCGTAGTTTGCTGTTTACAGACGATTTATTTGGTTACATGTTCCTGTTTTCTCTGATAGGCTGGTTTTCTTTAATAAAATATCGAAAAATTCCACTATGCATAATAAGTCACTTTCATAGCTTGTGCTAATTATAGTTGTGGTCATGGCTACGGCAGAGAGCTCGTGCCTGAACGTGCCGAACCTGACAGAGGAAACCACCCTGCCTACCTAATATGGCTGGAGAGGTGCCCTTAGCCATGCCGCGGGTAAGCCTAAAAGGGGGCATACCCTGAGGAGTATGAAAGAGAAAAGGGAAGGGTGGGTGGGGCACCAGAAAACGCACGCAAATGGGGAGAGGGCGTGCCTCCTTTTAAGTGCGCCTACGCCCCTCCCACAAATGCAGGCTGACATGTCAGCCTTAAGCTACTTGTGGTCATGGCTATGGCAGAGAGCTCGTGCCTGAACGTGCCGAACCTGACAGAGGAAACCACCCTGCCTACCTAATATGGCTGGAGAGGTGCCCTTAGCCATGCCGCGGGTAAGCCTAAAAGGGGGCAAAAAGACACACCAGTAGGGAGAGAAAAACCTTTATTGGCAGTGTACCAAGTTACAAAACCAAACTGTGGAATGCCTGGGATATCTCGGCCTGGGGGTTAGGTATGTAGCGCGTGAAGCATGAGGAGCTGAAGTGCGGGTGAATTCGCCGGGTCTTAAGAACCCATAGAAACCAAGGTACATGGCGGCCTTGATGACTGTGCTGGGAAGGAGCCCAAAAGGAAGACCATCTAGGGAGGTTGAGAGTTTCCTAAATAATTCCCCAAACACGGGCTGCCTGCTCGGGATGGCTGCGTGACTACTTTTCTGAACCCCCCTAAGGGTTGCCCTGACTGCTTGGGATAGGAAAACCGACCTTCTTTCAGGGTCTTCCAACATGGAGAAATGTTGGACTCCGGCCAAATACAACTTAATGGTATTGAAGGACAGCTTGAGATCGATATGACAGAAGGCTATGAAAGCTGTGATGTACGTGGTCTTGTCAGTGTCTTGTCTTGGATGTAGGCCCCTGAACCTGTTGAAAGCGTTCCAGGCAGTCCTGTAATGCCTGGCAGTGTTATGAGACAAAGACTTCTGCATCAAGGATTTTGCTGAATCAATGAAAAGGTTTAATCCAACACTAGAAATTGGTACATCGGAGGAGGTAGCCCCACACGGTCTGCCTCTGGCATGACATGAAAGAAAGTTTTGTAATTAAAACGGGACAAGGCGTCTGCGGCCACATTATGAACCCCCTGGATATGCCTGCATGCTACCTGAAAATTGTACACCAGCGAGAACCAGACCAGCCTGCGGACAAATGACATTATCTGGGGAGACTGGGACCTGCCCTTGGTGATAATGTCCACCACTGTTTGATTGTCAGTGACGAACGCCACGGAAGAATTGGCCCACTGGCTGCCCCACACCTGGGCTACTGCTACGACTGGGTAGAATTCCAGCAACGGGGATGACTGTAAAGCGCCTCTGGCTGTTGATACCTCGGGTGGCCAAGGGCCCGCGAACCATTGATTTCCACAGATCGCCGCGAACCCCCCGGAGGCGGCGGCGTCCGAAAAAATCAAGGTGGAAGCTGCCCCTAGCTGAGGAACAAACAAAGAGACTCCGTTCCAAGAAGCCAGGAAGTTCTCCCACATGGCCAGGTCGGCCATAGCTTGGGCGTCTAACGTGACGAGGCTGTCTTGCTCTGGGGCTGAGGGGAGTAACTGGAGAAGCCTGGACATGAAGGCCCTGCCCTGGGGCATGACTTTGGTGGCAAAGTTGAGCATGCCTAGAAGGGACTGCAACTCGACCTTGGTGCACGTCCTGCTGCCTGCCGCTGTTGAGATGGCCTCCTTGATTTTTGCCAACTTCTCGGCTGGTAACCTGGCCTCCATCTTCCCTGTGTCTAAAATTATGCCCAGGAAGGTGATTACCGTAGCGGGGCCTTCGGTTTTTGAAGCTGCCACCGGAACATTGAGTCGGCCGAACAGCTGCAGCAGAGCCTGGAGTTTACAAGGCTGGCGATCTGGGCTTTCGATGATAAGAAAGTCATCCAAGTAATGGATGATCATAGGGCAATCGCAGTGGTTGACCAGGATCCAATGCAATGCCTGAGCGAACTGGTCGAACAGCCAGGGACTGCTCTTGGACCCGAACGTCAGGCGATTGGCAAAGAAATACTGGTCTTGCTACTTGATGCCATAGAACCTCCAAAGCTGTGGGTGAATGGGCAGCAATTTAAAGGCGTCGGCGATATCTGCGGCCAACCATGCCCCCCGACCTACTTGGAGGATCAGTTGGATGGCCTCGTCTATGGTGGCGTAACACATGGAGAACTCCTCGGATGGCACTAAGGAGTTGAGACTGGGTGTGCTGGAGCCATGAGGTGCCGACAAGTCGTAGATTAGACGTTTTTTATTTGTGAACTGCTTGGACACAATACCAATGGGGTTAATCCTCCAGAGGTCAAATGGTAGGAAGGGAAAGGGGCCGATGAGAAACCCCTTCTCCAATTCTGACCTGATCAGAGTCCCCACCGGCTCGGGATCCCTGCTTGCCGACAGCAGATTGGGCCCTTCCCAGGAAGTTTGTGGGAGAGCTACCAGCCCCGTGTGGAACCCGACGGTGAACCCGGAAACCAAGAACTGCACCCATTGAGGGCTGTGATGCTTGCGCAACAGGGATTCTAACAAGACCACGTTGACCCCGCTTAGTCAGGATGGCCTTGCTCTTTGTGGACACGCCGTCTGCGGGTGAGCCCTGAAACAGCCTGCGCAGATGTGGAGGGCCCTGCACTTATTGTAATAACAAGCCTCCTGGTTGAAATTATTACAGACCTGGCTGTTGCCCAGGAAAACTATTGGCCGGCCTAGCTTATCCGTGGTTGAGCCAGGTCGTTGGAGGGACCCGGAGCTACTACGGAGGGATCTGCCCTGGGATGTGGAGGGACCTGAGTTGGGGCACCAATCAGAGTAGTGAGTGATGGACTGGCATGACGCACATGCCGGGGCCCTGAGGCCCGCAAAATGTCGGCAAAAAGCTCCACGTCCATGGCCGCCCAGTTCGTGAGGTGCTGGAATTGGACCAGTGAGGCGGCGGCTTTTGCTGAAAAAGAGCGATGGTAATCATAAAAAGCCTGCCCACCGTACTTGTGGCCCAAGTCCGTGACCCTGTAAAGGTATGTATCCAACTCTTCCCGCCTTTCAGGGTGGACGGAGCAGATGATGTCCCTGAATAAGCTAAACGCGAGGACAAACTCTGTGATGGTTAGCTTCCTGTTGAGGCGGGGATCCCTCGCTTTGAGGACGATGGACATGTCGCCGCAAGCAATGGTCTTGCTCTCTACCGTGTCATGGGTGGCTATCAGGATGGACGCCAGATTGACGTCCGTGCCCTCTAAAATATCTTTCTTGATGTTGCTGGGGATGAAGTGGGCTGGAGCTACCTCGGGTGCGCAAAGGACCCTACCTGGGGGAACCAACCCTGCCGTGGAGGCAACAGGCATCGGAGAGGCGGCACGCTCGGATGTCAGCCCCTGGTGAGACTCAACGGCCAGGAGTCTGGACTGCACGTCCGAGACTGAGGAGGCAATGGTGTTCATCATGGCATGTAATTGTGTCAGGGACACTTGCAAAGTGGACATGGAGACTTGCTCCAAGTCCGGGGCTGCTGGTTCAGCCATGAGTAACCTAAATAGTTCTGCTTTCCGGGCGGAAGCGGGGTGTTGGATCCCTCTCCTGTTGAGCTCCGCGATCAGCTTTGCGATTGTCCAACTCCTTAGTGATGAGGAGCTGGGCCGCTCGGATGCGGGTGTCTCAGGGATGGATAGGGCTTCCTCGATGTTGGAAATATGCGACATATCGTGGCTGCGAGGTGATAAACAAAAATTAATAGCTGAGCTGGAGGCCCCGTATGATAGAAGGACGACACCCGAGCCGTGAATGGTGGTGAAGAGAGAAACTAGGGCGGGCGAGTGCCTAGAGCTGTGAAAGGGGGTACTACTGTGGAGGACCTTACCAGCCTAAGGCGTGAAAAAGGCGTAAGAGCTACGAGGACGTGGCTACCGACAGGGGTTTTAAACATGGAAAAGAATACCAAACCTGGGGTCGTACCGTAGAAAATAATATTGATCGAATCTGGAATAAAAAAGATAGCGACAAAGAATAGTAATTAACCGCATGAACCTGGCCTGTAACCAAAAATGGATGAAAAACGTGAACCTGAAGCGTAACGGGAATAAATACATGAGAGAAACGTAAGCCTGACAACGTGACAGGCAACAGACGTGGTACAGTGGATACGTAAGCCTGAAACGTAACAGGCGACAAATAAAAGAAAAACGTAAGCCTGAAACGTAACAGGCAACATGATATATTTAGAAACGTAAGCCGGAAATGTAACCGGCAACAGAAAAAGAAAAACGTAAGCCCGAAACGGGACAGGCAACAGACATGATATATTATAAACGTAAGCCAGAAACGTAACTGGCAACAGAAAAGAAAAACGTAAGCCTGAAACGTAACAGGCAACAGACATGATATATTAGAAACGTAAGCCAGAAGCGTAACTGGCAACAGAAAAGAAAAACGTAAGCCTGAAACGCAACAGACAACAGACATGATATATTAGAAAACGTAACCCTGAAACAGGCAACAGATGGTAATACGTAAGCCTGACACGGAACAGACCCTAGACATGGTAGAGCATGATATGACATAGGAAAATAAGTATTTACCGAAAAACGTCCGCAGATGTAGCAGAGTGGAATAGGCGGCGGTTGACACGGGCGGAACTGTTGAGAACCCTTGGCAGACGATGTGTGGCTAGCACGGCAGAGTACCCAGGGTCTGCAACAATAATCAGTATCATGAGGGGGGGGAGGGGAGGGGTTCATAGCAGTCCATGGACTGCGCCATATACTGACCCATAACCCAGGGATCTTTATATGTCCCTGTGATCTAACAGAATACTCTGCGGATGACCTGCGTTTGTAGGACCTGACGTGGGGGGTAGCGGGAATTGCTACCGTGTGGTGTGAAGGGTTAAAAACTTGTGGAGTGGCTGATCTCCGTGTGCAAATGTTTTAATGATTATTAAAACAGCTGTCTGCAGCTCAGGATGACAGAGGAGGGCACATAGAGGCCACGTGGTTTTACTATATAACCATATCATTCATGTTTGTATTTGATATATATGAAAATGAGTTAGTAATTGCGCTGCTCACGTGAGCCCGAGCATGTATGTGTGAGACCAAAATTTTTATTTTTATTTTTTTTCAATCGAACTTTATTGAAAATTGACAATTGCGACGGAGTGAAAGCGGCACCCCTGGTGCGGCCCTGGGTCTGGACGGACCCACCCCCGGGCGACAGGGCCTGGAACAGCAATCGGCAGGCTGCTGTGATGCCCGGAGCCGAAAGAGGGAGCCTGAGACGCAGGCTCCGTTGCCAAGGCAACGGAGGCGCTGCCCGGCATCACACGTGACCTGCCCAGGCCGGCGCCGGAAGCATGGATTGTGCCGGCCGCACCACCTGGAGTAGAAGGTGGGTAGCGGTGAACCGGGGGGGGGGGGGGGAGACGCACGCCGGTAAGGGGGTTCGGGAGGACAGTAACTAACTTACCCTTGCAGCAGGAACGAGCGGCGAGCATCGGGAACCCTCAGCAACTTACCTGGTGAGCAGCACGGCAGTACAGGGCGTGACGTTAAGGCGGGATGGCACCAGAAAACGCACGCAAATGGGGAGAGGGCGTGCCTCCTTTTAAGTGCGCCTACGCCCCTCCCACAAATGCAGGCTGACATGTCAGCCTTAAGCTACTTATTCACGAGACAATTTCACAATTATGCTAATGATGGAGATATAGCCCATTCCATGATGATGTTAGTGCTCTGTCTAAGGAAACAGACCCTACACAGAAATAATGAAAAGATTCTTCGGACTACAGTCTACTTGAATGCAGTTGGTAAAGTTGCATTCTTGTTTTTTTCTATGTTTGCAAAGTAAGTGGTTAACAATAGAAATAGGATCTAATTTTATTTTTCTTTGCTCAGTATAATTACCCCGTTCAGGTAACATTTTAATTAAGTATTGGAGGCTTCTGATTCATACATCTAACATTTAAGGGGAAATAATCATAATAAACTCTTAATAAAAGATTATTTCATATGAATCCAATAACTACAACAGTTATAGGTCCAGTAGCTAATAATTTTAGGCAGCCAGCCTACCCTACATATGTAATTACTAGTGTTGGTCAAGCACCAAAGTGCTCGGGTGCTCGAGTAGAACACAGAGCACAATGGAAGTAAAAGGGAGAGCCCGAGCAGTAAACCAAGCACCCCCTGCTCTGAAGAGAGGAGGGTGTCTGGTTCATAGGATAAGGTCAGAAATTGATGGAAACACCACTGAAATGCTTCAGGAACAGCATGGGGAAGATGTCTGGATGCATCTTGGACTCCCAGGTCGCTGGTGGGAACGATGTTGTCCGAGTAGTACGCCACTTTTACAGACTGACAATAATACGCACCAAACCAAAGATAAAATCGATTTTAGAGAAAAAATTGGTAGGAAACATTCTTTCCTGTATATTTCCTTGTTTATAAAGTGCAAGTGCTGCCAAAAATTACAAGGAAGAGGCACTCCGATACAACCTGTATATCACATAAAGGAGGGCCTCATTTACATTGTGGCACAATTGTTCAGGTAGTCGGACTCCTACACTCATAAAGCCTATGCACTAAGGGAAAAGGCTGCCAAAAATTACAAGGAACCGCCACTCCAATACACCCTTTATTACACATAAAGGAGGGAATCATACACACCCTTGAAAAAATATGATTGATGGCCTGTTGGTGACCCTCAAAAACATTAGGAGCAAGGGCCTGCTGGTGCCCCTCTAAAACATTAGGGGCGAGGGTCTGCTGCTGATCTGAATCTCCCAGCGCTGGCGGAGTGACACAAATAGTTGCCTGCTGACGAGCTGACCTTTTAAAAAAATTGTGTGGGCAAGGGCTTGCTGCCGAGCTGACCATCTAAAAAAAATTGTGGGTGAGGGCCTGCTGCCGAGCTGACCATCTAAAAAAAATTGTGGGCGAGGGCCAGCTGCCGAACTGACCATCTAAAAAATTTTGTGGGCGAGGGACTGCTGCCGAGCTGACCATCTAAAACATTTTGTGGGCGAGGGCCTGCTGCCGAGCTGACTATCTGAAACATTATGGACGAGGGCCTGCTGCCGAGCTGACCATCTAAAAAAATTTGTGGGCGAGGGCCAGCTGCCAAACTGACCATCTAAAAAAATTTGTGGGTGAGGGCCTGCTGCCGAGCTGACCACCTAAAAATTTTTGTGGGCGAGGGACTGCTGCCGAGCTGACTATCTAAAACATTATGGACGAGGGCCTGCTGCCGAGCTGACCATCTAAAAAAATTTGTGGGCGAGGGCCAGCTGCCAAACTGACCATCTAAAACATTTTGTGGGTGAGGGCCTGCTGCAGAGTAGAGATGTCGCGAACATAAAATTTCTGCAAATATTCGCGAAAGGGCGAACCGGGTGAACCGCCATAGACTTCAATAGGCAGGTGAATTTTAAAACCCACAGGGACTCTTTCTAGCCACAGTAGTGATGGAAAAATTGTTTCAAGGGGACTAACACCTGGACTGTGGCATGTCGGAGGGGGATCCATGGCCAAACTCTCATGGAAAATGACATAGTTGACGCAGAGTTGGATTTTAATCCATAAACGGAATAAATCACCTAACAATCCCAATTTTTTTTGAACAACGTGGTTTAAAACATCCAGTGTGTGTATACGATCAGGTATGATGTATCGATCAGGTAGTGTAAGGGTTACGCCCGCTTCACAGACATTGACAGACCAAACTCCCCTTTTAATGCACCGCAAACAACCGCAAACAGTCCATTTGCCCAACTGCAAACTCCCCATTTGTACAAGGTTGGATGCCAAGCTAGCCATGTCCCGTTGATGTCATTGAAGGTTTCTTCCTCCACCCAGCCACGTACAACACCAAGGGTCCCGGAAAGGTGAATTGAATTGATTTTTCGAACGGGGAGATGGTTAAAAAAAAACGCTGGCTCCCTCCCCTTTGTTTGAATCCACGGTCACTGCGTCTGTGCCATGCAATTTACTGTCCCACCCGATATGAGTGCTATTTTCTGTAATTCTCTCTTCTCATCAGTTTAATCCCTGTTACGTCCCCAATCTGGGGTCCATTTATTAAATAGATTTTTCGAACGGGGAGATGGTTAAAAAAACACTGGCTCCCTCCCCTTTGTTTGAATCCACGCCACGGTCACTGCGTCTGCACCGTGCAATTTACTGTCACACCCGATATGAGTGCTATTTTCTGTAGTACTATTCTCATCAGTTTAATCCCTGTTACGTCCCCAATCTGGGGCCATTTATTAAATAGATTTTTCGAATGGGGAGATGGTTAAAAAAACGTTGGCTCCCTCCCCTTTGTTTGAATCCACGCCACGGTCACTGCGTCTGCGCCGTGCAATTTACTGTCACACCCGATATGAGTGCTATTTTCTGTAGTTCTCTCTTCTCATCAGTTTAATCCCTGTTACGTCCCCAGGTGACTAAAACATTGCGGCTTGAACCCTAGTTGTTGGCGGAGAATTCACGAAAGTCATCCGGTATGCAGACATTAAATACAGCAGCGTGGGGACCATTTTGAGGCCAAGGCATGTCATCAGGCCTTTTGTTAGTCAAACGTATCCCCCACTGTCAGTCCCTTCGGGATCCATGCCTCATTTATCTTAATGAAGGTGAGGTAATCAACACTTTTTTGACCGAGGCGACTTCTTTTGTCAGTGACAATGCCTCCTGCTGCACTGAAGGTCCTTTCTGACAGGACACTTGAAGCGGGGCAGGCCAGAAGATCTATCGCAAACTGGGATAGCTCAGGCCACAGGTCAAGCCTGCACACCCAGTAGTCAAGGGGTTCATCGCTCCTCAGAGTGTCAATATCTGCAGTTAAGGTGAGGTAGTCTGCTACCTGTCGGTCAAGAAGTTCTCTAAGGCTGGATCCCGAAGGGCTGTGTCGATGTGTAGGACTGAAAAAGCTCCACATGTCCTCCATCAACAACACATCTGTAAACCGTCCTGTCCTTGCCGCCGTGGTCGTGGTAGGAGGAGGATTACTTTCACCTTTTCCCCTGTTAGATTCCCGTTGTGCTGTGACATCCCCCTTATAGGCTGTGTAAAGCATATTTTTTTGTTTTGTTTTGAACTGCTGCATCCTTTCTGACTTTCGGTAAGTTGGTAACATTTCCGCCACTTTCTGCTTATACCAGGGGTCTAGTAGCGTGGCCACCCAGTACA
The DNA here is from genome assembly GCF_905171765.1 of Bufo bufo. Taxonomy (NCBI): domain Eukaryota; kingdom Metazoa; phylum Chordata; class Amphibia; order Anura; family Bufonidae; genus Bufo; species Bufo bufo. The sequence continues at coordinate 362,652,832 of NC_053390.1, read as the reverse complement.
GGTCGTTCTCCTTCATCCTTTTTATACGAGGGTCCCTCAACAGACATGACAGCATGAAAGACCCCATTTGCACAAGGTTGGATGCTGAGCTACTCATTTCCTGTTCCTCGTCCTCACTGATGTCATTGACGGTCTGTTCTTCACCCCAGCCACGTACAACACCACAGGTCCCAGAGAGGTGACAACAACGAGCACCCTGGGATGCGTGCTGTGGTTTGTCTTCCTCCTCCTCAAAGCCACATTCCTCCTCTGACTCCTCTTCCTCATACTCCTCTTGCAGCGTTGCCGCAGGTCCAGCAAGCGATGATGACAAGGCTGTTTCTGGTGGTGATGGTGACCACAACTCTTCCTCTTCCTCTTCACGCTCATCTACAGCCTGATCCAGCACTCTTCGCAGGGCACGCTCCAGGAGAAAAACAAATGGGATGAGGTCGCTGATGGTGCCTTCAGTGCGACAGACTAGGTTTGTCACCTCCTCAAAAGGACGCATGAGCCTACAGGCATTGCGCATGAGCATCCAGTAACGTGGCAAAAAAATTCCCAGCTCCGCAGAGGCTGTCCTAGCACCCCGGTCATATAAATACTCGTTGAAGGCTTTTTCTTGTTGGAGCAGGCGGTCAAACATTAGGAGTGTTGAATTCCAACGTGTCGGGCTGTCGCAAATCAAGCGCCTCACTGGCATGTTGTTTCAGCGCTGAATGTCTGAAAAGTGCTCCATGGCCATGTAGGAACACCTGAAATGGCCACACACCTTCCTGGCCTGCTTGAGGACGTCCTGTAAGCCTGGGTACTTAGACACAAAGCATTGTACGATGAGATTCAACACATGTGCCATGCACGGCACATGTGACAACTTGCCCAAATTCAATGCCGCCAACAAATTTCTTCCATTGTCACACACCACTTTGCCGATCTCCAGTTGGTGCGAGGTCAGCCACTGATCCACCTGTGCGTTCAGGGCGGACAGGAGTGCTGGTCCGGTGTGGCTCTCTGCTTTCAGGCAAGTCAACCCCAAGACAGCATGACACTGTCGTGTCCGGGATGTGGAATAGCCCCTGGGGAGCTGGGGGGATTCATTTTATGTGCAGCCAGACACCGCAGCAGAAGAGGACTCAGCCGAGGAGGTTATGGAAGAGGATGGAGTAGGAGGAGTAGAGGAGGTGGCAGTAGGCCTGCCTGCAAGTCGTGGCGGTGTCACCAACTCCGCTGCAGAGCCACGCATTCCATGCTTGTCAGCCGTCAGCAGGTTGACCCAATGCGCAGTGTAGGTGATATACCTGCCTTGACCGTGCTTTGCAGACCAGAAATCAGTGGTCAGATGGACCCTTGCCCCAACACTGTATGCCAGAGATGCCATGACTTCCTTTTAAATCAGTAGAGGTTTGGGATTGCCTTTTTTGAAAAAAGAAATTGTCCGGGCACCTTCCACTGTGGTGTCCCAATAGCGACAAATTTTTTGAAGGCCTCAGACTCCACCAGCTGGTATGGTAAAAGCTGGCGGGCTAAGAGTTCCGTCAAGCCAGCTGTCAGACGCCAGACAAGGGGGTGACTCTGTGACATTGGCTTCCTACGCTCAAACATTTCCTTTACAGACACCTGACTGTGGGCAGATGAGATGGAACTGCAGAAGGTGAGAGGCGAAGTGGCGGGTGGTTGAGAGGGGGCAAGGAGGGCAGCAGTGGTTGACGTGGCTGAAGATGCTGAACCAGGAGGAGGATGGTGGCTTTGAGCTTGTGTGCTGCTTCTACTCGTCATCATGTGTTGATCCCATAGGCGTTTGTGATGTGCAATCATGTGCTTTCGCAAAGCAGTTGTATCTAGGTGGGTGTTGGATTTCCCACGACTCAGTTTCTTTTGGCATAGGTTGCAAATGGCATCGCTGTTGTCAGAGGCAGACACACAAAAAAAATGCCACACTGCTGAGCTTTGCAATGACGGCATTCTGGTGGTGGCAACAGCATGTGTTGATTGGCGTGCTATCTGGCTGACCCCGGGTGCCGATACATGCTGTCTGACTGTGCCACTAGCTCCTTGCGACGACCTCCCTCTGCTTCCAACTCGTCTCCTCCTTCTCTCTGTCTCCCCTTCTGAACTTTCCTCCTCTTCTTCTTCTCTTCGAGCAGGCACCCACGTGGCATCCACGAACACATCGTCATCATCAACCACTTCACTTGTATCTGACACCTCAGCAAAGGAAGCAGCAGCGGGTACAACATCATCATCATCACACTGTACGTCCATTTATTTATCTGCGAGGTATTTGTGAGTGAGTGACACCCTGTAACTGTATAAGTGGAGGCCTAGCCAGTGGCCACAATACAGTCTGTGTGGGCCTGACACACACACACTGGCTTGCAACTGTGATTATATCACAGAAAAATCTTAAATAGAATTTTTATTTATCTGCAAGGTATTTGTGAGTGAGTGACACTCTGTAACGGTATAAGTGGAGGCCTAGCCACTAGCCAGTGGCCACAATACAGTCTGTGTGGGCCTGACACACACGGGCTTGCAACTGTGATTAGATCACAGAAAAATATTAAATATAATTTTTATTTATCTGCGAGGTATTTGTAAGTGAGTGACACCCTGTAACGGTATAAGTGGAGGCCTAGCCAGTGGCCACAATACAGTCTGTGTGGGCCTGACACACACTGACTTGCAACTGTGATTAGATCACAGAAAAATATTAAATAGAATTTTTATTTATCTGCAAGGTATTTGTGAGTGAGTGACACCCTGTAACGGTATAAGTGGAGGCCTAGCCACTAGCCAGTGGCCACAATACAGTCTGTGTGGGCCTGACACACACTGACTTGCAACTGTGATTATATCACAGAAAAATATTAAATAGAATTTTTATTTATCTGCAAGGTATTTGTGAGTGAGTGACACCCTGTAACGGTATAAGTGGAGGCCTAGCCACTAGCCAGTGGCCACAATACAGTCTGTGTGGGCCTGACACACACGGGCTTGCAAATGTGATTAGATCACAGAAAAATATTAAATAGAATTTTTATTTATCTGCAAGGTATTTGTGAGTGAGTGACACCCTGTAACGGTATAAGTGGAGGCCTAGCCAGTGGCCACAATACAGTCTGTGTGGGCCTGACACACACTGGCTTGCAAATGTGATTAGATCACAGTAAAATATTAAATATAATTTTTTTTATCTGAAAGGTATTTGAGTGAGTGACACCCTGTAACGGTATAAGTGGAGGCCTAGCCAGTGGCCACAATACAATCTGTGTGGGCCTGACACACACTGGCTTGCAAATGTAATTAGATCACAGAAAAATATTAAATAGAATTTTTTTTTATCTGCGAGGTATTTTCTGTCACACCCTGTATGAATGGTGTGCACACAGTACTTTCTGTGACTGAGCCTGCAGCCTCTCACACACGGGCAGGCAACTGCAATATATATATATATATATATATATATATATATATATACAGTACAGACCAAAAGTTTGGACACACCTTCTCATTCACAGAGTTTTCTTTATTTTCATGACTATGAAAATTGTAGCTTCACACTGAAGGCATCAAAACTATGAATTAACACATGTGGAATTATATACATAACAAACAAGTGTGAAACAACTGAAAATATGTCATATTCTAGGTTCTTCAAAGTAGCCACCTTTTGCTTTGATTACTGCTTTGCACACTCTTGGCATTCTCTTGATGAGCTTCAAGAGGTAGTCCCCTGAAATGGTTTTCACTTCACAGGTGTGCCCTGTCAGGTTTAATAAGTGGGATTTCTTGCCTTATAAATGGGGTTGGGACCATCAGTTGCGTTGAGGAGAAGTCAGGTGGATACACAGCTGATAGTCCTACTGAATAGACTGTTAGCTGCTTTTTTCTTGCCATAATACAAATTCTAAGTAAAGAAAAACGAGTGGCCATCATTACTTTAAGAAATGAAGGTCAGTCAGTCAGCCGAAAAATTGGGAAAACTTTGAAAGTAAGGGCTATTTGACCATTAAGGAGAGTGATGGGGTGCTGCGCCAGATGACCTGGCCTCCACAGTCACCGGACCTGAACCCAATTGAGATGGTTTGGGGTGAGCTGGACCGCAGAGTGAAGGCAAAAGGACCAACAAGTGCTAAGCATCTCTGGGAACTCTTTCAAGACTGTTGGAAGACCATTTCAGGGGACTACCTCTTGAAGCTCATCAAGAGAATGCCAAGAGTGTGCAAAGCAGTAATCAAAGCAAAAGGTGGCTACTTTGAAGAACCTAGAATATGACATATTTTCAGTTGTTTCACACTTGTTTGTTATGTATATAATTCCACATGTGTTAATTCATAGTTTTGATGCCTTCATAGTCATGAAAATAAAGAAAACTCTTTGAATGAGAAGGTGTGTCCAAACTTTTGGTCTGTACTGTGTATATATATATAAAAATAAAAAAAGCAGACTGGTGTACCAGCCCTGAAAAGGGCTTTTTGGGGTGCTGTTAGGACGCTGTCCTTACAGCAGATGAGTCTTGGACATAGAACACTGCACTAGCTAACGCTTTCCCTATTGAATCAGCAGCAGCAGCACTGTCCCTCCTCTCGCTGAGAATGCAGATTCCGAATGAATCTAAAATGGATGCTGTCCAGGAGGTGGGAGGGTCTGGGAGGGAGAGTCTGCTGCTGATTGGCTGGAATGTGTCTGCTGACTGTGAGGTACAGGGGGCGGACCGAACACGAACAAGCTATGTTCGCCGAGAACTATTCACCGGCGAACTATTCGTGCCATCTCTACTGCAGAGCTGACCATCTAAAAATTTAAGGGTGAGGGCAGCCTAATAAGCATGCTGATATGATGGAGGAGGAGGAGGGCAGAGAAAAGGGAGATTGAACCATATACCCTTTTTAGTGGTGGAAGGGGTGCATGGGAATACAGTGTATTCAATACACCATAAAAGCCATATTAGAGTGCCTTTATGTTTAGCCACTTTCCTCTGGTGGAGTAGAGAAGTCAGGGCCAATCCAGGCCTTGTTTATTTTTATAAGAGTTAACCGGTCAGAATTTTCAGTTCACAAGTGGATGAGCTTATCAGTTATTATGCCCCCAGCAGCACTAAATACACACTCTGACAAAACGGTGGTGGCAGGGCGGGCCAGCACCTCCAAGGCGTAGAGCAGCAGTTCGTGCCACGTGTCCAATAGTTGTAAGGCACACAGGGATCACTGAGGATGCTGACACGGTCTGCTACGTACTCCTTCACTATCTTCCAAAAATTTTCCTTCTCAGAAAGCCTGGCCAACATGTGAAATGTCAAGTTCCAGCTCATGCTCACGTCACACAACAGTCGGTGAGCTGGAAATAGCAAACGCTGCTGCAGCGTTGCCAAACCGGCGGAAGCTGTCGATGATTTGTTGAAATGGGCACACACCTTCACCAGTAGCTCAGGAAAATTGGGGAAGGTTTTGAGAAACCGCTGAACCACTAGATGGAACATGTGGGCTAGGCATGATATGTGTGTGAGCTTGTCAATCTCCAAAACCGCCTCCAAGTTACGGCCATTATCAGACACAACAATGCCTGGTTGTAGGTTGAGTGGCGAGAGCCACAGCTCAGTCTGGTCCCTTATCCCCTGCCACAGCTCTGAGGCGGTGTGCTGTTTGTCACCTAAGCAGATCAGTTTAAGCACGGCCTGTTGCCGCTTCCCCACTGCAGTGCTAAACTGCTTCCAGTTACTGACTGATGGCTGACTGGTGCTGCAAGATGATAATTCAGAGGTGGAATTTGAGGAGGGGGCGGAGGAGGAGACGGAGGAGTTGCAGCTGCGGAAAGCTTTAGTGTCCACTAGCCTGAATGGCAACATTTCCAGGGCCAGCAATTTGGAAAGGTGTGCATTTAGTGCTATGGTCTGTGGGTGGGTGGCTGGGTATTTGCGCTTTCGTTCAAAGGTCTGGGGTATAGACATCTGTACACTGCGCTGGGACACAGAAGTGGATGTGCTAGCTGATGATGCTTGCAAAGGTCCAGGTGCATGGCAGGAGGCATCCGGGCCTGCGTCTTGGACAAGGGATTGGCCAGCACATAACACAGGGGAAGAGAAGGCAGTGGTGTGACCAGCAGACACTGGTTGTGGACCCAGGTGTTCGGCCCACCTATTAGGGTGCTTTGATGCCACCCCACTGCTTCTTCCAGCCTGTTGCGGTGCTGCGGATCCCTCCCCCTCTGTACTGCTGTCGTCGCTCGGCTTGCCACCTTCCCATGTTGGGTCAGTGACTTCATCGTCCATTAGCTCCTCTTCCACTTCCTCACTCTGGTCATCCTCCTGACTTGTTGAACTAACAACAACCTTAGTTATTGACAATTGTGTCTCATCCTCATCATCAACCTCTTGAGACACTAATTGCAGTTGACTTATTGGCAACTGTGTCTCATCATCATCCACCTCGTGAAACACTAATTGCCGTTCCCCACCGTCATCTTCTTCTGACTGTGGATGCTCCAGAGTTTGGGAATCAGGGCACAAGATCTCCTCATGTCCCTCTTCAAACGGCTTGGCGAGAGGCCCAAATTAAGGAATGGCGATGAAAACAGCTCCTCGGAATATCCGAGTGTGGTATCACTGGACTTTGTGGAAGACAGGGTGGTGCTTAACCGACTGGAAGCATTATCTGCTGCAATCCAACCGACCACCTGGTCGCACTGGTCTGACTTCTAGAGTGGTGTATTTTGGATGCGCTAACGTTATACTGGAGATGTATCGCAGGTAATGTCACTGCCACCAGCAGCAAAAATATTAGACTGAATGTCACTGATATTTCGCATACGCAAACGTTATACAGGAGATGTAGCGCAGATAATGTAACTGTCTGCAGCAGTCACCGTCTACGGAAAAAGTACACTGGATGTTACTGATATTTTTAGGCTGCGCACACGTTAGACAGGAGATGTAGCGCAGATAATGTCGCTGTCTGCAGAGGCCAAACAATTGCAAGCTATTTAGCGAAGGCTACGCTGAAAATATATATTGCTGCCAGATACAAATATAGTCCTTAAAAGGACATTAGGGTCTCTAACAAGTTTTAGCAATTTAGCGCACGTTTCGCTAAAAATATATATTGCTGCCACACACAATAGTCCTTAAAAGGACTTTTGGGTTTATAACAAGTATAAAAGCTAAAATATTCCTATTTCACTCCCTACACTATCTCTCCCTTCTGCTCTCCAACTCTCCCTGACAAATACTGAACCGAACACGTGTCACTGGGTGCTATATAGCACCCGATTACGCGTTCCAGCCAGCCAATCACTGTAATGCCAGTAGCCAACATGGCTACGGCATTAGAGTGAATGGCAGTACTTACCTGCAAGTTTATTGGCTGCGTAGCAGCCAACAAACGTGCGGGGAGAAGACGCGAGCATCGCGCTCGAGCACACGCAGTATTTGGCTGAAGACCGCGTTATGCCGAGCATCGCGATGCTCGAGTAAAATTTGTGTTTGACATAGCATGCTCGCCCAACCCTAGTAATTACTAAAGTCCACAAATACAGGTGAAATTTGTAACATATGAATGATCTATAGGGCCACATTTAACTATTTGTCTAGTTCAACAGTTTTAAAAATATAATCTGCAAACATTAATCCTATTATTAATAATATTATTGAAATACTGTATAATCAGAGTTATAATTTTCCAAACAATGGGGAAGATTTATTAAGACTGGCTATTCCTATGCCATTTGAAGTATAAAGTTTGCTAGAGTAAGATGCGCCAAATTTACTAAGAGTCACGGGCCTCTTAATAAAGTTATCATATCTTTCATACACCAGTAACTGAAATCTATGCCAGCTAGAAGCTGGTGTATATTTCTGCTTTAATTTAAGCCAATTATAGTAAATCCAGCAGGCCGCAGAAGCCATGTCCTCCTGTAAATGCCATCTTTTTATCACCACTTTTAAAAACTGTTGAGAAGCTCCAAAAATCACAAATTATGGTAAAAATATGCTTTTGCACCATAATCTGTGACTTTTTAATGCCACTATTGTGGCGTAAATATATTGATAAAACTCCCTCTCATAACTTTTAGGTACAAGAGTTCTACACAAAACATTAATATTTGCAGAAGAGTGATATACTGTACAAATGTCAAAACCCAATGAAATTCAGCAAAAAGAATAAAGGAAAAACAGATATTCATAAATTTTAATCTTATGTCTAATCAAAACTCCTATAAACAAAGACACTCCATGCCAATTTAATAAAAAGAAGTAACAACTTTATTAAATTACACAACAAATAAGTGTTGTGCAGATCAGACATTGACACATCCCTGTTCTGTAAATACAACAGGTTGCCCACTCACACCTGATTGTCATCCTGTTGATTGAAAATACCTGACTCTAATTTTGACTTTAAATCATCTGCTAATCCTAAAATTTCACGTTTTACCATTCACAGACATGTGATAGTGGATCATTTTCCTCAATAAATAAATGACCAAGTAACTTAAAGTAGGATTGATTTATTAAGTATTATTTAGTTACTTTTATCTACTTTTAGGATTTGAGTGAAAATCTGATATACTGTAGTTTTAGGTCAAATGAATACAATAATATAGAACATTCTGAAGGGTTCACAAACTTTCAAGCACCACTGTACACAGAGGGAGATGGAAAGAGAGAAAAAAAAGAGGGGAGCGGAGAATCACAGTTTGTATTGTTTCATGTATTATAAGAGATGTTATTTTTTCTGACTGCAGATGTAATAACCCTTCCTCTATTATTTTGTGATATCATTACATATAATTCATTATAATCCTGAACTCATGCTTGAACTCATTTCCTTTATTTTCCTTCAATAAAACACTAATCCTTTTTTATAATGTGTAAATACTAGCCCCAAGAGCTTGGATGCTAATAACTAGATAACAAACAAGATGCATATTAAATGCAAACAGTATCAAAGAAGATATTTGTTAATTTCACTGCACGGATTAATGATAGCATATATGAATGTTTTTCTTTGCCAGCCACATGAAAAAAGGAATATTTAAACTAAATACAGTACAGACCAAAAGTTTGGACACACCTTCTCATTCAAAGAGTTTTCTTTATTTTCATGACTATGAAAATTGTAGATTCACACTGAAGGCATCAAAACTATGAATTAACACATGTGGAATTATATACATAACAAACAAGTGTGAAACAACTGAAAATATGTCATATTCTAGGTTCTTCAAAGTAGCCACCTTTTGCTTTGATTACTGCTTTGCACACTCTTGGCATTCTCTTGATGAGCTTCAAAAGGTAGTCCCCTGAAATGGTTTTCACTTCACAGGTGTGCCCTGTCAGGTTTAATAAGTGGGATTTCTTGCCTTATAAATGGGGTTGGGACCATCAGTTGCATTGAGGAGAAGTCAGGTGGATACACAGCTGATAGTCCTACTGAATAGACTGTTAGAATTTGTATTATGGCAAGAAAAAAGCAGCTAAGTAAAGAAAAACGAGTGGCCATCATTACTTTAAGAAATGAAGGTCAATCAGTCAGCCGAAAAATTGGGAAAACTTTGAAAGTAAGGGCTATTTGACCATGAAGGAGAGTGATGGGGTGCTGCGCCAGATGACCTGGCCTCCACAGTCACCGGACCTGAACCCAATCGAGATGGTTTGGGGTGAGCTGGACCGCAGAGTGAAGGAAAAAGGGCCAACAAGTGCTAAGCATCTCTGGGAACTCCTTCAAGACCATTTCAGGGGACTACCTCTTGAAGCTCATCAAGAGAATGCCAAGAGTGTGCAAAGCAGTAATCAAAGCAAAAGGTGGCTACTTTTAAGAACCTAGAATATGACATATTTTCAGTTGTTTCACACTTGTTTGTTATGTATATAATTCCACATGTGTTAATTCATAGTTTTGATGCCTTCATAGTCATGAAAATAAAGAAAACTCTTTGAATGAGAAGGTGTGTCCAAACTTTTGGTCTGTACTGTATATCTACACTGATTTACTGAAATCAATAGATCTAGAAAATCAGATGAAAGCTATGATTCCTAATTGATTTTGTTTCATTCGTCCACTTAATATAGTATATATAAAGGGGTGGAGATAGGCTAAGGGTATGCTTTAAGGAAGCGGTCATTAGTATGCAGGAGGGAGCGCTGAGTAAAGTGCTGTTCTTTCTGTGCTCACCCTGGACTTCTTCTGGGCCCTGCTCTGCACTGTGTCCTGACTCTGTACAGCGATAGGCTGTAGTGCACATAGGCATGCACTATGACCTGATGTTGTGCAACGTCACAGTTAAGTGTTGGGCCCGGAAGAAGATCAGGGAGCAGTGAGTGCAGGGAGAATGTGCAGTCTGAAGAAGGAGAGGTAGGTTTATTATTTTTTTTTGTCTAATGGAGCTTGGGGGTCTGATCTTTGGTCTGATGAGGAATGGGGTTCTGATATGAGGTCTGAGGAGAAGGGGAGAAGGTGTGAATTATGTCTGACTCTGCATCCCTCATGATGTACCATTTTATACTGGAATGACTTTTAAAGAAATAATAGAAACAAAAGGTTTTGTACCAGCAACTTGTGAGTATGACTTCTATTGCTCAATCACATGCAATATTGGCACAATGAGGTAAAAAGAACACACAAGTCTGCATGTTTGAAAGATAGTCTGATACAGAAGTCTGATGGGGTTCTGATCTGAGGTCTGATGGAGCTTGGGGGGTTCTTATGTGAGGTTTCATGGATCTTGGGGATTTGATCTGAGGTCTGATGGAGCATGGAGGACTGATGTGCATCTGATCTTAGTTCTGAAGAGGAATGAGTGTCTGATACAGAGGTTTGATGGGGATATGATCTGAGGTATGATGGAGCTTAGTGGTCTACACTGTGTGCAGAATTATTAGGCAAATGAGTATTATGACCACATCATCCTCTTTATGCATGTTGTCTTACTCCAAGCTGTATAGGCTCGAAAGCCTACTACCAATTAAGCATATTAGGTGATGTGCATCTCTGTAATGAGAAGGGGTGTGGTCTAATGACATCAACACCCCATATTAGGTGTGCATAATTATTTGGCAACTTCCTTTCCTTTGGCAAAATGGGTCAAAAGAAGGACTTGACAGGCTCAGAAAAGTCAAAAATAGTGAGATATCTTGCAGAGGGATGCAGCACTCTTAAAATTGCAAAGCTTCTGAAGCGTGATCATCGAACAATCAAGCGTTTCATTCAAAATAGTCAACAGGGTCGCAAGAAGCGTGTGGAAAAACCAAGGCGCAAAATAACTGCCCATGAACTGAGAAAAGTCAAGCGTGCAGCTGCCAAGATGCCACTTGCCACCAGTTTGGCCATATTTCAGAGCTGCAACATCACTGGAGTGCCCAAAAGCACAAGGTGTGCAATACTCAGAGACATGGCCAAGGTAAGAAAGGCTGAAAGACGACCACCACTGAACAAGACACACAAGCTGAAACGTCAAGACTGGGCCAAGAAATATCTCAAGACTGATTTTTCTAAGGTTTTATGGACTGATGAAATGAGAGTGAGTCTTGATGGGCCAGATGGATGGGCCCGTGGCTGGATTGGTAAAGGGCAGAGAGCTCCAGTCCGACTCAGACGCCAGCAAGGTGGAGGTGGAGTACTGGTTTGGGCTGGTATCATCAAAGATGAGCTTGTGGGGCCTTTTCGGGTTGAGGATGGAGTCAAGCTCAACTCCCAGTCCTACTGCCAGTTTCTGGAAGACACCTTCTTCAAGCAGTGGTACAGGAAGAAGTCTGCATCCTTCAAGAAAAACATGATTTTCATGCAGGACAATGCTCCATCACACGCGTCCAAGTACTCCACAGCGTGGCTGGCAAGAAAGGGTATAAAAGAAGAAAATCTAATGACATGGCCTCCTTGTTCACCTGATCTGAACCCCATTGAGAACCTGTGGTCCATCATCAAATGTGAGATTTACAAGGAGGGAAAAGAGTACACCTCTCTGAACAGTGTCTGGGAGGCTGTGGTTGCTGCTGCACGCAATGTTGATGGTGAACAGATCAAAACACTGACAGAATCCATGGATGGCAGGCTTTTGAGTGTCCTTGCAAAGAAAGGTGGCTATATTGGTCACTGATTTGTTTTTGTTTTGTTTTTGATTGTCAGAAATGTATATTTGTGAATGTTGAGATGTTATATTGGTTTTACTGGTAAAAATAAATAATTGAAATGGGTATATATTTGTTTTTTGTTAAGTTGCCTAATAATTATGCACAGTAATAATCACCTGCACACACAGATATCCCCCTAAAATAGCTAAAACTAAAAACAAACTAAAAACTACTTCCAAAAATATTCAGCTTTGATATTAATGAGTTTTTTGGGTTCATTGAGAACATGGTTGTTGTTCAATAATAAAATGAATCCTCAAAAATACAACTTGCCTAATAATTCTGCACTCCCTGTAATCTGAGATCTAAGAAGGAATAGGGGTCTGATCTGAGGACTAGTGAGCAAATCGAAGTATTGGAAGTGGACTTCGATCCGAATTTCAGGGAAAATTTGATTGGCCACGAAGCAGAATTTCCTCGTGCTTCCTGGTAACAAATCAATTTTGCATGAAATGGCGGTAAAAAAAAAAATCATACTTACCTTATCCATTTGAGCACAAAGAGGCCGCTGTGGACATATTGATTGAAGAACCCAGGCAAAATCTTGTGCGGTGACATATGAGATTTTCCATGGGATATTTAATCAAGATGGCCGCGACAGCATCTTTATGATCAAATGAAGGTGGGTATTTTTTTTTCACAGGTTAACCCCTAAAAGCCTTAATACCATAATTAGTGATGAATGCGGCATCTGAGAGGTTCCCCGTCATTGCGCCCACTACTTTTCTAAACTTTGCCAATCTCTAATGAGGACTGATGGAGCTTGGGGGTCTGATCTGAGGTCTGATGAAAGATATTTTTTCTTATTTTCCTCCTCTATATCCTAGGTGCGTCTTATGGACTGGTGCGTCTTAAAGTCCAAAAAATATGAGTTATATATATATATATATATATATATATATACAGTACAGACCAAAAGTTTGGACACACCTTCTCATTCAAAGAGTTTTCTTTATTTTCATGACTATGAAGGCATCAAATCTATGAATTAACACATGTGGAATTAAATACATAACAAACAAGTGTGAAACAACTGAAAATATGTCATATTCTAGGTTCTTCAAAGTAGCCACCTTTTGCTTTGATTACTGCTTTGCACACTCTTGGCATTCTCTTGATGAGCTTCAAGAGGTAGTCCCCTGAAATGGTGATGAGCTGTCATGGTCTTACCTTCTTGCTGTTCTCCTTCGTTTGACATGTGCTGGCGGCCATCTTGGTTTCTGGGTTTCTTGTAGCCTTCCACCCTGCGGCTCCTCCTTCCCACTGGGAGGAGCTGGATGCCTAGCTCATATATATAGGAGGTCTGTGGCTTCAGTTCCTTGCTTGGTCCTCCTGTGTTCACATGCTTCTAAGACTGCTGCTGCTTCTGGTTCCTGATCCTGGCTTCGTCTGACTACCCTGCTGGTTCCTGATCCTGGCTTCGTCTGACTACCCTGCTGGTTCCTGATCCTGGCTTCGTCTGACTACCCTTCTGGTTCCTGATCTCTGGCCTCTCAAAGACTCTGCTTCGGTTTCACCATTCGTTTGGACTTTTGCTTTACAGCTTTATTTTCAATAAAGCCTTCTTATTTTCACTTATCTCTTGTTGTACGTCTGGTTCATGGTTCCGTGACATTAGGACCAAGCCATGAGTTCTGACGGTACAGGGCCATCCTCGCTACCCATGCTGGTTGCCAGACTTGATCAGCAGGATCATCTGTTGGGTCGGTTCGCTGTGGCCTTGCAAACCCTGCTTGAACGCACGGCTCATTTCGCTCCCGTTGCCGATGGGTCGGTTGTCGCTCCTACTGCCGCTCCGGTTGTTGCGCCAGAGTCTACCCCGACACCTGTTGTTGCGCCTGCGGTGTTTCGGGGTATGACCGGTTCTGCCCCTCTTCCACAGCGCTTTGGGGGAGAGCCAACTCAGTGCCGAGGTTTCCTTAACCAGGTGGGCATTTATTTCGAGTTGCTGCCACATGCCTTTCCTACTGAGAGATCAAAGGTGGGCTTCTTGATCTCGCTGCTCTCGGACAAGGCCTTGGCCTGGGCCAGCCCGTTATGGGAGAACAACAATCCGGTGGTTGCCGAGTTTTCCGGTTTTGTTGCTTCTCTTCGGAAGGTATTCGATGTGCCGGCTCGTGCTGCCTCTGCCGCGAAGCTCCTTATGTCCATCAGACAGGGTTCACGATCCGTAGCTGAATACGCCATTGAGTTTCGTACCCTGGCAGCAGAGGTGGGCTGGAATAATGAGGCTCTGGTCGCTGCTTTCTCTCATGGTCTCTCGGATGCCTTGAAGGATGAGGTTGCAGCTAAGGACCTACCAGTGGAGCTCGAGTCTCTTATTTCTTTCCTGATTTTGATTGACACCAGACTCAGGGAGAGACCTTCCTTTAAGGAGAGCCTGCGGAGGTCTTCTAACAGATTGGCGCCTACGTTTGCTGTCCCACCCGTGCATCCCTCTCCTCCCACGCCTCCTGGGGATGACTTGTCTGGGGGTGAACCCATGCAGCTGGGGTTTGCTCGCCTGTCCGAGGGGGAGAGGGTACTCCGGAGACGCGAGGGTCGATGCATGTACTGTGGTCTCGGTGGGCATTTTCGGTTGGCATGTCCGAACCGTCCGGGAAACGCTCGTACCTGAGATCCTGTCGGGGGCAGATCTTGGGTGGAGTCTCCTCGTCCCCGGTTTCCCGTGTTGACAAACCACTGATCACTGTTGTCCTCTCCTGGGTCGGGGGCTCGGTGACGACCCAGGCGTTGGTGGACTCTGGTGCTGGTGGTTTGTTCATTGATAGTGTGTTCGCTGCCGCCAATTCCATTCCTCTGCAGGCTCGAGGTTCCCCACTGGCTCTTGAGGCGATAGACGGCAGACCCCTTCTGTCGTCACACGTGACTCATGAGACCCTTCCAGTGGGGATAGCCATTGGTGCCGTTCACAGAGAGTCGGTCTGCCTCCAGGTTATTTCGTCTCCACACTACTCGGTGGTCTTGGGGTACCCCTGGCTCCAGAAGCATAATCCGACTTTCGATTGGAGATCGGCCGAGATCCTCTCGTGGTCACCGCAGTGTGGGGCTAGTTGCATCCATGGGTCTGTCAAGTTGCTGTGTACTTCCTCGGACTCTCTGTTGCCTCCTGAATACGAGGGTTCGGTGGTTCCGGTTCTCATCCTGACGGACCATAAGAATCTGACCTACCTTTCTGAGGCCAAGAGATTGACACCACGTCAGGCCAGATGGGCTCTGTTCTTGTCACGTTTTAATTACGTGGTCTCCTACCTACCCGGTTCCAAGAACATCAGGGCGGATGCCCTATCACGGCAGTACTCCGAGCTGTCCAGGGAGGAGTCGATTCCGACTTCGGTCATACCTCCGAATCAGATCCTGGCCGCCATTCGCACCAGCCTGACCTCTCCCCTGGGTGAGCAGATTTTGGCGGCTCAATCTGGTGCTCCCTCTGGGAGACCCAACGGCAGATGTTTTGTGCCTGAGGAGTTGCGCACTCGGTTGTTGCGAACCTACCATAACTCCAAGACCGCGGGGCATCCTGGAAAGAATCAGCTGTCCTGGGCTGTTTCACGTCTGTTCTGGTGGCCTTCCCTACGTTTCGACATCGCCGCATATGTAGCGGCATGCTCCGTTTGTGCCCAGAGTAAGTCCCCTCGGCACCTTCCGTTGGGCCTTCTGCAACCCATAGCCACCGGGGAGCGCCCATGGTCACACCTGGGGATGGATTTCATTGTGGACCTCCCTGCATCCCGAGGCCATACGGTCATTCTCATGATTGTGGATCGGTTTTCCAAAATGTGCCACTGTGTTCCTCTCAAGAAGTTACCCTCTGCTCAAGAGTTGGCCACGATTTTTGCCAGGGAGGTCTTCCGGTTGCACGGTTTGCCCAAGGAGATTGTGTCGGATCGGGGGAGTCAGTTTGTGTCCAGGTTCTGGCGCGCCTTTTGCTCCCAGTTGGGGATTCATCTCTCCTTCTCCTCGGCCTACCACCCTCAGTCCAATGGGGCCGCAGAACGATCCAATCAGGCCTTGGAGCAATTCCTTCGTTGCTATGTCTCCGATCACCAAGACAATTGGGTTGACCTTCTGCCTTGGGCTGAGTTTGCCAGGAACACGGCGGTGAACTCTTCCTCTGGGACGTCTCCCTTCATGGCCAATTATGGGTTCCAACCTGCCGTGTTACCGGAGGTATTCTCTCCCCAGGATATTCCGGCTGTGGAGGATCACCTTTCCGTCCTACGTGCTTCTTGGGTACAGATCCAGAAGTCCCTTGAGGCCTCTGCGCAGCGCCAGAGACTCCAGGCTGATCGCAGACGAGCGCCTGCTCCTTCCTACCAGGTCGGAGACCGTGTATGGTTGTCCACCCGCAACCTCAACCTTTGAGTGCCCACTCCCAAGCTGGCGCCTCGCTTTGTTGGTCCCTTCCGAGTGCTTCGCAGGGTAAACCCGGTAGCCTATGCCCTTGCGCTTCCTCCTGGCATGCGGATCTCTAACGTGTTTCATGTCTCCCTGTTGAAGCCACTGGTGTGTAATCGTTTCACTTCCTCGGTTCCTCGGCCTCGTCCGGTCCGAGTGGGCAATCATGAGGAGTATGAGGTGAGCAATATCCTGGACTCACGCCTGGTCCGCGGTCGGGTGCAGTTTTTGGTCCATTGGCGTGGTTATGGTCCAGAGGAGCGTTCCTGGGTTTCCTCCGCAGATGTCCATGCTCCTGCCTTGCTCCGAGCCTTCCACGCACGCTTCCCTCAGAAACCGTTTTTTGCTCTGCGGAGGAGGGGCCTTTGAGGGGGAGGTACTGTCATGGTCTTACCTTCTTGCTGTTCTCCTTCGTTTGACATGTGCTGGCGGCCATCTTGGTTTCTGGGTTTCTTGTAGCCTTCCACCCTGCGGCTCCTCCTTCCCACTGGGAGGAGCTGGATGCCTAGCTCATATATATAGGAGGTCTGTGGCTTCAGTTCCTTGCTTGGTCCTCCTGTGTTCACATGCTTCTAGACTGCTGCTGCTTCTGGTTCCTGATCCTGGCTTCGTCTGACTACCCTGCTGGTTCCTGATCCTGGCTTCGTCTGACTACCCTGCTGGTTCCTGATCCTGGCTTCGTCTGACTACCCTTCTGGTTCCTGATCTCTGGCCTCTCAAAGACTCTGCTTCGGTTTCACCATTCGTTTGGACTTTTGCTTTACAGCTTTATTTTCAATAAAGCCTTCTTATTTTCACTTATCTCTTGTTGTACGTCTGGTTCATGGTTCCGTGACATAAGCTTCAAGAAGTAGTCCCCTGAAATGGTCTTGAAGGAGTTCCCAGAGATGCTTAGCACTTGTTGGCCCTTTTTCCTTCACTCTGCGGTCCAGCTCACCCCAAACCATCTCGATTGGGTTCAGGTCCGGTGACTGTGGAGGCCAGGTCATCTGGCACAGCACCCCATCACTCTCCTTCATGGTCAAATAGCCCTTACTTTCAAAGTTTTCCCAATTTTTCGGCTGACTGACTGACCTTCATTTCTTAAAGTAATGATGGCCACTCGTTTTTCTTTACTTAGCTGCTTTTTTCTTGCCATAATACAAATTCTAACAGTCTATTCAGTAGGACTATCAGCTGTGTATCCACCTGACTTCTCCTCAACGCAACTGATGGTCCCAACCCCATTTATAAGGCAAGAAATCCCACTTATTAAACCTGACAGGGCACACCTGTGAAGTGAAAACCATTTCAGGAAACTACCTCTTGAAGCTCATCAAGAGAATGCCAAGAGTGTGCAAAGCAGTAATCAAAGCAAAAGATGGCTACTTTAAGAACCTAGAATATGACAGATTTTCAGTTGTTTCACACTTGTTTGTTATGTATATAATTCCATATGTGTTAATTCATAGTTTTGATACCTTCAGTGTGAATACAAACTAAGAAGACAGGTTGGCATTAGCAGGAGGTGCTTCAAACCCACATGCAGTTGTGCATATATATAGGGGAGCAGATCCTGCATTTGTGGCCCGTTGCTAATGGCAATCCCCAGCAAAATGCATACAATGGAGGATGCCCGCAGCGAACCACAAGTACCACAATAGACATCCTACACAAGGTAACAAGTGCGGATGTAATAATTAATATAACAATATAACAAAACAATAACGAACACAGGTGCACTCTGCAGTAATACTAAATCCTCAAACTGATTTTAAAATTGAGAGATTAGTCAACATGTCCCACGGTGTAGAACATGTCTTAAGCCCGGACACCGCGACAAGGTTTCTCAAGTAGCCCGGGACCCTACACTCTCCAACCTGAGCCATATGGGCAATACCAGGAGCCAGTGGGCAAATTACAGGAGCATTGGGCCGACTCACAAACAACTCACCAGTTACCTCCAGCATGTGGCCATGCCTGCAATGGGAGGAGGGAGGAGTCTGTGAGTCCCACTCAAGACTTGCTGATATGTCCCAGGCCTCACAGGTGCACCTTAATGTGACCTGTAGATGGAAAACAGGCACATTTAAATAGGAGTTTATACACCTCCAGAAATCTATATATACAAACTAAGAAGACAGGTTGGCATTAGCAGGAGGTGCTTCAAACCCACATGCAGTTGTGCATATATATAGGGGAGCAGATCCTGCATTTGTGGCCCGTTGCTAATGGCAATCCCCAGCAAAATGCATACAATGGAGGATGCCCGCAGCGAACCACAAGTACCACAATAGACATCCTACACAAGGTAACAAGTGCGGATGTAATAATTAATATAACAATATAACAAAACAATAACGAACACAGGTGCACTCTGCAGTAATACTAAATCCTCAAACTGATTTTAAAATTGAGAGATTAGTCAACATGTCCCACGGTGTAGAACATGTCTTAAGCCCGGACACCGCGACAAGGTTTCTCAAGTAGCCCGGGACCCTACACTCTCCAACCTGAGCCATATGGGCAATACCAGGAGCCAGTGGGCAAATTACAGGAGCATTGGGCCGACTCACAAACAACTCACCAGTTACCTCCAGCATGTGGCCATGCCTGCAATGGGAGGAGGGAGGAGTCTGTGAGTCCCACTCAAGACTTGCTGATATATCCCAGGCCTCACAGGTGCACCTTAATGTGACCTGTAGATGGAAAACAGGCACATTTAAATAGGAGTTTATACACCTCCAGAAATCTATATATACAAACTAAGAAGACAGGTTGGCATTAGCAGGAGGTGCTTCAAACCCACATGCAGTTGTGCATATATATAGGGGAGCAGATCCTGCATTTGTGGCCCGTTGCTAATGGCAATCCCCAGCAAAATGCATACAATGGAGGATGCCCGCAGCGAACCACAAGTACCACAATAGACATCCTACACAAGGTAACAAGTGCGGATGTAATAATTAATATAACAATATAACAAAACAATAACGAACACAGGTGCACTCTGCAGTAATACTAAATCCTCAAACTGATTTTAAAATTGAGAGATTAGTCAACATGTCCCACGGTGTAGAACATGTCTTAAGCCCGGACACCGCGACAAGGTTTCTCAAGTAGCCCGGGACCCTACACTCTCCAACCTGAGCCATATGGGCAATACCAGGAGCCAGTGGGCAAATTACAGGAGCATTGGGCCGACTCACAAACAACTCACCAGTTACCTCCAGCATGTGGCCATGCCTGCAATGGGAGGAGGGAGGAGTCTGTGAGTCCCACTCAAGACTTGCTGATATGTCCCAGGCCTCACAGGTGCACCTTAATGTGACCTGTAGATGGAAAACAGGCACATTTAAATAGGAGTTTATACACCTCCAGAAATCTATATATACAAACTAAGAAGACAGGTTGGCATTAGCAGGAGGTGCTTCAAACCCACATGCAGTTGTGCATATATATAGGGGAGCAGATCCTGCATTTGTGGCCCGTTGCTAATGGCAATCCCCAGCAAAATGCATACAATGGAGGATGCCCGCAGCGAACCACAAGTACCACAATAGACATCCTACACAAGGTAACAAGTGCGGATGTAATAATTAATATAACAATATAACAAAACAATAACGAACACAGGTGCACTCTGCAGTAATACTAAATCCTCAAACTGATTTTAAAATTGAGAGATTAGTCAACATGTCCCACGGTGTAGAACATGTCTTAAGCCCGGACACCGCGACAAGGTTTCTCAAGTAGCCCGGGACCCTACACTCTCCAACCTGAGCCATATGGGCAATACCAGGAGCCAGTGGGCAAATTACAGGAGCATTGGGCCGACTCACAAACAACTCACCAGTTACCTCCAGCATGTGGCCATGCCTGCAATGGGAGGAGGGAGGAGTCTGTGAGTCCCACTCAAGACTTGCTGATATGTCCCAGGCCTCACAGGTGCACCTTAATGTGACCTGTAGATGGAAAACAGGCACATTTAAATAGGAGTTTATACACCTCCAGAAATCTATATATACAAACTAAGAAGACAGGTTGGCATTAGCAGGAGGTGCTTCAAACCCACATGCAGTTGTGCATATATATAGGGGAGCAGATCCTGCATTTGTGGCCCGTTGCTAATGGCAATCCCCAGCAAAATGCATACAATGGAGGATGCCCGCAGCGAACCACAAGTACCACAATAGACATCCTACACAAGGTAACAAGTGCGGATGTAATAATTAATATAACAATATAACAAAACAATAACGAACACAGGTGCACTCTGCAGTAATACTAAATCCTCAAACTGATTTTAAAATTGAGAGATTAGTCAACATGTCCCACGGTGTAGAACATGTCTTAAGCCCGGACACCGCGACAAGGTTTCTCAAGTAGCCCGGGACCCTACACTCTCCAACCTGAGCCATATGGGCAATACCAGGAGCCAGTGGGCAAATTACAGGAGCATTGGGCCGACTCACAAACAACTCACCAGTTACCTCCAGCATGTGGCCATGCCTGCAATGGGAGGAGGGAGGAGTCTGTGAGTCCCACTCAAGACTTGCTGATATGTCCCAGGCCTCACAGGTGCACCTTAATGTGACCTGTAGATGGAAAACAGGCACATTTAAATAGGAGTTTATACACCTCCAGAAATCTATATATACAAACTAAGAAGACAGGTTGGCATTAGCAGGAGGTGCTTCAAACCCACATGCAGTTGTGCATATATATAGGGGAGCAGATCCTGCATTTGTGGCCCGTTGCTAATGGCAATCCCCAGCAAAATGCATACAATGGAGGATGCCCGCAGCGAACCACAAGTACCACAATAGACATCCTACACAAGGTAACAAGTGCGGATGTAATAATTAATATAACAATATAACAAAACAATAACGAACACAGGTGCACTCTGCAGTAATACTAAATCCT
Source organism: Bufo bufo (assembly GCF_905171765.1). NCBI lineage: Eukaryota > Metazoa > Chordata > Amphibia > Anura > Bufonidae > Bufo > Bufo bufo. The sequence continues at coordinate 362,631,423 of NC_053390.1, read as the reverse complement.
CAAACTGATTTTAAAATTGAGAGATTAGTCAACATGTCCCACGGTGTAGAACATGTCTTAAGCCCGGACACCGCGACAAGGTTTCTCAAGTAGCCCGGGACCCTACACTCTCCAACCTGAGCCATATGGGCAATACCAGGAGCCAGTGGGCAAATTACAGGAGCATTGGGCCGACTCACAAACAACTCACCAGTTACCTCCAGCATGTGGCCATGCCTGCAATGGGAGGAGGGAGGAGTCTGTGAGTCCCACTCAAGACTTGCTGATATGTCCCAGGCCTCACAGGTGCACCTTAATGTGACCTGTAGATGGAAAACAGGCACATTTAAATAGGAGTTTATACACCTCCAGAAATCTATATATACAAACTAAGAAGACAGGTTGGCATTAGCAGGAGGTGCTTCAAACCCACATGCAGTTGTGCATATATATAGGGGAGCAGATCCTGCATTTGTGGCCCGTTGCTAATGGCAATCCCCAGCAAAATGCATACAATGGAGGATGCCCGCAGCGAACCACAAGTACCACAATAGACATCCTACACAAGGTAACAAGTGCGGATGTAATAATTAATATAACAATATAACAAAACAATAACGAACACAGGTGCACTCTGCAGTAATACTAAATCCTCAAACTGATTTTAAAATTGAGAGATTAGTCAACATGTCCCACGGTGTAGAACATGTCTTAAGCCCGGACACCGCGACAAGGTTTCTCAAGTAGCCCGGGACCCTACACTCTCCAACCTGAGCCATATGGGCAATACCAGGAGCCAGTGGGCAAATTACAGGAGCATTGGGCCGACTCACAAACAACTCACCAGTTACCTCCAGCATGTGGCCATGCCTGCAATGGGAGGAGGGAGGAGTCTGTGAGTCCCACTCAAGACTTGCTGATATGTCCCAGGCCTCACAGGTGCACCTTAATGTGACCTGTAGATGGAAAACAGGCACATTTAAATAGGAGTTTATACACCTCCAGAAATCTATATATACAAACTAAGAAGACAGGTTGGCATTAGCAGGAGGTGCTTCAAACCCACATGCAGTTGTGCATATATATAGGGGAGCAGATCCTGCATTTGTGGCCCGTTGCTAATGGCAATCCGGGCTTAAGACATGTTCGGGCTTAAGACATGTTCTACACCGTGGGACATGTTGACTAATCTCTCAATTTTAAAATCAGTTTGAGGATTTAGTATTACTGCAGAGTGCACCTGTGTTCGTTATTGTTTTGTTATATTGTTATATTAATTATTACATCCGCACTTGTTACCTTGTGTAGGATGTCTATTGTGGTACTTGTGGTTCGCTGCGGGCATCCTTCATTGTATGCATTTTGCTGGGGATTGCCATTAGCAACGGGCCACAAATGCAGGATCTGCTCCCCTATATATATGCACAACTGCATGTGGGTTTGAAGCACCTCCTGCTAATGCCAACCTGTCTTCTTAGTTTGTATATATAGATTTCTGGAGGTGTATAAACTCCTATTTAAATGTGCCTGTTTTCCATCTACAGGTCACATTAAGGTGCACCTGTGAGGCCTGGGACATATCAGCAAGTCTTGAGTGGGACTCACAGACTCCTCCCTCCTCCCATTGCAGGCATGGCCACATGCTGGAGGTAACTGGTGAGTTGTTTGTGAGTCGGCCCAATGCTCCTGTAATTTGCCCACTGGCTCCTGGTATTGCCCATATGGCTCAGGTTGGAGAGTGTAGGGTCCCGGGCTACTTGAGAAACCTTGTCGCGGTGTCCGGGCTTAAGACATGTTCTACACCGTGGGACATGTTGACTAATCTCTCAATTTTAAAATCAGTTTGAGGATTTAGTATTACTGCAGAGTGCACCTGTGTTCGTTATTGTTTTGTTATATTGTTATATTAATTATTACATCCGCACTTGTTACCTTGTGTAGGATGTCTATTGTGGTACTTGTGGTTCGCTGCGGGCATCCTCCATTGTATGCATTTTGCTGGGGATTGCCATTAGCAACGGGCCACAAATGCAGGATCTGCTCCCCTATATATATGCACAACTGCATGTGGGTTTGAAGCACCTCCTGCTAATGCCAACCTGTCTTCTTAGTTTGTATATATAGATTTCTGGAGGTGTATAAACTCCTATTTAAATGTGCCTGTTTTCCATCTACAGGTCACATTAAGGTGCACCTGTGAGGCCTGGGACATATCAGCAAGTCTTGAGTGGGACTCACAGACTCCTCCCTCCTCCCATTGCAGGCATGGCCACATGCTGGAGGTAACTGGTGAGTTGTTTGTGAGTCGGCCCAATGCTCCTGTAATTTGCCCACTGGCTCCTGGTATTGCCCATATGGCTCAGGTTGGAGAGTGTAGGGTCCCGGGCTACTTGAGAAACCTTGTCGCGGTGTCCGGGCTTAAGACATGTTCTACACCGTGGGACATGTTGACTAATCTCTCAATTTTAAAATCAGTTTGAGGATTTAGTATTACTGCAGAGTGCACCTGTGTCCGTTATTGTTTTGTTATATTGTTATATTAATTATTACATCCGCACTTGTTACCTTGTGTAGGATGTCTATTGTGGTACTTGTGGTTCGCTGCGGGCATCCTCCATTGTATGCATTTTGCTGGGGATTGCCATTAGCAACGGGCCACAAATGCAGGATCTGCTCCCCTATATATATGCACAACTGCATGTGGGTTTGAAGCACCTCCTGCTAATGCCAACCTGTCTTCTTAGTTTGTATATATAGATTTCTGGAGGTGTATAAACTCCTATTTAAATGTGCCTGTTTTCCATCTACAGGTCACATTAAGGTGCACCTGTGAGGCCTGGGACATATCAGCAAGTCTTGAGTGGGACTCACAGACTCCTCCCTCCTCCCATTGCAGGCATGGCCACATGCTGGAGGTAACTGGTGAGTTGTTTGTGAGTCGGCCCAATGCTCCTGTAATTTGCCCACTGGCTCCTGGTATTGCCCATATGGCTCAGGTTGGAGAGTGTAGGGTCCCGGGCTACTTGAGAAACCTTGTCGCGGTGTCCGGGCTTAAGACATGTTCTACACCGTGGGACATGTTGACTAATCTCTCAATTTTAAAATCAGTTTGAGGATTTAGTATTACTGCAGAGTGCACCTGTGTTCGTTATTGTTTTGTTATATTGTTATATTAATTATTACATCCGCACTTGTTACCTTGTGTAGGATGTCTATTGTGGTACTTGTGGTTCGCTGCGGGCATCCTCCATTGTATGCATTTTGCTGGGGATTGCCATTAGCAACGGGCCACAAATGCAGGATCTGCTCCCCTATATATATGCACAACTGCATGTGGGTTTGAAGCACCTCCTGCTAATGCCAACCTGTCTTCTTAGTTTGTATATATAGATTTCTGGAGGTGTATAAACTCCTATTTAAATGTGCCTGTTTTCCATCTACAGGTCACATTAAGGTGCACCTGTGAGGCCTGGGACATATCAGCAAGTCTTGAGTGGGACTCACAGACTCCTCCCTCCTCCCATTGCAGGCATGGCCACATGCTGGAGGTAACTGGTGAGTTGTTTGTGAGTCGGCCCAATGCTCCTGTAATTTGCCCACTGGCTCCTGGTATTGCCCATATGGCTCAGGTTGGAGAGTGTAGGGTCCCGGGCTACTTGAGAAACCTTGTCGCGGTGTCCGGGCTTAAGACATGTTCTACACCGTGGGACATGTTGACTAATCTCTCAATTTTAAAATCAGTTTGAGGATTTAGTATTACTGCAGAGTGCACCTGTGTTCGTTATTGTTTTGTTATATTGTTACCTTCAGTGTGAATCTACAATTTTCATATTCATGGAAATAAAGAAAACTCTGTGAATGAGAAGGTGTGTCCAAACTTTTGGTCTGTACTGTATATATATCCAAAAAATGAGGCAGCACTCCAATAGATATAATTAAAAAAGTGGACACTTTATTGACCCCTCTGCAACGTTTCAACTGCTCAATGCAGTCTTTATCAGGCATATAAAATGGTGTCTCACAGGGGTATATATACCCAAAATGCATAGCAGCAAATTAAGTGACAATGAAATAATCATTTATTCTAATGGTGTATAAAAACTGTGTAAAAACTATTTTAAATAAGTATACAATCACTTGTGAGGCGCTAATACAGCATCAATGGCTATGTGCAAAATGTGCAAATTATTGACAAACATGATACACTCATACAACATACAGTCAGGTCCATAAATATTGGGACATCGACACAATTCTAATATTTTTGGCTCTATACACCACCACAATAGATTTGAAATGAAACAAACAAGATGTGCTTTAACTGCAGACTGTCATCTTTAATTTGAGGGTATTTAAATCCAAATCAGGTAAACGGTGTAGGAATTACAACTGTTTGCATATCTGCCTCCCACTTGTTAAGGGACCAAAAGTAATTGGGACAGAATAATAATCCTAAATCAAACTTTCACTTTTTAATACTTGGTTGCAAATCCTTTGCAGTCAATTGCAGCCTGAAGTCTGGAACGCATAGACATCACCAGAAGTTGGGTTTCATCAATGGTGATGCTCTGCCAGGTCTCTACTGCAACTGTCTTCAGTTCCTGCTTGTTCTTGGGGCATTTTCACTTCAGTTTTGTCTTCAGCAAGTGAAATGCATGCTCAATCGGATTCAGGTCAGGTGATTGACTTGGCCATTGCATAACATTCCACTTCTTTCCCTTAAAAAACTCTTTGGCTGCTTTTGCAGTATGCTTTGGGTCAGTGTTAGAGTTGAGCGAACACCTGGATGTTCGGGTTCGAGAAGTTCGGCCAAACTTCCCGAAAATGTAAAAAGGCTGTAAAATAGCCCAGGAAAGGGCTGCAAAAGGCAGCAAAATGTAGGTAAATCCCCTGCAAACAAATGTTGATAGGGAAATGAATAAAAATAAAAATTAAATAAATAAAAATTAAACAATATCAATTGGAGAGAGGTTCCATAGCAGAGAATCAGGCTTCATGTCACCCACCACTGGAACAGGCCACTGTCAGATATTTAGGCCCTGGCACCCAGACAGAGGAGAGAGGTCCCATTGCAGAGAATCGGGCTTCATGTCATCCACCACTGGAACAGGCCACTGTCAGATATTTAGGCCCCGGCACCCAGACAGAGGAGAGAGGTCCCATTGCAGAGAATCAGGCTTCATGTCACCCACCACTGGAACAGGCCACTGTCAGATATTTAGGCCCCGGCACCCAGACAGAGGAGAGAGGTCCCATTGCAGAGAATCAGGCTTCATGTCACCCACCACTGGAACAGGCCACTGTCAGATATTTAGGCCCCGGCACCCAGACAGAGGAGAGAGGTCCCATTGCAGAGAATCAGGCTTCATGTCACCCACCACTGGAACAGGCCACTGTCAGATATTTAGGCAACGGCACCCAGACAGAGGAGAGAGGTCCCATTGCAGAGAATCAGGCTTCATGTCACCCACCACTGGAACAGGCCACTGTCAGATATTTAGGCCCCGGCACCCAGACAGAGGAAAGAGGTCCCATTGCAGAGAATCAGGCTTCATGTCACCCACCACTGGAACAGGCCACTGTCAGATATTTAGGCCCCGGCACCCAGACAGAGGAGAGAGGTCCCATAGCAGAGAATCAGGCTTCATGTCACCCACCACTGGAACAGGACACTGTCAGATATTTAGGCCCCAGCACCCAGACAGAGGAGAGAGGTCCCATTGCAGAGAATCAGGCTTCATGTCACTCACCACTGGAACAGGCCACTGTCAGATATTTAGACCCCGGCACCCAGACAGAGGAAAGAGGTCCCATTGCAGAGAATCAGGCTTCATGTCACCCACCACTGGAACAGGCCACTGTCAGATATTTAGGCCCCGGCACCCAGACAGAGGAGAGCGGTCCCTTTGCAGATAATCAGGCTTCATGTCACTCACCACTGGAACAGGCCACTGTCAGATATTTAGACCCCGACACCCAGACAGAGGAGAGAGGTCCCATAGCAGAGAATCAGGCTTCATGTCACCCACCACTGTAACAGGCCACTGTCAGATATTTAGGACCCGGCACCCAGACAGAGGAGAGAGGTCCCATTGCAGAGAATCGGGCTTCATGTCACCCACCACTGGAACAGGCCACTGTCAGATATTTAGGCCCCGGCACCCAGACAGAGGAGCGAGGTCCCATTGCAGAGAATCAGGCTTCATGTCACCCACCACTGGAACAGGCCACTGTCAGATATTTAGGCCCCGGCACCCAGACAGAGGAGAGAGGTCCCATTGCAGAGAATCAGGCTTCATGTCACCCACCACTGGAACAGGCCACTGTCAGATATTTAGGCCCCGGCACCCAGACAGACCTTGCCACAGATGGCGTTGCGCAGTGCACACTTGATTTTATCGGATACTTGGTTGTGCAGGGAAGGCACGGCTCTCTTGGAGAAGTAGTGGCGGCTGGGAACAACAAACTGTTGGACAGCAAGCGAGATGAGCTGTTTGAAGCTGTCTGTGTCCACCAACCTGAATGACAGCATTCCATAGGCCAGTAGTTTAGAAATGCTGGCATTCAGGGCCAGGGATCGAGGGTGGCTAGGTGGGAATTTACGCTTTCTCTCAAATGTTTGTGAGATGGAGAGCTGAACGCTGCCGTGTGACATGGTGGAGATGCTTGGTGACGGAGGTGGTGGTGTTGGTGGTACATCCTCTGTTTGCTGGGCGGCAGGTGCTAACGTTCCTCTAGAGGCGGAGGAAGAGGCCGAGGCAGCAGCAGAGGAGGTAGCAGGGGGAGCCTGAGTAAGTTCCTTGTTTTTAAGGTGTTTACTCCACTGCAGTTCATGCTTTGCATGCAGATGCCTGGTCATGCAGGTTGTGCTAAGGTTCAGAACGTTAATGCCTCGCTTCAGGCTCTGATGGCACAGCGTGCAAACCACTCGGATCTTGTCGTCAGCACATTGTTTGAAGAACTGCCACGCCAGGGAACTCCTTGAAGCTGCCTTTGGGGTGCTCGGTCCCAGGTGGCCAGTAGTAGGCGAACTCTCTTGGCGGCGGGTGTTCTGCTTTTGCCCCCTGCTCCCTCTTTTGCTACGCTGTTGGCTCGGTCTCACCACTGCCTCTTCCTCTGAACTCTGAAAGTCAGTGGCACGACCTTCATTCCATGTGGGGTCTATGACCTCAACGTCCCCTGCATCGTCTTCCACCCAGTCTTCCTCCCTGACCTCCTGTTCAGTCTGCACACTGCAGAAAGACGCAGCAGTTGGCACCTGTGTTTCGTCATCATCAGAGACGTGCTGAGGTGGTATTCCATGTCCTCATCATCAGGAAACATAGGTAGTTGTGCGTTAGTGCATTCTATGTCTTCCACCGCTGGGGAAGGGCTAGGTGGATGCCAGCAGAGTCTTCAAACAGCATAAGAGACTGCTGCCTAACTTAAGGCTCAGACAGTTTCCCTGATATGCATAGGGGTGATGTGACAGACTGATGGGCTTGGTTTTCAGGCTCCATCTGAGCGCTTTCTGCAGAAGACTGGGTGGGAGGTAATGTGAATGTGCTGGATCCACTGTCGGCCACCCAATTGACTAATGCCTGTACCTGCTCAGGCCTTACCATCCTTAGAACGGCATTGGGCCCCACCAAATATCGCTGTAAATTCTGGCAGCTACTGGGACCTGAGGTAGTTGGTTCACTAGGACGTGTGGCTGTGGCAGAACGGCCACGTCCTCTCCCAGCACCAGAGAATCCACTAACACCACCACGACCATGTCCGTGTCCCTTACTAGATGTTTTCCTCATTGTTACCGTTCACCACAATAAGAAAAACATTATTTGGCCCAATGTATTGAATTCAAATTCAGGCCTTTTTTTACAGCCACCTAACACTATCTGGCTATCTATTTAGGTACCGTATTACACTAATACAGGCACAGCAGTACCCACAGATTTAGCTGAATATAAATTGTAGGCCTAGTATTTAGGCCCTGGATGACAGGTATCCTTTTACGGACAGAATTAGACTTGGAGATACACGGTAGCGTGTGAAGTTATTGAGGATGACCCTATCAGCACTTGAATTTGCACCTTCAATGTAATATACCCTTTTATGGATAGATTTAAACTTGGCCTGCTACAGCAGAAACCACTGATTTAGGGAATTGCTATTTTGGGAATTGAATTTCAACCCAGAACAAAAACTGTGCTTTGACGGACACTAGAAAACTTGTCCAGCCACAGCTGGAACACCAGATTTAGGGTATTGCTATTTTGGGATTTGAATTTCACCCCAGAATTACAATTGGCTAGCCACAGCTGAAACACCAGATTTAGGGTACTGCTATTTTGGTAATTGTATTTCACCCCTCAATAAAATAGCAAGCATAGCCAAGCCCCTGATGTAGGATATAGCAAAAAAAAAACCACTATTGATGGTTAAATGGACTTGGTGGCAGCTTGTTCTGGCGCACCACAAGACACATAATGGCTGCCGATCACCCCAGAAAAAAGTGACAGAAAAACGCTCTGGGCAGCCTAAAAACAATGAGCAATTAACTAGCAGAAGTTGAATGATACACAGCTGTAGATCGATCACTTCATTAAGTGTTTTTGATGAGTAAATCCCTGCCTAATCTGGCCCTAACAGCAGCAGCTGCATCCTATCCCTACACTGATCAGAGCAGAGTGACATGCGGCGCTACGTGACTCCAGCTTAAATAGAGGCTGGGTCACATGCTGCACTGGCCAATCACAGCCATGCCAATAGTATAGATGGCTGTGATGGCCTCTTGGGGCAAGTATTATGACGCTTGTTGATTGGCTGCTTTGCAGCCTTTTAAAAAGCGCCAAGAAAGCGCCGAACACCGAACCCGAACCCAGACTTTTACGTAAATGTTCAGGTTCGGGTCCGTATCACGAACACCCCAAAATTCGGTACGAACCCGAACTATACAGTTCTGAAGCATTTGGCTGAATATGAGCAGATAATATTGCCCGAAACACTTCAGAATTCATCCTGCTGCTTTTGTCAGCAGTCACCTCATCAATAAATACAAGAGAACCAATTCCATTGGCAGCCATACATGCCCACGCCATGACACTACTACCACCATGCTTCACTAATGAGGTTGTATGCTTAGGATCATGAGCAGTTCCTTTCCTTCTCCATACTCTTCTCTTCCCATCACTCTGGTACAAGTTGATCTTGGTCTCATTTGTCCATAGGATTTTATTCCAGAACTGTGAAGGCTTTTTTAGATGTCGTTTGGCAAACTCTAATCTGGCCTTATTGTTTTTGAGGCTCACCAATGGTTTACATCTTGTGGTGGACCCTCTGTATTCACTCTGGTGAAGTCTTCTCTTGATTGTTGACTTTGACACACATACACCTACCTCCTGGAGAGTGTTCTTGATCTGGCCAACTGTTGTGAAGGGTGTTTTCTTCACCAGGGAAAGAATTCTTTGGTCATCCACCACAGTTGTTTTCTGTGTTCTTCCGGGTCTTTTGGTGTTGCTGAGCTCACCGGTGTGCTCCTTCTTTTTAAGAATGTTCCAAACAGTTGTTTTGGCCACGCCTAATGTTGCTATCTCTCTGATGGGTTTGTTTTGTTTTTTCAGCCTAATGATGGCTTGCTTCACTGATAGTGACAGCTCTTTGGATCTCATCTTGAAAGTTGGCAGCAACAGATTCCAAATGCAAATAGCACACTTGAAATTAACTCTGGACCTTTTATCTGCTCATTGTAATTGGGATAATGAGGGAATAACACACACCTGGCCATGGAACAGCTGAGAAGCCAATTGTCCCATTACTTTTGGGATCTTAACAAGTGGGAGGCACATATGAAAACTGTTGTAATTCCTACACCGTTCACCTGATTTGGATGTAAATACCCTCAAATTAAAGCTGAGAGTTTGCAGTTAAAGCATCTCTTGGTCGTTTCATTTCAAATCCATTTATGGTGTTGTATAGAGCCAAAAATGTTAAAATTGTGTCGGCGTCCCAATATTTATGGACCTGACTGTATAATGTGTAAATTGAACCCAATCAATCACATGTGCATGTGTTTAATACCAGAAACAGCTGTTTTAAACATACATAAACAGAACTTAGACAGCGGGGACAAATATGTGGCGCCAAGATCCGCGTCCTATAAGTCTGACTGTGCATGTCCAGGAGCCTAGCAACCACATTCCAAACTACCGGGATCAGGCAACGTCATCCTGGCCACATGATCAATCACATGACAGACCACATGACCAGAGCAAACATCGCAAGACCACGCAGGAAGGAGCGCCTGGATATGCCAAGCCGACGAGGAGGAGTCAGCGTCAATAGGCCACAACCACCAGTAAGAGAACTAGTGTCATCGCCATAGTGAAAAGAGACCGCACCACGTAGGCGAAGCGATAACCAATTCGGCAACTGGACAAAGCAGTCACACATAAAGAAACCGGGAAGCACTAGGCACAAAGAAAAACGGTCAAACGCCCAATGGGTATAGATAATTGTAAATGTCTAAATCCAATAAATGAAGACATAAATAATACCGCTGTACTCAGGATATATATTGGAGTGATCATGGCTCAATGGTTTCTAAAAAAACAAAAAAGGGGGGCTCATCAAGAGAATGCCAAGAGTGTGCAAAGCAGTAATCAAAGCAAAAGGTGGCTACTTTGAAGAACCTAGAATATGACATATTTTCAGTTGTTTCACACTTGTTTGTTATGTATATAATTCCACATGTGTTAATTCATAGTTTTGATGCCTTCATAGTCATGAAAATAAAGAAAACTCTTTGAATGAGAAGATGTGTCCAAACTTTTGGTCTGTACTGTACATGCGGCCAACAGAATTACCATCTAAGTAAAATATCATTGTGCCCAATTAATCAATTTCTTCTTAATGATCCAGTGTGAGATTGACGCAGGATCTTGAGGACGCCCTCTGTACACACCGTTGCGAAGATGTTGTTAAAGATAATCTAAAAAAGATAATCTAAAAAAGAAGAGAGCAAGAATAAATATATTTATCATAATATAGTGACAGGGGTGTGGCAGCGGTCCGGAGGAGTCTGGTGGATAGCCAATACTCTTTGGAATGCCAGAATTTTATTATTTAGCTTCTTGATGTGGTATTGAGGCACAATTATTTTTTTCTTTATGGACAGTTTTTTCTTACAGTTACAGGGGACCGCCATGGGGTCAAATGTGGCGCCCACGTACGCAAATGTCTTCTTGGCGGCCCTTGATGAGGACCTTGTCTATGTATCCCACCACTTCAGTCATGTACTGGGGTGGTGGCGGTACATAGACGATGTCTTCCTGATTTGGCAAAGAGATTCCTTGTCTCTTGAAACATTTCACAATTTTTTTAATCAGATGGATCCTGATATCTCTTTTACTTTGACTCATTCTGACACACAAATACAATTTCTAGATACTATGGTTTCAGTGGTTGGTAATAAATTATCTACCGATATCTTTGCTAAACCCACTGATTGTAACACCTTGTTACATTACAATAGTTGTCACACTAGATCTACTATTGATTCATTGCCATATAGTCAGTTACTTACGGTTAAAAGGATAGTGCAGGACCCAGATAAATTGCCTATTCGTTATGCTCAGATGGTGCACAAATTTTGACAGAGGGGATATCCCACTCGGGTGATTCACAAACATTTGGATAGCGTTAGGCATCCACAACAAATTAAAACCACATCAAGTAAAATGGTTCGTATCCCCTTTATATCGACCTATTCTGAACAGAGTGGATCAGTTGCCAATATTATTCGGAGACATTGGTCGATCCTGAAGAGTAACCTACCACAGATTGAAGCTTTTACTGTTCCCCCTCTTCTATCCTATAGGCGCCCTACCAATTTACAAGATAAATTGGTACGGGCTGATATTCCCACTAAACATTTGGTGCAGACGTATATTGGAACTCGTAGAAAGGGATGTTTCCCCTGTTTGAATTGTGTTAACTGTTCATTTATGATCAAAGGGGACAAATTCATTCATCCAACATCTGGGACCCAATATGACATTCGCCACTTTTTGACGTGCAATAGTGCATATGTTGTTTATGTGCTTTCATGTCCATGTGGTCTCCTATATTTTGGGGAGACCACATGTGACATGAAGACACGTTTAAACAATCACCGGTTCTCTATAAGACAGAAGAGGAAAGACTTGCCTGTTCCGAAAATTTTTGTGGAAGCAGGACACGATGAGAAGGACCTAAAATGTATGATTTTGGATCAGATCATCTTGTCAAAGAGGGGAGGCAATCGGACATTGGCTCTCAAACAAAGGGAGCTACGCTGGATCCATCACCTCCATACTCTGAGACCATTTGGTCTGAATGTTCAATTCAAATGGAATGTGATGTAATTGAGTGCACTCTACCTGTCTTGCGGTTCTTTGCTGGGTTCTGCTCTGGTTTTGTGATTACAAATGGTGTCACTATTTTATGATAATTATATTTATTCTTGTTCTCTTCTTTTTTAGATTCTCTTTTTTAGATTATCTTTATCAACATCTTCGCAGCGGTGTGTACAGAGGGTGTCCTCAAGATCCTGCGTCAATCTCACACTGGATCATTAAGAAGAAATGGATTAATTGGGCACAATGATATTTTACTTAGATGATAATTCTGTTGGCCGCATGTATATGGAGATTTTGGGAGTGGTGGTTCTAGTTCATTTTGTGAATTGTGTTTGGGGGTGACTTTGGGTCAGATGACGTTCGGCATGGACGTGTCCTACGCCTCTACCCCATCATAGGCTTGTGGTGATGAACATGCATAAGGATACAGCCACATAGCCCCCTCTGTTTACCCTTAAATTTTAATTATTGTCATATATTTGTGGTGAGGAGCCATGTAATACTGCTATGGTCTCACTGTCTACGGTTTCCGGCAGGTGGATCCACGAGGTGGCTGTCGCAACCAACCTACATTATGAACTTATAGTAGGGAGAGACTTCCCGGGTTTCACGGCACTGTGGCCTGTTCCGAGAGTGACTGATACATGTGAGACAGATGTAACCTTAGAGTGGCCAGGCTCTGGGGGGAGACCAGAACCCTCGGAACCTGAGTCCGAAGGGCCAGCGGTAGGGGGGACCACCCCTTCGGTGGAAGAGGAGGAGACAACCCCGCTGAGTGTAATGGTGGAAGACATGGAGGACTTGCAGCCGGGGCCTGAGCTGGCAGACCTCAATGTCTCCAGGGATAATTTTGGGACCGCACAACACCAGGATCCAACCTTATCCCGAGCCTGGGAAAATGTTCTAATAATAGATGGTGAACCACAACAACCAGGGGCAGAGTCGGTGTTACCCCGTTTTGTGGTTCATCAGGATATGTTGTATCGGGTAAATCAGCTGCGAGGTGAATCTGTTGAACAGTTGGTGGTGCCCCAGGCTTATTGCAAACTCGTGTTAGAGTTAGCCCAGCAGCATGTCCTCGGGGGTCATCTGGGAATGCAGAAAACACAGGACCGGATACTACAAAGGTTTTACTGGCCCAGTGTGTTTAAAGAGGTGGATGAGTTCTGTAAGTCTTGCCCGACCTGCCAGGCAACTAGCCCCCAGCACCTTTTTCGCAGTCCCCTGGTACCCCTCCCGATCATCGAGGTACCGTTTGAGCGAATCGTTATGGACCTGGTAGGTCCTGTACCCAAGTCCGCTAGGCTCACCAACACATTTTGGTTGTCCTTGATTACGCTACTCGGTACTCGGAGGCAGTGCCACTGCGACATACATCGGCGAAACTAATAGCTAAAGAGCTAATGGAAATGTTTTCCCAAGTGGGGCTACCTAAAGAGGTCCTGACTGACCAGGAGTCCAAGGTCATGAGGGAACTCTGCAAGTTGCTGCGTATTAAACAGTTACGGACGTCCGTGTACCATCCACAAATGGACGGACTGGTTGAAAGGTTTAACAAAACTCTAAAAACTATGTTAATAAGGGTGGTGACCAAAGATGGAAAGGATTGGGACCTTCTTCTGCCCTATCTCATGTTCGCAGTGCGAGAGGTGCCCCAGGCCTCTACTGTGTTCTCACTCTTCGAATTGCTATATGGCAGACATCCTCGTGGCTTGTTGGACGTAGCCAAAGAGGCGTGGGAACAACAACCCATTCCGCATAAAAGCGTCCTTGAATATGTTATCAAGATGCAACAGCGGATAGAGACCGTTTTGCCTCTTGTCAGGGAACATATGGAGGCCGCTCAGCGAGCCCAGAGTCGTATCTATAATCGGCAGGCTCAGGTCCGGAACATTAACCCGGGTGATCGGGTTTTGGTTCTGGTGCCGACCGTGGACAGTAAGTTCCTAGCCAGGTGGCAGGGGTCCTACGAGGTACGTGAAAAAATTGGAGAGGTAAATTACAAGGTACACCAGCCGGGGAGGTGAAAGCCGGAGCAGGTTTACCATGCTAATTTACTAAAACCTTGGAAGGATAGGGAAACCTGTACGGAAGACAGCCCGCGGCTGGGCTTTCTTGGACAAGAGATTCCGGCTCCTATGTCTGATGCAAGGGAAGCGGTTGCCACAATAAAAATTGCTGACAGCCTCTCCTCTAAACAGGCTCAGGAAACCAGGGAGTTTGTTAGTCGGAACACGGATGTGTTCTCAGACCTCCCTGGACGCATTTCCGTAATCCAACATGACATTGTCACTGAGCCTCAGGCAAAAATCCGGTTAAAGCCATACCGAGTACCCGAGGCTCGGCGAAAAGCCATCTTGGAGGAAGTGCAGCTCATGTTGCGGCTGGACGTCATTGAGGAGTCTAAAAGTGAGTGGGCCAGTCCTATAGTCTTAATTCCCAAGCCAGACGGGACGTTACGATTTTGTAACAATTTTCGGAAATTAAACGAAATATCAAAGTTCGATGCATATCCAATGCCTCGGGTAGATGAACTAATTGAAAAATTAGGCCAAGCCAGGTATTTTTCTGTTTTGGACCTCACCAAAGGGTATTGGCACACACCGGCCGGGAGCTCCTCCTACTGGTAAGTGACAGGTCTGTGTGGCGCATTGTTTAATGATCTGTCACTTACCAGTAGGAGGAGCTCCCGGCCGGTCACAGACAGAGCAGTAGGTAAGTATGATGCTTCTAATATTGCTAAGTAACCATGGCAACCAGGACTGCAGTAGCATCCTGGTTGCCATGGTTACCGATCGGAGCCCCAGCGATTAAACTGGGACTCCGATCAGAACTCTCCGCTGCCACCAATGATCGGGGGGGGGGGGGGGAAAGAGGGGAGGCTGCACACTGTGCCACCAATGAAAATAATACAATGGAGGGAGGGGGGCCGGGGGGGGCCGCACACTGTGCCACCAATGAAAATAATACAATAGAGGGGGGGCCGCACACTGTGCCACCAATGAAAATAATACAATAGAGGGGGGGCCGCACACTGTGCCACCAATAAAATTATACAATAGAGGGAGGGACCGCACTGGCCACCAATGAAATTAAAACTGGGGAGGGAGGGGGGTCTGCCCCCCGCTGCCTGGCAGCCCCTGATCTCTTATAGGGGGCTATGATATGCACAATTAACCCCTCAGGTGCAGCACCTGAGGGGTTAATTGTGCGGATCACAGCCCCTGTAAGAGATCGGGTGCTGCCAGGCAGCAGGGGGCAGTCATGTACACAGTTCGTAGTATATTCTAACTAGAAGCATCCCCATCACTATGGGAACGCCTCTGTGTTAGAATATACTGTCGGATATGAGTTTTCACGAAGTGAAAACTCAGCTCTGAAAAAGCTTTTATGCAGACGGATCTTCGGATCCGTCTGTATGAAAGTAACCTACGGCCACGGATCACGGACGCGGATGCCAATCTTGTGCGGACCCATTGACGAACCGTTGTCCGTCAAAAAAATAGGACAGGTCTTATTTTTTTGACAGACAGGAAACGCGGATCACGGCCGCTGATGAACAACGGTGCATTTTCCGAGTTTTCAACGGACCCTTTGAAAGTCAATGGGTCCGCAGAAAATCACGGAAAACGGAACAACGGCTACGGATGCACACAACGGTCGTGTGCATGAGGCCTAACTATGTTAGAAATACTGTAGTGTACCATATGACAAGATTAACAATTCTTGCATCTTGTTATTAGTTTTATTATATAACACTCTTTAAAGTACAGGTTTTCTTATTTTATAATTGAAGAGTTATTTAATTCTACTTTATTGAGGATTTAAAAGAACTGCTGACAAAAGCTCAGTTGCTCATTGATAATAGTAATAATTGGCACACTAGAGACTTCTTATCTCATGTTAGCTATCCTACATTTTATTAATAATAATAAAGCATTTGTCATGCACCAAATACTTGACTTATTTTAAATGTTAGATTGTAGCTTAGATCAATAATAATTAAATATTTTAAATATTCTTAAATTAATTGCAGTTTTTTCTAAATTATATTACGGTTTTTGTAGGAAGTAGTAAATGTATTCTGTTAGGGTACTTCACACTTGCGTTGTTGGATTCCGGCAGGCAGTTCCTGTTGAAAAGAAGAAAAAAAAAAAAAAGAAGAACATTCGGAATTGCTGCCCTGATTTTTTTTCTTCATTTGCAGCTATTCCAGATCCCTAAACTACCCTCCATCCCTGTCCCTTCCTGCCCCCCGTCCTTTTTTTACAGACGCCATTTAGCCCGTGAGCTTTTTTTTGGCCATTTTTTTTTCAATTTTCTAGCTCTGCACCACTTTTTCTGCGTGAGAGCTGTGACCGCATAGCACTGATCAGTCCGTAAACCACTGTTTAGCACCTGGGCTAATTTTTTTTGTGCAGATATATTTTTTTTCATCTGTGATTTTTTTTTTTCTTTAAGTAATAGTTAGAATCGTATATATATATATATATATATATATATATATATATGATATATGATATAACTAACTACACAAAAAAAATAAAATAAAATCTGCACAGTAAACTTAGCAGACTGACGAGAAAAATGGATGTTTCTGATCAACGCTCAGCAGGTGCAGAGCGCACGCACACAGATATTATGTGCGTGAAAAAAATCGACACTAACACTACCTAAAATTGATTTCTATTTAACACTAAATGTATTTTTTACACCAAAAACAAAAAGAAAACTGAGCACAAAAGCCACCAGTAAAAAAAATTGTACTTATTGGTGCTCAGGGCTGCAGAACGCATGTAAACTGACGTATAAAGTATAAAATTTTAATGCAGATACAAAAAAAAGAACACTATCTAAAAATTAACATATATATATATATATATATATATATATATATATACTCGCCTAAAGAATTATTAGGAACACCATACTAATACGGTGTTGGACCCCCTTTTGCCTTCAGAACAGCCTTAATTCTACGTGGCATTGATTCAACAAGGTGCTGATAGCATTCTTTAGAAATGTTGGCCCATATTGATAGGATAGCATCTTGCAGTTGATGGAGATTTGAGGGATGCACATCAAGGGCACGAAGCTCCCGTTCCACCACATCCCAAAGATGCTCTATTGGGTTGAGATCTGGTGACTGTGGGGGCCATTTTAGTACAGTGAACTCATTGTCATGTTCAAGAAACCAATTTAAAATTATTCGAGCTTTGTGACATGGTGCATTATCCTGCTGGAAGTAGCCATCAGAGGATGCATGCTCTCATTCTGTTTACGCCAAATTCGGACTCTACCATTTGAATGTCTCAACAGAAATCGAGACTCATCAGACCAGGCAACATTTTTCCAGTGTTCAACAGTCCAATTTTGGTGAGCTCGTGCAAATTGTAGCCTCTTTTTCCTATTTGTAGTGGAGATGAGTGGTACCCGTGGGGTCTTCTGCTGTTGTAGCCCATCCGCCTCAAGGTTGTGCATGTTGTGGCTTCACAAATGCTTTGCTGCATACCTCGGTTGTAACGAGTGGTTATTTCAGTCAACGTTGCTCTTCTATCAGCTTGAATCAGTCGGCCCATTCTCCTCTGACCTCTAGCATCCACAAGGCATTTTTGCCCACAGGACTGCCGCATACTGGATGTTTTTCCCTTTTCACACCATTCTTTGTAAACCCTAGAAATGGTTGTGCGTGAAAATCCCAGTAACTGAGCAGATTGTGAAATACTCAGACCAGCCCGTCTGGCACCAACAACCATGCCACGCTCAAAATTGCTTAAATCACCTTTTTTTCCCATTCTGACATTCAGTTTGGAGTTCATGAGATTGTCTTGACCAGGACCACCCCCCTAAATGCATTGAAGCAACTGCCATGTGATTGGTTGACTAGATAATTGCATTATCTAGTCAACTAGTTCCTAATAATTCTTTAGGTGAGTGTGTGTGTGTGTATATATATATATATATATATATATATATATATATACATACACTGCCTGCCCAAAAAAAGTCGCCACCAAAAAAAAGGTCACACACTCTAATAATTTTTTGGACCGCCTTTAGCTTTGATTATGGCACCATTCGCTGTGGCATTGTTTCGATAAGCTTCTGCAATGTCACAAGATTTATTTCCATCCAGTGATCTTGCATTGATGATGGTAGAGTCTGACTGCTGCACAAAGCCTTCTCCAGCACATCCCAAAGATTCTAAATGGGGTTAAGGTCTGGACTTTGTGGTTGCCAATCCATGTGTGAAAATGATGTCTCATGCTCCCTGAAGCACTCTTTCACAATTTGAGCCCAATGAATCCTGGCATTTTCATCTTGGAATATGTCCGTGCCATCAGGGAAGAAAAAATACATTGATGGAATAACCTGGTCATTCAGTATGTTCAGGTAGTCAGGTGACCTCATTCTTGGAGCACATACTGTTGCCGAACTTAGACCTGACCAACTGCAGCAACCCCAGATCATAGCACTGCCCCCACAGGCTTGTACAGTAGGCACTAGGCATGATGGGTGCATCACTTCATCTGCCTCTCTTCTTACCCTGATGTGCCCATCACTCTGGAACAGAGTAAATCTGGACTCATCAGACCACATGACCTTTTTCCATTGCTCCAGAGTCCAATCTTTGTGCTCCCTAGCAAATTGAAGCCTTTTTTTCTGGTTTGCCTCACTGATTAGTGGTTTTCTTACGGCTACACAGCTGTTCAGTCCCAATCCCTTGAGTTCCCTTCGCATGTGGAAATGCTCTTACTTTCACAATTAAACATAGTCCTGAGTTCTACTGTTGTTTTCCTTTGATTTTATTTCACCAAAGGTTTAAGTGATCCCCCGATCATGATCATTCAGGATTTTTTTCCCGACACATTTCTTCATCGAATACGATGGGTCCCCACTATCCTTCCAGTTTTTAATAATGAGTTGGACAGTTCTTAACCCAATTTTAGTAGTTTCTACAATCTCCTTAGATGTTTTCTCTGCTTGATGCATGTCAGTGATTTGACCCTTCTCAAACAAATCCAGGTGGCGACTTTTTTTTTGGACAGGCAGTGTGTATATATATATATATATATTTCACTCACATAAAGAATTATTAGGAACACCATACTAATACGGTGTTGGACCCCCTTTTGCCTTCAGAACTGCCTTAATTCTACGTGGCATTAATTCAACAAGGTGCTGATAGCATTCTTTAGAAATGTTGGCCCATATTGATAGGATAGCATCTTGCAGTTGATGGAGATTTGAGGGATGCACATCCAGGGCACGAAGCTCCCGTTCCACCACATCCCAAAGATGCTCTATTGGGTTGAGATCTGGTGACTGTGGGGGCCATTTTAGTACAGTGAACTCATTGTCATGTTCAAGAAACCAATTTGAAATGATTTGAGCTTTGTGACATGGTGCATTATCCTGCCGGAAGTAGCCATCAGAGGATGGATACATGTTCTCATTCTGTTTACGCCAAATTCGGACTCTACCATTTGAATGTCTCAACAGAAATCAAGACTCATCAGACCAGGCAACATTTTTCCAGTCTTCAACAGTCCAATTTTGATGAGCTCTTGCAAATTGTAGCCTCTTTT
The DNA here is from genome assembly GCF_905171765.1 of Bufo bufo. Taxonomy (NCBI): domain Eukaryota; kingdom Metazoa; phylum Chordata; class Amphibia; order Anura; family Bufonidae; genus Bufo; species Bufo bufo. The sequence continues at coordinate 362,611,478 of NC_053390.1, read as the reverse complement.
TCCTATTTGTAGTGGTACCCGGTGGGGTCTTCAGCTGTTGTAGCCCATCCGCATCAAGGTTGTGCATGTTGTGGCTTCACAAAAGCTTTGCTGCATACCTCGGTTGTAACGAGTGGTTATTTCAGTCAACGTTGCTCTTCTATCAGCTTGAATCAGTCAGCCCATTTTCCTCTGACCTCTAGCATCCACAAGGCATTTTGCCCACAGGACTGCCGCATACTGGATGTTTTTCCCTTTTCACACCATTCTTTGTAAACCCTAGAAATGGTTGTGCGTGAAAATCCCAGTAACTGAGCAGATTGTGAAATAATCAGACCGGCCCGTCTGGCACCTACAACCATGCCACGCTCAAAATTGCTTAAATCACCTTTCTTTCCCATTCTGACATTCAGTTTGGAGTTCAGGAGATTGTCTTGACCAGGACCACACCCCTAAATGCATTGAAGCAACTGCCATGCGATTGGTTGACTAGATAATTGCATTAATGAGAAATAGAACAGGTGTTCCTAATAATTCTTTAGGTGAGTGTATATATACACAGTACAGACCAAAAGTTTGGACACACCTTCTCATTCAAAGAGTTTTCTTTATTTTCATGACTATGAAAATTGTAGATTCACACTGAAGGCATCAAAACTATGAATTAACACATGTGGAATTATATACATAACAAACAAGTGTCAAACAACTGAAAATATGTCATATTCTAGGTTCTTCAAAGTAGCCACCTTTTGCTTTGATTACTGCTTTTCACACTCTTAGCATTCTCTTGATGAGCTTCAAGAGGTAGTTCCCTGAAATGGTTTTCACTTCACAGGTGTGCCCTGTCAGGTTTAATAAGTCGGATTTCTTGCCTTATAAATGGGGTTGGGACCATCAGTTGCGTTGAGGAGAAGTCAGGTGGATACACACTTGATAGTCCTACTGAATAGACTGTTAGAATTTGTATTATGGCAAGAAAAAAGCAGCTAAGTAAAGAAAAACGAGTGGCCATCATTACTTTAAGAAATGAAGCTCAGTCAGTCAGCCAAAAAATTGGGAAAACTTTGAAAGTAAGGGCTATTTGACCATGAAGGAGAGTGATGGGGTGCTGCGCCAAATCACCTGGCCTCCACAGTCACCGGACCTGAACCCAATCGAGATGGTTTGGGGTGAGCTGGACCGCAGAGTGAAGGCAAAAGGGCCAATAAGTGCTAAGCATCTCTGGGAACTCCTTCAAGACTGTTGGAAGACCATTTCAGGGGACTACCTCTTGAAGCTCATCAAGAGAATGCTAAGAGTGTGCAAAGCAGTAATCAAAGCAAAAGGTGACTACTTTGAAGAACCTAGAATATGACATATTTTCAGTTGTTTCACACTTGTTTGTTATGTATATAATTCCACATCTGTTAATTCATAGTTTTGATGCCTTCATAGTCATGAAAATAAAGAAAACTCTTTGAATGAGAAGGTGTGTCCAAACTTTTGGTCTGTACTATATATATATATATATATATATATATATATATATATATATATAAATATATAAATTCAATTTTAGTTAGGTAGTGTTAGTGTACATTTTTGCACGCATGCAACATCTTTGTGCATGCGTGCGTCCTGCTTTTTTTTAAAAACTTTTTTTCTCTACTCCTTTTTTCTATATTAAATTTTTTTACAAGCCCCACACTAAATAAAGGTTTACACATTTCACACGTCACACCCCAGTAAAATAAAAATGGCCCATCCGTCCCAACGAGTATACTCAGCTGAAGAGGCATATGCCATGCTTGTCTCTTATACAGAGTCTGCCAGTGAGGGAGTAGAGGATGCCACTTTCCTCTACTCCTCTTCCACCTCATCATCATCATCCGCTAATGAGGGATCCTCTAGAACAGCGGTCCCCAACCGCCGGGCCGTGGAGGATTGTTAGCCGGGCCGCGGCGATCAGGGCAGTCTTTAACTCTGTACTAATGAAGAGCTTCCATTATGGAAGCGCTTCATTAGTACAGAAGGACCAGGGAGCGGTGAAGGATCTGCACTCACCGCTTCCTGGTCCTCGGCTCGGCTATCGGCTGTGCAGGGCTGCGCACAGCGTGAGGTCTCTCTGTGACCTCACGCTGTGCGCCGCTATACACAGCCAGCCGACAGCAGAATGAAGAGGATCGCGATGGTGACCAGGAGCAGGAGAGGTAAGTGTTTTTTTTTTATTTTTTTTATTTTATTTGCACTGGGGGCTGATGGCTGACCTGGGGGACATGGGGCTGACATAAAGGGGCTAATGGGGGGCTAATGGCTGACATGTGGGACATGGGGCTGACATAAAGGGGCTAATGGGGGGCTGATGGCTGACATGAGGGACATGGGGCTGACATAAAGGGGCTAATGGAGGGCTTATGGCTGACATGAGGGTCTAACGGCTGACATGAGGGGCTAATGGGGGGCTTATGGCTGACATGAGGGCTAATGGGGGCTTATGGCTGACATGAGGGGCTAATGGGGGCTTATGGTTGACATGAGGGGCTAATGAGGGGCTTATGGCTGACATGAGGGACTAATGGGGGGCTTATGGCTGACATGAGGGGCTAATGAGGGCTTATGGCTGACATGAGGGGCTAATGGGGGATTATGACTGACATGAGGGGCTAATGGGGGGCTTATGGCTGACATGAGGGGCTAATGGGGGGCTTATGGCTGACATGAAGGGCTAATGGGGGGCTTATGGCTGACATGAAGGGCTTATGGCTGACATGAGGGGCTAATGGGGGCTTATGGCTGACATGAGGGGCTAATGGGGGGCTTATGGCTGACATGAGGGGCTAATGGGGGGCTTATGGCTGACATGAGGGGCTAATGGGGGCTTATGGCTGACATGAGGGGCTAATGGGGGGCTTATGGCTGACATGAGGGGCTAATGGGGGGCTTATGGCTGACATGAGGGGCTAATGGGGGGCTTATGGCTGACATTGGGGGGCTTATGGCTGACATTGGGGGGGCTTATGGCTGACATTGGGGGGGCTTATGGCTGACATTGGGGGGCTTATGGCTGACATTGGGGGGGTTTATGGCTGACATTGGGGGAGTTTATGGCTGACATTGGGGGGGTTTATGGCTGACATTGGGGGGGTTTATGGCTAAAGGTTTGGGGGTTGATCTGAGCCATTGGGGGTCTGATCTGAGGTCTGATTAACATTGGGGGTCTGATTGCTGGTCTGACCTGAGGTGTAATGAAAAATATTTTTTTCTTATTGTTCTCCTCTAAAACTAGGTGCATTTTATAGGGCGAAAAATACGGTACAGTGCAGCAGAGACCAGTGCAGCAGAGACCAGTGCAGCAGAGACCATAGTCAGTTTATATAGTCATTATATAGTGTTATATATTTTAATATGCACCTTGTGTTTTGTTATGCGCGTGAATCAGTCAGCCCCGCCCCAGAACCCCCGCCCCCTTCCTCCCCCCACCCGGTCCCTGGGAAAATTGTCTTGCATGAAACCTTGGTGCAAAAAAGGTTGGGGACCACTGCTCTAGAAGGTGCCCCAGAACAACAGCTGAGGCAGCCCCCCAGAGTGAGCCCATATGGACCCCACCCCTGATGATTATCAGCCCCAAATTCCAGATTTTTAGGGCAGCTCCGTAATTCAGATAGACTGTGCAGGCTTCACTGAACTAGATTTTTTCAAAATCTTTTTCTCTGAAGATTTTGTAAATTTAATGGTGGCCCAAACCAATTTATACGCCCAACAATTCATTGATCAGAACACTACAACGGCATATGCTAGACCCCTAGGTTGGAACCCAGTAATTGCAGCAGAGATGATGAATTTTTAAGAACTCATGCTGCATATGGGCATTGTACAGAAGCCAAACGTTAGACAATATTGAAGTTTGGACATTTTCTACCAGACTCCAATTTACAGTAAGACCGTGACCCAGAAGCGATTTGATTCAATTCCTACACTACAACGACAATGCACAGTGCCAACCCCAAAACGACCCAACATTTGACCGTCTGTTCAAGGTTAGGCCTGTCATTCACCACCTTAACACCAAGTTTGCTGAGGTGTACAACCCAGATAAAAATGTCTGTGTAGTTGAGTCCCTATTACTTTTCAAAGGGAGGATTAGATTTCGCCAGTACCTGCTTAGCAAATGGGCAAGGTATGGCATAAAGATATACAAACTTTGTGAGAGTAGTCCCGGGTACACCCACAAGTTCCGCATTTACGAAGGGAAAATTCCCGGATAGAACCCCCAGAATACCCCCATCCTAGGAGTTAGTGGGAATATCGTGTGGGAATTACTGCACCCACTGCTGGATAAGGGTTATCATCTTTATGGGGATAACTATTATATCAGTATACACCTATTTATGTCCTTAAAAGCCAGAGGTACTGTGGCACAGTGTGCAAAAATCAGAGAGGCCTCCCTAGATCCCTGGTAGGGTAACCACTGAGAATGGGTGAAACTAGGGCTCTCCTCCATGAGAACATGCTGGTGGTTAAGTACAAGGACAAGAGGGACTTACTGACCACCATTCACACTAACACCAGCTCCCCTGCTCCTGTACGATGTACCACAACCACTACCCCCAAACCAGTTTGTATCCTTGACTATAACAGGCACATGGGAGGCATAGATCTTTCAGATCAACTTCTGAAGCCCTACAGTGCCACACAAAAAACAAAAGTGTGTAACAAAAAGCTGGCCATACACATTGTACAGATGGCAATGTGCAATGCGTACGTGCTATTTCAATCTGCAGGCCATACAGAAACTTTCCTTCAGTTCCAAGAGGTGTTTATCAAGGCCCTAATTTTTCAAAGCCAGGCCGGGAAGGGTCCCAGTACTTCAGGAAGTCATGGTGCCCATGTTGTACCAGGGCAACATTTTCCAGGTCAAGTCCCAGACACAGCAAGGAAGGGAAGGGCCCAAAAAATGCAGGGTGTGTTCCAAAAGGGGGATAAAGAAAGACACCATTTACCACTGCGAAACCTGCCCTGAAAAACTTGGCCTGTGCATGCAGGAGTGTTTTAAAATCTACTACTCATCTATGGAGTATTGATTAAATTTCATCCATGATGTACCCTGTAGTTTTACCACCTTATATCTCTGATTTAGTCCGCATAGCTTCCAGATCCACTTTTCACCAACCACTACATGTTCATTTCTGTAAAACACCTGTTAGGTCAAAAGTGCCCTTTCCACCCCTTAAAACGTTTGTACGGGGGTGCTTCTTCCAAAATGGGGTCACTTCTTGGGGTTTTTAATTTCTGGGGACTGCAGGAATTTTTTAATGTGACATGGCACCTAAAATCCATGTCTGCCAATTCAGGCCTGCCAGCAAAATCCATATTTTGCTGTTTGCCTGCTGTGCGCCCATACAGCAGGCTGCAAGCACATATGGGGTGTTTCCAGAATGGGGAGAAAATGGGGAACACATACTGGGGTGGATTTTCTCATTTAATCCCTTGTGAAAATGAAAAATTGGGGTCTGCTAGTCATTTTTCATTTTCACAAATGTGTGCTTTGAAATCCTTTAAGTGTTTCTGCCTTCTATGAGACACCTGATTTCTGAAAAGCACCCTTACCACCACTTAAAATGTTCATACGGGGGTGCTCATTCCAAAATGGGGCAACTTCTTGGGGTTTTTAATTTCTGGGGACCTCAGGAATCTTTTAAATGCGACATGGCACCTAAAATCCATGTCTGCCAATTCAGGCCTGCCAGCAAAATCCATATTTTGCTTTTTGCCTGCTATGCGCCGATACAGCAGGCTAAAAGCACGTATGGGGTGTTTCCTGAATGGGGAGAAAATGGGGAACACACACTGGGGTGAATTTTCTCCTTTAACACCTTGTGAAAGTGAAACATTGGGGTCTGCTAGTAATTTTTCATTTTCACAAATGTGTGCTTTGAAATCCTTTAATAGGTGTTTCTGCCTTCTATGAGACACCCGTTTGCTGAAAAGTACCCTTTCAACCACTTAAGGTCTTATGCACACGGCCGTTGTTTTGGTCCGCATCCGAGCCGCAGTTTTGGCGGCTCGGATGCAGACCCATTCACTTCAATGTGTCAATGGGGCAGCAAAAGATGCGGACAGCACTCCGTGTGCTGTCTGCATCTGTTGCTCCGTTCCGTGGTCCGCCCAAAAAATATAACCTGTCCTATTCTTGTCCGCAAAGCAGTTATATTAAAGGCTGTCCATGCCATTACGCAAATTGCGAAACACACACGGACACCATCCGTGTTTTGCGCACTGCAAAACACACACCGGTCGTGTGCATGTAGTCTAAGGGTACTTTCACACTAGCATTTTTCTTTTCCAGCATAGAGTTCCGTCCTAGGGGCTCTATACCAGAAAAGAACTGATCAGTTTTATCCCCATGCATTCTGAATGGAGAGCAATCCGTTCAGGATGCATCAGGATGTCTTCAGTTCAGTCTTTTTGACTGTTCAGGATGGAGATAATACCGCGGCATGCTACGGTTTTATCTCCGGCCAAAAATCCGGAACACTTGCCTGAATGCCGGATCCAGCATTTTTTTCCATAGGAATGTATTAGTGCCGGAGCCTGCATTCAAAATACCGGAATGCCGGATCCGTCCTTCCAATCTGCGCATGCGCAGACTGAAAAAAATAAATGCCGGATACGTTTTTCCGGATGACACCGGAAAGACGGATCCTGCATTTCAATGCATTTGTAAGACAGATCAGGATCCTGATCAGTCTTACAAATGCAATCAGTTGGCATACATTTTGACGGATCCGGTGACGGAACTGCCTGCCGGATTCCTCTACCGCATTCAAAATACCGGAATGCCGGATCCGTCCTTCCAATCTGCGCATGCGCAGACTGAAAAAAATAAATGCCGGATACGTTTTTCCGGATGACACCGGAAAGACGGATCCTGCATTTCAATGCATTTGTAAGACAGATCAGGATCCTGATCAGTCTTACAAATGCAATCAGTTGGCATACATTTTGACGGATCCGGTGACGGAACTGCCTGCCGGATTCCTCTACCGCAAGTGTGAAAGTACCCTAAGATGTTCGTACGGGGGTGCTCTTTCCAAAATGGGGTCACTTCTTGGGTTTTTTAATTTCTGGGGACCTCAGGAATCTTCTAAATGCAAGATGGCACCAATTCAGGTCAACAAAATCCATATTTTGCTGTTTGACTCTAGAGCCCTGCTGTGCGCCCATACATAATTTTTTAAGCACATATGGGGTGTTGCTGTATTCGGGGGGAAATTGGGAACAAAATGTGGGGTGCATTTTGTCTTGTTACCCTTTGGGAAAGTAAAAAATGTGGGTGTAAAGCAATTTTTTTGTGAAAAAAATGAAATTTTTTATTTTCACTGCCAAGTGTTTCCTTATTCTAGTAAACACTTTTGAGGTCAAAGTGCTCACTACACACCTTGAAATATTCCTTGAGGGGTGTAGTTTCCGGAATGGGGTCACTGTTTGGCGGGTTTCCACTGTAGGGCCACCTCATGTTGTCTTCATATGCGACATAAAGCTCCCAATTACCATTCCAGCTAAATCCGCTATCCTAAAGCCACATGGTGCTTCTTCCACTCTGAAGCCTATTGTGTGCCCATACATCATCATTTTTGAGCACATATGGGGTGTTTCTGTAAGCTCCAGATTCAGGGTAATAGATTCTGAGTTTTGTTTGGCTGTTAACCCTTGATGTGTTGCATAAAATCTAGATTAAAATTTAAAATCTGCTAAAAAAAGAAAATTTGAAATTTTGTTCCTATTTTCCTTTAACCTCTTAAGGACACAGGGCGTAACTGTACGCCCTGATGTCCGAATCCTTAAGGACACAGGACGTACAGGTACGCCCTGTGTATTTCCTATCACCGCCGCGCGGCGGGCGGTGATCGGAACAGAATGCCTGCTGAAATCATTCAGCAGGCACTCTGTGACAATGCCGAGGGGGGTCCTGTGCCCCCCCCCCCCCCCGTATCGGCAATCGCAGCAAACTGCAGGTCAATTCAGACCTGCGGTTTGTTGCGTTTCCGGGTCATTCGGGTCTCCGTTGACCCGATAACCCGGAATAGGATGGTGATCGGTGGTGTGATAATACACCACCAATCACCATCCTTAGATCCTGAGAGGTGGCGGTGACATCATCTCACAGGATCGCTTCCTATTGGCTAGACGGGTGAGTGGGGGTTAACTTCCCCCAGCTCTGCTCTCCTCCTCCACATTGCTTCCGTGGAGAGAGGAGCCTATCCGTCCACCTGAGCCCAGCACCTCCAGCACCCCCACATGAGCCACTCAAAGTTCCCAGGGAAAGGTTAGATTGGGCAGGGATAGTTTTAGGGAAAAAAATACGTTTTATTTTTGGGCTTAACCCTGATCGGGTGTCTGGGGTCCAACGTGCTCCACCCAAACACACATTTTCTTGGGGGCGCAAGCGTTCATTTTTTTGTGTTCGTGAGCTAACGGTGGCCGGCACTCTTAGCGTCCGGCCACTGTTAGCGCATCGCCCACCCCACCGCTGATCAGCTTCTCATTTATTTTTATATTTTTTTCTGTTATGTTTAGGGTGGGTTAGGGTAGTGAACGTGAACACCCTTCCCCCCACACACACACGCACACACACACTCCTCTATGGCCCGCCAGACTTTCTCGGCAGAGGAGGCTTAGGCCCTGCTTGCCTCCGACTCCGAGAGCCCCAGTGAGGACTAGGATGACCCCACTTTCCTCTTGTCATCGGCGTTCTCCTCATCTTCTAGTGATGATGATGAGCCCCAAAGGCGGTGGAGATGCCGCCAGGCAGAGAAAGGGGACCCCCATGCCAGGGACCCTATGGCCCACACTAGTATGAGCCGCCCTGGGGCTCATACTAGTTTTACGGCCCACCAGATAAGTCCACCTGAGCCCCCTACCGGTGAACTTGTCTGGTGTACCCCAGAGGATTTTGAACCCGTGATTCCGGACTTTGTTGGCCAACCAGGAATCCAGATTCCCACAGTGGGCTTCATTGAATATGATTTTTTTTTTTCCAGTAGCCACTTTGTGAATCTAAAGGTGGAGCAAACAAATTTGTTCGCCCAACAGTTAATTGCTCAACACCCGGGCTCCTTTTTGGCAGGTCCGGTGGCTGGACTCCGGTCAGTGCAACCGAGATGAGGAGGTTTTGGGGCCTTTTGCTGCACATGGGCCTAGTCAAAAAACCTAGTGTCAGGAAGTACTGGAGTGAGGACGTCCTCTACCAGACCCCACTTTACTGTATGGCCATGACACGTTCCTGTTTTGAGGCCATTCGGAGGTGATCCTGCCTATGACCGCTTGTACAAAATCAGGGCGGTCATCGATCTCTTCGGGGCCAAATGTTTGGAGGCCTATGTACCTGGAAGGTAGGTCGCTGTTGATGAGTCTCTCATTGCTTTCAATGGGAGACTCATTTTCCGCCAGTATGTTCCCTCTAAGCGGGCAAGGTATGGCGTGAAGCTGTACAAACTTTGTGAGAGTACCTCAGTTTTGTGTGTACGAGGGGCGAGATTCCCGTATTGAACCCCCAGAATGTCCCCCCACTCTGGGTGTTAGCGGGAAACTTCTTTGGGACCTTATGCACCCAAGGCTAGATAAGGATTACCACCTGTACGTGGATAACTTTTATACTAGTATCCCCTTGTTCCAGTCACTCGCCGCCAGATCCACGTCTGCTTGTGGGACGGTGCGGAAAAATCAATGCAGCCTCCCTACCCACCCCTTCCAGGTACCTTTTCCCAGGGGTGAGACCCGTGCCCTTACCACTGGAAACCTGTTGCTGGTCAGCTATAAGGACAAGAGGGATGTCCTTGTACTGTCCACAATTCACGGTAACGGCATCACCCCTGTCCCTGGGTGAGGTACCGCGGCAACAATCGGTATATGGGAGGAGTTGATCTCTCTGATCAAGTCCTCAAGCCACATAACGCCATGCGCAAAAACCCGGGCATGGTACAAAAAAGTTGCGGTCTACTTGGTACAGGTTGCCTTGTACAACTCTTTTGTGCTGTCCCGGAGCGCTGGCAACACAGGGAAATTCCTGCAGTTCTATGAGGCAGTCCTCAAGGCCCTGATCTTTTCTAACCGGGAAAGAGCAGGCCGGAGTACCTCGGGAACTGGTGGCGCCCGGATCGCCCCTGGCCAACACTTTCCAGGTGTGGTCCCCCATACTGGAAAGAAGGTACGGTCCCAAAAAAGTGCAGATTGTGTCACAGAAGGGGGATATGGAAGGACACCACCACTCAGTGTGACACGTGCCCCGATCATCAAGGGACTCCTAGGGAGAGTAGCAGCAGTGCAGAACTTTCTCCATTAATAGACATAGACAATTTGTCTTACCGTTGACTGATGAACAGCAAGGCTTTTGGAGATACTTTTATAACCCTTTCCAGCTTTATGCAAGTCAACAATTCTTAATCGTAGGTCTTCTGAGAGCTCTTTTGTGCGAGGCATCATTCACATCAGGCAATGCTTCTTGTGAAAAGCAAACCCAGAACTGGTGTGTGTTTTTTATAGGGCAGGGTAGCTGTAACCAACACCCCCAATCTCATCTCACTGATTGGACTCCAGTTGGCTGACACCTCACTCTAATTAGCTCTTGGAGATGTCATTAGTCTAGGGGTTCACATACTTTTTCCACCTGCACTGTGAATGTTTACCTGGTGTGTTCAATAAAAACATGGTAACATTTAATTCTTTCTGTGTTATTAGTTTAAGCAGATTGTGATTGTCTATTGTTTTGACTTAGATGAAGATCAGATCACATTTAGTGACCAATATGTGCAGAAATCCATATAATTCCAAAGGGTTCACATACTTTTTCTTGCAACTGTATTTAGGTTTTACACTATAATATCCTTTTTTTTTAAAAAAACATTTTAGTATCTCCATAGTCTGAGAGTCAGTTTATTTTTAATTTTTAGCCGATTGTCTTAGGTAGGGGCTCATTTTTTGTGGGATGAGAGAACGGTTTTATTGGCACTATTTTGGGGTGCATATGACTTTTTGATCGCTTGCTATTACACTTTTTGTGATGTAAGGTGACAAAAAAATAGCTTTTTTTTGTCACCTTACATCACAAAAAGTGTAATAGCAAGCAATCAAAAAGCCATATGCACCACAAAATAGTGCCAATAAAACCGTCCTCTCATCCCGCAAAAAATAAGCCCCTTCCTAAGACAATCAGCTAAAAACTATTAAAAAAAAACTGACTCTCAGACTATGGAGATACTAAAATGTTTTTTTTTTTTTGTTTCAAAAAGGATAGTATAGTGTAAAACCTAAATAAATTTAAAAAAGTAGACATATTAGGTATTGCCGCATCCGTATGAATCTGCTCTATAAAAATAACACATGATCACAGTCAAAAAAAATGAATACATGAACACAGTCAAAAAAAATAAAAATAAATCGATGCCAAAACAGGGTATTCCCCAAGAGGCTTTGGCAAATTTTTGGGCAAATTTTCCATTTAAACAATTTTTTCTGTTAACAAAGCAAGGGTTAACAGTCAAACAAAACTCTATATTTATTGCCCTGATTCTGTAGTTTTCAGAAACACCCCATATGTGGTCGTAAAATGCTGTATGGCCAAACGGCAGGGCGCACAAGGAAAGGAGCGCCATATGGTTTTTGGAAGGCAGATTTTGCTGGACTGTTTTTTTTGACACCATGTCCCATTTGAATCCCCCCCGATGCACCCGTAGAGTAACTTTTTGGTAAATTTGCTATTTTTTTTATAAATAAAAGTACAATATGTGACGAAAAAACAATCTCAGAATGGCCTGGTTAAGTAAAAGCGTTTTAAAGTTATTCACACATAAAGTGACACTGGTCAGATTTGCAAAAAATGGCCTGGTCCTTAAGATGAAAATTAGCCCGGTCCTTAAGGGGTTAATTCTCGTGGGGCACCTAAAGGGTTAACAAAGTTTGTAAAAATCAGTTTTAAAAAGCTTGAGGTGTGTAGTTTCTAAAATGGGGTGATTTATGGGTGGTTTCTAATATGTAAACCTCACAAAGTGACTTCATAACTGAACTGGTCCTTAAATTTTTTTTTAAAGATTTACTTCTAAGCCTTCTAACGTCCACAAAAAATGAAATGTCATTTTCAAAATGATCCAAACAAGTAGACATATGGGGAATTTAAAGTAATAGCTATTTTTGGAGGTATTACTATCTATTATATAAGTAGAGAAATTGATATTTGGAAATTTGCTAATTTTTCCAAATTTTTTTGTAAATTTGGTATTTTTTATAGATAAAAATGAAATATTTTGACTCAAATTTACCACTGTCATAAAGTACAATATGTGACGAGAAAACAGTTTTACAATGACTTGGATAAGTAAAAGCGTTTTAAAGTTATCACCACATAAAGTGACACATGTCAGATTTGCTAAAAATGGCCTGGTCCTTAAGGTGAAAAATGGCAGGTACCACTTGGAACTGAACCTGAGTTCGGTAAAAGGTTTTTTACAGTAGAAATACATTTTTGAAGTTATTACCCGAAGTCTCGTGAGACTTCGCAAAGTAGTAACTTTGGCTCATCGGAGCCAATACATTCTAATACTGTACGGAGCTCCCGCTCTGTACAGTATTGTACAGTATTCTAACAAAATTTTATGTGAATCGACTTTGGATGTTTCATCCACAGTCGATTCTCTCATCCCTAATATGAATATCCACAAAACGGCTTTAATCCAGCCCACATGTGCAGGAGGAGCCTCATCATAAAATAGGCAGTGATCATTAAAAAAGTGAAATAATACAAGAGAAATTGATAATTTCAAAAACAATGGGTGAATCCACAAGTCACATGATCTAAGACCAAGTCACATGACCCAAGAACTAGGCATTTGACCAAGTCACATGACTGTGAACCTGAACCTGACTAGGAGCTAGAAGGTGGCAGTATAGCAAGAGAGGTCTCTGTGTGAAAGTTAACATGTTGATCTGCACAAAGCTAAGCGGGTCAGTCCTCAACTGGCTTTAACACTTTCTTCTTCTATTCCTTTTTGTCTGTATTCTTCCTTAGACTAGAGTGCCCCTTTACATTTAATATCATGATAAAAAAAAACATTGGTAAACCTAATTTCTTCCTCCATATCATACATGTCTCTGAATAAAAATGGCATTCTTCCCTAAACTAGCCCATAACTAGAATTCAAAGTTTCCTGCAGTATCCTCTGTATCTGTTCCTCCAGTGTCTTATTAGTAGGTCTATCTACTCCTAAAAGACAATTATATACATATTGAAATAGACATGCTAAATATAAAGTCATTAGTTTGGAAGCCAAACCCGCCTTCCAAAGTTCATAAACACCACTTAGTACAGATACCAAAACCTTAGCTTCTTTGTTAAAAAAAAATCTAAAAGACTACATTTTTTATCTTAATACTTTTACATTTAAGGAGGCAAGGGAACATCTGAAGCAGATATAGAATTCAAGGGACAATTTTCATCTTCAACAGGTTAACCCTACCACACAAGCAAAGTGGTATATCCTTCCACTGGATAAGCTCTTTTTTAATTTTCTCAGTAATAGGGAAAATGTTATCATGGTAAAGCTAAAATAGGTCTCTATTAGTGATGAGCCAGTGGCGGATCCAGAGCCTGGTCTCGGGAGGGGCACTTCCAGATTATTTTCTGTCCGCCGCCACAAAACAATGGTGCTTATAGAACGGACTCCACAGTGTAGCGGTATACTGTATATTGTGTGGCACAGTGTATGCTATATGTTTATAACAAACATATTTCACATGAAAACTTACAATTACTTGGCTTGGCCCTTGGGGATCTCGGACGCCACTTCAACACTTTGGATGGGGGGCTCGGCGGAGCTGATGTGTTTTATCCTAATGAAAAAGTTTTCATAATAAGGATTTGGAGAAGGGGCAGAGGGATATCAGAGCAGGGAGAGGCTGGTGCTTCTACTAGGGGGTCATACCATGGGGGAGTAATAAAGCCCACAATAATGCCCCCCCAGTAGAAATAATTCTCCTTATAATGTGACAGTGCAAAAAATACCCCCTTGTAATGCCCCCAGGTAAGCTAATGTCCCCATAGTGCCCCCATAATGTGCCAGTATAAAATACCCCTATATAGTGCCCCAAGTAAATGCCCCCATAGTACTCCACTCCTCTCTTCCTCCTAGTGCCCCCATAATGTACCAGTATAAAATGCTCCAGTAGATGCCCTCAGTGTCCCCCATAATTTGCAGGTATATAATACCCCTTCTTAGTGCCCCCCGTAGATGACCCCATAGTACTCCTCTCCCCCCTTCCCCATAGTACCCACTATAATGTGTCCCAGTATAAAATTCTACTGTACAGAGCCCCCCATATAAAATACCCCTTCTTTGTGGCCTCAGTAGATGCCCCTATAGTGCCCCCAATAATGTGCCAGTAACATGAGCAACCCCCCCAATCATGTGCCAGTAATAATGCCCCCCCATGTGCCAGTAATAAAAGCCCCCCCATGTGCCAGTAATAAAAGCCCCCCCATGTGCCAGTAATAACAGCCCCCCATGTGCCAGTAATAACAGCCCCCCATGTGCCAGTAATAACAGCCCCCCCATGTGGCAGTAATAACAGCCCCCCCATGTGCTAGTGTAGGCAGTGTAGGGAGCGAAATTCACAATTATTATTCTAAGAAAGCTTTTCAAAGACCCAAAAGTCCTTTAACCCCTTAGGGACCCATGATGTATCGGTACGGCATGGTTCCCGAGTTCTTAAGGACCCATGACGTACCATGACTTCCCCATAGTACCCACTATAATGTGTCCCAGTATAAAATTCTACTGTACAGAGCCACCATATAAAATACCCCTTCTTTGTGGCCCCAGTAGATGCCCCTATAGTGCCCCCAATAATGTGCCAGTAACATGAGCAACCCCCCAATCATATGCGAGTAATAATGCCCCCCCATGTGCCAGCAATAACAGCCCCCCATGTGCCAGCAATAAAAGCCCCCCATGTGCCAGCAATAACAGCCCCCCCATGTTCCAGCAATAACAGCCCCCCCATGTGCCAGCAATAACAGCCCCCTATGTGCCAGTAATAGCAGCCCCCATGTGCCAGTAATAGCAGCCCCCATGTGCCAGTAATAGCAGCCCCCCCCCCATGTGCCAGTAATAACAGCCCCCCATGTGCCAGTAATAACAGCCCCCCATGTGCCAGTATTAACAGCCCCCATGTGCCAGTATTAACAGCCCCCCCATGTGCTAGTATTAACAGCCCCCCCATGTGCCAGTATTAAGAGCTCCCCCCATGTGCCAGCAATAACAGCCCCCCCATGTGCCAGTATTAAGAGCTCCCCCCATGTGCCAGCAATAACAGCCCCCCTATGTGCCAGTAATAACAGCCCCCCTATGTGCCAGTAATAACAGCCGCCCCATGGGCCAGTAATAACAGCCCCCCCATGTGCCAGTAATAACAGCCGCCCCCCCATCTGCCAGTAATAACAGCCGCCCCCCCATCTGCCAGTAATAACAGCCCCCCATCTGCCAATAATAACAGCCCCCATGTGCCAATAATAACAGCCCCCCATGTGCCAATAATAACAGCCCCCCATGTGCCAATAATAACAGCCCCCCCATGTGCCAATAATAACAGCCCCCCCATGTGCCAATAATAACAGCCCCCCCATGTGCCAATAATAACAGCCCCCCCCATGTGCCAGCAATAACAGCCCCCCCATGTGCCAGCAATAACAGCCCCCCATGTGCCAGCAATAACAGCCCCCCATCATGTGCCAGCAATAACAGCCGCCCCCATGTGCCAGTAATAACAGCTGCCCCCATGTGCCCTGTTGCCCCCCCCCCCCCTTCCCCTGGATCCGCCAGTGTGGTGAGCGAATACCTGTTCGGCTGGAGCATCGCTATGCCGCGTGAGTGCCATACTCGATCCTCCTCCCCGCACGTTTTGCGGCTGCTAAGCAGCCAATAAACGTGCAGGTAAGTACTGCCATCACTGTAATGCCAGTAGCCATGTTGGCTGCTGGCATTACAGTAATTGGCTGGAAGGAACGCGTCATCGGGTGCTATATAGCACCCGATGACACGTGCTTGGATCAGTCATAGTCAGGGAGAGCAGAGCGTAGGAAGGGAAAGGCAGTGTAGGGAGCGAAATTCACAATTATTATTCTAAGAAAGCTTTTTAAAGACCCAAAAGTCCTTTACCCCCTTAGGGACCCATGACGTATCGGTACGGCATGGTTCACGAGTCCCGGTGGGCGGTGATCGGAACAAGGTGCCTGCTCAAATCATTGAGCAGGCACCTCGGCTAAATGCGCGGGGGGTCCCGTGACCCCTCTGTGTCGGCGATCGCCGCAAACCGCAGGTCAATTCAGACCTGCGGTTTGCGACTTTTACCTGGTGCTGCGTGGTGCCATCGGGTCCCCATGGGACTGTGGGGGGGACCCGATGGCATGGAAGGCAGCGCGATGCCTTCCTGAGGCATCTGCACTGCCTTCTGGTGATGAGCCTGTCAGATCCAGCCCCCCGGATCTCACAGGCCGGAAGCTGTATGAGTAATACACACTGTATTACTCATACAGACAATGCATTTCAATACAGAAGTATTGGAATGCATTGCAAAGGATTAGACCCCCAAAAGTTCAAGTCCCAAAGTGGGACAAAAAATAAAGTGAAAAAAAAAGTTGAAAAAAATAAAGTTTTCCCCCCAAAAAATTCAAAGTTTCAAGTAAAAATAAACAAAAACGTCATTTTCCCCAAATAAAGTAAAAAAAAATTGGTAAAAGATAGGGGGAAAAAAAAAAGTATACATATTAGGTATCGCCGCGTCCGTATCGACCGGCTCTATAAACATATCACATAAACTAACCCCTCAGATGAACACTGTAAAAAAAATTAAATACAAACTGTGCTAAATAAACCATTTTTCTTGTCACCTTACATCAAAAACAGTACAACAGCTGCTTGCCCACCAAAATAGTACCAATCTAACCGTCACCTCATCCTGCAAAAATGAGCACCTACCTGAGACAATCGCCCAAAAAATAAAAAAACTATGGCTCAGAATATGGAGACACTAAAACATCATTTTTTTGGTTTTAAAAAAGCTGTTATTGTGTAAAACTTACATAAATTAAAAAAAAGTATACATATTTAGTATCGCTGCGTTCGTATCGACCGGCTCTATAAAAATATCACATGACCTAACCCCTCAGATGAACACCGTAAAAAATTTAAAATAAAAACTGTGCTAAATAAACAATTTTTTGTCACCTTACATCACAAAAAGTGTAATGGCAAACGATCAAAAAGTAACACGCACCCCAAAATAGTGCCAATAAAACCGTCATCTCATCCCGCAAAAATCATACCCTACCCAAGGTAATCGCCCAAAAACTGAAAAAATTATGGCTCTCAGACTATGGAAACACTAAAACATGATTTTTTTTTTGCTTCAAAAATAAAATCATTGTGTAAAACTTACTTAAATAAAAAATAGTATACATATTAGGTATCGCCGCATCCGTGACAACCTGGTCTATGAAAATATCACATGATCTAACCTGTCAGATGACTGTTGTAAATAACAAAAAATAAAAACGGTGCCAAAACAGCTATTTCTTGTTACCTTGCCTCACAAAAAGTGTAATATAGAGCAACCAAAAATCATATGTACCCTAAACTAGTACCAACAATACTGCCACCCTATCCCGTAGTTTCTAAAATGGGGCCACTTTTTTGGAGTTTCTACTCTAGGGGAGCATCAGGGGGGCTTCAAATGGGACATGGTGTAAAAATAAACAGTCCAGCAAAATCTGCCTTCCAAAAACCGTATGGCATTCCTTTCCTTCTGCGCCCTGCCGTGTGCCCGTACAGCTGTTTACGACCACATATGGGGTGTTTCTGTAAACTACAGAATCAGGGCCATAAATATTGAGTTTTGTTTGGCTGTTAACCCTTGCTTTGTAACTGGAAAAAAAATTATTAAAATGGAAAATCGGCCAAAAAAGGAAATTTTAAAATTGTATCTCTAATTTCCATTAATTCTTGTGGAACACCTAAAGGGTTAACGATGTTTGTAAAATCAGTTTTGAATACCTTGAGGGGTGTAGTTTATAGAATAGGGTCATTTTGGGTGGTTTCCATTATGTAAGCCTCGCAAAGTGACTTCAGACCTGAACTGGTCCCTAAAAATTGGGTTTTTGAAAATTTCTGAAAAATTTCAAGATTTGCTTCTAAACTTCTAAGCCTTGTAACATCCCCAAAAAATAAAATATCATTCCCAAAATGATCCAAACATAAAGTCGACATATGGGGAATGTAAAGTAATAACTATTTTTGGAGGTATTACTATGTATTATAGAAGTAGAGAAATTGAAACTTGGAAATTTACAAATTTTTACAAATTTTTGGTAAATTTGGTATTTTTTTTTTATTCATTTTACCAGTGTCATGAAGTACAATATGTTACGAAAAAACAATCTCAGAATGGCCTGGATAAGTCAAAGCGTTTTAAAGTTATCAGCACTTAAAGTGACACTGGTCAGATTTGCAAAAAATGGCCAAGTCCAGAAGGTGAAATAGGGCCGAGTCCTTAACGGGTTAAGGACTACTGTGTGTGTGTGTGTGTGTTTTAGAGCAGCAATATATTTTTACCTGCGCTAAATTGATCAGTCTCAGGGACATTCGTGCTGAGGAAGGGACAGAAATTTGCTGTTTTTACTATCAAAAGCTTTTCAAAGACACCAAAGTCCTTTTAAGGACTACTGTGTGTGTGTTTGACAGCAGCAAGATATTATTATTTAATACCTATTAGTGACATTTACTGTACATCATCCGAAAACTGTGTCTTTTTGCGTAAATTAAAATAATCAGTGCCACATTTATTGTCTATAGTGTGCGTTTAATACATATCCGTGACATATACAGTACGCCATCTGAAAACTGTTTCTTTAGCGAAAATTTAAATAATCTGGGCTTAATCTAGTGTCTATAGTGTGTTTCTTTCTGTGACATATACAGTACGCCATCCGAAAACTGTTTCTTTAGCGTAAATTTAAATAATCTGGGCATAATTTAGTGTCTATAGTGTGTTGTTTTCTGTGACATATACAGTATGCCATTCGAAAACTGTTTCTTTAGGGCAAATTTAACTAATCTGGGCCTAATATAGTGTCCATATTATGTGGGTTTCTGTGACATATACTGCCCTGCATCCTAAAACTGTGTCTGTATTGCAAATTCCAATAATCTGGGCCTAATATAGTGTCCATATTCTGTTGCATTTACTGTTCTGCATCCGAAAACTGTGTCTTAACGGACTGTAAAACAATCTGCGCCACATCTAGTGACAAAACCATTAATATGAAGAAGGCAAGCACTAAGGGACGGGGAAGTGGGCATGATGCTGATGGTGCACGCAGAGGCCGTGGCCCTGGGCGCAATGAAACTGCCTGCTGCCAGTGCACCAGAAAAAAAAAAAAACATCCGCCGTACCCAGCTTCATGTCCAACTTAGCTGGGCAGCGCAGGACAACACTGTCTAAGTTGGACCAGTGCAAACAGTTGGTCGGTTGGATTGCTGAGGATAATGCTTTCAGTCGGTTATGCACCTCCCTCTCTTCCACCAAGTCCAGTCTCTGTATCCAAGAGTCTGGTCAACCGAATCCTCACTCTGATCATCCTTCCTCCCACCATGGAGAGGCTTGCCAAACGAGTGATCCCACACTCTGATATTTCGAGGAGCTCTTTCCAGCACCACTATTACATATGGCCCTCGCGCCTAGCGCGCTTGAAGAGGGACCTGAGATATTGTGCCCTGATTCCCAATCTCTTGAGCGTTCACAAGGTGGATGATGATGAGACACAGTTGTCAATCACTGAGGTTGTGGTTAGGTCAAGTCAGGAGGATGAGCAGAGTGAGGAAGTGGAAGAGGAGGTGGTTGAAGATGAGGTCACTGACCCAACATGGGAAGGTGAAAAGCCAAGTGAGGACAGAAGTACAGAGGGGAAGGAGATCCGCAACACCGCAACAGGCTGGAAGAGGCAGTGGGGTTGCAAAAGGGAGAAGTCGGCCCACACCAAACAGGCCTGCAACCGTTACACTGAGCACCCCTATGCGTAAATCTACCTTGCCAAGGGGTAGGTGTTCCGCAGTATGGCACTTTTTTGAGGAAAGTGCAGACAACGAAAGAGTGGTAATTTTTAACCTGTGCCATACCAAAATGAGCCGAGGCGTGAACACTAGCAACCTCACCACCACCAGCATGATCCACCACATGGCATCCAAGCACCCTAATAAGTGGGGCGAACGCCTGGGTCCACAATCTGGGTCTGCGGGTCACACCACTGCCTCCTCTTCCCCTGTGTTACGCACTGCTGGCCAATCCTCTGTCGAAGGCACAGGCCCGGATGCCCCTCGCCCTGCACCTGGACCTTCGCATAAACCATCAGCAACAACATCCACTTCCCTGTCCCAGCGCAGCATCCAAATGTCCATAACACAGTCATTTAAATGCAAGCGCAAATACCCACCTACCCACAGGACATAGCACTAAATGCGCAACTTGCAAAATTACTGGCCCTTGAAATGTTGCCATTTAGGCTTGTGGACACTGAGGCCTTCCGCAGCCTGATGTCGGCGGCCGTCCCTCGGTACGTGGTCCCCAGCCGCCACTATTTTTCACAGTGTGCCGTGCCCGCCTTACACCAGCATGCATCCCAGAACATCACCAGTGCCCTGACCAACGCAGTTACTGGGAAGGTCCACTTAACCACAGAGACATGGACAAGTTCTGGTGGCCAGGGACACTACATTTCTCTGACCACACACTGAGTGAATGTGGTGGAGGCCGGGAGTGAGTCGTACCCTGGGATGGCACAGGTGCTACCCACTCCCAGGATTGCGGGCCCTACGTTCATCACGGTCTTCGCCAGCAGCTATGTTACTGGCTCCAACCCCCACTTCTCCTCCTCCGCCGCCTCCTCCTCCACTTCCAACTCCAGCAGCATTTCAGCCATTAGTAGCTAGCTGGAAGCAGTGTAGCACTGCTGTGGGTAAGTGTCAACAGGCTGTGCTGAAGCTGATCTGCTTAGGGGATAAACAGCACACCGCCGCAGAGCTGTGGCAGGGTATAAGGGACCAGACCGAGCTGTGGTTCTCGCCACTCAACCTACAATCAGGCATGGTTGTGTCTGACAATGGCCGTAACTTGGTGACGGCTTTGGAGCTCGGCAACCTGACACACATCCCATGCCTAGCCCACGTCTTAAACTTAGTGGTTCAGTGGTTTATCAAAACTTACCCCAATTTTCCAGAACTACTAGTGAAGGCTCACCGCGTGTGTGCCCATTTCTGCAAGTCGTCCACAGCTTCAGCCGATCTGTAAACACTGCAGCAGCGCTTGCAGCTTCCAGCTCACCGACTGTTGTGCGACGTGAGCACGTGCTGGAACTCTACGTTCTACATGTTGGCCAGGCTTTGTGAGCAGCAGAGGGCAGTTGTGGAATACCAGCTGCAACATGGTCGTTACCTTTCGAGTCAACTACCACTATTCACAAGCGAGGAGTGCGCATTGATGTCAGACCTCTGTGAGGTTTTAGAAAACTTTGATGAATCCACACGGATGGTTAGTGGTGATAACGCTATTATCAGCGTATCCATCCCACTGCTGTGTCTACTCAAACGATCGATGCTCACAATTAAGGACGACGTTCTGAATGTGGCAGACGAGGAATTGGGAGAGGACATTACACAGGGTGATAGCCAGACCACCCACAGTTAGTCTTCTCAGCACGAATTGGACCATGAAGAGGAGGAGCTGGAGACAGTTGCCTCGGGTAGTATCCATGGAACTCTAATTCCATCTGTTCAGCGTGGATGGGCAGAAGAGGAAGAGGAGGATGAGGAGATGGAGAGTCATCCTGATGTCGACATCGACGTCTTGCCTGTTGGTACTCTGGCACACATGGCTGACTTCATGTTAGGCTGCCTTTCCCGTGACCCTCGCGTTATACGCATTTTAGATAACATGGATTACTGGGTGTTCACCCTTCTCGACCCCCGCTACAAAGAGAACTTCTCATCTCTCATTCCTGTGGTGGAGAGGACGAGTAAAACTGTGCAATACTAAAAGGTACTTATTGAGAGATTGCTACAAAATGTTCCATCTGACAACGCGGCCGGCAGAGTCCATACTTCCTTAGGCAACCGAGAAAGGGAGACAAGAGGAACACACAGTAGTTCCAACAAAGGCAGGGCAACACTCTCCAAGGCATGGGATACTTTCATGACACCCCGCCAGCAACCGCACCCTGAAGCGCGGCCTAGTGGAACAAGGAGGGAAAAGTTTTGGAAGATGGTGAAGGAATACATAGCAGACCGTGTCAGCATCCTAAATGATCCCTCAGTGCCTTACAACTACTGGGTGTCCAAGCTGGACACGTGGCACGAACTTGCGCTCTACGCCTTGGAGGTGCTGGCCTGCCCTGCCGCCAGCGTTTTGTCTGAGCGTGTATTTAGTGCTGCTGGTGGCATTATAACAGATAAGCGTATCCGCTTGTCCACTGGCAATGCTGACAGGTTGACTCTGATAAAAATGAACAAGGCCTGGATTGCCCTTGACTTCTCAACTCCACCAGAGGAGAGTTGAGCTGATGATGATGATAAAGGCAATTTCAATCTATAATTTATAATATACTCAATCTACTGTAGTGTATTCCCATGCACCTTTTCCACCACAAAAAAGAGTATATGGTTGAATCTTGTTTAATCCTCCTCCTCCTCCTCCTCCTCCTCCTCCTCATCCAGATTGTATATATTCCCTCCACTAAATTTTTTTTTATATGGTCAGCTCAACTGCAGGCCCTCAACTCAATTTTTTTTTTATAGGGTCAGCTGAACATCATGCACTTGCATATAATGTTTTAGAGCGTCATTTGAACAGCATGCACTTGCATATAATGTTTTTGAGCGTCAGCTTACCTGAAGGCACTCACAAATAATGTTTTTAAGCATCAGCTAAACAACCTGCACTTGAAAATAATGTTTTAGAGCATCAGCTGTACAGCATGCACTTGCATATAATGTTTTAGAGCGTCATTTGAGCAGCATGAACTCGCATATAATGTTTTAGAGCGTCAGCTCATCTGCAGGCCCTCGCCCCTCATGTTTTGGATGGTCAGGTCAGCAAGCCCTTGTTCCAAAGGTTTTTGAGGGTCACAATCAGGCCACCAATCATAATTTTTCAAGGGTGTGTATGATGCCCTCCTTTATGTGTAATAAAGGGTGTATTGTATTTTTGGCAGCCCTTTCACTTAGTGCATAGGCTTTATGAGTGTAGGAGTCCCACTACCTGAACTATTGTAACACAATGTGAATGAGGCCCTCCTTTATGTGTATATGGTTGAATCTTTCTTTTCTCATTCTCCTCCTCTTCCATCATATCAACATGCTTATTCGTCGCATATAATCCCTCGCATATATACCCTCGTATATAATTTTTTACAGGGTCAGCTCACCTGCAGGCCCTCGCATATAATGTTTTACAGGGTCAGTTCAACTGCAGCCCCTCGCATATAATGTTTTACAGGGTCAGTTCAACTGCAGGCCCTCACATATAATGTTTTACAGAGTCAGCTCACCTGCAGGCCCTTGCATTTAATGTTTTACTGGGTCAGCTCAACTGCAGGCCCTTACATATAATGTTTTACAGGGTCAGCTCACCTGAAGGCCATCACCTACAATCTTTTAAAGGGTCAGCTCACCTTCTGATGATGACAGCGAAGTCTTGCCTGTTGGTACTCTGGCACACATGGCTGACTTCATGTTAGGCTGCCTTTTCCACGACCTGCGAGTTATACGCTTTTTAGACAACACGGATTTCTGGTTGTTCACCCTTCTCGACCCCCGTTACAAAGAGAACTTCTCATCTCACATACATCTGGTGGATAGGACAAGCAAAACGGTGCTATACCAGAAGGTCTTTGTTGAAAAATTGCTCCAAAGTTGATAGTCAACAAAGCGGCAGCAGGCCCTCACCTACAAGTCCAGTCTCCGTAGCCAAGAGTCTGGTCAACACAATCCTCACCATGATGGCACACTGGGTGAACATTTTGGAGGCCAGGAGCAAGTTGGCTGCTGGCACCAGACTTGCCCTCCAATAGATCCTCGTTAACAGAAAGTGTACTCATTCCAATAACAAGGCCGCTTAGGAGTGCTGTATTGTTATTTATCGTCACTACCTCCCGAGTCGGGAGTGGGTAATTGCCGCGCACCTGCTGCCTTCCTTGGATTCTTGTGCTTTAATAACTTGACCCACCCTCTCTGGGTGGTTCACAATTAGGGAAAAAAATGGTCATATCAGCAGGCCCTTGCTCCAAATGTTTTTGAGGATCATCAATCATAATTTTTGAAGGGTGTGTAAAAAAGAGTGTTTTGGAGTGCCGATTCCTTATTTGTGGCAGCACTTTCACTTAGTGCATATGCTTTATGAGTGTAGGAGTCCCACTAACTGAACTATTGTACCACAATGTGAATGAGGCCCTCCTTTATGTGATATACAGGCTCTTTCGGAGTACCTCTTGCTTGTAATTTTTTGCAGCACTTGCATTTTATATACAATTGAATATACAGGAAAGTATGTTTCCTAACAATTTTTCCTGTAAAATTTATTTTTTGGGGTTTTTTTGTGTGTATTTTTGTCAGTCTGTAAAAGTGGCGTACATCTCGGACAACATGGTTCCCAGCAGCGACCTGGGAGTCCAAGATGCATCCAGACATCATCCCCATGCTGTTCCCGATCCATTTCGGTGGTATTTCTGTCACTTTCTGACATTTTCCAATGGACCAGGCACCCTCCCCTCTTCAGAGCAGGGGGTGCCTAGTTGTCCTCCATTGACTTCCATTATACTCGGGTGCTCGGTCGAGCACACAAATAAAGCAATGTGTTCGGGCTAGTCTCTATCATCCCTAAGTAGGTTAGTCTGCATTTCGAGATCTCCTGACCAGCACCCTCATTCCATTTAAAAATCTGCACCCTGATCAAGCATCAAAATCTGATCTAATTTTGTCTATCGTATATTTTGTCGTATCTTGTGGATCGTATACCCATTCAAGTCAATGGGTCCGCATCAGCACCACTGAGTGCACACAGCCAGTGCCCATGCATTGTGGACCGCTATTTGTGTTCTGCAGCACGTGCATGGAGCCCTTATGCTCCTGGGCATAAACCCATACTGACATTGATCTGGACCAACTCAAAGCCTACAATACCTGCTCAGTTTCTTCAGCCTCATTTAAAAAAAATCTATGAATTTAACAATTTTAATTTCTTTGCTACCAGTGTTAATGCCTCAGAAGTTTTGAATAATGAGCAGGTATCGATAGATACATAAAAAAATTAATAAACGCAATAGTGAACATCCTTGCCTGGTACCCTTAGGTATAGCCTAAATGTTTTTGATACCTTGCCCACAGTATAGACCTTGGCCCATCGTGATTTATTCATCAGTTTAAGATTATAAAATCTACATCTAATCCCTGTTTTCTGCAGAACCAGATTGAACCAGGACCACTCCATATTATCAAAGGCTTTTTCTGCAATCCATGAAACAACCGCTGATTTACTGATATTCTGCAGATTTTTCACTTCATACCAATTCTTTACAAATCCTGTCTGGTGTTATTTAGAAAGTATTTTAGTAAGAATATTGATACCACAATTAATAAGTGATATTAATCTATATGAAGATCATCTCATCATCACTTTTGAATAACCTTAACCACCTCAGCCCCTATAGCTTAAACACCCTTAATGACCAGGCCACTTTTTACATTTCTGACCTACACTACTTAACGGTTTATTGCTCGGTCATGCAACTTACCATCCAAATGAATTTTGCCTCCTTTTCTTCTCACTAATAGAGCTTTCATTTGGTGGTATTTCATTGCTGCTGACATTTTTACTTTTTTTGTTATTAATCGAAATTTAATGATTTTTTTGCAAAAAAATGAAATTTTTCACTTTCAGTTGTAAAATTTTGTAAAAAAAACGACATCCATATATAAATTTTTCTCTAAATTTATTGTTCTACATGTCTTTGATAAAAAAAAAATGTTTGGGTAAAAAAAAAATGGTTTGGGTAAAAGTTATAGCGTTTACAAACTATGGTACAAAAATGTGAATTTCTGCTTTTTGAAGCAGCTCTGACTTTCTGAGCACCTGTCATGTTTCCTGAGGTTCTACAATGGCCAGACAGTACAAACACCCCACAAATGACCCTATTTCGGAAAGTAGACACCCTAAGGTATTCCCTGATGGGCATAGTGAGTTCATAGAACTTTTTATTTTTTGTCACAAGTTAGCGGAAAATGATGATTTTTTATTTATTTTTTTCTTACAAAGTCTCATATTCCACTAACTTGTGACAAAAAAATAAAAACTTCTATGAACTCACTATGCCCATCAGCGAATACCTTGGGGTGTCTTCTTTCCAAAATGGGGTCACTTGTGGGGTAGTTATACTGCCCTGGCATTTTAAGGGCCCAAATGCGTGAGAAGTAGTTTGAAATCAAAATCTGTAAAATATGGCCGGTGAAATCCGAAAGGTGCTCTTTGGAATGTGACCCCCTTTGCCCACCTAGGCTGCAAAAAAGTGTCACACATGTGGTATCTCCGTACTCAGGAGAAGTTGGGCAATGTGTTTTGCGGTGTCATTTTACATATACCCATGCTGGGTGAGAGAAATATCTTGGCAAAAGACAACTTTTCCCATTTTTTTTATACAAAGTTGGCATTTGACCAAGATATTTATCTCACCCAGCATGGGTATATGTAAAATGACACCCCAAAACACATTGCCCAACTTCTCCTGAGTACGGAGATACCACATGGGTGACACTTTTTTGCAGCCTAGGTGGGCAAAGGGGCCCACATTACAAAGAGCACCTTTCGGATTTCACCGGCCATTTTTTACAGATTTTGATTTCAAACTACTTACCACACATTTGGGACCTTAGAATGCCAGGGCAGTATAACTACCCCACAAGTGACCCCATTTTGGAAAGAAGACACCCCAAGGTATTCCGTGAGGGGCATGGCGAGTTCCTAGAATTTTTTATTTTTTGTCACAAGTTAGCGGAAAATGATGGGGTTTTTTTGGGGTTTTTTTTCTTACAAAGTCTCATATTCCACTAACT
Source organism: Bufo bufo (assembly GCF_905171765.1). Taxonomy (NCBI): domain Eukaryota; kingdom Metazoa; phylum Chordata; class Amphibia; order Anura; family Bufonidae; genus Bufo; species Bufo bufo. The sequence continues at coordinate 362,584,320 of NC_053390.1, read as the reverse complement.
TGTGACAAAAAATAAAAACTTCCATGAACTCACTATGCCCATCAGCGAATACCTTGGGGTGTCTTCTTTCCAAAATGGCGTCACTTGTGGGGTAGTTATACTGCCCTGGGATTCTAGGGGCCCTAATGTGTGGTAAGTAGTTTGAAATCAAAATCTGTAAAAAATTGGCCGGTGAAATCCGAAAGGTGCTCTTTGGAATGTGTTCCCCTTTGCCCACCTAGGCTGCAAAAAAGTGTCACACATCTGGTATCCCCGTACTCAGGAGAAGTTGGGCAATGTGTTTTGGGGTGTCATTTTACATATACCCATGCTGGGTGAGATAATTATCTCGGTCAAATGCCAACTTTGTATAAAAAAATGGGAAAAGTTGTCTTTTGCCAAAATATTTCTCTCACCCAGCATGGGTATATGTAAAAAGACACCCCAATACACATTGCCCAACTTCTCCTGAGTATGGGGATACCAGATGTGTGACACTTTTTTGCAGCCTAGGTGGGCAAAGGGGCCCACATTCCAAAGAGCACCTTTCGGATTTCACCGGCCATTTTTTACAGATTTTGATTTCAAACCACTTCTCACGCATTCGGCCCCTAAAATGCCAGGGCAGTATAACTACCCCACAAGTGACCCCATTTTGGAAAGAAGACACCCCAAGGTATTTCGTGATGGGCATAGTGAGTTCATGGAAGTTTTTATTTTTTGTCACAAGTTAGTGGAATATGAGACTTTGTAAGGAAAAAAATAATAAAAAAAAAATCATAATTTTCCGCTAACTTGTGACAAAAAATATAAAATTCTAGGAACTCGCCATGCCCCTCACGGAATACCTTGGGATGTCTTCTTTCCAAAATGGGGTCACTTGTAGTTATACTGCCCTGGCATTCTAGGGGCCCTAATGTGTGGTAAGTAGGTAAATGACCTGTGAAATCCGAAAGGTGCTCTTTGGAATGTGGGCCCCTTTGCCCACCTAGGCTGCAAAAAAGTGTCACACATGTGGTATCGCTGTATTCAGGAGAAGTTGGGCAATGTGTTTTGGGGTGTCTTTTTACATATACTCATGCTGGGTGAGAGAAATATCTCGGCAAAAGACAACTTTTCCTATTTTTTATACAAAGTTGTCATTTGACCAAGATATTTATCTCACCCAGCATGGGTATATGTAAAATGACACCCCAAAACACATTGCCCAACTTCTCCTGAGTACGGCGATACCAGATGTGTGACACTTTTTTGCAGCCTAGATGCGCAAAGGGGCCCACATTCCTTTTATGAGGGCATTTTTAGACATTTGGATCCCAGACATCTTCTCACGCTTTAGGGCCCCTAGAATGCCAGGGCAGTATAAATACCCCACATGTGACCCCATTTTGGAAAGAAGACACCCCAGCGGTGCTTGCATGGAGCACTGCCTCCTCTTCAAACAGCTGATGAACAGGGGTGCTGGATATTGGACCCCCACAGATCAGATATTGATGGCCTATCCTGAGGATAGGTCATCAATATAAAGTGGCTACACAGCTCCTTTAAAGACATATTTGGATGGACATTACATTCACCACTACCAAACAAGATGATACAGCACCACATACCCCTTATATGTAGTGACATCTCCTCTGATGTAGACATTCTCTTTCTTCATCCTCCCTATTCAGCTCAGACCATCATCAAGAGTTTTTTTAGCCACATCTTCTCTCTGCAGAGTTTGCACACAGACATCTTAAGTTCCTCACTTTTCTATTATCCTCATCCTGGTGCCCCAACAGGGTTATCCTGCTGCTACCCCCAATATTGTGTAAATTGTGTTCCCCAATGCCTCCTGATAGTACCCCTGTAGTAACAGTGCTCCCCAAATTCCCACTAATACTAATAATTATCTCCCAGAGTGCGCTCAATAGTAATAGAGTCCTAATAGTGATAATTCTCCCTGAAACGACTCCTGTTAGCAGTAGTGCCTTCCATATTGTAATGATAATACCCCCCCAGTAGTAGTAATATTTCCCCATCATAGAAATATTTTTCCTCATAGTTCCTCCAATAGTAATAAAGCCCCCATAGTGATCCAGCAGTAAAAGTGATACAGATCCCCATAGAGTCCCCAGTAGGGATAAACACTTCCATAGTGCTCTGCCATAGTGCCCCCAGAAGTAATAAGGCCCCGCCATAGTTCCCCCAGTAGTTTTTGCAGGGCAAGTTGTACTTTCTAATGGCACCATTTATGATTACATACAACATAATGGGAAAAGGGAAAAATTCCAACTTGGGTGGAATTGGAAAAAAAAATGCAATTCTGCCACAGTTTTATGTTTTTGGGGCTTTTTTTATGGCGTTCATGATGCAGCAAAATTGACCTGTGACCTTCATTCTTCAGGTCAGTATGATTACAACGGTACCACACTTGTATAGTTTTCCTTGCATTTAAATACTGAAAAAAATAAAAACCTTGATTTTTATTACCATATTTTGACCCCTATAACTTTATTGTAGTTATGTGACTTTTTGATCACTTTTTATGAATCGGACGTTTATATATTTTTTTGTTACGCCATTCGCTGTATGGGATTAATATTGTTATATTTTAATTGTATGGGTGTTTTCCCACGCAGCAATGCCCATGATGTGTATTTTTGGGGGTAAAGTGGGGTGATTTAAACTTTAATAATTTTTTTAACCGTGGGTGACTATAATTGGCGATTGTTAGATAGCCCTTTGTGTTCTGTGATGGCTATATAGCCACCATTGAACACTTCATTTACAATATAACAATACAGTGTAGCCACCTGCTGGCCTGTATTGGTATAATTTAGTAATAGCAGTCGGAGCCCACTTGAGGCTTCTGGCTATGACACTAATGTAACAGGTTCCCCGATCTCAGCTGGGGAACACTTTTACAGGAGCAGGAGCCCTTGACTCTCGCTTCCAGACAGCTCACATTTGACCATGCTATCTGAGTGGTTAAATGTATGCAATCATGGCTGATCGCAAACATGGATCTTATGGCTGATCGCAAACTTTCGCCATGGGTCTCTGTTGTTTGAAACAGCAGAAACCCAGTGGCTATGGAGCCCGCTGCACATGCTAGCGTGCACCATCTTTAAAACGCCTACTTCCACTGTATATGTATGGCGGAGGTCACAAAGGGGTTAAATAGTGGCCTATTGTGCTGTCAGTAGTTTATATAGTCACCTATCGTGCCCCCAGTCATTTGCATAGTTCCCTATTGTGGCCCTAGTAGTTTACATAGTCCCCTATAGTCCCCCAGTAGTTTATATAGTCCCCTATATTGCCCCACTGCCCCTGTGGTCTGTATCTCTTGAAAAGAAAAAAAAATACTTACCTGATTCCTACTTTATGGCGCTGTCCATGATGTAGGGTGCATACCTCTTTAGACGGCGTGCCACGAGATGATGTAATCCCGAACACACAGGCATAATGATGTCATCATGCGAGAATCGTCTGCACCAGGTTAGAGCTAAGTAACTGAGGCTGCAGGCTGACGTGGAAGACACCTATGGCCTACATTATGCAAGGCGGCGGCAGATCCACAGTATTTACAGTGCATACACCATAAGTACTGAAGATAATTCATGGAAGGGATGTTTTCTGCCAGACACGACAGATGGCAAAAAAATACCCAGATTTTGCGGACTGTTCGTAAATCTATGGACACTTGGCAACCCTGGCGGCAGCCCATGTTACATGCACTATTCTTTTGGATGTTGTGCATCAAGCACAACAGCTACATGTCAGTCTCTAATCAGCCAACAATCAATTTTTTTGTTCAAACAGTCCTACCTATCTGCGCTTCTCTTTACTATCTAGTAGGTGTATATCAATGCCAAAGTAAACAGTGTACATGATTGGTTATTTTTAGTGATGTGCGAGCATGCTCGGCCGTGTAGCGGTTCGGCTTGAGCATCCCTATGCTCGGCATGTGGCGGTACTCGGCCGAATACCACGTGTGCTCGTCGCATTGCTCGAGTCTCCTCCCCGCACGTTTGGCGCCTCCTAAGCAGCCAATCAACGTTCAGGTAAGTAATTCCCTTCAGTGTAATGCCATAGCCATGTTAGCTATTAGCCTTACACTGATTGGCTGGCCGGAACACGTGGTACAAGTTTATATAGGAGCCGATGTCCCGCGCTCGGGTGATTCAGCGTCAGGGAGAGCAGACAGTAGGCAGGGACAAATAGCGTTTTGCTGGAAATTCCCAAATTTAACTCCAATAAAACTATTGAAAGACCAAACAGTCCTCTTAAGGACTACAGTGTGTGTTTGACAGCAGTGCAGCACTATATTTTTTTACCAGGGGTTAAATTCAGCAGTATCAGGGACAGGCGTCTTCAGGAAGGGACAGATAGTGCAGGGTGGAAAATCGCTTTTTTAAGTACCCAAAAGCTTTTAAAAGACAGAAAGATTTGATATTAGTGAGATCTACAGTACAGTACACCATCAGAAAGCAGTGTGTTTAGCAGACAGTATAAAAGGGGCTTATTCACTAGAGTGTGTCTGCAAGTGAGATCTACAGTACGCCATCAGAAAGCAGTGTGTTTAGCAGACATTATAAAAAATCTGGGGAAATTAACCTAATTTGTGCCACATCTGTGTGTTCAATCCGCAACCGTTATATTCAGTACTCCAGCAGAGAATTATTTATATTTTGGCCAAAGTTAACTAGTTTTAAGCACATCTGTGTGTGCGTTTAGGCCCAACCATATATACAGTATTCCAGCAGAGAATTATTTGTTTTTGGGAGAAATTTAACTAGTTTAGGGCATATCTGTGTATGCGTTCAATCCACAAACGTTATATACAGTATTTCAGCAGAGAATACATTTTATTTGGGACACATTTAACTACTTTTGGGCACATCTGTGTGTGCATTCAATCCACAAACGTTATATACAGTATTCCAGCAGAGAATACATTTTATTTGGGACAAATTTAACTAGTTTTAAGCACATATGTGTGTTCGTTTAGCCCGCAACCGTATATACAGTATTCCAGCAGATTATTATTTGTATTTGGGACACATTTAACTACTTTTGGGCACATCTGTGTGTGCGTTCAATCCACAAACGTTATATACAGTATTCCAGCAGATAATTATTTTGCTGGGGGCAAATTTAAATAAGTTGTCCAACATCTATTGAATAAACCTTTTAAAATGAAGAAGGTGAGCACTAAGGACGGGGAAGTGGGCGTGTTGCTCACGGTTCAGGCAGAGGCCGTGGCCCTGGGCGCAATGAAACTGTGCCAGCTGCCGGTAAAACTGGAAAAAAGAAAAAATCCACCATACCCAGTTTCATTTCACAGTTAACTGGGCGTCGCAGGACAACACTGTCCAAGTCGGACCAGTGCGACCGGGTGGTCGGTTGGATGGCAGAAGATAATTCTTCCACCCTCTCTTCCACCAAGACCAGTCTCATTAGCAAAGAGTCTGGCCCACAGAATCCTCACCCTGATCCTCCTTCCTCCCACCATGTAGAGTCAGGAGTCGGACAAACTATTGATACCACACTCGGACATTCCGAGGACCTATTTTCATCACCATCACCAGATTTGGCCCTCTCGCCAAGCACGCTTGAAGAGGCACAGATCTTGTGCCCTGATTCACAACCTCTTGACCTATCACAGGGTCAAGAAGATGACAGTGGTGAACGTCAATTATTTGTTCACAAGGTAGATGAGGATGAGACACAGTTGTCAATCACTGAGGCTGTGGTTAGGTCAAGTCAGGAGGATGGGGATGAGGAAGTGGAAGAGGAGGTGGTGGATGATGAGGTCATTGACCCAACTTAGGAAGGTGAAAAGCCGAGCAGGGAAAGCAGTACAGACGAGGAGGGATCTTCAGCACCGCAACAAGCTGTAAGAGGCAGTGGTGTGGCAAAAATGAGAAGTCAGCCCACACCAAACAGGCACGCAACCGCTACACGGAGCACCCACATGCGTAAATCTCCTGCAGCCAGCCAGTAGCGCAGGGGCAACACGTGAGGTGCACGGTGGATCGATGAGGGGCCAAACTATAACACACAGTTCATCAGTTTACTCACGGTTAGCAGAAAGCCTCCCTGGGCTGGCAGCACAGTGTTGAGGTGGACAGCACGAAATCCTCCGGGGCACGCTCTGTGGTAGGGAAGCATCAGCCAAGATGGTGGTTGAGGTGCCCTTGATGTTAGGGGTGCTTAGGGTGCTTGTTGCGGCTGAGTCCCTTGATGGTTTTTGTTGTGACGCCAGTACCGTTAATGGTGGTACAACCAATAATAGTAATAATGAGGTAGACAGTGGTAAGATGCAACTCACAACTTTTACTGTTGATGACTTTGGTTGCAGCAGTACAAGAATGCAGTCTCTTGATGGTTTTAGAGTAGGTCTGCAAATCCACAGTTTCTAGGCTTTTTAGGTTTGACTTGGAGCTGTGGGTAAGGTGTACCTTGTTCCTGTTGATGTGCTGAGCCCTATTCCTTGTCCTTTCCCTACAAGCTGAACATTGGGGACAGGTAAACTCATCTGTTTCCCAGAGTTATGGTGTGGCTGCAAGAAGCTATATGTCCTCCACCATGCACAATGGTGTCTGTAGCCCTTAGGAAGCTTGTTTCTATTCCAGGGAGGCAAACTCTCTCCTTCTGGTCAGGGATGCAAGTGTATAGTACGGCCACAGAAGGAAAACGCTCTTCTGCTCCTCACATCTTAGTACTACCTCATAGCGAAGTTGGTTCCACTCACTAATCTGTGTCATGAAGTCTGCACTCTACATTTTCTCCCACTAATCTAATCTGATCTACTCAGATCTGCTCTAATCTCTAGTCTCTTCTTCATCCTCATCTGATCTCCACACTGATCTCAACCCTGGCCTCAACCGACTAACTAGGCCTGACCTAGGTATATATAAGACATAAGCTTTATCCCCATCTAGTGGTGGGGTGTATAAATTACACCTAATCTGCCTGGTAACAGGGATTTTGCAGATACATTAATACAAAGTCACACAATACAGCACAATGGAATTGTCAAGATAAAAAGTGCTTTTAAGCAGTGCCCACCCACACGTAGTGGGACGCTGCATACCCTTGCCAAGGGGTAGGTGTTCCGCAGTATGGCGCTTTTTTGCAGAAAGTGCAGATGACAAAAGAGTGGTAGTTTGCAACCTGTGCCGTACCAAAATTAGCCGGGGTGCGAACACCAGCAACCTCGCCACCACCAGCATGATCCGCCACATGGCATCCAAGCACCCTAATCAGTAGGCCGAATGCCTGGGTACCCAATCTGGGTCTGCGGGCCACCCCACTGCCTCCTATTCCCCTGTGTTACGTACTGCTGGTAGAGTTGAGCGAACACCTGGATGTTCAGGTTCAAGAAGTTCGGCCGAACTTCCCGGAAATGTTCGGGTTCGGGATCCGAACCCGACCCGAACTTCATCCCGAACCCGAACCCCATTGAAGTCAACGGGGACCCAGACTTTTCGGCACTAAAAGGCTGTAAAACAGCCCAGGAAAGGGCCAGAGGGCTGCAAAAGGCAGCAAAATGTAGTTAAATCCCCTGCAAACAAATGTGGATAGGGAAATAAATAAAAATAAAAATAAAATGAATAAAAATTAACCAATATCAATTGGAGAGAGGTCCCATAGCAGAGAATCAGGCTTCATGTCACCCACCACTGGAACAGGCCACTGTCAGATATTTAGGCCCCGGCACCCAGACAGAGGAGAGAGGTCCCATAGCAGAGAATCAGGCTTCATGTCAGCAGAGAATCAGTCTTCATGTCATAGCAGAGAATCAGGCTTCACGTCAGCCAAAACTGGAACAGTCCATTGTCATATATTTAGGCCCTGGCACCCAGACAGAGGAGAGAGGTCCCATAACAGAGATTCAGGCTTCATGTCAGCAGAGAATCAGTCTTCATGTCATAGCAGAGAATCAGGCTTCACGTCACCCATCACTGGAACAGTCCATTGATATATATTTAGGCCCCGGCACCCAGACAGAGGAGAGAGGTCCCATAACAGAGATTCAGGCTTCATGTCAGCAGAGAATCAGTCTTGATATCATAGCAGAGAATCAGGCTTCACGTCAGCCAAAACTGGAACAGTCCATTGTCAGATATTTAGGCCCCGGCACCCAGAAAGAGGAGAGAGGTCCCATAGCAGAGATTCAGGCTTCATGTCATAGCAGAGAATCATGCTTCACGTCACCCAAAACTGGAACAGTCCATTGTCAGATATTTTGGCCCCGGCACCCAGACAGAGGAGAGAGGTCCCATAGCAGAGATTCAGGCTTCATGTCATAGCAGAGAATCATGCTTCACGTCACCCAAAACTGGAACAGTCCATTGTCAGATATTTTGGCCCCGACACCCAGACAGAAAAGAGAGGTCCCATAGCAGAGATTCAGGCTTCATGTCATAGCAGAGAATCATGCTTCACGTCACCCAACACTGAAACAGGCCACTGTCAGATATTTTTAGGCCCCAGCACCCAGACAGAGGAAAGGTTCATTCAACTTTGGGTTGCCCCGCAATATAATGGTAAAATGAAAATAAAAATAGGATTGAATGAGGAAGTGCCCTGGAGTACAATAATATATGGTTAAGGGGAGGTAGTTAATGTCTAATCTGCACAAGGGATGGACAGGTCCTGTGGGATCCATGCCTGGTTTATTTTTATGAACGTCAGCTTGTCCACATTGGCTGTAGACAGGCGGCTGTGTTTGTCTGTAATGACGCCCCCTGCCGTGCTGAATACACGTTCAGACAAAACGCTGGCTGCCTGGCAGGCCAGCACCTCCAAGGCATAAAAGGCTAGCTCTGGCCACGTGGACAATTTGGAGACCCAGAAGTTGAATGGGGCCGAACCATCAGTCAGTACGTGGAGGGGTGTGCACACGTACTGTTCCACCATGTTAGTGAAATGTTGCCTCCTGCTAACTTGTTCCGTATCAGGTGGTGGTGCAGTTAGCTGTGGCGTGTTGACAAAACCTTTCCACATCTCTGCCATGCTAACCCTGCCCTCAGAGGAGCTGGCCGTGACACAGCTGCGTTGGCGACCTCTTGCTCCTCCTCTGCCTTTGCCTTGGGCTTCCACTTGTTCCCCTGTGACATTTGGGAATGCTCTCAGTAGCGCGTCTACCAATGTGCGCTTGTACTCGCGCATCTTCCTATCACGCTCCAGTGCAGGAAGTAAGGTGGGCACATTGTCTTTGTACCGTGGATCCAGCAGGGTGGCAACCCAGTAGTCCGCACACGTTAAAATGTGGGCAACTCTGCTGTCGTTGCGCAGGCACTGCAGCATGTAGTCGCTCATGTGTGCCAGGCTGCCCAGAGGTAAGGACAAGCTGTCCTCTGTGGGAGGCGTATCGTCATCGTCCTGCGTTTACCCTCAGCCACGCACCAGTGATGCGCCCGAGCTGCGTTGGGTGCCACCCTGCTGTGAACATGCTTCATCCTCATCCTCCTCCACCTCCTCCTCATCCTCGTCCTCCTCGTCCTCCAGTAGTGGGCCCTGTCTGGCCACATTTGTACCTGGCCTCTGCTGTTGCAAAAAACCTCCCTTTGAGTCACTTCTAAGAGACTGGCCTGAAAGTGCTAAAAATGACCCCTCTTCCTCCTCCTCCTCCTCCTGAGCCACCTCCTCTTCCATCATCGCCCTAAGTGTTTTCTCAAGGAGACATAGAAGTGGTATTGTAACGCTGATAATGGCGTCATCGCCACTGTCCATGTTGGTGGAGTACTCGAAACAGCGCAACAGGGCACACAGGTCTCGCATGGAGGCCCAGTCATTGGTGGTGAAGTTGTGCTGTTCCGCAGTGCGACTGACCCGTGCGTGCTGCAGCTGAAACTCCACTATGGCCTGCTGCTGCTCGCACAGTCTGTCCAGCATGTGCAAGGTGGAGTTCCACCTGGTGGGCACGTCTGCTATGAGGCGGTGAGCGGGAAGGCCAAAGTTACGCTGTAGCGCAGACAGGCGAGCAGCGGCAGGATGTGAACGCCGGAAGCGCGAACAGACGGCCCGCACTTTATGCAGCAGCTCTGACATGTCGGGGTAGTTGTGAATGAACTTCTGCACCACCAAATTCAGCACATGCGCAAGGCAAGGGATGTGCGTCAAACCGGCTAGTCCCAGAGCTGCAACGATATTTCGCTCATTATCGCACACCACCAGGCCGGGCTTGAGGCTCACCGGCAGCAACCACTCGTCGGTCTGTTGTTCTATACCCCGCCACAACTCCTGTGCGGTGTGGGGCCTGTCCCCCAAACATATGAGTTTCAGAATGGCCTGCTGACGTTTACCCCGTGCTGTGCTGAAGTTGGTGGTGAAGGTGTGTGGCTGACTGGATGAGCAGGTGGAAGAAGAGGAGGAGGAAGCCGAGTAGGAGGAGGAGGCAACAGGAGGCAAAGAATGTTGCCCTGCGATCCTTGGCGGCGGAAGGACGTGCGCCAAACAGCTCTCCACCTGGGGCCCAGCCGCCACTACATTTACCCAGTGTGCAGTTAGGGAGATATAGCGTCCCTGGCCGTGCTTACTGGTCCACGTATCTGTGGTTAGGTGGACCTTGCCACAGATGGCGTTGCGCAGTGCACACTTGATTTTATCGGATACTTGGTTGTGCAGGGCAGGCACGGCTCTCTTGGAGAAGTAGTGGCGGCTGGGAACAACATACTGTGAGACAGCAAGCGACATGAGCTGTTTGAAGCTGTTTGTGTCCACCAGCCTGAATGACAGCATTTCATAGGCCAGTAGTTTAGAAATGCTGGCATTCAGGGCCAGTGATCGAGGGTGGCTAGGTGGGAATTTACGCTTTCTCTCAAATGTTTGTGAGATGGAGAGCTGAACGCTGCCGTGTGACATGGTTGAGATGCTTGGTGACGGAGGTGGTGGTGTTGGTGGTACATCCCCTGTTTGCTGGGCGGCAGGTGCCAACGTTTCTCCAGAGGCGGAGGAAGAGGCCGAGGCGGCAGCAGCAGAAGAGGTAGCAGGGGGAGCCTGAGTGAGTTCCTTGTTTTTAAGGTGTTTACTCCACTGCAGTTCATTCTTTGCATGCAGGTGCCTGGTCATGCAGGTTGTGCTAAGGTTCAGAACGTTAATGCCTCACTTCAGGCTCTGATGGCACAGCGTGCAAACCACTCGAGTCTTGTCGTCAGCACATTGTTTGAAGAAGTGCCATGCCAGGGAACTCCTTGAAGCTGCCTTTGGGGTGCTCGGTCCCAGATGGCGGCGGTCAGTAGCAGGCGGAGTCTCTTGGCGGCGGGTGTTCTTCTTTTGCCCACTGCTCCCTCTTTTGCTACGCTGTTGGCTCGGTCTCACCACTGCCTCTTCCTCCGAACTGTGAAAGTCAGTGGCACGACCTTCATTCCATGTGGGGTCTAGGACCTCATCGTCCCCTGCATCGTCTTCCACCCAGTCTTCCTCCCTGACCTCCTGTTCAGTCTGCACACTGCAGAAAGACGCAGCAGTTGGCACCTGTGTTTCGTCATCATCAGAGACGTGCTGAGGTGGTATTCCCATGTCCTCATCATCAGGAAACATAAGTGGTTGTGCGTTAGTGCATTCTATGGCTAGGTGGATGCCCTTGGGAAACCCTGCCAGCAGAGTCTTCAAACAGCATAAGAGACTGCTGCATAACTTGAGGCTCAGACAGTTTCCTTGATATGCATGGGGGTGATGTGACAGACTGATGGCCTTGGTTTTCAGGCGTCATCTGTGCGCTTTCTGCAGAAGACTGGGTGGGAGATAATGTGAACGTGCTGGATCCACTGTTGGCCACCCAATTAACTGATGCCTGTACCTGCTCAGGCCTTACCATCCTTAGAGCGGCATTGGGCCCCACCAAATATTGCTGTAAATTCTGGCGTCTACTGGGACCTGAGGTAGTTGGTTCACTACGACATGTGGCTGTGGCAGAATGGCCACGTCCTCTCCCAGCACCAGAGGGTCCACTAACACCACCACGACCATGTCCGCGTCCGTGTCCCTTACTAGATGTTTTCCTCATTTTTACTGTTCACCACAATAAGAAAAAAATTATTTGGCCCAATGTATTCAATTCAAATTCAGGCCTTTTTTTACAGATACCTAACACTATCTAGCTATCTATTTAGGTACCGTATTACACTAATACAGGCACAGCAGTAACGACAGATTTAGCTGAATATAAATTGTAGGCCTAGTATTTAGGCCCTGGATGACAGGTATACGTTTACCGACAGAATTAGACTTGGAAATGCACGGTAGCGTGTGAAGTTATTGAGGATTACCCTATCCGCACCTTCAATCTAATATACCCTTTTATGGATAGATTTAAAGTTGACCTGATACAGCAGAAACCACTGATTTAGGGAATTGCTAAGTTGGGAATTGTATTTCAACCCAGAACAAAAACTGTGCTTTGGCGGACACTAAATGAATTGACCAGCCTCAGCAATAAACACAGATTTAGCTGAATATAAATTTTAGGCCTATTATTTAGGCGCTGGGTGACAGGTATACGTTTACGGACAGAATTAAACTTGGAAATGCACGGTAGCGTGTGAAGTTATTGAGGATGACACTATCCGCACCTTCAATCTAATATACCCTTTTATGGATCGATTTAAACTTGGCCTGATACAGCAGAAACCACTGATTTAGGGAATTGCAGAACAAAAATATATCCTTTGCCAGACAGCAGACAGTATTACAATTGGCTAGCCACAGCTGAAACACCAGATTTAGGGTACTGCTATTTTGGCAATTGTATTTAACCCCTCAATAAAATAGCAAGCACAGCCAAGCCCCTGATGTAGGATATAGCAAAAAAAATAACCACACTATTGATGGTTAAATGGACTTGGTGGCAGCTTGTGCTGGCGCACGACAAGACACAAAATGGCCGCCGATCACCCAAGAAAAAAGTGACATAAAAACGCTCTGGGCAGCCTAAAAACAGTGAGCAATTAAATAGCAGCAGTTCAATGATCCACAGCTGTAGATCGATCACTGAATTAAGTGTTTTTGCAGAGTTAATCACTGCCTAATCTCGCCCTAACAGCAGCTGCAACCTCTCCCTACACTGATCAGAGCAGAGTGACGTGCGGCGCTACGTGACTCCAGCTTAAATAGAGGCTGGGTCACATGCTGCACTGGCCAATCACAGCCATGCCAATAGTAGGCATGGCTGTGATGGCCTCTTGGGGCAAGTAGTATGACGCTTGTTGATTGGCTGCTTTGCAGCCTTTCAAAAAGCGCCAAGAAAGCGACGAACACCGAACCCGAACTTTTACGAAAATGTTCGGGTTCGGGTCCGTGTCACGGACACCCCAAAATTCGGTACGAACCCGAACTATACAGTTCGGGTTCGCTCATCCCTAACTGCTGGCCAATCCCCTGTTGAAGGCGCAGGGCCGGATGCCCCTTGCCCTGCACCCGGGCCTTCGCATGCACCATCAGCAATTACATCCACTTCCCTGTCCCAGAGCAGCATCCAATTGTCCTCACCCTGGGCATTTGAACGCAAGCGGAAATACCCAGCCACCCACCCACTGTCCATAGCACGAAATGCGCAACTTTCAAAATTACTGGCCCTTGAAATGTTGCCATATGGGCTTGTGGAGACTGAGGCCTTCCGCAGCCTAATGTTGGCGGTCGTCCCTCGGTACCTAGTCCCCAGCCGCCAGTATTTTTCACGGTGTGCTGTGCCCGCCTTACACCAACATGTGTCCCAGAACATCACCCGTGCCCTGACCAACGCAGTTACTGGGAAGATCCACTTGACCATGGACACATGGACAAGTGCTGGTGGCCAGGGACGCTACATTTCCCTGACCGCACACTGGGTGAATGTTGTGGAGGCCGGTAGTGAGTCGTACCCTGGGATGGTACAGGTGCTACCCACGCCCAAGATTGCTGGCCCTACGTCCATCAGGGTCTCCGCTAGCAGCTATTTTACTGGCTCCAACCCCCACTTCTCCTCCTCCTCTTCCGCCGCTACCTCCACCACTTCTACCTCCAGCAGTCAGCAATCAGTCGGTAGCTGGTAGTAGTGTAGCAGTGCTGTGGTGAAACGTCAACAGGCCGTGCTGAAGCTGATCTGCCTAGGGGACAAACAGAGCTGTGGCAGGGTATAAGGGACCAGACCGAGCTGTGGTTCTCGCCACTCAGCCTACAACCAGGCATGGTTGTGTCGGACAATGGCCGTAACTTGGTGGCGGCTTTGGAGCTCGGCAACCTGATGCACATGCCTAGCGCACGGATTAAACTTAGTGGTTCAGAGGTTTATTAAAACATACCCAAATTTGACAGAGCTACTAGTAAAGGCGCGCCGCGTGGGCGCCCATTTCCGCAAGTCGTCCACAGCTTCAGCCGCTCTGTCAATGCTGCAGCAGCGCTTGGGGCTTCCAGCTCACCGACTGTTGTGCGACGTGAGCATGCGCTGGAACTCTATGTTCTACATGTTTGCCAGGCTTTGTGAGCAGCAGAGGGCAGTTGTGGAATACCAGCTGCAACATGGTTGTCGCCTTTCGAGTCAACTTCCACTATTCACAAGCAAGGAGTGGGCATTGATGGCAGACCTCTGTGAGGTTTTAAGAAACTTTGATGAATCCACACAGATAGTTAGTGGCGATAACGCTATAATCAGCGTAAGCATCCCACTTCTGTGTCTACTCAAACGATCGCTGCTCACAATTATTGACGACGCTCTGAATATGGCAGATGTGGAAAAGGGGGAGGACTTTAGTGTGGGTGATAGCCAGACCACCCACATTTCGTCTTTTCAGCGCGAATTGGACCATGAGGAGGAGGAGGAGTAGGAGGAGCTGGAGACAGTTTCCTCTGCTACAGAGGGTACTAACAACAGAACTTTAATTCCATCGGTTCGACGTTGATGGGCACAACGGGATGAGGAGGAGGATGAGGCGATGGAGAGTCATTCTGACGTCGACATAGACGTCTTGCCTGTTGGTACTCTGGCACACATGGCTGACTTCATGTTAGGCTGCCGTTTCCGTGACGCTCACGTTATACGCATTTTAAATAACACTGATTACTGCGTGTTCACCCTTCTCGACCCCCGCTACAAAGAGAACTTCTCATCTCTCATTCCTGTGGTGGAGAGGGCAAGTAAAATGGTGCAATACCAGAAGGTCCTTGTTGAGAAATTCCTCCAAACATTTCCATTTGACAAAGCTGGCGGCAGAGTCCGTACTTCCATAGGCAAACGAGGAAGGCAGGCCACGGGAACACACTCCAGTTCCAACAAAGGCAGAGCTACACTTTCCAAGGGATGACAACCGCCACCAACCGCCAGCAACCGCACCCTGAAGCGCGGCCTACTGTCTCAAGGAGGGAAAAGTTTTGGAAGATGGTGAAGGAATACATAGCAGACCGTGTCAGCATCCTCAATGATCCCTCGAACTTGTGCTCTATTCCTTGGAGGTGCTGGCCTGCCCTGCCGCCAGCGTTTTGTCTCAGCATGTACAGGTCCTTCTAAAACAATTAGCATATTGTGATAAAGTTCATTATTTTCTGTAATGTACTGATAAACATTAGACTTTCATATATTTTAGATTCATTACACACAACTGAAGTAGTTCAAGCCTTTTCTTGTTTTAATATTGATGATTTTGGCATACAGCTCATGAAAACCCAAAATTCCTATCTCCAAAAAATAGCATATTTCATCCGACCAATAAAAGAAAAGTGTTTTTAATACAAAAAAAGTCAACCTTCAAATAATTAAGTTCAGTTATGAACTCAATACTTGGTCGGGAATCCTTTTTCAGAAATGACTGCTTCAATGTGGCGTGGCATGGAGGCAATCAGCCTATGGCACTGCTGAGGTGTTATGGAGGCCCAGGATGCTTCGATAGCGGCCTTAAGCTCATCCAGAGTGTTGGGTCTTGCGTCTCTCAACTTTCTCTTCCCAATATCCCACAGATTCTCTATGGGGTTCAGGTCAGGAGAGTTGGCAGGCCAATTGAGCACAGTAATACCATGGTCAGTAAACCATTTACCAGTGGTTTTGGCACTGTGAGCAGGTGCCAGGTCGTGCTGAAAAATGAAATCTTCATCTCCATAAAGCTTTTCAGCAGATGGAAGCATGAAGTGCTCCAAAATCTCCTGTCCCTGCCCTTGATAAAACACAGTGGACCAACACCAGCAGCTGACATGGCACCCCAGACCATCACTGACTGTGGGTACTTGACACTGGACTTCAGGCATTTTGGCATTTCCCTCTCCCCAGTCTTCCTCCAGACTCAGTCCACTGCTTCCGCAGGTCCCCCAAGTTCTGGAATCGCTCCTTCTCCACAATCTTCCTCAGGGTCCGGTAACCTCTTCTCGTTGTGCAGCGTTTTCTGCCACACTTTTTCCTTCCCACAGACTTCCCACTGAGGTGCCTTGATACAGCACTCTGGGAACAGCCTATTCGTTCAGAAATTTCTTTCTGTGTCTTACCCTCTTGCTTGAGGGTGTCAATGATGGCCTTCTGGACAGCAGTCAGGTCGGCAGTCTTACCCATGATTGTGGTTTTGAGAAATGAACCAGGTTGGGAGTTTTTAAAACCCTCAGGAATCTTTTGCAGGTGTTTAGAGTTAATTAGTTGATTCAGATGATTAGGTTAATAGCTCGTTTAGAGAACCTTTTCATGATATGCTAATTTTTGGAGATAGGAATTTTGGGTTTTCATGAGCTGTATGCCAAAATCATCAATATTAAAACAAGAAAAGGCTTGAACTACTTCAGTTGTGTGTAATGAATCTAAAATTTATGAAAGTCTAATGTTTATCAGTACATTACAGAAAATAATGAACTTTATCACAATATGCAAATTTTTTGAGAAGGACCTGTATTTAGTGCTGCTGGTGGCATTATAACAGGCAAGCGTATTCGCTTGTCCACTGACAATGCTGACAGATTGACTCAGATATAAATGAACAAGGCCTGGATTGCCCCTGACTTCTCCACTCCACCAGAGGAAAGCTGAGATAATGAGCAACAAAAACGCAATTTAAATGTATGCTTTATAATGTACTCAATCCACAAGATTCAGATGCACCCTTTTCACCGCAAAAAAAGGGTATATGTTTGAATCTTGTTTTCTCATCATCCTCCTCCTCTTCCATACAGTAAATATGCCCTCACTACAATATTTTATAGGGTCATCTCACCTTCAGGCCTAGGGATGAGCGAACCCGAACTGTATTTTGGGGTGTCCGTGACACGGACCCGAACCCAAACATTTTCGTAAAAGTCTGGGTTTTTCTGTGTTCGGCGCTTTCTTGGTGCTTTTTGAAAGGCTGCAAAGCAGCCAATCAACAAGCGTCATACTACTTGCCCCTAGAGGCCATCACAGCCATGCCTACTATTGGCATGGCTGTGATTGGCCAGTGCAGCATGTGACCCAGCCTCTATATAAGCTTGGGTCACGTAGCGCTGCACGTCACTCTGCTGTTACAAGTGTAGGGAGAGGTTGCAGCTGCAACGTTAGGGCGAGATTAGGCAGTGATTAACTCCTCCAAAACACTTAAGACAGTGATCGATCTACAGCTGTGGATCATTGAACTGCTGCTATTCAATTGCTCACTGTTTTTAGGCTGCCCAGAGCGTTTTTCAGTCACTTTTTTCTGGGGTGATCGGCGGCCATTTGTGGCTTGTGGTGCGCCAGCACAAGCTGCCACCAAGTCCATTTAACCATCAATAGTGTGGGTATTTTGTGCTATATCCTACATCAGGGGCAAGCTGTCACCAAGTCCATTCAACCATCAATAGTGTGGTTATTTTTTGGTTATATCCTACATCAAGGGCAAGCTGCCACCAAGTCCATTTAACCATCAATAGTGTGGTTATTTAAATCTATCCCTAAAAGGGTATATTAGATTCAAGGTGCTGATAGGGTCATTCTCAATAACTTCACACACACGCTACTGTGCATATCCAAGTCTAATTCTGTCCGTAAACGTATACCTGTCACCCAGCGCCTAAATAATAGGCCTCAAATTTATATTCAGCTAAATCTGTGGCTATTGCTGTAGCTGGTCAAGTTATTTTGTGTCCGTCAAAGCACAGTTTTTGTTCTGATTTGAAATACAATTCCCAACCTAGCAATTTTCTAAATTAGTGGTTTCTGCTGTATCAGGCCTACTTTAAATCTATCCCTAAAAGGGTATATTAGATTCAAGGTGCTGATAGGGTCATTCTCAATAACTTCACACACACGCTACTGTGCATATCCAAGTCTAATTCTGTCCGTAAACGTATACCTGTCACCCAGCGCCTAAATAATAGGCCTCAAATTTATATTCAGCTAAATCTGTGGCTATTGCTGTAGCTGGTCAAGTTATTTTGTGTCCGTCAAAGCACAGTTTTTGTTCTGATTTGAAATACAATTCCCAACCTAGCAATTTTCTAAATTAGTGGTTTCTGCTGTATCAGGCCTACTTTAAATCTATCCCTAAAAGGGTATATTAGATTCAAGGTGCTGATAGGGTCATTCTCAATAACTTCACACACACGCTACTGTGCATATCCAAGTCTAATTCTGTCCGTAAACGTATACCTGTCACCCAGCGCCTAAATAATAGGCCTCAAATTTATATTCAGCTAAATCTGTGGCTATTGCTGTAGCTGGTCAAGTTATTTTGTGTCCGTCAAAGCACAGTTTTTGTTCTGATTTGAAATACAATTCCCAACCTAGCAATTTTCTAAATTAGTGGTTTCTGCTGTATCAGGCCTACTTTAAATCTATCCCTAAAAGGGTATATTAGATTCAAGGTGCTGATAGGGTCATTCTCAATAACTTCACACACACGCTACTGTGCATATCCAAGTCTAATTCTGTCCGTAAACGTATACCTGTCACCCAGCGCCTAAATAATAGGCCTAAAATTTATATTCAGCTCAATCTGTGTTTATTGCTGAGGCTGGTCAATTTATTTAGTGTCCGCCAAAGCACAGTTTTTGTTCTGGGTTGAATACAATTCCCAACTTAGCAATCCCCTAAATATATTTTTTCTGCTGTATCAGGCCAAGTTGAAATTGATCCATAAAAGGGTATATTAGATTGAAGGTGCGGATAGTGTCATCCTCAATAACTTCACACGCTACCGTGCATTTCCAAGTTTAAATAATTCTGTCCGTAAACGTATACCTGTCACCCAGCGCCTAAATACTAGGCCTACAATTTATATTCAGCTAAATCTGTCGCTACTGTTGTGCCTGTATTAGTGTAATACGGTACCTAAATAGATAGCCAGATAGTGTTAGGTGCCTGTAAAAAAAAGGCCTGAATTTGAATTCAATACATTGGGCCAAATAATTTTTTTCTTATTTTGGTGAACGGTAACAATGAGGAAAACATCTAGTAAGGGACGTGGACATGGTCGTGGTGTTAGTGGACCCTCTGGTGCTGGGAGAGGACGTGGCCGTTCTGCCACAGCCACACGTCCTAGTGAACCAACTACCTCAGGTCCCAGTAGCCAGCAGAATTTACAGCAATATTTTGTGGGGCCCAATGCCGTTCTAAGGATGGTAAGGCCTGAGCAGGTACAGGCATTAGTCAATTGGGTGGCCGACAGTGGATCCAGCACGTTCACATTATCTCCCACCCAGTCTTCTGCAGAAAGCGCAAAGATGGCGCATGAAAACCAAGTCCATCAGTCTGTCACATCACCCCCATGCATATCAGGGAAACTGTCTGAGCCTCAAGTTATGCAGCAGTCTTTTATGCTGTTTGAAGACTCTGCTGGCAGGGTTTCCCAAGGGCATCCACCTAGCCCTTCCCCAGCGGTGGAAGACATAGAATGCACTAACGCACAACCACTTATGTTTCCTGATGATGAGGACATGGGAATACCACCTCAGCACGTCTCTGATGATGACGAAACACAGGTGCCAACTGCTGCGTCTTTCTGCAGTGTGCAGACTGAACAGGAGGTCAGGGAGGAAGACTGGGTGGAAGACGATGCAGGGGACGATGAGGTCCTAGACCCCACATGGAATTAAGGTCGTGCCACTGACTTTCAGAATTCGGAGGAAGAGGCAGTGGTGAGACCGAGCCAACAGCGTAGCAAAAGAGGGAGCAGTGGGCAAAAGCAGAACACCCGCTGCCAAGAGAGTCCGTCTGCTACTGGCCACCGCCATCTGGGACCGAGCACCCCAAAGGCAGCTTCAAGGAGTTCCCTGGCGTGGCAGTTCTTCAAACAATGTGCTGACGACAAGACCCGAGTGGTTTGCACGCTGTGCCATCAGAGCCTGAAGCGAGGCATTAACGTTCTGAACCTTAGCACCAGGCACCTGCATGCAAAGCATGAACTGCAGTGGAGTAAACACCTTAAAAACAAGGAACTCACTCAGGCTCCCCCTGCTACCTCTTCTGCTGCTGCCGCCTCGGCCTCTTCCTCCGCCTCTGGAGGAACGTTGGCACCTGCCGCCCAGCAAACAGAGGATGTACCACCAACACCACCACCACCTCCGTCACCAAGCATCTCAACCATGTCACACGGCAGCGTTCAGCTCTCCATCTCACAAACATTTGAGAGAAAGCGTAAATTCCCACCTAGCCACCCTCAATCCCTGGCCCTGAATGCCAGCATTTCTAAACTACTGGCCTATGAAATGATGTCATTCAGGCTGGTGGACACAGACAGCTTCAAACAGCTCATGTCGCTTGCTGTCCCACAGTATGTTGTTCCCAGCCGGCACTACTTCTCCAAGAGAGCCGTGCCTTCCCTGCTCAACCAAGTATCCGATAAAATCAAGTGTGCACTGCGCAACGCCATCTGTGGCAAGGTCCACCTAACCACAGATACGTGGACCAGTAAGCATGGCCAGGGACGCTATATCTCCCTAACTGCACACTGGGTAAATGTAGTGGCGGCTGGGCCCCAGGCGAAGAGCTGTTTAGCGCACGTCCTTCCGCCGCCAAGGATCGCAGGGCAACATTCTTTGACTCCTGTTGCCTCCTCCTCCTACTCGGCTTCCTCCTCCTCTTCTTCCACCTGCTCATCCAGTCAGCCACACACCTTCACCACCAACTTCAGCACAGCCCGGGGTAAACGTCAGCAGGCCATTCTGAAACTCATATGTTTGGGGGACAGGCCCCACACCGCACAAGAGTTGTGGCGGGGTATAGAACAACAGACCGACGAGTGGTTGCTGCCGGTGAGCCTCAAGCCCGGCCTGGTGGTGTGCGATAATGGGCGAAATCTCGTTGCAGCTCTGGGACTAGCCGGTTTGACGCACATCCCTTGCCTGGCACATGTGCTGAATTTGGTGGTGCAGAAGTTCATTCACAACTACCCCGACATGTCAGAGCTGCTGCATAAAGTGCGGGCCGTCTGTTCGCGCTTCCGGCGTTCACATCCTGCCGCTGCTCGCCTGTCTGCGCTACAGCGTAACTTCGGCCTTCCCGCTCACCGCCTCATATGCGACGTGCCCACCAGGTGGAACTCCACCTTGCACATGCTGGATAGACTGTGCGAGCAGCAGCAGGCCATAGTGGAGTTTCAGCTGCAGCACGCACGGGTCAGTCACACTGCGGAACAGCCCCACTTCACCACCAATGACTGGGCCTCCATGCGAGACCTGTGTGCCCTGTTGCGCTGTTTCGAGTACTCCACCAACATGGCCAGTGGCGATGACGCCGTTATCAGCGTTACAATACCACTTCTATGTCTCCTTGAGAAAACACTTAGGGCGATGATGGAAGAGGAGGTGGCCCAGGAGGAGGAGGAGGAGGAAGAGGGGTCATTTTTAGCACTTTCAGGCCAGTCTCTTCGAAGTGACTCAGAGGGAGGTTTTTTGCAACAGCAGAGGCCAGGTACAAATGTGGCCAGACAGGGCCCACTACTGGAGGACGAGGATGAGGAGGAGGTGGAGGAGGACTAGGATGAAGCATGTTCACAGCGGGGTGGCACCCAACGCAGCTCGGGCCCATCACTGGTGCGTGTCTGGGGGGAAACGCAGGACGATGACGATACGCCTCCCACAGAGGACAGCTTGTCCTTACCTCTGGGCAGCCTGGCACACATGAGCGACTACATGCTGCAGTGCCTGCGCAACGACAGCAGAGCTGCCCACATTGAACGTGTGCGGACTACTGGGTTGCCACCCTGCTGGATCCACGGTACAAAGACAATGTGCCCACCTTACTTCCTGCACTGGAGCGTGATAGGAAGATGCGCGAGTACAAGCGCACGTTGGTAGACGCGCTACTGAGAGCATTCCTAAATGTCACAGGGGAACAAGTGGAAGCCCAAGGCGAAGGCAGAGGAGGAGCAAGAGGTCGCCAACGCAGCTGTGTCACGGCCAGCTCCTCTGAGGGCAGGGTTAGCATGGCAGAGATGTGGAAATATTTTGTCTCCACAGCTAACTGCACCCCCACCTGATACGGAACGTGTTAGCAGGAGGCAACATTTCACTAACATGGTGGAACAGTACGTGTGCACACCCCTCCACGTACTGACTGATGGTTCGGCCCCATTCAACTTCTGGGTCTCCAAATTGTCCACGTGGCCAGAGCTAGCCTTTTATGCCTTGGGGGGCTGGCCTGCCCGGCTGCCAGCGTTTTGTCTGAACGTGTATTCAGCACGGCATGGGGCGTCATTACAGACAAACGCAGCCGCCTGTCTACAGCCAATGTGGACAAGCTGACGTTCATAAAAATGAACCAGGCATGGATCCCACAGGACCTGTCCATTCCTTGTGCAGATTAGACATTTATAACTACCTCCCCTTAACCATATATTATTGTACTCCAGGGCACTTCCTCATTCAATCCTATTTTTATTTTCATTTTACCATTATATTGCGGGGCAACCCAAAGTTGAATGAACCTCTCCTCTGTCTGGGTGCCGGGGCCTAAAAATATCTGACAGTGGCCTTTTCCAGTGGTGGGTGACATGAAGCCTGATTCTCTGCTATGACATGAAGACTGATTCTCTGCTGAGTCTCTGACATGAAGCCTGAATGTCACGGCTGAGGATGGGGGAAATCCTCAGCCGTGCGGTGGCGGAAGATGTCCAGTCGCTACTCGCCAGGAACACAGAATCAGGGAGCAGGTCACCTCCTGTTGCGTCCCTAACGCTGACCCTGTCTCCTACCTGCATGGGCCTGACCTTGATGGTGGAGGACCCATGCGCAGGAACCTCGGATCCCTGACTTACCCTCTGACCCGTCCCTGGGCTAAGGAGCAGGGTAAGACAACCCACTCCTCCTAGGCACGGAGGAGCAGGAGTCTCACTGGCCAAGCAGCATGAAGAAGGGGGTACATAAACAGGACTATGGATAAGACAGGTGTCACGCGTTGGAGGTCCCAGGAGAGACCACCGCGTCGTCATGCAATAAACAAACGGAAATCAGGTACAGACACATAAGAGTTTATTGCACAAACAAAACATGAAAGGCAGCACAGAGAAAACATGAGCTCTATGTACCGTCAGCACAGTGGGAGAAAACCCCCACTGCGCCACTGTCTAGTAATACTCCAGAGGGGCGTAACTAAGCAACTCCTGGTTTTTCACTAGAGTCCTAGATGGTAGGGTTAGACTTAGCCGCAGAAAGTTGCCAGGGTCCACTCTGGAGCGTGACCTAGACAGTGACAGCAGGAGCGAATGGACAACAGGTACCAGAAGGTACCGACGGCACATAGGCAAACATAACAGACAGGTAAATACAAAACAGGGCAAATAATAACACAAGCAGGAGTTCATGCAAGGGAGCAGGAGTGGCAATGAGCAGAGAAGGACTTGCTCCACCAGAAGTAAACTGCATGGCCTTGTCATGCCACTCTGCTGCAAAGGCTTGCAGAACACAGACATCAGAATAAACACAAAGTAACTAAAACATAACTGACAGAACAGATAACAGAAAGGAAGACATCAGAGAACATAAATGAACAAGTAGGGAAACCCACAGAGCACAGACAAACAGACACGGATCCCATGGGTCAGCAGCATGGGAGACAGAGTAGAAACCAGAAGCGGCACAAGACAACACACACCAGGAGAGCTGACACAGAACTGAGGAAACCTCAGCCTTATATACAGGTTCCATGGGTGCAGCAGAGAGACCACACCCATGGAGCAGACAGAGGATTAACTCCTAATAGGAACACAGGGGAGTTAACCCATACAGAACCACAAATAATACACAGGAACAGAACTTCAGCGAGGAGCGCCGAACAAGCAAGAACGGAAGGTCACAGCCAGAGATAATGGCTGTGACAACAGGTGAACCAAACAGTTCCACACAAACCTGTCTCAGCCTTGCTGACTGGAACGCGTGCTAAGGAAAGGCTGTCCACACAGACAAAGGTAAACAGCACACACATGAAGACACACAGGGACCAGGACATCCATAGCTGCACAAAAACCAAAGACACAAGACATCAACAACACATCACGGTATTAGAACTTATGACCGGAAGGGTGGCCCTTACAAGAAGATGGAAAATCACAGGAGGCTGCTACAGCAAAGCATGACTGAAGCAACCTACTCAGCCATGCCAAAGTGAGAGGCTTTATAGGCCTAAGAGGCCACACCCAACGGTCAGACACACCCAGTGACATCACACACACTGGGAAGGGAGTTAACCCTTCCAGCACCACAGGAAAGGGAAAACACCAACTTAAAGGAACAGTGTCCAACACAACAAACACACTGTGGTTGTTGCCGCAGGCAACGACATGGGTGGCAACCGTGTCCTGGGAGTCAACCCCAAAGGCCGGGACACTGCCACCACATGTACACATCACCAAACGTTGCCACGGGCAACCACAGTGCAGGAAAGGTGTCCGTGCACACCACACAATACACAGAGTGCACACAGACTAACAACAGTGCATACATACATGCACACAAACTCCAAAGGGACCGCACACATACCTGTTGTCCGCGGCAACCGCACTTGAGGCAAACAACATCAAGCCTCAAGCTGCGGTTGAAACAACAACCCAAACCGCGGGCAACTGTATGTGGCTCCCAAGGAGTCACGACCAAAACTGTGGCCGTGACACTGAATCTCTGTTATGGGACCTCTCTCCTCTGTCTGGGTGCCGGGGCCTAAATTATATGACAATGGACTGTTCCAATGTTGGGTGACGTGAAGCATGATTCTCTGCTATGACATGAAGACTGATTCTCTGCTGACATGAAGCCTGAATCTCTGTTATGGGACCTCTCTCCTCTGCCTGGGTGCCGGGGCCTAAATATCTGACAATGGACTGTTCCAGTGGTTGGTGACGTGAAGCCTGATTCTCTGCTATGACATGAAGACTGATTCTCTGCTGACATGAAGCCAGATTCTCTGCTCTGGGACCTCTCTCCTCTGCCTGGGTGCCTGGGCCTAAATATCTGACAATGGACTGTTCCAGTGGTGGGTGACGTGAAGCATGATTCTCTGCTATGACATGAAGACTGATTCTCTGCTGACATGAAGCCAGATTCTCTGCTATGGGACCTCTCTCCTCTGCCTGGGTGCCTAGGCCAAAATATCTGACAATGGACTGTTTCAGTGGTGGGTGACGTGAAGCCTGATTCTCTGCTATGACATGAAGGCTGATTCTCTGCTATGACATGAAGACTGATTTTCTGCTGACATGAAGCCAGATTCTATGTTATGGGACCTCTCTCCTCTGCCTGGGTGCCGGGGCCTAAATATCTGACAATGGACTGTTCCAGTTTTGGGTGACGTGAAGCCTGATTCTCTGCTATGACATGAAGACTGATTCTCTGCTGACATGAAGCCTGATTCTCTGCTATGGAACCTCTCTCCAATTGATATTGGTTAATTTTTATTTATTTTATTTTTATTTTTATTCATTTCCCTATCCACATTTGTTTGCAGGGGATTTAACTACATTTTGCTGCCGTTTGCAGCCCTCTAGCCCTTTCCTGGGCATTTTTACAGCCTTTTTAGTGCCGAAAAGTTCGGGTCCCCATTGACTTCAATGGGGTTCGGGTTCGGGACGAAGTTCGGGTCGGGTTCGGATCCCGAACCCGAACATTTCCGGGAAGTTCAGCCGAACTTCTCGAACCTGAACATCCAGGTGTTCGCTCAACTCTATTCATGCCCTCACCTCCGATGTTTTATACGGTCTGTTCACCTGTAGGCCCTCACCTCTAATGTTTTATATGGTCTGCTCACCTGTAGGCCCTCATTACAATGTTTTATAGGGTCCACTCACCTTCAGGCCCTCACCTTCAATGTTTTATACGGTCTTCTCACTTGTAGGCCCTCACTACAATGTTTTATAGGGTCCGCTCACCTTCAGGCCCTTGCTACAATGTTTTATAGGGTCCGCTCACCTTCAGACCCTCACCTCCAATGTTTTATACGGTCTGCTCACCGGTAGGCCCTCACCTCTAATGTTTTATACGGTCTGCTCACCTGTAGGCCCTTACTACAATGTTTTATAGGGTCCGCTCACCTTTAGACCCTCACCTCCAATGTTTTATACGGTCTGCTTACCGGTAGGCCCTCACCTCTAATGTTTTATATGGTCTGCTCACCTGTAGGCCCTCACTACAATGTTTTATAGGGTCCGCTCACATTCAGGCCCTCACCTCCAAAGTTTTATACGGTCTGCTAACCGGTAGGCCCTCACCTCTAATGTTTTATACGGTCTGCTCTCCGGTAGGCCCTCACCTCTAATGTTTTATACTGTCTGCTCACCTGTAGGCCCTCACTACAATTTTATCTAGGGTCCGCTCCCCTTCAGGCCCTCACCTCCAATGTTTTATACGGTCTGCTCACCTGTAGGCCCTCACCTCCAATGTTTTATACGGTCTGCTCACCTGTAGGCCCTCACCTCTAGTGATTTATATGGTCTGCTCACCTGTAGGCCCTCACCTGTAATGTTTTATGCAGTCTGCTCACCTGAAAGCCCTCACATATAATGTTTTAGAAGGTCAGCTCAGCAGCAGGCACTCGCCCCTAATTTTTTATAGGGTCACCAGCATGCCCTCGCTCCGAATGTTTTGGAGGGTCACCAGCAGGCCATCAAGGATCATTTTTCAAGGGTGTGTATGATGCCCTCCTTTATGTGTAAGATAGGGTCTATTAGAGTGCCGGTTCCTTGTAATATTTGGCAGCCCTTTCACTTAGTGCATAGGCTTTAGGAGAGTAGCAGTGTATCTGAACAATTGTAGCACCATGTGAATGAAGCCCTCCTTTATGTGATATACAGGCTGTATCGGAGTGCTTCTTCCTAGTAATCTTTTGCAGCACTTACACTGTATATAACAATTTTACCTCTAAAAAGTTTATTTTTTTTGGGGGGGTGGTTTGGGCGTTTTTTTTGTTGGTCTGTAAAAGTGGCGTACAACATGGTTCCCAGCAGCGACATTGGAGTCCAAAATGCATCCAGACATGGTCCCCCTGCTGTTCCTGATCGATTTCAGAGGTGTTTCCATCACTTTCAGACCTTTTCCTATGAACCAGGCATCCTCCCCTCATCTGAGCAGGGGGTGCCTGGTTGTCTCCCATTGACTTCCATTATACTCGGGTGCTCGGCCGAGCGCATGAATATCGCTATGTGTTCGGACCCAGTACCCGAACACCAGAACACTTTGGTGCTCGCTCATCACTAGTTATTTTCCTTACAATAAATATAAAAATTGGATTGTGCACATAATGCATTTACTATTTTTTATATATATATATATACACTGCTCAAAAAAATAAGGAACACTTAAACAACACAATGTAACTCCAAGTCAATCACACTTCTGTGAAATCAAACTGTCCACTTAGGAAGCAACACTGAGTGACAATCAATTTCACATGCTGTTGTGCAAATGGGATAGACAACAGGTGGAAATTATAGGCAATTAGCAAGACACCCCCAATAAAGGAGTGGTTCTGCAGGTAGTGACCTGACCACTTCTCAGTTCCTATGCTTCCTGGCTGATGTTTTGCTCACTTTTGAATGCTGGCGGTGCTTTCACTCTAGTGGTAGCATGAGACAGAGTCTACAACCCACACAAGTGGCTCAGGTAGTGCAGCTTATACAGGATGGCACATCAATGCGAGCTGTGGCAAGAAGGTTTTCTGTGTCTGTCAGCGTAGTGTCCAGAGTATAGCGGCGCTACCAGGAGACAGGCCAGTACATCAGGAGATGTGGAGGAGGCCGTAGGAGGGCAACAACCCAGCAGCAGGACCGCTACCTCCGCCTTTGTGCAATGAGGAACAGGAGGAGCACTTCCAGAGCCCTGCAAAATGACCTCCAGCAGGCCACAAATGTGCATGTGTCTGCTCAAACGGTCAGAAACAGACTCCATGAGGGTGATATGAGGGACCGACGTCCACAGGTGGGTTTGTTCTTACAGCCCAACACCGTGCAGGACGTTTGGCATTTGCCAGAAAACACCAAGATTGGCAAATTCGCCACTGGCGCCCTGTGCTCTTCACAGATGAAAGCAGGTTCACACTGAGCACGTGACAGACGTGACAGAGTCTGGAGATGCCGTGGAGAACGTTCTAATGCCTGCAACATCCTCCAGCATGACCGGTTTGGCATTAGGTCAGTAATGGTGTGGGGTGGCATTTCTTTGGAGGGCCGCACAGCCCTCCATGTGCTCGCCAGAGGTAGCCTGACTGCCATTAGGTACCGAGATGAGATCCTCAGACCCCTTCTGAGACCATATGCTGGTGCGGTTGGCCCTGGGTTCCTCCTAATGCAAGACAATGCTAGACCTCATGTGGCTGGAGTGTGTCAGCAGTTCCTGCAAGACGAAGGCATTGATGCTATAGACTGGCCCGCCCGTTCCCCAGACCTGAATCCAATTGAGCACATCTGGGACATCATGTCTCGCTCTATCCACCAACGTCACGTTGCACCACAGACTGTCCAGGAGTTGGCAGATGCTTTAGTCCAGGTCTGGGAGGAGATCCCTCAGGAGACCATCCGCCACCTCATCAGGAGCATGCACAGGCGTTGTAGGGAGGTCATACAGGCACGCGGATGCCACACACACTACTGAGCCTCATTTTGACTTGTTTTAAGGACATTACATCAAAGTTGGATCAGCCTGTAGTGTGTTTTTCCACTTTAATTTTGAGGGTGACTCCAAATCCAGACCTCCATGGGTTAAAAAATTTGATTTCCATTTTTTTCTTTTGTGTGATTTTGTTGTCAGCACATTCAACTATGTAAAGAACAAAGTATTTCAGAAGAATATTTAATTAATTCAGATCTAGGATGTGTTATTTTTGTGCTCTCTTTATTTTTTTGAGTAGTGTATATACATATACAGTACAGACCAAAAGTTTGGACACGCCTTCTCATTCAAAGAGTTTTCTTTATTTTCATGACTATTCACACTGAAGGCATCAAAACTATGAATTAACACATGTGGAATTATATACATAACAAACAAGTGTGAAACAACTGAAAATATGTCATATTCTAGGTTCTTCAAAGTAGCCACCTTTTGCTTTGATTACTGCTTTGCACAGTCTTGGCGTTCTCTTGATGAGCTTCAAGAGGTAGTCCCCTGAAATGGTTTTCACTTCACAGGTGTGCCCTGTCAGGTTTAATAAGTGGGATTTCTTGCCTTATAAATGGAGTTGGGACCATCAGTGGCGTTGAGGAGAAGTCAGGTGGATACACAGCTGATAGTCCTACTGAATAGACTGTTAGAATTTGTATTATGGCAAGAAAAAAGCAGCTAAGTAAAGAAAAACGAGTGGCCATCATTACTTTAAGAAATGAAGGTCAGTCAGTCAGCCGAATAATTGGGAAAACTTTGAAAGTAAGGGCTATTTGACCATGAAGGAGAGTGATGGAGTGCTGCGCCAGATGACCTAGCATCCACAGTTACCGGACCTGAACCCAATCGAGATGGTTTGGGGTGAGCTGGACCGTAGAGTGAAGGCAAAAGGGCCAACAAGTGCTAAGCATCTCCGGGAACTCTTTCAAGACTGTTGGAAGACCATTTCAGGGGACTACCTCTTGAAGCCCATCAAGAGAACGCCAAGAGTGTGCAAAGCAGTAATCAAAGCAAAAGGTGGCTACTTTGAAGAACCTAGAATATGACATATTTTCAGTTGTTTCACACTTGTTTGTTATCTATATAATTTCACATGTGTTAATTCATAGTTTTGATGCCTTCATAGTCATGAAAATAAAGAAAACTCTTTGAATGAGAAGGTGTGTCCAAACTTTTGGTCTGTACTGTATATATATATATATATATACACTGCGTGCAGAATTATTAGGCAAATGAGTATTTTGACCACATCATCCTCTTTATGCATGTTGTCTTACTCCAAGCTGTATAGGCTCGAAAGCCTACTACCAATTAAGCATATTAGGTGATGTGCATCTCTGTAATGAGAAGGGGTGTGGTCTAATGACATCAACACCCTATATTAGGTGTGCATAATTATTAGGCAACTTCCTTTCCTTTGGCAAAATGGGTCAAAAGAAGGACTTGACAGGCTCAGAAAAGTCAAAAATAGTGAGATATCTTGCAGAGGGATGCAGCACTCTTAAAATTGCAAAGCTTCTGAAGCGTGATCATTGAACAATCAAGCGTTTCATTCAAAATAGTCAACAGGGTCGCAAGAAGCGTGTGGAAAAACCAAGGCGCAAAATAACTGCCCATGAACTGAGAAAAGTCAAGCGTGCAGCTGCCAAGATGCCACTTGCCACCAGTTTGGCCATATTTCAGAGCTGCAACATCACTGGAGTGCCCAAAAGCACAAGGTGTGCAATACTCAGAGACATGGCCAAGGTAAGAAAGGCTGAAAGACGACCACCACTGAACAAGACACACAAGCTGAAACGTCAAGACTGGGCCAAGAAATATCTCAAGACTGATTTTTGTAAGGTTTTATGGACTGATGAAATGAGAGTGAGTCTTGATGGGCCAGATGGATGGGCCCGTGGCTGGATTGGTAAAGGGCAGAGAGCTCCAGTCCGACTCAGACGCCAGCAAGGTGGAGGTGGAGTACTGGTTTGGGCTGGTATCATCAAAGATGAGCTTGTGGGGCCTTTTCGGGTTGAGGATGGAGTCAAGCTCAACTCCCAGTCCTACTGCCAGTTTCTGGAAGACACCTTCTTCAAGCAGTGGTACAGGAAGAAGTCTGCATCCTTCAAGAAAAACATGATTTTCATGCAGGACAATGCTCCATCACACGCGTCCAAGTACTCCACAGCGTGGCTGGCAAGAAAGGGTATAAAAGAAGAAAATCTAATGACATGGCCTCCTTGTTCACCTGATCTGAACCCCATTGAGAACCTGTGGTCCATCATCAAATGTGAGATTTACAAGGAGGGAAAACAGTACACCTCTCTGAACAGTGTCTGGGAGGCTGTGGTTGCTGCTGCACGCAATTTTGATGGTGAACAGATCAAAACACTGACAGAATCCATGGATGGCAGGCTTTTGAGTGTCCTTGCAAAGAAAGGTGGCTATATTGGTCACTGATTTGTTTTTGTTTTGTTTTTGAATGTCAGAAATGTATATTTGTGAATGTTGAGATGTTATATTGGTTTCACTGGTAAAAATAAATAATTGAAATGGGTATATATTTGTTTTTTGTTAAGTTGCCTAATAATTATGCACAGTAATAGTCACCTGCACACACAGATATCCCCCTAAAATAGCTAAAACTAAAAACAAACTAAAAACTACTTCCAAAAATATTCAGCTTTGATATTAATGAGTTTTTTGGGTTCATTGAGAACATGGTTGTTGTTCAATAATAAAATTAATCCTCAAAAATACAACTTGCCTAATAATTCTGCACTCCCTGTATATATATAAATGAGTTTCTGTCTGTCTGTCTAGACGTCTGTCTGGACGTTCTTTATGCGCGACCAAACAACTGGACTGATCTTCACCAAATTTGACACAGCTCTCTAGGACTTACCGTTCCTGAGATATTTCCAAAAAATGACCTGCATCAGCCAATATAAGTCTTTCACTCATATCCCAACTGCCATACACACAGTCACATGTCCCGTATCAGCCAATAGAAGCTTGTAGGTCCTACTCCAGGTTGCCATTACAACTGATCATAGGTTTTAGCAGTTCGCAGGTCCTTAAATATTCAGTCATATGACGTATGACGGCACAACTACACTGCTACATGCATGGAGGGCAGGGGCCACTATTAAATGGACGGGCGCTGTGGAGTTCACTGTTAAAGGGGCGGGCACTGTGGAGGTCACTGTTAAAGGGGCAGGCACTGAGGAGGTCAATGTTAAAGGGACAGGCACTGTGGAAGTCACTGTTAAAGAGGCGGGTACTGTGAAGGTCACTGTTAATAGGGCAGCCACTATGAAGCTCACTGTTAAAGGGGTGGTCAATGTTAAAGGGGTGGGCACTGTGGAAGTCACTGTTAAAGGGGCGGGCACTATTAAAAGGACAGGCAATGTAGAGGTCACTGTTAATGGGGCGGGCACTGTGGAGGTCATTGTAAAAGGGGCAGTCACTGTTAAAGGGACACGCACTATAGAGGTCACTATTAAAGGGACGGGCACTGTGGAGGTCACTGTTAAAAGGGAGGTCACTGTTAAAGGGGCGGGCACTGTAAAGGTCACTGTTAAAGGGGTGGTCAATGTTAAAGGGGCGAGCACTGTGGAGGTCATTGTTAAAGGAGCAGGCACTGTGGAGGTCACTGTTAAAGGGATGAGCAATGTGGAAGTCACTGTTAAGGGGGCAGGCACTGTGGAGGTCACTGTTAAAAATGCAGGCAGTACGGAGGTCAATGTTAAAGGGGTGGGTACTGTGGAAGTCACTGTTAAATTGGCGGATACTGTAGAGATCACTGTTAAAGGGGCGACCACTGTTAAAGGGGTGGTCAATGTTAAAGGGGCGGTCAATGTTAAAGGGGCAGGTACTGTCAAGGTCACTGTTATAGGGGCAGGCACTGTGGAGGTCACTGTTAAAGGGGCAGGCACTGTGCAGGTCACTGCTAAAGATGCCGTCACTGTTAAAGGGGCGGGCATTGTGGAGTTCACTGTCAAAGGGGCAGGCACTGTGGAGGTCAATGTTAAAGGGGCGGTCACTGTGGAGGTCACTGTTAAAGGGGCGGGCACTGTGGAGATCATTGTTAAAGGGGCGGACACTGTGGAGGTCATTGTTAAAGGGGCGGGTACTGTGGACTGTTATGTACTGTTATGAAGGAAACTGCTGATATCTTTTTAAGACACACGGAAACATTAAATGAAATGTTGTGTTCAAAATAATAGCAGTACAGTTGTGGCCAAAAGTTTTGAGAATTACATAAATATTGGAAATTGGAAAAGTTGCTGCTTAAGTTTTTATAATAGCAATTTGCATATACTCCAGAATGTTATGAAGAGTGATCAGATGAATTGCATAGTCCTTCTTTGCCATGAAAATTAACTTAATCCCCAAAAAAACCTTTCCACTGCATTTCATTGCTGTCATTAAAGGACCTGCTGAGATCATTTCAGTAATCGTCTTGTTAACTCAGGTGAGAATGTTGACGAGCACAAGGCAGGAGATCATTATGTCAGGCTGATTGGGTTAAAATGGCAGACTTGACATGTTAAAAGGAGGGTGATGCTTGAAATCATTGTTCTTCCATCGTTAACCATGGTGACCTGCAAAGAAACGCGTGCAGCCATCATTGCGTTGCATAAAAATGGCTTCACAGGCAAGGATATTGTGGCTACTAAGATTGCACCCCAATCAACAATTTAAAGGGTCATCAAGACCTTCAAGGAAAGAGGTTCAATTCTTGTTAAGAAGGCTTCAGGGCGTCCAAGAAAGTCCAGCAAGCGCCAGGATCGTCTCCTAAAGAGGATTGAGCTGCGGGATCGGAGTGCCACCAGTGCAGAGCTTGCTCAGGAATGGCAGCAGGCAGGTGTGAGTGCATCTGCACGCACAGTGAGGCGAAGACTTTTGGAAGATGGCCTGGTGTCAAGAAGGGCAGCAAAGAAGCCAATTCTCTCCAAAAAAAACATCAGGGATAGATTGATCTTCTGCAGAAAGTATGGTGAATGGACTGCTGAGGTCTGGTGCAAAGTCATATTCTCTGATGAAGCCTCTTTCCGATTGTTTGGGGCATCTGGAAAAAGGCTTGTCCGGAGTAGAAAAGGTGAGCGCTACCATCAGTCCTGTGTCATGCCAACAGTAAAGTATCCTGAGACCATTCATGTGTGGGGTTGCTTCTCATCCAAGGGAGTGGGCTCACTCGCAATTTTGCCCAAAAACACAGCCATGAATAAAGAATGGTACCAAAACACCCTCCAACAGCAACTTCTTCCAACAATCCAACAATAGTTTGGTGAAGAACAATGCATTTTCCAGCACGATGGAGCACCGTGCCATGAGGCTAAAGTGATAACTAAGTGGCTCGGGGACCAAAACGTTGATATTTTGGGTCCATGGCCTGGAAACTCCCCAGATCTTAATCCCATTGAGAACTTGTGGTCAATCCTCAAGAGGCGGGTGGACAAACAAAATCCCACTAATTCTGACAAACTCCAAGAAGTGATTATGAAAGAATGGGTTGCTATCAGTCAGGAATTGGCCCAGAAGTTGATTGAGAGCATGCCCAGTCAAATTGCAGAGGTCCTGAAAAAGAAGGGCCAACACTGCAAATACTGACTCTTTGCATAAATGTCATGTAATTGTCGATAAAAGCCTTTGAAACGTATTAAGTGCGTGTAATTATATTTCACTACATCACAGAAACAACTGAAACAAAGATCTAAAAGCAGTTTAGCAGCAAACTTTGTGAAAACTAATATTTGTGTTATTCTCAAAACTTTTGGCCACGACTGTATGTTTAAAAAAGTGAATAAAGCTTAAAATCCTTCTAATAGGTTTTATTTCCATACACACAAATGCATTGGGAACACTACACATTCTATTCCAAGTCAAAACATGAAGAATAATATATCAAATTTGTGTTGAAGATTTTGCTTTTCTTTGAATCATGTAACTAATATTTAGTTGTTTAGTTTCTGAGAACTGCTTTACATCTGTGTTGCATGGAGTCAACTAACTTCTGGCACCTGTGAACAGGTATTCCAGTCCAGGATGATTGGACTACATTCCACAGTTCTTCTCTATTTCTTAGTTTTGCCTCAGAAACTGCATTTTTTATGTCACCCCACAAGTTTTCTATTGGATTAAGATTAAGATCTGGGGATTGGGCTGTCCACTCCATAATGTCAATCTTGTTGGTCTGGAACCAAGATATTGTACGTTTACTGGTGTGTTTGGGGTCGTTGTCTTGTTGGAACACCCATTTTAAGGGCATTTCCTCTTCAGCATAAGGCAGCATGACCTCTTCAAGTATTCTGATGTATTCAAACTGATCCATGATCCTGGTATGCGATAAATAGGCCCAACACCGTAGTATGAGAAACATCCCCATATCATGATGCTTGCGCCACCATGCTTCACTGTCTTCACAGTGTACTGTGGCTTGAATTCAGTGTTTGGGGGTCATCTGACAAACTTTCTCCGGTCACTAGACCCAAAAAGAACAATTTTACTTTCATCAGTCCACAAAATGTCTCTTTAGGTCAGTCAATGTGCTCTTTGGCAAATTGTAACCTCTTCAGCACATGTCTTTTTTTCAACAGTTGGACTTTGCGGGGGCTTCTTGCAGATAGCTTGGATTCACATAGGCATCTTCTAATTGTAACAGTACTCACAGGTAACTTTAGACCTATTTTGATCTTCCTGGAGCTGATTGTTGGCTGAGTCCTTGGTAGTTTTTCACTTTCTTCCACGTCTTTCAGGTTTTGGTTGCCATTTTAAAGCATTTGCGATCATTTTAGCTGAGCAGCCTATCATTTTCTGCACTTCTTTATATGTTTTCCCCTCTCTAATCAACTTTTTAATCAAGGTACGCTGTTCTTCTGAACAATGTCTGGAGCTACCCATTTTCCTCAGAATTTCAGAAAGAAATGCACTATAACCAGCATGTACAACATTTGCTGTCTTCCTTCCTTAAATGAGGGCAATAATTGCCACCTGTTTTTCAAAGAATGAATGACCTCACTCATTGAACTCCTCATTGCCATTATTTGGAACATGCCCCTTTTAATAAGTGATTGCATTACAGAGAATCAGCAGCATGCATGTCATGACTGTTGGGTCTGTTGGGTTTCTATTACTCTACTACACCTGCTAGTAAACTATTTGCCATGTAGAAATATCATGTGATTGACCAGGTTAGTGATGTCTGACTGAACACAACTGCATATATATATATATATTAGAGGTGGGACGAATCCAATTTTTTTTCGAATCCGAATCCGAAAAGGTTCTCGAATATATCGAATCTTTCGAATCTCGAATCCTATGAATCCTGTACATAATTGTGTGAACGGTGTAAGAAACAAAGTCAGACCGCGTCAGTTTGTCTGAACCTCCACCTCCCAGTCACGGTCGCACCCTATATGACCGTGATCGTTACGCCCCTGCTCCTATCACTACAGAACATACAGGGTAATACAGCGCCACATACCTCTTACATCCAGTGACATCTCCTTTGATGTAGATGTTCTCTTTCCTCATCTTCTCCTTTCAGACCTTCAGACCAGACCACCATTTTTCAGCCATTTTTCGTCTCTGCAGCTTGACAAAAAAAAATCTTAGTTTACTACTTTTCCTCCCATCTTCTGGACAAATCATCCTAACACCCCCAATACTGTGCCGCTGTGCTTCCCAATACTATACTGCAGAAACAGATAATACCCCTGATAATACTAGTACCACACAGAGCCCCCCATATAAAATACCCCTTCTTTGTGGCCTCAGTAGATGCCCCCATAGTGCCCCCCAATAATGTGCCAATAAGAAGTGACCCCACAGTGCCACCCAATAATGTGCCAGTAAGTGTCCCCATAGATGCCCCCCTAATCATGTGCCAGTATCAAGTGCGGAGTGCCTCTCTCCTCCCCCCCATGTGCCGATATCATAGTGCCATCTCCCCCCCAAATTGCCAGTATCATAGTGCCACCTCCCCCCATAATGTGCCAGTATCATAGTGCCATCTCCCCCCATAATGTGCCAGTATCATAGTGCCTCCCCCCAATGTGCCAGTAGTATCATAGTGCCTCTCACCTCTCCCCCTGGCATCCACAGATCCCCCATCCTATAACAGTGCCATCCACAGACCCCCCATCCTATAACAGTGCCATCCACAGACCCCCCCCACCCACCCCATAATAGTGCCATCCACAGACCCCCCCACCCCATAACAGTGCCATCCACAGACCCCCCCCACCCCATAACAGTGCCATCCACAGACCCCCCCACCTCATAACAGTGCCATCCACAGACCCCCCCCACCTCATAACAGTGCCATCCACAGACCCCCCCATCCTATAACAGTGCCATCCACAGACCCCCCATCCGATAACAGTGCCATCCACAGACCCCCTCCACCCCATAACAGTGCCATCCACAGACCCCCCCACCCCATAACAGTGCCATCCACAGACCCCCCCACCCCATAACAGTGCCATCCACAGACACCCCCATCCTATAACAGTGCCATCCACAGACCCCCCCACCCCATAACAGTGCCATCCACAGACCCCCCACCCCATAACAGTGCCATCCACAGACCCCCCCCACCCCATAACAGTGCCATCCACAGACACTCCCATCCTATAACAGTGCCATCCACAGACCCCCCCACCCCATAACAGTGCCATCCACAGACACCCCACCCCATAACAGTGCCACCCACAGACCCCCCCCCCACCCCATAACAGTGCCATCCACAGACCCCCCCACCTCATAACAGTGCCATCCACAGACCCCCCCCACCTCATAACAGTGCCATCCACAGACCCCCCCATCCTATAACAGTGCCATCCACAGACCCCCCATCCGATAACAGTGCCATCCACAGACCCCCTCCACCCCATAACAGTGCCATCCACAGACCCCCCCACCCCATAACAGTGCCATCCACAGACCCCCCCCCACCCCATAACAGTGCCATCCACAGACACCCTCATCCTATAACAGTGCCATCCACAGACCCCCCCACCCCATAACAGTGCCATCCACAGACCCCCCACCCCATAACAGTGCCATCCACAGACCCCCCCCACCCCATAACAGTGCCATCCACAGACCCCCCCACCTCATAACAGTGCCATCCACAGACCCCCCCCACCTCATAACAGTGCCATCCACAGACCCCCCACCTCATAACAGTGCCATCCACAGACCCCCTATCCTATAACAGTGTCATCCACAGACCCCCCCACCCCATAACAGTGCCATCCACAGACCCCCCCCCACCCCATAACAGTGCCATCCACAGACCCCCCAATCCTATAACAGTGCCATCCACAGACCCCCCCACCCCATAACAGTGCCATCCACAGACCCCCCACCCCATAACAGTGCCATCCACAGACCCCCCCCACCCCATAACAGTGCCATCCACAGACCCCCCCCACCTCATAACAGTGCCATCCACAGACCCCCCCCACCTCATAACAGTGCCATCCACAGACCCCCCCACCTCATAACAGTGCCATCCACAGACCCCCTATCCTATAACAGTGTCATCCACAGACCCCCCCCCACCCCATAACAGTGCCATCCACAGACCCCCCCATCCTATAACAGTGCCATCCACAGACCCCCCCACCCCATAACAGTGCCATCCACAGACCCCCCCATCCTATAACATTGCCATCCACAGACCCACCCCCCACCCCTTAACAGTGTCACCCACAGACCCCCCATTGCCGCTCCAGTAGTTATAAAATGTGTAATTCTGATTAATAATCATGCTGCCCCCTCTGTCTGTAGTATAACATTCAATGAATCTTACTCACAGGGCTACTGATATCGTAATGCAGGCCGGCCGGGCAGACGAGCGGCAGAGTGACTGACTGACGTCACCTGCCTGCGCCGCCTGCTTCATTCATAAAGCAGGCGGCGCAGGCAGGTGACGTCAGTCAGTCACTCTGCCGCTCGTCTGCCCGGCAGGCCTGCATTACGATATCAGTAGCCCTGTGAGTAAGATTCATTGAATGTACAGGAGCCGAAAGGCCGGAGCACAGTGAACGCACCGGCCCCTAGTTCCTCCTCCCAGTCCCTCCCACTGGATTCGTATCATGTAAATTACGTCGGGATTCGAGTCCACGAATCCCACGAATCCACCAAGATTCGAGGGATTCGTGGATTCGACGAATCCCCCGTCCCATCTCTAATATATATATATATATATATATATATATACAGTACAGACCAAAAGTTTGGACACACCTTCTCATTCAAAGAGTTTTCTTTATTTTCATGACTATGAAGGCATCAAAACTATGAATTAACACATGTGGAATTATATACATAACAAACAAGTGTGAAACAACTGAAAATATGTCATATTCTAGGTTCTTCAAAGTAGCCACCTTTTGCTTTGATTACTGCCTTGCACACTCTTGGCATTCTCTTGATGAGCTTCAAGAGGTAGTCCCCTGAAATGGTCTTCCAACAGTCTTGAAGGAGTTCCCAGAGATGCTTAGCACTTGTTGGCCCTTTTGCCTTCACTCTGCGGTCCAGCTCACCCCAAACCATCTCGATTGGGTTCAGATCCGGTGACTGTGGAGGCCAGGTCATCTGGCGCAGCACCCCATCACTCTCCTTAATGGTCAAATAGCCCTTACTTTCAAAGTTTTCCCAATTTTTCGGCTGACTGACTGACCTTCATTTCTTAAAGTAATGATGGCCACTCGTTTTTCTTTACTCAGCTGCTTTTTTCTTGCCATAATACAAATTCTAACAGTCTATTCAGTAGGACTATCGCTGTGTATCCACCTGACTTCTCCTCAACGCAACTGATGGTCCCAACCCCATTTATAAGGCAAGAAATCCCACTTATTAAACCTGACATGGCATACCTGTGAAGTGAAAACCATTTCAGGGGACTACCTCTTGAAGCTCATCAAGAGAATGCCAAGAGTGTGCAAAGCAGTAATCAAAGCAAAAGGTGGCTACTTTGAAGAACCTAGAATATGACATATTTTCAGTTGTTTCACACTTGTTTGTTATGAATATAATTCCACATGTGTTAATTCATAGTTTTGATGCCTTCAGTGTGAATCTACAATTTTCATAGTCATGAAAATAAAGAAAACTCTTTGAATGAGAAGGTGTGTCCAAACTTTTGGTCTGTACTGTATATATATATAAAACACAACAGATTTACAATCTTGCACTGAGGTAGAAATCTTAGTGCAACAGCCTACATACATACGGAGAGCTAGAAATGCAAATGCTTCCTCTTCAGGTCAGTGGGCACAGAGTTATATGATGGCACAAAGTTTCTTGCACATTTATCGTACCTACAGAATCTGTGACTCGCCCTAGTTATTTGTATATCTATGTCATTGACACATAAATATTAAATGCACAGTGAAGCTCTTATCCAAGGGTAATGGGTAATAATAATGAAAACTGTTTTATATTAACTAGCAGCAGGGAATGGTATACGTAATTTGGGTACTGGGACATTAATCAAATTGTTAGCAACAGACCTAATTTGCAAATACTTATTACATGGTTTCATCCCTGCTATTAGAGAGGCTATCACATAATTACTGGATTGTTGTAACTGATGGTTTTAGTATCTATGATAAAAAGAAATTGGCTTTAGAAATTATTTTCTAATATATGGCACCCTTGAGAGCTCTTATGCAGACTATACTTGCACAGATACACATTTCAAAGCTCAGCTTGATATAATCAGCCACTTTTTTGATTATTATAACTTTTTTTATTACCTTTGCCTATTCTTAGGCTTAACTTCCATGATAACACTGTACAAATGTGAGTGGACACTTTAAGTAATTTAACTGTTTCCTGTGGGCTCTCTATTTCATCTGATTCTTTTAATAAACGTAATGGTCTGCCTTTGGTTAATTTGTATATAGTTGAAAAGTATGTTCTAGAAATAATATGAATGTTGAAGAAATAAGAGATCACCTTTTTTACCATCTCTAGGTAGCATCCTTGACAGGCAACCCTGGGTTCTTTTCCAGAGATGAAGCTTTATTTAGAACATCAGACTCAAA
This sequence comes from Bufo bufo, assembly GCF_905171765.1. Classification (NCBI taxonomy): domain Eukaryota; kingdom Metazoa; phylum Chordata; class Amphibia; order Anura; family Bufonidae; genus Bufo; species Bufo bufo. Next base: position 362,543,314 of record NC_053390.1, on the reverse strand, counting down.
TACAGCAAGTATTATAGCTCTTCTCCCAATAAGATATGGTTGAATATACCTAATACCCAGAGTGATACTACCTCTGTTCATCCATCCTCTAACCCCCTCAGCCTTTCTTCTCATACCATTTTTTACACGTTGACTAACATGTGAAGGATATCTTATTAGATAGAATATTGAAACTAATCATGCATGTCCATTGGATGACTTTAAAAAGTAAAAATGTTCTTAAAACTAATCAAACATACTCATTGGTTGATTGTGTACTATTATTTTAATGATGACAGTTACCCAGGAATATCTTCATCTGAAATGCAGAAGCAAAATCACCTGGCCAGATAACTCATGTGTAGGCATTGTATACAATCCGTATCCATTACATTTACTGTAAATGGTACATTCATTGGAAACAAACAATGACTCTACTGGAAGGTACACGATCAGAGAAAGCCACCAATAATTCCCAACAGCCAAAGAGGCTATCATGTTCTTTCCCTAGACATAGTAGAAGATAAGTGTTATGCAAAACAATAATAAAGAATAAAATACCATGTATATAGATCTACTTATGACATATTCCTGAAAGGTTCAGAAATAACCACTATATACAGTATATACAGTGAGCTATGTTATTGAACGGTTTCCTTTGTGCAACATTAATAACTTGCTGGGTTGCAATAAATATATACCTACTATATATTGTGACACAGGGAGGGGTTGTGTCTGGCAAGGCAGGTATTTTCTTCCCAGCATGTGCGGCTGGGCTGGTTTCCAGCCAGGTGAGGTCAAATACCAGACCAGAGTTTAAGTCCTTAAATAGGCAGCTGGGCTCAGCAGAGATGTCTCTGTTTTTGGGATCTGAGGCTTTGTGCCGCGCTGGAGGGCTGAGAGCCACACGCTGGGGAAACAGGCCCCCTAAAGCCTGCTGTGGACTACTGGAGGCAGAACTGCCAGCAAGGTGACTTGTGTTATATGAACTTTCCATTGTGTGTGAATTAACACCAAAACTGCAAAGTCACATGTTGTTTTGTGCAATTGCCTCAAGTGTGAATAAACACTGATGTTTTGAGTTAAGAACTTGTATTTTGCCTCTGTACTGCACCCGCTTACCCTATTTACCAGAGCGAAACCCCACAATTGGTGGAGGATGCGTGCAAGAGAAGTGAGGCTGGCATGAACGACAATATTTTTGGTTTCTGCATTTTTCAGGCACGGTTGTTTGTCGTACATTAAACCAGCTGTATTACAACCGGTGCTCCACGACAAAATGGAGGCTGTTGTGAAGGCCCTCATGGAGGATAATCTGCAGCAGCGAGAGACAAACCTGCAGCGACGCAAGGCTAATAAGCAGCAGCAGGAGACTAACCAGTTGCTGCTACAACACGTGATGGCTTTGCAGACAGCAGGAGCAACCACGAGCGTCCACGATGCCTGGAAAGCAGTCCGTGCCGCGATTCCTAAGATGACCCCCGCAGACGATATTAAAACCTACCTGGCGATGTACGAGAAAGGGGCCGAGCTACCCCGTGACCAGTGGGCAGAGGTCGTCGTTCCATTCTTGGCATCCCATTCCCAGCGGGTGTATTTCAACTTGCCGGACGATCAAGGGGCCGACTACCAAAAAGTAAAGGGTGAGATTTTGACAAGACTGGGGGTGAATGTGTTGGTCCGGCCCCAGTGGGTACATCAGTGGGGGTTTAAGCCGACTGAGCCTGCGAGGACCCAGTATTATGACTTACTCCACTTCTTGCAAAAGTGGATACATCCTAATGTGTTGAGTCCAACGGCTTTGCTGGATAGACTATTGGCTGGGGGCAGTCAAACCCCGTAAATCTTCATCCCAGACCCTGGCGACTTGTACCAACCAAACCCACCTGGGGTGTACCCTCTACGGACCTGGCTCCCATAGTCTGCTGGTGGTGTCAGGAGCTGGGTAAGAGCTGACTGTCCCCATCAGGTGGAACCCATGGATACTAACTATGGCTACCATCAGTCGCTATATGCCATGAAGCTGGGTGCAGCAGGTACCACAAAAACTCAAAACCACCTGTGTCAGGTGGAGGTAGGAGACACTCCAGGGGAGGCTCTGCTGGACTCAGAGAGTCTGGTGTTCCTAGTAAGAGCTCCCCTAGTACGGTCAGCGGAGTATACTGGCTGTAAAGTCAGGTTCATGTGCATCCATGGAGACTTAAAAGACTATCCCACTGCCCTGGAGTCTCTAACTACAGGGGCTGGCAGATGGACTTACGAAGTGTCAGTTGCCCCAAATTTACACTATGAACTTATAATAGGGAGAGACTTCCCGGGCTTCCCGGCTCTGTGGCCTGCTAAGAGAGTGACTGATACCCATGAGACAGGGGTAACCCTAGCAGAGTGGCTTGGCTCAGGGGGGAGAGCAGAACCCTGGGAACCTGAGACCGAAGGGCCAGCAGTAGGGGTGACCGCCACTTCGGTGGAAGAGTGGGAGACAAACCCGCTAAGTGTGATGGTGGGAGACATGGAGGACTTGCCGCCGGGTCCAGAATTGTCCGACTTCAATGTCTCCAAGGATAATTTTGGTATCGCCTAACGTCGGGACCCAACCCTATCCCGCTCCTGGGAAAATGTTTTAATAGTAGATGGTGAACCACAACAACCTGGGGCAGAGTCAGTGTTTCTCCGTTTTGTGGTTCATCAGGATATGTTGTATCGGGTAAACCAACTATGGGGTGAGCCTATTGAACAGTTGTTGTCCCCAAGGCTTATCACAAGCTTATGCTAGATCTACAAAGAAAAAATGTGGGGGATTCAATCAGCACAACCCTATATGTAGGTGCACATTGCTATGGCGAAATACATATACAAAGAAAAAGACACAAATGCAATGGCACTCTGCAACCAGCACTCTGCCCTGCCTCTATGCTGGATGAGGCATTGGTGTACATTTTGTCCAAAGCGTAATAAGCCACTCACCACGTCAAGGTCGCCTCTATGGAGTGGTCCCTAACACTAGTTCCTACCTGTTTGTGGGCCATGACAGCTACACAAAGTCCAGGGAATGCAGGTGCAGCATGCACGCCAAGCACACTCTGCTTTTAACCCCGTCCGGTGCCATTACAGCTTTCATCGGATCCAGGGATGCAAATACCACTATATACTTCTCCTGGAGCCAAATGGCTACTGGTAGGTGCTATATATGCAGACTCAGTTTTATACTGACTTTAAAACCAGCCTCCAGGACAGATTGACTGGTCAGGTGTGCATGACTGCATGGAGATCGCCACGCCTCCAATATATACTACAAAGAAAAAATGTGGGGGATTCAATCAGCACAACCCTATATGTAGGTGCACATTGCTATGGCGAAATACATATACAAAGAAAAAGACACGAGGCAGGGCAGAGTGCTGGTTGCAGAGTGCCATTGCATTTGTGTCTTATGCTAGATCTAGCCCACCAACACATTCTCAGGGGTCACCTGGGGCTGCAGAAAACTCAGGATCATATTCTACATCAGTTTTACTGGCCCAGCATATTCAAAGAATTGGAAAGGTTTTGTAAGTCTTGCCCGACCTGCCAGATAACTAGCCCCCAGCCACATTTACACAGTCAACTAGTACCTCTCCCGATTATTGAAGTACCGTTTGACAAAATAGCTATGGACCTCATAGGCATAGTACTGAACTCCGCCAGAGGGCATCAACACATCTTAGTCATTCTAGACTACGCCACTCGTACCCGGAGGCGGTGCCACTGCGACATACCTCGGCCAAACTCATAGCTAAGGAGTTAATGGAAATGTTTTCCCGAGTGTGACTACCTAAAGAGGTTCTGACCGACCAAGGGACCCCTTTTATGTCCAATGTGATTAGGGAACTCTGTAAGTTGCTGCACATAAAACAACTATGGACGTCCATTTACCATCCGCAAACGGACGGTCTGGTAGAACGGTTTAACCAAACATTAAAAAATATGCTGATAAAGGTAGTGTCTAAAGATGGGAAGGACTGGAACCTCCTTCTGCCCTATCTCATGTTCGCAGCGCAAGAGGTACCCCAGGCCTCTACTGGCTTCTCGCCCTTCAAAATGCTATATGGCAGACACCCTCGCGGTCTCTTGGACGTGGCCAAAGAGGCGTGGGAACAACAACCCACTCCACATAAAAGTGTCATTGAGTACGTTACCCAGATGCAAGATCGGATAGAGACAGTGTTGCCTCTTGTTAGGGAGCATATGGAGGCAGCTCAGAGAGCCCACAGTCGGGTCTATAATCAGCAAGCTCGGGTCCGGATCTTTAACCCGGGTGATCGGGTTTTGGTTCTGGTGCCGACCGTGGATAATAAGTTCCTGGATAGGTGGCAGGGGCCCTACGAGGTACTCGAGAAAATTGGAGATGTAAACTATAAGGTACACCAGCCAGGGCGGCGAAAGCCGGAGCAGGTTTACCATGTGAATTTACTCAAACTGTGGAAAGATACGGAAACCTGTACAGAAGACAGCTCGCGGCCGGGTTTTCTAGGAGAGGAGGTACTGGCCCCTCTGTCTGACGCAAGAGAGGTGGCTGCCACAGTAAAAATTGCTGACAGCCTCTCCTTTAAACAGACTCAGGAGGCCAGGGAGTTCGTTAGTCGGAACACGGATGTGTTCTCGGACCTCCATGGATGCACTTCCATAATCCAGCATGACATTGTCACTGAGCCTCCGGCAAAAGACCGATTAAAACCATACTGGGAACCCGAGGCTCGGCTACAAGCTATATCAGAGGAGGTGCAGCTAATGTTGCAGCTAGAGGTCATTTAGGAGTCAAAAAGTGAGTGGGCCAGTCCTTTGGTATTGATACCCAAGGATGGGACGTTGCGGTTTTGCAACGACTTTCGAAAACTTAACGAGGTTTCCAAATTCGATGCATATCCCATGCCCAGTGTGGATGAGCTCATCGAGAGGTTAGGACAAGCCGGTATTTTTCTCTTTTGGACCTCATGAAAGGGTTCTGGCAGGTGCCCTTAATGGAGGCTGCCGAAGAGAAAACTGCCTTCATCATGCCTGAGGGGCTGTATCAATATAAGGTCTTATTCTTTGGTCTACATGGCGCCCCCACCACTTTTCAGAGACTAATGGACATTGTGCTTCATCCACATCGTCGGTACACTTTGGCTTACCTGGACAATATTGTCATCCAAAGTACCGACTGGGAAAGTCACCTACCCAAAGTGCAGGCTGTAGAGTACTCCGTTTGAAAAGCTGGCCTAACCGCTAACCCCAAAAAATGTGCGATAGGGTTAGAAGAGACTAAGTACCTGGGGTATGTCATTGGGCGTAGAGTCATCAAACCCCAAGTGAACAAAATAGAGGCAATATGGAATTGGCCCCGACCTGTCACCACTAGGCAAATAAAGTAATTCCTGGGAATGGTGGGCTATTACATGAAATCTGTTCCCCACTTTGCTACTCTAGCTGCGCCCTTGAAGGGCTCTTGAAGGGACGAAAATCAGTGATGGTTCACTGGGATGATTGGGCGAAAGAGGCTTTTGCCGCTTGGAAGTTGGCCCTGTATAGGTCACCGGTTTTGGTGACGCCCGACTTCAAGAGGGAGTTCGTGGTACAAACAGATGTCTCTGAAGTAGGCCTCGGTGCTGTATTGTCTAAGGAAGTCAATGTTGTCTTCCTTAGCCGCAAGTTCACCCCAGCTGAAACCAGGTACAGTATAGTGGAGAGAGTGCCTGGCTATCAAGTGGCACTCGAGTCTCTCCGCTACTATTTGTTGGGGAGAAATTTCCGCCTGGTGACCGAACACTCCCCTCTCAAGTGGATGAGCCAGGCTAAAGACAGGAATGCCCGGGTCACCAGATGTTTTTTGTCTCTGCAGAACTTTAAGTTCTCGGTAGAACACAGAGCAGGCCGGTTGCAGGGAAACGCGGATGCCCTGTCCCGGTTTCATTGTCTGGCATATATATTGTGACACAGGGAGGGGTTGTGTCTGGCAAGACAGGTGTTTTCCTCCCAGCATGTGCGGCTGGGCTGGTTTCCAGCCAGGTGAGGTCAAATACCAGACCGGAGTTTAAGTGCCGTTCCGGGTTTTAGCAGAACCTGGCTGTCCTTAAATAGACAGCTGGGCTCAGCAGAGATGTCTCTGTTTTTGGGATCTGAGGCTTTGTGCCGCGCTGGAGGGCTGAGAGCCGCACGCTGGGGAAACAGGCCCCCTAAAGCCTGCTGTGGACTACTGGAGGCAGAACTGCCAGCAAGGTGACTTGTGTTATATGAACTTTCCATTGTGTGTGAATTAACACCAAAACTGCAAAGTTACGTGCTGTTTTGTGCAAATGCCTCAAGTGTGAAGAAACACTGATGTTTTGACTTAAGAACTTGTACTTTTGCCTCTGTACTGCGCCCGCTTATCCTATCTACCAGAGAGAACCCCCACAATATATTGATATTTGTATTTTCTTCTGTATTTTGTCAAAATTGAAACATATTAAAGCACATGAGAATAAGAACACCATTTGTAAAGGAAAGGTAAAGACTACCTAGTGATATCCAGTACCAAAAAAAGGCGAGGGGGTGGGTCAAGATTTGATATGCTGAAGTTTTGTAATGTTAGTGCACATTACCATTTTCAATAGTTTGTTCATGCATATTGCATAAATAGTAGCTGTAATTGGCAATGTACCCAACCACGCATCCTTATTTGTGCTGTGTAGGGTTTTAGGATGGGATTTTCTTTTTACTTTTTTAGTTGTTCTATGTATATAAAAAAAAATAAAGGCTACATCTATGTAAAGGAAGACTAGGATGAGGTTTCTACACGGAATAATGATAGTCTTGGTAAGCAAGGTTTGTATAAAGAAAATAAATAATGATAAAAATAGAGCATTTTGATAACTGGAGTTAAAGGGGTCATCCAACCCCTGAAATGCTCCCCCATATGCCCAGGCCCCTCACACACAATGTATTTTCCTCGCTCCCCAGCACCTGCATCTGAAGTCCACACGGCCGCCGCTGCATCTCCACATCGCGCGGATGAAAACATCCGGCAGAGGGGGGAGGGCAGCCAATAGTAGACGGTGATGGGGACGAGCCTCCCTAGAATCCCAACTGAAAAGTATATGGAGTTAAAGGCCAGAGGGGGCCTGCACAGCTGGTCCTAATGGTCCACGTTCTTGGATAAACCATCTAGTATCCAAATGTGATGAATAAGATCAGCGCAGAAGATATAAATAAAGACCTGGAATCCAGCATTTCTAGCTTTATTTGGCAATAAGGTCCATAAAAAGAGTGAGTTCCCTAAGTCCACATGTCAATAAAAGTAAAAGTCTAATATGACACAGAGAGGGAGAATTTTTCCCTATCCCAAAAGATTTATAGCGAATAATTTTTTAAAATGGAAGCATAACGCACCTACTGGAACAACCCTCCTTTGTGTATCTGGACACTGCTCATAAGGTATTGAAATGAACAGATAAAACACCTATTGGAATAACCTTGCTCAATGTACCTGGATCTAATATACTTATGTGTTTCTGACATTGCCATACCAATTTTTTTATTTAGTCATGCCTGACTACAGATTGCTTGGCTATCGTGTATAGTGTTTAATATTTTATTACATGGGTTTATAATTAAAGTTAAGTTTTGTTTTTTTTTAAACAAATTTTATTGAGGAAAAATGGAAGGATACATGTTAACACAATTAAAGGCCATCAAATATCATCATTCGTAGTGAACATAAAAATATCATTATCGCAATGAAGGAGAAGGAATACGTAGCGGCACTCACCAGTGTGTTGTTGCCAACAGGTTACTTTATGCCAAATAGAATGTAGCAGTGGGCAGACAATTCTTAGACACGCATGCTGTGAAGAGCGATGGCCGTTTCGCGCTAGCAAGCGCTTCCTCAGGCTCTGCGTCGGCGCATGTATTGCGCGTCACCCTTTTAAATAGCGGCACTGGCGGTTGTCAGGACAATCGACAACACAGCTGTGCCTTCATTAAAGGTTAGTAAAAACAAAACCACATGCAACCGAAGGACAAATACAACAAATCACACACCGTGCAGTAATGCAATACATGTCACGATTATTCACATATTATGTGGCTACAAAAAGGAACTTAAATCGTTCCTATCATTTAAACCAAGCTCACCCAGAGTCTGGGTCCGCAGGATCCATCTTGCTTCCCTCTGCAGGAGGAGACGGTGTCTATCTCCCCCTGCAGAGGGGTGGGCACAGTTTCCAGACCCGTAAAGGAAATACAGTCAGTGTTACCTCCATGAGTACTTCTTTGCCCATTTTTACAGAATTAAAGTGTTCCCTCACTCTCTCGAACATACACCTAATCGCCCACAACTGCAGAGTAGTAAGTATACTACGTATGTACTCCTGCAGTTGATAAAACTGTTGATTCTATGTTGGGTGCCACCGAACTCAATATATTTATTTTGGGAGTTGTGCGAACATAGAGAACAGGTGCCACAACGGAAATTGCCCTTTGGAATATTATTCCTGAGCCAATTACGGCCTTTGACATTCTGAAACCTGCTTCTCACAAGTCTATCCTTGATCGTGTGACTTCTTCTAAAGGATATAAGTGGCTTCTGTTCTGTAAGTTCACTCAATGTTGCATCTCTCCTCAAAATATCCCAATTTTTATGTATCACTGAGCGAATACGCTCTGCCATGGGGCTATACTTGAAAGAGAATGCAAACCTTGAATCCCCTCTAATATCACGATCAGTTTTTTTCTTCTTTTACTGACACTGCCTCTCAGTAAGTCCTCCTGGGAGAAAAATTCCTCCACCCTCTTCATATCTTTATTGAGCAGATCCTCTGGGTACCCTCTATCTAATAGTCGCTGTTTTAAATTTAATGCTTGTTTATGGTATACACTGTCCCTACTGTTTATACGCCTGAGTCTAATGAACTGGCCATATGGTACGGCCTTTTTTACATTCCATGGATGGAAGCTGCCGTAGTGGAGCAAGGAGTTGGTCGCCGTGGGCTTGCGAAAGCCCTCCGTGACCAACTCATCGCCCTCAACCACGACAGCCACGTCCAGGAATTCTAATCTCATGCCACCAAAATTGAGGGTAAAAGTCATTCCCATGTCATTTGTATTGAAGTATTTAACAAACTCATGGCATTGTGTTTCACTAACCTCCCACACTATGAATACGTAATCTACAAAGCGTAGATACGCTTTTAACTTGGGCAAAAATTGATTCATAGAGGAGTAAATATACCTGTCCTCCAATCTGGCAAGGTATAGGTTTGCAAACGTACAGGATACGATGGTCCCCATAGCCTTGCCCAGTCTCTGCCTGTACCAATCACCTCCAAACTGAAACACATTATTGGTTAAAATAAACTCAAGTGTCTCACCAATGAATTCACAAAAAATCTGGCTTTTTCCAAGATTGGTTACAATGTCAAGGACCGCCTCCACACCCGCACCATGTGGGATGCGGGTGTAGATGCTTTCCAACAGGGTCCATAAAAAGAGTGCGTTCCCTGAGTCCACATGCCAATAAAAGTTAAAGTCTAATATGACACAGAGAGGGAGAATTTTTCCCTATCCCAAAAGATTTATAGCGAATAATTTTTTAGAATGGAAGCATAACGCACCTACTAGAACAACCCTCCTTTGTGTATCTGGACACTGCTCATAAGGTATTGAAATGAACAGATAAAACACCTATTGGAATAACCTTGCTCAATGTACCTGGATCTAATATACTTATGTGTTTCTGACATTGCCATACCAATTTTTTTATTTAGTCATGCCTGACTACAGATTGCTTGGCTATCGTGTATAGTGTTTAATATTTTATCACATGGGTTTATAATTAAAGTTAAGTTTTGTTTTCTTTTAAACAAATTTTATTGAGGAAAAATGGAAGGATACATGTTAACACAATTAAAGGCCATCAAATATCATCATTCGTAGTGAACATAAAAATATCATTACATTACAGTACTTGGCATTCCAAAAGGCAATCTCTTGTATACAGAGAAATCCCATTGCTTCCCTTTATTCTCCATTTTCTTATATTTTGTAAAACTTTTGAAACCCAAACCAAATCTGCTCCATAAGTAACCCTTAGTAATTTACATGTCTTATTGTCCTCAATCACTGCCTGCATTGCCCCCAGCTCCAATCGGGATCAGTCCCCCCAATGTTCCCTTAAGCTGTGCCTCAAAATACCATGTGGTGTTATGAAAGGGAGTCATCAGGTCCCTTAATTCCTCTTCTGTCAATGAGTGTGCCGCAAACTTCCTTTGTGGAAGAAGTGCTCTCTTTTTCCTTGTGTCTTTCTGTGTCCAACCGATCCATGTATAAAAGGTATTTCATAGTGCCTATCACCTCCTGTAGTGTCAGGGTGTTGAGATACAACCAATGTCTCAGTATACATTTTTTACAGTTAGTAACAACAGGTGCACTCCATTTGTGCCCACCAGTTAAGTTTTAATAGGATGTTTTTAGTTCAGGAAATTGACAAGAACAGAAAGATTCTTAACTAATTTTAGGAGGTTGATATTTCTGCCAAACTTTGTATTATGCAATGGACCTAATGCTAATATACTAGTTATTTTTCAAATTATTTTCACTTATTTTCAATGAACAATTATGAAAATATTTTGGAAATTCTAAATGATTTGCTTGTTTGTTATGTAAAATGTAAAAATATATCTATACGGATTTCTGTTCACATATACCTATATCTATTGAGCAAAAGAAGGTAGCACTCCAAAATTCTGTGAAAACATAGTGGGTGATTTATTTAACCCATATAGCAGCAACGTTTCAGCTTCTACTCAATGGAGCCTTTGTCAAGCTATAGTGGCATGTGCAAAGGGCAATACATAAATAGCAATCTGAATCAAAAACATGATTAAATAATTATCCCAAAGTTCATGATTATAAAAAAGAACCTTTAGTTAAAAAGTGCATAATTTCATTTTATCTTTCATACTTTTCCATAACATAATTCATAAAGTGTCCATAGTGCCAATATCCATATAAAAGTTCATATAGTGTCCATGATTAGTGTAAAAAAACATGATTGATAAAAAGGAAAATTCAGGTGTACATGATATAATGATTAAAAATTGTTAAAAAAGTACTTGAACAGACTCACATGGAGCCGGAGAAATCAGGACCCAGTCAGTGTCAGGAAATGCGTTCTGCGCAAGCGTCGCACATCCGTCCTCTCGCGAGACACGGGATTACCATTCTAAGCATAGGAGACCACAACCAAGATGGACGCAGCTTCATGGGAGTCCAGTGCGCATGCTCCTGCCCAAATGCCTGCAGGTACGCCCCTTGGAAAATCACTGACCGCAAATATATCACAAATAAATCAGTAGAACCCACTACCAACAACACTTTAAACTAAATAAGCCTGGTTGAAAGAAAATGAGTAGACCTGTGGGCCACCACAGTCACTCATATTCCAAGCTCAGGACAGAATCGCCACCCACATACCATGTCAGCAATGACTCCGCCATCACTATAACAACCATAATCGGCATCAAAATAGAACAATATAAATTCAGGGGGAAAAGTGGCCTCCCAGGGATAACCCTAAGGTGGACACTGCACCCAATTAGGAAAAGGATGCCTGGCGTCACATTTATGTGACCCAGAATCCCAATCCAGATCCTGGACGAATTCTATGTATAGGAACGTATGAGGAAAATTAAGCAAAGTTGAGAAATATATGATCACTGGGTCGTGTCATGAGTCAGAGCCTCATATGTCCCGAGGAGGCAAGTGAGGGACCAAGTCGGGAATCCCGATCCCAGAATACAAAATAGAAAATCGTATTGTTTGTGGTATCCTATACAGTGGCATAATATGTAAAATTGTCAAGAAAAACTATTAAAAGGTAGCCTGTATGGTCCTGTGAGCCAGCATCCAGTGTAACTGTCCCCAACTTCATCACTTGAATAAATTCCTATATGGGGACATAGAACGGCAAATTTGAAAATAGCATATGTCTAAACCTACACAAAAAAGGACCAGAAAGAATCACATAAATATGGGAAGATGTAATAAATCAACTAAGGTACTTTAAATTCCACATTCAGACCTCTCGGTTTTAGGGTCTGTAATGTGAAAATCTAATAAAGGTCTCTTTTCTTGAGTAAAGCTGTCCTATCTCCACCATGTCTTAATATGGGTATTTGTTCCACAATCCTAAATTTTAGGTCCCTTTAAAAAAAAAATGTCCTACGTAAAATGTTTTGACACAGGTAAATCCAACTTTTGTTTCCTAATAGAGTATCTATGTTGGTTTAATCAGGTTTTTACATACCCCAACATATAGTGGTCTCCCCAACATATAGAAAATTGCAAGGACAAGAAAGTAAATAAACTACAAATGAAGAATCACATGTTCCATATTGGTGGATTTTCATCACATTACCAGATGAGGGGTTTAAAAAATAAACCCCTGTATCATCAGAGAACAGTTCACACAATTATGACACAGGTAACAACCTTTACGGCTTGAACCAAAATATGTACTACAACTTATTTTAGAGCAGGGGTGCACAACCTGCGGCCCTTGATACCATTCTGTGCGGCCCCCAACCATTTGGTAACAGACATGTATGTCTATGTCTTGTGGCTGCTCACATGTATTTTTTCATGTATTCTTTCATTAGATGGGAGTCCTAGAACTGTAACTAGACATTAATGGTATATACCATATGTACAATATGCCATAAGTACAATATTTTCGTTGTTAATATCCTTTTAAATTTTATTTTCGTCCCTTGTCTTTGGTTCAGTCTGGCAATGTGGCCCCCAACCAAAAAAACATTGTGCACCCCTGTTTTAGAGGAACCAACATCTGATCTAACAAATTTATCCCCCAAATTGCGATTTCTACAATAAGAGCAAAGAGGAGGAGATTTAAACTCCTCTATGTTCTCAAAATTGCTAGTTAACAATTTCCAATGTTTTCTCAAAATGGATGAAATTTGTGGACTGTCCACACTGTAATCTTTTGGAGGGAATGCCTAGTTTTAATTCAGCCTTGATTAATCTCACTTCTATCCACAGCTTTGATTTTAGATATACTTTTAGATATCAATCTTTTAGGGTAGCCCGTAGACTGGAATTTCCTACCCACTTCAGATAATCTATTGTCCACCAGGGATTCATCTTACACTATCCTTTTGACCCGTAGCAGTTGGCTAAATGGGAGGGATTTAATCATAGGGCGTGGATGATAACTCTCATATCTTAGTAAGGTTTTTTTGTCAGTTGATTTCACATATAGATCAGTATTAAGGGAATGGCTATGAACATAAATCTCTGTGTCCAGAAACTGGATCTTGTCTTTTGACTAAATCAAAGTAAATTTGAGAACTAGGGTCCATACAGTTCAAGTAGGAGTGGAACGCCATGAGGTCCTCTGCTGTGCCCACACAAATCAAGAAAATGTAGTCTATGTAACGCCACCACCGCAAAACATGGCTGAAGTGGTAGCTCACATAGACGAATGTCTCCCCTAAGATGTGACATATACATATGCAGCAGGGTTAACACACAAACTCTTAACTCAAATTTCTTAACTCATCATGTTATCTTGAATCAAAAGCCATTGAAAAGCTATTGAAGGTGTTTGCTTAACGCATTTAGTTTAGATAACACGTCTCAGAAAGCATGTGTGTTAACTCTACTACAGCCATAAATATTTGCATAGGTGGGCGCCACATTGGACTCCATGGCGGTCCCCCACAACTGAACAAAATGATTCTCTTGAAATAAAAAGTAATTCCTTGTGAGAATAAATCTCAACAGAGAGACAATGAAGTATCTGCATTCCAAAGTGTAATTTGTTTTTTATAAGCACTGTTGTACAGCTTGGAGGCCTAACTCATGCTCAATAGAGGTGTATAAACTACATACATCAAATGATGCCAAAATGGCACCTGTAGGAATCTCTAAATTTTTAATCTTTGAAAGAAAATCACTTGTATCCCTAATGTAAGATTTAGCTGTAGTAGCAAAGGAACACAAGATCTTAACTAAAAAAATTGCTACATTGCAAAATAACGAACCCCTGCCTGAAACTATAGTATGTAAAATTATCAAGAAAAACTATTAAAAGGTAGCCTGTATGGTCCTGTAAGCCAGCATCCAGTGTGACTGTCCATCAACTTCATCACTTGAATAAATTCTATGTCTTCCGTTTTTTAACAATGCAGAGTTTTGTGCAAGATTCATTCAAATCTCTAACAAATATGCATTTGAGATCATCTTATTAAATGTGGAGTATTTGCAAAATGAGTTACTCCTCATACAAGCTAATATTAAGAACATTACAGAGAAATTACAAAACATACTTTCTACTGAGGATTTTGACACGTATATTTCTAATTGTGCTTCTCATTTTGATAAGTTTAAAAGTGACCTATAAACTAAGAAAAGACAAAAAATCACAAAGTCGCAGTCCAAGGGAGACGACCACCGCCAAAGATGAATCAAGTTATGGAGCTACATCAATAGAGATAAGCCCCGACTCACTAGAACCCGACGGGGTGGCAGACGGCAACATAATTGGAGGAAGAATAAGAAACCCCAAAACTCAGAGAGCAAGGACTTTGAGACAGAAGACATAGTGGTAAATATTTCCTCAGCTAATCTTAATACTGTTCAGAATGATGTATGATTAAGTTAAAAATATGGTTTGCAAAGCAGCAGTATAGACCACGTACTACTGTAGACAGAACAAGTTAATTCATTTTACATAACACTGGCCTGACTTTGAAAAGTGACTATTGTCCTGTAATTAACCACCCAACTATAGAGGCCTTTAGTTAAGCAGTTAAAAGGGACATTGAAAAACTTTGACAAAATGTGACCAGCAAACCACTGGAATTTTCTAACATGTCCACTGAAGAGATATGTGCTCTTAGGGATCTGGCTTCAGATCACAGACTCACCATCAAGTCTGCTGACAAGGGTGGTGGGGTTGTGATCATGGACACCAGATACTATGTGGAAGAGATTAGGTCTCAACTAGGAGACATTAATGTGTACCAGAGAGTTCAACATGATCCTAAATTTGTATTTTTGAGAGAATTGAAAGACATATTGAATCAGGCCAGAGATGGCGGTATTATAGATGACAAGTTGTTTTATTTTTTGTATTGTGAAAAACCTGTCACACTATATACTCTCCCTAAGGTACACAAGTCTTTGACAGCTCCACCCGGACACCCTGAAGTTTCAGGCAGGGGTTCGTTATTTTGCAATGTAGCAATTTTTTTTAGATAAGATCTTGCGTTCCTTTGCTACTACAGCTAAATCTTACATTAGGGATACAAGTGATTTTCTATCAAAGATTAATAATTTAGAAATTCCTACAGGTGCCATTTTGGCATCATTTGATGTATGTAGTTTATACACCTCTATTGAGCATGAGCTAGGCCTCCAAGCTGTACAACAGTACTTATCAAAAACAAATTACACTTTGGAATGCAGATACTTCATTGTCTCTCTGTTGAGATTTATTCTCACAAGGAATTACTTTTTATTTCAAGATGATTATTTTGTTCAGTTGCGGAGGACCACCATAGGGTCCAATGTGGCGCCCACCTATGCAAATATATATATGTCACATCTGAGGGGTGAGGGGTCGGAGGGGTGAGAGTCTTCCCAGTGAGGAGCAGAGATTACGAATGCGATTGGCGCTGCGACTACCTCTACTGGGAGAGCAACCATTGACGGAGTGGGTGTCAGAGCTTGAGACACTGGTATGGCAGGAAACCTGGCTGGATGACGCTTACCAAGCACTATGGTGGGACACAGTACGACAGTCTCCATGGATGGAGGAGTACGCCAAGCCCGAAGGTGAGGAATATAATTGCCCTGGGTTATTGTGGGAGTCTTTTGAAGACATTGACTTTGGGAGCACAGAAGAGTCTAGATTTTGGGACATTACTGACTACAGGGGGGACTTGCACAATTGGCCTACAACTAGTGGGGTGAGGGCAGATCTGACCTTTCTGGTCCAAAGGGAGTGGGAGCTGGAGCAAGATTATCAACAGTTGTTTCGCTCCATTCAAGCCCAGCGCAAGATACAAGACAGTTGGATACCAGGCCCAGACCTGCAGCCCTTCGCCTGGCAAGTCACAGCTGAGGTATCCCCTACTTCCTCACCAACTGTGGAGGTTGGGGACTTCATACACTGGTACTGGTAGGAACCCCAGTCGGCAGGTGGAGATGGGACCGTAGTCACTCCACCGGCCCAACAGGGTGGCTGGGTAGGCGACCTAGATCCCCAACTGCCACTGGGAGTACAGGGAGAGGAGATTGTCGGTCCCTCATCTCTGCAACAACCAGAATCACTGGTAGTGGAGACAGTCGGTCTCACTACCCAGCGGCAGTATACTCTACAGGGAAAGGAGACAGTTGGTCTCTCTCCCCAGCGGCAGATGGGGTATCCAGAGGAGGGGGTAAGTGATAGCCCCCTCCACAGCTCTCTCCCAGCCCAATACTGAGGGTAGTGGGTAAGGCTTTAAACCCCACTGACCCCTCTCCAGCAGAAGAGCTGGCATCAGAGCAGAGCGCCGCTGGCCTCTGCCCTAACCGTTCATTTACTACCCAGCAGGAGTTGGCACCATGCACCCCAGCTGAAGCGCTGGCATCAGGGCAGAGCGCCGCTGGCCTCTGCCCCCCCCATCCTCTTCTCCAGAGGCTGACTCCACACCGGATTCCCCAGCGGAAAAGCTGGCATCTGGGCAGAGCGCAGTTGGCCTCTGCCCTCCCCTATCCTCTTCTCCAGAGCCGGACTTCCCACAGGCTACCCCAGTGGAAGAGCTGGCATCTGGGCAGAGCGCCGCTGGCCTCTGCCCTCCCCTTTCTTCTTCTCCAGAGCCGGACTTCCCACAGGCTACCCCAGCGGAAGAGCTGGCATCTGGGCAGAGCGCAGTCGGCCTCGGCCCACCAAGTACCTACAGCTCCAAGCTAGGGAACCACAAGGAAGCAAGGAGTCGCAGATGCCCACTCAACAGCTGGGGACATACAGAACAGAGCCAGGCCCCAAAATTCAGCAGGTCCAGTATTGGGTTGTGGTTGGACTGCCAGACCAACTCAGGTACTGGTTAGTCTTCCCTGGGAGGGGGAGATGTGTGGGGAAACCAACCTCGCCACTGGGTTTTGGAGGGGCCTGGCTACTAGCCTCTTGCCCCAGGAATATGGCCCATACTATCTTTGAAGGAGAAGACAGACCGGCCGGAACTGTTTTGGGCAGGAAAGCCATGCTTGCGGCCGGCCAAATGTGACTTCCATGGAATTCGGGAACCCCTGCTCGGATCTGGATGATTTTTGGATATGTTGTTCACCCAGATCAGAGCTATCCATGGATGTATACATTATGGGGATATGTGGGGTTTTGGGGTGTTTTCTGTGTTTTGGGGAAAAATGTGTGTTTTCTGTCTGTGAGTGATTAAGTTAGCCCATTACTTTTGGTAATTGTATTTTGTTGATTGCGTCTTAGAAAATGCCAGTGTGTTAGTTAATTGCGTCTCAGAAAATGCTCATTGTATTTTGTTGATTGCGTTACAGACAGAGGGAAGGGGATTTTGTGTACAATTGCTGGGAAGGTTTGAATACTGTAAATGCATGTGATTGGCTGTTTTTACAAAACCCTGTGGGTGGTAACCTTGTTGGAAAATGTGTATAAATCAATGCTTGTGTGTTCAAATAAAGAGAGTTCCTGTTTTTATACCTTCATGAAGTTTTGGCTCATGTTTGGGGAATGGGATAACTACACTCTTGGGGATTGCTATATCACAATACTCCCCTGAGTATAAGCTCTTGTAAGAGCTTGTTCATGGTTCCTGCTCTCTGCATTTAGGAGAGGTTCACCCACTGGAGCCTGGAGCCTTGTCGTAGGTCCAGGGTGGGTAGGAGACGGCGAGACCTCCACCAAGCTTCGGCGGTTCGTGGGGTCTGCAGTGCTGACGGTGTCAAGTGGAGTGCTTGGAGTCCTCTGGAAGCACTAGGAGCTTCTATCAACAGAGGTACCTGGTCGGGGTGCTAGGTGTTCCGTTACAAAGTTGTAGTATATATTTCGGTTCAACCCGTAAAGGTTGTTACCCGTGTCATAATTGTGTGAACTGTTCTCCGATGATACGGGGGTTTATTTTTTGAACCCCTCATCTGGTAATGTGATGAAATCCACCAATATTTAACATGTGATTCTTCATTTGTAGTTTATTTACTTTCTTGTCCTTGCAATTTGCTATATGTTGGGGAGACCACTTGGGATGTAAAAAACCTGATTAAACCAACATAGGTACTCTATTAGGAAACAAAAGTTGGTTTTACCCGTGTCAAAACATTTTACGGAGGCAAAACACTCTGAAAGGGACCTAAGATTTTGGATTGTGGAACAAATACCCATATTAAGACAGGGTGGCTATAGGACAGCTTTACTCAAGAAAAGAGAACTAAATTAGATTTTCACATTACAGACCCTAAAACCGAGAGGTCTGAATGTGGAATTTAAAGTACCTTAGTTGATTTATTACATCTTTCTGTGATTCTTTCTGGTCATCTTTTGTGTAGGTTTAGACATATGCTATTTTCAAATTTGCTGTTCTATGTCCCCATATAGGAATTTATTCAAGTGATGAAGTTGATGGACAGTCACACTGGATGCTGGCTTACAGGACCATACAGACTACCTTTTAATAGTTTTTTTTGACAATTTTACATATTATGCCACTGTATAGGATACCACAAACAATACAATTTTCTATTTTGTATTCTGGCATCGGGATTCCCGACTTGGTCCCTCACTTGCCCCCTCGGGACATATGAGGCTCCGACTCGTGACACGATGACCCAGTGATCATATATTTCTCAACTTTGCTTAATATTCCTCATACGTTCCTACACATAGAATTTATCTAGGGAGGCCACTTTACCCCCCGAATTTATATTGTTCTATTTTGATGCCGATTATGGTTGTTATGGTGATGGCGGAGTCATTGCTGACATGTGGGTGGCGATTCTGTCCTGAGCTTGGAATATGGGTGACTGTGGTGGCACACAGGTCCGCTCATTTTCATTCAACCAGGCTTATTTAGTTTAAAGTGTTGTGGGTAGTGAATTAATAAAAAAAAAATAGATATATAACAATAGTATAGTGTGAAAATTAGTATTAGCATAGAGTATATGGACCCTTTAAAATATAACTTTTATTAATTAAAGTTAAAAGAGAATTAATCACCCTATGATATCTGGGTGAGTTCAATGAGTGTATAAGGACAAAGATATCGCCCAGCTACCACCGTGAATGGTGAATTCCATGCCGTATAAATAGTACAAATCCACATAGGCACTTATGACATTGGCTATGGTATGGACCGGGGGAAGGCTAGGGGCACTTAGATAGGTGCTAGGGAATATCTCTCCCTGTACCAGCCCTAAATTAGCCTTTGCCCAGGAAAAATCCCTGATGGTGGGATTTCCCTGTCCCCGTACCTGCCCTGTCTGGCCCTGTACAACCCTAGATGTTGGGAAGAAAGAAAACAAATGATGTAACAATGTTTATAACCCTGACGCGTTTCCCCCCCCGACGCGTTTCCCCCACCAGGGATCATGAGCGTGTTGGTTAGAGATGGATATATAAATAATACATGTGTATAACATCTTAGATCAAAAAAGATAAATAGTGATGAGCGGCAGGGGTCATATTCGAATTCACGATATTTCGCGAATATTTTGCAGAATTTTAATTTTTTTACTCGAAAAATCGGAAAGGTAATGATTGTGTAACATGCGAGTTTTCGGAATTCAAATTTTCGGATTCTAATTTTTTATTGCGAATTTTTCAATTTACAACTATTAGACAAAGAAGATTATATCACTATATTAGCTAAATTGCTCTATTCGATTTTTTTGAATATTCTCTATATTGCTATAACTTTGTTTTTTTCGAATATTCGTAATATTCTAAAACAAGAATATATAGCAATATAGCGAATATTAAAAAAAAACGAATATAGAGCAAAATTCGCAAACACTACTACTCCTAAAGTCAAGTATATTGCAGCCTTCTTATTGGCCCACAAGCTAGAAGCAGTGAGGGATCATGTGTACTGATAAAAAAATAAATATAATAAAAAAATAATAATAATAATAATAAAAAAAAATTCTAATATTCGAAATTATGAATTTATAGAACTATATTCGAAATTTTTGCGAATTTTCGAAGTACCTATATTCACGATAAAAATTTGAAATTTGAATATTCATGATCAACACTATAAATAAATAGAAAATGGCCATATACAACCTGGCAGGAGGCAGTCCACACGCGAATGGGGCACATCACTAGTGATATCTCTCTCCAACAACAAGGGAGTCCTTGTGATATATCCAGCCCCAGCACGGTCTGCTTTGGTTGTCTCAGCCAGGACACAGTAAATTTTCTATTTATTTATCTTTTTTGAACACAGCTTTTGAATGAATCGACTTCGAATCTATGTTCTGAAGCTCGATTCGCTGATGCCTAAATAATATATAATTTTCTTTTTTTTTCTTTTGCAAAAATAAGAAACTTCAATGTGCAGGGAAAGCTGCAAGTGTTAGGAAATAAGGAATAAATGGGTTCATTTATCAAACTGGTGTAAAGTAGAACTGGCTTAGTTGCCCATAGCAACCAATCAGAGTCCACCTTCCATTTTTGATAACTCCTTTGGAAAATGAAAGGCGTAATCTGATCGGTTGCTATGGGCAACTAAGACAGTTCTACTTTACACCAGTTTGACCTCAATAAGTTTGGTCTTTTTTACTTATTTACAGTGGAAAAGTAACACGTTTAGGGACTGGACTTCATCAGGTCTTACATCAGGGTGTAATGTCTGATGAAGTGATTAGTCCAGTCCTTAAATGCGTTGCTTTATACACTCTAAATAAAAAGTTAAAGAGACCATGCTCCAAGACTCTCTATCCCCAGCAGTGCTTGGCAAAGTCCTTATTTTCTAGCACATACAGCTGACTTTCACAGGCTTCACCACTCACTCTGTGCAGGGAAAATAATTGAAGAAGCAACAACACTAATCTAGCAATGTAGCACCCTCAATATGAGAATCTGTGGGAATCCCAACAGTTAGATCCCCACCAAACAACATGTTATGCTATATTGTATCACTATTATGTTATCATTTGCAATAATTTTCCAAACATATTAGCAATTAAAAACCAAATTCCAATGCTGGTTTTATGCAAAAAAAAAAAAAAAACATTAAAGGGCATCTATCAGCAGATTTGTACCTATGAAACTGGCTGACCTGTTGCATGTTTGCTTGGCAGCTTAAGGCCTCTGTGTTCCCATTTTCATATGTGCCCGCATTGCTGATAAAAATGAAGCTTTAATATATGCAAATAAGCCTCAGGGAGAAACATGGTTAGTTACTATTATTCCTAGATGCTCAGCTCTTTCTGCAACTGCCACGTCCTCTGTACTTTGATTGACAGGGCCAGGCGTGATCACCTTTACATCGCCTGGCCCTGTCAATCAGTACAGAGGGCATGGCAGTTGCAGAGAGAACCGAGCTCTATGAGTAATGGCAATGCCCCCATTGCTCTTTGAGGCTCACTTGCATATATTAAAATTTCATTTTTATTAGTTATATGGGCACATATGAACATAAGACCCTGAGCTGCCAAGCAAACATGCAACAGGTCAGCCAATTTTCATAGGTTCAAATCTGCTGATAGATGCCCTTTAAGTATCCTGGGAAGGTAAAGTCAGATATGCTATAATGCTAGTGATGGCTTCTATGGGGCATGATGGATCAGTACAACTCAGAAATTAGGGTGTTAGTCATGCAGTAAAAAAATACAGCCCATTAATACTAGACAGTGTTGAGCGAAGCAAGCTTCGGATGCTTCATCCGAAGTCTCTTTGTTCAAAACTTAGGAATAGTACTGTACGGGTATTCATCTCCGTACAGTATTAGAATGTATGGGTTCCAATGAGCCAAAGTTAGAATAACTTCAGTAGTTGATTTTTAAAGTGGAAAACCACTTTAAAACTTGAAAGTGAACTCGGCTTCAGGTCGTGAATAACTAACTTCGGCTCATCGGAGCCCATACATACTAATACTGTACAGAGACGAATCTCCGTACAGTGTTATTCCGAAGTTTTGAACAAATCGACTTCGGATGAAGCATCCGAAGCTCACTTCGCTCAACACTAATACTAAAGATGAGCAAAATTTTCAAAAATTCGATTCGGACAGTTTGCCGAATTTTTTCGTTCCAAATTTATTTGTTATGAAACACATAAAATCATTATATCCGGCCTGCAGGGAGAGTGTATCTTGATGTATATCACTGTGCATTGCAGCAACATGCATATTTAGTCCTTTCTAGTAATGAAACAGCTACTGTGTGTGGCAGGTAGACACCCCAATAACAGTAGAATTAGACAGCCTTTTCACCCCAACTTGAGAATCCAGGCCTAATAGAATTGCTTATCTATTAAACAAGGTGGACACCCCAATAACAGTAAAATTAGACAGCTGATTCACCCCAATTTGAGAATCAAGGAGTAATAGAATTGCTTATCTATTAAACAAGGTGGACAATGTTTAATTAGATAGCTCTGTGCCCAACACAGGGATTGATGCAAACTGTGCTGTCTCCTATGGATCCTTTCAGCTTCAGATTACAGTCCCTACACTGTCTCTGCAGTCTCCCTATGCTCTCCCTACAGTGTGTAAAAACTCTCTTTTAATCTCCCTACCCTATCCCTGCACTCTCCCTATCCAATATTCCACAATTAAGGCCTCTTTCACACTTGCGTTGTCCGGATCCGCCGTGTACTCCATTTGCCGGAAGTGCCCGCCGGATCCGTAACACCGCAAGTGAACTGAAAGCATTTGAAGACTGATCCGTCTTCAAAATGCGTTCAGTGTTACTATGGCAGCCAGGACGCTATTAAAGTCCTGGTTGCCATAGTAGTAGTGGGGAGCTGGGGAGCAGTATACTTACTGTCCGTGCGGCTCCCGGGGCGCTCCAGAATGACGTCAGAGCGCCCCATGCGCATGGATGACGTGATCCATGCGATCACGTCATCCATGCGCGTGGGGCGCCCTGACGTCACTCTGAAGCGCCCCGGGAGTCGCACGGACGGTAAGTATACTGCTCCCCCGCTCCCCACTACACTTTACCATGGCAAACAGAACTTTAGCGTCCTGGCAGCCATGGTAACCATTCAGAAAAAGCTAAACGTTGGATCCCGTAAAGCGCCGAAACGACGTTTAGCTTAAGGCCGGATCCGGATTAATGCCTTTCAATGGGCATTAATTCCGGATCCGGCCTTGCGGCAAGTGTTCAGGATTTTTGACCGGAGCAAACAGCGCAGCATGCTGCGGTATTTTCTCCGGCCAAAAAAAGTTCCGGTCCGGAACTGAAGACATCCTGATGCATCCTGAACGGATTTCTCTCCATTCAGAATGCATGGGGATAATCCTGATCAGGATTCTTCCGGCATAGAGCCCCGACGACGGAACTCTATGCCAGAACAGAACAACGCAAGTGTGAAAGAGCCCTAAAAGCTTTTAGCAACACTGTCCCTAGCACTTGTCACGTCTCTCCCTATGCTCAGCTCACAGTGAAATGGCGCAAGATGAGGCTTTTAAAGGGCTGTAACACCATAGGGGCTGGCTAGCTGTTGATTGGCTGTCTGCAAGGCATTATGGGTTATCTTGCGTTCCCGGGTTTCTTACTTTCACTTTGTAACACGTGTAGCCGCCATTTTAGGAAAACTAAAATTTGTTACAACAAAGAGCAAGGAAATGAAGATTTGTTGTGAATCAAATTTTTCCTAAACTTTGGATCGAATTCCACTTCGGACGCTTCTTTACTCTCAACACTAATTATTACCTTTGCTTGACACCTTATATTGTTTATGACTGAATAGTGAGTGTATTTAATAGATTTTACCAAAATTTAAAAGCAATTTCTCACACCTAAATAAGATGCTTCATTATACCATGAATCTTGTATACACAAGTAGTGATGAGCAGCAGGGGCAATATTTCAATTTGTGATATTTCGCGAATATTTTGTAGCATAATCATGGTATATTCGTGAATTTGAGAATTCGCTAGTATTTTCTTAATTGCAAAAATCGCAAATATAATATTCGCATAAAGCGCGCGCAATACAGGCGTGGGTCACTTTAGCTACATTTTCCAAGCTGCTAGAAGTTTCCTGAGACTGGAGAAAATGGTTGACATGGCAGAACATTAAAAATGGCTTTATATGCAGATAGAGTGCTCCAATTAATGATGCGCAAATTTTGGCGCAATATGTGAAACTTCACATTTTAGCAGGTCTGACTACATATTACTGATTGGTGCACTATGTATTGTTGTGATATCACATCACTATGTCTGTAGAATGTATGTATGGACAACAGAACCTATCACACTACCTAACACACTGCACTGCAACAGCTACACTATATCAGGATATAACCTACTCTGACTATCTCCCACTAACTTCTGTATCTGTTATATATATATATATATATATACAGTACAGACCAAAAGTTTGGACACACCTTCTCATTCAAAGAGTTTTCTTTATTTTCATGACTATGAAAATTGTAGATTCACACTGAAGGCATCAAAACTATGAATTAACACATGTGGAATTATATACATAACAAACAAGTGTGAAACAACTGAAAATATGTCATATTCTAGGTTCTTCAAAGTAGCCACCTTTTGCTTTGATTACTGCTTTGCACACTCTTGGCATTCTCTTGATGAGCTTCAAGAGGTAGTCCCTGAAATGGTTTCACTCACAGGTGTGCCGTGTCAGTTTAATAAGTGGGATTTCTTGCCTTATAAATGGGGTTGGGACCATCAGTTGCGTTGAGAAGTCAAGTGGATACACAGCTGATAGTTCTACTGAATAGACTGTTAGAATTTGTATTATGGCAAGAAAAAAGCAGCTAAGTTAAGAAAAACGAGTGGCCATCATTACTTTAAGAAATGAAGGTCAGTCAGTCAGCCGAAAAATTGGGAAAACTTTGAAAGTAAGGGCTATTTGACCATCAAGGAGAGTGATGGGGTGCTGCGCCAGATGACCTGGCCTCCACAGTCACCGGACCTGAACCCAATCGAGATGGTTTGGGGTGAGCTGGACCGCAGAGTGAAGGCAAAAGGGCCAACAAGTGCTAAGCATCTCTGGGAACTCCTTCAAGACTGTTGGAAGACCATTTCAGGGGACTACTTCTTGAAGCTCATCAAGAGAATGCCAAGAGTGTGCAAAGCAGTAATCAAAGCAAAAGGTGGCTACTTTGAAGAACCTAGAATATGACATATTTTCAGTTGTTTCACACTTGTTTGTTATGTATATAATTCCACATGTGTTAATACATAGTTTTGATGCCTTCATAGTCATGAAAATAAAGAAAACTCTTTGAATGAGAAGGTGTGTCCAAACTTTTGGTCTGTACTGTATATATACACTGCTCAAAAAAATAAAGGGAACACAAAAATAACACATCCTAGATCTGAATTAATTAAATATTATTCTGAAATACTTTGTTCTTTACATAGTTGAATGTGCTGACAACAAATCACACCAAAATTAAAAAATGGAAATCAAATTTTTCAACCCATGGAGGTCTGGATTTGGAGTCACACTCAAAATTAAAGTGGAAAACACACTACAGGCTGATCAACTTTGATGTAATGTCCTTAAAACAAGTCAAAATGAGGCTCAGTAGTGTGTGTGGACCCACATGCCTGTATGACCTCTCTACAACGCCTGTGCATGCTCCTGATGAGGTGGCGGACGGTCCTCCTGAGGGATCTCCTCCAGACCTGGACTAAAGCATCTGCCAACTCCTGGACAGTCTGTGGTGCAACGTGACGTTGGTGGATAGAGCGAGACATGATGTCCCAGATGTGCTCAATTGGATTCAGGTCTGGGGAACGGGCGGGCCAGTCCATAGCATCAATGCCTTAGTCTTGCAGGAACTGCTGACACACTCCAGCCACATGAGGTCTAGCATTGTCTTGCATTAGGAGGAACCCAGGGCCAACCGCACCAGCATATGGTCTCACAAGAGGTCTGAGGATCTCATCTCGGTACCTAATGGCTACCTCTGGCGAGCACATGGAGGGCTGTGCGGCCCTCCAAAGAAATGCCACCCCACACCATTACTGACCCAATGCCAAACCGGTCATGCTGGAGGATGTTGCAGGCAGCAGAACGTTCTCCACGGCGTCTCAAGACTCTTTCACGTCTGTCACATGTGCTCAGTGTGAACCTGCTTTCATCTGTGAAGAGCACAGGGCGCCAGTGGCGAATTTGCCAATCTTGGTGTTCTCTGGCAAATGCCAAACATCCTGCACGGTGTTGGACTGTAAGCACAACCCCCACCTGTGGACGTCGGGCCCTCATATCACCCTCATGGAGTCTGTTTCTGACCGTTTGAGCAGACACATGCACATTTGTGGCCTGCTGGAGGTCATTTTGCAGGGCTCTGGCAGTGCTCCTCCTGTTCCTCCTTGCACAAAGGCGGAGGTAGCGGTCCTGCTGCTGGTTGCTGCCCTCCTACGGCCTCCTCCACGTCTCCTGATGTACTGGCCTGTCTCCTGGTAGCGCCTCCATGCTCTGGACACTACGCTGACAGACACAGCAAACCTTCTTGCCACAGCTCGAAATTGATGTGCCATCCTGGATAAGCTGAACTACCTGAGCCACTTGTGTGGCTTGTAGACTCCGTCTCATGCTACCACTAGAGTGAAAGAACCGCCAGCATTCAAAAGTGACCAAAACATCAGCCAGTAAGCATAGGAACTGAGAAGTGGTCTGTGGTCACCACCTGCAGAACCACTCCTTTATTGGGGGTGTCTTGCTAATTGCCTATAATTTCCACCTGTTGTCTATCCCATTTGCACAACAGCATGTGAAATTGATTGTCACTCAGTGTTGCTTCCTAAGTGGACAGTTTGATTTCACAGAAGTGTGATTGACTTGGAGTTACATTGTGTTGTTTAAGCGTTCCCTTTATTTTTTTGAGCAGTGTATATATATATATATATATATATATATATAAAAGCTATCTAACTATCTATCTAATCTAATGAGTGGAAAGCATAGAGCATAGCAATGATACTGCTGTCTCTCTCAGAACTTAAAAAAACTGTAGAAAATGGCTGCTGGAGAGGTTCTCATATAGTAAGGGTTAGGTAACTTTCCTATTGTTTGCTAGGGATGTTGCTAAGCTGAGACAAAGAGATTGCAGCATGGGTTCAGATGAAAAAAAAACATTAAATACCAACACTAGCTGAAACCAGCAAATTATACCGCGTGGTAAACAACCATAAACTCCAATATAAAGCAAAACAAACCCACGAATAGTTACTACATCAATCTTTATTGAACAAATATGATGACATACATGATAAAAAAAAATCAGGAAATGCAGAGGCGTGTGGATAAAACCTCCAGGACCAAGAATAATGCAGTAATGATGTTGCAAAAAATCACTGTTGTACGTGTAATACACCAGAAAGAAAGATATGCCAAGTGTGACCCTACATGCAAGTATATAACTGCGCCAATATAATGGCATATACAAGATCGAACATGAATGAAAAGTAGGGACAACCAGCGTGCAAATAGATGACCACTATGATACTGGTAAAAACACAGTGACGAGCATAAACATGTAAAAAATACAAACCTGGCTGGAGGAACGGCCCATAATATGAAAAAAAGAATCTAGAATATTCGAAAATGCGAAATATATCACTATATTCTAAATATTTGCAAATTCTCGAAGAGCCGATATTCGCGATTAATATTCGCTATTCGAATAATCGTACCCAACACTATACATAAGCACACCATGCAGGTTCAAAACATTGTTCCAACCTTGGGGTAACACTCAAACAACATTTCTCTACAGATGATGCATGTTAAACATGTTCCCTATCTGCTGATAATAAGTAATAGCAGTAGATTATAAATGATTTGACACAAGGCACAATAAATGGCCTTTACACACTGTCAGATTTGATCATCAAATGTCTTTTGAACTAGTAAAAGCTACTAAAACTCTTTCTAATGAAGTCTCTAAGGCCTCAGAAAGAAAACTGTTATTCTGGGTTAACACTACTTGTTTACTGCATGAAATAAATGGAGCCTTTTTATTCTATCACCCACAGCAGCTAGGGGCAAACTTGGCATCTTTTTGTTTTGTTGTTTAAGGAAAGCTCCCACAGCATTGTAAGCATGGCCAAGCTCATATATCTTCACTTGACAGTTAGATAACTTTTATTTCTTTGCTCAATGGGATGGATTCACCACAGTTGCAGTAAAACTTTCAATGTGAAGATACAGTTCAGAGGTAATGAATTCATTATCTACAGAAATAAGAAATGCTAATGTTAGCCCACAAGGTGAAAAATTTTGTAACTATTAAAATATAAATACTATTTAAATAGGTTTTCCGAGATTTTGATACAGATGACCTATCCACAGGATAGGTCATCAGTACCTGATTGGTGGAGGTCCAACACCCAGGACCTCCGCCGATCAGCTGTTTGAGAAGGTATTGGTGTTTACCAAGCACAGCGCCGTATATTGTGGAGCTAATTATTGATTTGTACTACACATCAGCCTGGAGGAATTGTAGCTCATTCTTCCATACAAAACGGCAAACTGTGTTTTTTTGGTTGGTTTCCTCCCACTATTTACTTCAGTTGTTTCCACTACATTTCTATTGGATTAAGGTCAGGACTTTTGACTTTCCAAAATAATTTTATTATTCTTTAACCATCCGTTGGTAGACTGGGCCTGTTAATTTTTAGGGTTTTACACTCTAGAAAAACAAGGCAAATAGAAGGAAGCAAAGTGTGGTCTGTATGTGAGGAGTGATATAAAAGCGAGTGTAAAAGAGGCAATTGTGGGTGAGGACGTTGAGGATGTTGTAAGCTTATGGGTGAAATTACAAAGGGAAATAAACACCAATAAAATAATATTTGGTTGTAATCTATAGACCTCCAACATCACTGGAAGAGATAGAACTTCAGCTGTATAACCAAATAGAGCGGACTGCACAGTTAGGTGCAGTGGTCAAAATGGGAGATTTTAAATTCCTAGATATTGAATGGTTCTGTCTCAACTGCACAGGGGAGAAACATTCTCCAATTCCCTACAGGATCACTTTATGGACCAGTTTGCAAAAGTCCCAACTATGAGAGATTCTTAATTGGATCTGGTAATTTCTGCAGAGCTTTATGGGAATGTCTCTGTTCTGAAAACACTTGGTAATAGTGACCCCAATATAATTATATTCCCCTTAAAACTATAAAAATCTAACTCTGGCTGAGAAAGCAAAAACACTTAGGGGGTCATTTATAAGACTGGCGTTTTAGACTTTAGTCTTAATAAGTCCTTCAGCTGGCGCCAGCCTCTACATAACTTTGGCATATCTACCACTGGTCTAAATGTAAGCCAGCTTTCTTGGTGGCTTGAATTTAGACAATTTATGCCTAAACAGGCGTAGAAAATTATGAATGAGACAGGCCTGCCAGTACCTCCCCTTCCCCTGTCCACACCACGCCCACTTTATTATACCTAGCATTAGAGGGCAAAAGTAGAAAATTGCAGTGGAAATTACCTTTGTGCCACAATCTGTGCCAGAAATATGTCTAATATAGGTGTTCTTCTGATAGTAAATGACCCCCTGTTAATTTTAAAAAGGTTAATTTCACTGAGTTGAGAGCAGCTCTTCAGGACATAGAATGGGAATATCCATTGTCACATAATAATACAGAGGATAAATGGGATATCGATTGATCTACATTGGGTCAATTATACTGCAAAATTTATTTCTGTGGTAACAATTATAAACAGCTAAAATTAAACCTCACATGACTTATAGCTACAATTAAAAAGGGCAAAATATCTGAGGGGTCAGCTAAAGTCTTTGATATTTACAAAGGCTTAAAAACTGTAAAAGAGAAATAAAATCTGCAAAAAAAATAAAAAATACAAAATGAATGGCGGAGGCAAAAGAGAGCTAGACGAAACCCCAAAAATTCTTTAAATATATAAATGCTAAAAAAAGAATATCATAGCTTGTAGGTCTCCTAAATGATAGTAAAGGGGAGATGATCACAGGGATCAGGAAAAGTGATGGACGAACATCAGCCGGTACTGTTCGCGAACGCGATCGCGCAAACGTTGTTCAAATGTTCGCGAACCGCAAGTTCGTGGCGGGCCCCATTTACTTTAATGGCAGAAGAACCTCAAAAACCTTCAGGTCATTATTGCAGCCACCAAATATTTACAAGAAGTGCACAAATCGTCCCACAACATGGACAGTGACATACCAGAGGGGGATCAATGGCAAAAATTCCCACACAAAATATGTATTTTAATCAGTAGCCATTTTATGCATCTTAAAGGGAAACTGTCAAAAATGTGGCCTGGTGGAGCCTAGAAAATTTTTTATTTAGGGCCCCCGTGGAGTACAGATCCCAAACATTAGGCATTCACCGACAGAAAATATCAAGTGATTATGTGGCTGGAGGTACATTATGTCAATGGATAAAATTTTTACTGTCGGCCACTGGACTACAGCTCCAAACATAAGGCATTCACAGGACATAAAAGATCAAGTAAGTATGTGGCTGGAGGTAGATACACGGTCAATGGATATCAATTTTACTGCAGGCCAGTACAAATACAGGTCAAATACATATGTTCAAAAGAACTAAAAATATAAAATTGGATTAAAAACATGGCTAATGAAATCCCCCCCTCTTGAAAAAGCCCCTAATGATAATATAGTTGAAATTTGATACACTTGGTCCTCACTGCTGTTGAATTCCTCTGATGCTGCAACAATAATGCATTCAGCGTACATAAAGAACAAGTAAGGTATGTGGCTGGAGGTAGATTACACGATCATTGGATATCAATTTTACAGCAGACCAGTGTACTACAGGCCCCAAAAATTATGCATTCAGCGAACATAAAATATCAAGTAAGTATGTGACTGGAGGTAGATTACACGTCATTGGATATCAAATTTACAACAGGCCAGTGTACTAATAGGCCCTAAATATGATGCATTCAGCGTACAAAAAGAACAAGTAAGTATGCGGCTGGAGGTAGATTACATGGTCATTGGATATCAATTTTACAGCAGGCCATGGACTACAGGCCTCAAAAATTATGCATTCAGCGTACATAAAAGAACAAGTAAGTATGTGGCTGGAGGTAGATTACACGGTCATTGGATATCAATTTTACAGCAAGCCATTGTACTATAGGCCCCAAAAATGATGCATTCAACGTACATAAAAGAACAAGTAAGTATTGGCTGAAGGTAGATTACACGGTCATTGGATATCAATTTTACTAAAGGCCATTACAAATACAGGACAAATACATACGGTATGTTTAAAATAACAAAAAATATAAAATTGGATGAAAATCCCCCCCTCTTGAAAAAAAACCCTAATGATAATAGTTGAAACATTAGGCATTCTACGGACAGAAAAGGCCTTTTATGCCGCTGTATTTACCTAAGACAGGGACCATTATTTGTTTGGGTGGTGGCAGATATTTGTGGGCTGTCATGAGAAATTCAATAAACGTGGACGTCACATGTGCTGAATTCCTCCGAGATCCATGCCTCATTCATTTTTAAAATTGTGAGGTAGTCCACACTGTTGTGAGCTAGGCGAGTGTGCTTATCCGTCATGATCCCCCCTGCTGCGCTGAACGAGCTTTCGGACAGGACACTGGATGAGGGGCAAGCCAAGAGTTCCATGGCAAATTGTGCCAGCTGTGGCCACAGGTCAATCCTGCACAACCAGTAGTCCAGGGGTTGCTCGCTTTTCAGAGCGTCCACATCGGCTGTTTACCCCGATGTAGTCGGACACCTGTCGGTCTAGGCGTTCCCTGAGGCTGGATGAGGAGGGCGACTGTCGATGGGTTGGCTGCAAGAATGATCTCATATCCGAAGTGACCAACATATCTTCGAACCGCCCTCTTCTTGCATGCACTGTTGCATTGGTACCCGCAACTGTTTCTCTGTGAGTGGAAATTCCTCTGCCAGCTCCCGCAAAGGCAGAATGCAGCATTTCTCGAAGCAAGGCCTGGAAGTGCTGCATTCTGACAGCCCTATGTGATGCTGGTAACATGTCTGCCATTTTGTGTTTGTACCGGGGGTCTAAGTACGTTGCCACCCAGTACTGGTCCTTGCCCTTTATGAAGCATGAAGGCCCCCATTTGCACTAAACTGGAAGCGATGGAGTGGCCTGGCTCCTGCTCATCATTCAGGATAATGTTGTCCTCGGTTTCCTCCCCCCAGCCACGGACAACACCAGGGATCCCAGAAAAGTTTAAAGCATGCTCTTCTTGCTCCTTCTCTGCCCTGGCACCATCCTCCTCTGATTCCACTTCAGACTCCTGTTGACTTGTCTCAGATGGAGTAGCCCCCCCCTGGGAATTCATCCAGCATTGCGACTACCTAATCTTCCAGCTCCTGCTCCTCGACGGCTTGATCAATGACACAACGAAATGCACGCTCCAGAAAGAAGGCGTAAGGTATGATGTCACTGATGGCCCCCTGGCTGCGACTGACCAGTTTGGTGATCTCATCAAATGGCTGCACAAGTCTGCATGCGTCGCGAATGAGCAGCCACTGGCGCGGTGAAAAAAAACAAGCTCCCCAGAACCTGTCCTGCCGCAGAGTTTGCACAGGTAGTCATTAACTGCACGTTTCTGCTGGAGCAGCCTATCAAGCATATACAAGGTGGAGTTCAAGCGCGTCGGGCAGTCACAAATCAGTCGTCTGACGGGCAGGTGGTGTCGCCGCTGAACTTCAGCAAGGCGAGCCTTGGCCGTGTAAGATCTTCTAAAATGGGCAGAGATTTTCCTGGCCTGTCGCAAGACGTCCTGTACCCCGGGGTATTAGGCAACGAATCGCTGCACGACTGAGTTCAGGACGTGTGCCATGCACGGCACGTGTGTCAATTTGCTCTGTTTCAGCATGCTCAGCAGATTGACAACGTTGTCGCTCACCACTTTACCAACTATCAAATTGATTGGGGTTAGCCATTGATCGGCCTGTGACCGCAAAGCTGAAAGGAGTGCAGGACCGGTGTGGCTCTTGGCTTCCAGGCACAACAGTAGCAGGACAGTTTGAAAAAATCTCACCTGGCACATCAAATAGATTCTGGGGAGCTTGGGGGCACAGCAGAAGAGACGGTAGCAGTGGAAAAGGAGAAGTCAGCCGAGGAGGAGACCGAGGATGGAGTAGGAGGAGGAGAAGAAGAGGCAGGCCTGCATGCAATTCGTGGCGATAACAGCAAATCCACACGGGTGCCACGAGTCGCATGCTTGACAGCAGTCAGAAGGTTCACCCAGTGGCAGTAAAAGTTATGTACCTTCCCTTCCTGTGTTTTCTAGACCACGTGTCTGTGGTCAGATGTATCTTGCCACCGACACTTTGTCCCAGAGATGCATTCACTTGCCGCTGAACGTGGCCATATAGCTCCGGGATGCACTTCTGGGAGAAATATTTCCTTCCAGGGACCTTCCATTGCGGTGTGCCAATGCCACAAATTTTCTTAAGGCCACTGAGTCCTGCAGTTTATATGGCAGTAGTTGGCCGGCTAACAGTTCCGACAAGCCAGCGGTCAGCTGTTGGGCAAGAGGGTTATCCGGCGTCATCATCTTTTTTTGCTCTAACATTTTTGCCACGGAAGCCTGCCTTTTGCCAGATGAACGCGACAACGGCACGGTGGAAGGTGGAGTTGAGGACAAATTCAGAGGAGAAGGAGAAGGGGAAGAACGTGGAGCACCAGGAGTGTGGCTTTATGGGTTCTGACGGTGTTGCTCCCACTTGGCTCGGTGATGAGAGGCCAGGTGCTTTCTTAAGGCAGGCGTCCCTAGGTGAGTGTTGGGCTTACCGCGACTTATGCGTTGACAGCACATGCTGCAGATGCAACACTATTGTCAGCAGCGGACACGTTAATAAAAGCCCACACTGCGGAAACAATGTGCCAGCCTCCTGGGAGCGCCAGATGTGACCGTGCATGGTGGATGGCGCATTCCAGATACATTAACAGTCTGCCTTTTGCCTCCTGTGCACTGTAAGTTCTGCCTGCTTCTCCTCCTTCTCCTCCTATCTGCTGCTCCGTCTCTCCCTCTGAACTCCCCTACTCTTCCTCTCTTGTGGCACCTATGTGACGTCCATCGACAGGTCATCATCGTCACATTCACCATCACTGACATTAGAGATCACGGAGTAGGCAGCAACAGCGGGGACCACCCTCCTTGGGCTGATCTGGGTACTGTCGTCAGACTGCTGGGTGGCGACCGTTGATAGCTCCTCTTCCTGATCCGATGCCAAGAATAGCTGTGCATCGGTAAGGTCTTGTAATGGATGGGAAAATAATTCCTCTGACTCGAGCAGAGGGGATATGGTGCTGGTGGTGGTGTCTTTGGGGGTGCACACAGCAGTGAGTGAAGAGGGTGCAGATAGAGAGCATGAGGAGGGTGCAGAAGTGGAAGGCTGAGTGAGCCACCCAACCAAGTCTGGTGCGTCCTTTGACGTAATCGCACGCACCTTCTGCAACTTCTCCCACTTAGGCTCTGGCCTGGTGCAACCTGCCTAACCCTGCGGAATGGCCTGTCTCTTCCTCTGCCTATCATTTTCAAAATGACCCTGTGACAAAAGTCCCTATAGAAGAGCAGTATTTGCGGAGAAGGTACATCACACCCCTGCTTCAATCAGTTTTTTCGGGGGGCCAACTGGTATATCACACCAGTAGAAATGATTTGTTCCAATAGCGTTTGTCACTCTGTGTTGCTGCGGTAATGCAGCAAAACCACAAACAAATGCTGCACTACTTAAATGCACTATATAGAAAGTACATTATTGGTATATAACACTCCAGCTTCAATCAGTTTTTTGGGGGGGGGCAACTGAATATCACGCCAGTAGAAATTATTTGTTCCAATGGCGTTTGTCACTATCTGTAGTTGCAGTAACGCAGCAAAACCGCAAACAAATGCTGCACTACCCAAATGTAATATATAGACAGTACATTATTGGTACATATAATCACTTTTATTGGGGGGCAACTGGTATATCGCACCAGTAGTAATTATTTGTTCCAATAGCGTTTGTCACTATCTGTAGCTGAGGTAACTCAGCAAAACCGCAAACAAATGCTGCACTACCCAAATGCAATTATATAGTAAGTATATTATTGGTATATCACAACCCTGCTTCAATCAGTTTTCTTTGGGGGAAACTGGTATATCACACCAGTCAAAATTATTTGTTCTAATAAAATTTGTCACTCTGTGTAGCTGTGATAAGCAGCAAAACCGCAAACAAATGCTGCACTGCCTAAATGCTCTATATAGAAAGCATATTATTGGTATATCACACCCCTGCTTCAATCAGTTTTTTTGGAGGGCAACTGATATATCACACCAGTAGAAATTATTTGTTCCAATGTCATTTGTCACTTATGTAGCTGAGGTAACGCAGCAAAACTGCAAACAAATGCTGCACTACCCAAATGCACTATATAGAAAGTACATTATTGGTATATAACACTCCAGCTTCAATCAGTTTTTTGGGGGGCAACTGGTATATATACCAGTAAAAAATTATTTGTTCCAATGACGTTTGTCACTATCTGTAGCTGTGGTAACGCAGCAAAACCGCAAACAAATGCTGCACTACCCCAACAAATGCTGCACTACCAACTGCACTATATAGAAAGTATATAATTGGTATATAACACTAGGGATGAGCGAACCCGAACCCGAACATTTTCATAAAAGTCTGGGTTCGAGTTCGGTGTTCGGCGCTTTCTTGGCGCTATTTGAAAGGCTGCAAGCAGCCAATCAACATGCATCTTACTACTTGCCCCAAGAGGCCATCACAGCCATGCCTACTATTGCATGGCTGTGATTGGCCAGTGCAGCATGTGACCCAGCCCTCTATATAAGCTTGGGTCACGTAGCGCTGCACGTCACTCTGCTGTTACAAGTGTAGGGAGAGGTTGCAGCTGCGACGTTTAGGGCGAGATTAGGCAGTTATTAACTCCTCCAAAAGACTTCATTCAGTGATCGATCTACAGCTGTGGATCATTGAACTGCTGCTATTCAATTGCTCACTGTTTTTAGGCTGCCCAGAGCGTTTTTCAGTCACTTTTTTCTGCGGTGATCGGCGGCCATTTTGTGGCTTGTGGTGCGCCATCACAAGCTGCCACCAAGTACATTTAACCTTCAATAGTGTGGTTATTTTTTGCTATATCCTACATCAGGGTCAAGCTTTCATCAAGTGCATTTAACCATCAATAGTGTGGTTATTTTTGGCCATATACTACATCAGGGCAAGCTGAGCCTGTCACCCAAGTGCATTTAACCATCAATAGTGTGGTTATTTTTTGCTATATCCTACATCAGGGTCAAGCTTTCATCAAGTGCATTTAACCATCAATAGTGTGGTTATTTTTTGGCCATACACTGCGTGCAGAATTATTCGGCAAATGAGTATTTTGACCACATCATCCTCTTTATGCATGTTGTCCTTACTCAAAGCTGTATAGGCTCGAAAGCCTACTACCAATTAAGCATATTAGGTGATGTGCATCTCTGTAATGAGAAGGGTGTGGTCTAATGACATCAACACCCTATATTAGGTGTGCATAATATTAGGCAACTTCCTTTCCTTTGGCAAAATGGGTCAAAAGAAGGACTTGACAGGCTCAGAAAAGTCAAAAATAGTGAGATATCTTGCAGAGGGATGCAGCACTCTTAAAATTGCAAAGCTTCTGAAGCGTGATCATCGAACAATCAAGCGTTTCATTCAAAATAGTCAACAGGTCGCAAGAAGCGTGTGGAAAAACCAAGGCGCAAAAATAACTGCCCATGAACTGAGAAAAGTCAAGCGTGCATCTGCCAAGATGCCACTTGCCACCAGTTTGGCCATATTTCAGTGGTGGCAACATCACTGGAGTGCCCAAAAGCACAAGGTGTGCAATACTCAGAGACATGGCCAAGGTAAGAAAGGCTGAAAGACGACCACCACTGAACAAGACACACAAGCTGAAACGTCAAGACTGGGCCAAGAAATATCTCAAGACTGATTTTTCTAAGGTTTTATGGACTGATGAAATGAGAGTGAGTCTTGATGGGCCAGATGGATGGGCCCGTGGCTGGATTGGTAAAGGGCAGAGAGCTCCAGTCCGACTCAGACGCCAGAAAGGTGGAGGTGGAGTACTGGTTTGGGCTGGTATCATCAAAGATGAGCTTGTGGGGCCTTTTTCGGGTTGAGGATGGAGTCAACCTCAACTCCCAGTCCTACTGCCAGTTTCTGGAAGACACCTTCTTCAAGCAGTGGTACAGGAAGAAGTCTGCATCCTTCAAGAAAAACATGATTTTCATGCAGGACAATGCTCCATCACACGCGTCCAAGTACTCCACAGCGTGGCTGGCAAGAAAGGGTATAAAAGAAGAAAATCTAATGACATGGCCTCCTTGTTCACCTGATCTGAACCCCATTGAGAACCTGTGGTCCATCATCAAATGTGAGATTTACAAGGAGGGAAAACAGTACCACCTCTCTGAACAGTGTCTGGGAGGCTGTGGTTGCTGCTGCACGCAATGTTGATGGTGAACAGATCAAAACACTGACAGAATCATGGATGGCAGGCTTTTGAGTGTCCCTTGCAAAGAAAGGTGGCTAAATTGGTCACTGATTTGTTTTTGTTTTGTTTTTTGAATGTCAGAAATGTATATTTGTGAATGTTGAGATGTTATATTGGTTTCACTGTAAAAATAAATAATTGAAATGGGTATATATATTGTTTTTTGTTAAGTTGCCTAATATTATGCACAGTAATAGTCACCTGCACACACAGATATCCCCCTAAAATAGCTAAAACTAAAAACAAACTAAAAACTACTTCCAAAAATATCAGCTTTGATATTAAAGAGTTTTTTTGGGTTCATTGAGAACATGGTTGTTGTTCAATAATAAAATTAATCCTCAAAAAACAACTTGCCTAATAATTCTGCACTCTCCTGTATACTACATCAAGGGCAAGTTGAGCCTGTCACCCAGCGCCTAAAAAATAGGCCTCACATTTATATTCATCCAAATTTGTCATTACTGCTTTAGCTGGTCAAGTTATTTAGTGTCCGTCAAAGCACAGTTTTTGTTCTGGGTTGAAATACAATTCCCATTTTTGCAATTCTCAAAATTAGTGGTTTCTGCTGTATCAGGCCTACTTTAAATCTATCCCTAAAAGGGTATATTAGATTCAAGGTGATGATAGGGTTATTCTCAAGAACTTCACACACACGCTACAGTGCAGATCCAAGTCTAATTCTGTGATTAAACGTATACCTGTCACCCAGCGCCTAAAAAATAGGCCTCACATTTATATTCATCCAAATGTGTCATTACTGTTTTAGCTGGTCAAGTTATTTTTAGTGTCCGTCAAAGCGCAGTTTTTGTTCTGGGTTGAAAAACAATTCCCAATTTTGCAATTCTCAAAATTAGTGGTTTCTGCTGTATCAGGCCTACTTTAAATCTATCCCTAAAAGGGTATATTAGATTTAAGGTGCTGATAGGGTAATTCTCAAGAACTTCACACACACGCTGCAGTGCAGATCGAAGTCTAATTCTGTGATTAAACGTATACCTGTCACCCAGCGCCTAAAAAATAGGCCTCACATTTATATTCATCCAAATCTGTCATTACTGCTTTAGCTGGTCAAGTTATTTAGTGTCCGTCAAAGCACAGT
Source organism: Bufo bufo (assembly GCF_905171765.1). Classification (NCBI taxonomy): domain Eukaryota; kingdom Metazoa; phylum Chordata; class Amphibia; order Anura; family Bufonidae; genus Bufo; species Bufo bufo. The sequence goes on along the minus strand of NC_053390.1, from coordinate 362,504,488 downwards.
TTTTGTTCTGGGTTGAAAAACAATTCCCAATTTTGCAATTCTCAAAATTAGTGGTTTCTGCTGTATCAGGCCTACTTTAAATCTATCCCTAAAAGGGTAGATTAGATTCAAGGTGCTGATAGGGTAATTCTCAAGAACTTCACACACACGCTACAGCGCAGATCGAAGTCTAATTCTGTGATTAAACGAATACCTGTCACCCAGCGCCTAAAAAATAGCCCTCACATTTATATTCATCCAAATCTGTCATTACTGTTTTAGCTGGTCAAGTTATTTAGTGTCCGTCAAAGCACAGTTTTTGTTCTGGGTTGAAAAACAATTTCCAATTTTGCAATTCTCAAAATTAGTGGTTTCTGCTGTATCAGGCCTACTTTAAATCTTTCCCTAAAAGGGTATATTAGATTCAAGGTGCTGATAGGGTAATTCTCAAGAACTTCACACACACGCTACAGTGCAGATCCAAGTCTAATTCTGTCCGTAAACGTATACCTGTCACCCAGCGCCTAAATAATAGGCCTCAAATTTATATTCAGCTAAATCTGTCATTACTGGTGTGCCTGTATTAGTGTAATACGGTACCTAAATAGATAGCCAGATAGTGTTAGGTGTCTGTAAAAAAAGGCCTGAATTTTAATTCAATACATTGGCCCGAATAATATTTTTCTTATTGTGGTGAACGGTAACAATGAGGAAAACATCTAGTAAGGGACGCGGACGCGGACATGGTCGTGGTGGTGTTAGTGGACCCTCTGGTGCTGGGAGAGGACGTGGCCGTTCTGCCACAGCCACACGTCCTAGTGTACCAACTACCTCAGGTCCCAGTAGCCGTCAGAATTTACAGCCATAATTGGTGGGGCCCCATATCGTTCTACGGATGGTAAGGCCTGAGCAGGTACAGGCATTAGTCAATTGGTGGCCGACAGTGCATCCAGCACGTTCACATTATCTCCCACCCAGTCTTCTGCAGAAAGCGCACAGATGGCGCATGAAAACCAAGCCCCATCAGTCGTCACATCACCCCCCCAATGCATATCAGGAAACTGTCTGAGCCTCAAGTTATGCAGCAGTCTCTTATGCTGTTTGAAGACTCTGCTGGCAGGGATTCCCAAGGGCATCCCCCTAGCCCTTCCCCAGGGTGAAGAGATAGAATGCACTAACGCACAACCACTTATGTTTCCTGATGATGAGGACATGGGAATACCACCTCAGCACGTCTCTGATGATGACGAAACACAGGTGCCAACTGCTGCGTCTTTCTGCAGTGTGAAGACTGAACAGGAGGTCAGGGATCAAGACTGGGTGGAAGACGATTCAGGGGACGATGAGGTCCTAGACCCCACATGGAATGAAAGTCGTGCCACTGACTTTCACAGTTCGGAGGAAGAGGCAGTGGTGAGACCGAGCCAACTGCGTAGCAAAAGACAAAGAGGGAGCAGTGGGCAAAAGAAGAACACCCGCCGCCAAGAGACTCCGCCTGCTACTGACCGCCGCCATCTGGGACCGAGCACCCCAAAGGCAGCTTCAAGGAGTTCCCTGGCATGGCACTTCTTCAAACAATGTGCTGACGACAAGACCCGAGTGGTTTGCACGCTGTGCCATCAGAGCCTGAAGCGAGGCATTAACGTTCTGAACCTTAGCACAACCTGCATGACCAGGCACCTGCATGCAAAGCATGAACTGCAGTGGAGTAAACACCTTAAAAACAAGGAAGTCACTCAGGCTCCCCCTGCTACCTCTTCTGCTGCTGCCGCCTCGGCCTCTTCTGCTGCTGCCGCCGCCTCGGCCTCTTCCTCCGCCTCTGAGGAACGTTGGCACCTGCCGCCCAGCAAACATGGGATGTACCACCAACACCACCACCTGCGTCACCAAGCATCTCAACCATGTCACACGGCAGCGTTCAGCTCTCCATCTCACAAAACATTTGAGAGAAAGCGTAAATTCCCACCTAGCCACCCTCGATCCCTGGCCCTGAATGCCAGCGTTTCTAAACTACTGGCCTATGAAATGCTGTCATTTAGGCTGGTGGACACAGACAGCTTCAAACAGCTCATGTCGCTTGCTGTCCCACAGTATGTTGTTCCCAGCCGGCACTACTTCTCCAAGAGAGCCGTGCCTTCCCTGCACAACCAAGTATCCGATAAAATCAAGTGTGCACTGCGCAACGCCATCTGTGGCAAGGTCCACCTAACCACAGATACGTGGACCAGTAAGCACGGCCAGGGACGCTATATCTCCCTAACTGCACACTGGGTAAATGTAGTGGCGGATGGGCGCTAGGCGGAGAGCTGTTTGGCGCACGTCCTTCTGCCGCCAAGGATCGCAGGGCAACATTCTTTGCCTCCTGTCTCCTCCTCTCCTACTCAGCTTCCTCCTCCTCTTCTTCCACCTGCTCATCCAGTCAGCCACACACCTTCACCACCAACTTCAGCACAGCCCGGAGTAAACGTCAGCAGGCCGTTCTGAAACTCATATGTTTGGGGACAGGCCCCACACCGCACAGGAGTTGTGGGGGGGTGTAGAACAACAGACCGACGAGTGGTTGCTGCCGGTGAGCCTCAAGCCTGGCCTGGTGGTGTGCGATAATGGGCGAAATCTCGTTGCAGCTCTGGGACTAGCCGGTTTGACGCACATCCCTTGCCTGGCGCATGTGCTGAATTTGGTGGTGCAGAAGTTCATTCACAACTACCCCGACATGTCAGAGCTGCTGCATAAAGTGTGGGCCGTCTGTTCGCGCTTCCGGCGTTCACATCCTGCCGCTGCTCGCCTGTCTGCACTACAGCGTAACTTCGGCCTTCCCGCTCACCGCCTCATATGCGACGTGCCCACCAGGTGGAACTCCACCTTGCACATGCTGGACAGACTGTGCGAGCAGCAGCAGGCCATAGTGGAGTTTCAGCTGCAGCACGCACGGGTCAGTCGCACTGCGGATCAGCCCCACTTCACCACCAATGACTGGGCCTCCATGCGAGACCTGTGTGCCCTGTTGCGCTGTTCGAGTACTCCACCAACATGGCCAGTGGCGATGACGCCGTTATCAGCGCTACAATACCACTTCTATGTCTCCTTGAGAAAACACTTAGGGCGATGATGGAAGAGGAGGTGGCCCAGGAGGAGGAGGAGGAAGAGGGGTTATTTTCAGCACTTTCAGGCCAGTCTCTTCGAAGTGACTCAAAGGGAGTTTTTTTGCAACAGCAGAGGCCAGGTACAAATGTGGCCAGACAGGGCCCACTACTGGAGGACAAGGAGGACGAGGATGAGGAGGAGGTGGAGGAGGATGAGGATGAAGCAGGTTCACAGCGTGCTGGCACCCAACGCAGCTCGGGCCCATCACTGGTGCGTGGCTGGGGGAAACGCAGGACGATGACGATACGCCTCCCACAGAGGACAGCTTTGTCCTTACCTCTGGGCAGCCTGGCACACATGAGTTGCCCACATTTTAACGTGTGCGGACAACTGGGTTGCCACCCTGCTGGATCCACGGTACAAAGACAATGTGCCCACCTTACTTCATGCACTGGAGCGTGATAGTAAGATGCGCGAGTACAAGCGCACGTTGGTAGACGCACTACTGAGAGCATTCCCAAATGTCACAGGGGAACAAATGGAAGCCCAAGGCGAAGGCAGAGGAGGAGCAAGAGGTCGCCAACGCACCTGTGTCACGGCCAGCTCCTCTGAGGGCAGGGTTAGCATGGCAGAGATGTGGAAAAGTTTTTGTCTCCACGCCACAGCTAACTGCACCACCACCTGATACGGAACGTGTTAGCAGGAGGCAACATTTAAATAACATGGTGGAACAGTACCTGTGCACACCCCTCCACGTACTGACTGATGGTTCGGCCCCATTCAACTTCTGGGTCTCCAAATTGTCCACGTGGCCAGAGCTAGCCTTTTATGCCTTGGAGGTGCTGGCCTGCCCGGCGGCCATCGTTTTGTCTGAACGTGTATTCAGCTCGGCAGGGGGCGTCATTACAGACAAACGCAGCCGCCTGTCTACAGCAATGTGGACAAGCTGACGTTCATAAAAATAAACCAGGCATGGATCCCACAGGACCTGTCCATCCCTTGTGCAGATTAGACATTAGACAGTGGCCTGTTCCAGTGGTGGGTGACATGAAGCCTGATTCTCTGCTATGATATGAAGACTGATTCTCTGCTGACATGAAGCCTGAATCTCTGTTATGGGACCTCTCTCCTCTGCCTGGGTGCCTGGGCCTAAATATGTGACAATGGACTGTTCCAGTGGTGGGTGACCGTGAAGCCTGATTCTCTGCTATGACATGAAGACTGATTCTCTGCTGACATGAAGCCTGAATCTCTGTTATGGGACTTCTCTCTCCTCTGTCTCGGTGCCAGGGCCTAAAAATATCTGACAGTGGCCTGTTCCAGTGGTGGGTGACGTGAAGCCTGATTCTCTGCTATGACATGCAGACTGATTCTCTGCTGACAATGAAGCCAGATTCTCTGTTACGGGACCTCTCTCCTCTGCCTGGGTGCCTGGGCCTAAATATCTGACAATGGACTGTTCCAGTGTTGGGTGACGTGAAGCCTGATTCTCTGCTATGACATGCAGACTGATTCTCTGCTGACATGAAGCCAGATTCTCTGTTACGGGACCTCTCTCCTCTGCCTGGGTGCCTGGGCCTAAATATCTGACAATGGACTGTTCCAGTGTTGGGTGACGTAAAGCATGATTCTCTGCTATGACATGCAGGACTGATTCTCTGCTGACATGAAGCCAGATTCTCTGTTATGGGACCTCTCTCCTCTGCCTGGGTGCCTGGGTCTAAATATCTGACAATGGACTGTTCCAGTGTTGGGTGACGTGAAGCCTGATTCTCTGCTATGACATGAAGACTGATTCTCTGCTGACATGAAGCCAGATTCTCTGTTACGGGACCTCTCCTCCTCTGCCTGGGTGCCTGGGCCTAAATATCTGACAAAGGACTGTTCAGTGTTGGGTGACATGAAGCCCTGATTCTCTGCTATGACATGCAGACTGATTCTATGCTGACATGAAGCCAGTATTTCTGTTACGGGACCTCTCTCCTCTGCCTGGGTGCCTGGGCCTAAATATCTGACAATGGACTGTTCCAGTGTTGGGTGACGTAAAGCATGATTCTCTGCTATGACATGCAGACTGATTCTCTGCTGACATGAAGCCAGATTCTCTGTTACGGGACCTCTCTCCTCTGCCTGGGTGCCTGGGCCTAAATATCTGACAATGGACTGTTCCAGTGTTGGGTGACGTGAAGCCTGATTCTCTGCTATGACATGAAGACTGATTCTCTGCTGACATGAAGCCAGATTCTCTGTTACGGGACCTCTCTCCTCTGCCTGGGTGCCGGGGCCTAAATATATGACAATGGACTGTTACAGTGGTGGGTGACGTGAAGCCAGATTCTCTGCTATGGCATGAAGACAGATTCTCTGCTGACGTGAAGCCAGATTCTCTGCTATGGGACCTCTCTCCAATTGATATTGGGTAATTTTTATTTATTTATTTTTATTCATTTCCCTATCCACATTTGTTTGCAGGGGATTTACCTATATGTTGCTGCCTTTTGCAGCCCTCTAGCTCTTTCCTGGGCTGTTTTACAGCCTTTTTAGTGCCGAAAAGTTCGGGTCCACATTGACTTCAATGGGGTTCGGGTTCGGGACGAAGTTCGGGTCGGGTTCGGATCCCGAACCCGAACATTTCCGGGAAGTTCGGCCAAACTTCTCGAACCCGAACATCCAGGTGTTCGCTCAACCTATATAAACACCCTGCTTCAATCACTTTTTTGGGGGGGGCAACTGGTAACCAGCCTATACACCAACATCCCCACCAGTAGAAATTATCTGTTCCAATAGCGTTTGGCACGCTGTGTAGCTGCAGTATCGCAGCAGAACCGCACACAACTGCTGCACAATACAAATGCACTATAATGTACTTTTTATGTTAGAAAATATATTATTATATTATTTCAGGACGAGGTGAACAGCCTTGAGAAGAAATCATCCACAAGAAAGGTGAGATTGAATCTATCTAGTGGTCAGAAATGTGCACTAAAAGAACTTGCTAATGATAGGAACATAGTCATTAAGCCAGCCGATAAAAGCTCGGGGGTAGTAATTATGGCTCGTTTAAAGTACAAAGACGAAATCCTAGGAAAACTGAGGGAACATGGCACTTACCTACCATTGGACCAGGACCCCACTAGAGAGTTCTTAACAGAACTGTCTGGGATCGTGGGAAATGCCCATAAAAATTGTATTTTGACTAACAAAATGGTTGATTACCTGGTCCCTCAACACCCTCGCATCCCCGTAATTTATACGTTGCAAAGGTCCATAAAATAAGGGAAATCTTCCCGGGAGACCCATCATATCCGGGTGTGACTCTATGTTCCAGGCGGCAGCCAAAATGCTGGACAACCTACTTAGACCCTATGCCCTTGAGTGGTAGGTCATACATCAGGATACTACGGATTTCTTGAACAAAATCCATAAGGTTCAACTTGGGGACAATGCCCCATTCTTAGTAACCATGGATGTAACCAGCCTATCACCAACATCCCCACAGATGCAGGAATCGAATGCGTTAAGGCCGCTCTGCTTAAACAGGCAGAATTCTCCCCAGCTGAGCAGGAATTCATACTGTCCCTGTTGTCAATTTGTCCTCAAACATAACTATTTCCTATTCGAGGACCAATTTTACCTACAGACATCCGGGACAGCGATGGGGTGTAACGTAGCACCTACGTTCGCAGTCATCTACATGAATTCCTTTGAAGAAAAGGTCGTATATCCCCATGCGATGTTCAACGATTATGCCTACTATTGGGTTCGATATATTGACGATATCTTCTGTATTTGGCAGGGCACACAGAAAGACCTCCTTGTCTTTCATCAGGACATCAACTCCTGCGTCTCATCCATCTCTCTCTCTGAGCTCTAGTCTGTCCAAAATCTCCTTTTTAGATGTCTGTCTGAAGGTTAGGGATAAAACTATCACCACAGATCTGTACACCAAACCTACAGATAGAAACAGTTTGCTTAGGTTCAACAGCTTCCACCCCCCAGGTTTAATCCGATCATTACCCCGATCACAGTTGATGAGGGTTAAACGTATCGTCTCGGATTCATCTATGATAGACCTAAGACTAAAAGAGAAGTCATCCAAATTCATTGCGAGGGGTTTCCCGACCCACATTTTACATTCACATACTCATAAGGTATCTGATATCCCGAGGGGTAACCTCTTGACACCCAAAGTATGTACCGAAACACCTACCCAGAAACGGTTCCGTGTGTGACCACGTTTTCACATCAGAGCATGGAGGTCAAAAGAATAATAAATAAACACTGGCATATCCTTACCAACAATTTCCCCAACATCTTTAAGGATATGCCGCTAATGTCCTATAAAAGGGCTAAGAACATTAGGGATCTACTAGTCAAATCGGACCTTGGGAGCAGTAAGGGCTCCAACATCCAGACCACCATCATAGGTTCTCCCATCAATGGTACCTACCCTTGCCTTTCATGTGCCCAATGTAGCAGTGTCACCAAGGGCCCTACCTTTACCCATCCTACGTCAGGTAGAACATATAATATCCAGGGCCACTTCTCGTGCCAGACTAACTTTGTCATATACCTCATAAAATGTCCCTGTGGCCTTGGCTATGTTGGCCAGACCATCAGAAAATCAAGAACGCATCTGCCAACATAAGTCTAATATCCGCACCAAAAGACGGACGCCCCATTAGTCGAACATTTTATTGAACACAAACACGCCATCAGCCAATTACGGTTCCAGGTAATTGACTGGATTCCTCCTCTAAGAAGAGGTGGGGATCACCAGGCGGTGCTACGGGGAGAGAGAGATGTCCTGGATCCATCGGTTGTGCACCCTGCAACCAATTGGGTTGAATAAGGATTACCTTTAGGTTAATCACTAAACATGTCTCTCCATGTGCCTAATATGTTACTTACATCTGTTTTGGACACTTCTCTTGCAGGACCAGAATTGTCCAGTAGCGGGTGGTGCCATCCGTCAAGCACACTTTACGGTCCCGACTTTCTCCATGTTAAGCGTCAAAAGGGTGAATTCAAGGTCACCTGGGATTTCTGTAGAAGATTTCTGTAGAAGATTTCTGTAGAAGAATCTACAAACAGATGGTATTATAATGTTCCAGCTTCACCTCCATTCCACTATGGATATAGACGACTGTGTTATTCCTCCCTTAAGATTACAATGAATGATTAATGGGTTCCTCCCTATAACATATAACTCCACGGGCATCCTCTTCTGATGCCCCTGGAGCTATATAGCCTGGTATATACTTCCTCATATAGAATTGTAGGGCTATATATGCATACAATGTTGTCTCAGAGATCTCTCTTACTATTATTTTTTATTTTAGATGTTACCATTATGTGTTTTTGCTGATGCACAGAACATAACCTTTTGTAAGATGGCTGCCCGAGAATACCAGGGTAGATGCGCATGCGCCGTATAGGGACAACCCCCTGCGTTGCCTTTCATCTATTGCCGCTGACAAATGTATCATGACACGCCCACCGACCTATATTTGAGCGCCTTACATTACTAAGTATCACGCTGGTTTCCCCGCCCCAGATATCCTCGACGCTACCTGTCTCCTTGTCCTGGAGCGCGATCATGTGACTAGTGTCACATGACGCGCGTGTCACTTCCGCCCGCTTGACACGCACGCCACTTCCTGTTACGAAGTGACATGTCGGTGCATTGCCGGCTTACTGCGTTCCAGGCCTCGGTCTGGATAATGGATCCGCCCACCGAGGGGGTGAGGCGGCCCTGAACCACCAATACAATGCTTCTGGCCTCTATTTAAACATGGTGCTTCCCATACCACAATAAGCGCCGGCTGTAAGCACACTGTGGTTCTCAGAGTGGTGAGTTCTTTACATCTATGTGAATATATATTTCTCTGCATCAGTTTGATTCCTTTTTCATATAATGGGTGTCCTTGGTCTCTCTGGCCTCTTCCCCATACCTTTTGGAGATTTTTTCCTAGAAGTATGAACATGCACTCTCAGGAGTATGAACATGCACTCTTACCTGTATTTCCTCATTTGTTTCTTCATGTGATTTCAGCCCGTCCAAGGTGGCGTGGTGCTTAGGGCAGGCTTGTGGCAGCTCTTTCTGCCACGGGGCACGTCCTGACTACCCCGCCATCTCCCTTGTCCTATGGCCGGATCCTACAACAGATATACCTTTCCCTGCATGGTATTGCATCCAGGGTCCATTCAATGCCCCATGTTCTCTGGTTACAGCCTATACTTTGTACAGATATAGTACCTGCAGATCTCGATTGGACGCAGCCAAACCTAGTCTCATTCAATGCTACTTAGCCTTTGAACTAGTTATGCATGTACTTGGTGACACAGTATGATTTCTTTCTCCTCTCACCCACAAGTACTTATTTTACCAATCATGTGACGATAACATTGTTGTATGGACCGTTAATTTATAATCATGTCTTCCTCACTAATTGTATAATCACGCATCATGTATTTGTGCACACAACTATATAATCATGTATTATGAATTTATGATTTATTTCCGCATATGAACCCCCTTTTTTCTGTATATTATGTTTTGTCAGCCTGATGAAGGTCGATTGTTAGCCCCGAAACGTTGCAACTGATATACCACTTACTCCGGCTGAAATAATATGAAGTGAAATAAAACCATTAATTATCATCACTTAAGGAGTGCTGTCTAAATATTTTTGTGATACCTACAGTTCTTGAGGTGGAGCTACAGAACATACATAACCCGGACGTGCACCCACCCTTGCCTTTTATTGAAAAGAGTGCTGTGGCCTATTTACTTGAAAAGAAAATATATTATAAGTATATTACACCTCTCAGTAAGTAACACCTATTGATAGCACACCTATACTGGCAAAAGACTGAATGTAAAAGGTAGGGGGTATGTCCATGTGCTGAAATGTCTCAATTGCTGTCCTGTACCACTTGATGGATGTGTCATGGGTCAAAGTTCTTCACAATGTAAAATAATATGGTGCCGGCGGACATCGCCATATGTTCGCCCCGTTCGGCGAACCGCGAACGAGCAAAGTTCGCAGCGAAACGACCACTGGGTGAACTGCAAGGCCATCTCTAATCAGGAAAAGCCAGAGCTACTAAATGAGTTGTTTTAACTCTGTATATACAAAAGAAGAGAAATTGAGCTGATCTAGGTGGTGCCAGAGCTGTTAGTACATCCAGCAATATACAAAATTATCTAACTGCAAATATGATCCAAGCTTAGTTAAATAAGATACAAAAATGTGACCAGGGCTCTGGGTCCAGATTGATCCAAATACAACCAAGAGTTCTTAGTACTGAGCTAATTTATTGCTGTGCTGTGTTATAATTTTTAGAGATTCTCTAGTAAGTACAGTGCCAAGTGGACTGGTGCAAGGCAAATGTGGTGCCCTTATTCAAAAGGGCTCTATGTCTTCCCCAAGTTATTATAGACAGTAAGTTAATTTCCGTTGTGGGAAAAATGTTCAAGGGGCTCTTATAAGAACTATATACAGGGTATATAACATAAATATAATTGTAAGTGATAGCCAGCATCAGTTTTCCAAGGACAGACATTGCCAGACTAACCTGATTTACTTTTACGAATAGGTGAGCTGAAGCTTGGACAGAGGGGCAGCTGTGGATATTGTGCTCTAGACTTTGCAAAGGCATTTTATTACTGTAACTCACAGGCGTTTTTAACAGGTAAATAAGGCCTCTAAGCCTAGAAAGTATAGGCAGAAGGATTGTTTCCAATGATTGGGGGTCAAGTCTGGTGGAAAACTCTGTCTCAAACTGTCAGTGAAAAATGTCTATCAGTGAAGCAGATTCATCATCCAGCCTGAGCCACAGTGATAAATCTGGTGCAGGTCTAGGCAGCCTGTCTCGTTTATGCCATCTTTAAGATTAGTAAATCTAGGCCTGAGAGTTTTAGCACTGTGCTGTGTAAAGAGCAGATGGCAAGACTGCAGTTGTGACACTATTGCACAATATAGTAATACAACATCTGAGCTTTTAAAGTCAGACTTAGTAAATTTAGAAAAGCAGAGTTGCAAGATAAACTGGATAGATCATTCCCTGGTAAAGCAGGAAGCAGATATCCCCATTTAAACAGAATGTTATATTTTATATAGAGATATGGTCATTCTAAAACAAAATATTTATAAATAAATTTCATTAGTTGCAATCTACTGATCCTGACTTATGGCCTGTATTATAATTCGGAGCTTCATTCACAATTCTGTCTTCTCTAACAGGAACTGTCAAGAAAGAAGTTATAATTATTGTTATTTTTCATTTATATCTTGTCAACATGTTTCACAGTACTCTACAGAGACTATTAATACCCACATCAGTACCCTGTCCCTTTGGGGCTTACAATCTAAATTCCAAATTAACTTTTTACATTTTAGGAGCTCAGTGAAGGTGTTCCAATATATTTTATAGGAAGCATGGAGGCTCAGTTTTTGGACCAGTTGAATGGGGTCCTGGGTTTGAATACAAGTGCAACTTCTGCATGGTGTTTGCATTGGTTACTGCCATGTACTCAGTTTTCTTCCTCTCACTCAAAAGACATATACAGTTGCATGCAAATGTTTGTACACCACTAGTTACTGTGAACAGTTAAAAATAAAGTTAAAGATGAAACTCACTTTTGAACATTTTAAGCAATATTTGTGTATTATTTTGGTTGCGTACAATTTTAGAGTGAAACAGGAAACGAGTACCATGCAAATGTATGAGAACCCAAAAGATTTGTGCACTTAGATAACTTAAATAGCCTATAAGGTTTAAGGTTTATACACACAATCATCGTTAGGAAAGGCCAGATGATATAAATTTCAATGCTTTATAATATACTCAGACTCCTCTGAACTTGTCCCAAAAAACAACAGCCATGGATCTTGTCAGCAGCTGCCGACTCTCTGAAAATTAAATGGTTAAGGCCCACAAAGCAGGAGAAGGCTATAAGAAGATAGCAAAGCATTTTACCAGGTTACCATTTGCTCAGGTCAAAATATAATTAGGAAATGGCTGTTAACAGGAACAGTGGAGGTCAAAGAAGGCATGGATGTCTAAGAAAAAATTCATCGATAGCTGTTGAAGGATTACTACAAAGGCTAATCAGAACCCCCACTTGACTGCAAAAGACCTTCAGGAAGATTCAGCAGACTCTGAAGTTGGTGCATGTGTCCCTACTGTTCAGCGACATCTGAACAAATATGGCCTTCATGAAAGTTTCATAAAAAGAAAAATTCTCCTGCGTTCCTCACCACAAAATTCAGCGTCAGAAATTTGTAAAATAACATCTAAACAAGCCTGATGCATCTTGAAACAAGTCCTTTGGACCAATGAGGTTAAAATAGAACTCTTTTGCCACATTGAGCAAAGGTATGTTTGGATAAAAAACAACACATAATTTCATGAAAAGAACACCTCTCCAACCATTAAATGAGTTGATTAGGATTAGAAAACATGGCTGCTTTCTTCCAAATACTGCACCACCCCTGTCCAAAGGTTGTGTATGGTATTGCCACATGGCCTCAATGACTCTGATGGAGCCACATTACAATACCAGAGACAACCCATGGACAGGGGGTTGTAGCTATTTTCAGAAAAAAAGGACCATGTTTTTCAAATTTTGGACAACCCCTTTAAGTATGTTGGTGGATCAACCATGCTTTGGTGTTGTGTTATGGCCAATAGTATAGGGAATATTTGACAGGTAGAGGGAAGAATGGATTCACTAGCACATTCTGAAAGCAATCATAGCATTAACTTTAAATAAAAAAAAAGAAGCGGATTTTGAAAAGAGGATGGCTTCTACAATGGATAATGATCCTAAACACACCTCAAAACCCACAATAGACTACCTAAAAAGAGCAAGCTGAAGGTTTTACCATAGTCCTTACAATCTCCTGATCGGTAACCTCATTGAAAACCTGTTTATAGACCTCAAAAGAGCAGTGCTGCAAGATCGCCAGGAATCTTATAGAACTAGAAGACTTTTGCAAGAAAGAATGGATGAAAATTAATGATAAAACCTTTAGCTTGTGCCTTTTCAGGGTAGTTTATTGTGGATTTTGAGGTGTGTTGCACCATCTGGCCTTTCCTAACGACGATTGTGTGTACAAACCTTATATGCTATTTAAGGTCTAGACATCAGTCAAAGTAAACTGAGTGCATACATCTTCTTGGGTTCCCATTACATTTGCATGGTACTTGTTTTATTTTTTCCACTCTAATATTGTACACCAACCAAAATAATGCACTAATATTGCTTAAAATGTTCAAAAGTGTGTTTCATCTTTAACCACCTACTGTCCGCTCGTTGACTATAAACGTCCGGGAGGTGGTTCTCTATTTCTGAATGGACGTTCCAGAACGTCCGTTCAGAAACTGCAGCTTCACGCTAATCATGCAGCTGCAGATCGGGTTGCACGCTGTCAGTGACAGCAGGGCAACCCTTAGAGAAGGCAGGGACAGTGCCCAGGTGTCCCTGCCTTCTGGATCGCTGCATACACAGCACTCTCCGAGCGCTGTGTATGCAGAGCAGGAAGCGCTATGAGCTTCCTGTTCCGGCCCAGCGGTCATGTGACCGCCGGGACCGGAGAGTGCAGGAGCTGTGTGAGGTCTTTCACAGACTTCGATAAGCCCAGCACTGGGGGAGTGTATTCCTCCTGTAACTAGGGCTACTATGTCAGCCCCAGTTTCAGGAGAAATCAACAGTGAAAAAAAAAAAACAAGTGAAGTATATGTCCCCCAGAGGTCTTGTATGACCTTATAGGGGACGAAAAGTGTAAAATAAAAAAATTAAAAATAAAGTGTTATAAAAAAAGGTTTCACATGTAAAAAAAAAATTCCCCAAGTAAGGAATAAAAAAATAAAAATAAAATAGACATATTTGGTATTGCCACGTCCGTGACGGTCGGCTCTATAAATATATCACATAATCGACCCAGTCTGATAAACACCATAATTTTTTTTTTAAATATAACTGTCAAAAAAAGCCATTTTTGTCACCTGACATCACAAAAAGTGCAACACCAAGTGATCAAAAAGGCGTATGTCCCACAAAATAGTACCAATAAAATCCGTCACCTCATCCCGCACTAAATGAGCCCCTACATAAGAAAATCTCTCAAAAAATAAAAAAAGGAATACCTTAGACCATGGAGACACTAAAACATCATTTTTTTGGTATTCAAAAATGCTATTATTGTGTTAAAGTGAAATAAATAAAAAAACAGTATACATATTAGGTATTGCCACGTCCATAAAAAAACCAGCTCTATAAAAAGATCACCTGACCTAACTCCTCGGGTGAACACGTATAAAAAAAAAAAAGCAATTTTTCGTCACCTTACATCACAAAAAGTGCAACACCAAGTGATCAAACAGGGGGAGAACATGTAAACTCCATGCAGAAGTTGTACTTGTATTCAAATCCAGGACCCCCAGTCAACCGGTCCAACAACTGAGCCTCCATGGTGCCTATAAAATATATTGTGAACACCTTCACTGAGCTCTTAAAATGTAGCCTTTTTGTCATTATATTCTACACAATGCATGGTATAATAGGGCATTTTATAGCAGTATAATACATGCTATAATTTAGGATTGGACAAATATATTTATGTTTTCAGCATTAGACACAATTTTACAAATGATAAAAATTTGAGAAGCATTGCCTTAAAGCGGTTGTCCAGCCATTAATATTGATGACCTATCTGATCGGCGGTGGTCCGACACCCGGCAACCTGCTGATCACCTGTAAGACGAGGAGGTGGGGCTTCCTGGTCTTTACACTACCCTCGTCTTTTGTGCAGCAGTGATGCAATGTAATTACAAGTACTCACTTCATTCACTTGAATGGAGCGGGTACTTGTATTGCACTGCACTTCCGAGATGAAGTGAGGTGTAATGAAGAGAAAGTGGAGCACCGCCTCCTCTGCAAACATCTGATCGGGGGGTGCCAGGTGTCGGACCTCGCCGATCTGATATTGATGCCCTATCCTGATTATAATCCACAAATGATCTGCAGCACTCCTTGTAGTTTCAAAGCCACAAGTGTATTTATTCACCAAGTAACATCAAAACAGAGCTCTTTATGGATTACCTTTGACGCTTTCATGGATGGACTTAAACCTTATTAGGTAATGCTGTGCTGCTCCAATCTGTTCTTTTCATACTAGTTATCCTGATTATAAGTCATCAATAATTATGGCTGGACAACCCCTTTAATAGCGAGAAGAAAAAAGTATTAATCATATCAAAATATCATTCAAGTGACATAGGTAAAACAATAGATAGCATGTTCCTTACACATACTGTACATATGACCATATGCCATGGTGAATTTAATATCACTTTGTAAGAACAGATGTCTTCATTATGTGCAGTAATGGATTGTAAACAAAATAGCCCATTTAAGTCACTGCTAGGGCCCCGATCACCAATTACAATATACCAGTGACTGGTGAAGTGACTAGTAGTATTATCTTGTGACAGTGGCCCATGTTAAAAGACAGAAATATTAGGCAGTAAGTGAACAGTGAGTTATTGAATTTGATGTGTTGTAAGGAAGAAAAATGGGCAAGCATGATAATCTGAACAATTTTGACCTGGTCCACATTGTGATGGCTAGATGATTGGGATGTGGGGTGTCCCAGTATGCAAGAGTTATTAAATATTAAAGTTGGTCCAATGAAAACAACTTCCAAACTATCAACAAGGTCTTGGATACCCAAGACTCTTTTTTGCACGTGGGAAGTGATGGCTAGCCCATATGGTCCAACTCCACAGAACAGCTACCATAACACATACTTCTGAAAACATTAATGATGGAAAGATATGAGAACACAGAGTGGATCGCAGCTTGCTTTATATACTGTAAGTCATCATAGCCACAGACTGGACAAAGTGCCCACACTGAACCCACCATTGCCTACTTTGGATTGTGAGCATTAAAATTGGACCATAGAACAACTGAAGTTGGCCTACCTTGTCTGATAAATCATGTTTCTTTAACATGGGAAAGAGATGGCACCAGAATGCACTATTGGAAGAAGGCAAGCTGTGGCAGGCTGTGTAATGCTCTATGTAGGGGATAGTCATACCCTCCAGCACTCCATCTGCTGTGAAACTACAACTACCAGTATGCACACTTACACAGCTGTTTCTGTAACTCCTATAGAAGTGAAAATTGTATACTGAGACTCGTAGTTTTCAGAACAGCCTGGGGTGGCGGCGGTTGCTAGTCCCTGATCTAGGTTATGTTGCGCAATTTTTGTGAAGTTTGTGAAGGCACCATTTTACAGTTCCCAGTCAAAGTAGCAAATATGTTCATATAAGTATCTGAGATATATACATACATCAGTTTTTTTGTATTCCAAATTGTCCATTAAAATGTCTGTTACATTTCTGGTCACTTGTACAAATAGGACAAATGGAGGTTGGAGATAGATAGATAATAGCATTGTATAAGGACTTCTGATAGTTATTATTATTTATTTATTATTTTAAAGCGCCATTAATTCATGGCTCTGTATATGAAGAGACGGTTGCATATACATAATATAAAAATACTAATACGATAAACATGAAACTATTAAAAACTGGTGCAGAGGGGGAGAGGACTCTACCTGCAAGAGCTTACAATCTACTAATCATAGGAAATTAATAACTAGAAAGACAAATTCCCTGCAAATTTACCGTAATGTTATAAATTCCTAAATATAGGACAATCCATTTGGCTATGTCATTGCAAATTGACACGCGTGTATCTGAATTGAAATATTCATAGCAACTTTAATTAAATTACCAAGCTATTCTTTACAAGCTAGAAGCTCATCCTTTGCCAATCATTACTTATATAAAATTTCACCCATTGCCAGGTTCATGATAATATTATCTTCTCTGGTGCATTTAAAATTAGAGTAATATGCTGCCATGCTTTTTAATTTTTTTCTTTAAACTAGAAAAAAATGGCATCAACTGGTCAGCTAGATACACACTGTTATGAGTTGGTATTTGCTTATAGTAGCTAGGGGCTAATTTAATTCCCGAGTTGCTTATTACTGATTCTTCAGGTATTTCCTGCAGTTTTAAAATTGAATCATTGCAATGCATTTCAAAGGCAATTTCCTCTATGGTGTGTGAAGTTGACAATATGTTTCAAACTCTCTTGGACAAGGAGGATGGAGCAAATCTGGTGAAGAATTTTTGCTTCAAATTGAAGGAACATTTGTAGCTAAATGGATGCTATCGCAATATACACTCACCTAAAGAATTATTAGGAACACCATACTAATACGGTGTTGGACCCCCTTTTGCCTTCAGAAACTGCCTTAATTCAACGTGGCATTGATTCAACAAGGTGATAGCATTCCTTTAGAAATGTTGGCCCATATTGATAGGATAGCATCTTGCAGTTGATGGGTAGATTTGAGGGATGCACATCCAGGGCACGAAGCTCCCGTTCCACCACATCCCAAAGATGCTCTATTGGGTTGAGATCTGTGACTGTGGGGGCCATTTTAGTACATTGAACTCATTGTCATGTTCAAGAAACCAATTTGAAATGATTCGAGCTTTGAGACATGGTGCATTATCCTGCTGAAGTAGCCATCAGAGGATGGATACTGTTCTCATTCTGTTTACGGCCAAATTCGGACTCTACCATTTGAATGTCTCAACAGAATCGAGACTTCATCAGACCAGGCAAACATTTTTCTAGTCTTCAACAGTCCAATTTTGGTGGGCTCGTGCAAATTGTAGCCTCTTTTTCCTATTGTAGTGGAGATGAGTGGTACCCGGTGGGGTCTTCTGCTGTTGTAGCCCATCCGCCTCAAGGTTGTGCGTGGTTGTGGCTTCACAAAATGCTTTGCTGCATACCTCGGTTGTAACGAGTGGTTATTTCAGTCAACGTTGCTCTTCTATCAGCTTGAATCAGTCGGCCCATTCTCCTCTGACCTCTAGCATCCACAAGGCATTTTTGCCCACTGCACTGCCGCATATACTGGATGTTTTTTCCCTTTTCACACCATTCTTTGTAAACCCTAGAAATGGTTGTGCGTGAAAATCCCAGTAACTGAGCAGATTGTGAAATACTCAGACCGGGCCCATCTGGCACCAACAACCATGCCACGCTCAAAATTGCTTAAATTACCTTTCTTTTCCCATTCTGACATTCAGTTTGGAGTTCAGGAGATTGTTTTGACCAGGACCACCACCCTAAATGCATTGAAGCAACTGCCATGTGATTGGTGACTAGATAATTGCATTAATGAGAAATAGAACAGGTGTTTCCTAATAATTCTTTAGGTGAGTGTATAAACACCATAAACCAAATATTAAAGCAAACTCTTACTTGCATGGCACATGGTGCTGAGCTTTAATCTCTAACCAATGTATATGTAATGGCCAGGGCCGTATCTAGGGGCGGGCGGACAGGCGGGCCGCCCGGGGCGCTGTCAGAAGGGGGGGCGCCAGCAGGGGCGCCCTCTTGTCGTTTCTCTGCCGTGCGGCCCTGGCTCCCTCCCTCTGACATTCTTCCTCGGGTTGCCACCCTTACGGGATTGACCCGAACAGTCCCGGGTTTTGTAATCCTGTGCCCGGGTTCAAGACTTTCTCAGACCCGGGGCACAGCGATCTCTTTACTCCTCCCCCGACTTCTGTAGCAGGTAGCCATGAGCAGCAGTGCTGGTGGTGACGTCTAATCCTGCTGCCAGCCCTGCGGTCAGGCAGCCTGAAGACATCATAAGAAGACTCTCCTCCCAGCCTGCTCCTGAACAGAGGAGCCGACATGGCAGTAAGAACTGCATGGTCACTGCCCCCCTCCCCATGGCTAGCTGGTGCCCTGTTAACCCTTACCCTCTTATTTACACAGCTGCTGGTGTAAATAATGCAGCTATGTAGTCTGGACCGGAGTCGGAGGGGGAGGGTTGTCAGGTAGAGGCAGTGTTACTAGCTGCAGGACTGCCCTTCAACTGCATGATGGAGCCCCAGGAATCTGCATAAAGTGAGTGCACAGGTGATGTGTACTATGTGCCTGTATATAGTAACATGTTGTGATGTGTACTAGGTGCCTGTATGTAATAACATGTGTGATGTGTACTATGTGCCTGTATGTCATAACATGTGTGATGTGTACTAGGTGCCTGTAAGTAATAACATGTGTGATGTGTACTATGTGCCTGTATGTAATAACATGTGTGATGTGTACTAGGTGCCTTGTATGTAATAACATGTGTGATGTGTACTAGGTGCCTGAATGTAATACATGTGTGATTGGTTACTATGTGTCTGTATGTAATAACATGTGTGAATGTGTACTATGTGGCCTGTATGTAATAACATGTGTGATGTGCAGTATGGGTGTCTGTTTGTAATAACATGTGTGATGTGTACTAGGTGCCTGTATGTAATAACATTGGTGATGTGCAGTATGTGTCTGTATGTAAAACATGTGTGATGTGTACTAGGTGCCTGTATGTAATAACATGTGTGATGTGTACTAGGTGCCTGTATGTAATACCATGTGTGATGTGCAGTATGTGCCTTTATGTAATAACATGTGTGAGTGTACTAGGGTGCCTGTATGTAATAACATTGTGTGATGTGTACTAGGTGCCTGTATGTAATAACATGTGTGAAGTGTTACTATGTGTCTGTATGTAATAACAAGTGTGATGTGTACTATGTGCCTGTATGTAAATAACATGTGTGATGTGCAGTATGTGTCTGTATGTTAATAAAATGTGTGATGTGTACTAGTAATAACATGTGTGATGTGCAGTATGTGTCTGTATGTAATAACATGTGTGATGTGTACTAGGTGCCTGTATGTAATAACATGTGTGATGTGCAGTATGTGCATGTAAGTATTTTCTTTTAATTCCTGGAGAACCCCTATTAAACACCATGTTGGCCTCCAGGATGAATGTTTCCTAGTTTTATTTTAGTTGCAGCCTATGGAGGAGTATCCCCAGCATCTGGTAACTTGTAGGCCATAGTGATGTCCAGTACAAAGAATTAATTACAATGGGGGGGCCACTGTGGGAGACATGAAAGTGGGGGCCACTGTCACTGTGGGGGACATTACGTTTAATAAGGATCACTATGGACATTATTTAGAATGCAGGCTGCTGTGGGTGTCATACTCATTATAACTGTATAATGTCTGATAGGCCTAGTCCTGAGCTGAGTTATATTATGCTGCCCTGTATAATAATGTACCCATCCCTGATACCCCTTAGTTATATTACCCGGCTGGGGTAATATAACTAAGGGGTATCAGGGTACATTATATACAAGGCAGGGTAATATTCAGGACTAGGCCTATCAGACATTATACAGTTATAATGACCACCCACAGCAGCCTGCATTCTAAATAATGTCCATAGTGATTCTTTATTAAAAATAATGTCCCCCCACAGGCAGGCTCCTGCGGGCGGCGGCGCTCACTCACTGTACGTCACACGCTGCGTGACGTACAGTGAGTGAGGTGAGCGCCGCCGCCCGCACTGCCTGCCTGTTACCACCCGCCCGGGAGCAGTGCTGAGAAAGAAGCCTGCTGTGAGTGAGAGCCTGAGTCTGTGGGACAGTGGGTCACTGGTGCGTCCGTGCAATGTGGTGACACATTTTTTACAATGGGGGAGACACTTATTTCATCGAGCAGTTTTGAGGGGGGGGGAGTTTTTTTGACAGGGGAGGGGGGGAGTTTTTTTTGACACTCGCCCTGAGAGAAATTTTAGCTAGAAACTGCACTGTGTATGGCTACTGCATTTTGGCAGGAGTAGATCAGGTTGGCTGTGTGAGATAGCCAAGGACCCAAAGGAGAAAATGATAACATCTTTTATCAATTTGCCTTCTCTTTTTATGAATATATAATGCTTGTTGAGCACTAGGCAATGTTGCTTCATCTATTGGACTCAGCAATCACGTGATGGCTGGGTGTCTTTAGGCATAGTAGGATTGCTGAGTATTGCCAGGCACAGAGCAACTCTACCAGTAACTGTTGTCACCACATCACCTGTTTTTCCCTGTAACTGGGGCTTCCATGGATGCCTCAGTTGCAGTAGAAAAGTACATAGTAAAAAAAAATAATACATTAAGGCCCCATGCACACGACCGTTCCGTTTTTTTTGCGGTCCGCAAACCGTGGATCTGCAAAAAATGGAAGCGGCCGTGTGCCTTCTGCAATTTGCGGAACAGGCGGTCCATTGTAGAAATGCCTATTTTTGCGGCTCGGATGCGGACCCGAACAATGGTCGTGTGCATGAAGCCTTATGCATCCATTTCTTGCTGAATCTGCAGGATGAAAAAGCATAGAATTTTGTGCCATTGTTGCACCTTAACCATAATTGGTGCATTTTTCTTCCCTGTCTTCCTAGGCCCAATATGTTTTAGTTTTTCTGTTCACATAGCCAAATGAAAATTTGTTTAAAAAGCTATACTTTTGAAGGCTTCCATTTGTTATGGCATACAATTTAGTGGAAAGTGGGAGAAAAGATCTGCCACAGTCTTACAGGTTTTGTCTCTACAGCGTTTCTTATGCAGTAAAAATGACCTGTGCCCTTCATTCTCTGGGTCAATACGATTACAATGATACCACATTTATATAGTTTTTTCTTGTGTTTTAATACTGAAAAAAAGACAAAAAAAAAAGTTTTTTCTTTTTATTACTATATTCTGACCCCCATAACATTTTTATAGTTATGTCTATGGAGCTGTGTAGGGGCTCATTTTATACGGGACAATCTGTAGTTTTTATTGATATAATTTTGGTGTGTGTCTGACTCTGATCAATTTTATAAAAAAATTTAAGGTGAAGCAATGAAAAAATGGCAAATGTCATTTTGATGTTTTTTTCTGTTTATGCCATTGTTGTTTGAGATAAATATTTTAATAATACAGGCCTTTTGGGACACAGTGATGCCCATGATCATTGTTTTTATTTTTTTTTTTATTTTTTTTTAGGGGGGGGGGTGATTTCAATTTTTATATTTTTTTAAAATATTTTTTAATACTTTGAAGGAGGCTACAATATCGAAACAATCTGGCTTATTTTAGTAGTTCAGTACTGCAGTCTAAACTTAATTTGCGGTTATCCTATAGAGGCCTGCCACCTATAGGTTCCATAAGAACTGCAGCTCTGATACGCTGGGTTTCTTCAGAGAGAAGGAACGGCTTCCCCAATCACCCAGTGGGGAAGCCTGTTCTAACCTAGACCTGTGTACTTTCCGTTTTTTCGATGTTAAATGTTTGCAATCTGCATTATTGTTGTTTGCAGACATTAGCCCTGGACCTCTGCTCTTTGAAACTGCAGAGATCTGGCAGCAGGTCTCTATGGCCATATTTAAAACACGCAATTCTGCCGCACATGTATGGCAGCGGTACTTTAGGGCTTAAGACCACTTTCACATTTGTAAATATTTGATTAGTATACTCTTCAGTATTTTCATCCCAAAACCAGGACTGGAACCTATCGAGAAAAGTATAATTGAAAGATTTGTTCTCTTTTGTGTTTTGGACACACTCCCTGTTTTGGAATACAAATACTGATGAAAAATACTGATCAAAGTGTAAAAAACTAAGCACATTTTACTTAACATCTGCAGAGTTTGTGATCTCTGTCCACCATGGGTGATGAGCAGACCTCCGACATATACCTTTTACCGTCACACAATGAGGTTGTAGTTGTGATCATAGTACTAGTGGTGTTCTTACACTAGACAGGTCTATTTCACTCTACTAATTATTATTTATTATCTGTAGTGTCATATGAATATATAGCATGCAAAAGAGCATACAGTCACAGCTTTAGGCTTTGTCCACATTTCCCTGTAATTTTCCATCTGTGAAATGTGCATACGCGTTTAATCTGTGGTTTTTCATAATGGTTCCGTTTCACGTCCGTGTTTTGTTATTTGTGTATCATCCATTTTTACAGATGCTGCACCAAACTCTCAGGTGTTCCTCTATGCAAGAATAATTGATTGTGCATTTAAACCAGGGCAGGTGTCTAATCAGATGCCATTTTCTATGGGTTTTTGCAACCTGAACTTGGATGTACTTGTTTGGCAACAGTTGATGCTATGTCTGCTGTACAATCAGTTTGGCATCGATGGGACAAGTTCTGTTTGCCTGGCTTATTTCTTGTCGTTTTGGAGAACGTTGTTTGCAAATTCCAGATGAACCACAGAGGTGTAGGAGGATGTGGATTCTTCCAATTGTTGCTCAGAGGGAAACCAAAGGGCATTTTCATAGCTGTATGGAGAACTCTGTCAGCATCTGGACAAGTTTATTGTGTTTTTGCCGACTGTCCATTCAGTCCTTTGATACTCATTTGGAGAACCTACCGCCTACATCTTATCTACTCCGACACCTGTTTCGGCTGAGGAGCGGCTACTTGTGACTCTCAGGCAAGTTCTTTTGTGCTATTGTGTTTTTGGGTTTCACAGTTATTTTTATATATGTTTTTTTTTTATTGTAGGTGTATGTTTTTCACTAATTGCTTTATGAGGTTGTTTAGCTTCATTTTTTTTTATCTGTGTGTGAAATAGTTTTTTGTTTTTTTAATTTGAATTACTTTTCTCATTATATCCACAAATTTCTTGCCACAGGGAAATTCATTTGCATTGTTGCACTTTGAATTTTTACTGGGGAAGTCGACGATTGCCAAGCTTATTGTGGAGACCTGTGAGCATATATGGGGCACACTCCGGGCAACAGTCATGCCCACACCTACATGGCAGCAGTGGCTGGAGATTGCATATGGTTTTCAGGAAGCAGCACAGTTTCCTAACTGCATTGGGGCCCTTGATGGGAAAAATGTGAAAAAGCCGCTGAACGCAGGGTCCCTATACTACAATTGCAATCAGCTTTTTTATAGTATTGTTGGCTGTTGTGGACAGCTCATACTGTTTTGTAATTATTGACATCAGGGCCTATGGAAGTGGCTGCTGATGAATAGCAATAACTGCACTTGTTAAAGTGACTGTGTAAATGTTACCGGGATTCATTATATAAATTTTTCAAAAGGTAACGCGCATCTTCAGCGCTTCCAGAATGTGTCGGCAGCCTTCTGAACAACCAGGCTGGATCTTTCTGAGCCATGCCAACTTCCTGGATCTTTGGACCCCACCAGCACCCTATGTTTTTGTTGCTGACAAGGGCTTTGGTCTGAACCAGAATGTGTTAAAACCATTTGCTCACTGTGGGTTAGGACACAAGGAGGATGCATATCAATTAACGACTCACCAGAGCACAGCGTTATGTGAATGTGCTTTTGGCATCCTGACTGCCAAGTGGGCGAGTGTTTTTCAACATCAATGCAATTGATACCTCAAAATGTTCAGGCTGTTGAAAAAACGTGTGTTATTTTACATAATTTTTCAGGACCTATGATCCTACATGTACAACCGATACCTCATTTGGCATCTACCAATCTTTTCCCAATAAAGCAAATTTTAACTCAATCTGTTAAGTCTTTCAAGTGCTGGTTAACCTTTTAAAAGTGCATTTTAATAAAATTTATAAAATGTGTATATTTGGAAAGGGGTTGACTGTAGTTCTGAGCTTGAAATAGTGAAGCAATGGACCATTTATTGGTCAAAAGCTCATCATTGCCCTGTGGAGCATTGCATGGGGCAATTGCTGTTTGCCTTATTGCCATTGACATACCAACACTATACATCACTATTGTAGGTGTAGAGTTCTGTCTAGCATTGAGTTCCATGGCAGAAATGGGCAGTCTATAGTGCTGTCCGAGTGTGTTTGGATACTAACACCAGCCATATAAATGGCGCATTACTGCCAGTAATGGCACCTACATCACTGCTATGCGGAAGTTGCTCCATAGTGAGGAATAGCATGGCATGTCACTGCCAGGCTCCAAAAAGCGCTTTTCCAGCGTGCTGCTGCACAGCGCAAGAATGAGGAATGCAGCAAGAAATGCTCAAAAGGTCAGCTCTATCTAACTTCATGACTAAAGAAGTGGTTATGTGTGCTTCCCTCACAACCCAGAAACCACCGTTCATGTTTACCAATGCACAATCATTCAGAGATCTACTACACTTATTAAAAGCTAAAAAACATATTTCCAAAACAGGTTCCCCATTCCCTTTGTTACCAAGCAGAAATCATTACATGGTCAGACACATGGTATCATGTCCAGATGTAACACATATTCCAGTCTAACTTTATTTCCCAGAAAGTAAAAAAAAAACTCTGACTGTAAGGAATCCGTAAGTAAGTAGAAAGGATCGGCACTCGACTTATCATCCCCACGGGGAAAAGAGCGAACTCCAAGTTAGTAGCAAAGGAATCCCAGCGGACAAACAGCTTCTTCAATTCATATGCTTGATTTTTATTCCATCAATGGAATAATGGAATAAATATCATGCATATGAATTGAAGAAGCTCGTTGTCCGCTGGGATTCCTTGCTACTTTGCTTGTAAGGAATCTGTAGACTGGATTGGAGCCAACACATACAGGAATGTAATTCACATACCCAATCTCAAAATGTTTTCATTCCAAAAATTGGATTTGGGCCGCATGGCCAAAGCACACATTGATTATGTTTTGAAACACCCATTACAGGGTCATGGTGACAGAGGACTGGAATTAGTTTAAGGCATTAAAATGATTGTTTCCCAAAATGTATTCATGACATTTTGCAATTATAGAATTACAAATTTAAACAAAAACAGACCACATGCTTATGACTTAGTTTAATGAACTGAAAAAAACCAAAACAATGCTATGAGGGGTTGATGTTCCTGGAGGAATACACCAAATTGAAAAGGACATAGGAAAACTAGAGGAATGGTCAAAAATCTGGCAAAAAAATTTAATGTTGATAAGTGCAAGATAATGCACCTGGGACGTAAAAACCCAAGAGCAGAATATAAAATCAGTGATACAGTCCTAACCTCAGTATCTGAGGAAAGGGATTTAGGGATCATTATTTCAGAAGACTTAAAGGTAGGCAGACAATGTCACAGAGCAGCAGGAAATGCTAGCAGAATGCTTGGGTGTATAGCAAGAGGAATTACCAGTAGAAAGAGGGAGGTGCTCATGCCGCTCTACAGAGCACTAGTGAGACCTCATTTGGAGTATTGTGCTCAGTACTGGAGACCATATCTCCAGAAGGATATTGATACTTTGGAGAGAGTTCAGAGAAGAGCTACTAAACTTGTACATGGATTGCAGGATAAAACTTACCAGGAAAGATTAAAGGACCTTAACATGTATAGCTTGGAAGAAAGACGAGACAGAGGGGATATGATAGAAACTTTTAAATACATAAAGGGAATCAACAAGGTAAAAGAGGAGAGAATATTTAAAAGAAGAAAAACTGCTACAAGAGGACATAGTTTTAAATTAGAGGGGCAAAGGTTTAAAAGTAATATCAGGAAGTATTACTTTACTGAGAGAGTAGTGGATGCATGGAATAGCCTTCCTGCAGAAGTGGTAGCTGCAAATACAGTGAAGGAGTTTAAGAATGCATGGGATAGGCATAAGGCCATCCTTCATATAAGATAGGGCCAGGGGCTATCCATAGTATTCAGTATATTGGGCAGACTAGATGGGCCAAATGGTTCTTATCTGCCGACACATTCTATGTTTCTATGTTTCTATGAAATATGCTCTTTCACTTTTAGCAGCATTTCTGACCAAGTAACATCATTTGCACACCTTGCATTCCCAAGATGCACAAGAAAATGCAGATCAAACTAAGATTTCAAAATCTTCTTTGCCTGTCTTTTTTATTAGAGAAGAAAAAGAATTTATGCAGATAAATAGATGTGTCAGATCTGACCGAATAAACAATAAGTGTAATAAATAAATAAAAATTGTAATTGATAAAGTTTTAGGCCCCTTTCAACTTCAGTGACCAATAGTGTTTTTCTGTAATATAAATGTGTTCCCATTATTAAGAATGTTTTTGATTTTTGGTAGTTTACTTTGGTTTAAAGTGCGTCTGACTGAGAAATCATTGCCATTTCTATAAATTTTTACCAATACAGCTTATTTTTATCTTTTGCTGTATTCCAATTAGATGTGTGGTTGTTTGAAAATGATCCTTTTGTAAAATGTATATGAGGCTCCTATGCATCTGTAATTTGCCCAAACTATCTAATTAAGCAATTTAGATTGAATATGCTAATGCACAACAGAAAAAAAGTATAATTACAAAGGGACTTCAAGAGGATAATTACAAATGGGAAATGGTGAATAAAATGCAATTCCTATTTTCTTTAATTACTATATCCTGCCTTTTCATAGCAGAGAAAAAGACTTTATTTAAACATTGCGAATCAGTTCTGTCAATTTATGAATTGCTCACAAAGGATTGATTTCAAAGATTTGCTCATTATTGACAAAGTAATCACATTTCATTCACTTGATACCTTTTCATTTTATTCTAAGGGGGGAGAATGGCATAAAATAATAAAAGATGCAATCCTTCCATGTCAGACCAAATGCTTTATATTAAAATTGAGCTTTTATAATCAGATTTTTAGATGTAGTAACTATAGCTAAATCGCCAATTAAGTTTGGAGATACATGGGTGAAAAGTAAACCACAGAAAAATACAAATTTTTGCAGAAAAAAAGTGAAAATAAAATAGGCCGTCCTAGAAAGACCTGAGAGATTTAGAGGTCTAACCTTCCCTCATTGGTTAAAAAAGATTCTGGGGGAGATTTAAGAAAACTTATGTTAAGGAAAACTGGTTTTGGCTAGTTCCATAGTTGCACTAAAGCTATCTGGCAGGCTGTTCTGGCAGAGGAACATCCTGCTAGAGTTCACAATATTTGGCCAGTTTCCAGAATATGCATTTGATCCCATTATAGTGAATGGTGTCTGGTGGCGAACGGCAGACCAGATACAGTGAACAGATACACTTTAGCCCAAGTTTGGAGATAGCCAAAGTTGCCCATAGCAACCAATCCGATTTATCCTTTCATTTTATAAAGGAGCTATCAGAAGTTCCCAACTACAAAGTTATAGATTAGGGTTTGGGATGGAAGCAAATATTGGGGCTAAATTGCACACTGAATGACGCACCATTGTTCTGTTTATTCAAGTCTATATTCAAATTTTATAAAAATCCTGAAAGCAAAGGTAATTGTAAAGTGGAAATACTTTATCTAGGGGCAGCAACTTGCCCATTAAACAGCAAAATGCACAGAACTACAGAATAAGACTACTACAGAGGCATGCA